>NC_081356.1:32909903-34269403 GCF_030684315.1 Stegostoma tigrinum | reverse complement strand
GTGATGGGATATAAGGAAATAGGTGAAGAACTTAATAAGTACTTTGCGTCAATCTTCACAGTGGAAGACATGAGTAGTATGCCAACAATTCGGGAGAGTCAGGGGGCAGAGTTGAGTATGGTAGGCATTGCAAAACAGGAAGTGCTAGAAAAGCTAAAGGGTCTAAAAATTGATAAATCTCCTGGCCCCGATGGGCTATATCCTAGAGTTCTGAGGGAGGTGGCTGAGGAAATAGCAGAGGCTTTGGTTGTGATCTTTCAAAAGTCACTGGAGTCAGTGAAAGTCCCAGATGATTGGAAAATTGCTGTTGTAACCCCTTGTTTAAGAAAGGATCAAGGCAAAAGATGGAAAATTATAGGCCGATTAGCCTAACCTCGGTAGGTGGTAAAATTCTTGAATCCATTGTCAAGGATGAGATTTCTAAATTCCTGGAAGTGCAGGGTCGGATTAGGACAAGTCAGCATGGATTTAGTAAGGGGAGGTCATGCCTGACAAACCTGTTAGAATTCTTTGAAGAGGTAACAAGTATGTTAGACCAGGGATACCCAGTAGATGTTATCTAGCTAGACTTCCAAAAGGCCTTTGATATGATGCCTCACGGGAGGCTGCTGAGCAAGGTGAGGGCCAGTGGTGTACGAGGTGAGCTACTGGCTTGGATTGAGGATTGGCTGTCTGACAGAAGGCAGAGAGTTGGAATAAAAGGCTCTTTTTCGGAATGGCAACCAACGACGAGTGACGTCCCGCAGGGTTCAGTGTTGGGGCGGCAGCTGTTCACCTTGTATATTAATGATCTGGATGAAGGGACTGGGGGCATTCTGGCGAAGTTTGCCGATGATACAAAGATAGGTGGACGGGGGGTAGTACTGAGGAGGTGGGGAGGCTGCAGAAAGATTTAGACAGTTTAGGAGAGTGGTCCCGGAAGTGGCTCATGAAATTCAATGTGAGTAAATGTGAGGTTTTGCACTTTGGAGAAAAGAATACAGGCATGTACTATTTTCTAAATGGTGAGAAAATTTGTAAAGCAGAAGTACAAAGGGATCTGGGAATGTTGGTCCAGGATTCTCTAAAGGTTAACTTGCAGGTAGAGTCTGTGGTTAAGAAAGCGAATGTAATGCTGTCATTTATCTCAAGACGGTTAGAATATAAAAGCAGCGATGTGCTTCTGAGACTTTATAAAGATCTAGTTAGGCCCCATTTAGAACACTGTGTTCAATTTTGGGCCCTACACCTCAGGAAGGACATACTAGCCCTGGAGCATGTCCGGCGGAATTCACACGGATGATCCCTGGAATGATAGGTTTAACGTGTGATGAATGGCTAAGGATCCTGGGATTGTACTCATTAGAGTTTAGAAGGTTGAGGGGAGATCTGAGAGAAACTTACAAGATAATGTATGGCTGAGAAGGGGTGGATACTAGGAAGTTGTTTCCATTAGGCGGGGAGACTAGGACCTGTGAGCACAGCCTTAAAATTAGAGGGGGTACATTTAAAGCTGAAATGAGATGACATTTCTTCAGCCAGAGAGTGGTGGCCCTATGGAATTCATTGCCACAGAGTGCAGTGGAGGCCGGGACGTTGGAGTTCTTCAAGGCAAAGATCGGCAAATTCTTGATATCACAAGGAAATCAAGGGCCACGGGGAGAGTGCAGAGAAGTGGAGTTGAAATGCCCATCAGCCATGATTTAAATGGCAGAGTGGACTTGATGGGTCGAATGGCTTTACTTCCACTCCTATGTCTTATGGTCTTATGGTCTTTATCCAGACAGAGGACACTTAATCTTATTTTTGCCTTGTTATCTCTGGTGGTGTTGATTCATATCAGTTTATTATACACAATCCCGATTGATAATCAGGTAATCCTTTTGGAGTCCCAAGGTCTCTCTTGAAGATTCCTGTTGTTTTATGATACACATCTGGAGAGCTTGCTCATTTAATTTTACTGTCAACATAGAAACCCCTATATAACAATTACAATCTAATTAACTCTTACAAACCTTTCATTTTATATTGTCTTTCCATGGGCTTCATACCAAAGCATCTCAATACTTTGCATTGAACTTCCACTGCCAACTACTTGACCACACCACCAACATGTCAATGGGTAAAATCTTACAATGGTCCCAGTGATATGGACTATGGTGACATGTGCCTCCGAATGAGCGTGGTGGATGACTATGGTGAGGCCATCTCAATGTCAAGGTTATCTTATTTTGTCCTTTTGCTTTTCACAAGCTGTCTGCAGGCCAGTTACCAATTGACAGTCACTAATACGTACTAGATACCGTCTTAACACTGCAACTCACATCATTAAAATTCTGACTCCCACATAGCCAAACTCACCAAACAAGTGAGATATTGGGAACACTCAACAAGAAAACCAGAATAAGCACCTGGTGGGTTCAGCTCACTGCTTGGTCCAAACAACTTCCATTTGGATACTGTGCACTATCATCTCAAAGCACAGTCCATGGGCACTGGCCACACACACCCCTGATCATGGACATTACCATCATGTATGTGCCAGCCTCTAAGAACCATCATGGCACATCTGCAATTTACTTACAGGATTCTTTTGCCCTTCAATGCTACACCTCCACTTGCACCAGCAACTGTTCCTCTAATGCAGCAGCAAGTACACTGCAGACAGAGGCTCTCAACCAATTGAAGGACTAGGTCAAGCTGCAAAATACATAGTGTCATGCAGAATGGAAACAGAACGTTCAGCCCAGTTTGTCCACACTGACCAGATATCCCAATCTGACCTAATCCCATTTGCCAGCATTTGGTCCATGTCCCTCTAAAACCTTCTTATTTATATACCCATCCAGATGCCTTTTAGTTGGTGTAATTGTACCCACATCCACCACTTCCTCTGGCAGTTTGTTGCATACACACACCACCCTCTGCAAAGTTACCCCTCAAGTCCTTTTTAAATCTTTCCCTCTCAACTTAAACCCATGCCATTAGTTTTGGAATCCCCCATCCAGGAACAACGCCTTGGCCAGTCACCCTATCCATGCCCCTTATGATTTTATAAATCACTATAAGGTCACCCCTCAGCCTCCAGCGCTCCAGGGAAAAATAACCCCGCCTATTCAAAGATAGTAGGGACTGCCAATGCTGGAGTCTGAGATAACACGGTATAGAGCTGGATTAACACGGCAGGCCAGGCAGCATCAGAGGAACAGGAAGGCTGACTTTTCAGGTCTGGAGCCTATTCAACCTCTCTCTATATCTCAAGCCTTCTAGAAGTAGGAACAGCTTTGCAACCTCTTTTTGTCATAAAGGGAGACACGCTGAATGCCTAGAAACAGGTCACCAGTCTTAACTCTTTCTACCATGTTGTGGGCTGTTTTCCTCCTGAAATGAGAGAGCGGCAGGTATTATGGAAGGTGAAAGTTGGTGACTCAACTATCATGGTTGGTGAAGGTGTGGGGACATCCTTTTTGATGAGTTGATGGCACATAGAGCATGTAAGGTTAGTGCTGTCGGGGACTGGGGAAGATGAGCATGAGTGGGAGAAGATATGGCAGTCAATAGTGAGTGTTTTGGATCATCAGCATTGCTGGGCAGTGGACAGAGTAACAAAAATAGAGTGTGATGTATCAGAGTGAAAATGGAGGCGCTTACCCCATTGGCACGGGGAATGATGTTGGCATTCTTCCTACTGTGTTGGGAATTTCTCTGGATGGCCAACAGCACTTTAACTCACGTAATCCCAGATGAGACTGTCATGGTCTACTGATGAGGTCTCCATTGTTAGTTCTGGTGGAGAATGAAGTCTCACATTGTCACCAGCCCACCCAGCAGAACCTCCTTAATCCTGCCACAAAGCTAGGCATGAAATCCCCTCTGTTTGCCATGTCCAGGGCAAATGATAACAACCATGGTAACAAGATGTTATGGATGCAAGGGATGGCAAGAAATTCATGGATATTGACTGAGTGGTGAGCTGTTCTGGGAATGGTGTGTGGTAAGATGGGCCAGAAATCAGACATGGAAGATGCAGGGTAGATCATTAATGAAATGGAATCAGGTAACACAGGATTTGAGAGACAAAACGAGAAATTGCTGGCAAAGTTCATCAGGTCTGGCAGCTTCTGCGGGAGGAAAGCAGGGTTAATGTTCTGAGTCTGGAGAGTCTTCCTTGGGGTTACTGCGATAGCATAGGGGGGTGAATCTCTGTGGGATGCTCTTCAGAGAATTGATGTGGGCTTGTTGGGCCGAATAGCCTGTTTACACATTGCAGGGATTCTATTCTAACTCTTTAACGCTGGCCTAATGAAGAGTAACCAGACTCAAAACATTGACTCTGCTTTCTTCCCACAGATGCTGCCCGACCTTTTGAGTTTCACCAGCAATTTCTGTTTTTGTTTCAGATCCCCAGCATCCATAGTTCCTGTTTTAATATAGGGTTAGAGAACTAGCCAGTCCTTGCAGTGTCAAACACCCCAAAAGACATTTTTTTTTGTCCAACTCAGACTTAGCTAATGAGTCCTAATATTGACCTCTGGGGAACTTCACTACAAAACCTCCTCCAGCCTGATAAAAATATTCATTAACCATTATCCTTTTTCCTATCCCATAGTCAATTTTGCATCCATGTTGCTACTGACCCTTTTACTCCATGACCTATGGCTTTCCACACAATTCTTGTTTAGTGGCACAGCGCCAAATACCTTGTGGAAATTTATATTTAACCATATAAAAAGTTATGTCCTCATCAGTCTTCTCTGTTACCTCTTCAAAGAACTCAATTGGTCAGTCAGACACAAGTTTCCTTTAACAAGTTCATGCTCATTTTTTTCTGAATTAGCCCCTTTATTCAAGGTGTTTATTAATTCCATTCTGAATAATGGTTTAGAGAAGATTTCCCACCACTTAAGCTGACTGGTTTGTAATTACTGAGCCCTTCTTTGCAACATTTTTTGAACACAGACGTAGTGTTTGCAATTCTCCAGTCCTCCAGCATCACCTCACCTAACCGGGGATAATTGAAAGATTATTGCCAGAGCCCCTGCAAATTCCATTCTCATTTCTGTCAGTGTCTTTGCATACATCTTATCCCAAACTGACATTTTATCAACCTTCAGTACTAACAGCTTATTGAATATCTTATCCTTATCAGCCATAGACAATTCTTGTGCTGAGTTTCCTTCTGTATCACCACAGCCTTTGCCTCATAGGTAAAGGCAGATGCAAAATATTCATTAGACACATCTACAATACCATCTGCTTCTGTATATAAATCCCTTTTTGGTACCTAATCAGCGCTCATCCTCATTTTCATCCTCATCCACGTTTTTTTACGATTTATGTGTCAACAAAAGATTCTGGGATTTCCCTTTAACTAAACATCAAGCCTTTTTTTCCCTTTTCATCCTTTTAGGATCTTATTATTTGTTTTTCCTTCTCCCTTCTTCCGAATCGTCTGTATTCAACTCAGTTCTCAATTGTATTTGTATGTAATTCTTGTCAGAAGCATTTTTTTTGTTTTCTTACTTAAATTATGTTTCATTAGTCATCCCGGGTGAAAGATACTTGAAGGATTTAAACAGAACTGTGGCAATAGAGTGGGAGAATGGGACTGACAGGATTGTTCTACAGAGAGCTATAGTTACCCTAAAACTCTGTAACTGCATCCTCTGGTTCCACCTTCCAACCGTGTTGTGTCTGGAAGAGTCTGAATAAAGACATGACATGCGTTTCAATATTCCAAAGATATTGGGAACTGCAGATGCTGGAGAATCTGAGATAACAAGGTGGGGAGCTGGATGAACACAGTAGGCCAAGCAACATCTTAGGAGCACAAAAGCTGACGTTTCGGGCTTAGACCCTTCATCAGAAATGAGTCATCAGCTTTCCTGCTCCTAAGATGTTGCTTGGCCTGCTGTGTTCATTCAGCTCCACACCTTGTCATCTTGAATATTCCAAAGATGTTTTATTGCTGCTAATTGTTTCTGGAATTTTATCTTCTATTTTCAGATTTCCAAAATTGAGTTTAGTTTGGTTTGGAAAATGCAAGGTTTTGCTCGAAAGAGAAAGTGACAGAAAGGATTTGAATTAGTAGGGAATTAGGTAATGCTAAATAAACATTAGGATTTTCAAAAATACATTGTCTGCGAGCTGGTAAAATATAAGAGAATGTTACTCTTCTGTTGTTTCATCAACCAGTGGATGATGTACACAATTATGAACTGACCAAGATAAAATACAATGGTCAACCGCCTTAGCAAGACTAAACGAAAAAGATCTAATCTGATCCTTTTTGTGCGTGCAACAACTTTGATCAACTGATTTGCAGAGCATCAAGTATACTGAATGAGTCAGATACACAAGTCACAAAGGTACTTAATGATTATTTTGAACACAAGATATGTATAGTTTAACCCCAAAGGTATTCTTGAAGATATCAAAGTGCACTGGAAGTAGAATAAAGCACTCAAATGTGACCTGTCTTATCACAAATAGGCAGAGCATTTTGCTTGTGGCCATATGTTATAAAAATAACCCTACAGCAAAGGTCAAGGGATAACAATTGCGTTATGATATCAGAATGAAGACAGAATTCTGGAATGAAAGTGTAAAATTTCTCTTGGCACATAATGATAACTTAGCTTGGTGCATTGGCTAAATTGTTGGCCCTCTGCCTTTGGGACTCTGCTGTAAATCTAAAACAGGCTGATGGGATGAATGCATTTTGACTTTGTCGGAAGTACTTTGCAAAATGAGATTGAACAATTTCATCTCGGTTCCTGGTGGATAGGAACCCATCAGACCTTACTGCTTAATCCACCACTTAATTAGCAATCTTACACATTGAAGTCACTGGATGATTTACAAGATGTTGTAAAAGTGTAACCTTTATGCTGCAGTGGGCACTGCTTGGAGGTTGAAAGTGAAACATATTTATAGCACAGAGCAGAAAGGAAAAGCTACATTGCTCTGTTCCTGACATGAGACCTTTTTTTTGGCTGTGTGAAATTGAAGATGTTTCATTCTCCAGGACTCCTCAACTTGATCAGGAATTTTTAAAAAGAAATGCTGTTTTCAAACCGATTTAACCAAACTGTGTTCAAGCCTCAATTTATTTACTTTGATTTGTTTGATTCACCTCTTTCACATTTTGAGGTACAGCAAACTTTGTATTAACTGACAGCTGTGGGACAGGAATGTGCTGATTAATCAAATATATAACCACAGTAAACCCTGACCAAGTAAAGATTTGAAACATCAACATCCTACAAAAAATCTATGTTAAAACATCAACACATCCTAAAATCAACGTAAAAACACACAGTAAGTAATTGAAATGTAATGTGAGGGTGGGTGGGGGGGAATGCACATCACTGTCACACTTTGTTTACAGCAGAAATGTTCGGACATTGTGGTAGATCGGTATTTGAGGTTCATAACTTTTGCTGGTTTATCAAGAGGGATGGTTGATAAGGTGTCAGTTAAAACAAAGTTTGTTGTATTAACAAATTTCCAGGATGTAGTTCAATGAATACTGGACTTATCCATAGCACTTATCGAAGGAGATAACAAAAGGTGGGGTTTGGGCCAAGAAACTTCTTGAAAGGAATAAAAGAACAGTTTCTTTGTTGTCAATATTTCATTGGAAGATGTCCAAAACTCGAGGGTTAACAACAGTTGTATTCAGACCAGTAGTAAAAAGCTAGCTCATGAAAACAGGAGAATGATTCCAGCTGTTTTGAATGAAGGAACCTTGTGTTAAGAGATAGAGCAGCTTCAAATACAGATCTCAGACAAGGAGGAAACATCAGAGATGGCTCAGGGTGAAAAGAAAAAAGTGGGTCTAAGCAACAGAAGGCACAGACATGGATTTGTAGATGAGAGGAGAATCTGGAGAACATCTTCAGTGCAGAAAGTTGATTAGGAGTTGGTGAGGGAGATAAAAGGACACAAGACAGTTGAAACAACAACCTCAACTCTGAAAACAGAAATCCCTACCTTACAGCTATGCCAGAAATGATGATACAGTAGGAAGGAGGGGAACAGGAGAGGAGTGGAATGCAGTTGCAGAAAAGGAATTTTTGAGGAAATGATTTGGAACAAAGCAAATGCATTTCCTCTCCCAAAATGGTCCTGAGGTAACAGTTACGCACTGAAAGAGGGAAATAGTTTATTTGGTTTTATTCATTCATGGGATGAGGGAGTCACTGGCCAGGCAGCATTTATTGCCCATCCCTAATTGCCCAGAGGGCAGTTAAGAGTCAACCACATTGCTGTTGGTCTGGAGTCACATGTAGGTGAGATCAGGTAAGGATGGCAGTTTCCTTCCCTCAAGGACATTAGTGAGCCAGGTGAGTTTTTCCACAAAAATTGATAATGGGTTCATGGTCATCATTGGACTCTTAATTCCAGATATTTATTGAATTTCCATTCTATGATTTGCTGTGGTGGGATTTGAACCCAGGGTCCCTGGGAATATTAGCTGGGTCTTTGGATGAACAGCCTAGCAATAGTACCACTCAGCCATCACCTCCCTCTTTAGATACCTGTTAACATTGAGTCAGGAAATTTAAATAGTCAGCCAAATAAACTACTCGACAAAAACTGAGCAAAGTGATTCCAGGATGCCATATAATATGCCAAGAAAATGTCTGAACCCCGAAAAGAGAATAGCTAATGAATAAATCAATCAAATGCAATCTAGTAACAGAAAGAATTTACACAGATAGAACGTTGTCATGCATGTTTAGAGACTGAACTAACAAAGAGTCAGAGAATCAAAAAGCTGGGCAAGAGTAGGTAAGAAAATTAAGTGATTTTCTTCGGCTGACATTTAGAAAATATAAATTCCAAAGCTGGTGGAATGAAGATTGTATAAAAACAGTAGCATCAAATCATGACAGCTGTTTGTAAGCGGCAATTTCCTCATACATGATAAAGGATTAATTTCCATTTATTTTAGGAAATGCATATCAATGCTTTCGCATATTGTGCTGAGAGCCTGCTTGCTTCCTCCCACTGAGTGCACCCCAGTGTGATTGGTAATGAATCTTGGTACAAGTCTCTCCTAATAGCATTTTGAATTTCATACCTTTTAAATAATAATCTTTTCTATACTTCCCAATACCCCATTAGGGGGGATGAATTATTCCAGCATGTGGTTCTGTGAACAGCAACCGCCCTTGAGGAGCTCTCCCAAATGTTTGTTCTTTGTGCATAAACTTAAACCCTGATTTTTCAGCTGCTTCATATGACTTTGGATGGCATCGCAGTATCCCCACTCAGAATCTTTATGCACCAAACTTCCAGCAGAGTCAATGCAGCCAACATTGCAGGAAAGAATTGGCTGTTTTCATGCCTTCTGTGAACGAGTCCAGGGGTGCTGAAGCTGGCTGTGGCATTGCTTAGCTAATTCAGGACAGTGCGGGATCAAAAATGTAGAACATTGCCATTTTCTGGAAACTCATTAGTCAAAACATTTAGCAATAAAGTTCCTGAGCTATTGAAAAGCATCCATTTTAGATATCATTTAGAGATTCACAAACAGACCTAGCAGTTGCAGAATCCTAGAGCTATACAGCACAGAAACAGATGCTTCGACCCAACCTGTCCATGCCAACTAGACATCCTAATCTGGCCTAATCCCATGTGCGAACATTTGACTAATATCCCTCTACATCTTTCCTATTCATATACAATATGATTTATTCTTTTATGCCACTGAAAATATTATTTTTGTTCATTACATATTATTAAGGGATTGCTTTAGATACAGCATAACCTGCTACTAATGGATGATCTGTTGTTGTAAGGCATCAAATAACTTGAGGGAGGGATTTTTGCTTTTGAGAAAGAAAGTGCTCCCTCTTCTTGTAAGTGAATAAATCATGTGCATTAAAATAAAAAAAATAAGCAAAATCAAGAACTCATCAACAAAATTGTGCCTAGTTAGTTGTGGCAAGCTAATACATGACCTGAAAATATGTTTGGTTAACATCTGTTTATTATGCTTCTATTAAATAGCGATGAAATGTCATCCGGAAGAATCAAGTATTAAGATTTATTTAGACATTACACACAATGCAAAGTAATGGTGTATGAATGACAGTCATTTACATACGAAATGTTCTACGTCATAATCAGTATAAATAGGATAATAATTTGAAACTGATTGATTCATAGCATGCTAAAATTTCCAAACAGTTAATATGTTGCAAGCATCATTTTGCGCCATGTTCATTTTGCTAATGTCAATATTTTGTGACCCTAATTATTTTCCCTCCTACCTCATTACGATTCAACATGGTTCTATAGCCATGCTGCACCTTACTGTGAAATGGAGGAATGAAAACAGAGACAAGCACTGGGGAAGATCAAAGCTTTCAGGTTGTACTTGCGAAAATTTTTGCAGTTGCCAACAATTCATTTACCTCATAAAACACTATTCTAGGCTAAAACTCCCTTCTCCAAGATGGCAGCAGAGTAAAACATTTCAGAAAGAGCTCATCCGCTTCGTCTATTTCTTTTTATTTTTTCTTTCTCTTTTTTCTCTCTTTTGTGGTTTTCTTCACTTCTTTCTTCTCAATGGTATCCTGCATTTCTGGCCTCAGCTCCGACTCCAACTCCCAGCCTTAACGTGGACTCAGACTCTTGGCCTCAGCACGGACTTGGCTTGATGTCAACTCTTTATTACATTATTGGCTTTATTACATTAAAGGCGCTCTATAAATGCCAACTGTCTTTTCATCCCCGCTCCCCATGTAGACAATAATTCCAGGAAGAAATTGATGCATATCACTGTCAAGTGAGAGAAAGATCAGACTTTTGCCTGGTGCTCCCACAGTGAAACTCTTCACCTGTGCTTGTTATCATAGTTCATATCAAAACACGATTAATTAGATAAGGAATTGTAGTGTTTACTACAGCAACTTGCATTAATACAACATCTTCCATTTCAAAAGATATCCTAAACTACCTCCTTATTCAAAGCAACTCAACAAAGATACAAAGGGAAAGGGGATATTGGGAGCCAAACTGACCCCAACTTTATATGTTCTCAATCAGCTTATCTACCATTACTCCTGTATTGGTCTGTCAGCCAATTCTGGCCTAAATAGAACCTGTGACATCTTTGCTCCACCAATAGCAGCCAAACCTTCAGATGTCAGGGCCATGAGATCTGTAATTCCATCCGTGAAAGTCTTGATATCCTTTACCTCCTTTGAGACAATCCTTAAAGCATACCTCTATTTCACTGGTGACTTTAGCTTAGGAAAATGTTTGACCGACTACACTCTTGAGAAGCATTCTGTAACATTTTATGGTATTAGTTATGTTCAAATCCTACTCAGGATCTGAATTTGAAACAAAAAGCACTTCAATCCAGTACTGACCCTCAAGCGTTCTTCACCATTCAGAACAGCTATGGCTGATCTTCTGCCTTAATGCCACTTTATGCACTGCCTCACATATTTCTTTATTAGTTTAATGACCACACATTGCGAGTATGTTCAAGAGCCTTCCATAACCCTCTTGGATAAAGCATTCTAATGATTTGTTACCCTTTAAAGAACTTACTCTACAAGATTGATCCCTTTTCCTGAGACTGAGTTCTAGATTCCACAAACAGAAGAAACAACTTCTCTTTGTCTACCTTGTCAAGGCCCTTCAGAACCTTGTATGATTCAATGTGACCAACTTTCATCCACCTAAACTCCACAAATTACTCAGCTTTTAATTTTCAGACAAACATCTAGAGACAGAGGCCTTTATGTTATACAGTTCAATCTCCAGTGGAAGTATATCGTTCTTTGGAAATGGAGACCAAAACAGTGAACATTATTTAAGGTGTGGTCATACTAAACCCCTTTAGAATGGTCACAAAGTGTGGAGCTGGATGAACACAGCAGGCCAGGGAGCATCATAGAAGCAGGAAGGCTGATGTTTTGGGCCTGGACTCTTCTTTAGAAATGGGGGAGGGGAAGGGGGCTCCGAAATAAGTAGAGAGTGTGGGAGGTGACGTTGGAAAGTGGATTGAGGAGCAGATAGGAAGAGAGAAGACAGGCAGGTCAATGAGGTGGGGATGAAGTCAGTAAAGGTGAGTGTAGGTAGTGAATTGGGATGGGGGTTGGTCAGTTGGGAGGGAGGATTGGGTAGGTGGGAGGGAAGATGGACAGGTCAAGAAGGTGGGGATGAGGCTAGTAGGTAAGAAGTGGGGGTGGGGGTTGGTCAGTCAGGTAGGAGGAGCGGATAGGTCGGAGAAAAGACAGGCAGGTCAAGTAGGCAGGGATAATCTGGGCTGGTATTGGGATGAGGACAGGGAAGGGGAGATTTTGAAGCTTGTGATGTCCATATTGAGAGCATTGAGCTGCAGGGTTCCCAAGCGGAATACAATGTGCTGTTCCTCCAGCCTTCGGGTGGCATTGTTATGCCTCTGTAGGAGACTAAACCCCATCTCAACTCCCTACCTTCACTCACCTTTACTGGCTTTATCCTGTCCCCTTGACCTGTCCGTCTTCTCTCCACCTATCTGCTCCTCTATCCACCTTCCATCATCACCACCCCTTGCTCTATTTATTTCAGAGTCCCCTTTCCCTCCTCCATTTCTGAAGAAGAGTTCAGACCTGAAACGTCAGCTTTCCTGCTCCTCTGATGCTGCCTGGACTGCTGTGTTCATCAGCTCCACACCTTGTTATCTCAAACTCCAGCATTGGCAATTCCTACTACCCCTTTAGAATGGTAGCAAGTCTGCCATATTTCCATTCAGGTTAACAGCTCATTCAACTTCCTTATTACTTGGTGTGTCTGCAAGCTGACTTTCTGAGTTCTTTTTATGAGTATATCCAAGACTCTGCACATCAACATTGACCTTTTAATAGATATTCCACTTCTCTGTTCTTATAATGAAATCAAAAATATCTTTATATTACACTTCATCTGCCACGTCATTGCTTACACAATATCGCAAGGAAGATAAGAGAGTTATCCCTGCTGTTTTGGCTAATATATATCCATAAACAACACTGCAGAACAGAATACCTGGACATTGCCAAATTGCTGTTTTCGGAACTTATGCAATTGGATTGCTCCATCTACCTTGCGACACTGATTATATTCATTGTACTTTCACTGTTTGTAAATGTTTGTGACATCCTGTGGTTAGGAAAAGCTTTATGGAAATGTGAGTCACTCTTTCGTTATTAAATGCAAGTTGTTATGTTGTTGTTGAAGCCTGTATTCATTTTTTTCTCCATCCTCCAGGCTCAAAAGTTCCATTGCTGTCTTCTGGCCTCTGATCCTCCATCTTCAACAAAGTTTCGTTTATCCGAAACATTATTGCCTCTCCCTATTCCATGCAGTCAACTCACAGCCTTGCATTAAATGAGGTGTGGACTGGTGATATTATCTCTGGACTGGTAATCCAAAGACCCAGGTAATGTTCCAGTTTGATATCCCTAGTAGAAGAGATGGACTCTGAAGCGGGTCTAGGAAAGAATGAAGGGAAGATACAGGTAGCTACAGGAAAGTAATTACATAGAGAGCCGCCATTGATTCAAAGTGTGGCTGAAAATAGTGGAGAGAAAGATGGAGGATATACAGCAAAACAGAGAGTGAGAAAGAAAGAAATTTAGTGGACAATTGTGAGTTGGAGTAGGTTACAGGTAAAGGGATATCTATTGATATAATATAGCCTTACTATGCACGCAGTTAAATTCAAAGTCAACAATTTTAAAATCTTGAAGCATTCAGCTTTTATTTCAAGTAAATCAGAGAGGACAGGAGCATAGGCTTATGAGAGGTGATAGGTAATAGTCCATCATAATGAATATTTGCGTAATTGGTGAGGACATAACAATGTTTGCTATGAAGGGTTCAGTCATACATGGTTTGATGTTCATTTGTTCGAGGTAAGTGGTCTTTAATTAAGAGAGGCTGTGGACGTCGGAAATACAGCTCAGGCTAAATGCATACCCATGCTGTGAACTCTATGGTTTAGCCTGAGAGAATGGGCAAGAAGAGAAATAAAGCCTGTAACAACAAAACAGGATTTGTGGCAGGGGCCAAATGCAATGGGCTGAATCTTACCAGACTGTGCATGATATGGGGTATTGCACAATGAGTGTCTGAATTTGGGTGAGACAGTTGTCTCAAAGTCAAGTTCATCTCACCGAAGGGTTGGTGTTACACAAGATTTTAATTCAGGATGTTAAAATTCGGTCAAGATTAGATGTCAGATGAGGGATCAGATAGTGTATTTGTCAGCATAGAGGCAGTAGAGAAATAAAAAGAAATGGCATAAAATAATACTGTGTCATCCACATCTTTGTGTCAAACACTAAAATATTCCAATTACACTCAACTATGCATATCCTGATAACAACTCTGTTCTTTTGAGTCATGCCTTCCTGGCAATTTTCTTTTCCACTGGATCCTGCATGAGCAGAGCTGAGAAACAATGCAATAGTCCCCTGTGCTATAAAGAGTTTGTCATTGAGACACGTAACCAGCTGCAGCCTTCGAACTAGGACATCAACAGCATTTTCTGCCACCATGCCATAACTTTTACACAACAGGCTGTTTCTAGGCTGAAGCAGGTGACATCAGAGATAACCATGAACAAAAACAAAGTTGCTGGAAAAGCTCAGCAGGTCTGGCAGCATCTGTGGAGGAGAAAACAGAGTTAACATTTTGGGTCCGGTGACCCTTTCTCAGAACTGTTCTGAGGAAGGGTCACCGGACCTGAAACTTCCACTCTGTTTTCGCCTCCACAGATGCTGCCAGACCTTCTGAGCTTTTCCAGCAACTTTGTTCATATTCCTGATTTAAAGCATGCGCAGTTCTTTTTGTTTTTATTTAGAGATATCTACGAGTTTGTTTTTATGTTGGGACGAATAGCAACTACTTTTCCCATGGGTAGAGGAAAGAAAGCAAAAGAAATTCTGGCTATCGGCATCTCCAGGGTTTATGGTAGCAGATGGTGCACCCAAATTTCTTCTGTGTTTCCCTTGAGCATTTTGGCACCTTCTTTGAACAGAAAAATATTCTAGTCTCTCAGTGTCCTGATTATTTGTCACCACAGGTATTGAATTCTGGTAGCAACAGCATACGTTCATTCAGAGGCAATCCTCTTTTTCACTTTTATTCTAACTACATCATAAAGGCCCTGTCCTCAGCACCTCCACCTCTCTACTTCCCAACTCCCATACAGGTAGATTGAGTGTAGGGAGTCTGGCTTGCAATCCGTAATTTGCTCATTTTGTGGTGGTTCAGATCATGCCCAAACCCCTGGTTCTGACACTGGACTTAATTTAGGAATGTGAGATGAAGAACTCAGTAGACACATGTTTTAGGGCAAAGAATCTCTGCATTTATTAAATGCAAGGGTGAGTGTATTACAAGAAATTAAAAAGGCAATAATAAATGGGGAAATAAAACAGGTGAGTAAAACACAAGAGTAAAAAAGTCAAATTCAGAACAGTGAAACTGACACTATTGGTTCGTTACTTAACACAGGCTAATCATTATTAAGAATGAAACAGAAACACAGACACTTTAATCAGACTTCCTGACCCTGGGGTTACCTAATCTATCATCAATGCACCTTCCCCTCCCTGCTATCTAGGTTGGATACTTTGAGTCTCGAGAAAATTGGTTCACTACTGCGGATAAGCACGATTTTTGAATTACAGCTGGCTGTTGCCATTTGCTGCAGCCGGTGCTTCACTGAAAACTTCAGACGGTGTTGAGTCTGGTTTAAGAACTTGGGTTTTCTTACTCTGTGGTGGTTTTATGAACCAGTTTTCACCTCAAGCTATGTCTGAGGCCTTGTCAGTCATGTCGGAGGCTTTCGGAGATCACCAGTCATTAGATCTGCTGGTCGTGGTGGGTTGCCATCGCTTTCCCTGGTACAGAACAGCCTTGTGTCTGTGGGTTTCAGGGAGATAGCTGTGCTGATAGTTCTCAGGGAGAGTAGCTGTCTGGGATTTCTCTTCAGTTAGTAGCTGCAGGAATGGCTCTTCCACTCTCCAGATCAAGGCTAGCAGTTATACAGACTGTGTGCTGCATTATCACCTCGCAAATCTGTGTTATCCATAGATCATAAGAACTGCAGATGCTGGGATCAGACATAACACAGTGTGGAGCTGAAGGAACACAGTAGGCCAGGCAGTATCAGAGGAGCTGGAAAGTTGATGTTGGGATCCTTCTTTGGAAAATCTGTGTTATCTATTGTGTTTCTGTTGTCCTTTTTGTGGTGAACGCACCCACTTAAAAACAATCACTCACCTTCTCAGCAAACTCCCTTCTTCCGCTCTCTGCTCCCGCACTTCCTGCCACTCTCTGCTGCAAAAAGGACTGCTGGCTTTGAGGTAAGTACTTAAATAGCACTCACTTACCTTCCCGACTGCCTCTGTAATGCGACCTCACTTCCGCCCGGCTCCCGCCGCTCTCTGCTGCAAAAAGGACCGCTGGCTTCGAGATAAGTACTTAAATAGCACTCACTTACCTTCCCGACTGCCTCTGTACTGCGACCTCACTTCCGCCCGGCTCCCGCCGCTCTCTGCTACACCATAGGGTCTCCCTCCCACCCACCTCCTCTAACCTTAATAAGAGGCTGTAGACTCGGTAAGTCTTTTCAGGTTTTATATTCCAACCCTCTTGTTATAAATGACAACATTACATTTGCTTTCTTAATCATGGACTCAACCTGCAAGTTAACCTTTAGAGAATCCTGGACTAGCACTCCCAGATCCAGCCAAGTACTGACCACACGCAGGATATGCTACAGTCATGATGATCATTTTGTAAAGTATTTCACAGCAGAGCATCTGCATGTGATTGTTAAAAGTAAGCAATTCTTTATATAATACCTCCATCATAAATCAAATGATGAAGGAAGTGCTATTGTTTTGTGGAGATTGATAAAACAAGATCAATTAACATGGATCAACTAAACCACAGATGGGAAGGCCACACCGTAATTTTTTTAAAATCATGTCCTAATCAGAAAGATTAATCTCCATCCTCAAATCTCACCCTTGAGCACATATAATTAAACGATCTTCCCAACTAGATAAGAAAGACAAATCCTTTGGAAACAAAGTAGGACCTGTATGTGAAATGAAATGTTGAGGGTCATTGGGACCAAAGTGTTAACTCTGATTTCCCTCCACAGTTACTGCCAGACTGGCACTTTTGTTTCTCATTTTCAGCATCTGTACTTCTTTCATTTTTTTGTTATTTAGCATTACTTTGGAATAGAAGCATAGAAACTAGGAGCAGGAATAGGCTATTCATACCTTGAGCCAGCTCTGTCATT
This sequence comes from Stegostoma tigrinum, assembly GCF_030684315.1. Classification (NCBI taxonomy): domain Eukaryota; kingdom Metazoa; phylum Chordata; class Chondrichthyes; order Orectolobiformes; family Stegostomatidae; genus Stegostoma; species Stegostoma tigrinum. The sequence goes on along the minus strand of NC_081356.1, from coordinate 34,252,110 downwards.
CAATAGGATCAAAGCTGATCATCTGTGTAACTGTCTTCCCTTTATACCAGTTGATGCATTTAATAACTAAAAAATTCTCAATCTTCTTTTTTGAATTTCAGCCTCCAGAACCTTCTGTGATATTGAATGCTATCGGTTGACTGACGGCTGAGTGAAGAAAGCTTTCCTCATCTCACTCCCAAATGGCCTGCTCCATATCGTGAGACTGAGACACCTGGTTCTGGACTCTCCAGCCAGGAGAAATATCCTCCCTGCACAGAGTTTGACTATCCACGTTAGAATTTATATGTTTCAATCAGATCCCCTCTCATTCTTCTTAATTCTAAGGAAAACAGGCCCAGTAAATGTGATCTTATCTTTTTATCTGTAGTAAACTATCCGTCCTCCTGAATTCAAATCCTTTTGCTATGAAGACCAACATATCATTTGCCCTCCTAATTACTTGTTGTATTTGCCCATTTACTTTCTGGTGTAGAAGGATAACCAGGCCCCTTTCATATATTCATGTCTGCAAATATATTACCATTAAAATAATACATGGTTTTTCTGTTTTTCAGATCAAAGTGTAAAGCTTTAAATTTATCCTTGTGATGTTACACACCTGCCACACATTCAACTTGATAATGAAGTGTGAAGCTGGGTGAACACAGCAGGCCTAGCAGCATCTCAGGAGCACAACATTCAACTTGTCTAGTTCACCCTGACGCCTCCTCCTCACAACTCACAATCCTGCCCAATTTTGTGTCAACAATAAACCTGGAAATGTTGCATTTATATTCCTCATCAAGTCATTTATATATATTGTGCGTAGCTGGGATTTAAGAATTGATCCCTGCAGTACACCACTAGTTACAACCTGCCATCCAGAAAACATTCTATATATGCCTGTTCTTCATTTCTAGCCTGTCAAGCAATTCACTGTCCATGCTAGTATACTATCCCCCAACCCTATATGATTTAATTTTGCCTACGAGCGTCTTCTGTTGGACTTTATCAAAAAACTTTCTTGAAGTAAAAATACACCACCATCCAGGGTTCTCCTTGGTACCTATTAATTACGTCGTCAAAAAATTCCAGAAGATCATTTCAGCCAGATTTCCCTTTCACCATGCATAGTATGTCTTTAAGATGCCTTTAAGAACTTAGGCTACAAGCAGCAAATTCATGAATATCTGTGTTTCCAGTTGAGTGTAAACTTAATGGAAGACAGCACAAGTCAGAGGTACAGGCCTACAGAATCATCATCTTTCCAATGCCCTCTCTGTGAATATGAATTCTCTGAGGACAGGGGTTAAGGGAAGATCACCAAAAATGTGCCTTACACAGAAGAGTAACAAATTAGTGCCAAATTCAATTTAAAAGTCAGTTTCTAGGTCTTCTGAAACAATGGAGCCTTCTTTCAAAAGAGAATAGGGATAAGAATTGAAGTCACTAGGTTTAATTACTGACATACAAAGGTTAAGGTCTACACTCTGGATAAAGTTCTCAGATTTTTTTTCCCATTGAAACCAGTGAAGCTGCACAATAGATAGGCTGGTGAAATAAATCTTATAAAATGTTTAGTCATCAATGCCATACAGGGCTTCCTTTTCTCTTCCCTTTCCTAAATGGAGTCACTGATATCTATTATTAAGTTAATGTGGTTAGAACAGCTGTAAATGTAATTGGACACTTTATTCTTCACCGCAAAAGTGATTCAGATCAGGCAAATGATGGATGATTGCAACAATTTATCTAAGCAGTAACAATTTAAGCATCATGTCCAATTTGGAACTGAATCACAAATTATAACAATATATTTACTCTTTTGGTAGCTGGAGGCACACCTACACTTTCATATGAATGCATCAAATTAGCAAACGGGAAGCATCATCTAGACTGGATGATGAAACACTTCCTCTGTCCCTTGGTCCACAGCCCGTCCATTGCAGCCATGCCATATTAATAATAAGACTACCACAAATCTATATGACCACTCAGGAAGTGACTTGACAGTCTAGTGACTCCAACAATTCCATGGCATTGACAGCAACTTTATTCAATAAAATATATACATAAATGGTGAATGTTGTTATTCCACAAACATGCAGGTTCTCTACAATTCTATGCATTATGTAATGCTATTGATTAACCTGGCCTGTACCATAGATCTTTACAAGGAAGGATGAGTCACTTAATTCATTATGGTGCTGCTGGCTCTTTATAAGTTAATTGCACCATTGCCCCACTATTTTCTCATCTTGCTGCAAATTATTTTAAAATTTTGGGTACATATCCAATTCCTGCTTGAACAGTACAATTGAATCCACTTCCATACCTCTTTCAGGAAACGTATACCAGATCAAAACAAGCAACTGTGTTGAGACAAATTTCCCTTATTTTTAATTATGTTAGAATAGTACTTTCTGTTTACTAATCTTCCTGGAGGTAAAAGAAATGATTCCTGTTTCAGTTTAATGAAGTACTTCATAGTTTTAAAAATTTGTTCTAAATTTTTTGTTACCTTTTCTGCTCGGAAAGAACAATGCCAGTTTCTTCAGCTTTAGCAGATAACTAAAGTCCCAGTTCCTTTACATAATTCTGATATATTTCTCTTAAGCCTCTCCAATTCCACGTATTCTTTCTATGTGTCCAGAATTGGCTGCAACACCTCGGGGATTTATATCGGTTCAAGTTAATTTCTTTGATTTTGTATCTTATGCTTTTATTTATAAAGACCATAATCCTTTCTGCTTATTTACAGCTCTATTAACACATCCTGATGTCCTCAGGGATTTGTGTTTGTGAACCTCCTAGATCTCTCTGCTACTGAATCCCTTTTAAAATTGTGCCTTTTTTAATGTTTCTCCTCCTTACTCTTTCAGCCAAATTAAAACACGTTTCTGTGTGAACTTTATTTTGCCCATTTCATTATATTTCAGGAGATATTCTCCTGAGGTCTGCTACTAACTTCCTCAATCATCATGGAATTATGTCCACTTATATCTAAATAGATTTTATTAAAATAAATCAGGAGCAGGCCCAAACACTGACATCTTAGGATGTCATTTGTGCAGCACAAATCCAGGCCATAACCATCTCCAAAAAGAGACAAAGTAACCCTTACTCCTTGACATTCAGTGGTGCTACCATTAGTGAATCCCACACAATCAACATCCTGGGGATTACCATCGGACACAAACTGAACTGGATTAATCATAGAAGTAATGTGGCTACAAAGCAACTCAGAAGCTAGGAATTTTGTAGTGAGAAACTCACCTTTTGATTTCCCAAATCCTGCCCATCACTGACAAGGAGCAAGTCAGGAGCATGATGGAATATTCCACCTCGCCTGGATGCATGCAGTTACAACACAAGAAGCTTGACAACATCTAGGACAAAGCAACCTGCTTGATTGCATCACATCCACAAGCATCCACTGATGTTCAGCAGCACCTGCATGTACGATTTACCTGCCAAAGACTCTTGTTAGCATCTTCCAAGGCCATGACCAATACCATCTAGAAAGATAAGGACAACATATTAATGGGAACACCATGGTCTGCAAGCTCCCCTCCAAAGTACTCACCATTCTGAATTGGAAATGTATCACCGTTCCTTTACTGTCACTGGATCAAAATCCTGGAACTTCATCTTGCACAGCATCGTGAGTACACCTACAGCACACTGGCTGCAGCAGTTCAAGAAGGAAGCTCACCACCACATTCTCAAGGATAGCCCGGGATGAACTGTAAATGCTGGCCAAGACAGCAACACCCACATCTCATCAGTGAATAATAAAAAAGATTAACAAACAAATAGACAGGAATTGAAAAACAAAACTAAATAGGAGGTACACTTCTCAATAGTCTGCCATGTTCTCATGCAAACACTTAGTTTATACAAGTTCTCTTGAAACCTCTTGCACCTCACCAGCAACATATGTTCATACACAATTTTGGTGTCATGAGCAAACTGGGAAACATTGTAATCAAACAAAAAACTGCTGTTGCTATAAATTAAAAACCAAACACAGAAATTGCTGGATAAATTTAGTAGGTCTGGCAGTGGAGAGAAAACAGAGTTAACATTTCAAGCCTAGCGACATTTCTTCAAAATGGGCCCAGTTAGAATGTGTCCAGTTATCATATCCATTGCAGTAGATACTCTTTTGTCTATCCCTCTTGCACATATCAAATTAACAAATCTGTAGTTCTCCACTTTTCCTTTTCTTCTTTCTAAATATTGGGGTGTATTTGCAACTTTCCAGTCAGCACGAACCTTTCCAGAATATATGCAATTACAATAGCTAACCACCAATCCATTCTCATTCTCAATTGCTACTTCTTTCAATAACCTAGAATAGAGCTCATATATTCTTGAAGTTTTACCAACTCGCATACCTAATTTTCAAATACTACCTCTCTGATGTTAATTTCAGTTCATCAGTTACAGGAGTCCCTTGGTCACCTAATATTCCTGGAAGGTTTTCTGTATCTTTTTCCATTAAAACTGACACGGAACAACAGTTTAGCTTTTCTGCCATTTTGTTGTTTTCTACTTTTAAATCTCCTGACCCCACATGTAAGGGGCCTATGTTAAGGGAAGCAATGGTATAATGGTGATATCACTGGATGATCAATCCAGAACTGCAAGTGAAATTTGAATTCAATAAAAGCTAGAATAAAAAGTTGGCCAAAAAGTAACCATGTCTGTTGTCATTAAAAAATCCATCTGGTTCACAAATGTCCTTTAGGGAAGGAAACTTGCCTTCATTACCTGGTCTGGCTTAAATCTTGCTCCAGACCTACGACGACTATCCTCCAGGCAACTAAGGATGAGCAATAAATGCTGGCCTCGCAATGCTCACACACCATCAAAATTTAAAAAAGAAAATCCTGGCTGATCTTCTTCCTTTCATATATCAATAGAAGTTTTAACAGTCTATGTTTAGATCCTTACTAAATTAAATTTTTATGCTCCTTATCCTGTTCTTATCAATTTTCTGGTCCTGTTTTGCTGGGTCCTGAATTGCTCCCAATCCTGAGGCTTACCATTATATCAGCCTTATAAGCCACTTCCTTTGATATCATATAATCTTTAGCTTCTTCCAATAGCTGAGTTTGATTCACTTTTCTTTTGGGCATTTACACATTGGAGGAATATATGCCTGTTGCGAACCAAGTAGCTTTCTTTAAATACTAGCCATCGCCTACCAATCATCAAACCTTCACCTTACCTTCTCAGTCTAAGAGCCAACTTTTCCATCATAACCTCAGTCTTCTTTGCTTGGATTTAAGGCCCTTACATTGAACGATGTTGCTTCCAAACTCATGTAAAATCCTAGTGTAGATATGGAAAACATGTTTTCTGTTGTGAAGAATCTTACATTAGGGATCACTGCATGCAAATAAAAAGATGCAATGGCCGAGTGGTATTACCACTGGGCAGTAAATCCAGTCTCTGGCAGCATGGGTTCAAATCTGGTTATGGCTGACGGTGGAATTTGAATTCAGTTAAAATCTGAAATTCACATGTAATCCATTGTTGATTGTCTAGAAAAACCCATATAGTTCACAGATGTCCTCTATTGAAGAAAATTGATTGACCTACTTTTGACTCCTGACCCACAGTAATATGATCAACTCTCAACTGCCCTTTGGGCATTTAGGGATGGGCAATACATCCTGGTTTAGCCAGAAGTGCCCTCATCCTGTGAATGAGTTTAAAAGAAAAATGCTGAAATGAGTATTTTTTTTACTTACAGGCAATCATGAGTCTTTGTAACATTTTTTCTCTCAAGAAGTGGTGGAGTAGAATCTTTGAATATGTTTAAAGCTGTGATTGATAGATTCTTGAAAAGCAAAGCGATGAAAGATTTTGGGAGAGCCTGGGGAATGCGGAGCAATCAGATCAGCCGTGATTTTCCTGAATGGCATGTAGGCTCCAGGGGCTGAGTGGCGTAATCCACCTCCTAATTTGTTCATTAATCAAGTGTAAGGGGAAAAACCTCATAATTAATCCACTCTGTTCAGGCTCATGAGTGATTTGGAATTGGCAAGCGTCTGTGAACAAAATAAAAGATTAATGGATAGTTCTGTGGTTGTTAACAACGCTGGCAGACCCTGGCTCAGCATAAGCATAATAAGATCCACGGTACAACACAGTACATTAAATTTATCAGCTGAAGTAAGAGTTACACACTAATCAGTTGGCATCACATCTTTAAGTACACTGAGTATTACATGCACTGATTCGCTACCGTGACATTTAGCTCTAAATAGTAGCAGGGGCATGAGTGCTAACAACTGGGAATAGCACTACAGCAACTGCCGATTAACAATAATTCCTTGCAGTGACAAAGAGAACAAGGAGCTGATCTCTCCAATGGAGTGTATCAATTGTAAAACCACTGGCAGAGCTTTTTAACATCTCCTGACATTTTAGTTATTCACAATCCTTTCTTCATAACTTCCTCCTCAAGATTTTGAACATCTTTATGAAGTATTTTATCTTTCTATTCTTCAAGGACAACAACCTAAGTTTCTCCCAATGATCCATATCACTGATGTTTCTCATCCTTGGGCCCACTTTTATTGCCATTTTCTACAACCTTTTTTATGCTTTCATAGAATTCCAAAAATATGGTGCTCAGAATTGGCCACAATACACCAGCTGAAGTTGAGCTAAGGCTTTACGCAGGTTTATCATAACCTATACTCGGAAGAAGGGCCACTGGTCGCGAAATGTTAACTCTGATTTTCTTCATAGATGTTGCCAGACCTGCTGAGCTTTTCCAGCACCTCTGTTTTCTTTTATCATAACCTCCTTGCTTTTGCATTCTATTCCCCTGTTTGTTGAAATGTTGTACCTCATGCTTTCTCAACCTGCCCTGCCACCTGCAATGATTTATGTAAATCTATATCTAGGTGAATCTGCTTGTGTACATATACATTCAGGCCAATCTGTTCCTGTACTTCTTATAGAATTCTATCCTTTATTTTATGTTATCCCTCCTTGATCTTCATACCAAAATAGGTAATTTCATATTTAGAACATAGAACATAGAACATTACAGCACAGTACAGGCCCTTCGGCCCTTGACGTTGTGCCGACCTGCCATACCGATCTCAAGCCCATCTAACCTACACTATTCCACGTACGTCCATATGCTCATCCAATGACGACTTAAATGCTTTGCATTAAATTTCATCTGGCGCTTGTTTAATGTCTTTTTTTGAAGTTTGTTACTTCTCACTGGGGTAGCACACAGGAAATCAAGCCCTGCTTTCCAGAGTCACCACAAAAGCTCAAGATCTTACAGAAGTCAGTAAAATTCCCCAAATTAACTTCTCTTAGACCCACGTTGGCAGAAAGCATAGACCAGCTTTCTTTATGTAACACGCTCCACTGTTCATTACAAGTAAAAACATTCTGGCTACAGGGAAATATTTATGAATCCCTTATAAACTCCCTTCCTACACATATGTGCAGACAGACTGATACAAAATATGTCATGGGTGCAGGGAAATGCCAGGAAGGTGTTCAGTGGCTCCTGTCAACAGAGTCAGCTGAGATGATTCCTATGCTGATCAGAATGTTTCTTATTAATCCCCTTTCTCAGATACTTTCACTTATTTTCAGGAAGCACAGGCAGCTAAGGAAAGTTTTGACTTACCAATTAAAAGGCCCAGCTCCTAGCAATTGGATGGGAGATGAAAACTCTTTGGATACTTTGTCACTGCAGAAAAATAAAGCAATGCTGCTTGTCTTCCAAAGCTCTGATGGCTTCCGCCAAAACATTCACAAGCCCTACCGGGAACCAAACACAATATTTGTTGACAGATAAAAGGCCTTCACCATTGTTTCGTAAATGAGCGATCCATCAGCTACTTGTTTCCAGCCAAAGCTCCATTCGAATGCAATCCATGGCTCCATCTCATCCGTACACAGTCTTCCATTGCTGTGTGAGCAAGCAGCTGCATAACCAACACTTAAAATGAATGTCAGCTTACTTGTTTTTAAAAATTGTTACAGTTTTTCATTAATCACTGTACTTAAAGCAGTTATTTCCCCATTTCATTCCACAATCAAAAACACATTAGATATCGTCTACAGAGATAGTAGGAACTGCAGTTGCTGTTAAGCCTTCCTGCTCCTCTGATGCTGCTTGTCCTGTCGTGTTCATCCAGCTCCATACCTTGTTATCTCAGATATAGTCTACACTTAGTTTTCACTATCTTTCTCACATTTCACAACTTTTTCAAGCTTGTATCAACTTCAAAGTTTCAAATTATGCTACATACATCCAGATCAATACGATCCATCAAGAAAGGCTGCAATCTCACTACCAAGCCCTAGATAACTTTTCTCCAGTTCAAGAAACAAATGTTCCCTGCCATGTCAATTGGTCAGTTTTATATCTGCACTTTCCCTTCTATTCCATAAGCTTTGACTTTGCTCACATGCCTGTTGTAAAATATTTTACCAAGGGCTTTTTGGAAATCAGAAACAGAAATTGCTGTGGAAATGCTGCTAGTCTGGCAGCAATTAACATTTCAAGAGAGAACGGGAGCCTTTTGGAAACCTTTGTGCACCAAATCAACCACGTTGCTCTGTCCTCTTTCTCTGTTACATCTGCAAATTACTCAAACAAGTGAGTTTAATGTGATTTTCCATCTGATTTATCCAATTTTAATCCACAATTATCCATGTAATGTGAAGCTATTCTCTGACTTATCATCTCTACAAATTCCTCACCAATAAGTTTAAATAAATAGGCTAAAATCACTGCTATTAAATGATCTATATCATTTCTAAACAACAGTAAATCAGTGATAATACTTCAATAAAATGAATCCTGGGCCTCCCAGCAACAATACTACAATGAGCTAACTGGAATCAAACACAGAATCAAATAATGTTCCTTGAGCATAGATGTATCAAAGCAAGAAAAGTTTACCAGAAGACTAGAATTGTCCTCCTGAATCTCCGTCTGTAAGCTTGAGGTTGTCCAAAATCTGTTGTCCATGTCCTTACTTCTGGCAAGTTATCTGTCCTCACTGACCTACAGTGACTCCCCGTCAAACAATGTTTCTATATTAAAATTCTCATCTTTCTTTTCAAAAATTTTTAAAGATGTTCCTGAAATCCCCTCACTTTAAACAAGCTTTTGGCATTTGTAATAATACCACCTTACGTGGTACATCATTAAAGTGCATTGGGAAATAACATTGGTAAACAGAAATATTTTTTATTATTGATATGGAATATTGATGGCGTGACATCACAGGTATGATACCAGGACTTAATGTGTTTAATTATGAGAACAAGTTACATAGAGCAGGCTTATAGCCTATTGAGTATTGAAGATTAAGCTTTGATCTAACTGAAGGATTTAAGATGAAAAGAAGTGTTGAAATAGACAATAAAGAGGAACTACTTCCTCAGGTAGGAGTGTTCAAAACAAAGGGCCAGTGCCTTAAAAGTAACTTGAGTCAGTTCAAAGTTGACCTCAGAAACTGTGTCTCCACACAAAGAATGGTAGCTATTGAATACTTTGCCTGTTTTGCACACAGTATCAAACACTGAAGTTTTATTTTGTAAGAGTTAACACAACAAAAGCAACAATTGACAGAAAATAAAACATACTATGGTGAAAGCTGCACAAGTCTTAAATAATGTCGGCATGAGCAAGTTGTGTCAATATCCCCATGAGTGTCTATTTTCCATAAATGATAGTTCCTTCGTGAATGTCAAAAGAACATAACAACAGGAGACCATTCAGCCCCTTAAGCCTGTTCTGCAATTCAAATGATGGCTGACCTGTACCTTAACTCCATCTCTCTTTGGTAATGTACTCCTCAAAACACTTGCCAAGAAAACTCAATTCATTTCAATTTGTACATGCTCTAACTGATGCCAGTTTTAACAACTTTTTGGGATAAAGTGACAGTCACAGATTTCAAATATCGTATCATGAGTGGATAAGAAATAGCTATTGGACTAGATCATGTAAACCCTGCTTCCACACATTCAGAATTATCATGGCTGATCTTCACCATCACCATCACTTTCTCACTTGCTGCCAATTTCCAAGTGAGTGAATGAGTTAAAATCTTGCATTGTTGAGCCACCATCAAATAAACCGGAATGGCTTAAAAAAATCCCATGAATATTGTATTGAGAGATTAGCTTCTGCATGTCGCTCCATCTGATTTCTTAAATAGAATAAGTTTTGCCCCATTCAAATTTGCGCAATTTTGTTCAAGTTTGTAAATCTTTAGCCTTGTCGTGGATGGTAGAAAGAGAGTTGTGGTATTTGGAATTCCAAAGTGATTCAACACAATACATTGTAATCTATTTTTTTGACTAATAATTTTGAATGATGTTCTCTTCCCTGACTCTATATATTCTAAATTTCAATTATCCACTAAATAATCTACTAAATAAATTATCTACTAAAATTACCTACTGTTTATTGGCATTGATACTTGCTTCTTGAAGCACCGATTTAGCTTCAAATTCTGAAATCTAATGACTTCGCAGCAGGTCAGTTTCTTATTTTGTTCAATTTTTTCGTTAGGCACTGCCATATTCCCTCAGTAGAAAATGATTTAATGAGCAATAATGGTGTTATCTATGCAACCCAAACTTCTGGGTAGTGTTCACCTTACAAAATGCTAACGGGTCATCTCATGTGCAGTTTGTTCCCAGATGAAGACAAAGGGCATGCATTATAAGCACCTGAAGAAGAAAGATCATAAAGCAGCAATCTGAGTGACAAATGGATCATCTCAGCAAATCCTATGGATAGGCATCACTAAATTATCTCCCCAGTCCTTCATTCAGCCCTTAATGTGTGTTTTTCTTGTGTCTGTCTGTATATGTACATAGAGGAAGTGTTTACAAATGGGTTGGTGCTTAAACTTGTATGTTGAATATGTTGAAGGTGAGAGTGTGTGACAAAAGGGACATAATACAATTAATAATACAGTTAATATAAAGCCAGCCACTTACTCTTGCTGGTTCCACTATGGTTACAGCATAATCTGTTTAGTACTTTTCAGCAAGAGCTTGGGAAGGGAGAGCAATCTTCTGAGCCAAAATCACTTCTCATGACTATTTTATTAGAAGACCACCCATGTCAGACCAAGATATAAAATCAGTGTGGGTTGAGATACAAAATAACAAGGGAAAGGAGTCAGTAGTGTAATATTTTTTGAAAGCTGCCTTATCGTGAAAATCCCTGTTCCCTAGAACATTTCAAGGGATCCTCCAGAAGAACTCTCACATTCTCCCTTAAGTATGGGAACCTAAACTGGAGACTGCTCTCCAGTTGGAGTGTGAGCTACATAATTAAACGGGATTGCTCTCCCTTCCCAAGCTCTTGCTAAAAAGTACTAAACAGATTATGCTGTGACCATGGTGGGACCAGCAAGAGTAAGAGGCTGACTTTATATTAACTGTATTATGTCCACTTCCTAACTCACCCTTACCGTCTTCATGAGGCCTGAAATCTGTCAAGCGGTCTGCAGTTAAAATGGAATGCAACCACATTCTTTCTGTCTTATGTCTCCACCAAAATCTAAGTAGTTCATCCTAAAAACACTCAGACTGGGTGATTGCAATGTAGTTAACAGTATATTGCAAGAATTAGTCCTCATTAATTTTAGTGCCACTTGGTGCTGGTCAATGGTAATCTCATTCAGAGATGCTGCAATTAACTCAGCATTAAAAGTTAGCTATCGCTGAAAAAGTGCCTGCTTTCCCATGCTGGAGATGAGGTACATTCTCATTAGAATTCCTTTCTTTTTCTACTTTCTCCAGGAGTTAATAAGTTGGTCAGTGTGGGAAGAAAAGCAGTCCTTATTTTTAGAAATAATTCTGGAAAATGCTGCAATTTCACAGTAGGTTATCCATCTGCAATAAATAAATAGTGACATTTCACATCTGAAGTCTAAAATAAAAAAGTGACCCAAGTGAAGAAATGGTAAAGGACATCAGCAAGCAATCACAAGGAAAGAATAAATGGATTGAATAACCTATAAAACTGTTTACCAATTCTTCCTGGTTCTAGCCTATATTTCTTTTCTTTATTATTGCATTTAACCGAAGTCAGTTTATCTTTGAGTTTTCATTCGTATTTCAGATTTCCCATTTTGTTAGTGTTCGTGTTAATTAACCTTTTGGTGATTTCTAACTTGATTCTACATCATAAATCTAAAACATCATGTGCATTCATAAGTACTATTCATAACTTCAGGGCATCACAGGATCGCAGAACTACTTTGCCGAGGAAGGAAGCCATTCGGCATTCCAATTCTATGCTGGCCTTATTAACTCGTGCTAGACTCCTGTGTTTTCTCCAAAACCCTGCACACTATTTCAATCCAAATAAGCATCCAATGCCCTCTTGAATGTCTCAATTGAACCTGCAGCCACCACATTTCCAGATAGTGCATTCCACATCCTATGTACTCTCTGGTAAAAAGCTTTTCCTCACAATATTCTTGCTTTGTTTGCACATCTCTTACAATCTATGTTCTGTCATTTTCTTACTCTATTGTGAGTGAAAACAACTTCTCTCGATTTCTATCCAGCTCACTCATGATTTTGAAGATTTCTATCAAATCTCTTCTGAGCCTTCTTCTTCTCTCCAAGGAGAAGAGTCCTAACCTTTTTGATCTATCCTCAGAACTGAAGTTTCTCATACCTGGAAACATTCTTGTAAATTGCTTCTGCACTCTCTCCAATGCATTCACATCTTTTCTATAATGTAGTCAATGTACTTTCTGACCTATGCAGTTTTCTATATGTTAACCGATATAACATATACCAGAGAATGTCAGGTTCTTTTAGAAACAAATACCTGGAGGATTATTGACTACAAACTATGCACACTAATATGAATCTCAGACTTACATACCTTGAGATCTATGTTACATACGTCATTAAAACATTACATGCGTAACAGACTGGCTGACTAACTGACTGCATGCTTATTTAACTGCTGTACCAATGGATGACTAACTGGCCAACTGACTATACAGTGTATAAGACACAGTCCTTTTATACTAGAGTGTCACATGTTGTGATATCATCTAGCTGCCTTAAAAATACATAGCCTTTCTGAGATCTATGCAATAATATAACATCCTCCCTACTCTTTCCTTCAACGGATAAGAAACCTTTTCTAATCATCAAGTACAAGGATGTACATTGGTACATTACATTTCTGTATTAAGATAATGCTTGTGTGACATATACAAGATCTTGTCTTTACAGAGTTACTTAAGATTCAGCTGTGACCTCATTCTACAACGTGCTCTCTGTCCTTCTGGATGAATGGGTATCATGCATTGTAGATGTCTGGTTGCTGCCTGCTATGGTAAGTTCAGTATCTGTGTCATTATCTTCTCTGGTAAATAGCTCATCATGTGCACCTCAGCTGTGTTGACTGCTTCTTCAGGTTTGTGAAAACATGTCCTGAGCTGGACACAATGTCATTTTATCCGTCCATAAGCCCATGTATTCATATGGAGATCTCAAGCTCAGATATTTTTGTCTTGGTTCTACATGGGATAATTGTCAGTTTGCTGGGGCAATCTCGTGTTTGTTTTTCGTGGCCATGTGATTTATGGCAAACATTTCTCAGCAAAGAATTTGCAAATTAATTACTAGTTTGGAAATTACATTCCTACAGTCTCCAAACAACAAAAGAGCTTGCTTGCTCAGGGATCTATTGAATATGTTTGGGCCATCGGCTTATTATGTTTCTCTTGAGCCATTGCAGCTGAACATCATCAGACATAATTTGGTGAATCTACACTGCCTAAGATCAAAATGAATGAGTTTGATGTAGATATTATCTTTGTACATGGATTTGACAATATCTGTGCATTGTCTTGTTGATAAATTTGGGGGAATATCTTTGTTCTTAGCTGAGTTAGGAAGTTTGATAATTACTCTGAAATTATCATCTGTGAGATTGCTTTGCATTGTATTTAGTCATAGAGTTTTATCCGCTTTCCCACTGTGTCAATGCTAGCTAACAAGCACCTATCTCCTCTCATCACATTTTCTAACATTTGGCCAATGGTTTGTATGCCATTCCATATGTTCACCTAAATACCTCTTAAATGTTGAGGGTTTCCTCCTCCATTTCCCTTTAAGCAGTAACTGTTAATACCTACCCTCCTCTGCCCACTACCTGCCCCACACCTGCCAGGTGTTTGGGCACTGATGCCACTTCTCTCAGCCTTTTTAAATATACGGTTAGGTTTAGCTGCTGCTCTAGCTGCATCTGTCTCTTGCTCTTACTCCCATTAGTTTACAGCATCGAAGTTCCTGGAACCTCACTTTTTGGATAGCCACAAACTGCTCTAATTTCTCCTTTCTCCTGCTGATCTTATAGCCCTGAACCTACTTATAAATCACTGACTTTGGTCTCCACAATTGGATTTTGTAGTTGCATATTTCAGAGATTTCTGACAGATCATTTCCAATGCAGTTCATTGTTGGTAAGAACAATTAAATTCTTGACAAATAGGAAAATGTAAAACAGTTGTATTCAGAACCCTGAAGCAGGAATTTCCCTTTCAATGTTGGAATAGTTTTCCTGAGCAGTTGTATGGATTGAAAACAAAACACAAGCAGTTTGTAATCCTGTACGGATCATGTTCTGCTTCTTTCTGGGATGCATCACCATCTGATATTGTGAGCTTGGAAGGGTTATAATATTGAAGATCTCACTTGCTGGTAATTTGAAATGGATTAAAACAAAGGTTGCTGATTCATCTCGACCTGCTGGAAACAGTTATCTTATCATCTGTGCCACATTGTACTGCTTTCATGAGTGTCAAACATGGCGAAAGCTCATTCCATTTGGGTATTTTAGTTGGGTGGAAGTAATGGCTTTAGCTTTTTTGATGATGTCCACATGCTGTGTCAAACTCATCAAGTGTATTGCCTGTCTGACTGACAGCAATTGCTGTGGCTGTGGTTATAACTTGGAACTGATTGACACTCACTCTTTGCCGTTGAAAGCAGCCTGAAAATATATTTGACATTGTTTCTTGGTGGATCTTCTTCATATGTTGCTATGAAGTCTTTGTGTTTCTCCAAGCAACAAATGTGCACAGTGTTTTGGTGGGTGAGATAATGTGGATCTCATTCAAGATTTGGATCTGTACAATAGTATAACATTTTCTGGTTGCTGCAACGCCTTTGAATGTAATATAAGAAACAATGCAGCCCATTTGCACCCAGCAAGGTTGCACAATCAGCAAGGTGATAATGTTGAAATTAATTATTATTGACATGGTGATTAAGGGCTAAGATAGCATGGAGAATCCTCCAACCGCCCCAATTTTTTTCAACAATTCAGTGAGATTTTCTATTTTTGCCTAAGATAGCAATCGGGGCTGGTTTAAATGCCCCATCTGAAAGATAAGAACTCTAATAGTGTAGCATTCCTTTAGATTATCCATTGCTGACATGACCAGTACACATTGCAGATATGTCTGATTATTGGTAAAGCTCCCACAGTTATACCTCTTTAAATATCAATTGACATCAAACTTCACAATTACCTCTCAATTAAAACATGTTCCTGAGAGAAAGAGAAGTTGTAAAAATAAGAAACTTCATCCATGGCTTAACAAGGAAGTGGAGGATAACATAAAAGTGAAAAATAGGACATGTCATATTGCAACAGTTAGTGGCATTCTGGAGGATTGGGTGAACTTTAAATGTCAGCAAAAGGGTTACTAAAAACAAAATCGAAACAGCAAAAATGATATCTGCAAGGAAACAAGCAGAAACCATAAGAACAGGTACCTAAAGCTTTTATAAGTATATAAAAAGGAAGTGAATAGAAAAGTAAATGTTTGTCCTTTAAAAGGATGAAAATGGTGTGATAATAATAGGAAACTCAGAAATGGCAGAGGCACTAAATCAATACCTTGTCTCTGTTTTCACAGGCAACGAGAATAATTTATTTCTATAACCTGCAGTTACTACAGAGGAAAATGGTGAAATTACTATTGAAGGCAGGTAAGTGCCCATAGACTGATGGCCAGTACCATACTGCATTAAAAGAGATGGCTGCAGAAGTAGTGATTGCATTAGTTATGATATTCCAAAAATTCCTGGATCCTGGAAAGGTTCCAGTGGATTGGAACATACGAATGTAACATCCTTATGCAAATTGGTTGCTGGAGTTAATCATAAAGGAGGAGATAACCAAACACTCGGGAAAGAAACTAAGCTCAATTCACCAGTGTCAGCACGGTTTCATGAAGGACAAGTCACACTTGACAAACCTGTAGGAGTTCTTTGAGGCTGTAACCAGAAAAGTGAAAAATGGTGAATCACTGAATGTGGTATTTCCAGACTTCCAGAAGGCATTTGACAGGGTGCTGCACAAAAGAAGACTTGATCCTGGGGTTAGGGATACAGTACTTGTTTGGATAGATCATTAGTTGATTGACATACTGCAGAGATTTAGGATAAATGGGTCCTTCTCTGTATGGTGTACAGTAACTAGTGGAGTGGCACAGGGTTCCGTTCTCAGCCATCAACTATTTATAATCTATATAAATGATCTGCAAGTAGAGGCAAAGTGTAATATAGCAAAGGTTTTGGATGATACTAAACTACTTGGGAAAGCAGGCAGCAATGAGGAGACAAAGAGTTTACATATGAATGTTTATAGGCTAGAGAACAGGCCAGAATCTAGCAGATGGAGTTTAATGTGGATGAGTGTGATGTTATCCATTTTGGCTAGAAAAATAAAAGGGAAAATTGTTACTTAAGTGGGAAGCAGATTCAAAATACATCAGTGCAGTAGGATCTGGGTGTCTTTGTGCATAAAAGAAAGTATCTATGCATGTGCACATATAATAAAAAAGCAAATGGAATACTGGCATTTATTGCAAAAGGACTGAATTGTAAAAATAAAGAAATGTTGCTATGATTATATAAGGCAATGGTGAGAATGCACATGGAATATTATGTCCAGTTTTGGTCTCCTTACTTGAAGAAGGATATGATGGCACAAGAAGCAGTTCGGAAGAGGTTTACCAGATTGATTCCAGGGATGAAAGGAATGCCACTTGAAGAGCAGCTGAATAGCTTGGACTCACGCTTGCTTGAGTTCAGAAGAATTGGGGGGGGGATCTGATTGAGTTCTTTAAAATGCTAAAGGGGATTGATAAGGTGGGCATTGGACAGATGTTCTCCCTAATGGGACAGTCTTGATCAAGTGTTAATAGATATAGAGTGAGAGGAGGTAGGTAAAAAACTGAGATAAGGAAAACTCCTTCTCATAGAGGTTTTTGAATCCGTGGAGCTCCTTGCTTCTAAACCATAGCTGTATTATGGGAACATCGCTTTCAAGTTCTGCATCAACTCACAACCATTTTTACATGGATATACATTGCTGGTTTATCATTATTGCTGAGCCAATATGCTGGAAATGTCCCATCTCATTATTGCAGCATCATTGTATTAAAGAACTTCTATGCTTCAGCAGTGTACACTACCACCTTTTCAAAGATCCAATTAAGATGGCAATTCCTTTTTCCAGTGCTAAACTAGAGAACAATCATGCAAATTAAATACTGTTAAGGAACAAATGCTTTACTTATTTTTGTTCTGTCGTCCTAAACAGAATAAGTAGCCTCTTATTATTTCCTATGTCACACTTCTGTAAACTGTCCCAGATATGGTACAATTTACCAATGTCAGAGTTCCAGTTCACTGAACTCTCCTCCTGCCTATTGTTAGCACTACTGATGCTAATGCATAGTTAGCTTGACTGAAACAATGTAAATAGCCATCAACTTTAAATATAAGTACGATGTAGTGAAAAACAGTTAGGTTTGCATTTTTTTTGTGTGATCTTCTGTACTGGTTTGTGAACAATTCATCCACATCAGGCCTCATTCACAAAAATGTCTATAGCCCAACACCCAAATTGAGATTCCAGCAATTGTGTTGATTGCCAAAGTATTTTTATGTTAGGTGTAGAGATATTAGTGGCCATGTTTTTAAAACTTTTTCTTTTAAACAAAAACAAAATCATCTTCTAAGAAGTGGACAAATGCACATCAATGAAACTGGTATGGGACCATGTAAAAATCATTTTAAGTAGTTTTAAACCAGGTTGCCTACAGCTAAAAGATCGAACATTTATTCAAAATGTACATTATTTTTTGATCCTAAACATATTTTCAACCATATTGATAATGTTCAAGAGAGTGATAGTAATGTAATAGCAATATCACTGAACTAGTAATCTAGGAACATAGGCTAATTCTGGAGATATAGGATAAAATACCATCAAGACATCTAGTGGAGTTTAATATGAAATTGAAAACTGATCTCAGGAATTACACAAAAATCATTGATTATTACTGAAAAATGTTTTCAGGGAGAAAATCTCCATCCCTTAGCTTTTCTGGTCTGTGAGATACAAAACAATGTTTGATTCTTAACTACTTTTTGAAGCTCCTGGTAAGCAATAATATTTTGGATAAAAGTAAATAAAGAGAGCCAAAAATGCTGGTCTCACCAGCAACGTCCACATCCCATGAAATAAATAAACAAAAATGGCACCAAGTTTGGAAGACACAATGGCTCACTGATAAGCACTGCTGCCTCACAGCACCAGGGACCCAGGTTTGATTCACCCTCGGGCGACTGTCTTTGGAATTTGCACATTCTCCCTGTGTCTGCATGGGTTTCCTCCAGTGTTGTCCCATCAAAGATGTGCAGGTTAGGTAGTTTGGCCAGTATAAGTTACCCAGGGATTGGAAGGATAGGTTTATTAGCCATGGGAAATGCAAAGTTATAAGATGTGTCCGGGAGGGATTCTCTTCAGAGTTTAGTGTGGACTCGATGGGCCAAAAGGCCTACTTCCACAATGCAGGGCTTCTATGATTCAAAGAAGTTTCCACTCTTTAATAAATAAGGCAATTCTTGTTAACAGCAACATTAAATAAAATTATATTGAATATTTGTGGAAGATTTTATGTTTACTATTCATCTAAGTTTTATCAGAAACTAATATTAAAAACCTACTAGCAAAACTTCAACAGTGTTTTTTAACAATTTCACTTGCAGCAGAAACTAAAATGTTCAGGTAGTTTCCCAACCATTAATTGTTAATGGATGTTAATTGGAATTTATAGCTGTTCTTCCATCTGTACTGACCCAGTCTCTACAGTATAGCACAATCAAAGCTAAGTAAATACCCATGAAATAATCCCTTACAATTCCCTTAAATTTAACACAGATTGCTGAATTATTCACTTTTCAATATTCAGCAGGCAGCGACCATTAGTGTGTATACCATAATTAAAATGCTGTGAAATAGAGAGATGTCCCTGACCATTATGGAGTATTAAGAACTGTCAACAACAAAAAAAATCATTGCTGAGGAACTGCCTGCAGGCTTTTTCTACTGCGATTGATCAACAGAAGCATGTTTACCGCAATTAGATATCTGAACTGAACTTCGAGGCAAATCATGCTGGGACAGAGTGTTACACTGCACATGCTTAATCTATTGTTACCCATTGTACAATCTGTAATAAAACCAGAAAGTGCTGAAGGAACTCAGCAGGCCTGGCAGCATCTGTGGCGAGCAAACAGAGTTTTTATTTCAAGCCCAATATGACACTTATTCTGAATTGGCATAGTTTGTAATGTTCTTTTTGCTGCTTACAATTGCTAAGCCATTATTTAATCACTCTATATTAAAAAAACCCAACAGCGGCTGATACAGCAAGAGAAAGAGTTTTGTCAAAACACTGTCAAACATGGGAAGTATCAAGGCAGGGCGATGGCAGCCCTTTGTTATAATACATTGACTAGCTAAAGTCTCCTGTTGATTTCACTGTTAGTGTAACTCCAGCCAAGAAAGTGATCAGAACAGAGCTGATGATCTGACTACCGCATCAGTTCAATTCCCATGGAAAGTGTGATGAGAAATCATTACTGTCACGAAGTTACTGCAGTTAGTAGTTATTGAAATGTTATTAAAATAAAAGTTCAACTATATAATGAAGGCAGAGTCCTTAGGCTGAAAAGCCTATTTATTTACAGTCAATCTTATTGAAAGGTGTTAAAACTGTTGACGTTAATTAAGTAATAACAACGCAATATTTCATGGAAAGTTAAAATTGTGTTATTCTTTACTAAAGCTAAAGGTATTATGGAGCCCATTTTACTAATAGATACAAGAGGGCAACTAAAATGTGTCATCGTGATCTCTCTGGCAACCAATCCAAATTATTAACTTTGTTTGTTTTCAAAACACCTAAATTACATAAGCTGTTTTTGGAACTGAAACCAAACCCCAAAGTAAAAAACAAACGCAGACAAACTTGGATTAATACAGCAAAATTCATGAGCTCAGGATATCACAAATTGTTTCATACCTAATGAACTACCTTTCAAGTTTGATCATTGTGCCACATTGCAAGGTATAATAAAGTCCTGTAGACGGCAATAGGATATATAACTGGTTAAGATGTTTATTTTACTTTCAGTACTGTTTGTGCAACAGAAAGAGACCACTAGTCTTGTCTATGTTTCCACTAGTGCCGTAGGATCATTTATGGTCTCCTGTCGCAGAACACAGGTCCTGGTTTGTCATCTCACCTGAAAGACACCAACACAGATAATACAGTACTCTCTCATTATGACAGTACAATATTTAGCAGAAGATCAATCAAAAAACATCTATGGTGCACACACATTAATTTAGGTCCCTTTGTGATATCAGATTCGCATTCATATTTCCACTTTCTAACCATGTGAATTTGACCGTTTTTATTGAATGAGAAATGGAAGAAAGAAAATCCTTCAGGCAGCTAATCTTATGTTAGCACAAATACTCATCTATAAACAATAGTATCAACATAAAATAATTGCAAAATTGAACATCACGTATCATTAAAAAGCCCTCAGAGTAATAAAATAGTTTCTTGTAGTTCATGACCCATTATTTTCATGTCAGCAGAATGTTTTATAATCACAACTTCACCACACTTGGTGTCTGATTTCTATTGTACCATTGAATCTGAGCCAGTTCTATGTAACTTCAAGGCAGTTGAGAAATCTTCAAAAATTGTTGTCATTTTATCTGATCGTTTACAGGATGTAAGTGTTGCTGGCAGCATTTATTAATAATGCCCCAATTGCGCTCAAGAAGACTTTCCAACCTATTTTGAAACAATTATGTTATTTTCACTAGAAGATAACTCTCCGTTACTTTCTAAAGTGCAATTAAAAATGGGCAATAAATGCTTGCCCCACCAGTGATTCTCACATCCCATGAATTAATTCAAAGAATCAGCAACAAAAAACTGATCTATTGAAACTTTCATAAATTAAAACTAACGCATCAAATGTCTCACAAAGCCTTGGGTAAAGTCGATCAATACCTGGAGACTGTCTGCAATCAACTGCAACGATTCGCTCAGTACCACAGATCATAGAATCCCCACAGTGTAGAATCAGGCCATTTGCTCCAATGAGTTCACTGCAACCATCTGAAGAGCATTGCACAGAGACCCAACCACCTTATCCCTATAACCCTGCAAAACCCATTAGCTGGGCCAATTCATCTACTTGCAAATTTGTGGACACAATGAGTAATTTAGCATGGCCAATTCACCTATCCTACAGGCTGTTGGACTGTAGGAGGAAACCAGATCACTCAGAAGAAACCCACATGGGGAGAATATGTAAACTCTACACAGGTAGTCGCCAAATGGTAGATTCAAACTCTGATCCCTGGGGCTGTGAGGCAGTAATGCTAACCACTGTGCCAGCACTTCCCTGCTGATTGACCTGATCATTGTCCCACCTTTCTATCTCCATTTGTGCATGAAGTTGGCGTGTTGGGGGCAGGATAAATTAAGGTTTCTGATTTTTAAGACATTGACATTAAACTAGAGTCAAAATTGATTGCTGTTATGGTTAAAAATGTCCCCATATGAAATCTATTTCTTTATTGACAGATGCTAGAGTGTTTGCAACATTTTCCGTTCTTTTACGAGGGGAGCAAATAGTCTCAATTTTCGATGATAGGAAATCTGCAGAGATGGGGCGACATGGTGGCTCAGTGCTTGGTACAGTACCAGGGATCTTGGACGACTGTCTGTGTGGAGTTTACACATTCTCTCCGTGTCTGCGTGGGTTTCCTCCACGTGCTCTGGCTTCCTCCCACAGTCCAAAGATGCGTAGGCAAGGTGGATTGGCCATGCTAAATTGCCAGTCGTGTTCAGGGATGTGTTATGGGGGTCATGGAGGTGTTGTGGACTTGTTGGGCTGAAGGGCCAGTTTCAAGAGTGAGAGACCACCTAGATGTACTGCTGAGAAGGTAATCACATTTTTGAGAAGGGCACAGGAGGCCAGAAATACAAGAAAAGCGGACTGGTGATGAAAGGGTAAAATAAATATTTCTTTTGGAAGCCAATATATGTACAAAAAAGCCTCCACAAAATCCAACATGATAATTGTTGGAATGATATCTGATTTTAATTCATTTTGTGGCTTTTATTACAAATTACACACTTATCAGGTGTAAGAATGCAGAATAAGACCTTCAATGGGACATAACATTGCATAGTTCCCATGTGTACCCTCCAGTGCCTTCTCTTCCACAATTTCAGAATGAGTATGCTGTGCAAAGGTTCATTCAAAGGTCTAATACCAACTCCAACTTGATTGCTACATTATATGCATACTGCCACTAAATCAAAGTATGGTAAAGCAACATAAAATATCAGAACAGCAACATGGAGTCTGAAAAAACACTTACAGTTATTTCTTCTAAACATTTTTGTTGCTGTGGCTGTTAAGATCCAAGGTTATATCGCCCTCACAAACTATTCCTAGTTTATTTTTAAAACTTTACATACATAGGTTACCTGATTAACATGTTCATGACAATCAGAAACAGAAATGAGTGAATTTAACACACTCCAACAATTTGTTTAGCTTGGAAGAGGCCACTTCCAAAATATTCCACAGTTTCAACACAACACCATATATCACATTGTGGAAATATACACAAAAACAAACTATTGCTTGATCCTTTACTCCCTAGACTGTGTCTTCAGCATATATATCACATTTTCCTGGCCACCACTACTTCTGAAGAAGGGTCATGGGACCTGCAATATTAACTCTGCTTGCTCTCCGCTGATGCTGCCAGACCTGTCTCAGTTCAACAGCAATTTCTGTTTTTATAGCTCCTTGTGTGGTGGATTTAGCAGACAGGACTTTGAGTTTATGTGAGATTTTATTATCACAGTATTGATTGAAAAGACAATCAGTTGGTTGAAGGTTATGTATTGGCCTGGGCACTGAAGAAGTCCCCTGTTCATTTCCCAATATTGACATAGGATCGTAGAGAGTGGACAAGGTCTTACTTACGGTCATAAAGTGATGGAGATGTACAGCATGGAAGCAATCCCTTCCATCCAACTCATCCACGGCAAGCAGATATTCTACATTAATCTTGACCCATTTGCCAGCATTTGGCCCATATACCTCTAAATCCTTCCTATTCATAAACCCATTCAGATGCCTTTGAAATTTTGCAATTGTACCAGCCTCACCACCTCCTCTGCAACTCATTCCATACATGCACTACCCTTTGCATGAAAATGTTGACTTTTAGGTCCTTTCACAATCTTTTCCTTCTTACCTAAAATGTGTGCCCTCTAGTTCTGGACTTCGCTACCCTGAAGAAAAGACTTTGACTATTCACCCTATCCTTGCTGCTCATGATTTTATAAACTTCAATAAGGTCACCTCACATCCTCAATTGCTTCAGGGAAAATAGTCCCAGCCCATTTAGCCTCTCCCTATAGCTCAAACCCTCCATCCCTGATATCCTTGTAAATATTTGCTGAACCCTTTCAAGCTTCACAACATCTTTCTTATAGCAAGAGACCATAACTGAACACAATATTTCAAAACCAGTCTAACTAATGTCCTGTACAGCTGCAACATGACATTTCAACACCTATACTCAATGACCCAATAAAGGTAAGCATACCAAATGCCTTCTTTACTACCCTGTCAACCTGTGACCTCGATTTCAAGGAACTGTGAACCTGCACCTCAAGGACTCTTTGATTGGCAACACTCCCCAGGCCTTACCATTAAGTGAATAAATTCTGCCTTGATCTGCCCTGGCAAAATTCAGCACCTCATATTTATCTAAAATTCCATCTGCCACCCCTCAGTCCATTTGCCCACCTCATCAAGGTCCCATTGTGCTCTGACATAATCTTTTTCACTGTTCACTATATCCGCAATTTTGGTGTAATGATTCATCTGAAAGATGGAACTTCTAACAGTTTGGTACTGTCTCCAAACTGCACTAACATGTCAGCCCTGGTTATGCACTGGTAAAAAGTTGAATGCTGAGGAAAAAAGAATTCAAATATATGTGAAAATGAAAATAATGATTTTCTTGTATTATTTCTGAAACAACAAGCTCAAAACTGAAAATTAGGTGATTCCTTATAGCATACAAATAGGGATAGGATTTTTTTTACATTTTTTAACATTAAATCTTTACATTTTACATTTTAAATTGCTTATGAGAAGGAAAGCTCTGATTCTAAACCTCTGTTGCCTCGCGGCCATAACCAATTGCGGGAAAGGCTTTGGGAGTAAACCCTGAGGATAAATCCGGAGCCAGAGTCCCTAAGACAGTCCGATGTTATACCCAGCCTCGTTCTGGCAACTCCTGTGATGACGCCAGTGCCAAGTTATATCGGCCCCTGCCCTTCCTTTGGACAACACTGGTGGCATGGAGAAGGGAAAACGTGCTGCATGGGCAACTGCCGATCTCTCAAAAAACCCGACCCAGGCCTGCGCCCTAGAGAGGACATTCCAGCGTCACCTCACCGCGGCGGCAAAACACGGAAAGCAGTAGTCTACCGATTATGCAACCGAGACTGTCACTCCCGTGTGGGCCTGTACAGCCACAACAGACGCTGCGCTACCACCAGGAGCTGAATCAAAACTCTTTAGGTGCAGATCCGTGGTCTCTCGAGACTGACGGATGCCACACACCAGGGATAGGAAACATTGGAAAAACTGTTAAGTAATACATATTAATTTTGTGAGATAATTTGTGGTACTTCATTGTGGTGTTAGAATTTTACCAACTTTATTGTATTTTTGGTTGCTGAGTTATATTATGGTGATCATCCTTTTACTGTCTATTAGCTCCAAGATTGTCTCAACAATTTGATAAATGTCATCCCACAATATTGAGGTCATTTCTAATTGATCAAGATAGTCAAAATGATTTGTAAAGTCTATTATGTTCTAGTAAAAGCTGATTGCAGGGCTATTTCATGTGCTAGGTTATTGGGCCTCCATTACTAATGAGACAGCCTCTAGAGTTCACTGATAAGAATGTAATATTCCATTGAATGCTAAATGTTCCTTTTCTAATTAATTAAAGTGAGAATGCTCTGTGTATGAACATTTTTTATTTTGTCCTACTTTTCAATGAACCTCTTACATTATTTAAGTATTATTAAACCAATAGCTTGGTGTAGATTAATTCCGACTGAACTACTGTGCATTGTTTTGTGTGCGTGTGCACGCTATTTGACTGTATATGCCTGGTTTGCAAGTAATGCCATAATAATTACTACTTAATTTTTAACAAGCGAGATTTGGAAGAGTTTCCAAATACTTCTATTAACTTGACTGATTGGAATGAAATCTTCTTATCATTTTGGTTCACATAGCTGTGTCAGACATTTGTGGCTCAAGGCTCGTTCCACTGGCTGATACATTACTGCAGCACTGAAGAGATGCTGCACTGTCTAAAGCCTTATCTCGTGTCTCAGGTATAAGGAAAAGAATGCATGGCAGTATTCCATGAGAAGACTGATGAATTATAGCAGGCTATCATCAGTCAGCATCCAAAACAACAGATCATGTGGTCATTGCCACATTACTTTCTTTGAGGAGGTTTTATTTTGTGTACAGATTGGCTGCCACCTTTTGTCCAATGAGATAATGCCACAGGTACAATGAAAGCAAATGGGTGTCTTGAGCAAGGTGAAGTATTAATTCAGGTCCATTTTTTTCAAAAGATGCCACTAACTTTCATATAACATGGCAATATGTAGCATGTTCCATTAGTAGGCATTTTTCTTGTACACTTTATCTATAAGGGCAAAAGAATATCAATGCAGCAAGGCCATTGGGGTATCTGGTACGTCAACAAGAGAGGCAGCCAACAGTTTTAAAAAGATTTTTAAAAGTGTAGCACCTTGTGAAGAGTCACTATTCATATAGTGTCAGTTCTGTTGTTTGAGAATGAGTTCATCTGTTCAGGTAGGGTCAGGCCAGTACTCAAAAGTGTTTCTTCAAACAGCATTTATTTACACTATGAGTGAACGTTGCAACAGAATTCTTTCCTCTTGGAAAATTCCTTCCTTCCGACAGAGTCTCTTTCACATGATTATCGAGGTCACAATTACATCGCTGTTTAACCAAGTTCAGATGTTCATCATCATATTCGTTAAACCTCATTTCTACATTTTCTCTCAAATAAAGTAAAAATTTGCCACAATACTGCCTCCTCACTAGAGTGAAATGACTGATTGTAGTTTAACAAAGAGCCACCATTCCTGAGGCAAGAGGTGAAGTGGGAAAGCAGGACTTCAATGGTTATCTCGGCCAATATGGGGTCAGTTAGCACATTTGGCTGGGCTTCTGTTTGGCAAAACAGAGTAATGCAAACAGTGCAGGTGTCCTTCAATAACATTGCCATTTTCCAGCATTATTAACTGAAACTATTTTCTTAACTTGATTGACTGCAATCATTCACCTGAAAGTATTCATATTGAACTGCACGTATTCTCAAAATCCACAGCTCCATTCCAAGTTCTGTTATTGACATATTCAATAGATTCAATTCATAGTTTCCCTTACCTTGACTTTTTCTTGTTTACTTTTCGGTTGTGAGTGTCGCTGGCTGGTCAATATGTATTGGCCATCCATAGTTCCCCGTGAGAAGATAGTGGTAAACTGCTTTCTCGAACCATTGCAGTCCACATGCTGCCAGTTGATCGCAATGCTTTCAAGGAGAGAATTTCAGGATTTCGGCCAATGACAGTGAAGGAATGGTAATACATTTTCAAGTCAGGATGATGAGTGACTTGGAAGGGAACTTGCAGTTGGTGATGGTGGTCCAGAACCCTGCTAGCCATGTCCTTCTAGATGAAATTCTTTGTAGAGTTGAAAGATGTGGTCAAAGATCTTTGGTGAATTTCTGCAGTGCATCTCGTTGGTAGTAAGCCCTGCTGCTTCTGAAAGTGGGTGGATGTGTTGCCAGTTAAGAAGGCTGCTTTGTCCTGAGTAGATCCAAGTTTCTTGAGTGTGGTTGGAGCTGCATCCATCCAGGTAAGTGGAGAGTATTCCATCACACTCCTGATCTGCGCTTTGTACACAATGAAATGGCTTTGGGGAGTCAAGAGGTGAGTAGTCACTGCAGTATTACTAGCCTCTGACTTGCTCTTGCAGGCCACCATGTTTATGTGGTGAGCCCAGTTGAGCTTCTGATCAATGATAACCCCAGGATGTTGATAGTAAGGGAACCAATGATGGTAATACCATTGAATGTCAAGGAGTGGTGTTTAGATTGTCTCTTATTGGAGATGGTCATTGCCTAGCACCTGCCTGTTTTAAATGTATCTTGCCACTTTTCAATCCTAGATATTGTCCAAATCTTGTTGCATTTTAAAATGGGCTGCTTCAGGTCCTAAGGTGTCGTGAATGGCTGTGAACATTGTGTAATTATCAGTCAAAATCCCACGGCTGGTTTGTGAGGGAGGGAAGGTCATTGATGAAAATGGTTTTGCTGAGGACACTACCCTGAGGAACTCCTGCAGAGATGTCGTGGAGCTGAGATGACCGATCTCCAACAATTATAAAGATGTGTCAGGTATGACTCTAATCAGTGGAGAGTTTGCCCCAGATCCTTGATTCTTGTGTTGCTATGGCTCCTTGATGCCACACTCAGTCAAATATGACCTTGAGTCCAAGGTCTGTCACTGCCACTGTTACTGTCACCTCAACTCTGGAGTTCAGCTCTTTTATCCATGATTGAATCAAACCACGCTCAAAGCCAGGAGTTGAGAAGCCTTGTTGGAACCAAACTTGATCACAATGACCAGGTTGTTGCTCAGCAGGTGCTGCAAATTGGTAGCACTGTAGATGACACCTTCCATCACCTCATTGATGATTGAAAGCAGACTGAGGGGCTGATAATTTGCCAGTTTGTAATTGTCCTGCTTTTTTGTGTATAGCACATATCTGGGCAATTTTCTACATTGTCACGTTGATGCCAGTGTTGTAACTGTACTGCAAGAGCTTGGCTGGGGTATTGGCAGGCTCTAGAGCACCTCTTCAGTACTATTGTCAAAATGTCGTCAGGGCCTGTAGCATTTACACTATCTACTGTCTCCAATGCATTCTCGATATAATTTGGAGTTAATCAAATTGGCTGAAGACTGGTAGATCTAACGCGAGGGGCCACTGGACAAAGCCAAGGTGGCTCATCCACACAACACTTCTGGCTAAAGTTTGCTGCTAATGCTTCAGTCTTTTGTGCTGATACGGTGAACTCTTCTATCATTGAGAATAGAATTATTTGTGAAGCATCCTTTTCCAGTGAGTTGTTTAATTGTCCATCACCATTCACAATTGGACGTGGCAGAACTTACATCTGATCTGTTGTTTGTGCGATCACCTAGCTCTGTCTATCACTTGCTACTTAAGCTGTTTGGATTGCAAGTAGTCTTGTTCAGTTTTGGATGTGCCTAGACCTAGTGCTGCTCCTGGCATGCCATCATACACTTTCCATTGAACCAGAGTTAAAGATCTGTCTTGATGACAATGGTTGAAATTATAATATGCTGGGCCACGAGGTTGCAGATTGTGTTGGTACACAATTCTGCTACGGTTCATGGCCCATAGTGCCTCATGGGTACAGTGTTGAGTTGCGAAATCGGTTTCAATTCTGTCCCATTTAGCACAGTGTTAGTGCCACACAACACAATGGAGGGTATTACCAATGTTAAGGCAAGACATTGTCCCCGCAAGAATGGTGTGGAGGTCACTCTTACCAATACTGCCGTGGACAGGTCCATCTGCAACCAGATAAGGATGAGGTCAAGTATGTTTTTCTCTTTTGTTAGTTCCCCCACAGCCTGCCACAATTCCAGTATAGCAGCTATGTCTCATAGGGCCCAACCAGCTCGATCAGTAATGCTGCTGCTGAGCACTCTTGGTGGTGGACATTGAAATCCCGCAGACAGAGAACATTTTGTGCTCTTGCCACCCTCAGTGCTTCCTCCAAGTGTTGTTCAACATGGAGGAGTACTGATTCATCCACCAAAGGAGGATGTTATGTGGTAATCAGAAGGAGGTTTCTTTGCTCATGTTTAATCTGGAGCCATGAGACTTCATGGGATCTGGCTTCAAGGTTGCGGACTTTCATGGCAACTGTCTCTCAACTCCATACTACTTGCTGCCACTCTGCTTGGGTCTGTCCATGGGACAGGACGTATCCACTGATGGTGATAGCGGTGTCTGGGACTTTGTCTGGAAGATATAATTTTGTGCATAAGACTGTATTAAGCTGTTGCTTGACTAGTCTGTGAGGCAGCTCTCCCAATTTTGACACTATCCCCCAGATGTTAGTGAGGAGGACTTTGTAGAAATGACAGGGCTGTTTCTCCCATTGTCTCTTCCAGTGCCTGGTTCAATGCCAAATTGTCCGTATAATGTGAGACATCAAGGTGTAGAGCTGGATGAGCTCAACGGGCCAAGCAGCATCAGAGGAGCAGGAAGGCTAGCTTTTCAGGCCAAGACCCTTTTTCTGAAGAAGGGTCTAGGCTAGAAGTGTCAACCTTCCTGCTCCTCTGATGCTGCTTGGCCTGCTGTGTTCATCCAGCTCTATACCTTGGCATCTCATATTCTCCAGCATCTGCAGTTCCTACTATCTCTGTCCATATAATGTCATTCCTCTGTTGAGACTTCAGAGTGATTAATACTGAAGTGGCTTGTTGGCCTATTTCAGAGGGCAGTTGAAAGGCACATTGTTGTGGCTCTGGAGTCAAGTGTAGGCCAGACATGGCTTGATTGGGAGATTTCCTTTCCAGAAGGACATAAAAGGGAAAAAAAAAATATTTTAGAGGATGATAGTCTGTAGGCTGACCTTGAATCATTCTTTTCACAGCTGTAATGAGAAGAGTATGATTAGTAATGTCATCTCAGCCCTTGTAATATTGAAATAATTGGCTGTGTCTGGATGGTTGCATTAATACCCAATTTAGTTGGTGTTCATCAAGATGTTGCAACTTCCTGTTGACCTTTGGTCTCAGCTTGTACTCTTTCACAAACTTTCACGTTGAAATGGTAATCTGTAAATTATTACAACTGAATACACCATAAGATATATAAGCAGAATTAGTCCATTTGCCCCATTGAGTTTGCTCCACCATTCAACCATGACTATTATGTTTCTAAACCTCATTCTCCTTCCTGCTCCCTATAATCCTTGCTTCCTTTATTATTCAAGAACCTATCTATCTCTGTCTTAAAAGGTAAGGTGCATCATTGAATGCAAGCTGATAACACTTGTCATTCCTCTTCATGAAGCATGAAATTACGTTTTGAGCTTCTTGTTCTACATTCTCAGTAAAAGATGTGGAGATGGCTGTATCACCTGGGAAAATGCAGAATATTGATTCAACTCTTCAAAAGGCTCGTGAAAGGCTTACCAATTATGGACAAATATTTTTGCTGACATTGATCTTTGCACTGAAAAGAATTACAGTTAGGACTGCTGGCACCACATTTGTGGTTGCTGCTAAACGAGATAAAAAAGCAAAATGGAATGAGCATTGCCTTTGAATGTTTCTGTTTATGACTGCATTTTTGCAAAGCCAGACAAGGTTAAATAACCTCTGAGGCTCGCATTGAAAAGCTGAATATTATCCTTTTCCTTCAGTATTGCCAACAAAGCTTCCTGCATGTATGGAGTGTATTGTGTTGTGTTATCCTGTGCTGTCTGCCAGATCTCCTCAGGTTTAATTGACTGTTGCCAGTTGGAAGGTGATTATGATCACTTTGCACATGGATGGTGTTGAAATGTCCATCAAATCTTTCATAGCTGCAAATGTTGCTACATCATTATCACTGTTCTAAGATCCTCCGTGAGGCCTGGCAGTATCTGTAAAGAAAACATCAGAGTTAACATTTCAGATCCAGTGGCCCTTCTTCAGAATACTGAAGGGTCACCGGACCTGAAACATTAACTCTGATTTTTCTTCGCAGATGCTGCCAGATATGCTGAGCTTTTCCAGCAACTTCTGTTTTTGTTCCTGATTTACAACATCGGTAGTTCTTTTGGTTTCTAAAAGTTCTTAATTGTACTCGAGATATCATCTTGACACATCAACTTGAATATGGTTCAAATAAATGTGGTATACCCTTATTGAGCTATTGAGCAATAGGGTTCGGGTTAGGGTTAACAAAAAGCTTACACTTTCATTGAAACAGGTTGCTTGTTAGCCCTGGGAGATAAGGTCCATTTCAGGTGGCCAATCAACACTCAGATCTCCAAGACTAACTTCATGGTAACTTATTATCACACCTGACTCACTGTAGAGGCATTTTTATTTAAGTTTTTCATTATATGCTGTTATGAAATACTTGGGTTTCACCCATTTAATTGTTTTTTAAAAAAATTCCATCATTGTACTCTCTGAAACTCCTGCTAAATGAAATTTCTCTGAGCCCCATCCCAAGTGTTTTCTCAATGTCATCCCTTGCCCAATTGCCAAGCTTTATTGCTGGAACTGTGAATGGTCTCACCAAACAGACAGGAGGTCTTCTTTTCCTCTCATCACACCAGCGCAGGCTTAAAACTATCAGCAAACAACTGATCCTATCATATCTGCATCTTGATATATTTTCCTTTCCTGCCTTGCTGTTTTCATAATCCAGTTCTTTATTTGGGATACCATTCTTGTCCGATGTTCCAGTTCCATGACCGTGAGACTGAGGATGCACACAACCAGAAAAGCTAGAGGAGTGCAGCTGCTGGAAATCTGAAACAAAAACAGAAATTGCTGGAAAAATTCAGCAGGGCTGGTAGCATCTATGGAGAGAAAGTTAATGTTTCGGATCCAGCGACCCTTCTTCAGAACTGATTGCAACTTTGAAAAGATTGGTTTATATGGTTGAAGATGGGATGGAGCTGGGGAGTAAAAGGTAGTCAGAAATGGAAGCCAGAGAGAGTCAAAACAACATTCAGCAGACAAAGGAATGGGGTGATGGTCAACTTGGGAGAATCAATAGCTACTAATTGGGACCATTAGTAGTTGACAATAGTTTTTTTGGGGGAGCAGCCCATGATGTGATAAGACTTGATGTGTGGGGTACGGACATGGGAGAAAGTTTTCAAGCTCTAAAATTTTTGAACTTGATATTGAATCCTGAAAGCTGCAGGGTATCCAATCAGAAAAGGGAATGCTGTTCTTCCAGGTTATGCTGAACTTCAATGGAACTCTGCAGCAAGACTGATAGAGAGATACTGGCCAGGGAACACGATTCATGTGTTGAAATGGCAGGCGACCAAAAGCTCCAGGTCAGTTTTGCAGATAGAATGTAGAGATTGTGCAAAATTGTCACCCAGCCTGTAATACAGAGGAGGCCAGTTTATGTTCAAAAATATGAAATTAATAAAACAAAGCTGCACATTTAACATTGATTGAACCTGCACAAGTGTAAATAATTCATTGGCATACCCAGTTGGTCACATAAATTGGCATCTCTAAAGATGCCAAATTTCTCCCTCATAATTGGGAGGGCTCCCATTTTGTACCTTTGCCCAACCTTTCTGCTGTAGCCTTCTGAATCTGATATTGTTGTCTGTGTGTTACAGCAACAAATTGCCAACAAACCTGAAAGGCAGCCTGAATTTGTGCTGAATTTTATAGCACCAAAATAAGCTACTCAGCCCGAACACAGGAAGTGGTAGATACAGGTACTGATATAATATTTAAAAGACATTTGAACATATATAGGTATAGGAAAAGTTTGGAGGGATATGGGTCAAATGCAGACAAGTGGGAACAGTTTAGTTTGGGAAACTTGGCCCACATGGACAAGTTGGGCCAAAGGGTCTGTTTCTGTGCTGTACATAGGTGAAAAAATGTTGCTTACTCTGTTTTTGGAGAAACTCAGAGTCATGCTACACTCTGGTAATGACAAGAGTATTACATATTGCTGGATTGCCTTCTTGAAATACTGCAAGTGGGCTTAATAATGACATGCTCTCTGTTTCCCACGGTGGGTGTGTCTCCTATCAAGGAAGTAGGTCATCTTCTTCAGGTGCAACTGGATGTAGGGCCAGGAAGTGTGCAAACACCTGGAAAAGCTGAAGCATTTCTTGCTGGAAGTGTATCTGATATTCAATAGTTTGGAAAAGTAGAGGTGAGTCTTCTCAGTATTGTCCAATCTTCTTGACATAAAAGCATACATGTCTGGAGAGAATTAAGCAATTACACATAAATGGAACACACCCATCACTTTGATATTAACCAATGCAGAAGAACTAGTTGTACACAAGCTTACAAACTTAATAAGGACTCAACACAGTCACAAATTCTGCAAGACTTAAAATGGGCTTATTAATGTCTTCATGATCATAGGTTTTGCTACAAAACAACCTTCAACTGGAATGGTTTTACAACCAAATTCATAAAATAGGTTATCTGTAAGCTGAAGACAATGAAGTGCCATCCCATCCTATGGTGTCAGTAAGGACAGCAATATTTTTTCTTGAGTCAAGATGTAACATGGAATCAATATTCTTCACAATTAAGAAAAATGGCCAAAGATCCAGTTTCACAACTTCTATTGTAGAATCAATGATTTCTGATCAATTAAGGAACATGCAATTTCCATATTTTATTCTTTATATTCTTGTTTAATTTGTTGTATTCTCTGTCATGCATTTATCTATTTATTATTAAATTAGTCATTAGAGTTGGTCTTAACAAAGAATTATCGAAAATTATTAATTATGCACCAGTGAAAGCATTGATTGCACATCCCCACCCCCAAACCATTTTCAATTTGATCATTTTCCCACGTGAGAGTTCAGTAATTATAACACCACGTGTTTATTTTGTCATTAAAGTCATGCAAAGAAAAAGTATTATTCTGTATTGTTAAACTGACAAGTTTTCTTAAGATGAACACCACTTGATTCAAATCAGATAGTTGGAACAAAACAATTTATGTGGATTATAAAAGCAGAGAAGTGACATCAACTGCAAAAAACAATCCTATAATATGATGTGCTGGTATGAATTCAAGATTTATTCCACACTGAATGTTTACGTGCTCACTCTAGAAGAATTGACATTTTGTCATAATTTTGCAAAGACTGAAATATCCATGAAATCTCAGTAATATTTTTCCTTGCTATCCACACTCAGAAATCTCATTAGCAATGGCCATGCTTCCATTTCCATAGAGACAACATCAAATTCATATGTTGCTAAGGAAGAAATATTGTTGTTCTTATTGTTGTGTCACCCCCTAAGCTCTTTATGGCTTATTCATCATTATTCGAGCGTGTGGCTGGCTTTGAAGAAGAAATTAGTTAAGATTTGGATTTAGGATTGTGTTGTAATATCTAATTCAAACTTAAAGCCAGTATAAGAGAGCTTGATTAAAAGAAATCACCTCAGTTACCATCAATCTAGTCAATCTAAGCAGAAGTGTGGGATGTAGAAATCTGTCAATAACTGAAGAAATCTTTCAAACAATGACCTAAAATAAGCTGTGAGGCAAAATTATTTATATTTATTTCTTGCGATTCTGGCACATAAAACACAATATACTGGGAAAGTCCAAGAAAAACAAATGCAAAGACCTGAATGTCTTACCCCAAATCTATGTTACTAAGAGAATTAATAACACACTATTTATCGCCATCTATTTTATCAATTAATATATATACATTTATTGTATTGTTTAACACAGTCACAAAGCAAGGTTCATTGATGGTTACCAACAAGCTCAGGAGGTCTCAATATGCTTTGCAACCTGTTCAGTACTTTGGATGAGCAATCTCTGCTTTAATATGGGGAGTGCAGCAATCAATGTGTGCCTAGTAAGCGCCCTTTATTTAACTGTGGTATTGTATGGCAGATGAATGGAATCCAGAACATCAAGATATTTTCTTTAACCAGTGTCATGAGATTATTTATACCCAACTGAAAGGACATGATATGAGAATAATTCACTGTCTCATTTGAATGATCATTCCAGAGCATGAGTCAGTGCAAAACTGGAGAGTTAACTGGAGTTGAAACTTTCTGGAGTAGGACTTAGACTCAAATTCCTGTCCTGATGTTATTTATTACATAAGGTTACAGGGATCTGCAAGAGCTAATACATGTAAGTGCCTGACACACAAGTCTCTGAGATGATGTCGTACGTACTTCTCTAGATATTATCTAATCAACCCATTCAGAAAGATACTACTACACACCAGGTGAGACTTGAAACCAGACCTCCTGGCTCACAGGTAAGGACATTTCAACCATGCCACCAAAGTCTGCAGATTGACATAAAGTCTGTGGACCAACCAACGTTAATAATGATATTTTTTCCATCATAAGGCCAGAATTGTCCTGTTCATTGATGCCTGCACAATGTTCAGTCCCATTCGCATATTAGCATGATACGATACTAGAGTACAGATACAAAAGCAGTTCATGGCCAAATGCAACAAGACCTGAGCTATATCCAAGCTTGGGTTGGAATGTGATAAGTAACATTCATGCCACATAAATGCCAGGCAATGGCCATTTCCAACAGAGAGAACCTTATCATCACCACCTTGGCATTGAATGGTATCATCAGCATTAACTCCCTCAATATCAACATCCTGGGGGGTATCACTGATCTGAAATTGAACTCGGACAACTATATAAGTCCTGTGGCTACAATAGCAGTCAGTGGCAAGGAAATGAAGCAAATAGTTCATCTTCTCATTCCTCAAAGCCTATCCACTCTCTATAAGACAGGAGTGTAACTGAATACTCTCAATTTGCCTGAATGAGTGCAAATTCAACAAAATTCAAGAAGTTTGACATCATCCAGAAGAAAGCAGCCCACTTGATTGGCACCACAATAAGAAACATTCAGTCTCTTCATCACCAAAACTCAATAGCAACAATGTGCACCATCTATAAGATGCTCAGTAGAAATTTACTAAGGGCGCTAAGACAACACCTCCCAACATGATGAATACTGCTATACAAAAGGACAAGGGAAACAGATACATGCAAACATCGTTACCTGCAAGTTTCCCTCCAAGCCACTCATTATCCTGACTTGGAAATATATCACTGTTTCTTCTGCGTTGCCGTGTCAAAATCATAGAACAGCATTCCAAATGGAATTGCGGATGTATCTATGCCAAATGATTTCACCTGTTCAAGAAAGCAGCTCACCATCATCTTGTCAAGGGCAACTAGACATGGTAATAAATGCTGGCCAGCCAGTAAGGGCCACATCCAGTATTTAGTTGCTAACATGTTATAAAATAGATTACAATTAAAGCAAGCATCTCTTACCATTAGATTGACGTTTTCCTGACAAAAACAGTGGGACTTATGAGTCCCTCACCAAAAATGGAATGGTAGCACCACCTTAACACATATTGAGCGAGAATATAAACTGTCATAAAACGTGGTGGTCAGTGCTGAAAATAGCTCATATACCATTATTCACAAAAACAAGGTTGACACTGTCACAAAGGAGAAGCATGCACAATCATAGGGCTAAAAAAATCAATACCATTGACAATCAGGTTCAATATTTCATAAATGAGAGGTTTGAAAGATGTCTGACGTAAGCGCTAATAGGTCCAATACTGACATGCATGCTTTGTGACTGTAACATTTGATAAGTACATGCTACCAGAACATTCTGAATCTTCCCACACTGGATGACTTTACAGCTGGATACTTGGCCACTCTCTTATATTTTATGTTAATGGGGTATTCCAAGTAATAGAAGCAGATAAATGTATGGTCTTGCAATGCACATTACATGGCCACATTATGCAGACTATTTGTTTGTAGTGTTGAATAACTTCATAGAAGGCACAACAATGCCTCTTCCTCCTCAAGCAGCTCAGGAAACTTGGTACTTCCAACTTCGACAGATGTATCATTGAAAATATATTGTCTGGGGCCTGCATAAGAGCGTGGGATGGCAACTGTTCTGCCCAGATCTATAAGAAACTACAGAAGGTGGTGTGCACACCCAGACCATCACAGAAGCCAACCTTCCATCCATGGGCTCTATTTACATAGCCCATTGCCGCGAAAAGGCTGCCAACATCATCAAAGACCCATCGCGCCCTTTTAACGATCTCTTAGAAGCGCCTCTGTCAGGCATATGATACAGAAACTTGAACACATGCACTAGCAGGTTCAGGAACAACTTCTTCCTAGCCATTATTAGACTGATGCATGCTGATCTTGCCAACATTGAGCTCTTCTACCACTTGTCCTGTGCAATGTAACCTGTATGCCTCTGTCGAACATTTTCTTTAACAACCTTTGATCTGTATATCCTTGCTTACATGATCTGCCTGTACTGTTTGTAAATAAAGCTTTTCACTGTACTTCACTCTGGTATACATGACAATAAATCAATCATTCAATCAAACAATCAAAGAACTGACAGTGACATAACAATAATCGTGATGGTATGTTATTGAAGGCCGATGTTCACAGCATGAAGGCTGAATTGCAATGCGATTTACAGAAAAATTTTATATATAAAGTGATCAGTGTAAAAATGTGAAAACAAGTAGCAACATGTTGTAGCAAAAATAGACAAACAAATTCAGCAGGTAAAAGGAACACAGTGGAGTAGAATATTAAAGGAAGTGCAACATGGAATTAAAATTATCTTAAAATTTCAAACAAATATTCAATTCTGATATTAAAGACATTGATATACTTATAAATTTCATTATCTGAGTACTTCATTGAGGAAAAGGACTACCTCAGCACATATCTGTTTTACATCGTAGAGGGTTGAATTTAGGTGGTCTAGGTTTTGTCATCTGCCATTCAGCAAAGGGCTATATTATCAGAAAGAAAGAAGGGTTGTAATTTATGAAGATATAGCTGACTTGACACTATTAGTGCAGAATTACACTTTCCCAAGTCGCATAAACCTGCCAACATAAATGGCTACCAAAATATACATCCTTACATTAGGATCCACACATGCCACAACAGTAGACATTGAATTACATTGAATTGTCAGTGCAAGAACAAGACTTTCAGCCCATCTAGTCCATGATTATGTGCTTGCTCCAGGTGAACTTTCTCCAACTCCATTTAAAACAAACTCTGTCTATTCGACATAACAAGGTGTGGAGCTGGATGAACACAGCAGGTTAAGCAGAATCAGAGGAACAGGAAGGCTGACGTTTCGGGCCTAGATCCTTCTTCAGAACTGGGGGAGGGGAATGGGGTTCTGAAATAAATAGGGAGAGAGGGGGAGGTGAATAGAAGATGGATAGAGGAGAAGATAGGTGGAGAGGAGAGAGACAGATCAAAGAGCGGAGATGGAGTCAGTAGAGGTGAGTATAGGTGGGGAGGTAGGGAGGAGATAGGTCAGTCCAGGGAGGACAGACAAATCAAGGGGGCGGGTTGAGGTTAATAGGTAGGAGGCGGCGGTGGGCCTTGGGGTGGGAGGAGGGGATAGGTGGGCGGAAGGACTGACAGGTTAGGGAGGTGGGGACGAACTGGGCTGGTTTTGGGATGCGGCCAGTGGAGGGGAGATTTTGAAGCTCATAAAGTGGACATTGATACCATTGGGCTGCAGGGTTCCCAAGCGAAATATGAGTTGCTGTTCCTGCAATCTTCAGGGGGCATCATTGTGGCACTGCAGGAGGCCCAGGGTGGACATGTCGTCTGAGGAATGGGAGGGGAAGTTGAAATGGCTCACAACTGGGAGGTGCAGTTGCCTGCTGTGAACCAAGCATAGGTGTTCTGCAAAGCGGTCGCCAAGGGCCCCAAGGATCTAGGCCCAAAACATGAGCTTTCCTGCTCCTCTGGTGCTATTTCACCTGCTGTGTTCATCCAGCTCTACATCTTGTTATCTCAGATTCTCCAGCATCTGCAGTTCCTGCTATCTCTGTCTATTCAAGGTTGCTTTCTCCTTGATATGTATTATCTAGCTATTTTTTAGATGTGTATCTATGCTACTTCCTTCAACTACTCCTGATTATAACGATTTCCATACACTACCCAGTCTCTGGGTGAAAAGTAACCTCTCAAATGTAAAACCCCTCTGTATAGTTTACAGGTTTTGATCTTTCCTCCTGGTATCACTGGCACACCAACTAAATCACACTTATTAAATATCTCCACAGCAATACATATTCTCAATGATGCTGATTGCTTAGAAATTGGACAAACTAGCATTTGTTTCAGGTGGTAAAAGTATCGACAGGTCTCTGTGAACATCTTCACGGTAGCTGATCAGGTCATTTTACCAGTAAAAG
The DNA here is from genome assembly GCF_030684315.1 of Stegostoma tigrinum. Taxonomy (NCBI): domain Eukaryota; kingdom Metazoa; phylum Chordata; class Chondrichthyes; order Orectolobiformes; family Stegostomatidae; genus Stegostoma; species Stegostoma tigrinum. The sequence goes on along the minus strand of NC_081356.1, from coordinate 34,212,446 downwards.
TATTGACCAAATTAGTGCAAGAATTAATGCGTTAATTAAGTTAATGGAAATTGTTTTAAATAAAATGCACAATATACAACATTTAATTAGGTGCCCAGAAAAACTGAAAAACACAGGGCTGTTAGGGGCCTTGAAGGATAGCCAAGTACCTGAGACAGAATTCAGACAGGAAAATTATTTAAGCCATACAAATTCATGGAAGGAAATTGTGGAGACTTGTTTATGTGGGCATATAATAAACAAAGACAGCATGTCTTTTTTTGTCATAGAGGCAATTGTTGAGGCAACAGACATAGATATTATAAAGAGGCACATAGACAGGGCCAGACATCTGAGGACACAATAGTTTGCCTCAAAAATTCCCCTTAAAGATTGACACAAGAAAATGTAGAAGTATTCAACTGCTTTGAGAGTGTGGTTTTCTTTCAATTTCTAATTGTGGTTTTAAAGTAGTTTAAAACATTCAGTATAAAATGTAGATTAATCATTTTATACTACCTTTGATATTCTATTATAATATGATTAAGAATGGATTCCTACTTTACATATTCATAAGCAAGTAAAAGGAGTTGCAGTCTCAGACTTAAAATCATCACTAGCTCAATCTAAACAATAACAAAGTAGAATTTCTAACTTAGAATTCAAAATACCATGATTGATAAACTTAAAAAAAGTTTTTCTCACATATGTATGTGTGTAAAAGAATGTATTCTATTCTGAGATAACTTTTTCATTTGAAAATTCCTTGGGGACAAAATATTTTATTGCAGACCCTGTCTTTAGCTGGTAAAGCTGACTACATTCCTTTGATGTTCTGCAATTTATTTGAACTGAGGTTTTCAGCTGACAATTAGTTTAACTATGTAGGTTTACATTGCTAGTTGTTGATGGGGAGAGAGTTAGATAAAGATAAAAGAACCATTAACATATCCATTCCAGCAATAATCCCTTTTAAAAGTCTCTTTTATATTTTTCTTTTCTTTGCTCTCATTCTGTGCTGTATAAGATAAAATCAATTTTCAGCCCATTGAATTGAATTTTAGTTGCATTACTATCCTGCCCAAACCTATTGTGAGATGGGCTTACCCCAGATTCTATCCTAAGGCCTTGGTAAACTGAACGTATGCAGCTGTCTGGGTGAACTTCGAGCTCCCTTAAAAATCTCCTGTGCTGGAGTAGACGAGGCATGGATATGAGTTCTGACAATGTGGAATCTGCATGTGTAGAGTCAAGAAATACCATGGGCAAAAAATATTAGTAGGAGTCATATGTAGAGCCCAGACTGCAGCGGTGAGGTTGAGAATCGCATTAAACAGGAAATTAAAGAAGAATGTGATAAGGGAATATTAATGATCATGGGTGATTTTAATCTGCACATAGATTGGGCAAATCAGATTAGCCACAATGCCATACAGGAGGAATTCTTGGGGTATATATGGGATGGTTTTCTTGACCAACATGAGGAGGAGCCAACTAGAGACCAGGCCATCTTAGACTGGATGTTGTGTAATGCGAAGGGAATCATTGCCAATCTTGCTGTGCAAGACCTCTTGGGGAAGAGCAACCATAAAATATTAGAATTTTTTATCAAGATGGAGAGTGAGGTTGTTGATTCAGAGATTAGGGTGCTGAACCATAATAAAGGAAACTCTGAGGATATGAGGCGTGAGTTGGCCTTGACACATTGGGAAGAGTTACTTAAAGGGATGACAGTGAATAGGCAATGACAAATATTCAAGGAATTCATGGGAGAACTGCAACAACTGCTTATTCCTGATTGGCACAAAAGCAAAATGGGCAAGTGGGCCAATTCATGCCTTACAAAGGAAATTAAAGATTGTACCCAATCTAAAAAAGAAGCATACAGATTGGCCAAGAAAAATAATAAATCTGAGGATTGACAGCAGAATTCAGCAAAGAAGGACCAAGGGGCTGATTAAGAAGGAGAAAAAAGAGTACAAAAGTAAGGTTGCAGAGAACATAATGTCTCACGTTAAGAGTTTCTAAATGTATGTGGCAAAGTCAAATGTAGTTCCCCTACAGACAGACACAGGGAAATGTATAATAGGGGACAAAGAAATGGCTAAGGAACTGAATAGCTGTTCTGGTTCTGTCTTCACTAAAGAGGATACATACAAATCAGATACTAGAATTGTTGTAGGATGTAAGATTCAGTGAGCGAAAACAACTGAAGGAGATCACTGTTAGTAGAGAAACTGTGCTGGGAAAATTGTTGAGATTAAAGACTGACAAATGCCCAAGACCTAATAATCTACATCCCAGGGCACTTAAGGAAGTAGCTCTGGAAATAGTAGATGCAACTCGCAGGATTCAAAAAATTCTAGATCAGTCCCTGCAGATTGGAGGGTGGCTAATGTCACTCTAATATTCAAAAAGGGAGATAGAGAGAAAACAGGGAATTATAGACTAGTGAGCCTAACATCGGCAGTGGGGAAAGTTCTTAAATCCATTGTCAAGGATTTTATAACAGAGCATTTAGAAAGCAGTGGCAGGATCAGGCAGAATCAGCTTGGATTTATGAAGGCAAAATCATGCTTGACAAATCTGCTGAAATCCTATGAAGATGTAACGAGTAGAGTTGACAAAGGGAGCCAGTCAATGTAGTCTATTTGGACATTCAGAAAGCATTTGACAAAGTCCCCCATAAGGGATGAATGTGCAAGATTAAAGTGCATGGAATTGGGGAATGTGTATTGAGATGGATATAAAACTGGTTGGCAGAGAGGAAATAATGAGTAGGAATTAATGGATCATTTTCAGATTGGTAGGCAGTAATTAGTGGGGTGCCACATGGTTCGGTACTGGGACACTAGCTATTCACAATATATATTAATGATTTGGGTGAGGGAACAAAATGTCACATCTCTAAATTTGTAGATGATACTAAGTTGGGTGGGAGGGTGAATTATGATGAGGAGCAGAGATCCTTCAGCATGATCTCAACAGGGTGGGTGAGTAGGCAAATCAATGACAGATGCAGTATAATTTGAATAAATGTGAGGTTATTCACTTCAGAAGCAAAAACAAAACAAGAAGGAAGATTAGTACTTGAAAGGCTGTAAATTGTGAGAGGAGAGCATGCAGTGGGATCTGGGTGTCCTTGTGCAACAGTCACTTGAAGGAATGCGTGCAGATGCAGCAAACAGTAAAGAAGGCAAATGATATGTTGGCCTTCATTGCGAGAGGTTTTGAGTAAAGGAGTAGGGATGTGTTGTTGCAGTTCCACAGGGTCTTGGTGAGGCCATCCCTGGAATATTGAGTGCTGTTTTGATCTCCTTTTCTGAGGAAGCTCTTGCTTTTGAGGGAGTGCAGGGAAGGTTTACCAGGCTGATTCCAGGGATGGCAGATCTGACGTATGAAGAGAGATTGACTAGGTTGGGATTGTTTTTGCTCGAATTCAGCTGAATGAGGGCGGATCTCATGGAGACAGGGTAGATACAGGGAGTATGTTCCTGATAGTGAGTATGTCCAGAAGCAAGGGCCACAGTATGAGAATTCAGGGCAGGCGATTTAGGACGAAGATGCAAAGACATATCTTCACTCCAAGGGTGGTAAACCTGTGGAATACTTTTCCACAGGAAGTAGTTGATTCCAAACCATGGAATGTATTCAAGACACAACTAGATACAGTACTTGGGATTAATGGAATCAAAGGTTATGGGGAGAAAGCAGGACAAGATTATTGAGTTGGATGATCAGCCACGATCTTGAAGAATGGCAGAGCAGGCTCAAAGGGCCAAATGGCCTCCTCCTGCTCCTATCATCTATGTTTCTATGATAGTAATTAATAGCACACAGCGGCCCTCGCTTGTTTTCTCACTGCACCAGCACTAGATTAAGTCACTTGCTATTCTTCGTAAGTCTGCTACTTGATCGAATTTCCCAACCCGGCTTTCCATTCTCAAACCATAAGGCAGCTTTTCATTTTGAATGCTATTTCTAACTCGGCGTTCTATTTTACCACTATAACATAAACTCTGCACCCAAGACTTCACCACAATGGACTTGCATTCATTAATATGAAAGAAAAATACAGTTACATGATTCAAAGTGTTTAATATAATGCAAAAGCAATTAATGAATTAGCTTATAAGCATTTCTTACTGGATTTCATGGAGGTCATCTTGTATTTCTTTCAAAGGTTTCATTTTAACTTTTGTAAATCAGAATTTGATATTTTGTGTGTTTCTTCTTTGCAATAGTTGGCTTTCTATGTTGTAACCACATGTTCCTTTGCAGTATTTGGACGGTGGGAAGTTTGGAATTGTGGTCACCATCTGCTGTTAGGCAATGATGGACTCCGGCTGTGATAGCATACATCTCATGCAGGGTCTGTAGTTATTCCTAGAACTGACAACATACATATTGCAGTGGCTTCCTGGGCCTGCAAGCTCTTTGTCAAATCTCGACTAATTGGAGCAGAGAGCTAGCAATATTCACAAAGCTTCCCCTTGAGGGACATTCTCATGATCCATGATGCCCTTGCAGCTGGTGGCATGTGCAAAAAACACATTCTGTGCACTGGTCACTGTCCAACAATGATCTGTTGTCCTGCATTATTAATTGAGTAGAGGCACTCAATATTCCCTTTGAAATGCACTGGCTAATCTGGCTAACCTCTTCCATGGAGATTCCATGATTATGAATAACTGATGTTCAGCATTAAATAGCAAGGCAATACATGAGTATAGTTTCTTAGGGAACTAAGAATTTCAGAATAGAGAGTATTGTAGTTGTGTCTTTGAGAATTGCTGAATAATTTACCAAAATGCAAAGTACTGCAGGCACCAGCAATATGAAACTTCAATAAAAAAAGCTGGAAAAAACACTCAAGCATTGTCAGTAAAAGAGCCAATAAGGTAAGGTTAATATTGCAGGAATATGAGCAGGGGTCTTAAAGCTGAAACTAACTCTGCTTTATTATCATCACAGATAATACTGTCCGACCTGCTGCTGCGAGGATTATTTAGCAATTAATTTTGAATTATTTGTCTTGTACATTTGCTCTGAAATTTAAGCTGTCCACCGTCACCCTATCCTACCATTACCAATTTAAGTCTTGTTCAGTGACTAATTAGTTACAATAGTGTTGCGGAAAATCCTGCATGAAAAGAAGTCTAGTAAAATAAGATTAGATTTAACAGTTCCTATCTTAATCAATCCTTTTCTTTTTCTATATCCTGTGATGAAATAAGAACTAAGAACAAAGAAAATTACAGCACAGGAACAAGCCTTTTGGCCCTCCAAGCCTGCGCTGATCGAGATCCTCTGTCTAAACCTGTCATCTATTTGTTAAGGGCCTGTATCCCTTTGGTCCCTGCCCATCTACATGCCCAGACACATCTTAAAAGACACTATCGTGTCTGTGTCTACCACCTCCACTGGCAACGCGTTCCAGGCACCCATCACCCTCTGCGTAAAGAACTTTCCATGTATATCTCCCATAAACTTTTCGCTTCTCACTTTGAAATCATCACCCCTAGTAACTGAATCTCCCATCCTGGGAAAAAGCTTCTTGCTACCCACCTTGTCAATACCCCTTATTAATTTGTAGACCTCAATCGGGTCCCCCCTCAATCTCCGTCTTTCTGAGGAAAATAATCCTAATCTACTCAACCTTTTTTCATAGCTAGCACCCTCCATACCAGACAACATCCTGGTGAGCCTCTTCTGTACCCTCTCCAAAGCATCCACATCCTTTTGGTAATATGGCGACCAGAACCATTTGCAGTACTCTAAATGTGGCCAAAACAAAGTCTTACACAACTGTAACACGATCTGCCAACTCTTGTTCTCAATGCAACGTCTGATGAAGGAAAGCATGCCCTATGCCTTCTTGATCACTCTATTGACCTGCGTTGCCACCTTCAAGGTACAATGGACCTGAACACCCAGATCTATCTGTACATCAATTTTCCTCAGGACTTTTCCATTTACTGTATAGTTTGTTCTTGAATTAGATCTTCCAAAATGCATCACCTTGCATTTGCCCGGATTGAACTCATCTGTCATTTATCTGCCCAACTCTCCAATCTATCTATATTCTGCTGAAATCTCTGGCAGTCCCCTTCACTATCTGCCACTCCACCAATCTTCATGTCATCTGTAAACTTGTTAATCAGGGCACTTATACCTTCCTCTAAATTATTTACGTATATCACCAACAACAGTGGTCCCTGCACAGATCCCTGTGGAACACCACTGGTCACAGGTCTCCAAGCTGAGAAACCCTCTTCCACTACTACTCTCTGTCTCCTGTTGTTTAGCCAGTTTTCTTATCAAACACCTTACTGACGTCCATGTATATGACATCTACAGTCTTTCCCTCAGCAATCAACTTTGTCACGTCCTCAAAGGCTTCTATTAAGTTGGTAACACATGGCCTTCCCTGCACAAAACCATGTTGCCTATCACTGATAAGCCCATTTTCTTCCAAAGGGAATAGATCCAATCCCTCAGTATCTTCTCCAGCAGCTTCCCTACCACTGACATCAGGCTCACCGGTCGATAATTATCTGGATTATCCCTGCCACCCTTCTTAAACAAGGGGACAATATTAGCAATTCTCCACTCCTCTGGGACTTTACCCGTGTTTATGATGCTGCAAAGATATCTGTTAAGGCCCTGGCTATTTCCTCTCTTGCTTCCCTCAATAACCTGGAATAGATCCCATCCGGACCTGGGACTTATCCACCTTAATGCCTTTTAGTACACCCAACACTTCCACCCTCCTTATGCCGATGCTGCATGATGTTTCATTCTGGTTTGTGAACTGTTCAGCCTAAAATATTGTTTGATGCTGAATGTTAGCTCAGATAATATTTTGGAGAATTGGTTTCATTTTTACAATGCATAATTTTTGAGTTTACAGATTGTGTTGATTAATTCATGCAAACATATAAAAAATAACAAGTTGGAAAATACGCCGTGGTTCAACCAACTTATCTCGTAAACTATGGTACACTATGAATGTGACCAATGCCACCGTAAAATCTCCCAGGAAAGCTAAAATCACACTAATTAGTGGAGACAAATCTTGCATTTTCCCTGTTATCCTCTTAGGAGATCGCAAAAAAATTGCAGCTTTTGAATCTCACTAATTTTCCAAATTAAAAAAAAGTATCAAAAGTTTCAAAGTTACAAATTCTTTCTTTTCTTTCATGGTATATTGGTGTCACTGGCTGGCCAGCATTTCTTGCCCATCCCTGGTGGCCTTTGAGAATGTGGTGGTGAGCTGCTTTCTTGAACCACTGCAGTCCACCTGCTGAGGGTTGATCTTCAATGCCATTGGGGAGGCAATCCCAGGATTTTGACCCTGCAACAATGAAGGAATGGCGATGTATTTCCAAGTCAAAATGATAAGGGGCTCAGAATGGAACTTGAAGGTGGTGGCATTCCCATGTATCAGCTGCCTTTGTGCTTCCAGACGGATGCAGTGTGTGAAAGGTGCTTTGGTGAATTTCTGCAGTGCATCTTTTAGGTAAAACGCACTGCTGATACTGAGCGTTGGTGGTGGAGGGAGTGGATGATTGTGGGTGTGAAGTCAATCAATTGGGCTGCTTTGTCCTGGATGGTGTCCAGCTTCTTAAGTGCTGTTGGAACTGTACTCATCTAGGCAAGTGGGAAGCATTCTATCACAGTCCTCACTTGTACCTTGTAGATGGTGGACAGGCTTTGGGGAGTCAGGAAGTCAGTTACTCCACACACTATTCCTCACCCCTGGCCTGTTCTTGTAGCCATTGTTTTATGCGGTAAGTTTAATTGAGTTTCTGATCAATGGTAACCTCCAGGATGCTGATATTCGTGTATTCATTGATGGTAATACCATTGAAGGTCAAGGGGAAGTGGTTAGATTGTCTCTTATTGGTGATGGCCACAGCCTGGCAATTGTGTGACATCATATTACTTGCCACTTGTCAGTCCAAGCCTGGATATTGTCCAAATCTTGTCGCATTTGAACATGGATAGGTTCAGTAATTGAATGGTTGCAAATGGTGCTGAGCATTGTGCAATCATTTTCAAATATGCCCACTTCTAATCTTATGATGGAGGGATGAGCAGCTCTGCAACAGTTAGATTGATGGTCACTGCACTTAAATATGAGAAAACATGTTTATTTTGCATACAGTATTTCATAGCTGATTAATCTTGCCCAGACATGAAGTTGAAAAGTTAAATAAACCCATGCTCATATTCAAATACATTAGAAGAGAAAGCTTCTCTCTAGTCCTCACTATGTGTTATGTTCTCTGTAGTCCTGATGGTCATCTATGCTATATTCTGAATTGAAGTGTGAATAATGTTTACTTTTTTTCTCAAAGTAAGCCAAAATATTGGAGAATATGTAAACCTGAAAGAAAAAATGCAATGCGTTGGAACAACTCAGTAGATCATGTCATGTCTGTCATGACAAAAACATCATTTCAGTACATATTATTCTAATATCAGCAATGGTCTTTTAATTTCTTAAAATTCCAGTACATGGTAATGAAGTCTTCTACACTACAGGACTGATGTTAACTCAGTGGGATGATGGGCTAGACTGCACAGCCCAATTAGGTGAACAGAGTGCAAATTAAGACAATCTTAACACTTCAGAGCAAGGGTCATCAGAATTGGAAATACTTCAGATCTTAACTGTTTCTAAGCAACTAATGAGCCAGGAAGTAAAGGATGCTGGATGTAAGTTTGCTCGCTGAGCTGGAAGGTTTGTTTTCAGATGTTTCATCACCATTCTAGGTAACATCATCAGTGAGCCTCCGGTGAAGCGCTGGTGTTATGTTCTGCGTTCTATTTATGTTTAGGTTTCCTTGGGTTGGTGATGTCATTTCCTGTGTTGATGTCATTTCCTGTTCTTTTTCTCAGAGGGTGGTAGATGGGATCCAAATCAATGTGCTTGTTGATGGAGTTTCGGTTGGAATGCCATGCTTCTAGGAATTTTTGTGCGTGTCTCTGTTTGGCTTGTCCTAGGATGGGTGTGTTGTCCCAGTCAAAGTGGTGTCCTTCCACATCTGTGTGTAAGGATATTAGTGATAGTGGGTCATCACTAGTATCCTTCCATACAGATGTGGAAAGACACCACTTTGATTGAGTCAACGCATCCATGCTAGGACAAGCCAAACAGAGACACGCACGAGAATTCCTAGAAGCATGGCATTCCAACCGGAACTCCATCAACAAGCACATTGATTTGGAGCCCATCTACCACCCTCTGAGAAAAAGAACAAGAAATGGCATCACCAACACAGGAAGTTACATCACCAACCCAAGGAAACCTAAACACATAAATAGAAAGCGGAACATAACACCAGCGCTTCACCGGAGGCTCACTGATGATGTTACCTAGAATGGTGATGCAATGTCGAAAAACAAACCTTCCAGCTCAGCGAGCAAACTTATATCCAGAACCTCAACCTGAGCTACAAATCTTCTCAAAACTCGTTAATAAAGGATGCTGTCTTGTACTGAGAAAAGATGAAGAGAAAAAAGTGTGATATGATGAAAGGCCAGGATAGAAAAATGAAATTCAAGCTAACGGGCAAGCAATGAGCAAATAAAACAAGAAAGGATGATCAAGAGAAAATATAAAAAGAGAATCATCACCAATACCTGCATTCTGATATAATGGGCAAAGTGGTTATAACCTAAAATTGATGAACTCTACGTTGCAGCAGGAGGACTGATAAATATTACTCAATAAATGAGGCACTGATTTGATTTTTGATTTGATTTATTATACCTAAGTACAATGAAAAGATTTGTTTTGCTAGCAGTACAAGCAGATCATAGCAAACAAGAGCATACAGATCATAAGGTGCTTAGGCAGAGTGAGGCATTTGGTTTACGCTGCACAGAAGGTGCGTAAAGCAAGATCAACATTAACATGATCAATATTATTTGAAGTTAGAGAGTCCACCTATCAGTCTAATAATGGCAGGGAAGAAGCTGTTCTCAAACCTGCTGGTGCATGTGTTCAAGCTTCTGTATCTGCTGCCTGATGGCAAAGGTTGGAAGAGAGCATTTACCAGGGTGAGAGGGTTAGTTGATGATGTTGACTGCATTTCTATGGCAATGAGAAGTGTAAATGGAGTCCATGGATGGAAAGTTAGTTTCCAAAATAGTCTGGGCTATACATACAGCCTTCTGTATTTTCTTATAGTCCTGGGCAGAGCAGTTGCCATACCAGACCAGTTCTGAGGAAGGGCCATCAGATCCGAAACATTAACTATCATTTTTTTCTTCACAGATGCTGCTGGGCCTATTGAGCTTTTCCAGAAACTTCTGTTTTTGTTCCTAATTTACAGCATCCACAGTTCATTTGGTTTTTATGCCCTACCAGGCTGTTATGCATTTGGATTATATGCTTTCTGTGGTGTATCTGTAAAAGTTGATGAGGGTCCTTATGGAGATGCAGAATGTCCTATGTTGTCTCAAAAAGAAGAAGTGTTGTTGTGCCTTCTTGATAGCCATGTCTACATGGGAAATCCAGGACAGATTGTGTCTTATCTTCTCTCATCAGAACATGACATTCTCAACCCTCTCCACCTCAGCTCCATTGATGTAAATGGGAGCATGTTCTCCTCCTTTCTTCGTGAAGTCAATGATTATTTCTTTTGGTTTGCTGGCATGGAGAGAAAGGTTGCTCTCATTGCATCATGACACCAAGCCTTCTACTCCTTCCTGTATTCTGACTCATCACTGTTTGATATCTGTCCTACCACGATGGTGTCATCAGCAAAAGTGTAGATGGCATTGCTTCAGAATTTGACAACACAGTCTTGGATGTACAAGGAGTATAGTAGGGGGATGGGAACACTTCCATGGGTGGCTCCAGTGGTGAGGGTTATTTTGGAGGATGTGCAGTCTATCTTCTCTGATTGTGGTCTGTGTGTCAGGAAACTGCCAATCTGGTTTGTGAGACCGAAGCAGAGACCTACATCTCAAAGTTTTGAGAATGGCCTGGAAGGGATTATGGCCTTGCAGGTGGAGCTGTAGTCAATGAGTAGGAGTCTGACATACAACATAGAACATAGAACATAGAACATAGAAAAGTACAGCACAGTACAGGCCCTTCGGCCAACAATGTTGTGCCATGGAATAATCCTAATCCAAAAATAAAATAGCCAAACCTACATTCCCCTCAATTCAATGCCGTCCATGTGTATGTCCAGCAGTCGCTTAAGTATCACTAATGACTCTGCTTCCACGATTACCACTGGCAAACTATTCCATGCGCTCACAACTCTCTGGGTGAAGAACCTCCCTCTGACGTCTCCTCTATACCTTCCTCCTAACACCTTAAAACTATGACCCCTCGCGGCAGCCAATCCTGCCCTGGGGAAAAGTCTCTGGCTATCGACTCTACCCATGCCTCTCATTACCTTGTACACCTCGATCAGGTCACTTCTCTTCCTCCTTCTCTTCAGAGAGAAAAGTCCAAGCTCAGTCAACCTCTCCTTGTAAGACAAGCCCTCCAGTCCAGGCAGCATCTTGGTAAACCTCCTTTGCACCCTCTCCAAAGCCTCCACATCTTTCCTATAATAGGGCGACCAGAACTGGATACAATATTCCAAGTGTGGTCTCACCAGGGTTTTGTAGAGCTGCAGCATAACCTCGCGGCTGTCAAACTCGATCGCCCTGTTAATGAAAGCCAAAACCCCATATGCTTTCTTAACAACCTTGTCCACTTGGGTGGCAACTTTGAGGGAGCTATGCACTTGAACACCAAGATCCCGCTGTTCTTCCACACTGCCGAGAATCCTGCCTTTAATCCTATATTCAGCATTTACCTTCGACCTTCCAAAATGCATCACTTCGCATTTATCCAGGTTGAACTCCATCTTCCATTTTTCAGCCCAGCTCTGCATACTGTCAATGATGTAGCAATCTTTGTTATCCAGATATTCCAGGGATGTGTGTAGGGCTAGGGAAATGGTGTCCTTGTGGACCTGCTTGATTGGGAGGCAAATTGCAGAGGATTATATGGATCATGACTAGCCTCTTGAAATATTTCATGATTATGGACGCCTGAGCCACTGGGCAGTAGTCATGAAGGCACGCTGCATGTGCTTTCTTTGGTATAGGGACGATAGTGGTCATCTTGAAGCAGGTTGGGACCTCGGCTTGTTTGAGGGAGAGTTTGGCGATGTCAGTGAATATCTCTGCCAGCTAATCTGCACAGGACCTACACGCATAGATGGGAACTCTGTCCGGGCCCGCAGTTTTCCTTGAGTTGACTCCCAGGAAGACTGATCTGACGTCTGCAGTGGAGACGGAGGGAACAGGTGTGGCCAGGATAGGTGACACCATGTTGCTGGCATTCTGCCTGAATCAACCGTAGAAAGCATTGAACGCCTCAGGGAGGAATGTGTTTTTGTCTGCTATTTGCTGTTTGTGTCCTTTTATGTTGTATAGACCTTGCTACAGGTGGCAAGCATTTCTGATGGCTTTGTGGAGGTCATATCTGGATTTTCTGTACAGATTTGAGTCATCCAAATTGAATGCTGCATGCCTGGTCATCAGTCAGGGGTAGATTTCCCAGTTCATCCAGGTGGGGAAAACCAGGATTGACTTGTTTGGCACGCTGTCCTTTATACACTAACTAACCAAGTCCACGATGGTGGTGGCCTACTCGCTTAGGTTGTCTGCTGAATTCTTGAATATGGCCCAATCCACTGATTCCAACCAGTCCCAGGGAAACTCTTTCGCTGCCTGAGACCAGCACTGTATTACTTGAAGGATCCTCCTATTTCAGCTTCTGCTTGTAAGCAGAGTGGTAAGCGTCGGTGATGATTGTGTAGCAGTGACCCAGGACGTTCAGTCCTCTGATGGGGCTGGAGGTGTGTTGGTGGCATGTTGGCAGCACCATCTTGATGTTGGCCTGATTGAAATCATCAACCACGATGAATAAGGCCTTGGGGAATTTCATCTCTAGAGTGTTTGTAGCGGCGTAAATTTCATCCAGGACATTCATCACATCCGCATGATGTATTATGTAGGCTGCTGTCAGGTTGGTGGAGGCAAACTCATGCAGCAGGTAGTAGGGACGACATTACACTGTAAGATATTCTTGGCCTGGGAGCAATGGTTCGCTGAGGTCACCATGTCTGTGTACCATCGAGGTGTTGATGAGGAAGTATATCTCTCCATCCATTTCCTTGGCCGAGGACACCGTGCATTCAATATGATGTATGAAGAACCCCTCAGCTTGCAAGACACAGTCAGGGATAGCAGGAGAGAGCCATGTTTCTATACATCAGAGCACACAGCAGTCTCTCAGTGCTCTCTGGAAGGTAAGCCGAGATCTGAATTCATCCACTTTGTTTTCGATAGCTTGGACATTGCTAGGTGTGTGCTGGGGATGGGGTCTTGAAACCACATTATTTCAGCCTCACCCACAGACCAGTATGTCTTCCCCATTTCTCTGGAGGTTTCCTGCTTCTGGATGGTGCTGGGTGGGGAGCAAGCCTGCTGCTCCAGAAGGTAAGTGAGATGGCTCCTTGTTGGGTTGGGCCCGCCCTAGGATGGGAGACCATGAGGTCAGAGTTCAGGCCTAGGCTGGTCTGGTTGCCTCATAGATAGGTTGTGGCGTAGGACTTTTGGTCCTAGATGGATCAGGGTGTCAATGGTGTGAGCCTGTTACTCCAGAAGGTAAGCGAGTTGGGTCTGGTCAGGCTGGGTCTCCTCGAAGTCAAGTAGCTGCAGGACTGGGAACCAGGCCTAGGCTGGTCAGGCCTCCTTGGGTTTGTGTCGCTGCAGGTCTGGGGTTAGGTCCTGGCCTGGTTAGGCCTTCTGGGAGTCAAATCATTATGGATATGGGGTTAAGTTCTGTGCTGGTTGGTCCTTCTTGTAATCAAATTACCGTCAGGGCTGATTTCATTCCAGGTTGGATCAGGTCACCACATGGCCAGATGGCTGTGGGATCAGGATTCGGACTTTGCTTCTGGGCGTCCTTATGGGTCCTGCGGGAAGCCATTGGTTTTGCCCTGGGTCTGCCAGTTTGGACGCCAGGATGTATGAAGGATCCTCAGAACTGTGAGTAGATTTGAAGGTTATTACTAACCTTTAGACACTGAGCATTTATGTTTAGAAGCATGGTTATTAGAAATGTTCAAATAAGGCCTGTAATGAGGAGCTCACAAAGAATTGCCCAGAGTCAGCATCATATTGAACCTCTAAAACTGCTTCTCCAGCTGTTTCTCCAGCCTGTTTTCAGCTTCAACTAAATCATTGAAGAAGTCAAGGATGGAGAGAGTTTGAAGTGGAAGTGCAATGGAAAACTGCTCTGATTCACTGTTACTGTATGTACAAATTCAAATTTGGTTAATGGCTCCCATCTTTTTCTCGAATTCCTAAAATTATGCTTTTGCACAATTTCATACAGCCAGTTAAAATAAAGATCTTAGATTACACTTTAACAGTCTAAATTCTATCCTTCTGAAAATACAATCCACTCAAGTAGTTATCTGGTTGACTTAATTTGTCTGTTGGTAGGAAATTTAGTGGAATTCTAATTAACTCAAATCTCAAATGAAAAAAAATCCAGAAACTGGAAATATCATGGAGAGTTGACAGATTTCAGAAGAGAAGTTTCTGCTCAAACATTTAAATTCATCAAACAAGTGACAGAGAAAGCAGACATGGGCATTGTAGTTTGCAGGAGCAAATTACTGCAAATGCTGGAAGCTGTATTAAAAACAAAAAATGCTGGAGATCACAGCAGGCCAGGCAGCATCCATGGAGAGAAAGCAAATTAATATTTCAAGTATAGATGACTCTTCATCAGAGCTCTAATTCTGTGATGTAGATTCATCGAGATTTGAAACGTTAGCTTGCTCTCTCTCCATGGGTGCTGCCTGATCCACTGTGATCTCCAGCATCTTCTGTTTTCAGTATGCATATTGTAGTTGATGTAAAATATCTAGATTTTCAGAAACAATTCATTAAGATATTTTATGATTCACTTCTGACCAAGCTCAAAGTGTGTAGAATCAAGGAACAATATCAGAAAAGACAGCAAAATGGCTACAGAACAAGAAACATGGGATTCAGGATTAATGTTAGATAATCCAACAGGTAAAAGTGGGAAGCAATTATCCCCAGGGAAATGTACTAGAATCATTGTATATAAGACTTAGTACCTGAAGGGACCAACTGACATTATCAGGTAAGTTCTTCATATCAAGGTATACAGGACAGATTTAGCATTGTACCAGCGTTCAGCGAGAATGGCTCCAGCTGGGATGTACTAAGTCAATGTCTGATTGTAACAGTAACAGTAATGTGAACTCACTCTTAAGTCGAGCCTGAAGTCTCACAACCCTCCATCATATTTTTTGATTTTATTTCATTCAGGGAAAATGGAAATCGCAGGCTGCGGCAGTTTGTGTTATCCTTCCTGCCCTTATAAAGTTGGCAGTGAGATGTCATTTTGAACCCACGCAGTCTGTAGGAAATGTAATGAACTCAAATTACAAGTAAAAAAAAAATCAGAAACTGAAAATATCTTGAAGAGTTGTGTTATTGAATCACAATCAAATTTGGGACGGAGTTCCAAGATTCTGACCCAATGAGAGTAAATGGACAGTGCTTTATTTTCAAGTCTGAAAGGTGGTTTGGAGAGAATTTTGATTTACCATATATTTGTTGCTGTTGTCCTTGATTGAATGGGTTTGGAAGATACTGTTGAAGGAGACTTGATGAATTTCAGCAGTGCATCTTGTAGATAGTACACATTGCAACTATTGTACATCACTGGTGGAGGAACTGTATATTTATGATTATGGTGTCAGTCAAGTGGGATTCTTTTTCCTTCATGGTTTCAAGCTTCTTGAGTGTTGTTGGAACTGCTCTCATCCAGGCAAGCAGGGACTATTCCATCACATTACTTACTTGGGCCTCATTGATGGTGAATAGACTTTTGGCATTCAGCAGGTGAGATATTTGGTTGAGGATTCCTTTATTTCTGACGTGGTCTTGCAGTCACTGCAGGTAAATGACCAGCCCAGTTCAGTTTCTGATCAATGGCAACACCCCAGGATGTTGCTAATGGGAGATACAGTGATGGTGAATGTCAAGGGGGTGATAATTAGATTCTGTCTAGTTGGAGGTAGTCATTACCTAACATTTGAAAGTGTAAATGCGACATGCTGCTTGGTAAACGAAGCCTGAGTATTATTCAGGACTTGCTGTATTTGGCCAGGGACTATCTTAGTATCTAAGGGTTTGTGAATGTTGATTAAAGTTGTACAATCATCAGCAGCCTGCATTCTGGTCTATTATTCTGATGTACTTATGATTCTTCTAGTTAGCACACTAAACAATACTTTTCACTGTATCTTGACACGAGTGACAATAATAAATCAAATCAAACCAAACATGTCCATTTCAGTCCTTATGATGAAGGAAAGGTCATTGATGAAACACAAAGCAGTTGAATACGAGTTTCAGTTAGTTAGTGGTGAAATAGGGCTAAGCCATTTCAGTTAGAAGTGCCTTATTAAAAAAAGTCAGAACCGAAGGATTACACATTTTCAGAAATAGAACAGAGAATTTAGAGCAGCTGAGGCACACTACTAGTAAAGATAAAGAAGCCTTGGGCAAATACAGACAATGTCTGCTACATGCACTGTGTCAAATGAGTAGATTTGGTCAACATATGGTGTGAATTGACTAAACTAAGATTTTTGAACATGACCTAGTTGGTATAAAACCTGAAAACATGTCTGTCTTGGCAGAGTTTAATTTTTGATCAGGCTGATTCTTCGAGCATTCAATTGAACAAATTTCTGCAACAGACACCTGAGCCGCCTTGTTTTTTTTAACCAAGTTGAATAGCAGTAGTATCTGGCACAGTTGTAAAGATCTTGTATCGCACGTGCAGGACTGGGGTGACTATGCTTCAACCTACATGCTGTAGTCGGAGCAAGAGAAGCACCAGACTGGTATGGGCAAGATTCAAAGAATCTGTAAGAGGACTCAGGTCAAAGAGGAACAGGGAAGCCAGAGCCAGACAGATAGCTCAGACCCTGAGGAGGGACTAGCAGAACACATTATCCAAAAGCTGTGCTGGCTGGGAAACTAAGACCATGCAGGCTGGGCAACTCATAGAATCTCTACAGTGTGGAAACAGGCCCTTCGGCCAAACAAGCCCACACCGAACCTCAGAGCCTCCCACCCAGGCCCATCCCCCTCTGAGCCACCTAATCGGCACTTCCCTGAACACTCCGGGCAATTCACCGAGCCTGCGCATCATTGGACTGTGGGAGAAAGCCTGAGTACCCGGAGGAAACCCATGCAGAAACAATATCCACACAGGCAGTCAGTCAACTTGGGCTGGAATAAAACACAGGCCCCTGGTGTTGTGAGGCAGCAGTGCTAACCACCAAGCCACCATGCCACTCTGAAGAAACCTCTCTGAAAAAAAACATAAAAGGTGGTTTTAGGTGAGAAGACAGAAAACCAAGTTTAAAATCAAATTTGTTAAAGGACACCCAAGATGATGCACATTTTGTAGCATTAACAAGCTACAAGGCATCATTGCTTTTTTTCTAGAAGACCGCCCGTTAAAAAAAAAACAAACTGGACAAAAAAGTCCTTGTCGAGGATAAGGGCTGGAAAACAAGAGTTCTCGGACAATCACACACAAAACTAGTTTCTATAGAAAAGCGTTTTAAAAATACATCTAAAATGAAAAGAAACATTTTAGCTCAATAACACTTTTATTTTAATTCTGGGTAATTTTGGGATGTGAAATGTCTGAAAAAGCTTTCAATGAGTTACTTTTAAAAAATCCGACTTTTTAAGTGTAAGGTGTGAACATGCAAACAATGGCTTTGAGGTTATGATAATAAAATGTGAGGCTGGATGAACACAGCAGGCCAAGCAGCATCTCAGGAGCACAAAAGCTGATGTTTCGGGCCTAGACCCTTCATCAGAGAGGGGGATGGGGAGAGGGAACTGGAATAAATAGGGAGAGAGGGGGAGGCGGACCGAAGATGGAGAGTAAAGAAGATAGGTGGAGAGAGTATAGGTGGGGAGGTAGGGAGGGGATAGGTCAGTCCAGGGAAGACGGACAGGTCAAGGAGGTGGGATGAGGTTAGTAGGTAGATGGGGGTGCGGCTTGGGGTGGGAGGAAGGGATGGGTGAGAGGAAGAACCGGTTAGGGAGGCCGAGGCAGGTTGGACTGGTTTTGGGATGCAGTGGGTGGGGGGGGAAGAGCTGGGCTGGTTGTGTGGTGCAGTGGGGGGAGGGCCGAACTGGGCTGGTTTAGGGATGCAGTAGGGGAAGGGGAGATTTTGAAACTGGTGAAGTCCACATTGATACCATTAGGCTGCAGGGTTCCCAGGCGGAATATGAGTTGCTGTTCCTGCAACCTTCGGGTGGCATCATTGTGGCAGTGCAGGAGGCCCATGATGGACATGTCATCTAGAGAATGGGAGGGGGAGTGGAAATGGTTTGCGACTGGGAGGTGCAGTTGTTTGTTGCGAACTGAGCGGAGGTGTTCTGCAAAGCGGTCTCCAAGCCTCCGCTTGGTTTCCCCAATGTAGAGGAAGCCGCACCAGGTACAATGGATGCAGTATACCACATTGGCAGATGTGCAGGTGAACCTCTGCTTAATGTGGAATGTCATCTTGGGGCCTGGGATAGGGGTGAGGGAGGAGGTGTGGGGGCAAGTGTAGCATTTCCTGCGGTTGCAGGGGAAGGTGCCGGGTGTGGTGGGGTTGGAGGGCAGTGTGGAGCGAACAAGGGAGTCACGGAGAGAGTGGTCTCTCCGGAAAGCAGACAGGGGTGGGGATGGAAAAATGTCTTGGGTGGTGGGGTCGGATTGTAAATGGCGAAAGTATCGGAGGATGATGCGTTGTATCCGGAGGTTGGTAGGGTGGTGTGTGAGAACGAGGGGGATCCTCTTAGGGCGGTTGTGACGGGGGCGGGGTGTGAGGGATGTGTTGCGGGAAATGCGGGAGACGTGGTCAAGGGCGTTCTCGATCACTGTGGGGGGAAAGTTGCGGTCCTTGAAGAACTTGGACATCTGGGATGTGCGGGAGTGGAATGTCTTATCGTGGGAGCAGATGCGGCGGAGGCGGAGGAATTGGGAATAGGGGATGGAATTTTTGCAGGAGGGTGGGTGGGAGGAGGTGTATTCTAGGTAGCTGTGGGTGTCGGTGGGCTTGAAATGGACATCAGTTACAAGCTGGTTGCCTGAGATGCAGACTGAGAGGTCCAGGAAGGTGAGGGATGTGCTGGAGATGGCCCAGGTGAACTGAAGGTTGGGGTGGAAGGTGTTGGTGAAGTGGATGAACTGTTCGAGCTCCTCTGAAGAGCAAGAGGCAGCGCCGATACAGTCATCAATGTACCGGAGGAAGAGGTGGGGTTTGGGGCCTGTGTAGGTGCGGAAGAGGGACTGTTCCACGTAACCTACAAAGAGGCAGGCATAGCTGGGGCCCATGCGGGTGCCCATGGCCACCCCCTTAGTCTGTAGGAAGTGGGAGGAGTCAAAAGAGAAGTTGTTGAGGGTGAGGATGAGTTCAGCTAGGCGGATGAGAGTGTCGGTGGAGGGGGACTGGTCGGGCCTGCGGGACAGGAAGAAGCGGAGGGCCTTGAGGCCATCTGCATGCGGAATGCAGGTGTATAGGGACTGGATGTCCATGGTGAATATGAGGTGTTGGGGGCCAGGGAATTGGAAGTCCTGGAGGAGGTGGAGGGCGTGGGTGGTGTTTGAGGTTATACTTGATTGTACACTAACTATACTCAAAGGAGGTACATTACTTCAGAAGGATGGCACATCTAAAATGAGAGAGTGTAATTAAGGAATGAGTGGAAGCTGCTTCTCTACCAATATAAATAACAGTGGTTATGGTTAACACATACCAGAAGCCAATAGACTTCACATTAGTAGGTAGCTAACGGGTGGACAAGGCAGCCAAAGTGAGTCCAGAGCACTGGGTGACAGTGCTGGCAATTGGGCTGGAGGAGGGAACAATGGGAGAGGGTGAGAGACCCCTGAAGATAGCAAATGCATATTTGTTTGACCTGTCACAGCACAGGGAGTATGGCCTGAGTGCCTGCCAACTCAGGGGTTTATCACATAAGTACAAAACTGATACACAATGTGTTAAATGTAATAATATCTGAATTGTTGCAGCAAACCCAGTTCCATTAGAGTCAACACTCATTAAGATATTATATACAGTAGAGAATATTGGGGGTTATTAGAGGAGATGATTATGTATGTTATTGTAATATACCACTATTTGCAACAGTGATAGCAAGTAACACAATAAGCAGCACTTTAGATAAATGCAGTATAAAAGCCTCTTCATGGTATGTCCACGTGTGATACATGAAGCACAACAAGAAAGATGCCAGTTTGATGCATAAGCCCACTGTCCAATGGAAGCTATATGAGCTGCAACTGAACCAACTCATGTCGCATTTTTGGGTACAGGGACATGTTGGATTACCATGACAGGATTGCAGCACCAGTATGAGAACAATCGATTCCATCCTCTTATCATCCAATTAAAACTTACAGGAACAAAAACAAGGTTGGTAGAAAAGCTTAGCAGGTCTGGCAGCATCTGTGAAGAGAAAAGCAGAGTCAATGTTTTGGGTCCAGTGACCCTTCCTCAGAACTGGACCCAAAATGTTGAACGTTTCTTCCTTCACAGATGCTGCCAGAACCGCAGAGCCTTTCCAGCAACTGTGTTTTTGCTCCTGATTTACAGCGTCGGCAGTTCTTTCGGGTTTTATTTAAAACTTACAGGTATTGTAAAAAAAAATATAAAACTGCTGGAAAGCTACAGGATAGATCCAGTTTACACACAGATGAGGGAAGACATTAAGAAATACCTGACAGTGTCTGAGCCAGTTTTCCTATACAATCCCATTTTTGCCTAAATACCCTGCAAGAATTTGAAGTGAGGGGAGCTACTGCATGAATTATATTTCATACAGCAACAACAAGCCAGGTCATTGGCTGACAATGTCAGACAAATAGATATCACCACTCACATAGAAACATAGTAGATAGGGGCAGGAGGAGGCCATTCAGCTCTTCAAACCTGCTCCATCATTCATCACAATGATGGGAATCGTCCAACTCAATAGCCTAATCCTGCCTTCTCCCCGTAACGTTAGATCCCATTCCCCATAATTACTATATCTAGTACCTCTTGAATATATTTTGGCATCAACTACTTCCTGTGGTAATGAAGTCCACAGGCTCACCACTTTTTGCATGAAGAAATGTCTCATCTCCATCCTAAATGGTCTACCCCAAATCCTTAGATTATGCCCTGGTTCTGGATGTAACCACCATTGGGAACATCCTCTGTGCATCTATCCTGTCTAGCCCCCTGTGAAACTGGGTATCGAATATACAGATATACCTACTGATTTGGATCATCTCTCATGTTTAAGTTATCGCCAAGTTGGTATTGTTTCAATACCTAATCAACTTGGTTCTTTGCTCCAGGACACAGAATAGATAGCTAGGAATATGTAATTCAGAAAATACATGGCCAAAATGCATCATGCGAGAACACATCATATTAGGCCAACAAGTACAGGTGGTTTCACCAAGTACAAAACACCACTAGTATCTATGGGTGGTGGATTGTAAAGAGAAGCAGAATTACCACTAAGTTGACAACCTTGGGTCAGGTCAAAAGCAAAAGTGAGGAGCTAAAGCTCAGTTGAAAATTTCTGGGCCGAGGAAACGACTGAAGAATTCCTCCAGTGATTCCCTGGAGCTGAGATGACTGATATTTAACAGCCAGAACCATCATCTTTTGTGCCCAATCTAACTCTCAGAAACAGCATTTTCCCTGATTGCTTTTGATTCGGGCTTTACTCAGGCCATTCCATGCCACACTTAGCCAAATGTAGAATTTTTGGCAAAAACAGTCCACTCTTTCCTTACCTCTGCAGTTCAGCCGCTTTGTTCTTAAATGACCACGACTGTAATGACATCAGGATCTGAAAAGACTGTGTGTCAGTGAGTAGGTTATTGTCGAGCAAGTACTGCTTTCTAGCGCAGTTGATGGTATCTTCCATCACTTACTTGAGAGTAGACTGGTGGGGCAGTAATTAGCTAGCCTGGGTCTATCCTCATTTTTGTGTATATGATGGGCCTAAACAATTTTCCATACTGTCAAATAGGTGCCAAGTTGTAGTTGTAACTGTGCTGAAACAGCTTGTCATATTCTGGAGCACAATCTTCAGTCCTATTGGCAGAATGTTGACAGACCCATTTCCTTTCAAATTTCCAGGGCCTTATGTCATTTTTGAGATCAATGTGCAGTGAATCAAACTGGCTGAAGAATGGCACCTTTATGCAGAGAACCTCTGAAGAAGGCCAATGTGCATCGTCCACTTGACACTTCTGCCTGAAAATTGTGGTCTGTAGTCTTTAATATTTGTGGTGCTTACTCGTCCAGTAAATTGTTCAATTGTTCACCATCATTGTGTGGATCATTGTGTAGTATAACTATCTATTTTATTGTTCTCAAAATTGAGCATACATTCTTCTGAAGACTTTATGTAGGTATTCTTCCCACATTGGCATCAGTATTTTAATCCGATACCAGCAAGAGTTGGCGCCAGCAAATGACCCAAGGCATTCCAGATGTTTTAGCCACACTATATTATAGATAGTGTAGATGAGAGGATTTTGCCAAACACCAAAAGAATATGTCTGTGTCACAATTTACAGAAATAACTAGCACATGAGAATTTGAGGGACAATCTCAGTATTAATGGATGCCAATTTGAAGATTTGCTGATGGCTATATAGCTAACACGGAGGAATAATGCACAAAATACAAGAAGGAATTAGGACAGTGGAAGGAAGCACATTTATTTGGCAACTTAATTTCAACAGAGCTGAATGTGAAACAGGACAATGAAATGGGGTAAAGAAGGGGGTCACTGATTTAAGGCTAAGTGGGCTTGTAAAGTGATCTAAATGTAGAGATACACAAATCCCTAAAAGTAGCAACCCAAGTTAGTATGGCCATATAAAGGAAAAGTAAAACAAGTTCTGGGTTTAATTTTGAGGGGGACAGTATTGAAAAGCAGAGAGGGTATGTTAAACTTCTCCAGAATCTTACTTAGTCCTCACGTGGAGAGCAGTAAGTATTTCTGGTCTGTGTAAAATAATAATATAGAATCAGAATATACAAAAAAACAGATTCACCAAAGTATTACCAGGACTGAGAGAAAAGGGTTCACAGGTTCACAAGTCTCAGCAAGCTGGGATCATTTCTCTGGACAAGAGAAATCTGAAAAGATGATTTGACAGATGTCGTTCAGATTCTGAAAAATTCTGATGTGATAGATTTACTGTAGTGACAAATTTTTCACATTTGGCATATACAGATTGACAGGTCACAAATATTGAATAATAAATCCCACAAGGAATTCATAAGAAATGTCAATAAGAAATGTTTAGTGTATTGAATAACATAGATACATATAAGGGGAAGCTACTTAAACAACCAAGGAGTTAGGAAGGATATATATCCATTATACGCCCATGGGTTGTATACAATTATACACAGTATTAATGCTACATTGAACAGTTGTGCTTAAGTGGCTTATTTCAGTGCTGTAGATGTACAATTGATACCAATGTGTAAACTAATCCTTGAGCTTTAAAAAATCAGGCAATAAATAGGGTTCAACTTATGCATAGATTACAAAAGCAAACCGCCAGCATGGAAGTGGGTGATCATTATTTTGAAATGTCATCAGCATGCAAAGTAAAGAGTCACTGAGTCTTAAACTTACACACATCTTTACTGTACAGTGCAGTACATACTGCTTACTTCCTCAAATCCAGACGAATGTCTACGGAGTAAAACATGTGTTTTTACGGATGAAAAGTTGAGACTGGCTCCCAATGTGAATATAACACGTCATGGCTAAAAAAGAGAGATGATTGGCTTACATGCCAAGAATATAGAAAAATATATGGAGCCAGAAAGATGGTTTTGCATTCCACGTGGTCTGACACCTATCAGTTTCAATAACTCTATGTAATTTAACTTACTTTTAATCAGTTTATGATTTAAAAGATAGCATTACATCAAAGCTAGAGAGAGAAGCTGATTTTCAGGAGGAGCAAATCTATGAGGGCATCTAGATATCTTACAATTTTTTTGTTGCCAGTTTCTGATGAGGGGAAATTGGGAGTAGCAATTTAAAACTTACAGGTTATTCTTGAGAAGTTGAAATGAATATCATTAAAATCAATCATGTATCTTGTGCCCTGTGGTAAGGTCGGAAATATTTGTTGCAGCATGCTCCTGTGAAATCAAGCGATGTTAGTTTTAATTTTGTTCAAAGCTTTGCAGAAGAACTTATAGTAAATAGTGATTACCAGAAAAGTATGGGCATCAATTAATGATCCATATAATCTAAAACCTTTGTTTCAAAAATACTTTTTCATCAATCACCAGAGTGTTTTATTCATTGATTCTAACTAAAATAGACAGCTCACTCACAAAACATAATTAGCGAATGGATGCTTGAAATGACAGAAAATAATGAACAGTTTGATTTTGTTTGACCTTGTACGCATGGCCTAGGAAATTATTGAAAGGTAATAATTTTCTTCATCAGTAGCAGAAATGAATTTCTAGTTACCCTGTGAGTGCTTTACTACAGTATAAATAAATAAAATACCGTGTACGCTTGAATCATGGGCAACCTTGTATAAAAGTCGACTCTATTTTCAGCTAGAAATTATTAATTTTTCATGTATCCCTTATATACATGGAAATGCCAGAGTCAATGTTTAAGGAAAAAAGTGCTGGACATTTAGAAAAGCTTGATGCAAACAAATAACGTCAACATAGTTTTTTGAAAGGGAAATCATGTTTAATAAATTTGCTTGAGCTCTTTGAGAATATAATGAGCAGAGTTGATGAAGGGCAACCAGTGATGTAATGTATTTGAATTTCCAGAAGACATTTAACAAGGTGATGTATAAAAGACTATTGTGCTAGGTAAGTGCTTGCAGTATTGGGACCAATATATTGGCAAGGATTATGGATTGGTTGATACACAAAAGATAGACATTCAGAATTATTTGAGCTTTTTCCAGTTGGAAAGATGTAATTACTTAAATGTCACAAGGATCAGTGCTACACCTCAATTGTTTATAATCTTGATTAATTACTTAGAAAAGGGGCTGAGTATCATCTAACCAGATTAGCTGACAATGCAAAAATAGGTGGGAGGCCATGTTGTAATGAGGACTTAAGGAAACTGAAAGGGAATGTAGGCAGGTTGAGTGAATGGGCAAGAAATTGGCAAATGGAATTTAATGTAGGAAAGTCTTTGGTGAAAAGAATCAAAAGCCCTGCTATTATTGAAATGAAGAGGCATTTCAAAAAATATCCAACAGAGAGACCCTTAAAGAGAATAGATTAGAATTCAGCAGGCTAAAGTGTTAGAATAAAGTTATGATCTCAACATGTCTCTAATTCGGTCACATTTCTATTTAATAGAAGAAGGGCAGTAGTAGGTAATCCTCGGCGCTCAGAAAGTTGCAGGTGGTGGAAGAATTTTGGATCTCCTCCACCCCCATGCTCTCATCTACCAAAAAAAACCAGTATATCACTCATGGCCATCTGACACCCTCCACACTGTCAGTCCAGTCAGGACTGAACCTTCCCCTGCCAAAATCACTATTGTCCCCTCAAGTCACAATTTTCCCCCAACCCAGTATATCTGAGCTCAGATATTGCAGTCTCTGATTTTTTCTCCAAAACAACCTGAATCCTGAGATGCTGCTTGGCCTGCTGTGTTCATCCAGCCTCACATTTTATTATCTTGGAATTCTCCAGCATCTGCAGTTCCCATTATCTCTGAAAAACCAGTACCTCTGATCTACCTATCCCACTTCAGCTTCTGATCTTACCTCACTCTCTCCACACCCTCACCCCCATCTCTCCACCTTTCTAATCTTTGCTCACCCAAGACCGGACCTCTGATCTCCTCATCTCTAAGCCTTTCTTAACTATCCCTGCCAGTAGCAACTGATTAGTTCCCCACCTTTGACATCCTACTCTCACTCTTCCCCAAATCCAAATGCTTCAGTCTTCTTATCCAGCCTCTGATTGTCCCCTACCTCTAATCTCTCAATGTGACTGCCTGTAACTCAGAAATAGAGAAATAAGAAAGTTCTTCCTATCACTTGGAGTGAGTACAAAATGGTCAACTGGATGGCAGCGTGGTTAGCATAGTTGCCTCACAGCACCAGGAACTCAGGTTCAATTTTGGCTTTGGGTGATTGTGTGGAGTTTGCACACTTGGCCCATGTCTGCATAGGTTTCCTCCAACAGTCCAAAGATATGCAGGTTGGGTACACCGGCCATGCTAATTTGCCGGTAGTGCCCAGGTATGCGTTGACTAGGTGGATTAACCATTGGAAATGCAGGATATGGAGATAAGGTAGGGGGCTGAGTCTCAGTGGAATGCTTTTCAGAGGGTTGCAGCCTCAGTGTGGCCTCTTTATGCAGGGTAGGGATTCTATAAAATGTACCTTCCTTGCGAATATCAGAGCCACTTAATCTCTTCTCCTTCCCTTTCCTCTCATCTCCTTTACCTTATATCCCTTGCATACCTCAATTCCAATTATTACGAATTATTACCACATACAAACTAAGATCACCACAGAAATGCCTGCATGGACCCAATTATTATGTTTTTATCATTGAACCACCATTGGTATTTTGCATAGAATTAAAACCATTTTCTAATGATTGAGCGCTGATGAAATTCAGTAATTGCCTGCCTTTTCTGTATTACATGTATTAACGTATGTCTCAAAAAAGCAATTCTTGATCGAGTGATTCATCACTAGTATGAACGCAGGGGAATACAGGTTCAGAATTCATAGAATTAAAACTTTACACAAAGCAATGAATATTAAAATATTTTGCAGCCTGATATTTTCACTTTACGTAACTGAACTTTAATTAATGCTTTCTAATTTCTTTTCCTGCAGATAAAGGTGACGTATGTTTAACGAATGTGTTCCTGGAGAAGCAGAACTTAATGAGCTCTTCTCCCTAAATTTTGCTGATAAGCAGTATATTATTTCCTACTGTGAAATCTTCTGCTGGAGATTCAAAATTTAAAGGAAAGAAGAATAAAATTGAGACAAAGACACTTATGAAACATAAAGCTGGCAAATACGGAATGTCTTTTGAACACAGAAAATCAGCAAATTGTGCCAGGCAGATTATGGAAAATTATTAAAAACTTTACATATGAAGTGACAGTCACAGAATAGGCCACTCAGCCTAACCATGTTTTTTGTGTGTATTTATGGCCCTTTTTTAATTCATCCACAGGCTTCAGGTATCACTGGCTAAGACGACATGCCCATCCCTAATTGCACGTAGGAACATGGTGGTGAGTCACTTTCTTGAAATATTGCATTCCTTGAGGTGTAGGAATCAGGAATGGGATTCCAAGTTTCTACCCTGCAACAGTGAAGGAATACCAACCGAGTTCTAAATTGGTGTGGTGTGTTTGGAGAAGAACTTGCAGATGCGGTGTTTCCATAAATCTGTTGCCCATGTCCTTCCAGATGGTTGAAGTCATGGATTTAGAAAGTGCTGATTAAGAGGCCTCAGTGAGTTATTTGTAAACAGTACTATGCTTTCTGTTATTGTCATTGTTTTCACCCCAAACTATCGGCGATCTCAGCTAATTTCTGATTCAGAGCAAGACTTATTTAAGGTCACTGTTACAAGTTCTCCTTTGTCTATAATTTGTCAAGGGAAAGTGGTCAGTAGCAGAGAATATACAACGGCAGAGCTTTTACAAACGAGGCACTGTTCTTAGTTAACAAGTTGTTTTATGCATTACAGCAATTAGTACAATTTATATTTACGAGTCAGGCATCATAACTAAATCTCTCCCAAGCTGTACAGAATGTAACTATTCCTTATGCAGGCTAGCTCTAATCACCCTGTCTCCATCCACTGATTGCATATGACATCAACTGAGTAGGTATAATTGAATGTGAAATGAACATTAGATACTTTTGAATAATTAGCTTGGCTGACAGATGGTGTACACAGTTGCCACTGCATACTGATAATGAAGAGAGTGAACGTTGAAGGTGGTGGATGAGGGGGCCAATCCTATTGAATTTGTTGTGGAAATTGCTGAAGTTGCACCAATTCTTAGAAAGTGCAAGGTATTCTATTACACTGCTGGCTTGTGCCTGACAGATGTTGGGCAAGCTTTTTAGGAGATACCACATAATTTGTAGTTTGTTCTTGTAGCAAAGCTTTGCAGCTTCAACAACTTTGGCTTAGAATTGATGAGTTGAAGGCTGAAATGTGCACATTGCGACACATCGGGGGGGGGGGGTGTTAGGAAATGTACTTGGCAGGGTCAGACCTCTTAGGACTGGGCCATCTCATTGAGTCACCAGTCAGAGAACGGTGGGTGAGGCTACATTGAGTCTGGTAAGAGGACCCAGAGAGCAGGTGTGAAAAATCCTTAGCCTTTTCAATTGTCTGACACGTCTAAGCCTCTTTCAGCCTGATGGGATGAGAATGAAGAATTCAGGATAGATGAGATAACTGATAGTGCGCTATGGTACAGGAAGCCATTTTCTGAGGTGGGGCTTGGTGGTGGCATTGGGATTAATGTATTAAATCGAGGGAATTGACAATGTTTTTGCCTGTGTTGGCTGAATTGTTTGTCCAGTGCTGCGGTTCAAGCTGAAACCTCAGATTTGAGAATAGTTTGTAGTGGGGTGGATGTGGATCCAGTAAGCCTGGTCCATTTAAGTCCCAAGGACATAGGCAAGACAAAAACAGAAGGTTGGCATAACTGGTATGAGGACCTCAGCAATTCAAAGATTGTAAACTTTGAATTATCATGGAAATTAATGTTGGGAAAATAAAATTAGAGAAATTAATACGAAACTCAAAAATGAATACAGAAAGGAAAGTGGAAATGGGTGGGGGTATCTAATTAAAGGGCATCAGCATCAGAACTAGGTAAAATGGCGTTGTACTATATGGACAGCTATGGTGGCACCAGTGTCTGGTGAACTACTTAACTCGAGAAGTGCTGCATAATGGTTAAATGATCAATCACTAGTCAGGCAGTGATTAACATTATTGTGTATTAGTTAACAGAAAAAAGGAAAGCATAATACAGGTTATGAAGCAGGCATTATGGCAAACCAACTGATTTCTTTCCGTACAGGTTGTAAATCACAAAAGCAAATGAACTGCCACAAAGAGTCTCAGCATTGTGTACATATAGCACGTGGAGGCTTTAAATATAAATTCTCTCACTGGCAAGGTACATATACAACAGGAAAGAGAGATTGTTTTAAACTAAATAGTCAGGGCAGGGGACCAAAACTGGAAAGATATGCTAAATTAATATAGAGACAAGGTAAGAGAATTCTCTCAATATGTGAAATGCTAACCAAGATGTGACAGGAAGTACAAGTTTAAAGAATAGAAATAATGAAAAAAAAAGCAATAAAGGTTCCGTTTTTAAATGCGCATGGTATTCCAAACAAAATTGGATGAACTGATACTGCAAGATAAGTGCACCCAATCTGATGTCATAACAGAGCCACAGCTGCAAGTGGCATAGATTGAGACTGGAAAATTGAAGAGTAGGTGAAAGTTGGGAAAATAGAGAAAAAAGTGGAAGGGCCATTCTGTCAATTAGTGATGGTGTTATCACAACAGAGGGATTACCCATGTCCAAGAAACCAAGATGTAGATACAGAATAGGTAAAAATGAGAAATGACCGAGGCAAGTAGTCACTCATGGGAGAGGTTTACAGGTCCCCTAACAGTAACCATATGTAGGATGCAGCATAAAAGAAGAGGTAATGAGAGCTTGTCGGAAAGGTAAAATCATGGGGGAGTTTTAATCTACATGTCGATAGCAAAAATTGGATGTGGAAGTTGGTAGTTTACTGAATGTTTGCAAGATAGGCTCTGAGGACAGCATGCTCTGGAGTCATCAAGAGAGCAGATTACTGATATTCCTTTATCCCTCACACATGTATCTAGTTTAGCCTTAAATATATATGGAATTTCACTCTGCAGTACCATCTGATTGTAAGTACCACCTTTTGCTATTTTTTGGGTCAAGAAGTGTCCTGTTGGCTTTATTAGTGACTCTCTTATATGAATGGCCTCCAGGTTCTGATTCACTTACGGATATTTTCCATGCTTACCTGATCAAATCCTTCTACTTTTGTAGGATTTCTATCAAGTCATCTCATAGTCTTCTTGTTTTAATAGAGAACAGCACCATCCTTTTTGATAGTTATTACTGCTTAGTTCTGCTTTCATTGCAGCAAAACTTTTTTGCACCTTCTTGAATATATCTAAATCATTCACACAATATGGAGTTTAGGACTGTGGGCTGTACTCCACGTGTGGTCCAATCAAGGCTCTACATAAATTTAATGACTTTCCTGATTTGCAATTCAGTTCTTCTAAAAATAAACCTCAACAGCTGCTTTAAGTGATTTGTGAATCAGTATTACCTTGCTCTTTTTTTTTCTCATTTAGACACTTATTATCCAAACAGTATGCGGCCTTTATTTTTCCTACCAACATGCAACACCTGACAATTATCTGTATTGAAATTGATTTGCCAATTATAAACTAATTTTGCAAGTTTTTATAATCACATATTTTGTCACCATTTCCTTCATCACAATTAGATATACCCATTTGCTGTTGCCGATAAATATTCTGCTCAAAGCCATATTGTTTGAGAAACTAATAACTGTTGATGTTTCAAGATAGTTTTATTGGAGCTTTCAGTTATAGTTCAGTAATTTTATTAAGCAGTATGTTGCATAGGAGTCTGAAAGTGTTTATACTGCCGTAAGGCCCACCCACTGTGAGGATGTCATGAGGACTTATGAGAGAGCAAGTAAGGAACTTGAAGGAATCTGACCTAAGACCAGGATCTCCTAACTGTCTGCAATAATATAGTTTACATCTGTATTACGTGTAAACAGTTGCAGGGATGTAATTAATTATATAATATTTAGTACAAGAGACTTTTCTCGTTTGACCGGAAGGTGAGTGTTCTCATTCGCACATTCAGTTAGACCACGTGAGCCTTGAAAAATGTGTGCCTAGATGGTTTTGGTAGAAGGCAATTCAAAAGGCAGAAGTTCAGAAAGTCATTTGAAGCTTAAGGTGGTGGTGGTCCCTGCACCTTTAGGAGATGCCTCAGGATTAGGTGATAGCCCCATTGTCAGGGATATGAGTTATGGCCAACAGCTGAATCAAAGTATTTTTGGTGACACTGGAAGAAGAGCTAAAACATTACGGGACAATTGCTGCTCACAATTGGAAGATCTGTCAGGAAGAGGAGTGGTGTTTCATTTCAACATTCATCAGAAAATATTGGAATTACAACCTTATGTTCTTTTCCTTGAAGTTGAAATAGGGAGGTGCTCACATGCAACTAAAGAGGATAAAGCAGGAAATGAGAACATGACCTTTGATGGATAACTGCTACATTACACATTCAATCTGCTTTCCCTGTTACATGAAACCAATTTGCACAACAGTTATCTGTTCAGCCCGGTTTGCAGTGCTGTGTTATTTTGAACACCTACAACATCAGTACCATTATAGAATCAGAATCTGCATGAATTTCTGAAACATTCCATCTTGCAGGTTTATTTTTCTGGTACTATTTATGGAGATGAGGACATTATTATTTTAAATTGTTAATGGCATGTATCAGTGCTACGTATGTAAGTCGTCAGTCTAGATCACTGTTCACACAAGAAGTGACAGAGCCAAGCAAGGGAGAGAGAAGTGAAGATGATTCTGTGTTCATCCTCACACGAGCATTTATATTGTAGGTAAGAAAACGCTTAAGTGAAAGTTATCTCATCAACAGGTAATTTTGTCCACGAGTGGCCACAGCTCGACCGCTTGTTCTCTCATTAAATAGATTGAGGGCCTTTACTAATACTACAACAAGCTGTTTTGCTCAAAGAAAACATTGAGTAATCACACAAGTATTGACACTGTCACTGGGTGAAAATCCTGGAAATCTCTCAGTAAAAAACATTGTGGGTGACTGTGGCAGCTTAAGAAGAGACTAATCATTTACTGTCTAAAGTGAATTAGGAATGGGCTACAAAAGCTAGACAAATCAACCTCATGCTCATATTTTTTTGAAAGGTGAAAAAAAAATTAATGCTGCAAGTTTCTAGAAATCCTCAGGACCTCAATTCTGAGCTCTCCTGAATGGAGATAGCCAATATGCTGGCTCACTCTCGAGTATTTTTCCTGAGGAAGGATAGAAGGCAACATTTAGTGTGTGATAACAAGGTGTAGAGCTGGATGAACACAGCAGGCCAAGCAGCATCAGAGGAGCAGGAAAGCTGATGTTTCAGGTTGAGGCCCTTCTTCAGAAAGGCCCGAAACATCAGCTTTCCTGCTCCTATGATGCTACTTGGCCTGCTGTGTTCATCCAGCTCTACACCTTGTTATCACAGATTCTCCAGCATCTGCAGTTCCTACTATCTCTGAAACATTTAGTATGTAGTCAATTAGAGACCTCTTAAGCCCATTTCAAGGAAAACCATGGGGGTGGCGCAGTGGGTAGCAGTGCGGCCTCACAGTGCCAGGGACACAGATTTGATTCCACCAATGGGCGACTGTATGTGTGGAGTTTGCACAATCTCCCTGTGTCCGCACAGGTTTCCTCTGGATGCTCCAGATTCCTCCCACAATCCAAAAATGTACAGATTAGAGGGATTGGCCAGGCTAAATTGCCCATACTCTCCAGGTACATGCAGGTTAGGTGGTTTAGCCATAGGAATGCAGGGTTAAAGAGATAGGGTAGGAGTATGAATCTCAATAGAATGCTCTTCAGAGGGTTGCTGTAGGCTTGATGAGCTGAAACTCTTGCTTCCACACTGTAAGGATTCTACAATTCATTTAGATTTTGGCATCAGCTTTTTGTTTACATAGGCTGCGGTGGTCTGTTTAGCTGCTTGGAGCCATTTCCCAGGAGCAGACTGGGGACACCAGAGCTCCAGGAATGTTTAAAGGCCCAATCAGTGTACCAGGGTGTACCAGATCTTGTAGACTGCCCTGTAACAGATATCGTCCATCCGTCCCAATACCCAATGAGGTGAATTGGCTGTATAAGCCATTTTAAAGTATAATTTGAAGAAGTTTAATTGAAAGAAACATTCACAAGGCATTCTACCTTTCACTTTTGCTTGCTATTGCATCCTGCTGATGCTTTAGGCTGGTACACCTTTATTGTCCCTTACTTGGGACAGCAAGCCCACCTTCTGACACCAAATTGACTGCTGTCATCCCAAACAATGCAGCTTCTAACACCAATTTGAATGTGACAGTGACGTTCAAAAGTCTGCAGGGACGTCAAACTCCCTGAATCTTTAATAAAATTTTAAAGGTAAAAATTGCACAGCATTAAAAATGACAAGTGCTATGTTAATCACTGTATTCTAGTTTACAAGAGGTGCGTATTAATTAACAAGTGAAGGGTGCATTAGTCAAAAATTAGGCTTGCAAGAATTGAGTGTCTTTCTGCAAATGTTTATATTTAAAGCTTCCTTTAGAAAGAGAAAGAAAAAATATCTTAAAATAACTGCAAAGGAATGCAGTGACCATTGAACACATATTTTGATCTGCTGTAACCTGCTCTAATAACTAGTCTAAATGCTTTCACAATGTCATATATATCCCACTTGCAGACCTAAATCAGTCACAAAATAAGAGTTCCACTTCCTCCAGTGTACTTGCTCTGTTAGGTAGAAGAATCTGGTTTGACAGCTGAACAGGACAAGAATTACAAATATATTCTGAAGAACAGTGGAAGAGATTTTATGAACTAGTTCCTCCAACATAAAGCCTTAAAGGATGCAAGCACAGATTGGAGATTTCCAACATTAAAAAAATTGCATTTATATAGAACTTTTTATTCGTCTAGGATATCCCAAAACACTTCAGCCACTGAGGTATTTCTTAAAGACTATGAAACGTTTGTCATAATATAGGAGTTTCCTCAGTTAATTTTAACACAGCAAGATCCTGAAAAATAACGATGAGGTAAAGCCTAGAAAACAGCGTTCATTAAAGTCATCTTAGTGAGGTATAAAGACTTGATAACAGAGCAGGTAGGTTCCTCCAACTCCTTCTCCAGACGGAACCATGGGGTCAGTAATATCTTCCGGACAGAATTTAGGATCTCATTTAAACAGTTGCACCTAAGTAATGCTCCTTCAGTCCTGTGCTAAATTCCCAGTTTATATTATGTGCTCAGGCTTCAGAAGTGGGAATTCAACCATCAACCTTCTGATTCAAAGTTTATCATATTATTAAATCAAAACTCAATCCTAAATGCAACTTTCAGGTTATTTTGATTCAGATGAACTACCCACGAATAAATTATTTCATATGCAATTGCATTGTTTTGCTTTTACCTTGTGTTTTAGCTTCTTTGTGTAGTTTATCTCTTATCTCACATTAAACTACAGCAATTTAATCACCTGAATTTATATCAAAAGGAAAAAATGTATTTGCTTCAAAGGCCTGATCTGGAATACCCTGGCCCCCAAATCCACATTATTGAATCTGAATGCAGAAGGCCTTCAAAGATCCAAGTAAAACCTAGGATGCAAAATTAGTTACTCTTCTTTTTATTTAGTGGTACAGTATCTGAATGAAAGTAACAACTATTGCACTTATTTAAAAAAGAACTAGAAAGAAAGAGACCATATTAATTAGGCTGTATCACTTTTCCAATCATGTTAACGCCATACGGAAACAGTTGCAAATGAGAAGTTATTCCAATATCTCTGTCTCAACACCTGTAATTGTCAATTTGCTTTCAAAATAAATTTGTGATGCTCCCAATCTCAGGCCTGAAGTGATGTAAAACTTTCAACAGGGTAGTACACTTGACCAAAACAAATAGCCTACTTCATCAAAGGAGGCAAACGTTGCATCCTCACAAATGGATGTCTCCCTCTTAATTGATCACTCGTCCACAGGTCCCTCAGGGAAGCAGATTTGGTTCTGTACTATTTCTCATCATCATGGACTTGACCATGTCATCAAAATATGATGCCGATCAATATGTTGAGGACACCACCATTAATAAAATTGTTATCTTTGTCATCTAATCACTGTAGGAGATAGATGTGAGTGAACAGTAAGCAGAAAATATTCTGTACCATCACTACTCGGAGATTGAACTCATTTCTGTACCGGATTGAACCATTGACAATATTGCTTTTCAATGGACTTTCACAATCCCTTCAGTTTGCTTCAGGTAACAAAAGAAATCTATCCACTCTACAGCCTAGTTCTAGCATAAGTTTTGAAATTACTCCAATGCACCTTCTGTGAATTGTGATTTCTTTCAACTCATTGTAGCTCTCGTAGATGTAGAAGCAAGTCATTTCACATAAAATAAAACAGTCAGAATATTGTGTCTGACTATTGCAATTACTTACATTTATCGAGCACTTTTAACATAATGAAATATCCAAAGTCTCTTCTCAGAAAGTATACACAACGCCTAATAACATTGAGCACAGAACAAAACTTTCAAGCAGATGATCAAAACCATTTTCAAATCTTTGGTTTTAAAAGAGTCTCTTATGGGAGGTAGAGAAACAAAGAGGCTTAGGGAAGGAAATCCAGAGCTCAGAGACTGGACACTGAAGGCAAGACTGTGTTACACTTTTGTTTGGCTAGTCTGTGGCTCAGCCGTCCCCATTTTTCAGAATACCACAACATTAAGAAGGTGGACTTTGCAGTCTTGACAGATATGTGGCATGCTATTGACATTTCTGGTGCCTTGGTCAATGCCAGCTGGTCCACCCAGTTTTGCCCTTTTAATTAAACACGTAGTAGTCAGGTATAATTGATACAATTTCTGAAGAAAGGTCTAGACCCCAAACATCAGCTTTCCTGCTCCTCTGATGCTGCTTGGCCTGCTGTGTTCATCCAGCTCTACACCTGTTGTCTCAGATATAATTGAGTGCCTTGTTGGCTGTTTCTAAACAAATATTGAAGATGTGTATCTATCAACAAATGTAGATCAGACTAGGTAAGGGATGGAAGATTTTCTTCATTAAAGAACATTACTGAACTCGGTGTTTTTTTTTAAATGAGAATTGACAATGGTTCCATAAACACTATTAGATTAGATTTCATTCCAGATTTATTAATTTATTTCAAATTTCACCGCCTGTTTTGATGAAATATTTAATCCAGTCTGTAAAAGTTATTACTTTCTTGAATACTGCCTTCTCTTCCAGCCCTTCTGTTGTCTTTCAAGGCAGTCTTAAGGATGGCTGAAACACTCAGTAAATGCTGTGTCAGTCTGATATTCCCATCCACTTTGAAATGGTATTCACCACGAAGACATACAAAGACGTAAAAACACCTTTGCAAACTTTTAGGATTTTTTCAGCCGTCAATGGTTTTGTGTCTGCAAGACATTAGAAATCTTTTCTGACCCATGTAGGGTTACTAGCTCAAAATTCAGAAGTCAACTAAGATGGGTGCCTTTTTCTTATGATAATTCTCCAGAATTCCATGTATTCTTCTTTCCATTGTATTGGGCTGTCAGCTTCATTTATCCTCTTAGGATGATATCATCCCATCATAGTGTCTCAATCTTATCTGTGAATGCTTTGTTTTTGAGTCAACACCCTAAGCCACTTTGCACACATTAGCGAAGTTTGTGATGTGTGAAGCATCATTGTCTTCACATTTACTTGATGGTGTCCTTCTGTAATCATCCTTCTGACAGTCTCAAACCCTTTATCATGTTTGGGCTTGATAATGCCAACAATTTTATGGTGGAGATTTGTCAGAATCATTGCCTGGCATCTTTTGCAGACTTACTTTGATTCTTTCCAGCTTAGCATTTGTGTGAAAAGTGACTCAGCTTCTTGCTGTAAGTGCATTGCTATCCCCATTCTGGACAAGCTTTCCTTTCTATTGTATTATATCTCAAGCCCAGTCAAGCTTTACAGATGAAAGATCACTGCACTCGTAATGTCAACTCTGCTTTTCTCTTCTTAGGTACTGCCAAACCTGTTAAGTTTCTCTAGCCTTTTCTGCTTTTGTTTCGGATTTCTAGCATCCATAGCTCTTTGTGTTATGTTTAATCATGAACATGGTCAAACGCACCCTGGAAACTGACAGAGCCAAAATTTACTGTCAAATTGCCAGTGAGTCTCAGCCCTCACCACCAATTATGGCATAACAACATTTAGCAAATACAA
Organism: Stegostoma tigrinum; assembly: GCF_030684315.1. Taxonomy (NCBI): domain Eukaryota; kingdom Metazoa; phylum Chordata; class Chondrichthyes; order Orectolobiformes; family Stegostomatidae; genus Stegostoma; species Stegostoma tigrinum. The sequence continues at coordinate 34,175,101 of NC_081356.1, read as the reverse complement.
GCTTAAAACGCAATATCCATATGTTGCTATCTGAATGTGCCACCACATTGTCACCTTCATGAAACTGGTATTTCGTGGCCTGTTTCACCATGGAAGTACTCTGGTCAATTTGCTGTATTTGTTAAGTATGCATGAACCAATCCACTGAAGAAAGTTATGTTTGTATTCCAGTCTAACCACTTCTTGACAATATGGTAGCAATTATTTACTGCTAATCAATTTCTCTTCAGCTGAAATCTAACTACTGCAAATGTTGAGGCTCATTCCTTCAGACTCAATTCATTGTTAAAAAATACAGCTTTCCTTTTTCCTCTTTTTCCCTAAAACACTCCCCTTACTTTCCTTACTTTAATTTTTTAACCAACTCTAATTTGCATTTCTCTCTTCGTTTAGTACCATTAATTTTTCAAACCTTCACTGTAAGTTATTAAAACAAAATACTGTGGATTGTCTGCCTTACTCATCTTCCTGATGCTTGGATTTCCTCACTGCAACACGACCAGCTTGCACTTCCAGCCACGTACAAGGCAAAATGCTTAAAAAGCTAAACATGCTAGAGAACAGCTGACTATTAGCAGATCTGTAAGATACTGTGCTGAACGTATTTATAGCCTAAAATATTTAATGTAGTGATTTTAATTTTTCAAGTTGGGATCTACATTGCCATGAGAGTTTGTAGGACTTTCTACCCAGTCTGTGAAGTAATTGGAAATATCAACAACAATGTGGGATCAGAGTGCATCTTCCAAATTTGCATTACACTGTGGGCTAGCTGTCTCAGCTCAGAGGAAAAGATGCGTGGATAAACAGATATCAGTACAGTGAAACATACACACCCATCTCATCATACCTGCAAATAAGTACTTGTTTTCTTAAGAGAATTATTAAAACGTCATTTGCCTTCAAAACATCAAAAAGAATATTATAAACTATAATTTGCATGGGGGATGAATCTGTGATTATTGATTCATTTAAAACACGGTCATTCAACAGGATTTGAGAATCATTGATAGAATAAAATAAATTAATCCAATAAAGGCGTAATTTTATTTGCAAACCTGGCCGACAGGCTGTGTCAAATAGAACAGGCAAAAATTGATTTGAAAACTATCAGTTACATTATAAACTTGTTAAGGAATTAATAACACATTGATATCCAAGTTTGAATAGATAGACAGAGATAAAGAAAGTTAAAGAAACTGAAGAGTTCCAACTCTTGGGGATCCTGGCACTATAGTGTGTTACATTTCACGAAGAGCCCATGTCATTGGAGCAATTTTCTATGCATCTTGCAGTCTGGAGTCATGGCTAGTGGTAGTATAGGCGACAAAACATGTCTACCTAGGAATCTCTATGGCTGTTACTATCTAACCTACTGTGTGTGGAAAGGATTTGCTAAGGGGAGGTGATGGTCTAGTGGTTATATTGCGAGGCTATTAGTCCAGAAAAAACAGCCAATGCCCTGGGGAATTGCTAGTAGCTATTCATTCTATTAGACTGACTGTTAGCCACTCTTTTGCCTGCCTAACTGATCCTATCTCTCTTAGGGTTCTATCTCCACCTCTTACTTACTCCTTAGCCCCTCCCCCTACCTTATGCATAAAAAAAACTTCTCCCTTAATACCAGAGATAATGGGAACTGCAGATGCTGGAGAATTCCAAGATAATAAAATGTGAGGCTGGATGAACACAGCAGGCCAAGCAGCATCTCAGGAGCACAAAAGCTGACGTTTCGGTCTAGGCCCGAAACGTCAGCTTTTGTGCTCCTGAGATGCTGCTTGGCCTGCTGTGTTCATCCAGCCTCACATTCTTCCTTAATACCAACAGTTTTGGGGAAAGGTCACTCTACTGGAATCGTTAACTCTGATTTCTCTTCACATTTGCTGCCAGACCTGCCGAACTTTTCCAGCAATTTCTGTTTTACTTTCCTGGGGAGCCCGGGTTTGGATCATAACATGGAGATGAGTTCAACTAAAAAATAATCCGGAATTAAATATCTACTGATGACCATGAAACCATTGTTGATTGTTGGGAAAAGGTGAATATCACTAATATCCTTCAAGGAAGGAAATCTGTCAACCTCACCTGGTCACAGCCACATGTAAATCCAGACCAACAGCAATGTTTTTCATTCTCAACTGCCCCTGATATGGTCTAGGAAGCTGCACAGTTATATCAGTTGTTTTGAAATCTAAACAAAGAAATGAAACCAAACAGATTGACTGGTACTAGAAAAGAAAATGGCAGAAACAGCTCTGCTAACCCTGCAACATCCTCCTTACTAACATGTCGGGGCTAGTGTCAAAATTGGGACAGCCGTCTCAGAGACTAGCCAAACATGAGCCTGATATGGTGATACTTACAAAATCATACCTTACAGACAATGGCCCAGGTACCATCATCACCGTCTTTGGATATATTGTGCCCCACTGGCAGGACAGACCCTGCAGAGGAGGCAGCACAGTGATATATAGTAAGGAGGGAGCTGCCCTGGGAGCCCTCAGCTTTGACTCCATACCCCAGAACTGGTTCAGGTTAAACACGGGCAAGGTAGCCTCCTAATGATTACCACATGCCATCCTCTCTTGGCTGATGAATCATGATGTTGAACAACACTTGGAGGAAGCACTGAGGGTGGCAAGGGCACAATATGTGCTCTAGGTAGGGGACTTCAATGCCCACCACCAAAAGTGGCCCGGCAGCAGCACTACCGATTGTGTTGGTCAGGATCTAAAGGACAGAGCTGCTAGACCAGGTTTGCGGCAATTTGTGAGGGAACCTACAAGAGGGAGAAATATGATTGACTTCATCCTTACCAATTTGCAGGCTGCTGTTCCATTTGTCTGTGACAGTAATGGTAAGAGCGACCACTGCCACATCCTTGTGGAGATGAAGTCCCACTTTTGTAGTTAGAATACCCTCTATTGTTTTGTCTGGCACTGTCACTGTGCTATATGTGATTTATCCCAAACAGATCTAGCAACTCAAGACTGGGCATCCATGAGGCTCAACAGCAGCAGAACTGTACTCCAGCACAATATCCAACCTCGTTGCCCTACATATCCCCCACTTAACCAATGCTGTTAAGCCAGGTGATCAAACCTGATTCAATAGAGTGCAGGAGGGCATTCCTGGAACAGCACTAGGCATTCCTGAAAATGTGGTGCCGGTCTGGTGAAGCTACCAAACAGGACTACTTGTTTACCCAACAGCATAAGCAGTAAGTGACAGATAAATCTAAGCAATTCCACAGCCAACAGATCAGATCTATACTTTGCATCCTGCCACATTCAGTTGTGTACGAAGCTGGACAACAAATGGGAGGAGCAGGCTCCAAAATATTAATGATAATTAATGATAGAAGAGCCCAACACGTTAGTGCAGTAGGTAGGCTAGAGAATTCAGAGCAATATTTAGCCAGAGTGGCAAGTGGATGATTCAACTCAGTCATGTCCAGAGGTCCCCAGCATCAGATACAGTCTTCAACAACGCATTTCACTCTACATGACATCAACAAAATGTTCGACACACTGGAAACTGCAAAGGCTATCAGCCCTAAGAAAATTCCAGCAATATTACTGAGACTTGTGCTCCAGAGCCTGCTGCTCTCGTAGGCAACCTCTTCCAGTATAGTTACAACACTGGCATTTACCCAACAATGTGAAAAATTGCCCAGATGTATCCAGTACACAAAAAGCAGGACAAATCCAAACCAATCAATTACCATGCCATCAATCTACCCTCAATCATTAATGAGGTAATGGAAGGTTTCATTAATAGCCTATTCACCTGAGTATGGCATCAAGGAGCCCTAGCAAAACAGAAATCAATAGATATAGGGAGCCAAACTCTCTCCTGACTGGAGTCATGCCTGGCATAGAGGAAGATTGGTTGTGGTTAGGGTTAGGAGTTGGAGGTCAACCATCTCACCTCCAGGACATTGCTGTAGGAGTTCCTCCAGATACTGTCCAAGGTTCAACCATCTTCAGTTGATTCATTGATGACCTTCCCCCATTATAAGGTCAGAAGTGGGGATGTTTTCTAATAATTGCACAATGTTCGGCACTATTTGTGATTGCTCAGATACTGAAGCAGTCCATGTTATGTTGTGACAAGATTTGGACAATTTCAAAGATTGGGCTGAAAAGTGGCAAGTAACATTCTAGTCACACAAATGCCAGGCAATGACCATCACCAGTTAGATACAGTTTAGTTACTGCCCCTTGACATTCAATGGAGTTACCATCACTGAATATTCTACTATCAACATCCTTGGATATACCATTGACCAGAAACTTAATTAGATTCACTACATAAATACAGTTGCTACAAGAACACATTAGAGGCTAGGAATGCTGCAGGGAGTGACTCACCTCCTGACTTCCCAAAGCCTGTTCACCATCTGAAAGGCACAAGTCAGGAGTGTGATAGAATACTCTTCACTCACTTATGTGGGTGCATCTCCAACAACACTCAAGAAGCTTGACACCATCCAGAGCAAAGCAGCCCACTTGATTGGCAACATATCCACAAGCATCCAATTCTTCCACCACTGGCATTCAGTGGCAGCTTTGTGTGCTATCTTCAGGAGTTTCTACAGACGTTCACCAAAGGTCCTTTAACAGTGTCTTCCAAACCCACAACCATTTCCACCAGAAGGACAAGAATAGTAGATAGATGAAATCGCTACCATCTCCAATTTCTCCAATTCCCTTTCCAAGCCACTCACCATCCCGATTTGGAAATATGTTGTGGATCCTTCGCTGTTGCTGGGGTCAGAATCTTGGAATTCCCTCCAAGGCCATCGCTGGTCAACCTAAAGTCCTTGGACTGCAGCAGTTCAAGAAGGCAGCCCACCATCAGAGGCAACTAACAACGGGCAATAAATGGTGGCGGACACATCCCTTGAGCGAAAATAAAAAAAAAACAGCTGATAATTTACCTATTTGATCATATTAAGTGATTTTCTTCCTATGTTGTATGCTATTTTCACCAATAGCCAAGTTAGGCACTTTTCCTTAATATCTCTAGGTGTAGATTTATACACGTAAATTCTATGAAGCTGTTGTCTTCTTATTCTTGAGTAAGGCTCTTCCACGCTTCAGAGTCATAGTCATAGATCTACATATTACAGAGATCACAGCACTGAAAAAGATCGGTTTTTTTCCCATTGTGTCCTTGCTGCTCAAAAATAACCACAACTTTGGGGTAGCACAGTGGCTCAATGGTTAGCACCGCTGCCTCACAGCAACAGGAACCCAGGTTCAATTCCAGCCTCAGGCAACTGTCTGTGTAGAGTTTGCACATTCTCCCCGTGTCTGCATGGGTTTGCTTTGGTTTCCTCCCACAGTCCTAAGACGTGCAGGGTGGGTGGATTGGCTATGTAAAATTGCCCGTAGTGTTCAGGGAGGTGTAGATTAGGTGAGTTATAGCGGAATGGGTCTGGGTGGGATGCTCTCAGGTTTGGTGTGGACTTGTTAGGCCAAAGGGGCTGTTTCCAAACTGTAGGGATTCTAATCTCATTGTCAAGCACTTGGTCCATAGTCTTGTCTGCCTTGTCATCACAATCACATATCAAAAGACATATCGAATGTTTTGAGAGTTTCTGTCTCTACCACCGTTACAGACAGTGAGTTCCACATACAGCATGGAGACAGGCTTAAAAGCAGCTAATTTAATAAGGCTCATTTGAGTTAATAAAGTGTGAGTTTACCAATGACTAACTATGAGAAGAGTTAATAACACAACACAGCACACACCAAATTAGAATTAATAGGTGAGGTTAAAAAGGCATTTAAATGAATCAGTTTGTGAATTGTTTATGAAGAGCAGATAGTTGAACACTATAACCATTACAGTAGAAATTACTACTAATGTTGACATCGGAGGTTAAAACCAGAGATAATAGGAACTGCAGAAGCTGGAGAATCCGAGGTCACAAGTTGCGGAGCTGGATGAACACAACAGGCCAAGCAGCATCTTAGAAGCAGAAAAGCTTATGTTTCGGGCCTACACCCTTTATCAGAAAAAGTCAGCCTCATGATAGTTCACTTTTGCAGACTGTGTGAGATTCCATCGTTCTTATTTCACTCAATGGTGATTGAATTCCAACATTCAGAATGAGTATCAATTTGTGGTCCTGTTTTCTTTTTATCTGGCTACTAGCAAGCTGACTTGCAGTTCTCAAAGTGAGGAAGGGCTTTTACCTGGAAAACAGAGGTGATTGGATGATAGTTCTTCAAATGCTGATGCACTGTAATACACTTTCATTTGTATCTGCACATTACAGGTTATCAAATACAGCTCCCTAGTATAGTATCATGACACATCTGTCTACATGTTTCTAGCTTGATGGATTCTCTTGCTGAAGACATAGTCATATCATCAGTAACATAACTGCTTGCATATTCCATTAAATCACATTATGATCACACCTCTTGTGCCATTGATTCACTCAATGTATTTGATACACTCAATTTCTGAGTTTCTTACTCAAATGCAAGGATATCACTCGCTATCCCACATGACCGCTTGGCCTGCTTTGTTCATCCAGCTCCACACCTTGTTACTTCTGATCTCCCTTGGTATTAGATGAGTAATGAATCCTTAACTTAAGAGAAAGAGTGCAGTGAAGCAGAAGATCATGAAGAAATATACGTTTGCAACATGGAAGAAAATAAGGACATAGGCAACACAAATGGGAGCAGGCCTTCCAGCTCACCGAGACTGCATTACTACTCAATAAGATCATGTCCAGACTTCCATCTCAACAATATCTTTCTTCACCACCATCATTTTTGTTTTATTCTTAAGATAATATCAATATATTATTGGGGGTGGCGCGATGGCTCAGTGGTTAGCACTGCTGCCTCACAGCGCCAGGAACCTAGGTTTGATTCCACCCTTGGCGGACTGTCTGTGTGGAGATTGCACATTCTCCCTGTGTTTGCATGGGTTTCTCCGGGTGCTCTCGTTTCCTCCCATAGTCCAAAGATGTACAGGCTAGGTGAATTGGCCGCGCTAAATTGCCTAAGTTCTCAGGGATGTAGAGCCGAGGTGAGTTAAAGGGGGATGGGTCAGTGTGGACTTCTTGGTCTGAAGGGCCTGCTTCCACACTGTAGTGATCCTATGATATCCAAAAGCCTGTCAATCTGCAATTTGATTGAGCATCTATATCCCTCTGCAGTAGTCAATTTAAGGTTTCCTGAACTTTGAGTGAAAATATATAATGCAAAGCTGCAAGGCAAGGCAGCTGTAGTGACATAATGACATTAGAGGCAAGATGTGGATGTTGCCAGTCAAGAGGGAGGTAGTCTATGAGATCACAATACTTGATGCATTGTCACAAAGAGTTTGATAGAAGTGTTGAAAGAAATTCAGCATTTAAGTCTTAGAATAGACTTGGGATTTTCATAGAAGCTAGCATCCTGATAACAACTTGAGTGAATGAAATTTAGCAACCCAGAGAAACAGAATTGAGGAGCCAACAGAGCTTTGATAAATTAGAAGTTGTTTAACATAAACGACAGGAACGAAACAGCTGCTACAGTATAGATAGAAGGATTTCAGATGATGTATAATAGTAGATTTGGAAGGCCATAAATATTTAACTTGTTAAGAAGTGTATATTTCCTGACAAATAAATGTATCCTCATAAATAAATGCATTTATTGGAATCTAAAATATGCAAATTGCATATAAAACTGGAATTGGTCATTCTCCTCTGTTTAATTTATCGTGGGGCTGAACGATATTCCCTACCCAAGGTCAACCTAATCTATTATTCATAAAATGATCCCTCAGCCATTTAACATAAAAAAGGGAATTTTGTTCTTCAATGAAATGAGTTTTTTTCCAGAATTTGTTTGTGACAATATAGCTTTACAGTACATGTGGGAAGATTGCTTATGGTTAACCTGAGCAAAGGAATGAAATGAACACAAAACTGTCCAACAACTTTCCTGCATTCACCTAAGATAATGAAAGGCAGTCTACTATTGGTGTTGCATTTTTAATGACGTAGCACTTCTCAATTAAAGTCCTTTTTGAAAAGCAATTACTGTCATGCAGCAAATGAAACAGTAAATGTGCATACAACATGTTTTAAGATACTGCGAAAGCGATAATGGATAAATAATCTAATTCTATTACTTGTGTTTAGGTTTAAAATCATCCAACACAGTAAAAACAATTCCTATTCTCTTTGAAAAAGTAAAATGGGATCTTTCTTATCCATCAGAGCTTAGCACTTAGTACATTTAGCTTCGTACTGTGTCTGAGCGAGGGCATCTCCAACTGTGTAACATTCTGTCAGTCCTACATAGATGGTGTCCAAGATGTTGGTGATATAATGGAACTATTGTGACTGATACACAATCAATATATCACCATCTATCGGGAGTTTATTGTTGGCAATCAAAATTAGGATGATTGCACAAATGTTGGGGTTATATTTTGAAAGATTGAATCCTGGAATATTGGCGGAACAGAAAGTGGACACGTAACCCTGCACAAATTTGGTGGATTTGTGCAAGACCAGCTCTTTTTATCCTGATTTGGCAGCTTTTTTCATACTCCTGCAAAATCTTCTCAGTCTAGTTGCTTAACAAATTCTCTTCAAAAACTCAGTGAAATCACCATCCACCACAAATTCTCAAGCAAAGCAATATGCCCCTGTTGGTTAACCTGTCAATTAAATCAATGTAATTTTATTCTAAACCCTTCACCAAAGTGAACAGTTTCTCATTACTCTGTTTAGACCCCTCAGGATTTTAAATGCTTCTTTATGTTTTTGTCTCCAAGGACCAAGCTTTCCCAATGTACCCTCAAAACTGAATTTTATCAATCCTGCAAGCACACATAAATGTTTAGAGATAGTAAAAACTGCAGATGCTGGAGTCAGAGATAGTACAGTGTGGAGCTGGAAGAACACAGCAGGCCAGGCAGCATCAGAGGAGCGGAAAAGTTGATGTTTCCGGTCAGGACCCCTGCTGCACCTTTGATGCTGCTTGGCTTCTGTGTACCTCCAGCTCTACACTGTGTTATCTCTTATAAGTCTTTATTTGTTTTGATGGTCCAAGAACATGCTGCAAGGGCGCTCTGAAGGTTTAGCTTAAGAAGTTGGACATTGAACCTAAATTGGGGACAAGCACAATCACTTCTTGTAAATAATCTCCATGGAAGGCAAGTGTATATTAGAAAGGAACCATTATAAAAGAAAATCCCAAATCAGAAACTCATGTAAAAATCAAATGGCTGCAGTACTGTGTCCTTTTTGGGGCAGTACCTTCTGGGTTTAAATCGGCCAAAGCAGTCAGTTCTGTAGCTTACAGAAACCTACCAGGCGTCCTAATAATTAACATGGGCATCTCTATTTCCCAGGATGTACAATATGAAAGTAATTAACCGCTACATATTTTAATGGACAAGGTACCTCAGCTGCAGAGTAATACTGTTTACGTAACGTGTAAATGATATAATCAATAAATTGAATCATTTATTGTAATGTGTATTCAATATAATACAGTGAAACTGTGCACCTTCGCCGTACATGGAGGGTGCCATTCACATTAACTTAGAATTAGTTAAGAAAAAAAAACTTAAGAGATTCCAACATTCCTTTCAACTGGCGCAATCCCATTCCAGGCTTTCCAGCCCTCTCCATGCCTCCGCCTGAGCCCTGCTCCGGGCTGTCCAGCTCTCGCCGTGCCTCCGCTAGAGGTCCTCTCTGGGCTTTGCAGCCCTCGCCGCACCTCCACCAGAGCCCTTCTCCGGGCTTTCCTGACTCCACCACAGTCCCGCTTTGGGGTTTCCAGCCCTCAACATGCCTCCGCCAGAGTCCCATTCCAGGCTTTACAGCCCTTGCCATGCCTCCGCCAGACCCCAGTCCATGCCTTGCAGTTGCCAGCATCCCAATCTGTGCTGCCTCACTGGCCCGCTCTTATCCGCCCACACTTGATCCACCGCCATTGCTCCAGTCATTGCAACAGGACGCAACCCATGCATTCAGCTCCTGCCACATGGTTCCCAGTCACAACCTGGCTCCTTAGGCACGTAATTTAAAGGGGTGGGTGTGGGGTTATAAATACTACAGAGGGAGAGAGAAGAACAGAGAAAAGAAAGGACAAAGACAGAAAGAGAAGGGGAACTGGTGAGCTGAGTGGAGCTCTGAATGGAGGAACTTGCCCAGCCGCTATTTTGCCGAAAGTAGTCACTCTAAGTTGAATCACTGGAGAACCAAAAGCATATATTTAATTATCCATGTTTTGTTTCAGTGACACGTTTTAATCAAACATAATGAAGTCAAAAGTGAACAAGCTTCCATTGCAAAAAGATGCAGATATTTCCTGATGATTTTTATCATCTTGAATAACTGAGAAAGGCACATTAGCTGCCAATTGTGGGTTTGAACAGCAAAAGTAGTTATTCACCTGTTAACTTCATAATATTCCAATTGCATTCCCATAGGATATACTTACGCAGGTTGCCTTAAAGCGACAGGCTAAGGTAATGAACATTAGAATTGCTTCTTAAGATACGATTCTACTCCAAAAGCAACACATCAGAAGATCAAATACTTATAAATCCTCTCAGATTCTTGGCCTGCAGGGAGGTATTTAATTGGTGGTTTCATGTCGGAGGAATGTAACGGATGTGCGTCTGTCAAACTGGGCCTGAAAAATAGTCTAGACTCTCACCATGATTTCAGAGTGCTTGCACATAGGCATTACTCTCCAGAGAGGTTTAGTAGCTCTGGGGAAAATAACATGCAACACTGAACTGAAGTGACTAATTATTAAAGAATGCTGTTAATGTAATCTAGCCACAGGCCTAGAAATTTTTGTGGAATGTTAGCAGATATTGTCTACAATGATTGTGCAGATCAGCCATCATTGATATCATGCTCAGGGGACTGAATAGCCTATTTCTGTTCCTAAAAATAAATACCGTAATTCACTCAAACATTGCCACGTTGAATCAGTCCCTTTGTATACTAGCTTGTAGCAGTTTCAATTTAGTTATTTTGTTCCAAGAACAACATAAATCTGTCCAAATGACAAGCAATAATTCTCTCCGTTTATGATCAGGCAGGTTTGCTATCTTGTTAAATGTTCTAGCCAGGTGTAATTCCTACCACCGAACATAGCAATTTTTAAATCACAACAAGATCAAACCCCACAGAGCAAGATTAATTATTTTTCATCAGAACCCTGTAGCTATCTCCAGCTGGTGACACCAATTCAAAATGATTCCAAGGGAAGACACAGAAGTACTTTTGTGCTGCGGAGATAGTGCATTTGCCTGTGAACTTGGGAGACCCAGGTTCAAGTCCCACCGCTCCAGAAGTGTGCAATAACACCTCTGAATGCGGTAAGTAGGAAAATAGGTGAAATGAAGAAATAAGTGCCTGAGGATTCAACATAGATACTTGTAGTAGCTTGCGTTTACATGATAAAAAAAAAGCTAGAGAAAGCGATTTTGCTCATCCAAAGCCCAAAATTGTTTAGTAGCCAGCGAAATGAAAGATTCAACTGGCACTATCCCCCATCTCTTCTTCCGTTACATCGATGACTGTATCGGCACCACCCTGCGCTCCCACCAGGAGCTTGAACAGTTCACTAACTTTACTAGCACCCTTCAACCCAACCTCAAATTCATCTGGACCATCTCTGATACCTCTCTCTCCTTGCTGGACCTCTCTGTCTCCATCTCTGGTGACCACCTCTAAGCTGATATCTATTTCAAGCCCACTGACTCCCAAAGCTACCTAGACTAACCCTCTTCTTACCCATTTTCCTGCAAGAATATGATCCCCTACTCCCAATTCCTCCACCTCTGCTGCACCTGCTCCCAAGATAAGGCGTTCCACTCCCAAACATCTCAGATGTCCCAAGGACCACAACTTCTCCCGTCCAGTGGTCACAAACACCTTATACCGCATCTCTTGCGTTTCCAGTACCTCTGCCCTCACACCCTCTCCCCACAATAAAAACAGTGATGGAATCCCCCTTGTCGTCATTGTATCACTCCATTAACCTCCGGACTCAACACATCATCGTCTGCCACTTCTGCCACCTGCAATCTAATCCCACAACGAAGGATATATTTCCATCCCTACCCCTATCTGCCTTCTGTAGAGACCACGCTCTCCACGATTCCCTTGTCCACTACACGCTCCCCACTAACCCCACCCTCCCCGGCACCTTTCCCTGCAACCGCAGGAAGTGCTACACCTGCTCCTACACCTCCCACCTCATCTCCATCCCAGGCTCCAAAAAAACCTTCCACATCAGACAGATGTTCACCTTTACATCCGCTAATGTGGTCTATTGCATCCTCTGTTCGCGATGTGGCCTCTTGTACATTGGTAAGACCAAGCAGAGGCTCGAAGCCCGCCTTGTAGAGCACCTGCGCTCTGTTTGTGACAAACAACAATACCTTCCAGTCGTGAACCACTTCAGCACCACTTCCTACTCCCTGGGTGACATGTCCATCCTGGGTGTCCTCCAGTATCGCAACGAAGCCACCGGAAACTGAAGGAGCAGCACCTCATAATCCGCCTTGGGAGCCCACAACCCAATAGTTTCAATGTGGGCTCTACTTCAAAATCTCCCCACCCCCAGCCTCATCCCATGACCAACCCTCCCTCTCATCCCCGCCTCCTTGACCTGCCCATCTTCTCTCCCATCTATCAGCTCCTCCCATCTCACTGACCAATCTCCACCACTGCTTACCTGCACTCACCTATCACCATCCCACCTACCTTGCCCAGCCTGGGTCCACCTTTCTCTGTTTATTTCAGACCTCCCTCCCCCCTGCCCCATTTCTGAAGAAGGCTCCTGACCCGAAACGTCAGCTTTCCTGCTCTTCTGATCCTGCCTGGCCTGCTGTGTTCCTCCAGCTCCACACCTTGTTATCAACAAACGTGTGTGCCGTTGACTTTGGCAAGTTGCTTTGGAATTCAAAGATGGTGAGCTCCCTCCTAGATTCTCAATGCATAACAAAGACCAAAACTTCAGTGAGATACTGATGGAGCACTGCATTGTTTGAAGGCAGACCTCAGGCTGAGAAATTAAATCACATAACATTGAAAGGCTGTTTTTGTGTTCCTGAGATACCAATCTGATAACACCTAAAATGAATGAAATCCAATCCAACTTCCTTCCCTTGTCCAGTTCCACCCAGGTCATCCAGCCCCACACTTTGTTATCTTGGATCATTCAGCATCTGCAGTTCCATTATCTCTCCACCCAGGTCAGATTGTTTTGATTGCTCATCGATGTAATTGCTTTTCCACTTCCTTGTATATAATCGCTGTTGTAATTTGCCAACATTTCACTATTTTCGATATTTTGTTACATGAAATGAGGCAGGAAACTTTAAATTTAAACTCTACATTTTTTGTATGGTCCCTGCACTCCTTTGAATCTGGCGTCCTAACATTTTTTCAAATCGACTCTGTACACTATTTGCTCTGGTGTGGCACTTAAATAGTCTGTGCTTAATAAATAGGGTTTTTTTTTACTGTAAAAATCAGTCTCTGTAAGTCCCACCCGACCTCCAATCACAACTAGCTGACCAAGAACATTATTCATGTTTACGTGTGTATAAGAGACATAGAGGACTTCTGTGAAAGAAGAGTAGACTTTCAGTTGGGTGAATGAGAGCTTAGACTTTGATTTGAAGTGGGAATGGCACAGTTAGATGGAGGAGTCAGATGCAAAGGTGCTGTGAGGATCAGTATTAAACCAACAAGCCCATCCCTTGATCTTAACAGTGATTTATTTTAACTTCCAGGTTTCTCTTAATTTACCTATACATCTCAACCACAACTCAGTCTGTTACCCAGTTGAATCCATCAGGGGTTTGGCCATAAAGTGCTGTGCCACTGACTGGCACTGAAGGAATTGTTTCCACTGGAGAGGAAATGGTGGGGAGGTCATCAACTTGGCAAATTGAAGAAGTCCAATAGATTATAAAGAAAGCACTCTCGTTTTGAGAAGCCCGAGAAAACACTAATTCTTAACCCTAGGAATGTAATTTTTAAAAAAAGCTTAACTTTTGAGATTTTTTTGATTATAGCTCAGCTCACCTTTAAAATAGCAAAGAAAATTCAAGAAGGTCCCACCAGCGTTAGGTAGCTACCTTTTACGCCTGTACAGAAAAGCAGTTTAAAATTTGAAGACAGCAGGATAGAAGTATGTCTGGCAGCATCTGTGGAGAGAAATCAGAGTTAACATTTTTGTTTGAGTGGCACTTCCTTCCTCAATTTGTTTTTTGTTTCTGATTTACAGAATCTGCAATTATTTCAGTTTTTATTTAGAAAGCAAGATATCATTGGATGGTTTGCCTGGCTGATTCAATAATATATTAATATTTTGCTGTATTGCTCTGTACATTTACATTACAAATCTTCTTGCACAGTAAGTAGCAGCATCAATGGCAAATCAATAACATAAATGACTTACAAAATTATGTCATTAAAAATTATTCACCTAATTGGCTGCAATGATCATCCTGTGTTCATTTTCAGTGAAATAGGAGACTGGGTGTCATTGCAAACATTTTCTCACACTGATGAGCTCCTTACTTGTGAAGCTTTGTGTAACAAATTTTCTGTAATTGTTCTTTTGTTCTTCTTCAAGCTATTATAACCAGCTTTCAATATTTAGTTTCCACTTGTGTCATGGACAGAGTAATGTATTTCCACACTGCTCATAGACGATATATTTTTATAGATAAAACCTGGAAACTTTCTCACATTCAATGTGTGCATCTTAATTAAATAATACAAGCAGTCTCTAGTTTATGATCTCAGCTGTTGCACGTGACAGGCTTGGTTGCTTGAAAGAAGTTGATGCTTTAAGATGAAGTGAGTGCTTTGCAAAGTGAATTATTCCCAGTGGGCTATGTGGTTCCTTGTAGTCAATTTTCTAGGAGGTTGCTTCTCAGATGTACTTGAACTGGAGTAGATTACATTCTGTGGCTGGCTGATGTCCCTCAGTTTGTTTCCCAGTCTGATTCACAGACTAGCTGAACTGATGTTTGTGATAGCTGTGGTTCTGATAGCAAAAACCTCTTAGATGAAGTTTTAAACAGTTTTAAACAGGAAGCTATGACTGTTTCCATGGGACTTTGTACAGGTCCAAAGTCTTTTCTAAATAAGGAGCAATGTCAAACCTACAACTTATGCTGTAGTGTAACACACTTGAGATTCACCCAGTCTATTTTGAATCAGAAAAATAATCTTACTGCAATGGAAGGTTGGTTATGTACAATCCAGTTTCATTTACCACAAATTATCTTTTGTTCGGTGTGAAGTATGCAGTTTTACAGTCTGATAATTCTGTAAACTTTTTGTATTGGCTCATCCTTGTAGATGGTAGTGTGTGAATTCCTGAATCTTTAATTTATCATGAAAAGCAAGAGGATTAGTGAAACAGTCATGTCAAAGAATGTAATTGTGTCCTTAGACAAGGAATATATCAATCATAATCAGAAGGAATCTCATGAGGAAGAAAGGGTAAGACCACAATATCATAAGAAATAGGAACAGGAACAGATCATTCAGCTCCTCAAGCCTGCTCCAACATTCAATAGGATCATGGTTGCATCGACACTCTTCACGTCCACTTTCCTGCCCTTTCCCCCTTGACCTTTGATTCCCCAACTGATCGAGAATTTATCTATCTCTGTCTTAAATATACACAAGGATTTTACTCCCAATCATCTCTGTGGAAAGGAGCTACAAAGACTCTTAACCCCCTGAGAGAAGAAATTCCTCCTCACCTCGGCTTTAAATTGGGGGACTGTACCCTCTGTCCCCAGACTCTCCTATAAAGGGAAACATCCTCTCAGCATTTACCCTGCGAAGCCTCCAAGGAATCTTTTATGTTTCAGTGAGGTCATCTCTCATTCTTCTCGATTCTAATGAGTAGAGTCCTAACTGTTTAAACCTTTCCTCATAAGACAATCCCTTCATACCAGAGATCATCCCAATGAATTCTCTCAAATGTCAGTTTGAAGTAATTGACATGGAATTTTACATGATTAGTTGATCAATGGCCTTATTTATGACATGCCAACCTCCCCACCTATACTGTCCTCTCCACCTATCTTCTTTTCTCTCCATCTTCGGTCCGCCTCCCCCTCTCTCCCTATTTATTTCAGAACCCTCTCTCCAACCCCCTCTCTGATGAAGGGTCTAAGCCCGAAACGGCAGCTTTTGTGCTTCTGAGACGCTGCTTGGCCTGCTGTGTTCATCCAGATTCACACTTTGTTATCTTGGATTCTCCAGCATCTGCAGTTCCCATTACCTCTGCCAATTTCTTGTTCTTTTTCTGCACATATATAAACTATAGACCCGTAGTAAATCTTGGTTGCCCTATAGGATGACGACTTATTTTCCCTTAAAGATTACACACTTGGGAAGCCCTATTTCCTCTCTGAATTGACAGAATGAATGTATTAATTTGGGGAGCTGTGAGATTATTTTCTTGAGATCTTACAGCTGGTCGTAATCTGACATAGCTTTCTGATACTACTGTGCTTGGCTGTGACCAATATGTATGAAATTGATGTTAAGATGAAACAGTTCGGTTTTAAAGCTGTTTTATTGTCAGTATATTGCCATAGCTTTATTTTTAATTGGTTTTGGAAGTCAGTTCAGAGCACCAAAGATGGCAATTTGGGGACCTTATTTGTATTGCAATCATAACATATAGCCTTGGAACTTAACCAGCAGACATAATCGTCATGGGAGTGCACTTGTGAGATGTCTTCAATGAATTATTTCAAAAGGTCTGTGTTCAGTATGAATAATTAAATGCTTAGAGCCAGAGTCACAGAAATATGCAGCACGGAAACAGTCCCTTCAGTCCAACTCGTGCTGACCAGACATCCTAAATAAATCTAGTCTTATTTGCTAGCATTTGGCCCAAATCTCTTTAAAACCTTCCTATTCATACACCCATCCAAATGCCTTTTAAATGCTGTAATTGTACCAGCCTCCACCACTTTGCCTGACAGCTCATTCCATACAAGCTCTACCTTCTCCATGAAAAAGTTGCCCCTTAGATCCCTTTTAAATCTTTCCCCTCTCATTTTAAACCTATACCCTCTTGTTTTGTACTCCCCCACCCTGGGGAAAAGATTTTGTCTATTCACCCTATCCAAGCCCCTCTTGATTTTATAAACATCTATAAAGTCACTCCTTAACCCTCAACAGTCCAAGTAAAATAGCCTCAGCCTATTCAGCTTCTCTCCATAGCCCAAACCCTCCGACCCTGGCAACATCCTTGCAAATATTTTCTGAACCCCTTCACGTTTCACAACATCCTTCCTATAAGCAGAGGACCACACTTGCACACAATATTCCAATAGTGGCCTAACCAAAGTCCCGTGCAGCTGCAACATGACTTCCCAATTTCTATACTCAATGCAATGGCCAATAAAGGTAAGCATACAAAATACCTCTTCACTATCCTATTTACCTGTGACTCAACTTTCAAGGAAGCAACTGGGACTCTGTTAAGCAACACTCCCCAAGACCTTACCGTTAGGTGTATAAATCATTTCCTGATTTACCTTTCCAAAATGCAGACCTTCACTTTTATCTGAATTACACTCCACTTGCCACTCCTCGAGCCATTTGGCCCATCTAATAAAGATCCCGTGATACTCTGAGGCAACCTTTTCCAGTGTCCACTACACCTCCAATTTTGGTGTCATCTCCAAACTTACTAACCATTCCTCCAATTTTAACATCCAAATTATTCATATACAATGATAAAAAGCAGTGGACCCAGCACTGATCCTTGTGGCATACACAAGCCTCCAGTCTGAAAAGCAACCTTCCACCACTACGCTCTGTCTTTTATTTGCTGAATAATTACATATGGAACCAAATCCTGAACACTCATGCCAAAACTCACGATTAATGTTAAAATACTTACTTTGAAACGGTATAAGGATCTTAGAACCAATAGAAGACATATTCCAAGGCACTCTTGGGAAGAATCTATTTCCCAAGTGGTGAACCTGGTAGGATAATAGCATTGACGAACACTTAGATGATGGAGCATATTTGAGAGATTGGCAAATGTGCTGGTGATTGTCCTGTCATAACAGTATGCTTTTGTAGAGAAAACCTCAAGAGATGAAAATTTTAGAATATAAGCTGAAAAAATGTGAGGAAGCTGTGACATATTTTGTATCAGCATCAGAACTAATATCAACTGATAAATAAACAAAAACGGAAAAAAAAAATTGCTGGTAAAACTCTGGGCCCAAAACATCAACTCTGCTTTCTCTCCACAGATTCTGCCCAACTTACTGAGTTGCACCAGCAATTTCTGTTTTCGTATCTGATTCCCAGAACCCACAATTCTTTGGGTTTTTCAGTTGATGAATAGGTTGAGCCAAGGAATTAATTTGCCTCATGTTGATTTGACATTTTTCATCTTTGAAAACAAGACCATGTTGCCTTGCTGCTGTCATTTGATGGAGGTTAATGTTGTCTTCATGTCTAATGTTTCCAAGAACTGTGATGTTCAATGACATCGAGAAAACCTGGTAGATTTTCATTGACATGGTTTATATGTGACTGAAATGTGTCCTGGCTGATGGGCCATCAAAATATGAACATAAAGAAATAATATCTGCTGAAAAGTCTTGAAATTTGTCAGCTCTTGTGGATCTGGGTGAAGATGCATGTACCAATATTCATAGTTAGCATCATATTTTGAAAAACACTGGCATATGGGACCCTGGAATTAAACTCTTCCAAAGTAGAAATCCCTTGTGGACATTTCTCAGCATTGTTCAATCACTGTAGACCTAAACACATATATAGAGTGATGTATTTCTTCAAAACGTAAGTAATGAAGTTCATCAATCAAGATTGTGCTCCATTTTCTGGATGATGATATTTTGTACCAAAGAATGAAATTCCCCATTAACCTTTTCTTGAATATGAATGCTCTATTTACAAGAAGGCATATTCTGCGTCTGGCATTATCTTTCCGATATAACACTGCATCAGCTTTAACATTGCTGATTGCATCAAAATGTTCCGGGTATATGTTAGTGAAGTGATGGGAAGACTCAATATTGGAGTCTGGAATCTTTAGCGTTTCAAACTGTTTGATTTCTTGTGCATCATGACAATGTGTAGTTCTGATGAAGGGCCACTGGACCCGAAACATTAATTCTGATTTCTCTCCATAGATGCTGTCAGACCTCTGGGCTTTACTATCAATTTCTGTTGTTGCTTATGATAATATGTGGATCTGTATGCTGGTAAACAGATAGTAGCTGACCCAACTGTTTTAATGATGTAAAAGGCTTCACATATTTGACTTAAGCTTCTGTATTATAATTTATGGAATGTTGCACCTGTTATAGATTGTTGAGTGAAATGCACCACACTGCACCAGTTTCCTGAGTTCAATTTGTGAAAGATATATGAAGTGATGATAATTGTACCTGCACCATTGTCAATCTTGGCTTATGGCAGATGTTATCAATTCCTTTTGGGACATTACACATGAGTGGAGTAAAGATTTAGCTTTTCTCATGATATCCATATGTGGTGTCAAATTTACCACCAGTTTGATAGGGGTCTATAAACTTTACATTTGTTGTTATCTCTTGGAGTTTATTGACATGATTGTGGATCACAGATGGAACTTTGGAAGTTTCTTTGGTATCATTCTTTGGTTGGCTGTTTTTCATACACTGCTGTGGAAAATTGTGTTGTATCCTCTTTCTCTGGATGATTGGTCTAAAATGTGTAGGAAATCCAATGTTCTCTTGTAGAACACAGTCTGCATTTGTCACAGAATGCTGGGCATTCTCCATGTGGGTGAAACAAACCACATACAGGATTTGGATGTTTCACTAAGCCTGTTAACAGTTGTAATAATTGCTCCAGAATCAAGCACTAATAGATGCTGCTACCCTGTTAATTGCTTTAAACTATAGCTTTGTTGCGTGTGCAGTGTCAATGGTACAGTCTTTAGATTTGTACATAAGTGATTTCCTGCTGGATATGGTGGGTGTAGAAGCAATGATCAACTCCAAAAGCCTTTCAATCAAGTTAATTTAGGTAAAATCATACTCTCTAACTTTATGTTGACATCTGATCATGAATGGTGGCTCATATAAGATGCTGGTTAGACTTCAGATGGAATACTTTGTGTAGCTCTACACACTATACTTCAAGATGAATGTATATGCATTGGAAAGAGTCCAGATGCTGTTTATGAATATGGCTCCAGGAATGACACACTCCAATTATGAGGAAAGATTAGAAAAGTTGACTGCATTTCTGGGAAAGGAGAAGCCTAAGAGGATATTTGGTTGAAGTTTTCAAAATTATAAGGAATCTGGAGGGAGAGAAAGTGTTTCCACCTATAAATGGATCAAGAATTAGAGGACAATATTAAAGTGATTTATAAAAGAAGAAAAAATGAGATTTTTTTTTTCTTTTCCACACAACACACTCCTAGGGTCTGGGAAGTTTTGCCTGGAATTGTGGTGAAGTCACATTCAATGAAAGCATTAAAGATACCCCTGGATGATTGTTTGAATAGAAACAATTTTCAAAATTACAGAGAAAAGGCACAGTGTTCAGGCTCAAATGCTTAGAGAACCTGTGTTGGCACGATGGAAATATTCATTTCCTTCTGCGCTATAACAATTTTGTGAGCCTGGTTCACCTGGGCTGTTGTCAATAAGACAAAGACAAGCCTACACCTCCTGAAATTGACTCAAAGTTTAAGATGTCTAGAATCTGAAAAATACTGTCAGGCTCTTTGCAGTCATCAAAAATACTGAAGTGTTTTATTCTTCCTGACTTTTCAGTGCCCAAAGCAAGAAGCTAAGTTGTGTCAGAACAATAGTGGATTGCCAGCCCATGGTTAAACCTTTGCCACCCATCTATCTTTCTGGAGCTTTATGTTCTTTAATTGAAGAATCTGAACTGCAGTGTTGTGCTTCTTTGCTGCTTTTATTCTCCCTCCTTTATTATTTATCGTTTCTGCTTTAAAAGATGCAAATAGTGATAGCATGTCCCTGTCTATGGACATTTGTGTCCAGC
This sequence comes from Stegostoma tigrinum, assembly GCF_030684315.1. Classification (NCBI taxonomy): domain Eukaryota; kingdom Metazoa; phylum Chordata; class Chondrichthyes; order Orectolobiformes; family Stegostomatidae; genus Stegostoma; species Stegostoma tigrinum. Next base: position 34,154,001 of record NC_081356.1, on the reverse strand, counting down.
AAAACGACTGCAGATGTTATAAAACCTTTCCTATTTTCTTCACCTTTTGGAAAAAATGTGATGGATACAACTGTTGCTGTATACAGTTAACATTTGTGTATGAAGTGATTTTTACATACATTTTAAGCTTTATCTTCTTCGAGTGTTTAATGCTATCATTTCATGACAATTAAAAACCCTTATCATTTTTAATGAGGTCAGTAGCAGCCTTAGAATGGTTATTTTGAAAACAAAAGATACAGTACTCACTGCGTTTTGGTTCAGGGTTGTAACCTTCTGGTTTGTTTCTAGATTTTGAATGTAGTTATAACTTTACCTTTAAACACAGAAATTTTAATGAACAATGCATTGGAAAATAACTTTTCACAACTGTCACACTGATGTCATCCTTTTAGCCTTCAGGTTTCATGTGCTGCCAATACTAGTTAACATGACTAATTTTGGTGTTAGAATGGCTGCAATAGCAATGTGGTGCAATTAGCCCGGGTAGCATTTGCCACAAATAGTTGTGTATTTGCTAAGTTGGATGTCTTGAAGTTTATTTATAATTCAAACTACTTACAACGTTATGATAACAAATTCTTATATGTTATGGGTAATGTGCTGTTTGAGGTTGCTATGCATTATACACACAACTGACTGATGACAATGAATCTGTTGCACAGAGAGCATGACTGAAGATGAGGTGCATGCCTTTATGTTAGAATGTCACACGTTGAGATATCATACTAGAATCAACATATATAAAAATACTTCCAGCCATTAAGTTACCACTCAGAGTTATTTGCATTGTGTTGAGGACAAATCAGGCACAAACTTGAGCAATTGAGTAGCATTCTTCCAAACGATAAAAATAAAGTTAATTCAGAAAACAAGGGCATGATAAAGTTTGTCTGAAAATGGATTTATCTTATCAAATGAATAATTTGACAGTGTTAATCCACAATTGAGCATAAGTGATTGAAAACAGCTTACGAAATCTGGAAGACCATTTTCAGTTGAAGTGAGATCAAACAGTGAACTCCTTAGCAAGTTTCTTTGCAGAAAAAAAAGGCTTAATTCTAATCTTTTCAAAATGCATCTGTTAAAATTCTTACTTGTAAAAGGTTAAGTTTTATATTGGGAGACTCCACAGCGTTGCTAACAAGCATAATTAATTGATTTATCCTACTTGTAATTAATTCACCCAAAGGGTGCAGACATTTTTGAGAACGAGGCCACTAGTAACAGTTCTAAATCAAGTGCAAAATATCACAGAAGTTTGAGATGCATTGCAATGCAATTCAAAATTCTGGGATATGTTGTGCTAGGTACTCCAGTATAAAAGGATTTCCAAGAAAGCCAATGTAATTGAACAGTAACTCCAATCCCATAATTTTAGCTGATTTCTCAATATGAGCCTTTGCATGCAACTCTATATTTAAATTATAATTTTGCCTTGTGATTTTCCACATTAGTTGCATGCTAATGAGATGCATTTACGCTTTTTTTGAGTTGAATATGACTTAATTACATTAAAGCTATTTTTTACTTCAAAATTGACTTAATAACCCTATTTGTAAAAGTTTCAACTGGAAAAAAAATGATGAACTGGCTTTCATCAATTGTGTAACAAGCCTGGAAAAATGCCAGGACAAAAGTTATAGGAAATCTACTTTTTGAAATGATATGGAGTGGTTGACCAGAAGTTTACTGCAGAGAAATTATACAATGATTCACAGTTTGTAAACAATGGCTACAAGTAATCAGGAATGAATCTGAATTCCAATTGCTTTAAAAGAAAGGCAATAATTTTAACAATAAACAGAAAGCAGAAATGAAAAACCACAAAATACTGAAACTTAACCACAAAATGTTAAAAGTGTCAGACCATGCGCTATGGGTAGTAAGAAGACAGAACTTCAATATTTCACTCTTGGATCCTTGCTTTCAACTTTCCTGAGCAGAAAATGGTAAGCTTGACGAGGGAGATCTTGCTTTGCATAAGTTACTCTTGAGCCAAGTTGTTTGAACTTTGCTGGCATTTGGTGCCTTCTTTCAGAAGGAAGGGAAGAAGAAAAAGCGAGCAAGAAGGAAGAAGGAATAATTGGAAGAAGAAGATGAGGAAAGGTAGAGGGGAGGGAGGGATTAATGGAACTAAAAAGTAAAGGAGGGCATAAGAGAATAAAGAAAAGAAAGGAAGGAACGAAACAGATAATGGAAGGAGGGGAGATTATGAACAAGGAAAGAAAGGATAGTGTATTGAGAATAATAGTTTTCAAAGTGTTAAAGCGTGGCTTTCTGGACATGGCATTATGTACAGAGCTTGATGGCACTCAAGAATTTTGCCTGATAAATGATACAGCACATTAAGAAAGAGTTCTTGGTGTTCATGGCATGGTAATCCTTCGCTGAGGGGAAGGACATTGACTGAGAATTTGGCTTTGTGCCTGGACAAGGTGCTCTGGACACTCAATTGTCACTGAGGTCTGATTTAAGAATGAAACATTTCTAGGAAAAGTTATGGAAAGCTTTCTATTGACAGAAACCTTACAACCCTCTAATCAAGTCAGCCAGAGTGCATGAGAAACTTCATCATCTGACTTTCTTTGTCAACAATGCATCAATGATGAATAATTTGATAGAAACTGATGAATATCGCTAATGACACTTGCCGCAAAGGATTTTCAGCTGCCGGCCGATAAGCTAGATGCAGAGTGGAATTTAAAGCAGGATTTGGTGCAGGCTATTTAACAAGTTCGACCTCTTGGCTCAGTAAAAAATAAACAGAGTCTTTCTGAAGAGTATATTTCGGAAGACTCTCAATAAACTTGGGTAAAGAGAACTGATGGCTGAAACTATATTAGTGGATCATGATAAAATTAGAATATTTTTTAGCAAAATGCTGTAATTAGCACAATTCAATTTCATAATTTCACAATTCAAGCAAATGAACTGGGCACTTGATGCAGTGTCTACCCCTGGTACACTGTTAACTCGAGGCTACTACAATTGGGAAGCTCTTTTTTGTGATGCTGGTATTGTTACCCACACATACCAAGTTATCTGTAGATCTTTGTGTGATATGTGGAATAGTACTTGTTCAAGCCCTATTGAGATCCCCTCTCTCAACTCTGTTCTTGTACATTGATTGCTGAATCAATACCATTTCCTATTCTCATCCTGAACTGGAATATGTTGTCAACTTTGCTTCAAATTTCTAGACTTCAGTCACCTTTGTATACTCCACCTCCAATTCTTCTCCTCCTTTCCTCTGCTGCTCAGTGCCTGTTTCAACGGATACCACCTCCAACACCATGAACTCATCTTGCCTAGCCCAAGCCCTGTGCTGTGTAACCTATGTCACTGTTGAAGCCTTCTTGATCTGTACACCCTTTGCTTACTATAATCTGCCTGTACCACTCGTAAAACAAAAACTTTTCACTGTATTTTGGTACATGTGATGATAAATAAATCCATCAATAAATCAATCAATCAACTCTTATGACTTGCACTTTTGGGACATTCCTTCTATCTTGCTCCCTCTATCCACTCTGATCAAGACTTTCCTGAAAAACTCTAATAAATTAGTCAGACACAATTCCTCTTTCATGAAGCCATGCTGACTCTGTTTGATTAGATGAGAATTATTCAAAGGTACTGCTATTACTTGCTTGATAATTATATCCAACATTTTTCCAGCAAGGCTAATCGACACATAGCCTTCCTCCCTTTTCGAATAGGCATTTCCCATTGACATTTTTCCGATTCTCCAGAACTTCTCCAGTGTCCAAGGGTTTTTGGGAAATCATAACTAATGCATCTATTATCTCAATAGCTACATCTTTTAAGATCCTAGGAAGCAAAACATCAGAATCAGGGGACTTTTTTGCCTTTAGCACTATTTGTTTATGTAATACTACTCCAGTAGTGATGGTACTTAATTCCTGTCCCCTTTTCTTTAGTATTCATGGCATGCTCAGAGTCTCTTCCACTACAAAGATTGAAAATGTGAAATTAGGAAGCTGTATCTTTTTGAAGTCAGAACAAAACAACAGGGTATTATTTAAATGAAGAAAAACTGCATAATGTTGCAACACAAAGGAACTTGGGAGTATTTGTCATTAAACACAGAAAGTTAGCACCCAGGTACAGTAGGACAGCAGGAAGTCTAACAGAATATTAGAATTTTAGAATTAGAATTAAGTTTTATTGTCATGTGTACCCAAGTACAGGAGTACAGTGAAAAGTGTATAAATTCTCCATTCCCAGTATCATCTTAGGTACAAAAATAGAAAACTAAATAAGTAAGTTTAAAAGTTCAACATTACAGTTCTTCTTGGTGAAAAGTAGAAAATCAAAGAAATAAAGTTAATCATTAAACATTATAGTCCTTCTTCAGGCATAGACCTGGGATTTCTCCACAAGGGCTCGCTCTTCCCATGCTGGGCACATTTTCACCAGGACTAGGCTAAATCCCACCTAGACTCACCAGCTACTAGGCCACAAACTTCCATTGCTGCCAACTACCTGCTTCGCCACTGACTGCTATCTAGGATTACCAGGCTTTGCCTTTATTTCAAAGATTTTGGAGTACAGGAATACTGGCAAAAAATAGATTTGTGAATAATTTCCAAAAATAAATGGAATAAATACTTAAAATGGAGCAACATTTCAGGACTTTGAGGTTGAATAGACAAATAAGACAAATTGCACAAATATTCAATAGGGTTACCAAAGGTATATTTGGGTTGAATGACCTCCTTTTTTCATGTATGTTTGAAGCTCTACCATCATTTTCTTTTGGAACTGAGGCTGCACGAATTAACCCCAGCCTTTCTTGTCAGAGCAGCTTATTGTCCTCAACTGCTTTCAAGGGGTTCAATTGACAAATAGCATCTTCAAAAAATTGTCCAACAAGCCTGACTTTCAGATACATCAGTCATGAACTGTGATGAATGTGATGTGGTTTTATTGACCACAAGGGATTGAAATGTCTCTGAAATAAATGATTAAAGTAAGTAATAATGACTCACTCTGTAATGGATCAGACCACACTGAGCAATAACAAACCATTAGCAGGTACATCCAATCTGTTATTTGCTAAAATGGAAAATAATTTACAGTCAACCACACAAATCCAGCTATTAGGCAGAGAGGCATCTTTTAATTCTGATGAGGCATTTCAACTCAATTTCTGGTTGATGTCAAGTCCAAAACACACAAACTTCATAATTGATCAAGAATTAACAACAGGACCAGACAAATCCATTAGGATAATATTGAGCTTAACAGAGTTCTTAAAAAAAAACTAGCTCATGTGATGCAGTGACCAATGTCAAGACCAAGACTTAATACCCATCTCTAACTGGCAGTGGTCAGTCCCCATCATAGATGTAACCGAATGCGTTGTGTGCAGGCACTTCAGAGGGCTGCTTTGAGTAAGGCTCATGGTGATATCTGGAGACACATACGGACCAAAACATAGCAGACTTCCTTCCCTCGAGAACATTAAGTGAATCAGATGGTTTGTGTGACATGCAGGTAACCTCCTGGGCACTATAACATAGACCAAATTTTTAAACTTAAATTTGTAGAATTAAAACTCAACAGCTCCTGCAGAGGGATTTGAACTCCTGTCTCCAGATCACTATCTAGATTTGTAGACTACTAGTCCAGTAACAAGCCGCAATGTGATTTATACGCCAGTTGGAGTAGGAGAGCATTTGGTCTCCAGCTGGCTGTTAGTTTGGCAGACCATGATGGCAACATCACATGGGAAAATGCAAAATTAATTTTGAGACAATTAAAATCAAAGATTATAAAACTAAAATACATAATGACATATGGAGTGCTAACCATTTTCTCGAAGAGGAGTTGCTGCATGATCTGAAGGTAATGGCTGCTGGCAGCTAGGGTTTTTTTCTTTTAGCAGTGCTGAAAATTAAATAGAATCTGTCTCTTTCTCATCTGATGACATTAACAGTATTATTAAACTTTCAAGGGCCAACAGGACCAGAATGAAACTCAGGAGAAAATTTAAAACGGCTGATTTCTTTGATCGAGCAGTTGCGGGAGGGAATTGTTAGTAGGCAGATGGCAGAATATCAGGGTAAAATTGTTACCTCTACATCGGAAGAGAGTTTGTGACACTTCAAGCTCAACTCAGAGAAAGTGTTCCAAACTTTTGTGTTGGTGTTGCAGGTGCAAACAGTAATGGGGCCCACTCACCCTGAAAGAGAGTGTGGAGACAGCCTCAGGGGCTGCCAGGTGCCAAACCAGGCTGTTTGAAAGGTCTGCTTTGGTGCACCATGATTTTGTTCCAGTTATATCAAAAAAAAGTGTCCAAAACATTAAGCTCAGTGAACAGTCAGTACTGTTTTGGAAGTTATGTAATGTCACACCAGCTGCCTATTGCAAATGTGTACAGATTGAGGTATGTCAGTGGCAAGGCATGCATTCACAAGCCTAGGGCTGCTAGGCATTTGTGGACCAGGGTGCAAGAGCAAAATTCCCTCTTTGATTGTACTTGCTACTGATTAACTGAGTGCGGATGTTTGCAAGGGCTGCCAGTATTGTGCAATTAAATTTAATTGGGGGAAGTAGTGAATCTGAACTTGACTGCAATTCAATCTTCAGTGCGAATCCTTCATTGAAATCCAACTGCAGAATGTTATGAATACACTTCATAGTTAGTATTTCTTATGAGCATTATGTTTTGAAAGATTATGAAAAAAAATACTTTTTCATGTTTTGTGGAAATACCTGGAGTGCTTTCTTTGGGAAAAGCGAGTTGAATGGTCACTGCAGACACTGGAGATTTTTTATTTAAAACAGGGCTCTTTAGAAATCAAGTGACTGGTGAGTACAGCTGGTTTTTCAGTAGACCCTGCTGCAGCTGTTTGAACAGTGACTAGATGTTGAGTGCTTTGATAGCTGGCTGTGTTTAGGGATAAGAAGTCTGCAACAAAGGGCTTCCAGCTGATTTCTCCCATTTCCGAAAAGGAAATCTTCATGTTGCCTTCAGAGCGATTGGAGGAATATTTCCTGAGTAAGCATGTCCAAAAGGCTCCAGCGAAATCCATGCACAGTTAATAACATAACCACACATGCCAGAACATCAGAAAGATAGTTTGGAAAAACCTGTGCTGAAGTTTGTCTTCAAGAATAAACCAGGAGCCCAAAAGTCATTGCTTTTCTCACAAAGCCAACTGATGCAGAAAACGAAGTTTTTTTTTATCTCTTTGCCTTAAGAATGTGGTTGTGTGTTTTGGTGATACTTAAAGGGCTAAGCAATTTTACTTCTAAATTACTAGCTATTCATATTTACCAATGATTGCATTGTGTTGAATGTGTCTTCTTTTTTAATAAATTAAAAATTATGATTAATAAGAAATCTGGTTGATGGATCTTATTGCTTAAGACCTGATCTAGTTGGCCCTTTGGCTAACTGGAGAAAGTATTTTAACTTTTATGCTGTGATTTGTGGAGTAGTGAGATGTGAGTTACAGCACACAGCTCTAGCCTTGGCCATTACAACATGGCAGGACAAGCTCATTATCAGAACTGAGGCAAGGCAATCTGAAAACAAAGCCAAGTTAACTGGAATGCAAGTGACAGAGCAGGGGTTTTTGAAGAGTGAGAATAAAACTAAAGTGTTTTCAACATGGGGTATCATGAGATAAGAGCACTCCGGGGCAGTGACTGGAAGGTTATGATGGCTTGCCTTTTGATATGCTGTGCTCTCATATTTGCAAAAAGCACAATTCTGACATACAGGAACCTACAACATCGTCTGCTTGGCCTGCTGTGTTCACCCAGCTCCACACTTTGTTATCACACCTACATTGTCTGCCTGGTTAGTGCTCATGTGGACTTGTTGTTTTCCGCAGGTTCGTTGTTCGGGTAAAATCAAATTCCAATGTATTCAGAGCATGATGATCCCTTGGATGTTGCACCATGACATCCTCACATGTCAGCGTACACCACCTCAGATTCTGGCACCTCGATAGAGTGGGCTGCATCCATCTTGATGACAGCACAGCTCAATCACCTGAGCAGATGTCGGAGAGTGCAATTTCCCGTCAGAGGGAGTGTTGGAGAATAGGGAGATGCTCAGCTCCAGGTAGACGACAAGCCTCTGGATTAATCCATCAGATGGCTGTCGATCATTCAATATTTAGAGATTGTTTGGATCTTCCAGAAGGTATGTGTGCCCTAATTTATACAATGGGTTGTCCATATAGGAGGTGAGTATTGCAGTATTGCTCCCCCAGACTCATGGCATCCTTCAAATGATTTGTGACACTTAACAAAATCCAGTTCCATCACCTTATCAGTGCACTCTGAGGTTGTGTATATAGTGTGTAATCACACATACTGGCTGTGACCGCAGCAGTCCATTGCCAGTGAGAGAGATGGAAAAAGCACATTTTGCCTCTGCTACATTAGTGTGCAACAATGTGCAGGGAGTTCACGCTGGCATATAAATGGTAGCTCTCCACCCTGGAGGGCCTTCTCAAGTTGCTTTTGATTGTGATAGCTCCTTCTTGGCCCCTACTTCCAGCAATAGTGCTCAGTCATATCTGAAGACGGGCCTGCCACCCACCACCAACCTCTTACAAACAGAGGATGATTGCCAGAGACATCCAAGCTGATGAGTATCAATTTAGCAGCCTGCCTTCCAGTGCCGCTGCCAGTGTTGAAACACTGATAAAAAGTTACACATCACATTATACACAGAGAACAATACATGGATGATAGATACAACTGTGTAACTCATGTTCATTGTTTCATTTCACTTTATTAAATTGATTTTTCACATTACATATTCTTCCTGTGCTATGAGTAGCATGAAGTTTGGATGCTTGCAATTCAACCTCAAAAAATAATTGATGGAGGACACTTTTTGGAGGTGCCAGTTGTGCAAGAGGGTTTCTGAAGAGAATTCCTGTGAGCTTAGCTGCGATGTAACTGATTTCCTTCTGAGAGTCCATGAGGACTTCACTGCCTGGTGGAAGCACCTCTGATTGAAAGCATCCCTTAACCTGTAGGCTTCTGAGCATGGCATGATGGCTGTTCAGGGTCATCACTGGGCCTTGTATTTGAATCACCATTTGTAGCCATAGGTCACATGTGACGCCCTCCATCTGATCTCTAGAAGAACAAACTTACCTGCGCAAGGAAGGAGACATGATCCGATGCATATTGATGTAAGCTTCCAGCTCGGTCCAGAAATGGAACTTCATGTTGAGCAGCCCAACTGTCTTCTTAATTTATGATCCTTATGATTGCCTGGTTTCTATTATACATCTCTTCAGCAGGGTTTTAGGGTCTCTGATACATAACATTATCCATCTTTTCAGAGGGTATGCTCTATCACACCACAGCCAACCACCTGGACTGCTGAAAACCTTGAAATCTGGGAATGCCAGAGAGCACAAAAGTCTCCACAACTCCCAGGATGTTTTGTACAAACCAGGAGAACCATGGGTCCACATTACCCAGATATTGAGTGATTAAAACACTTTACACAACACGAAAGCCCTGTCTCTGCCATGTGTAATTTAATTTCCACATGGGTACAATCATTGGTGTCCTATATCTTTATCAAGTTAGCTTTGGCAAAAATTTTCTTGTACACTTTGCCAGGAATTCTTCATCTGTTTGGTACTTTATAAAATCTCCTGAAAAGTGTGTTTGTGGCAAGAGTTTTATGTACTTGTGGGCAGTGGACTATGGCATACTACCAATGTCCTGCAAGGCACTAATGTGAAACATTTACAGCAATAGGTATTAGGTATGGGCATTCTCTTCTCTCTCACACACACACTCAAAGTAGTGCATGACTAGCTGGCCTCCCATTAGAGATAGTTTTAAAGAGGAATCTGAGTTCCATGTTTAGTCACCCAACTGAAGTTTAGTCGGAATCCTTACCACACAGCATGGAAAAGATCTCTTGGGCACCCTGCCTCCCTCAATAAAGTACACGATATTTATACATTCTGTGTTATAATTATAACACCTCCACTCTGACCATTATGCCCCTCTCCCGATATTTGCCAGCTGCATCATACTGAGTGAGCTCTGTTTGTTATCTTGTGAAGTTGCGAATATTTTCCTGAGGTCAGAGTGATTAAGTAATGCTTCGCAATTGCACCCTTACAATGTTATCAGTTATCTGATGCGCTTTCATGAGGCTATCAGTATATACCCTTCGTCATACATCATTCAGTCCTTAGTGTTAAAAGCTTTTGTCTTTGAATCCCCCCTGTTGGTGGGCTGGTGCTCCTCTCTACCATCTGCAATCATTTGTATAAATTCCTAACTGTTAATTTGTTAGTTGCACTTGTAATTTTAGTATACTTACATGTATAACATGTCATGGCAACTACTTTAAAAACTTTTGATTATAATGGGGTCTGACATTCTCTTCTACACTTTACTCAACAACTAGTTTTCTCTTTCCCACTAAGATTTCTAAGAGGCAGTTCATCACCTTATCTGGTTGCCATGAGCAACTGTGGAAACAGCTGTTTCAACTAACAACTCATTCCTTTGTCATCTTCACCTCTCCACTTCAGTTGAGGAAGAGCTTTCATCTGACAGATCAATTCTTATTTTGAGCAAATGAACTACTAAGGTACAGGTTGGCTGATGTTACAGCAGGGCTGTTAGTGGCTGCTTAAAGTCTGAACCTTCCACATCCTCAAAAAAAAATAAATTGATCAAAAACTACTTGAACACGATCCGGAAAATCAAAACTTAAGCAATAGGCATCAAATGTCTAATGTAAATGCCTACTTCCATATTCTTTGCAACATCTGTAGCTTTACGTCCTGCCCTGGATCATAGCAAGTTCCTGCAATACTTTGATACTTTTGTTTCATTTTTCATTGAGGCCTGTAGAATCTTAGAAATGTTTTCTATGTCCTCCTTGACACTGTCATCTTCAAATGCAAAAAGAGGATCTGTTTTCAAAGTCAATTATTACTTAAAGTAGATGCAGTGTCCAGCCTGGTAAAGCTCATTCTGCACAATGGCCACTGCAATGTTTTAAAAAATTGCCATCAATAACAATTCCGTAAAAATTAGTACAGCAACTGCACATCAAAAGTATTTCACTCATTGTAGGAGCTTTGGAAATCGAGGAGTGTGGAAAGGAGATAGCGAGAACCGCAGAAGCTGGAATCAGAGACAATACAATACTCCTGCGATGCTGCCTGACTTGCTCTGTTCCTCAAGCTCCGCACTGTGTTGCCTCAGGAGTGTTGAAGGGCACTTTATGAATACAGGGAATTCTCCATTATTAAAAAAAATAAAACTTGCACTTTAAAACACAGAGAAGTGAAGTGTTTAATTGCTGAGGTTTGAGGTACACTTCGTGCAATTATATAAAATGGGTGGTAAGATATGAGCAGCATGTTTTACATCTCTCCTTTTGTTTATATTGACTTCACCTTCATTTCACACAGTTTCTGAAAGCCCAGATCTACTGCTCAAAATGTACCATCAATATTACAGCTTATTGCATTAGTGATGTTTGCACTCCATACAGAAGTTTATACAAATGGGTTGCCTTAACCTAACATGGCAAATCTGGAATATGGTAATGTATTCACACTAAAAGTACCTATTTCGAAATGCATTGGCTTCAAATGTATTTCCTTTAACATTTGAAGTCTGGAAATAGTACTAATGGAACAAGCTTAGAAATAAAATATGCAGCATCCAAGCTCTTTGTGTCTTACAATTATGTAAAGAAGAAAATTTACGGAGAAAATGGCATGAAATTGCTTTAATGGCTCTTATATCAGAATAAAAACTAAAATGGTAGGTTTTAAAAGTTCAGAGTGAAAAATTGAAAAAAAAGTCTTTTTTTCTGCCTCGTGGTCTTCCATTCCTTCTTCATTAGATGATTACAATTTATAAGTTTCACTGAATACCACATTGTCACTTTTATAGAAGAGCAATAATGGCAGGAGTAGGCCAATAAGCCTTGACCCCTCTTTAGTCATTAAATAACACCACAGTGATTCTGATCTTGTTCTTAGTTCCACTTTCACCTGGCTCTGTAAACATTAAAATACTTATCTGCATTAACCTTGATTATAATCGGTGGCCCAGTGTCCGCTACTGTATTCCAAAGATTACTAAACCGCAAAGCAGAAATTCCTGATACTCATTTGTAATTTTTAAAATGCACGATCTAGTTTTAGAATCACACATGAAGCAATCTCCTTTGTCAAAGTCACTTGGATTTTTTTTCAATATAATTATCTCTTGTTCTTCTAAACTCCAAAGAGTGTATATCAGACTGTTCAACCTTTGCTCATCCTTCAAACCAGCAATCAATCTTGTGAATCTTCTCTGAACTGCCTCTAATGCAAATATAACCCTCTTTAAATAGGGAGCCTAAATTGTATGGGTAAAAGTAAAGTCAGCAAAGTCCTAGTGGATCATAGGATCATTCTGTCACTAGAGAGAGATAACTGAAGGTGGTTAACCAAGTGTCATCATATCTTAGGCAAGAAGAAGGGTGGCAAAGGAGGGTCCTTCATGGTAACCTGAGGCAGTGGGCGAATTAAGCTTACATCATTGGCAAAACTCTGTGTGACAAACCAGTCACCCATCTGAGTGAGCTATCTGACCCTACAAACTGTAAACAGTGGTCTCATCTATGCTCTCTACAATTATAGTTAGACTTTTGCAATTTATACTCCATTTGCTTGACGATAAAATCCAATACTATATTTGCCTTCCTCATTACTTCTTCTATCTGCAAATTAGGTTTATGTGATATACGATGAAAAGAACTCGATGGTGCGGAATTTCATTCACATAATGTTCATAACAAACCGGACAGCCCTGCATTTTTCCACATTCTACTCTATCGGCCAAAAATCACTTAGCCCATCATTTATCCCTTTGCAGACCCTTTGTTTTGAATTCTTGGAAAGGCAAGGGCTGATTAGGAATCGTCAGCACAGCTTCATGCGTGGGAAATCTTGCTTCACAAGCTTGAGGTTTTTTTAATTGTTGATCAAGAAGATACATGAAGGCAGAGCTGTAGATATTGTCTACATGGACTTCGATAAGGTCCTGCCTTGTAGACTCGTTAGTAAAGTTAGATCCAGCCAGGCAATTGGATACAAAATTGGTTTGATGGTAAGAGACAGCAGGTGGTATTAGAGGGTTGTTGTTCAGATTGGAGGACTGTGACCAGTGGTGTGCCACATGGTTCAGTGTTGGCTCCCTGTTGTTCATCATTTATATGTACAATTTGAATGACAATAAAGGAGGGATGGTTAGTAATCTTGTGGATGACACCAAAATTGGTGATATAGTAGGCAGCAAAGAAAGTTATGTTAGTGTACATTGGAATCTTGATCAAGTGGACCAGTAGGTGCGAAATGTCAGAAGGAGTTTTACTTAGATGAATTTGAGATGTTGCATTTTGGCAAAACAAACCAGGGGAGGATTTACATAGTTAATGGTAGGGCACAGGAAAGTGTTGTTGACCAGAGAGATCTATATATACTGGTATATTGCTCCTTCAATGTTGTGTTACAGGTAGGCATAGTGGTGAAGAAGGCATTTGGCATGCTTGCTTTCATATATCAGAGCATTGGATAAAGGAGTTGGGATGTCATATATGGCTATACAAGACATTGGTTCGGTAACATTTGAAGTACTGCATACAGTTTTGTTCGCTCTTCTGCAGGAAGGATATTATTAAACTGCAAAGGATGCAAAAAAGACTTACAGGGATGTTACCTAGACTGGAAGTGTTGATAAAAAGGAGAGGCTGGATAGGCTGAGATTTTTTTTTCCGTGGGAACGTAGGAGGCTGAGGGGTGACCTTATAGGGGATTATAAAATCATGAGGGCCGCCGCTAGTTGAATAGCAGAAGTCTTTTCCCCAGAGTAGGGGAATTCAAAACTCGAAGGTGTAAAGTGAGAGGGAAAAGATTTAAAAGGGACCCGAGGGGCAAATTTTTCACAAGGAGAATGGTCCATATAATTACAAGCTGTGAGAAGAAGTGGTAGATGCAGGTACAATTACAACATCTAAAAGGCATTTGAACAGGTATATGGATAGGAAGGGTTTACAGGGATATAGGTTAAATGCAGTAAAATGCCACTAGTTAGAAAACCTGGTCAGCATGGATGAGTTGGGCTGAAGGACTTGTTTCCAGGTTTATGACTCTATGACTCTTTGACTCTGAATCAGGCATACAAAGCCAGGAAAATTCCCAGCTCTTGTAGACATGGCTTTGGAGAAAATTTGCCGGATAGTCAAATTTTCGCAGTGATGTTTGGGAGTTTGTGAAACCTTTCTCCCAAACTGCTATACATTGTAGCTTTCCTTTGGAAGAACAGAAGTGGGCAGGGTTAAATCTTTAGTTTCAACTCTGCTGGAATGGACTGGTGGAGCCAAAGCATTTACCTGCCTGCATTTGGTCAATAGAATGCTGTGTAAACTATTTTGGCTGCCCATGTCCTAAGTACTGGAGTTCTCCCCCAAATCTCCCAACCCCAGACTCTCCACATTCATTTTTCTCTTTTCTCTTAGGATGCTCCTTAAAATCCAAAAGTGTTTTTTTTTCCCTACCTGTCCTGATATCACAGGGGTTTCTTGGAATCCAATCAGGAATCGCATTATTGTTTTTTTTGGATCAGAAATTAAAGCAAGTAACATCCACAGTACTTTGTTATAATATTGATAAACCTATCATCTTTTCTTTGCTAAAATTCAAGAAAACATGTCTGATTTTATTTGTCCTGATCCTAGTATTTAAACAGATAAATATTGAACAACCAAGTATATCCACATCACCAAAAGCCCTGCTGCAGTCGAATGAGGAAATCAGAAGAAAGCAACACAAAAGCTTTGATGGATATTGAGTTTGCAAGAGAAAAATATTGAATCGATAACATGCACAATAGATGGAATGGGGTTATGAATAGAAAAGGTACAAAGTTGAGTAAAAGACGATATTAACGGATGAAGAGTGGCAACAAACAACGAATGGTCTGTAAAGGGATGTGGATGTGAAAAATGGGATAGGAGAACAAAAATAAATACTCAGGTAAAAATAATTAAGAGGAAAGAGCTCAAAGAAAATTATGTATGCAATGCCATGCCACTTTTTACTTTTCGAGCATAAACCTTTGTTGCATTTAACATGAGGGACATTAGTTCCATTGAATTTATTTTTTAAATTTCATGAGCCCAATGTGGTTATCAAACACCAAAGAACCAAGGGCAAAAAAGTTAGATGCAGAGCACAGTTCCCTTTACTCTGTCACCAACAAAATACATCATGTCTAACCTTAGGAAACCACATCCCATTGTACCAAGGGACATATTTCTATCATGTACACCAACCATCCTGTAACTTCTGTGAGTTAGATGGTCAATTTGTGGCCACTTAGCAGAAACTTGAGTCCCTTGTCTATTTGAAATTAAATTATCACTGACTAAAATGTCAACCAGTGGGGATTGATTTGCTGGAAGGCAGACACACAATGGATTTAATAGTTCATTTTTATCTGCTCGCCGTTTATAAGAGAGCATGTGATGCAATAACTCTTTTAAATTAGTTTTCCCAATTTCAAGTATATCTATATAGCAATACATGATTATATTAACGTTGAGATTAAATGCAATTTTATTAAGTAGGGCACACTATTGCTCAGTAAGCCAAAAGGGATTTTAAATACAAAGTGGGTGAACTGATGAAAACATAACTAGTCCCTGTGCGCCAATGCTGGAACACTGAACTATTTGTACTTGTTTAATCAATAATGTTTCATTGTATGCGTTTGGCATCATTTAATTGTAACACGATTGTATTGACTCGAAGATTTGAATGAACGTATCTATTTCCTTTTCAACATCTTCTGATTCTACCTCTATTAGTTCATGTTGCAGAAAATTTTAAAAGCTTTCTTACTTAGAGAGGTATAGATGTAATTTTTCACTAAACGTTAGAATCAGTCAGGACTGGATGTTCTCTGGAGGAGCATGGGGCTAATGTATTCCTAACTGAAACATCACACTAAAAATTCCATCCATTTTTGTCTCCACAAATTATAATTGAGTTCTATCCTTTCATGTACTTTCTGGAACTTTCCCAACGAGACTTCTTGTCTCCCTTCCAATATTATTGGACCCAAAATGAGGGCCGCAGATTAGGTGAATAGGAAAAGTCTTTTCCCCAGGGTAGGATAGCTCAGAACTCGAGGGTTTAAGGTGAGAGGGAAAAGATTTAAAAGGGACCTGAGGGGCAAATATTTCACAAGGAGGATGGTCCATGTAATTACAAGTTCTGAGAGGAAGTGGTAGATGCAGGTACATTTACAACATCTAAAAGGCATTTGAACAGGATTATGGATAGAAAGGGTTTACAGGGATAGAGGTTAAATACAGTAAAATGCCACTAGTTAGGAAACCCCGTCAGTATGTATGAGTTGGGTTGAAGCACTTGCTTCCAGGTTTATGACTCTATGACTCTTTGACTCTGAATCAGAAATTATGATGGGATTCTGTTTTTAATTCATTCACAAGCTATGAACATGGTTGGCTATGCCAGCATTTATGGTTCATCTGTAATTGCCCAGAGGGCAGTAAAGAGTCAACCACATTGTTGTGGTCTTGTGTAGGCCAGACCAGGTCAGGTTGGCCAATTTCCTTCCTAAAAGGAAATCATAGAATGAGATGGGATTTTCCTCAAAAATCATTTCATGGTGATTGTAGTAGTTGTGGTGAAGTTAGCCAGGTGGACCTCACTGAATATGGGTTCCCTGACTGAGGCTGTTAACCTGGTCCAATCAGGGACCTTAGCTGACAGATATAAACGGGAGTGTCAGACATCCTGTTCACTCTGGGAGCTGGCTCTAAGGAAGCTGGATCAGTGTCAAGGACTTTTCACATGTAAATAAAGGGTGACTTAGTGTTGGAGTTATTTCAGTGTTGATGAGAGTGAGATTATTACTGTTACAGCACAAAAGTGCCCACTTGCTGAAGCCCAACAGGACTTCCAACAGGCACTACAATTGGCTTTATCATTGGAAAACATGGCAAGTAGCGCATATGAGATGCAGTTTATTTGGATGGAACTGGACATGTTCATGAGGCTGACTGACCTAGGGAACACCATATAAAGTGAAGGCAATTGCATAGCTCACTTAGGACATAACCTGAGTAGCGGGACTCAAGGTCAGCCATAGCAAAACCTCAAAACAAAGCCAAGCCTTGGTCAAACAGTTAAAATTTTCTTCAGCATCTGGGCCAGCAAGGCATTGTTGTTATTGATTGTCTCAGACTTGAGACAGTGAGATAATCCCATGAGACCTACATTGAGTAAGAGAACTCATAGGGCAGTATCCAGGATAGTCCATACCCTGGAAAATCCACCTACATCTGGTTTGCTTAGCAACATCCAAAGCAGAACCAATCAAAATAAGTTTCTGGTCAAATGCTCACCAGGTTTGAATGGGGGTCAATACTGACGCGACCGTTTCAGTGATCGCAGAGTCAGCCTTCAACAAAATTCACTCTGGGCCCCAAATTTCAAGTTTGTGCAAGACCTCGGCTAGATTGAGAACCTTAATGGGGAGCCAATACACATTTAGGGTACAGCTTTGGTTCCAGCCTTTTATGATGCCAGCTGGTTCAGTTAACACTAAATGTAGTAATAGGCTCCAACCTGAGCTTAACAATGTGTAGAGCTGGATGAACACAGCAGGCTAAGCAGCATCTTAGGAGCACAAAAGCTTGATGGGGCAAATTGGATGTGAATGATCCACTTAGATTGGCTCAACATTTTTCAATCAGAAAATGGCTGTCTAAGTGAAGCCTTAAGTAATTACCTGGAAGTCTTTGAGGAAGGTCTATCAAAGAAGCCAGGGCCACCTTGCATGCTGGCCAGGAAGCAATTCCCTAATTCCGCAAAGCCCGCCATGACTGCCTTTTGGGATATCGTCAGTCTGCAATTTTCTAGTGGATAGTGGAGAACATTTCACAAGGTCTACCCCAGGTTCTCATTTATGTAGATGATGTATTGATAACTGTGAAGCCCAATAAAGAGCACTTAGAGAACTTGGGAATAGTACTTAGACTTTCTCCCAGGCAGTCGTACATCTTAGAAGGGAAATATGTGTTTTCCACGCACTCCTCGGACATTTTGAACCTCCATCACTTCATGAGATTTACTTGGAGTTTGGAGCAAACTGTCTAGATATATTTCTCCTTCTTTAATTGTTTTAATGCTTCACCCTCACTCTCCATCTCAGTGATTCTGAATTGTTGAGAATTTTATGATTGTAACCCAGGACTTCCAGTGTTCAAATTGCCAGAAACTGGATGTACTATCCAAGATGTGCATTGTCACGCTGCGAAAGTTCGCTGCCTTGCCAGGGAAATATTAAACAGACGAAACCTGATAAGGTTAGATAAGTCAGATAACAGGTAAGCCCCAGTAGCTGCAGAGCTGACCCAACAACCATTCAATCATTAGCCTCTTGACTCCTATCTTGATTGCTGACACCACTTCCTGGCATTCCCCCGACCCATGACTACATTTAACCTTGCACACTATGTCTATTGCCTGAGCACAGATGACCCAACTGGGCCCAACCATATGTTTAGTTACACAATTTTCAGACTACTTCACATTGATCCACCAAATTTTTGGGCTGACATGACCTAACTAACCATCCTATATACACAAACCCCTGACCAAAAAGCAACCCCACCAAACAGGGCTGACTACTCTACACCATGCAAAGACCTTCATGTCATCTGAATGGTCCCTAACCTGATGACCCTCTCAAGCTGGCCTGGCTTCTCTCAATCTGTTGACCCTCTCGCCAACCTATCCACATGCTATCTTAGCCACATTCCCACGTGTCACTCTACTCACCTACTCAAACACTTACTCATCTTCCCACCTTCCTCTTTCATTCATGTATCTATTCCATCATTCATACAGAGGAATATAGGATGAGGGAAAGGTCGTTTTACCTGCCAAGTCTGTTCCACTACTCATCTTGGCTGATCTACCTGTAATCTCAACTTTAATTTCACGTCTATCACCCATAACACTTGACTCCCAAATCCATCAGAACTTCTATCTAATTCTGCCTTGGATAAATTCAATGATCTGGTTTTCATTGCTTTCTGGGGAAGATAACTCAACAATACCGACAGCCTTCACAGAAATAAAAATTCTTTGCATCTCAATTTTAAAATGGAGATTCTTATTCTTAAATTCTGACCCCTTGTGACATTCTTCCAGTATTCACTCCATTAGATCCTCTCAGGGCCTCTCACATTTCAATAAATCACCTCACGTTCTTCCAAATGCCAATGAATACAAGCCAAATCTATTCAAACCTTCCATAGTGTCATCAGCTTTGGAGTGACATCTTTTTAAGAACTCTACACGTAAACAAGTCAAGTATCCTGATGTTTTCACATGATCATAGACTATCTGCACTGTAGCTCTTGAGGCACAGGCTGTGTCTGGAGATTCCCCTGCACTGCATGTATTAGTTCATCTGTAAACAAAACCCCAGAGATCTTTCGGGAAAAATAATCTATGCACCTCAGTTGTGTTACATTCAGAAAATGCAAAAATATAATTCTGCTCTGTCCACTTGGGACTTTATCTCTAAAAAAAAAGGAGAAAGTCAAGTAATAATCTAGCCTTACATACATGACAACCCAGAAAAGCAACAACAAACAAAATGTAACAATGATCCGGAAGATCTAACAATACAAAAAATGAGAGGTTTAAAAAGGATTTCTTCTCAGATTGAGAATATCCAAGTTGTCAAAGTTGGTGCATGTTGTTAGCTGAACCATATGGATGTTTCACAGAAAGGGAATATGCAAAATAACATCTATTGCAAGCACAATCCAATTGTTCCAAATAGAGCTTGAAACACTTTTGCCAGTATTTGGCATCTTAAGATTCCAGATGTACCTGTTTGTTTAACAATTCACAGTGGAAATTAGAAATCTTTGGAAATGTAGTGCTGCGAACCACTGACGTATGCAATAGCTACACTGCAACGATTTCTGGTAGAAGCTCAGAAGTAGGACTTCAAAGTTTGCTGCAAACTTGACACTAAAGTAATCACCACATATACACTGAGGAGACTGTCAAACCCAAACGAGGATGCAGATGTTCCACTCAATCTACAAATTGACATCAAGGTGGGGATTTGCTGATAGTTGAACCATTGTACTTTGGCTGCATATGTTTAATCAGTTTCAATCAGAAACAGATAACAACAGACCATGCAGTGGAAAGCAAATCATTTAAAAGTGGCCCAACAGGATAAAAGATTGGCCAGGCACTCTTAAATGCTTTTAGCTTTGAAAGAAATGAGCTCTGTATCTCAAGAGGCATTCCTTTGAAAAGAAAATAAATACTTGTGCCCAAACCTCTCTGCCAGGACATATTCTGACAACTATCCAAGGACATATGGACATAAAGTGGATGAGACAAATAGCATGTAATACAAAAATTAATAGTGACATTGAAAACTGAGTGAGGATGCCTGAAGAATACCAAAACCATGAGCCACAACAACATAGAGAAACTACTCTCACACAAAATGTCATCAATCTGTTTTTGTCCAAAATGGCCACTGATCTATTTACCATGAATGAAAATGACTTTATTTCAGTCATTGATTAATTCTCCAAGCCTTCAATTTTCAGGAAGGTAAACAAACCCATGGCAGACACATTGATTGCCATATTCAGTGTGTTCCGTGCAATTAAGTAACTCATTTCTGACCATGAATACCTGTAGGAGGATGTGTATGTAAAATGGAGCACATATGATGCCGTCAACGCATTATGCCAGATCAATGGCCTTGCCAGATTTGCACTATTAAATAATTTATCCTGTAGTATAAAGCAATGCATTCCAAATTGCAATGTTAAACCTCAAGGCCACACCTCTGGATTTGGGCTGACTATTGAAAATAAGTGAGTGTGAGTTCTCCCATGTGCTTACCTCAACCACACATGCCAGACATTGTCGTCACACGAACGGCTGCTGCAGCCAACCCGTTGTCGGCTGCTGGTGGTCCCCATAGGTGGCTATGGATTTGCCTGGACTGGCCTTTGCTTGTTCCTTTGTCTGGCTGGCTGTTGTTCTCTCTCTCTCTCTCTCTCTCTTTCTCTGGACTCCATCGCCATCTGTTGTGTGCAGCTGCACCTGCCCCCACTCCCTCCCCCTCTTGCCCCCCACCCGGCCCATTCTCAGCATGTGTGCCATCTTTAACATGGCTGCAGTTGAGTCAGTGGAGTCCTTTTTTGTTGGGGGGGTGTTGGGGTTGGGCAGCGGTAATGTGGGGTTGTCTGACCTAGGGTGTCAGCTCTGCTTTCTCTTCACAGGTGCTGCCAGACTTGTTGAGTTATTCCAACAATTTCTGTTTTTGTTTCTGTAGATGCTACATTACCAAGAAGGAGCGTTATGTTTAAACAGAGAGCAGAAGTTGGCCATTATTGAGGCTAGGTACCTGGAAATTAGAAGAAAGTCTGAAAAAGAGCCATATTTCCAAGCAGATGGCAAATGTTGAATGGTAACTAGGACCTCATGGAAGAGATGGTCAGTCTTTTGTAGAATGGTCAGCATTTGAATTGGGTTTTGGGTCCTGTTTTCTGAGAAATGGGAATCTGACTGTTGATTCTAGAGTATGAAGATTCACAAGCTCCCTGCCTAACCTTTCTTATCAGCTCTCAGAAGCTCAGAGAATGGAAACTACATTATATGTTTTACTGCATGTACTTAAGCAAAATTGTAAAGGTGAGTCTGATCAACATTGTCAGAAAATCAAGCAAGAAATGATCATATATGCGGTTGAACAAAACGTTTTGAAATCACTTGAGAAGTCTGGCAATTTCTAAAAAAAATTTATCACTTAACTGTGATTATTTCTTGTCTTTTGAATGAATGGGCTGAAAATGAATGTTATTGGATTCAAATCATAAACATCAACTGGATTAATTGTAGTTAAAGCTTGGTCTGCTAATGCTACTGTGTTGTTAATAAATTGCTAAATAATTCGATTAAGCGACAGGCCTGATGTTGAGTTTTGATTATTCACAAAGTCTTGGATTGGATACTCAAAAGGTCTGATTAGGAACCATTTGGGTCAATTTTGATGGTCTTTGAATGTTTTAATTTTATTGTGTTGCAAGTAGACTGGTACTGTCTGTGTCTGTGTCATCACTACAGAATCCATTGCCTTGTCCCCTCTCGGTTTCACATTCTGGCATATTCCTGGATGGCCTCCTATTTTTGTCCCCAACACCCTGCCTAAATTTTAAGTTCCTCCAAAACTCTGCTGCCCATATTTTATCTTGTATATACTATGTCTTATTCACCCATCATTTCTGCACTCACCAACCTTACTTGACTGCTGGGTACTCCGATTTTAAACACTCCACCATTGGTGGATGTGCTTTTAGTTACTGGGAAACCAAGGAATTGTCACATTCAGTCTGTTAAGCTCTCCTTAAAACTAACTGTTTGATCATGCTAATGGCTATTGACCCGCTTATATCCTGAAATAGCTCTTCAAGGTAACTCTTGTGAAGCACTTTGGTATTTTTATTACATTTGCAGGGCTGTATAAATGCTAGTTAATATCACTGAAGTGATACGGTAGAAATTATCACTTTGATGTCAAGTTTGAAGAGTTGTCAGTCATTTGCAGATCCACCAATCTCTGCAGCTTTACTTTGTCCTGGAGACAAATTGAAAATTGATTGAGATTTGAAATTAAGGCAGCCTGGTACTGGACTGTTACTAATCATGATGTGAACAATAGGTTTCTATCAGGTAAAGAAGGGAGCCATGTGTCACTGCAAGCAACGTGTGCAAATCTGGCTTGTACCTGTCAAGGTAAAAATTAAATAAATGGTACATAAGAAAGTTCCCATAGGAAGGAATATAAATCAAATAGTCATCTTAAGAAAGGTATTTGATCTGAAAATCAGTAAATAAGAAAAAGAATATGGAGTAGATCATACATCTGCACAATCATTCAATATGGTCATGGCTTAATTTCCATTTTCCTATCTATTCCACACATCCCTCAATTTCCCAAAAGACCAAAATCTGTCCATCCTGGCCTTAACTACAGTCAAACATTGAGGATCCACATACTTTTGGGGTAATAAATTCCAACGATTCACAACTCTTATTGGAGTAAGGTAAATTTTAAGGGAATGAAACAAGAACTGTCAAAAGTTTGTTAGAGTAGACTATTTACAAATAAAGGGATGGATGACAAGAGAGAGGTCTTCAAAAGTTCAGAGGCATTATCTTCCTGTTAGAGTGAAAGGCGAGGCTTGTAAGATTAGGGAACATTGGGCGAATAAAGACATTGAGATTCCATTCAAGAATAAAAAAGAATCATATATTAGGTTTAACCAGGGTAAAAACAGTGTAGGGGCATTCATCAGAAAAAAATCAGGAAAGCAAAGAGGGGATATGAGATAGCCTTGGCAGATAAGATTAAATATAATCCAAAAATATTCTACAAATGGATTAAGGCCAAGTGAGCAACTAGACAGAGAGTAAGACCTCTGAACGATCAAAGAGGTTGTCTTTGTGTTGAACATCCAGAGATAGGAGAGATATTAAATGAATATTTCACATCAGTTTTTACTGTTGAAAAAGAAATGGAGGTGTAAGAACTGGGGGAAATAAATATTGATATTTTTAACACAGTTCACATTATGGAAGAGCAAGTGCCAGAGGTATTAGAAAACATAAAGATCGGTAAATCTCCAGGATCTGATCAAGTGAGGAGCTTCAGAGGCTGAGAGGTAACAAACTGGAAATTTATAAAATCATGAGAGTGATTATAAAATCATAGAGTGAACCGCCAACGTCTTTCCCCAGGGTAAAGGGAGTCCAAAACTAGAGAAAACAGGTTTAAAGTGAGAGAGGAAAGATTTACAAGGGAATTCAGGGACAACTTGTTCATGCAAAAGGTGGTGCGTGTATGGAATGAGCTGTCAGAGGAAGTGGTGGAGACTGGTACAATTACAACGTTTAAAAGGCATCTGGACGGGTACATAAAAAGGAAGGATTTAGAATGAGAGATAATGGGAACTGCAGATGCTGGAGATTCCAAGATAATAAAATGTGAGGCTGGATGAACACAGCAGGCCAAGCAGCATCTCAGGAGCACAAAAGCTGACGTTTGATTTAGAATGATATGGGCCAAATGCTGGCAAATGGGACGAGGTAAATTTGGGATATCTGATGGGCATGGACAAGTTGGATCAAAGTGTCTGCTTCCATGTTATAAATTTTTATGACTCTGTAAGTTCACCCTGGGATGTTGTGAGAAGTTAGAGAGGAACTTGTGAGGTCCCTAGCTAAAATATCTATACCATCTATAAACACGGGTAAAGTACAGGAAGGCAGCTAATGCTTACGAAAGGCTGCAAGGAGAAGCGTTAAAACTATAGACCTGTGAGTTTGACATCAATGGTGGGTATGTTAGAATCATAGAATACATACAATGCAGAATCAGGCCAGTCAGCCCCTCAAGTCCACACTGAAGATAAGATAAGTTTTACATGCATTTGGATAGGCAAGTATTGGATAGTTTGTCAGCATGGTTTTGTGCGAGGAAAATCATGTCTCAAAAAATTGATTGTTTTTTAATGAAGTGGTGAAAAGGATTGATGGGAGCAAAATGGTAAACCATCTTCACTTGGACTTCAGTAAAGGCTTTGACAAAGTTCTACATGCTGGGCTTATTGGTAAAGTTAGATCACGCGGGATTCAAGGAGATCTTGCCAATTGGATCCAAAACTGGCTTTATATTAGGAGACAGAGGGTACTGGTAAAGGATGTTTTTAGGATTAGAGGCCCATGACCAGTGGTGTTCAACAGTATCAGTACTGGGCCCACTTTTGTTTGTCATTTATATAAATGACGTGGATACATGTATAGGAAGCATGGTTAGTAATTTAGCATATGACACAAAATTGGTGATATGGTGGACAGTGAAGAAGATTATCTAAGATTACAAAGAGATCTTTATCAAATGGGTCAATGAGCTGAGGAATGGCGGATGGCGTTTAATTTAAATAAATGTGAGGTGTTGCATTTTGGATATACAAACAAGGGCAGGACCGATACAATTAATGGTAGGGCCCTGGTTAATGTTGTAGAACAGAAAGGCTTAGGGAAAGCCAAAAGAACTGCAGATGTTGTAAATCAGCAAAAAAAAATTGAAATTGCTGGAAAAGCTCTGCAGGCCTGGTAGCATCTGAGGAAGGATTACTCAACCCAAAACATTAACTCTAATTTTTCTTCACAGATGCTGCCAGACCTCTGTGAAGGGAAATTAGAGTCCGTGTTTTGGGTTGAGAAACCCTTCCTCAGATGCTGCCAGGCCTGCTGAGCTTTTCCAGCAATTTTTATTTTTGTTTGAGAGCTAGGGGTTCAGTTACATAATTCTTCGAGATTTGCATCATAGGAGTACAGGGTGTTTAAGATGGTGTTCAGCATGCTTGTTTTCATTGCTCAGGCCTTTGAGTGTAGGATTTGCAAAGTCATGATGAGGTTATACAGAACATTCATTGAGGCCGCTTCTAGAGTACTGTGTGCTCTGTTTCCTTGTTATAAGATGGGTATCATTAAACTGGGGAGGGTTCAGAAAGGATTTATCAGGATGCTTCCAGGAAAAGAGGGTTTCAGACATAAAAATAGACTAGAAACACCAGGACTTTCAACTCAGGAGCATAGGAGGTTGAGGGGCGACCTTATTCAGCAGTATAAAATTGTGAGGACCACAGATAAGTTGAATGATAAGAGTCTTTTCCCAGAATTAGGGATCATGTTTTTAAGATGAGGAGGGAAAGACTTAAAAAAGGTAGTGAGGTACAACCTTTTTACACAAAGAGTGGTTCATGTGTGAACTGAACTGCCAAAGAAAATGATGAATGCAGGTACAATTACAACAGTGAAAAGACATTTGGATAGGTTTGTGAATAGGAACGGTTTGGAGGGATACGGGCAAAGTGCATCACGTGGAACTGGTTTAGTTTGGGAACATGGTCAGTGTGGACTGGTTGGACCTAAAGGTTTGTTTCCATACTGTATGATTAGGTCTCTGTGATTTGCCATGTCACCAAACATCCAAATTCCCTAAGATGCAGGTTATATTTCATTACAAAAGGGGAGGATGAAGATGGCGCATGGTGGCATCCAGGTATGGAACTATCAGACCTATATGCAGGAAAAAAAGGATAGCGTCACACAATCTTTGATGAGAACATGGTTACCTATAGGAGTTTCAAAGTGAACAGTAAACCTAAGACCTAAAAATTTTGAATAAAAGGAATCTTGTGTTATGAGCTTTAGACGGATATCCCTTTAAGAACTCAACTTATGAATGAGTCCAGTGCCCGGATGCTGTTATACAACTATATGATCTCAACACTGTAGCTGTCAAGGCACAGGCCATGTACCTTATCCACATTCCATTTACATAACTCAAGAATATCATTGCACTAAGTTCAAAAATTAAGCCCATCATTCAGCAATGTGTCAAATAGACCTTCCCTGATGTATCTTTTGTATGTTTGCTTCTAATGTATCTTTTTCAAATAAAGAGACCAAAAATGAACCCAGTACTCCAGATGAGGTCTCACCAAAGCCATGGGCAACTATATGTGAACTTCCCTATTTTTATGTTTCATTCCTTTTGCATTAAACATCCATTGGCTTCTGCAACACTTGTTGTAACAAATTACCAACTTTTGGTGATTCTTGTACCAGGAAACTGGGAGCCCTCTTGTACCATCGTGTTCAGCAATCCCTCTCCATTTAAAGAGTATACTACTAAACTATTTTCCTACCAAATTAAACAAGTTCATATGTTTCCACATTATACTGCTCTGCCAATTTTTTTGCTGATTTGCTTAATCTGCCCAAGCAATCTCTTTACCTCTTCTTGACAACTTATCTTCCTACCTAGCTTGCTGTCATTAGCGACCAGGCATTTAATTGCTTCACCCAAGTTATTGATATAATATTAAACATTTGAGGATCCAGCACTGAGCCCCATGGCATCCCATTAGTTACAGCTTGCTAACCTGAAAAAGACGTACATATCACTACTCTCTACTTCCTGTCCTACTTCCGAAACACTCCTTTATTCATACTAGTGTGTTATCACCTACAGTCTGTGCTCTCATCTTAAGTACTAACCTCTAACATGGCACTTGGAAACCCAAGTATGCCACATCTACAAGTTCATCCACATCCACCTGGCTGATTATTTCTTCAAAGTCTCTACTGAAATGGTCAAATGTGACTTTCCGTTCTCACCTTGAACAATATGTACAAAAACACAAAGGGTATGGAAAGAGTGGACAGGGAACACCTGTTTTTTTCTAGTAGCAAGGTCATTGGCAGAGGGCACAGATTTAAGGCGATTGGTGGAAGGATTAGAGAGGGCATGAGAAACAACATTTTCACCCAGAGGGGTGGATCTCTAGAATTTGCTGCCCAGTTTGTATTTTTAAAAATGTATTTATGGGATGTGGGCATCACTGGTTGACCAGCATTTGTTACCTGCCCTTAGTTGCCCATGAGAAGGTGGTGGTGAGCTGACTTCTTGAACCACTGCAGTCCACCTGCAGTGGCTGACACACAATGCCATCAGGGAGGGAATTCCAGGATTTTGGCCCAATGGCACTGAAGGAATGGCGATATATTTCCAAGTCAGGATGGTGAGTGACTTGGAGGGGAACTTGAAGGTGGTGGTGTTCCCATACATCTGCTGTCCTTGTCTTTCCAGATGGAAATGGCGATGAGTTTGAAAGATGCTGCCTGAGGATTTTTGGTGAATTTATGCAGTGCATCTTGTGCATAGTACATGCTGTTGCTGTTGAGCATTGATGGTAGAGAGAGTGGGTGCTTGTAGAAGTAGTGCTAATCAAGTGGGCTTCTTTGTCCTGGATGGTGTCAAGCTTCTTAAGTATTTTTGGGCTGCACTCATCCAGGCTAGTGGGGAGTATTCTATCACACTCTTGACTTGTATAGATGGTGGACAGGCTTTGAGGAGTCAGGAAGTGAGTTACTCGCCACAATACTCCTAGCATCTGATCTTCTCTTGTAGCCATTGTGTTTATGTGGTGAGCCCAACTGAGCTTCTGATAACCCCCAGGATGTTGATAGTGTAGGATTTAGTGAAGGTAACATCACTGAATGTCAAAGGTGATAGTCAGATTGTCTCTTATTGGTGATGGTCATATCTTGACAGTTGTGTGGTGCAAATATTACTTGCCACTTACCAGTCCAAGACTGGATATTGTCCAGATCTTGTTGCAATTGAACATGGACAAATTCAATATCTCAGGAGTCACAAATGGTGTTGAACATTGTGCAATCATCAGCAAGCATTCCCACTTCTGATCTTATAGAACATAGGACAGTATAGCAGAGTGCAGGCCCTTCGGACCATGATGTTATGCCAAACTTTTAGTCTGTCTAACCTCCACCCCTGCCTTATACTATCACCCATATGCCTAAGTAGTAGCCAGATAAATGCCCCTAATGAAGCCGACTCCACTGCCCTCTCCGGCAATGCATTCCACACCCCTACCACTCTGAGTAAAGAACTGACCTCTGATGACTCCCCTATACCTACCTCCACTCTACTTTAAAACTATGCTCCCTCATAATAGTTACCTCCGCCCTAGGAAAATGTCTCTGGCTGTCCACTCTATCTATACCTCTGATCATTTTGTACACCTCTATCAAGTCACCTCTCATCCTTCGTTGTTCTAAAGAGAAAAGCCCTACCTCTCTCAACCTTTCCTCATAAGACCTTCCCTCCATTCCAGGCAATATCCTGGTAAATCTCCTCTGCACCTTTTCCAATGCTTCCACATCTTTCCGATAATGAGGCGGCCAGAACTGGACACAATATTCCAGATGTGGCCGAACCAGGGTTTTGTATAGCTGGAGCTTAACGTCACAGCTCTTGAACTCAATACCTCTAGTAAAGAAAGCTAACACACCATATGCCTTCTGAAAAACTCTATCAACTTGGGTGGCAGCTCTCAGGGAACCGTGAACATGAACCCCAAGATCCCTTTATGATGCAGAGCAGGTCCTTATTGAAGCAGCTGAAGATGGTTGGGCCTAGGACACTGTCCATAATGCCTGAACTGGCTGAACATACCAGCTACACAGTCTAATCCCACATAACAGCGCCTGCTCCCTATCCTTGTAGATTCCAGCAGTTCAAGTTAAGTGAGAGTGACAGCCCATCACATCAAAGCTGCATTTGACTGAGTGTGGCGTCAAGGAGCCCTAGCAAAACTGGACTCAATGGGAATCGGGGGAAAACTCTCCGGTGACACATAGAATGATGGTCGTGGTTGTTGGAGGTTAGTCATCTCAGCTCTTGGAAATCTCTGCAGATGTTCCTCGGGGTAGACTAGCCTCCTTCTATGCTGTAACTTTTCTATGGTTTCTCAAGCCATTTGCTCACTTGCAAACTTACCTTGTGTCAGCTAGTATGGTTTTTAAAAAAAAGGTGGGGTGCAGCTTATTTTCTTCTGATTCTGCTGTGATTGAATGGAAGTGTCTGAGGGATGCTGTTCTCCGCATTTCTGAGACAGACAGATTCGGAAGATTCAGCCAGAACAGTGGATCAGTATCAACTTGGAGAGAAGTTTGAGCAGTGTGGCAGACCGAAAATGTCTGCCACTCTTCAAAAAATCCAGGCTGTACTAAATATTTCTACGGATCTGACTTTGGTAGCTTTACCATTTGGGCTCGAAAACAACGTTTTAATGCTCTTATGTTCGATTGAATATGATTTATGTGTTGAACATTATAAATCAGTGTTATGTTCTACCATAAATGGCTTTCACCCTCTTAGATCATTTTACAACTTTTATTATGAATGTAAATTACCCTGTTATTTCACCCGAAGTAAACATGAAATCTCCTCAGAATGTATTCCAGGGAAAAATGAATGCAGCATAATTTATAAACAACATATATCGTTCTCTGTGACAATATATTAGCGCCTTGTGTTTTAGCATGGTTGTAATTTTCTTGGTAATATAAAATTTTAATTGTTCTTTGAGTTTTGATAAAAGATTATTTTGCCCAGCTGGTGGGAAAACAATGGCCTGTCATGCCAAATGGGCTGATTCCATTTTACAGCTTTGAATATCTCAAGGAGTATATTTTCTCCTCATTCTTCAGGTGAAGCTCCAAAGCTGCACTAAACCCAATTAAATGTGATTCATGATTTTCTGGATGTCTGATCATTTCTCGGTTTTTCAAACAAATCTACCAGTATTTCCAAAAGCATTTATGTTGGACGAGACCTTGGTGTTATGCCAGATTTGTGTATCGGGTCTGAATGATGGCTTCCTGACCATGGCTTAACACCCAATCATGAGTTCAACCACTTCTGTCTATTTGCCTCGATAACCTGTTACCAGCAAAAGACACTCTTCATTCTATAACAGCTCAAGATTTGATTATCTTTGCATTTATTAAATAGGATTTACCAGTTGTGGATAATAAGTATCTTTAGCTCTCTTTGTCGGCCAATATAATAGGTCTCAAAGTAGCTTTCTGTATTTTGCGCAACCAAATTAAATTTATTCCTCACCATGACATCCCACTGACCACAATCTATGCCTAACACTATCTGTCCCCAATTACAATCTACTGCCACATCTGCTGAACCTCAGATCCCCGATCACAATTTAGTTATGCTATTCTCATTAAGGATTTTGCTCAATGGAATCTTGTCCTACAGGCTCTCCACAGACAGGAAGCCTTTTAGTCAACATGACACCTGTCAATCAGCCTTTCAGTTAGCCAAATTGTCAGCCATCTAGGCAGTCACCTTTCAGTTAGTCTTTAAACCAAACAATCAGTCAGTCTGTCAAGTCTCCCCATCAATCAGCATAGATGCTAGGTAGAGAACCTGGAGAAAATGGTTCAGAGCCAAAAATACCATCTGACATTCAGAAAACATGCCTGGTAGAATGGGATAAATTATATGACAGGCAACACATGCCTCATCTGTTCTTCAACATCTATTCTTTCATATCATAGTGCCCAGACTAGAAGATAAGGCACTTTGCAATAATTATTTTCCCCAATCCTTATTTGAAATGGACTAATAGACTTCTGATTCATGCCTATGCAAATCATATCCAACCCACTTTCCTATACTATTGAAAATAAGTGTTGGGACCTGCACTCCAATTAAAATATCTTAATGATTTTGGAAACCCACCTTCTGATCGCCAAGTCCCTATTTGTGGAAATTACACCATAGTCATTGTACTCCTCAGAGTACATATTTCTTATTGCTATTTGACCTTGACGTCGCGAATATGAAGCTTTTGGGGAAACGTTGACCCAGAGATGGAGAATAGCCATCAACACACCCATATCCACCAACATTATGCCCTTTCAAAAAATGTAACTGGGATCTGGAGGAATCAGGGCAGAGTAGTGATGTTAGTGAATGAGTAATTCAGAGGAGTAAGATAAAGTTCCAGT
The DNA here is from genome assembly GCF_030684315.1 of Stegostoma tigrinum. NCBI lineage: Eukaryota > Metazoa > Chordata > Chondrichthyes > Orectolobiformes > Stegostomatidae > Stegostoma > Stegostoma tigrinum. The sequence goes on along the minus strand of NC_081356.1, from coordinate 34,122,415 downwards.
TACACAGTTTCAAATCCCAACACAGAAGAATTTAAGATTTTTTCTATTTGGAAGTTTATCATTAGTCACAATCCTGTTGTAAAGGAGAAAGCTTTTGGTTCACAATTGTCCTATGAGAAAGAACATCTGCCATCCTTACCCAAGACCATAGCAATGTGGCATAACTGACTCTTACTTTCCCTCTGAATTGATCTGGCTAGCTATTCACCTCAAGGAGAATTAGAAGTAGGCAACAAATAATGCACTTGTCAGTTATGCCTACACCTCAGGAAAGAATTTTTTTAAAAATTCAGGCATGACCGATCCATTAAATCCAATCTACGTATTGCCTTGTGAGCTGATACCAACTAAAACTTATTTATGATTTCACCATTAGTTTCACATAATCCCTTTACATCAAACAAAGAGGGAAAATGTCCATATGATAAATGAGCATGAAACTAAACTGAAGTTGTCCCCAGGCAGTTGTGCTCAACGAGTTGCTGCAATGAACATTAGTGCTTCTTTCTCAGTTGATGAAAGGAAAATCAGTTCTGACTCTTGATATCAACCCTATGATCTTGCTGCACCAAAGAGAACACAAAATTCAGTGAAAAACAAGGATCAGTTTCAAGATATTTTGGAAGAAAAGAGTAGTGAAGCTCATTGTTCTGGCATTTAAGAGCTATTTAGACATGATGGACTGAGTTACTCATTTCAATAATACACCATTCTGCAAATAGTCAATTGATAAGTGGTTTTCCTTTTAAAGAATAGATACTTGAGCAGAGAAGGCAACAAAGACCAATTGACTTTGTTCAAAGAAGCAATAGGCTTTGTCAAAAACGAAGGAAGAGAAGGTGGTGGAAAAGATTAATGAGTGTTTTAAAGAAGCATCTATACTGTCTGAGCTGCTTTTATTTACTGGCCAATTTTTTTTCTATTTCTGTTCTAACAGTTTACTGCAGCCTCACATTCACAGCAATGGAAGAACGACAAAGAGGCATCTATTAGCATCTGTATCTCAAACAGTAGGATTAAGTCCTCAACCTAATGTCAAATTATCATCAATTGGATTATAAGCCTCTTCAAGCATTCTTGATTTAATTAATATCAGTTTTTAAAATAATTTTCATCGTAATAATACGTACAGTGTGAGCAATATAACATCTGAAGTAAATTTTATATCCAACATACCACTTCATTATTGTGTAAACAAAAGGCACATAATGTCAGAAGAATCTTCTTTGAAACATGTCCATCGCGCAGGGAGGTATTGGATGTTACCCAACTCATTGGATTCTTGACATCTGACAATAGGAGAATCAACGTCATCACATTATTCACTAATACAGTCTTTTTGTTATGGAAGGAACATTTCCAGCATGCTGTAGCCCATCTGATGTCTAGTAAAATGTACTTCAGATATTAGTTGTGTCAGAGATAATAGGAACTGCAGATGCTGGAGAATCTGAGATAACAAGGCGTGGAGCAGGATGAACACAGCAGGCCAAGCAGCATCTTAGGAGCAGAAAAGCTGATGTTTCGGGCCTAGACCCTTCATCAGAAATGGGGGAGGGGAAGAGGATTCCAAAATAAATAGAGAGGCAGGGGGAGGTGGATGAAGATTGATAGAGGAGAAGATAGGTGGAGAGGATACAGACAAGTTAAAGAGGCGGGGATGGAGCCAGGAAAGGTGAGTGGAGGTGGGGAGGTAGGGAGGAGATAGGTCAGTTGAGGGAGGGCAGACAGCTCAAGGGGGCTGGATGAGGTTAGTCCATAGGAAATGGGGGTGCGGCTTGAGGTGGGAGGAGGGGTTAGGTGAGAGGAAGAATAGGTTACAGAGGCGTGGACGAGCTGGGCTGGTTTTGGGATGTGGTAGGGGAAGGGGAGATCTTGAAGCTTGTGAAATCCACATTGACACCATTGGATTGCGGGGTTCCCAAATGGAATATTTCAGGTATTAGTTGTTCTTTTACTTAGAATGGTCATGCCCATTTTAACAAAGAAGGAATATACGCACTTGTCGATAAAATGTATAATGTGTTATTGTGTATTCATGTTTCAGGGTAAAAGTAAGCGGACAACTCTCAAGCCCACTGCACTGGAATTGTAATCAACAAATTGAAGCTTCTTTTAATGTTATAGTAAGCTTTCTTTCCTTTTGAACTGAGAATAGTTATCCAGAAATATTTATTTCAGATTATTGTTGTTCCATCGTTTTTTGATATAGAATCGAAGAATATTGGCCAAAGCATTGACTTATGACATAGGAAGCTTTTGATTCCAGCAGTACTGTCAATAAATGATTACATTCCAGAGAGTAAAAGTTAAAAAGATGTAGTGACCCAGACCTCTGTCATCTATCTCTAAGTTTCCAGCTGAATGACACAATTGACAATTAACACTAATACCAGTTTGCCAATCTACTTCTGAAATAAAGTCTGGTTCACAATCAAACAGTGACAGAGACAGAGAATACAGGATGTAAGAGGATGCTTGGAAGAAATGATAAGAAGCCAGCGAAGTTGACAACATCAGGCAGTGGTAATCAACATTCTATGAGATGGTATTGGGGAACTAATAATACCAGGGATAGACATCAGAAGTAGAATAGAACACAAGCTACCACTTGAAGGAACTGATCAGATCAGATTGCTTGATTGCCAATGAGGTTGTCCGTGCCTGTAATGCCCATAACCCAATCAAAAAAGTATGCAAAATCTCCATAACTGTGGACTCAACTCAACAATCCAATCATGCGATGAAAGGTTCAACGAACATTTCTGCTTTGTGGGACTTGGGTCTATTTCAGCTGCTAGGCATATCCACTGTGATATGAATTGTTGAAAACTTGAATTATGGAGGATGCATCTTAGCCTCCTCTCTGATACCCAAAGTTAAATTCTTCTATTCGGTGAAATGAGAATATGGGCTCTTTGTTTGAAGAAAAGGGCAGATAAAGTTAGAGATAGAGATAGAGATAGGGATAGAGATAGAGACAGAGACAGATAGAGCCAAGTAGGACACTTCATGCAGTGCACGTTATCTCAATTTCTGCTGCTAGTAAACTGATTACAAATCATGGGATTAATAAATCACATCCTGTAGAAGCATATAATCATTCAAGTAGTTTAAGATACAGTCCCTTCATGATATATATTTATACTTCATACAAGAACACCAAAATTCTGTGTCATTTAGTTTTCAGATGGGCTTGTAAACTGGGTGAGAATCCCATACACATACGAATTGGTGTCCTGTGCCATTTGTTTAACTTGACTACAGTTTTAGGTTCAAATGAGCAGTACATGCTGTAAACATCTACATTAATTGGTCACACTGGCTGCATTGGAATATGGACATTACAATAGGACAAAAATCTTTTTAAGTGTATTTTATTGCGGGGCTAAGAGGGGCAGAGATACTTGGATTGGAGCCACAAAATACTTCTGGCAAGCTACCAAACCATGAGTGGCTGCATACCCACGAAACACCTACCCCCAGTGATCACCAGCAGTTTACTTCAACCTCTCCCAAGCCCAAATTCCCAGACTGCTGAGAATCGCAGCCATCTCTCCCATAACTGGTTATATATAACAGGGAAAGGGTGTTGTAGAATATTGGCAAGTTATACCTTTTCTGTGGATATAGTAACTGAGCATGTGCAAAAGCTATGTCATAGTGAAGTCAGGTCACATACATTTGAAGCCTGGGTTTGTAGGGCCCCAACTAAGCTGTCCTCTCTTACCATCATCTACACAAAGTTGTGTTCAAGACAACCTGTTGCTGTTCATTTTACAACAGTGTTGATTTCATTTTACCATACGCATTCTAGTTCCAAAGTTGATCCATGTTATTTAAATAAGGCGCAAAACACAAATTAGTTCAGGCCTCCTGAATTTTCTAAACAATTCTGAGTTAACTCTCAATTCAAACAGAAGTTACAGAATGTATCTAATTCATTCCAAATAAAAAGCATTTGATTGCTTCTGTCAATAAGTATGCTCTCATCTTTTAATTTGATTCTTAAAACTTATTTCTGCATACGTTTGAAAAAAATTAATTTCACAAGGATTGTTTCACAGTAGGATTATTCTAATTTTGTTTATGTAGTGATTGGAACCAGTTGGATCGTACTGATTATGAGACCTTCGATTGGGGTTGTTAACCTGGGCAAATCAGACAGCCTTCCTGACTGCTATAAACAGGAGATTCAGAATCTCCTCAGTTCAGGGGACTGATTCTGAACTGGCTGGCCACAGCCAGTGTACTGTGCCCACATAATTAAGGGTGACTCGGTGATGGGATACCAGCCTCCATGCAGTTATTTCAGATTATATATTTATTCACAAAATGTGGGTGTCCTTGGCCGGGCCAGCTTGTCTCTAATTGTCCTTGAGAAATTGGTGATAAACACCCCTCTTGAATTGTTGCAGTCCATGTTCTATAGGTGTTGGAAGACAGGTCCAGAGACAGTGTGCGGGCCCTGGTGATTGTCCTGCTTCCAGGTCCCTGTTAAACTCCCTCCTACCCTCTTTTAACCCATTGCTGCTTCTGTTACATGCCTTTACAATGTGTTTTGACCTGGTAATATGTTATAGTTCTCTACAGAAGAAAGCCATTCAGCTGACTAAGTCTGAAATCCCTGCTGATTCTTTTGAAGAGAAATTCATTCTGCACTATTACCGCCTTCCTCCTCCCAAATCAATACCAACACTACCTATTCTTTCCCCTTTCTCTGTTCGAGTATTTATCCAATTTCTTTTTGAACACTATCAGGTAAGGGGTGCATTCCAAATCCTAACCACAATTCATGTAAAATATTTCCTCAAGTTCTTCTGCCCATCAATGCAAATAAAGTGAAATTCGAGTCATCTGATTAACAATCCTTCACTCACTAGAAGCATTTTCTGCCTATCCTGTTGAAACATTTTATCAGCTTTTGCACTTCTATCAATCTCCATAAGTTTTTTTGTATTTTAGAAGATCAACTTTAGCTTCTCTGTAATTCCTCATTTAGCAGATCTCGTTTGAATCATTAAAAAACCCTTGCGCATCTCTAGTGCCCAGAATTAAAAGCCATTGTCACAATGACATCAAACTAGCTTTATAACAATGGGCAAATCTTTTTTATTTTTATACTCCATGCCTCTTTTCATATATCCATTCAAAGCTCAGATTTTTAGTGTTGTACTCATCATAACTGAAGCTTTCCAGACAAGTGTTCACCACTTGGTCACTTACATTGTGCAATCAGCATCACTTCTTTGGACCTGGCCCTGTGTCAAAATATTTTTTGAGAGATCTTCTCGAGATATTCTTGAGCGCTACTTCATAATATTCAGGGACTGCTTTGTTAATTATTAGGGACACTTGCTTCATTGTCACTGATTTACTAGGTGGTGCACAGGGTCATGCCACACCTGCAGTATTTAAGTCGATAGATAATGCATTTGGACTCACCACAGAAGCAAAATCAGAAGAATACATCAATATCATCAATCATTTACAATACATCAAATGTATTGCTAAATACACAGAGAAAATATTAATTTCCTAGGCATCACAATATTTAAATTAACACAAGATAATAGACATAATTTAGCAACAAAAATTTACCCAAAAATAATTGACTGGCAATTCTAATCAGAAAAGGCATCATCATAAATACACTTTTTGAAGGCAGAAGGGATCACAGTTGATGCATTTCCATCAGAGATGCAGAAAGCTGAGGCATTTTCCTTGACCCAAGAAGTTAATGCCCTATTCACTAAATTTCAGACTGGAATTACAGTATTCATTACAATAACAACTACTGTATTTTTTTCTTCATGAAAAATGTCCTACTCTTTTGCAGACTTAAACGAGAAATTCCCTTTTCATTTTGAGATATTTTAATACCTCACAAAATTTAGGTTTGCCTGGTTCCCAGGTATTTGAGTATTGCACTGGTGGCAGGTGTAGGAGCAAGTTTACAGAGGTAATGGAATTTGGGGAGACAGCAGAATTCAAGATACATGGCAATTTATTTATTCATCTACCAGGACAATGCAGGGAGAGGCCAAAGATTACACTGAATCTGGCCTCGACATGAATGTCCACTTAGCCCTTTAATCTTCACCTTGGATTGGAAAAAAAGTTGATTAGATTAGATTACCTACAGTGTGGAAACAGGCCCTTCGGCCCAACATGTCCACACTGCCCCTTGAAGCATCCCGCCCAGACCATCCCCCAATAACACACTCATCCCTGAACACTACAGGCAATTTAGCATGGCCAATCCACCTAACCTGCACATCTTTGGGCTGTGGGAGGAAACCAGAACACCCAGAGGAAACCCACGCAGACACAGGGAGAATGTGCAAACTCCACACAGACAGTCGCCCGAGGCTGGAATCGACCCTGGGTCCCTGGCGCTGTGAGGCTGCAGTGCTAACCATTGACCCACTGTGCTGCTCCAAATTGATGTTGATGACGCTCTAAATTTTAACACAAGTGCAATGCCTCTTATATACTTTTGTTGTGACATTAACATGATGCCACATACACCCTCCCCTGTATACTATTGTTTAATTAGTTAGAGATAAAAAAAACTGCAGATGCTGGAATGAAAGATAGATGAGCAGGATACTGGAAGAACACAGCAATCCAGCATCCGGAGGGAAGGAGAAGTCAACATTTCAGGTATTATCCTTCTTCAGGACTTTTAGATTTTTGTTTGTCGACCTTGGATTCCAGCCTCTGCAATTCTTTTTTGTCTCTAACCAAGTTTATACCAGTCCAAAGCCTCCTCAAAGGATGCCCACGCTGAAGATGTTCTCTGCCTCCTTCAGATGTAAACTCAGTGAGTCCATTTCTCACTGTCACGCTGCTGTGACCTCTTCAGCCCTTCAGCTCTTCAACCACACTGTTATGGCTTAATTAGCGCTGGATTGTTCAACTATAATTAAGTTTCCAGTACATTATTCTATCAGTAGTTGCTTGTTGCTGTGATCTGAGTGGGCCCTTTTGGTATGTGGGAAACAAAACTCTCCATGATCACTTATGAACTTCTACCAAACTGAAACAGTCTTCTTTAAGATTTCCCACCATTCCAACTCTCTTAGCCATTGTCCTTGATAAGAGATAGGGAGGCCGCTCTCTATTAGTCATAATTGGTTTTTAAACCTTTCTTTCTAATGTTTTGTTTAGTGATTTATATGTGCACGCGTATGTGTGTTAAATCTATAATTTAATAGGAAACTGTATCGATAATTACCTCGAAGGATTTCAATTAAAACCTACTTGTAGTATTATAACTGATTGATTAGAAAAAAGCTTAAGATAAATAACTTCAGAGATAGTAGGAACTGCAGATGCTGGAGAATCTGAGATAACACTGTATAGAGCTGGATGAACACAGTAGGCCAAGCAGCATCAGAGAAGCAGAAAAGCTGACATTTCGGGCCTAGACCCTTCTTCAGAAAGGATCTAGGCCTGAAACTTTAGCTTTCCTGCTCCTCTGATGCTGCTTCGCCAGCTGTGTTCATCCAGCTCTACACCTTATTGAAGAGAAATAACTAATTGGTATGAAATGTTCTTATCTTTAGGGTAGCAAAGAATGGTGCACACCCAATCTTACCGAAAGAAAGCAGATAGCTATTGTCTTCTGTGCTGAGAACACACTAAATAAGTGCTTATTATACTTTATAATTTCTGTTAAACACGTACCGCATAGCTTGTTGGGATTGTTGTCGGTCATTTTTTTTGTTGTTTCATTGGCAGGTTTGAAATTGTTCTTTTTCCTCAGGAATCTCCTTTTTCTTGGACTCCAACTTGCAGCCTACTTCTTCTGCCCCGTGTGCAGTCTTCCTCTTCTCCCTAAGCTAACAGCTTCCTGCTCCCTAATCTTGCAACTTCCTGCTTCACCCCAACTAAACAGTAGTTTCTGCTGCCCACCTGCTTCTTTTTACAATCCTTTTCTGCCTCCATCTTTCCACTCCATTATAGCCTACTCTTTCCACTCATGTGTTTCTATTCCCACCCTCAACCTTCCCCTTCCCCAGTCTCAACCTTCTCCTTCTCCACCCTCTTGGAACTTACTCATTTCTGAGCCCAATACATTACAGCCTCTTCCTTTCCCTCCAAAATCTTGAGGCATCCTCTGTTCCAATTCTACCTCTTGAAGCCTTCATGTTTCACTCCTCCAAACCCTTGTAGCCTCCTCCTTCCTATCCTTGGTCCCACCTGCCTACTATCGCAGAGGCTCAATCTCATGTTAGACTCCCCCAAAGGCCCATTCCTGGCTGATAATAATCACAGTGACTTTCTCACCTAAGTCACTTACCTTCCTAGCTGTCCAGTGAGGCAGGAGTGAACTTCTCAGCAGTAAACATGGGATAGAAGCAACATGTGGAAGAAGGAACATGAGAATCACAGAATCTCTGATTGGAGCAGATGATGACAGATTTTGTTTCTCTCATACAAATGAGCAGCTTTGCGTTGTTTGGTTGCACTGGGCAGGTAATGGGGTATCTGCTCAACATTCTGGCATAGCCGCCAATGATTAACACGATGGGTATCCCTCTCCCAGGCCCTGCTGTGTGGCAGGGTCTTTGAAGGATTATGAAGGATCCTGACCCAATAACAGTGAAGGAATGATAATATTGTTCAAAGTTGGGGTTAGGATGGGAATGAGCAATGGGTTTTGCAAAACACTGTCTCTCCTAGCTTTTCTAAGTGGTAGAGGTAATGGGTTTGGAAGGTGCATTCCACTACTCTGTGTGGAAGAGTAGTTTTTCAATGCCTGAGCTCATTTGAGGTTTGTGATTGTTTCCTGTAAACTCCGAACTCAAGTAAACTCTTACACATCTGTCAATCCTCTGCTAGAAACCTACATTGGTTCCCAGTCATGCAATGATTTGGTATAAACATTCTCTTCTGGTTTTTCAAATATTCCTGTGGCCTCTTTCAATATATGTGGAACCTCCAAAGTCTCTACAACTCTCTGAAGTATCTGCACTTCTTTGTTTCTGATTCTTCTCCTCCTTGATCTGAATCACACCACCAATACCCACTGTGCCTTCAACTACCTAACTCCTCCACACTGGAATTCCCACCTTAAATGTTTTTACTTATCTGTCTCCCTTTAAGACACATCTTAAACTCTATCTTTTTGATCAAACGTTTGGTCAACCCCTTGTATCTGCTCATGCAGCTCAGTGTAAAATTTTATTTGATAATGCTCCTGTGAAACAGTTTGGAGCAATGCTAAAGGCTCCATATGAATGGAATTTGTTGTATCCATGGTTTTCATTCCAAGTTTTAGAACTTATTTCCATCATCATCAAGTTGTAGTATATTAGTTTTGGATTCCTCAGTGCAAACAAATTTGTTTCTCTCCCGTTAGTAGCAGTGGACCTCTTCTTTTGAAGATGCATTACATCCACTGGATGTTCAAATTTTACACACAACAATTTAAATGTGTTTCAATTATAGCTCTTATCTCAGCAGCACAACTTGTTTAAATTATATATGTTCAAATAACCATAATTTGTAACCCATACCTCAATAGCTTTGCTCAAGACACTCAGTTGCCCACACGCCATAAGTTAGGAGTATGATGGAACGCAGCTCCACAAACAGTCAAGGAGCTTGGCGCAACCAAGGACTAATTGGCCCACTTAATTGACATCGCATTGCCACATTCATTCTATCTACCACTGGTGCTCAGCAGCAGTGGTACGTAGCATCTATACTGGAGAAGTTCACAAGTTCTCCTTGGACAACACTTTCCAAACACGTAATGAAAACCGAATGAACTGTGGATGCTGTAAATCAGGAACAAAAACTAAGTTGCTGGAAAAGCTCAGCATGTTTCGTATCTGTGAAGAAAAAAATCAGAGTTAACATTTTGTGTTTGGTGACCCTTCCACAGAACTGATGGTGGCTGGAAAAACATACGTTTTCAGTGCCTGAACTCACTTGAGGCATGTGAATGTTTCCTGTAAACTCTGAACTCAAGTAATGTCTTGCTGATCTATCAACCCTCTGCTCAGAAACTGAGGAAGGGTAACCAGACTGAAAATGTTAATTCTGATTTTTTTCTTCACAGGCACTGCCAGACCTACTCAGCTTTTCCAGCAGCTTTGTTTTTGCCTGTCCAAACACTTGACCGCTGTCATCTAGAAGGACAAGGGCAGCTAATACCACCACCTACAAGTTCCCCTTCAAAGCACACACCATCCTGACTTGGAAATAGATCACTGCTTCCAATACTGCTGGAACAAAATCCTGGATCTCTTTTCCTAATGTCAATGCAGGTGTACCTTTATCAAGTGGACTGCAGTGGTGCAAGAGAGCAGTTTTGCAGCATCTCGTCAAGGACAATTAATACCGGGCAATAACAGGTGGTTCATCCAGTGTTGTCAACACCTTATGTACAAATTTTTAAAAAGTTTTACAAGAAGTTAATGCTCCATTCTGTAGAAGTCTTAACAATGGAGACAGACATTTCCAGTGATATTGTATTGTCAAAAATTCATTACATGGAATGATAAAATGTATAATGGCAGAAAAACAAAACTCCACAAATGGCACTTTCTCTTTTGATTTTATTCAGCGTATCCATTATCATTCAAAGTAATGCCTTAAAACTATATTGACATTTCATTATCGTCAATGTTTAGTCATAGCAGTCTTGGATCACTCAGTGAATGCAATGAATGGAAGTATTTAAGTTTAAGTAGATGAGGAAGTTTACTTCCTAATCTGTTAGCCTTATTTCCAAATACTTACTCAGAAGGTTGACTATTAGAATTAAATGCATCACTTTTTGGACAACACTCTGGATTTCATCTTTTTTGATTAGTCACATCTTCCAAAGTTTAAATCTTGCTCCCATTATTCAGTTTAAAATCCTCTCTACTTTCCTAGTTATGTGGCTGGAAAGAACACTGAGCTCAAGACAGTTCAGGTGGAAACTCTCCCATTTGTATTGATCCCATTTTCCATAGTGCTGAGCCTAAGGCCCCACACACCAGAACCCACCTCTCTCACACCAGTCTTTGAGCCATATATCCTTTTCTCTAATCAAACTTTCTTGACGCCAATTTGTATATGACTCAGGTTATAATGGAGAGATTATGATCATTGAACCTCTGCCTTTTTATTTGACATCTACTGTACCACCTCTAGCTAGCTGTAAATATAAAAGATAGTAGGAGTGCTCTAAATATTTAAAGAGTTTACAAATTGGTGTTGTTACTATAGAAACTGAGATGGAGAATTAATGGCAGAAAATAAGGAAATGGCAGATGAATTGAACTGGTACATTATATTTGTCTTCTCTATCAATAATATCCCAGACTGCGATATTTCACAAAATATTTGAGAAAGAGGAACTCAGGAAAATCACAGTCACAAATTAGAGACATTCAGTAAATTTCTGGAACTGTAGACCAGTGCAAGGAGTCTGATGGGCTTCATGTGAGAGTCTTTCAAGAAATGACTTGTGAGATAACTTATGCATTGCTTTTAAATTTCCAAAATTTGCTTGATTTGTGGGCAATCTCATTAGAAGATAGTAAATGTAACCTATTACTTCAAAAAGCAAGGGAAACTAAATCAGGGAGCCAGAGACTAGTTTGATTAGTGTCTGGGCGGCATGGTGCCTCAGTGGTTAGCACTGCAGCCTCACTACACCAGGGACCCGAGCTCAATTCCAGCCTTGGGTAACTGTCTGTGTGGAGTTTGCACGTTCTCCCTGTGTCTGCGTGGGTTTCCTCCGGGTGCTCCAGCTTCCTCCTACTGTCCAAAGATGTGCTGTGTAGGTGGATCGGCCATGCTAAATTGACCATAGTGTTCAGGGGGATGGGCCTGGGTGGGATGCTCTGAGCGGTGGTGTGGACTACTTGCCCCAAAGGGCAAAGCATGGTGATAATTGTGGGAGATTTTAAACCACATACTGAATGGGAGGTCAGATGGCTCCTGTGTCCGTGGTGAACTAGAAATGTTAAAGATTGTAAGAAACTAAAAGTTTCATACCATATGACTCTATGACTCTTAAAGCAAAGCAAGGAACTTGGATGAATTCAATGTAATCAGGTAGTGTTAAAATGATCTTATAAAAGGAATTCATGCTTGGTAGGTTATCTATCTATCACAGCAAAAATGTTATCTAAGAGTTCAATGAGATCTTGATCAGATAGGCCAATGGAATGAGAAGTGACAAGTAGAGATAAATTTGCATTGCATTTTGGTAAAGCAAAAATGGGCAGGCCTTACACTGTTAATGGTAGGGCCCTGGGGAGTGATGTTGAATAGAAGGACATGCCAGAGCAAGTTCATTGTTCCTTGAGACTTGTGTCACAGGGAGACAGAGTGGTGAAGAAGGTGTTTGGCACACTTGCCTTCAATGATCAGAGCACTGAGTGTAGGAGTTGGGTGACCATGTCACTGCTGAACAAAACATTGGTGAGAACATTTTTAGAAAATTACTTATAATTCTGGTCACCCTGTTACAGGAAGGGAGCTGTTAAACTAGAAATTGCACAAAAAGAAATATATAAGGATGTTGCCAGGACTGGAGTGTTTGAGCTATAAGGAGACGCTGTTTAGGCTGGAACATTTTTTTCCCTGGAGTGTAGCAGGTTGAGGGCTGACCTTAGAGATTTATAAAACCATGAGGGGCATAGATAAGGTGAACAGCTGATGTCTTTTTTCCAAAGATAGGACAGTCCAAATCTAGAGGGCATAGGTGTAAAGTTAGAGGGGAAAGGTTGAAAAAGGATCTGAGGGGGAACTTTATCACATAGCACGTAATGTGTATATGGAGGAGCTACCAGAGGAAGTGGTAAAGATGAGTATAATTACAACATTTTCAAGACATTTGGATTTGTACATGAACAGGAAGAGTGTAGAGGGATATAGGCCAAATCCAGGCAAACAGGACTAGTTCAGTTTGGGATACCTGGCCAGCACGGATGAGTTGGACTGAATGGTTTGTTTCCATACCATATGACACTATGACTCTTAAAGCAAAGCAGGGAACTTGGATGAATTCGATGTAATCAGATCGTGTTAAAATGATTTCATAAAAGGAATTCATGGTTGATCTATTTACTGGAGTGCTTTGAGGAGATTGCATGTAATGTGCATAAAGGGGGACAACTGGATATAATGTACTTAGATTTCCAGAAGGCACATGTTAGCGCCTCACATCAAAGATTATTGTGGAAAATACATGCTTGCATTAGGGGAAAGCATACTGGCATGGATAGAAAATGGCCTGGCAACAGAAAACAGTAGTTGGAATGAATGGATATTTTCCAGGTTGGCAATATGCAATGAGTGGTATATCACAGAGATTAATGCTGAAACTTCAACAATGTACAATTTAAATGAATGACTTTGGTGAAATGACAGAAATTACAGTCACCAAATTTGGTAGAATCTTAATGATAGGTAACTCAGTAGGTTGTGATGAAGAAATAGACTATTTCAAAAATATCTTGACAAGTTTAGTGAAAGGGCAAAGATGTGGCAATTGTAGTTTTATGGAAAAACGTGAAGTTGTCTATTTTGGCAGGAAGAATGAAAAAGCATGTTGTCTAAACAATGAGAGCTTGCAAAGCTGAACAACAAAGGAATTTAAGTGTCCTTGTGAAAGAATCATAAAATTAGTGTGGAGATACAGCTAGTAATACAGGAAACTAATAGAATGTTATCATTTATCATGAGGGGAATTGAGGGAAATATATGAGAGTATGCAGATTATGCTTCAGTTTAAAGGGCATTGGAGAGACTGCGTCCTGAACACAATTCACAGTATCGGCCTTCTTATTGAAGTAAAGGCAAAAATAAACATTGGAGGTAGGTTAGAGAAGGTTGACTAGATTAATAACTGGAATAGGCGGATTGTTCAGGGAGGAAAGGTTGGACAGGCTAGGCTAGAGATTAAAAAAAGTAGACTTGACTGAAAATGTAAAATCCTGAAAGGTCTTGAGAGGACAATGTTTTGACTTATGGAAGAATCTAGAACTAGTACTTAGTGATAAAATAATTAGCAGTCACCCAATTAAAACAGGCAAATGTTTTCTCTGTGTGTTTCAATTCTTTGGAATGATTTGTGCCACCTTTTCAGAAAAGAAGGCGTATTTGAATATTTTGAAAGCAAAAGTTGATAGTTTAGTGTTGTGAAGTTTACCGGGGGAAGCAGGAATATGGATTTGAGGTTACAATCAGATCAGCAATGATTTTACTGATTGGCAGAGCAACAGAAGGGCCTGAATGACCTACTCCTACTTTGCATGTTTGTATGTTTTACAACTCACATAAAGACAGTCAAATTGATTCTTCCAGACAATGGCTGACTTAGAAAGCAAACTATTCCAAATGCAGAGATAATAAAATGTGAGGCTCGATGAACACAGCAGGCCAAGCAGCATCTCAGGAGCACAAAAGCTGACGTTTCGGGCCTAGACCCTTCATCAGAGAGGAGTGAAGGGTCTAGGCCCGAAACGTCAGCTTTTGTGGCTCTCTGATGAAGGGTCTAGGCCCGAAACATCAGCTTTTATGCTCCTGAGATGCTGCTTGGCCTGCTGTGTTCATCCAGCCTCACATTTTATTATCTTGGAATCTCCAGCATCTGCAGTTCCCATTATCTCTATTCCAAATGCAGAAGCCAGTTGCAATAAAGACAGTGTCAGTGATGTTCCAGCTAGTGAACCAGAGTAAGAATTCTGATTATGTTTTCTCACAGAGCTCTGTGAATGTGTCAATATGTAAATGTTTGTTCCTTGATTTTCTTTGTCCTGGATGCCTGAGGTTTCAAATTTTCATAATTCAATCATTCATGGGAAATAGGTGCCGTTAGCAAGGCTACCATTTAGTGAGAAGTTGGTATTGAGCCATGTTCTTTGACATAACTGAGTTGATTGCTAAACCAATTCAGGAGACAATTGTGAGTCACGTAAAGCTCAGGCTGGGATAGAGTGGCAGATCTATTTCCCTGAAGAACATCAGTGAACCAGTTGGATCTTTACAGAAATTCAAAATATTTCACGCTCACCATCAACAGCTTTTTATTCACGAATTATTTAATACAGTGAAATTAAATTTTTCAGCAACCATTTTGTGGGATTCAAATTAATTTCTGTGGATCATTAGTCCAAGCTTGTGTGTTTTCTTTTATGTGCTTCTCTTAGATGTAAACATATCA
The DNA here is from genome assembly GCF_030684315.1 of Stegostoma tigrinum. NCBI lineage: Eukaryota > Metazoa > Chordata > Chondrichthyes > Orectolobiformes > Stegostomatidae > Stegostoma > Stegostoma tigrinum. Next base: position 34,107,234 of record NC_081356.1, on the reverse strand, counting down.
ATCACATTCAAGGATTGATGAAGCAAGAATATGAGCTCTTTATTTTAAAGAAAGGGTATATAGAGAAAATGTTCACTGGCAGTTATGAATGGTGTATCTGATTTCTACCACTGCTCCTTCAGACTAATAATCATGAGACTAATACATCATACCCTATTGAGATGTGTAATGATTGATAACAGTTTAAAATGTATGCCCTCAAAGGTATATGCACAACTATCACAGCATGGCCTAGTAGCTAAATCACATTTCAACATAGCAGTAAGTTACTCATTATTTGTTTAATCATGTTGTGAAACAGATTGCAACATCTTATGTATGCACATCTATTGTAAATCGTGTGAAAATTCAGAACCCGCTGTCGGTGATTCTCTGTACATTCACGGGATACACTGCGTAATCTTTTCAAATAAAAATAAACCAGAAATCACCAACTGCCACACAACCCCCTCAATAATTTCCACATTTTATTCTCTTAACTTAGCCGTACAAACTCATGAAAAGGTCACATTGTCAAATTATAGCCATGATGGTGTGTAAGCGGGTTTTAAAAAAAGTTCATATGCTTCGAGCTCTGAAGGAGAGCAAAAATTTCAGGAAAAAGCTCAGCAGACCCAACAGCATCTGTGGACAGAGAAACAGAGTTAACTAATTGGATCCAGACACCCTTTTTCAAAAGTGTGGGCGGCCAGGTGTATAACATTGTTATAAAACCACAAGAACATTTTCCTTTATTAGCGGAAGCACAGGATATATAAAACAGGGGAGGTTATAACAGAATTGTATGAAACAAAAGTGCTGGTCACTGCTTTGCATGAATGTTTAATTAGATCTGAGGGTTTACAGAGAAAATTTTCAAAACTATTGGCAGGACTGGAGAATTCTAACAATGAGGAATGATTTGAAAGGCCAAGTACTTTAGAAGAGAAGAAGGTCCAGGAAGATTTAATTAACATGTATAAAATTAAATCCCTTGAAAAATGGATAGGAAGGATCTGGGAGCTGTCAATTACAGATCGAAGGTAATTTGCAGAAAGATTACAGGAGAATTGACTTGTACTGATATATACACAAATCCTATGGATTAAGAACTGGAAAGTGGAATTAGATTGGATGATTTATTTTCCATTGGCACAAATGGGGTAGGATTAATGACCTCTTCTGCATTGTTAAAATTCTATAATTTCAAATGCTTCCATCTCATGGTAGAATGTCCATAAATTTGAAATAATATTTTGGTTAATGATTAAATGACATTTTATGCTTTAATCTCATTTCTTTATTTCATGCCTCAATCTTTATTTTGCATTCTGGAAAGTTGCAAAAAGTAAACAACTAAATCTATCAGTTAGATTCAGATTACCCTGGAATGGCAAGATATCTCAAAATTTGAGCAGCAGGTGAAACTAGCCGTTTCATGTTGCTACTATGAAGTAGAGTCATAGAGTCCAACTCATCCATGTTGACTCGGTTTTCCAAACTAAATTGCTCCCACTTCCCTGCATTTGGGCCATATTCCTTTAAACCTTTCCTATTCATGTACTTGTCCAAAGGCCTTTTAAATGTTATGATTGTGCCTGCCTGCTGGCATCAAGTCAAAACAGCATTCTGACTAGTAAAGAAATAAAAAATATTGTGATAAAGAAGTTTCACTGACAGTGTGATGTCTACTTCCTGAACACTGGTGAACCACATCAAACAGTAAAACACTTTGGTTGCTTGCAACAAGCATGATACTAACCACACTCAAACTTGCAAAATTTGCGACAGTGTCCAGTGCTAGATGCGATTCTACAAATGGGACACTTGTTGGATAACCCAAAGTTCGAAAAGAATTATGTTAATAACCATTTAAAGATTCCCAGTCCAGGCTGTCACTAGCATGTACTGGAAACTACATATATTAATACACAAGACCCTGTTCTTCAGATTATAAACATGTATTGTACCTTTGCAACTCAACAAGATTGACTATGGCCATTTGCTGTTGATATTAAACAGAGGTTAATGAACAGAAGTTAATCCTTTCCCTGCTCAGCCAGCCTGTTTCAGTTATGGAGGGAAGAAGGGGAGGATCACATATCAAAAGGTGCACAGCTGAAAATATTTCTTGTACATCAGCCTAGCGTGTACTGCTGTGATCGTTGTTTTACTTGTGGTGCTGTGCCTTATAATTATCAAGAAAGGTCAAAACAAATGTCAATACATTCAGAGGACTGCACCCTCAGCAGTTCAAAATTCCTAGAGTGAAAACCATTATTGCATTTTTGACAACACAAATTTGATCAATCATAACACAACGCAATCCTGGGCCAGTGTGCATGGAAGCAGTCCCCAAGGAGCATGGGGGGAACGAGTCCCAGAACAGTGTGTGGAGAAATGGATCTCAGAGCAGCGTGCAGGTAGCATTCCCTGATCGTAGTAAGGGGAAATGAGTCCCTGAGCATTATGCGGGGAAACAAGTCCCAGAGCAGTGTACGGGGAAGCGAGTACCAGAGCAATATGCGGGGAAGAGAGTGCTGGAGCAATATGTGAGGAAGCGAGCACCAGACCAGTGTGCGGCGAAGCGAGTACCAGGGCAGTGTGCGGGGAAGCGACTCCTGGAGCAGGGTAACTAAGGTTGGTGTAGGTGAGTTCTGGTGCGGAGCAGATTGGAGGCTGAGAGCAGAGCAGGACCGTTGTTGGTTTGGGGCCTGGTGCGCACAGTCAGAGCACATGCTGAGCTGCTTCTATTTGAAATCTTTACCTGAGTATAATTTCAATCCTTTAACGACGTTATGGCAATCTTTTTCCAGCTTTTGTTAAAGACACTACAAGTAAAACTATCATTTTTCCTTTTATTTCCCTTTCGTATCCAAGATTTGTACATAGGTATTTGTAATTAAGATATCGCCTTCAAAGGCAGACATTATAAAAAGTTTTCACTGTATTCCTATACTTCTGTCCTGGAGTACATGGGACAATAAAGGATTTTCTATTTTCTGTTCTATTCTATTACTAGCTCAGTTCTCGGTGCAATGTCTTGACCAATCAGAGTCAACTTGCCTTCTTTAAAATTGAAACAGAGCCTGATAGTTACTCTCAATTAGTATTAACTGAGAGATTGGATAATCTATCACATAGTCAAGGTTTTCAGCATGCCTTTGTTAAGGGAAGGCCATGCCTTACAAAATTGAATTCTTTGAGGAATTGACAAGGAGGATCGATGAGGGTGAACGGGTGTTGTCTCTGTGGATTTTCGTAAGGCATTTGACAAGGTCTTTCATGTCAGACTGGTCAAAAAAGTAAAAGCCCATGGCACACAGAGTAATATGTCAAATTGAACATAGATCATAGAACTGTACAGCATAGGAGCAGATGCTTAATAGCACCAAATTAAACTAATAAGACCTACTGCCTGCCCCTTAATCAATATCCTTTCCTTCCTGTATATTGATGTGCTTTTCTAAAAGCCCCTCAAACACACCTATTGTATCTACCTTCACCATCACCCCTGGCATTGCATTCTCGGCTCCTACTGGTCTTTGTGAAAAATTTGCCCCTCACATCTCCTTTGAACTTTCCCCATTTCACTTAAGTGCATATGCCCTAGTATTAGACATTTCAACTCTGGAAAAATGATTCTGACTGTCAATCCTATCTATGCGTCTCATACTTTTATAGGCTTCTCTCAAGTCTCCCCGCAGTCTCCATTCCCGCAAAGAAAACAACCTGAATTTTTCAAGCCACTCCTTATGGATCATGCCCTCTAATTCAGGCAGCGTCCTGGTAAATCTCTTCTGCATCCTCTCCAATGCATCTTCATCCTTCCTGTAATGCGGTGACCACAACTGAACGCAATACTGTGACTATGGCCTAACCAGTTTTATAAAGCTGCAACATGATATCCTGACTTTTGTACTCAATTCCCCGACCAATAAAGCCAAGCATGCCATACACCCACTCTACCCTCCTATGTACTTGCATTGCCAGTTTCAGGGAGTTATAGACTTAAACCCCAAGCTCCCTTAGTACATCAATGTTGTTCATTAACTGTATATTTTTTCTTAACAATTGATCTCCCAAAGTGCAGCATCTCACACTTCCCTGAATTAAACTCCATCAGTTACATTGCCCATATCTGTGACTGATCCATATCCCACTTTATCCTTTGACAACCTTCTGCACTATCCACAACTCCACTGATCTTTGTATTGTCTGAAAACTGACTAAGCTACTCATCTACATTTTAATCCAAGTCATTTATCACAAACAGCAGAGGTTCCAGTATGGATCCCTGCTGAAGACCATAGTCATGAGCTTCCAGCCAAAAAAAAGCCCTATTCCACTACCCTCTGTTTCTGCAGGCAAACCATTCTGAATCAACATGGCCAAGTCACCATGGATTCTGTGCATCTTAATCTTCTGGATGAACCTACCATGAGGGACCTTGTCAAAAGCCTTACTAAAATCCATGTAGATGGCATTCATTGTTCTCCATCATCGATCACTTTTATCACCTCCTTGAAAAATTCAATGAAGTTAGTAAGACATGACCTACCCGGCACAAAGTCATGCTGACTGTCCCTAATTAGGACATGCTTTTCCAAATGCACGTAATCCAATCTCTAAGAATTCTCTCCAATAGCTTTCCAACCATCAATGTGAGACTCACCAACCTATAATTTCCTGAAGTATCCCTATTTCCCTTCTTGAACAGAAGAATAGCATAAGCTACTCGCCAGTCCTCTGGGACTTCTCCATTGGCTAACAAGGGTACAAAGAAATTGGTCAAGGCCCCAGCAATCTCCTCTCTTGCCTCTCTCAGTAACTTGGGGAAGATACCATAAGGACTTATCCATCTGGATGCTCTTCAAGAGACCAACACCACCTCTTTCTTGATCTCAAATTGCCTTAGCATATTAGCATGCTCCACACAAATCTCACTAACCTCCATATCCTTTTCCTTGATGAATACCGATGCAAGGTCCTCATTTAGGATCTCACCCACACTCTGTGCCTCCAAGCATAAATTCTCTCCTTTATCCTTGAGTGGTCCTACCTTCTCCCTAGTTATCATCTTGTTTCTAACATACGTATAGAATGCCTTGGGATTCCCTTTAACATACTTGCCAAGGTCATTTCATGGCCCCTTCTTGCTGTCCCAATTCCCTGCTTGAGTTCTTTCCTGTTTTATTTATATTCCTCACAGGCCCTGTCCCATTTTAGCTTCCAAAACCTACATATGCTTCTTTTTGACTAAATTGTTAATCTCCCTCATTAGCTAAAGGTCCCTCTCGTTGCCATCCTTGCCCTTCCACCTTACCTGGAACATGCCAGTCCTGAACTCTCCCCAGAAAGTCCCTAAGCAGCTCCTGCATGTCAAATGTAGACTTCCTGGATAACAGCTCTTCCCAATTAACACTCCCTAGCTCCTGCCTAATACTGATGTAATTTGCCCTCCCCTAATATAGTACCTTCCTGCAAAGGCCTGATATATCCTAATTCATAGCTAGTGCAAAATTCAAGGGATTGTGATCATCGTTTCCAAAATGATTTCCTACCGAAAGGTCAGTTACTTGGCCAGGTTTATAAGGTCCAGCATGGCCCCTCCTCTAGTTGGACTATCCACGAACTGTTTCAAGAAACTCTCTTGGATGTGCATAACACATTCTGCCCCATCTCAGCCTCTTGCTCTAAGGGAGTCTCAATCAATATTGAATCCTAAGTTGATTTAGTAACATGAAACAAAGGGTAATGTTCAGTGGCTATTCATACAAATGGAAATCTATTTCAAGTGGTGCTCCACAGGGCTCAGTGTTGGGGCACCTGCTGTTTATTTTATGCATTATCGATTTGGACTTGAATACAAGAGACACAATCGGGAAATCTGCAGACAACTTAAAAATTGGCCATGTATTGGATAGTGTAGAGGTTAGCTGTAATTTCTAAAATGAAGTCGATGGGTTGATAGAGCGAGTGAGAAATTAACAGATGGAGTTTAACTCTGATAAGTGTGAGGTAATGCATTTAGGGGTGTCAAACAAGAAAAGGAAATGCATAATAAATGGGAAACTACTGAGAGGGGGAGAGCAAGTGAGAGTTCTTGGCATGCAACTATGCAGGTTCCAAATGATAGCAGTACAAGTAGATAAGTTTGTAAAGAACACATATGGAATGCTCATCTACATTAGCAAGAGGTATAGAATACAAATGTTTGGATGTGATTATGAAATGGTATAAGAGACTGGTGAGGCCACAACTGTAGAACTGTGTGAGGTTCTGGTCACTACCTTACAAGAAGAAGAAATTATTCTGGAGATGATGCGGAGAAGATTTAACAGAAGGGTGCCAACCCCAGAGAATTGTAACTACAAGGAGATGTTGGAGAAGTTGGGGTTGTTTTCCTTGGAACAGAAAAGGCTGAGGAGAGACATAATTGAGATGCACAAAATTAAGAGAGGTAGGGCTAGAGAAGAAAGGAGAAACTTATTTCCATTGGCACAGAGTTCGAAGACCAGGCGTCATATATTCAAGCAAAGAGGCAAAGGATTGAAAGGGATAGAACATAGAACATAGAACAGTACAGCACAGAACAGGCCCTTCAGCCCACAATGTTGTGCCGACCATTGATCCTCATGTATGCACCCTCAAATTTCTGTGACCATATGCATGTCCAGCAGTCTCTTAAATGACCCCAATGACCTTGCTTCCACAAATGCTGCTGGCAACGCATTCCATGCTCTCACAACTCTCTGTGTAAAGAACCCGCCTCTGACATCCCCTCTATACTTTCCACCAACCAGCTTAAAACTATGACCCCTCGTGCTAGCCATTGCTGCTCTGGGAAATAGTCTCTGGCTATCAGCTCTATCTACGCCTCTCATTATCTTGTATACCTCAATTAGGTCCCCTCTCCTCCTCCTTTTCTCCAATGAAAAGAGACCGAGCTCAGTCAACCTCTCTTCATAAGATAAGCCCTCCAGTCCAGGCAGCATCCTGGTAAACCTCCTCTGAACCCTCTCCAAAGCATCCACATCTTTCCTATAATACGGCGACCAGAACTGGACGCAGTATTCCAAGTGCAGTCTAACCAAAGTTTTATAGAGCTGCAACAAGATCTCACGACTCTTAAACTCAATCCCCCTGTTAATGAAAGCCAACACACCATATGCTTTCTTAACAACCCTGTCCACTTGGGTGGCCATTTTAAGGGATCTATGTATCTGCACACGAAGATCCCTCTGTTCCTCCACACTGCCAAAAATCCCATCCTTAATCCTGTATTCAGCTTTCAAATTCGACCTTCCAAAATGCATCACCTCGCATTTATCCAGGTTGAACTCCATCTGCCACCTCTCAGCCCATCTCTGCATCCTGTCAATGTCCCGCTGCAGCCTACAACAGCCCTCTATACCGTCAACGACACCTCCGACCTTTGTGTCGTCTGCAAATTTGCTGACCCATCCTTCAATCCCCTCATCCAAGTCATTAATAAAAATTACAAACAGTAGAGGCCCAAGGACAGAGCCCTGTGGAACCCCACTCACCACTGACTTCCAGGCAGAGTATTTTCCTTCTACTACCACTCGCTGTCTTCTGTTGGCCAGCCAATTCTGTATCCAAGCAGCTAAGTTCCCCTGTATCCCATTCCTCCTGACCTTCTGAATGAGCCTACCATGGGGAACCTTATCAAATGCCTTACTGAAGTCCATATACACCACATCCACAGCTCGACCCTCATCAACTTTTCTAGTCACATCCTCAAAAAACTCGATAAGGTTTGTGAGGCATGACCTACCCCTCACAAAGCCGTGTTGACTGTATTTGATCAAGCCATGCTCTTCCAGATGGTCATAAATCCTATCCCTCAGAATCCTTTCTAACACCTTGCAGACGACAGACGTGAGACTTACTGGTCTGTAATTGCCGGGGATTTCCCTATTTCCTTTCTTGAAGAGAGGAATTACATTTGCTTCTCTCCAGTCCTCAGGTACGACTCCAGTGGAGAGCGAGGATGCAAAGATCTTCGCAAGTGGCGAGGCAATTTCATTTCTCGCTTCCCAAAGCAGCCGAGGACAAATCTGGTCTGGGCCTGGCGACTTGTCAATCTTAATGTTTGACAAAATTTTCAGCACATCAGCTTCCTCTATCTCTATCCATTCCAGCATGCACACCTGCTCTTCAAAGATTTCATTCACTACAAAGTTCGTTTCTTTCGTAAAGACAGAAGCAAAAAAACTCATTAAGGGCCTCCCCTACCTCCTCAGACTCCAAACACAAGTTCCCTATGCTATCCCTGATCAGCCCTACTCTTTCTTTGACCATTCTCTTATTCCTCACATAAGTGTAAAATGCCTTTTTGTTTCCCTGATTCCTTCTGCCAAGCCTTTCTCGTGCCCCCTCCTGGCTCTCCTCAGACCATTTTTGAGCTCCTTCCTTGCCTGCGTGTAATCCTCTCTAGCTGAACTTGACCCTAGCTTCCTCCACCTTATGTAAGCTACCTTCTTCCTTTTCACAAGAAGCTCCACCGCTCTCGTCATCCAAGGTTCCTTTATATTACCCCTTCTTGCCTGTCTCAGAGGGATATATTTACTCATCACTCGCAACAACTGTTCCTTAAACAGTCTCCACATGTCTATAGTTCCCTTACCATGGAACAATTGCTCCCAGACCATGCTTCCTAACTCATGTCTATTCGCATCATAGTTTCCTCTTCCCCAATTAAATATCCTCCCATTTTGCCTAATCCTCTCCTTCTCCATAGCTATGTAGAATGTGAGGCAGTTATGGTCACTGTCACCAAAATGCTCTCCCACCACAAGATCTGATACCTGCCCCGGCTCGTTTCCAAGCACCAAGTCTAGAATGGCCTCTCCCCTCGTCGGCCTGTCAACGTACTGAGTTAGGAAACCCTCCTGAACACACCTTACAAAAACAGCTCCATTCAAATCTTCTGCTCGAAGCAGGTTCCAATCAATATTAGGAAATTTAAAGTCACCCATTACAACAACCTACTGCGTCCACACTTTTCCAAAATCTGTCGACCTATGCTTTCTTCAATCTCCCTGCTGCTATGGGGGGCCTGTAGTAAACCCCTAACGAGGTGACTGCTCCCTTGCTGTTCCTAATTTCCACCCATACTGACTCAGTAGGCAGATCTTCCTCGACAATGGAAGCTTCTGTAGCTGTGATACCCTCTCTGATTAGTAGTGCTACACTCCCCTCCCCTTTTTCCTCCCTCCCTATTCTTTTTAAACGTTCTAAACCCTGGAACATCCAGCAACCATTCCTGCCCATGAGAAACCCATGTCTCTGTTATGGCCACAACATCATAGCACCAGGTACTGATCCATGCTCTAAGTTCATCACTTTTATTCCTGATACTCCTTGCATTAAAGCAAACACACTTTAACCGATCCCTTGGTTTCTTCCCACTAGCTGGCCTAGCTCTTGCTACTGCCTCACCTGCATCAACTCTCACCTCCGGTATACAGCTCAGGTTCCCACCCCCCTGCCATACTAGTTTAAACCCTCTCGAACTAGTATAGCAAAGCTTCCACCCAAGACATTGGTCCCCTTCCAGTTCAGATGCAACCCGTCCTTCTTGTACAGGTCCCACCTTCCCCAGAAGGCATCCCAATTATCTACATATCTGAAGCCCTCCCTCCTACACCAGCTGCGTAGCCACGTGTTCAGCTGCGCCCGCTCCCTGTTCCTCGCCTCGCTATCTCGTGGCACTAGTAGTAAACCAGAGAACACTACTCTGTTCGTCCTGCTCTGCAGCTTCCATCCTAACTCCCTGAAATCGCTTTTTATATCCTCAATCCTATTTCTGGCTATATCATTTGTGCCGATATGTAACACGATTTCTGGCTGTTCGCCCTCCCCTTTTAGAACCTTATACACCCGATCGGAGACGTCCCGGACCCTGGCACCAGGGAGGCAACATACCTTCCGGGAATCTCGATCCTGACCACAAAATCTCCTGTCAATTCCCCTAACTATCGAGTCCCCTACCACGAGTACTTTTCTATTCTGCCTCCTTCCCTTCTTTGCCACAGTGTCAGGCTCAGTGCCAGAGAACTGACTACTATGGCTTTCCTCTGGTAGGCATCCCCCCCAGCAGTATCCAAAACAGTATACTTATTGCTGAGGGGAATACCCACAGGGGATCTCTGCACTGTCTGTCTGTCCCCTTTCCTCCCCCTAACTGTAACCCATCTATCCTTGTCCTGAGCCTTAGGAGTGACCAACTCCCGGTAACTCCTCTTAATTACCCCCTCTGCCTCCTGAATGATCCATAGTTCATCCAGCTCCAGCTCCATTTCCCTAACACGGTTTTCAAGGAGCTGTAGTTGGGTGCACTTCCCGCAGATGTAGCCAGCGGAGACGTGTGCCACATCTCCCAACTGCCACATTCTGCAGGAGGAGCAAGCAACTGCCCTAGCATCCATACCCCACTTATCTGAACACCCACTCAATACTAAAGTAGAAAGCTTACGTCAAGTAATAATAGCAAATTAATAACAAACTTATATCCAATAGAGAAAGTTTAGAATGAACCGTACCTTATTAACTAGGTTAGAGGAGGAGGGCGGGTGGGAGACACTACAGTTGTAGAGTCTCGGGTTTAGCCGCCTTGCTGATATATGTGGTCACTGCTTTCCTTCCCGGCTGCCCCTCTGGTCCTCGTCACTTCCTCCGCTGCTCCCGCTCCTTCTGTGAAAGAGGAAAAACACCGCTGCCCGCTACCGGTAAGTAATTTTAAAAATAAACTGCTTTACCTTAGCTGCAGTCTTCTGGGTCCGTCTTCCCTCCGCTGCTGCTCGCACTCAAAAATCTTTATTTTTACAGAGGTGCCTGGTATTTGCTGCCTGAGTTGGAGGTAGGGACCTTAAATTCTTTTAAGTCGTATGTGGATCTGCTAAGGGCCATGTGAAGAAAGATGGAATTAGAAAGAGCATCTGGTTGTTTTTGGGCCGATATGGATAAGATGGACCAAATTACCCTTTTCTGTGCTGTATCATTTCTAGGGTTCTTTCACTGGTTTTAACTGTACCATTCTTTATGGTAATACCTCCCATAAATATTTGTCTCTCCTTAAATTAGTATTCTTGTGAACTGCCCTGAAGCATGCATGGTGAAAAAGAGCATCAACAAATGTGTGTTTTTCTAGCAATATTCTAACCCTCATTCGGAACATAGGAATAGGAACAGGCCATTCAGCTCCTCAAACCCGCTTTGTCATTCAATAAGATTATGGCTGATCTATGGCCTAACTCCATATGGCTGCCTTGGGCCCAGAACCTTTGATACCCTTGATTCATAAAAAATTGTCAATCTCATATTTATATTTAACCATTGAATTTGCATCAACCACCATTTGAGGAAGAAAGTTCCAAATCTCCACCACTCTTTGTGGGTAGAAGTGCTTTTTAACATCCCTCCTGAATGGCCTGGCCCCAATTCTTAGAGTATGACCCCAGTTCAACCAATGCAACTAGTTTATCTTTATCTACCCTGTTTTTTTCTGATAGTATCCTGAAGACCTTGATTTGATCACCCCTTAACCTCTTAAATTCTAGAGAATAAAGGCTCAATACGCCTAATCTCTTTTCGTAATTTAAGGCCCAAATGATATCCAGGTATCATCCTTGAAAAACTTGCTGAGCTCACTCCAGGATCAAAATATTGTTCCTAGGCTATAGGACCACATCTGCTCACATTACTCGAAGTGAGGTCAAACTAAGATTTTGAATAAATGGTGCATAATTTCTGCATCCCTACACTCCAGCCCTTCAACTATGAAAAACAGCATTCCATCAGTCGTCTTGACTATTACCTGCACCTTTTCATGGCATTTCAAAGAATGATGCACTTGAACTTTAAAATCTTATTGGACACGTACTGTATTTAACTTTGTGCTTCAAAACAAAAATGCCCTGATCTAGCCTTTGTTGGTCAGAAATAGATAATCTCACCATTGCTTATGTTAAAATCCATCAAACACAATGTTGCCTATTCACCTAATCTATTAATATCCTGTTGTAACATTATGCTGTTGTCAACACTGTCTACAATTGCTGTTCAATTTTGTGTTGTCAGCAAATTTGTATTGTTTTCATGCTATTATCCAAGTTACTGATGAATGTTGTGACTAACTAAGGCCCTACCACAGGTCCCTGCCGGACAACACTTGTTCTTCCCAGTATTCCAACTCTGATTCCTGCCACTCAACCCATTTGCTACCCAGAGTCAGTAATTTGCCCTTAATTCCATCAGCATCCACTTTAGCTTACCGCCTCTATCAAAAGCCTTCTGCAAGTCCTTTCATCCATTCATTTGCCTTTGTCCAGCACCTATGTCACGTCTTCAAAAACTCAATGAGGTTTGTCATACATGACCTATCCTTCATGTATCCATGCTGACTCTTTCTGTTTAACTGAAAATTTTCAAGATGATCAGTTATCCTATCCTTGATTATCAACAATATCCACCCCTACCCCCGCTCCCCACAGATGTCAGATCTGTTTGCCTGCTTCTTTGAGCATACATGAATATGATTGGCTGCTTAGCTTCACTCAAGAAATCCATGATGGTTGGCCTCAAAATGAAATTAACATGGGGAAAGGTGAAATCTATGCTACGGCTATCTCTGGATGTCTATCCATGGGTAGCTTTCTACAAGTCTGTTGTTTTCCCACTGACAGCAAAGCCCAGACCATGCATGTTACAACAAATCACTCACACAATGCCCAAAAATTAAAGATGGTGATTGGAAAACTTCTGGAATGCTTCCAAACTTTGAGTCACACTTAACTCAGTTTAATGAAATAAAGCTGTTGTCCTTTTAGTGTTGGTTTCAAAAAAGCTCAAGACAATAAAAATTTTACTTGAAATTCTTTGAATTCCAGTGGGAGGTTGGATACGTTCTAAATGTGTTGTTGTACCACAATAGCATTCCTCATAATATACACAAATTCTGTATGGTTACCTATTAGAGATTCATTAGCCTGTCTCCAACCTCTTCCATCTTCATAAATTCATCCATCTATACCCCTGTTTGAGTTAATCTGCTGTTGGAGCCCTGATCTGCTCTTTGCTACATTTGGTTTTGCTAGTCCAGTGCTGTACTGCCCAAACTCATAACATGTCAAAGCAGTCTTGCAGAAATCCACATTAGTTCCTGGTCCCGAAACATATTGCTTTAAACATTCACATCCTTCACTATGCTTTTGTCCTCCATTTCCCATTCCTGACGTTTTCTCTAGACCTGCAACCCTCCTATTTCCAGTTCTAGCCTCTTGCTGATCCCAGATTTAAATTGCAGTGTCAGCTGCCTCAATGTCAATCTCTGGAATTCCCTTCCTAAACCTCTGCAACTCATTTTCTGTCCAGATGCTCCTTAAAAACTACCTTTTGCTGTCAGCAGCATACTTCTATGAGATTTTTTAGTGGCGCAGTGTCAAATGCACTTTGATAATACCTTGGGATGTTTTACGATATTAAGGATGTGATGTAAAAACACATTTCTGGAATTGTTTTACTTTAGCACATTCAGAAGCCAGGTTGGTCAGCCTCACCACCTAAAATACAGAACCATGTTTTTTACAGAGACAATGCATCCTGAGAGTGAAACCAAGTGCAATGAAAGACAGCATCTGTTAATTTAAGAGTGATTCCAGTTCTTAAATATACAGGAACAGAACATTCTCGGCACATACCCAAATCAGGATCTAAGGAAATATTGGGATAGAACTTTGTTCCAACTATTGGCTGAGTGTTGTTCAGTTTTAATATATTCATCACCAGCTGGTAGTAGCAGTATGCTTTATTTTCCAGTTACACTTCACAATCTTTCTTTTCAAAGTACTGCAGTCAAAAGACACTGATTTATTTGTAGTAATTTTGCAAAGGTAATATGGAAAGTCATACAAAGCAGCTCAGAAGGAAAAAAGAAGTGCAATTCACCTCCAAATGACACCCATCCACTAAAGGTGCACAGAGCTGCTTATAAACAATCTCAACATGTTATCAGTGCGCAAAAGCTGCCAAGTTTATTCAGAATTGCACTTATGGGTATCAGTGGCAGCTGTTGGTGTTGAATTTAGAATCATCATGTAGACAGCAAAATTATTTAAAATCACTCAGAGCCATGTTTAAACACTCAATTCTGCCACTGTAGTTAAAGGAAAATAATGTGTCATCTGTTCCAACATGATAATGACATAGTATTTACATCAGTGAAAGGTGAAAAGAACATTGTTTGCTGCCTAACAAACAATTGATATGTTCCCAGTAGCATGTTAATTTATATTGTTAGAAAGCATGATGCATCAAATTCCTCATGCACTGAAGAGATACTTTGTGGACAATCTTTTCACAAAATGAAATTTTAGTTTGAAGTGTAAGATAACACTTCAGAAACAATGGGATAGATGGAACCCTTTCAGCCTTCAAATCTGTTCTTCCATTCTATTAGAGCTTGGCCAATCAATATCTATATTTACCCATATCCAACCACAGACCAGCAGACAATGAACAGCACGGTTACTATGATTCAGAAGATTGTCGGTTAAAGGTTCAAGTTCCGTCCGAGAGATTTGAGTACAAAGTGCAGGCTGCCACTTCATTGTCAAAATGATCCCTTTCAGAGAAATATTAATTCAAGATTGTACCCATTAATCTCAAAAATATCATGAGGATTCATGAATACTGAGGAATTTGAATCCTGTTAGAGTTTTGAAGTCATACAGCAGTGAAACACACCCTTCAGCCCAACGAGTCCATGCTGACCTTAATCCCAAACTAATCTATCTGCCTGCACTTGGCTCATAACCTTCTATTTCTTCTACTTATTTAAATGCCTTTTAAACGTTGTAACTGTACATGCATCCATCACTTCCTCTGGAAGTTCATTCCACTTACAAATCACTCAGTATAAAAACATTGTTCGTCACATTTTTTTAAATCTTTCTCCTCTCACCTTAAAAATATCGCTGCCAGTCTTGAAAATCCCTGCCCTACGGAAAAGAAATCTGCTACTCACTTTATCAATGCCCATCATTATTTTATGAACCTATATAAGGTCACATCTCAACCTCCTATGCTCCAGTGAAAAAAATCCCAGCCTATCTGTCCTCTTGTTATAACTCCACTGTCCATTCAAGGCAATATCCTGATAAGTCCCTCCTTAACCCTCTCCAAATTAATTATATCCTCGCTATAAGAGGGAGACCAGAACTGGACATGGTACTGCAAAAGAGGCCACACCAATGTCTTGTATAACCTCAATATAATGTCCTAATTCCTGTACTCAAAGGTCTGAGTAATGAAGACAATCATGCTGAATGCCTTTCTAGCTACCCTGTTAATATGTGATGCAAAGTTCAAAGAATAATCTACCTGAACCCCAGGTCTCTTTGTTCTACAACACTGCCCAAGGTTGTCATAATAGATAATTAATAAATCTAGAATAAAATTCAGTCTCAGCAATATTGACATTAAAACCCTATCTTGTCTCTGGTGCCTTTCAGACAGTAAAATCTGATATCCTGACTGAGTAAGGTCTATATGTGACTCAGTTGCACAGCAATCAGATTGACTCTTAACTGCCTTCTAACCACTCAGTTCTATTAAAGAAATTGATATATCACCACCTTTTCAAGAACAATTGGGGATAGCCATAAATACTGACTAATTTCCATTAACAGACACCTCTCGAGAATAAATTTTAAAATGTCACAGCATTCCTTGCCTAAATAACCTGCTATCAGCAAAGTATTTTTAATAAAAATAATGAACTCAGAATGACTAGAGATCGGATGTTAAAGGCTTCAAAAAAAGTCAGCAAAATGAGACATAATTTGATTAACAAACTCAGATTGAGTTCTATGTGATTTTAGATTCGTGATTTGATACTGGTCATTCCTTGAGTCAATTGTTATTCCTAACAGATTTATTTCTGCCATACATCATATATGAAAACACTCTAATGTGGACTTGTGATGGTTGAAAATAAGAAGCTTGCAGCAAGATTGAAGATTGCAACTTTTAGATTTAATTGTTTATTCTTACAAATTAACCTCTCATTTTGCACTAAAAGGATTTAATTGATTCAAAGACATTTGAAAGTTGACAATTCATCACTGTCAGTCTCTAGACTACTTGCCTGGGAGGGTAGCTGAAACCAGCTAAATGCTTCCATTCAACATCATGACATTTCAGAATTTCCTGATTTGTACCTTAGTATTCGGTCGATGCCTTCGGTCATTGACAAACTTTCAAAAGGTCATCTAAAGATCAGTGACCACAAATAAAGATGAGCTTACACAACATGTTTTATAACCTTAGTCATCCCAAAATGTTTTATAATCAGTGAAGGACAGTGCTGGGCAATGGAAGGCAGCCAAAGGGATATTTTTAAATTTTGCTCATTACTGTAACAAGTAAAGGAGAGCAACCATTTTGTGCACAGCAAATTCACATGAAGAGCATGGGATCATGGCCAGAAATCCGCATTAGTGATGGTAGTTGAGGTGCAAAAACAAGTCAGAACTCCCTCATGTTCATCTAAAATATCGCTAGAGGGCAGAATATATTTCATCCTTGATGGTAGCTTGGGTAATTGGGATGACAGTGGTGGTGACTTTTAATCAGGCAGGACAGTGCAAGGTGGAGAGCCTGGTGGCTACGAATGAAAGCTGGGCTAGGATAGATTGTGGAAAGCCTCCTCACCCTGACGCAAATTCAGACCCTTAAGTGGGTAATTATTGCCAAATTAAGGCTCTGATCCCCCGTTTGTTGGTGTTCGCCCAGCAGCAGGTGGGAGAGTTAACATGTCAGAAGCTCTCTTAAGTTGGTTGAGTGACTTCAGGACTTGGGTGGTGGAGCATCATTCAAATGCACTCAGCATCAGGAATGTGGGTTTGATCTGCTGAGAGCTGCCCACCTTAATCTTTTTCAGGTCTCCTGCAAACCCCCCCCCCCCCCCCCACCCCCCCAACCACACACACATCCTTTCCATCAACCCATCCTTATGACCTCAGTCACCAGTGGCCTGGGTCAGTTATCAATCCTCAGTGTGTAGCGGGTGCATTACTGCTGTCAGCCATAGCTTCTAGGGTCATTAATGGGCAATGGATTGGCCAGCAATTCTTGGTGAGTGTGTTTTCCACCCCTGGGGTCCTAAATCCAGGCAAAAGCCTAGCACTAAACATTTATCTAGTGGCCCTTCCCAGATGATGTTGCTGTGAGGTTGCCATTGATTCTTCCACAGGCATGCAAGGCTCCCACGAAATTCCCCCAAAGGTTCTATCTTATCTACCTAAGAGGGCAGATAGCCTCATTTAATGTATGGTCTGATGGATGGTGTTTCAAGCAGTATAATACTCTATCACGTCTCACTTTCCTGTTGGGTATGCCTTAAATCTTTTGGTTCAGAGGTACAAGTGTTATCCCTAGAATTACATGTTACACCAGTGAAGACTTCTTCCTACATCAGAAATTCCAAAGCCAATTCAAATACTTCTAAATGCTTCACGTTAGTTTTATACATTAGTGCTCTTATTGAAAGTACACCAGAGATTGGACCAGACAACTAGAAGTATCACAGTAAAACACCCCAATTTCTGCACTTGATGTTCAATGTGGCTTACTTTCCAAGCAGTACCATTATAAATTGATAAAGAAGAAAAATCTTGCATTCATACAGTGCCTTTCTGAATCCTAGGGCACCACAAATCTTCCATAACGACAATGGAAATGTAATCCATGTTATTTTAAAAAAAATCATTTCTGAGGCATTGAAATACTGGTTTCACAAGTGTCAGTGAATCAAATATCCCTACAAATTAATGATCCCCTTGTTTTCCTGTCCATAAAGTATTAGTGAATGCAATGTATGTCTCATCACATGAAATATATATGCTGAGACGTCAGTCTTAATTTCGAAGTTAATTCTGTCCCCAAGTCACCATAAATGAGGCTGACTCTCGTATTAGCAGAAGCAGTCCAGGTACTGGGCTAAATTCTCATTAAAAAAACAAAAATAAGCCTACTAAAGATTCAAAAGTCATAACCTAATGATGTAAAAGTGCCAAAGCATAATCTTGTTGTCCAAGTATGGAGAGTTCTGTGCCGTCTGCTGTTCAGCAAAAGCAACATGACAGGAGGTCTTATCTGGCTTGAAGAGGGCATGCTTCAAAACGTAACCAATTTGTGAATTCTTAGGAATGCACACGAGGAGATGACAAATATTGCTAATATCACTGTTCTAGCAGACCAGAGACCTAGGGTGTGTGATTGGAGGTTCACGTTTCAATTTGGCAGCTGCAGGGCTTAAATTTGGGAAGTGAAAGCCAGTCTTTCAAATGATGAACTGGAAACAATCATTGATGGTTGTAAAAAATGATTTGGTGGATGAATGCTCTTTAGGAAAAGAAATCTGCCATTTCATCCTCCTACCCATTTTCAGCGAGACCCTAAATATGATCATTAGGCATGAGGAATACACCATTATTGTACAACCATGATGTCAAAGACTAATGGTTCAAAAAGAATCAGTATTGGCTCATGGCAAATCAGGATGGGCAAGCAATGGATTGCCATATGGCTCCAAGCCACAAAGCAGACAATGAGAGTAAGGGGTAATTTCAAAGTGGCACAAAGTGGGAAATAATGTCCCAGAATGGCCAATGCTAGAACAATTTTTGTTCACGCAATTTTACACTGGTTATTTGAACTTTGAAATAAAAAATACAATTTCCAGATTTCAGACATTAAACTGGATGGTGGGAGATGTCTAAGAAGACAGCAATGAATCACAGGAGGACTTGAATAAGCTTGCAGAACAGATAAATAGCTGACTATGCAGATAAATGAGGACTGGTAAAATGGTAGGAAGTGGAAGGAGGTATTATTTGAAAGGAAAAATGTCGGTTGGAGAATAGAAGAAAGGATCTTAAAGAACAGTCACATGAATCATGACAGGCTACATCACAGAATTGTAAGGCCTTTAAAAACTCAAACCAAGTTTCCATCTTTATCTGGAGGGGAATAGAATCATAAACTACAGAGGTGTTCCTCAATTGCATCATAATTTTATTCAAACCACAGCGAAGTGTCATCATTTTATGAGAAGTAGTATAGAGAGAAGGTGCTGACAATATTTTCAAGAATGATACCAGAAATCTGTGAATATACATAATAAGAAAGGATTAACAGGCTGAGTCCCTTCTCTTGAAACAAAGAAGACTGAGTAGTAACTTAGTAGAAGATTTTTAAATTATACAAGGTTTTGATAGAGTGGCAAAGGAGACAATGCTTTCTTTTGTTGGGCAAAACATACCTAAAAGCTATCCATGTAAAGAGAGTCACAAAAAAAATTCAATCAAGACGTCAAAGATGAAACCTTGTCATTCAAACAATGTGAAATAAGAATGTGAAACTTTCTTTATGAATATGACATCCACACTCCTTTCAGTAAATATTAACAAGGTTTAATTTGAATTTTATGTTAAAAAAATCAGTTTAGAAGGCATGGTTATGAAGAAACCTACTGCTGAAGAATTTACTCAGGCTTCAGTTCCATTTGATATGGCATCACTATGACATAGCTTCTTATGCATGCTCGCAGATTATAGAGTCATACGGTACAGAAATGGACTCTTCGGTCCAACTAGTCCATGCTGAAAATGTTCCCAAACTGAACTAGTCGTACCTGTTTGCACTTGACCATATTCCTCCAAATGTTTCTTCCTCAGGTAATTATCAAAATCACGTTTAAACATTGTAACTGTACCCGCACCCACAACTTCCTCTGGAAGTTGATTCCACACAAGAGCCACTCTTTGGGGAAAAAAGTTACTCCATGTGTCTATTTTAAAGCTTTCACCACCCATCTTAAAAATATGCCCCCTAGTCTTGACATTTGTCATCCCAGGGAAAAGACACCTGCCGATCACCTTATCTATACCACTCCTGATTTTATAAATCCCCATAAGATCACCCCTCAACCTTCTACAAATCAGTGAAAAAATCCCAGCTGAACCAGCCTCTCCTTATAACTCAAGCCCTCCATTCCCAGCAGCATTCTAGTAAATATCTTCCTAACACTCTCCAACTTAACAGTATTGTTTCTATAGCAGGGCAACCAGGACTGCATGCAGAACTCCAGCAGAGGCCTCACCAAAGCGCTGCACAACCTCAACATAATCTCCCAACTCTTCCACTCAAAGATCTGAGCAATGAAGGCAATCTTGCTAAATTCCTTCTTAATCACGCGATTTGTGATGCAAACTTCAAAGAATTATGCACCTGAACACGTTTGTCTGTTGTACAACATTAGTCAAGGCCCTACTTTTAACTGTATAAGTCCTGCCCTTGTTAGTTTTATCAAAATGCAATACCAATAAAATTCTTAGAGTAAAGGTATAACTAACATTTTACTCCACACATTCTATCTTAAGAAGCAGTTGAAGTGAATGGTATGAATGCAGTTAAGGGGAAAATGTAATGAATGCAGTTATGGGGCAATGGATAAGCTTACAAGGGGAAGGACAATAGATGGCAACAGTGATATACTTAGATGAGGAAAGATAGGAGGGGGCTTCATTGAATCATTAGTACTAGCATAGATTGGATGAGCTGAATGCCCTGTCTCAGTGCTGTATTTATTGTGCAATTTGACTTAGATGTCAACAGCACCAGAAACATTCACATCATTTGAGCCAAACAAATGACTGTCTCAGTAGCAGAGGATTATAAGGGATGGTTATTAGATTAGATGAGATTTCCTACAACATGGAAACAGGCCCTTCGGCCCAACAAGTCCACACCGCCACTTGAAGCATCCCCCTATAACCTACATACCCCTGAACACAATGGGCAATTTAGCATGGCCAATCCACCTAACCTGCACATCTTTGGACCATGGAAGGAAACCGGAGGACCCGGAGGAAACCCACGCAGACACGGGGAGAATGTACAAACTCCACACAGACAGTCGCCCGAAGCGGGAATTGAACCCAGGTCCCTGGCATTGTGAGGCTGCGGTGCTAACAACTGAGCCACCATGCTGCCCCGTTATCTACTGGTTCTAATTGGAGATTGAGTTTTGAAAAGAAAAATCCAGCTCTATCAAGAGTAAAAAATATTTATTTGCTAAGTCTTCCACCAGACAGAATTTAACATATCTATGACAAAAATTACGGATAATCTCCTCTGGCTGGAAGTTTGGTTCATGTAGATTTTATATAGAGAATCTGAAAGAACAAGATAATGTGAGCAAAGTTTCAGAAGCTGCTGTTTCAGTTGGTACTTCACAAGCTTTGATACACCAAATGTTTTCAAAAACATAGACACTTTCCTGAATGTTCAATGTTGCTGACAGAAAATCCATCTGTTTCAAAGAGACCCACAGGATATTTGCACAGACTTCTAAAAGGATAACATTCATCCAAAGAAATCAATGTCTAGGACACAAAAGCAATGCAACTTAAAAATCATTTGCCCTGTCCATTATTGCAGAGATAAAGTCCCAATGGGAACACTTAAAATGAACAGATGCAGATGTTTCATGTTCGTGTAGTCTTTACAGGGAAATCTTGTCCTTCAAGATTAGTATAACTTTGGATCAATGTTTTAACCTTTGTACATGAAGAAATGAATTTTCATTTTGCAAATTGCTGAAAAGAGTGACATTGTACTCAGGTTTTTGTCTTGAGAAATGCAAGAATGCTAAATTTCAAGCAAACATGATTATCTATGTTGCAGGAGAAAAAGGCTCTGATTCATTAGTTTCTGTTTGGATGAGGCATATTGCCATGGAGAAGGCAATGAGGAGTTTTCCATGCCACTGCAATGGCAGATATTCAGGCCACACTTTCTAACAATGAACTGATGAAATCAACAAGAATGATCTTTCACTTGTTCATAACAGGCACAAAATAAACCTTACCCAAGCAGCTACTTCTTGCAAATCCCAAAACAAAATATCTTGTTAAATGTGATTCCACAATTGGAAAACAATTGTTGAATATTCCTGAATGTGCTAATAGTGGTACTAACAACAAATGACCAGAGTCCTGAATTTGCACCTGGAATCTGAAACACCACAAGCATTAGCAGTGGCTAATGTTGTACAACAGACAGACATGTTCAGATACATAATCCTTTGAAGTTTGCATCACAAATAGGGTGATAAAGAAGCTTGCCTTCATTGCTCAGGTCTTTGCGGAGAGGATTTGGGAGATTATGTTGGGGTTGTACAGGATGTTGGTGAGGCCTCTGCTGGAGTTTTGTGTGGAGTTCTAGTCTCCCTGTTATAGAAAGAGTATTATTTAGCTGGAGAGGGTTTTGAAGAGATTTGCTAAAATGCTGCTGGAAAAGGAGGGCTTGAATTATAAGGAGAGGCTGGTTAGGCTGGGAATTTTTTCACTGGAACATAGGAGGTTGAGGGGTAGTGCAACAGTATAGTAATATTGCTGTGTTTGCTGTGGTTAAGTTCATAACTTTCTCACCTGAGCCAGAATGTTGTGAGCTCGTGTCTTGTGTAGTACTGAGAGAGCGTTACATTGTGAAAGTGTGAACTTTTCTGTATGAAATGTTAAACTGAGGCCCAGTATTCTTTTCAAGGTATAAAAGAAAATCCAAAATACTATTTTGAAAAGCAGGGGAATCTAATATTCTGGCCAATATTTGCCTCTCAATCAACATCATAAAAACACATCATTAGGTCAATGTCACTTTGCACTGCAGGTTCTTACGAACAACACAAATTGGCTACAGTATTTCCTATCTTACAAGTGACAATCCTGTAAAAATGCTGCATTGACTCTAAAATGCTTCAGTATGAAGTGAAAGTGAATCTTTTTTAGCTTCCCAAAGACAACACACTGGAGATTAGTTAACCAAACAAAAGGAAAATACGGTTAACAAAAACAGTCGACCTAATTTTAATGAAGGCTAGTGATAAATGGATATTTATAAAAAGACACCAGAATATCAGGGCAGTCTATAGGTCAGAGCTCAGGTCAAAGTTAGTGGACAACATGGCAGTCCTCAGATCCCATCTTGCAGGAATTGTTTTTACCTTCAGTTACACTGACTCAGAGACATTGACCAGGAGCGAAACTGAGTGATGCTCTGAATTTCTGGATAGCTTTATTCAAAGCAGTCTCAGACAAAAGGAAAAGTACATGAAGCAAAGAGGGTGATTGCCAGGAAGTCAGGACTGGTAAGATCTGTGGACATTAAGCTAATTAATATGATGGGCGTGTTTCCTTGGAGGATAAGGAGAAATAGTACAGAGTTTGGGCACTTCAACCCATGATCATCTGATTCAGAAGCACAAATATGTCAGACTGAGGCCAGATGATAGCATACAGCTTGGTTTGCTCCTGTCAGCTGCTTAGAAAATAACACAAGAAGGAAAGACAGAGATGAACAGCCTCACTTGTATTACTCCCCATAAAGAAAAAGAAGAGGTCAATATGTGCAGAGTTCAGCTCAATAACCTCTAAATGCCTGTCATGCAAGAAGGAAGCCGTTGAGGACTTTGTCTGTTTATTGACTTTTGGTACATAAAAACCATTGGACTGCTTTTTAGAAGTTTAATCTTAAGATGCATGAAGTTGACTGCAGCAGCTGAAGTCAAGCATAACAGGACAACTAATACATAAATTACTACCAGGTAGCCTGCAATCTGCATTGCTTATTTTACATTCTAGAATGCAATAAAAATGCATTCACGGATGGCTTGCTCTGTAATTGCCTTGTGTGAACTGATTGACAGAGGCTGTCAGATTGACACAGTTTCAGTCTCTTGCTTGTGCTTCATTTAAAACATTCTTCTACATGCTACTCCTCCACTAAGGCTGGCATTCCTTCATCCAGTTGGGAAATTAGAGTCCAAATAATTTCCAGCTCCACAGAAACAGTCTGAGAAGAAGAGCCCCGGATGCTCAGATTTTTGGTTGAGGATTATTGTGGGGGTGGGAGTGGGGGGGTGGGGGGGGGCGGGTTCAAGAGTTGGGCAGAAAACTGTAGCTCCTGCCCAAAGAGACAGTGTTGAAACCTGCACAGCAGTTTCAAGTGCAGAGATAGGCTGTGGGAAAGAGTGGCCTCAGTGCTCTGGCAGATTTCAGGGTCACAGCTATTTAAAAATAAAATCAAACAAAAATCAGCCCTCCAGCCTGTACCAGTCCTATCTCCTCACACGTAGCCACACTTTCTACGGCTCATGCATGTCAATCCTCATCACCACATGCATTGTTCAGCATACCTTGCACACCAGTATATGTCCTTCTACCCATCTCAGCCTACTCCCTAGCCTTATGACCGTTTATGGCCCCATGCCAATTTACTGCCAGATTAGGCCACTCCACCCATCACACATTGCCCTTATTTAATTTATATCAACTCACTCAGCATCCAACATGGGCAGACCACAGCATCCATACTGAAACTAAATAAATTTGCACACAAACGCCTTAAACAGGACCAGAGATAGGCCATTCAGCCTTCAGATCTGCACTACTATTCAATAAAATCATGGCTAATCTGATTGTAATCTAAAATTCAAGTTCTTGCCTACAGCTGATAACCTTTAACCCCTTGTATCATAAGTATTTATCCACCTCTGCCTCAAGAAAAGCATTCCATCACTTTTGCAGGCAGAGGATTCTCAAGATTCTCGTCCCACAGAGGAAAAAACAAGCTTCAAATGGGCAAACCCTGATTTTTAAACAATGATTACCAGTTTTAGATTCTGTCATAAAACGAAACATTCCTTCCAAGTCTATCTTTTCAGAAACCCTCAGGGTTTTATGTTTCAATCAGGTTACCTCTTATTCTTCAAAACTCCAGCAAGTAAAAGTCTGGTCTGTTGGACCTTTCTGAAATGATAGCCCACCCATTCCAGATATTAGTTTACTGAGCCTTCTCTAAACTGTGTCCACCGTATTGATATAATTCCTTTATTAAGCAGACCAGTACAATGAACAGTACTCCACATGTGGTCTTAACAGTACCCTGTATAACTGAAGTATAACCTCCCCACTTTTGTATTCGATTGTGATAATGAAAATGTTCGATTTGCTTTTCTAATTACTTGCTGTTCCTTGCTAATTCTCTGTGATTCATGCAATAGGACACCCAGATTCATCTACACCCCAAAACTCTGCACTCTCTTACCAATTAGATAATATGCTTATTATTTATTCATCATACCAAAATGGACGCATCATAATTTTTCCACATTTTGCTCCATTTCCCACATCTTTGCCCACTCATTCAATCTCACAATTTGTTTTATTTTGTAACTTTGTATCCTCTTTACAACTTACATTCTGATTTACGTTTCTGTCTTCAGTGAATTTGACAGCCATAACTCCTATCCCTTCATCCAAGACAATTACATAAATTATAAAAAGTTGAAGTTGCAGGAACAATCCCTGCAGCATATCAGGAGGACCATGTGGATTAAATGTACAAGGCAATGGTTACTCTGCAGGCTAAAAATCTACAGGCAGAGAGAGAGTACTCCTCTATGGGGTAGTCTAAATAAACTAGGCCGGTAGTGCAGGAGTCCCCAAAATCTGTCTGGCTTACTGATTAGCATTGCATTTTTATCACTGTTAAGGACAATGGTTTTCAGAGAAATGCTGTCAAAGCCAAGCTTAAGTGTATTAAAAGGTAGTAAATGTCACTCAACTATTTAAGAAGGGAACTAGACAGAAAACCTGTTAGCCAAATGGGATTAGTAGGAAAATGTTAGAGCCTATGACAAAGGGCAAGATGATTCAACACTTGGATAATAATGATCTGATTGAGCACAATCAGCATGGAATTGCGAATGGAAATTCGTGTTTGATGAAGTTGTAGGAGCTTTTCAAAGATGTTATCAACAACATTGATAAAGAAGAGCCAATTGATGTGGTACACTTAGATCTTCAGAAGGCTTTTGATAAAGTACCCCACTGGAGACAAAATGGAAAATGAAAGCACATGGGATAGGAAGTAATGTATTGGCACTGATTAAGGATTGGAAAGCAGACAGATAGCAGAGCGTATGAATAACTGGGTGATTCTTACATTTATGGACTGTCCCTAGTAGAGCACATTACTCAGTGGGATACAAAGATCATGACTTGGTCTCCAGCAGCCCATAATATGTATAAAATTAACTTAGAGGTGGGGACCAATTTTGTGGATGATGGGGTTAAATGAGAATGTTTGAGGGTTGGATGTAACGGGGCCTCAGGCATATTTTGGGGAGGCTTAGAATATATCTTTAGCAAGTGTATAGCAAATGGAATCTAACATGGAAAAATGTAAGGATATCAACTTTAGTAGCAGGTACAGATGTCTGAGTATTTCTTACATGACAGGAGATTGGAAAGTATACAAAGAGATCTAGGTGTCTTTGTCAGTACTTCACCACAGGCACGGCTCAGCATGCTATCAGAAAGGCTAATAGAATGTTAACCTTTAATGCAAGATAAATTGAATACACATGTACAAATGAAATCTTACTTCAATTTATGGGAGCCTGACTGGACCACACTTGGAGTATTGTGTATATAGCCATAAAGGGAGTGCAACAAAGATTCATCAGACTTGTTCCTGAAATGACAGGATAGTCCTACAAAAAGACAATGTGCAAACTGGGCCTTGTATTGTCTAAGCTTGAAGAATGAGAGAAAATTTCAATTAAAATTACAAAATACTTAAAAGGATGGGTAAGATAAATGCAGGTAAGATGTTTCTCCTGGTTGGGAAGTCTAGAACCAGAATGCAAAATTTGAAAATAAGGTGGAAGCCTGGGTCTGAAGTGAGGAGAATTTTGTTTACTAAAAGCTTTGTGAAGCTTTGGAATTGTCTACCCTAAAGAGTTATGGAAACTCAGTCTTTGGCAATATTTAAGGTTGAGATTAATAGGTTATTTTTCTAATTATCAATGATCTATAAGGTTATGGGGTCAGGGTGAATAAAATACACTGAAATGTTCAGTCAATCATAATCATATTAAATGGCAGGGCAGGCTTAACATGTGGACTGGTCTATATCTGTTCTATTATTCCTGTATTTTCTGCAATAACTTTTAAAGTGAACTTTATCAAATGACTTCTGGAAATCTAAGCACAATGTGTCTATGAGTTCCATATTATCCACAAAATTAATTACCTTGTCAAAGAACTCCCAATTGATTGGTCAAGCATAATACTTTATGCAAAACCATGCTGACTTTACCGGATAACCTTTATCTCATCTAAGTGCCCTGTTATAACTTAATTAATGATAACTCCTAACATTTTTCCCTATGACAACTGTTAAGCTACCAGCCTGTAGTTTCCTGCTTTCAATCTCACTTCTTGTTCAAAGGAGTTATGTTCACTATCTTCCAATCTAATAGGACCATCCCGGGATTAAAGGAGTTTCAGGAAAAAATTAAATCAGTGCATCAATTATCGCACTAGTAACTTCTTTTAAAATCCTAGAATGAAGTCCATCAAGACCTGGACACTTATCAGCCTGTAGTTCCCACAATTTACTCAGTGCTAACTCTCTGGAGATTGTGATTCACCTGTGTCCCTCCCTCCCTCCTAAGTACTCGTTTATCTCTGCTTCTTGGATATTACTTTTATCCACTGAAGCAAAACAAAATCCAAAATACTGCTCAATTCATCTGCTATTTCCATCATTTCCATTATTAATTCTGTGTCTCACTTTCAAAAGAACATTTACTAACTTTGTTCATTTCCTTCTTCTTTAAATATCTGTAGAAACTATTAATCTCTGCATTTATATCTCTGGCAAATTTTCCTCATACTCTATTGAATAAATTTTTTAGTAATACTTTTCTGTTTTTATATACTGTCCAAACTTCTGAACTGTCACTTGAATATGCACAATTAAATCTACATATTCTGAAATATTGCCTGAAATTCTGCCACTGT
The DNA here is from genome assembly GCF_030684315.1 of Stegostoma tigrinum. Classification (NCBI taxonomy): domain Eukaryota; kingdom Metazoa; phylum Chordata; class Chondrichthyes; order Orectolobiformes; family Stegostomatidae; genus Stegostoma; species Stegostoma tigrinum. The sequence continues at coordinate 34,079,293 of NC_081356.1, read as the reverse complement.
TTTTCTATTGACCTACTCTTTTGTCTCATTGGCCAATTCACATTAACTGCTTCTGGCTTCATATTCTCACAATGTCCCTATTTAAATTTAAAACAAAATTTTAGACCCACTCCTCTCTCCTTCAATCTGAGTATAAAAAGATTTATATTATGGTCACTGTTAATTCAGGGGGCTTTCAATGTGAATTCTTTAATCAATCTCAACAGATTGCATACTAGAAGATTTAGTAAAGCCTGGTCACTGGTTAACAGCAGAACATTTTGATCTAAGAAATATTTATAATAATATCCTGTGAAATCCTCACCTAGACTATATTTGCCCCTTTGACATTTTCAGTCAGTATGAAGAGTAAAATCTCCCATGATAATCATCATGCTTAAGTGTCTGTGGAAGAATTCACTATTTTCCTTTTTCCTTTGTGAAACATACACTCACTGATAAAACACATTGGCCAAATTCGGCCTCCTTTACTTCTTTATTAAAACAAACTTTTTAAACTAAACTGCAGTTCAAGGATTTTTTAATGTGTCTTAAGCAGTCAGTAAAAATATAAAGTCATAGTCACCTGATCATGGAATTGATAGATTGTGAACATTGCCGTGTATCACTAATGCCAATAATAAGAAATCCCTAAACAAGCTAGCAGATGCTTTACAAAAACATTTTTTTTTCAGAAATTTAATTTTTTTGAAAGAAGATCTCAGGATGGCTTTAAGAACAGTAAATAAGCTAGAAAAGTCACATTTCTGAACTGGAAAGCATGGCAGAAAAAACACTAAAAGCAACTGTGAATTCAAATAAAAGCCTTTTACAAGATCTAACTGAGGAAACAAGCTTTAAAAAAGTGAGAGCATCAAAAGCACATTACCAGCCAAGGGAATAAATCCAGGTTGAGCAAGAGATCATTTACTATGTACCCAAAGCTGCCTAAGAGGAAAGGAAAACAAAAAAGTTCAGTCCCCATTTGAAAAACTGGGCTGCAAAATAAAATTTTTATTCCCAACAGTTTTATAACAATTTCTAAATTGTCTATTTGATGACAAAGATAACATCAAGTCAAGTAAAAAAATTGGCCAGAATCAGGTTTAAGGTACATTTATAGAAAAAAATTGGGAATAAAAATTGTTGATTGGAAGTTGAGGTTTCAGTGTTGTAACAGTGAAGTCAGTTAAGTATTTATTATTTGGGCAGTTTGTGCACAAAATGCAATGTATCAGCTACTAATACGTTTTGTCAATTTTAATTATTAAAAGATTCAATATATGGGAGATAAAGAAGAAAACACATAGTCGTCCGATAGTTTTGAATCTGACACCAAAGTATTTTGACCTCAGACAAAAAAATGTCACAGCTGACAACTTTGCTATCATTAAATATCGAATCTAATCAGAGGAGCTATTTTGAGAAATTTTCTATAGGCAAATCTTTTATAAATTCTGCTGCCTTCCTGTCAACAAAACCCCTCTGTCACTTCTATGAAAACAACATCTTGGTCAAGGACAGCTTTCAATTTTAGCGGTACAGCACAAATCTTTCCGATAACAATGATTCAACAACAAAAGATGAAGCTAAGATGAAGCCAAGGCAAAAAAATGAATGCTGTAGAGGAGACAACTTTTGATCAATACTTCATTTCAAGAACAAACAGGACACTGATGAAATCATGCTTCAGCAGCAGATACCAACTCTCAGGGCCTGTAACTGGTATATGCAAGTTACTAATTAAGCTAACTTAACCATGTAACCAGAAAAACCTATAAACAACTCATTTTTGACAGAACTGTTGCTGGTGTCTTAGATAAATCAATTACTGAACTTCCTCAATCAAAAGAGGATCGAAAGTTAGAATAAACAGTCGAAATAGTAGAGGATTCAACAAGTAGTCCAAAGGTGTGCAGGTTAGGTAGATTGGCCATGTTAAATTGTCTTGTAGTGTCTAGGGATGTGTAGGTTAAGTTAATTCACCATGGTAAATGCAAGGTTACAGGGATAAGATGGGCTGCTGAGTTTGGGAGGGATGATCTTCAAAGAATCAATGGGGATTTGATAAGCTGAATGGCCTCTTTTCTCATTGTAGGGATTCTATTATTGATTCACTAGATGGTACAGGCAGTTCAATTTAATACAGAATGTTCTACAGGATTGAATACTTCAAGAATAATAGAGTACTCCACCAGAGCCTCACATCTGAAATACATAAGCTGTACGAAAACAACAACATGAAATATTTAGCCATCTATGCCACAATGTCTTACGACAGGTGTAAAGACACCAGTGAAGACAAAACCAATCTTATACCAAACAGTATTCATTGTAAGAAAACAGGTTACTTTTCAAAGCTATGCTACAGTTTAAGGAATGTACCGAGCATCAAACCAGATCATTTCCAAGGCAATTTGGCTACTTATGACTTAGATGTGAATGTAAAAACATAGGTAAATACTACAACAGAACATTTTTCTTTATATCAGGAACAACTATCAATGGAAAGCCAGTATAACCTTTTCCTAGAAGAAATTTAAAAATCACCTGATACTGATTGTACATAAGTCAACTGGGTGTTATCTGACCGTATTTAAACTAGCTACTGATGCCAGTATCACATTTATTTCAGATAACACTCCATGGTCAGGTAAGATGAACATAGTATCACCTGATTTATAGCTGTGCGCTGTCAGAGATACCAGATCTACAATTAAAGAAATATTGGGTGCCGTACTTCCGTTCAAACATCACACACATGTGGAGAAAGCACATATCATCGGGAAACAGCAATCATCCCTGTTAAGTGTGAGCTCACGCTTTGCCCTCACTTGCTACATTGAACACAGAAACTCACACAAACAATGAAAAGCAAATTTGAGCATCACTACAGAATGGTATACAACTTTGGTCATTGTCCCCAAGGACAGTGGGTCAACACAAAATCAAATAAATCTCACACAACTCAATAAAGCAGTCAGTAGAGGGATTCATCCTGTCTATAATTGATTAAAGTTTACTAAGCTATCTATTGACACCAACTTCATCACTCTTTTCGGTAAATATTATTTCAGTAGACTACCCTTTGGTATCATTTCTACTGAGAGATTTTCCAACTCGCTGTGTTGCAGAGAGTTTATGTGGCTTAATATGCCAAATGGATGATATCAAATACCAGCTGACACTACTGGATTACATGCTAGGAGATTAATAATATCTTGAAATATTTTCAAGCAGCAGGCCTTACTCTAAAAGACAAATGTGAATTTTCTAAAGGTTCCCTTTGCTTGCTCAGTCACACTGTGGTTTGAAATTTAAGCTGCTGACTAGAAAACTAAAGTTGTCAACGAATGCCCGACTGCAAAGTTGGTGGACCATCTGCAATGGTTTCTACATGTGGTGATTCAATTGGCTAAACTTTCACCACATCTCACCTCTATTATAAAACTTTTGAGAGACGTCATTAAGGGAGACACAGTATTGACATTGCGATGCAGAGCAACAGATGGCCTTTCAGAATATTAAGGGCATGCTGACCTTCATCAATGTTTCAGCCCATTGCAATCTACCATGTTCCACAATTATTGCTGTGGATGCCTCAGCTACAGGTGGGGCAGTTATATTTCAGGAACATTTAGAAGGATATCAAATACTCCACTTCAGTGGCATTATCAGCTAGAGAAATCTCATAAGCCATCATCAAGAAAGCGGCTTTTGTGAAAAATATTACACGTGCATTTCAAACCTCAAAATCATGCCTGCAACCGATCATAAAACGTTGCTTGCCTTACTGTGTGCAAAAGCAACTGGCATCCTCGCATACAACAATCTTTCCTCAGATTTACATGATTCTCACACAAGCTTAAGTCTAATATCAGACTTCAGCAGATGCCCTTTTCAAACTCATGGTCAATGTACTCACATCTGAAAAACTTGATTTTGGTGCTGAAGTGTACTGTTACACTTAGGCAATAGCATTACCTTAGTCAACCTCATCAAACCAACTTAAAGTCATCGGGCATGATCTAATCCGGAATGCAAGTATGGCACATAATATGGCCTGGGTTTCAGTTCTCAGACCATACTATGGAAATGCAGAGACACATTTATGACAGGGGAGGAAAGCTCAGGGACCTGTGTTGTACAGGGGGTTTTTGGCCTGTTAGCAACACTGCAATGATGTTGTGGAGCTAGTCACCACTGGATGAAGATAAGGGGATAAGAAATAATACATGGACAGCCGGTTCATGAAATAGTATTTCAATAATGTAACAGTGAAATTAGAACCTGGTATAATTTTCAATACCATATATTGTACTATTTAATTTTAGCATGTGATAAAGGTGTCATAGAGGAGGTCAAGCCTCCTTTCCAACCTGTTGTCTTGAACCTATACCCATGGATATGGCCATAAAATCACACAACGAAGTGTCGCCAATTGTAGCAAGCCTTTTTTTATGTTTGTATTCTAAACACTTTGCAATTAACACCAACTTAATCGACACTTTCCTAATTCCTAATTTCCATGCTCTCTGTACAATGATTCTTTTTGAACATTAACATTTAAAAGTTTCTCTTTTAGTAAAACATCTATTTTCCTATTCTTACTACCAAAGTGAATAAGGACAAATATCCCACATCATAATCTATCACTGTTGCCTACTGACCTAACCTATATATATTTCTTTGTGGAACTGTGTGTCCTCCATTCAGATTATATTCCAAACCATCTTTGTATCATCAACAATTGACTACATCATATAGCAAATTATCCCCAGCATTAATCCTTCCAACGCTCCCTTAGTCACACCCTGCCAATTTGAAAATTCTTCATTTATCCTTACTCTCAGCTTCCTGTTGGTTAACCAATCCGGCATCCATTCTAATGTATTGCCACTAACGCATGAGATTAAAAGACTGAAATGCACAGGAAAATATTCAGTCTTTAAAAGAGCTGAAACAGACATTTTAGGCTGAATGGCCTCCTCAGGGAAGTGTGCAATTAGTTTGATTTGAAATGTAATCACAGAACCAGAGGATTTGTATTGGTAAAACTCCAGTGTGCCTGCATTGCAAGAAAAAAATATTTCCAAAGATATTCTGGGGGAAAATAAAAACATTCCATCCAAAACAAAAATAGTTAATATTAGATCTATTAATTTCCTTGCAAAGATGTGCGAATATCTGCTTAAGCCTGAGATTGAAGATTATAAAGATTGCTATTGACATAGATGATCAAATACTTTATGAGAAGAATCTGGTTATGGGCTGCTTGGAGCAAAGGAAATATTGTCCGTGGAGTATAACCATTCAAGATTGAATAATGTAGATTGAAACGTTAGATTGTTATTTTGAAGTCTTTGCTTGATTGCCTCGGGGATGAGTTGAAATGTTTTAAGCATTTTTCTTCTGCTACCTTAGTTTCACATGGGATTGTTTCCTTCAATGAATTGAAACAACACAGTATATTGGTGTAAATCACAGGTGCTCTCCTAGAAAAATCTGGGCAACAAATGATCCTTATCCTATCTTATTTCATTAAGAAAAATAAACACAGGTTAAACTATACCCGTAAGCTGATGTGTTAATGTAATTAAGCTCTGAAGCTTCCCTCTTCCCTGCCACCACCATCCCCCCTCCAAAAAATATAGTTCTGCCTCTGAGTTTGTTCCTTATATTTTACTTTGTCAGATTTTGGTCTTCTGTACTGGCAGTGTTGGATATCTTTTCTCTCCGTAGACGGCTCCCTTGACGCTGAGTCAGGATTCTATATTCAGGCCCCACTCTAGGACTTGTTACAGAAAGAAGAAGCATTTGTTGTAGCCAGACTGATGATCAACTGCTATTCCTTCCAACATGCCCATCACAGGTAACAAAAGAGTGAGTGATCCATGCATCTCCACACTTGATGGTGTGGTGCCACATTGCTGTCTTCAACAGCTATAGTCACTTATCTCTCTATGAAGCAGTGAAATGTCTATGATCTCCTGCAGACTGTGGCTATTTATTTGGAGACTGATGGGGACAATGTTTGGAGGGGGAATTGCAAGACAGTTACTGCACGTTTGATAAAAATGACATAGCTGGCATAGGCACCACCAAATATAATGACTGTGGATTGGTAAAGAAAAAGGTAAAGCTGCTGTAGCCCTACCAGGCTGTTCACTCATTCAAGAGAGAGCGATAGAGAGCGAGAGAGGGAGGGAAAGCAGTGATGGTATAATCTGAGGAGTTATCATGCTTGAGATGAGGGGAGAGGCTGAAAAAGAGACTCTTTCAAGATAACCTCAACCAGTACAGAACTGAACCCATTGTGGTATGGAGTTCATTGCTGAATATCTGTTCATGGTTGCATACTTCAGCAGTAGGGGTTTGGATACCTCAGTTGGCGGCATTGCCAATTTGTGATGCCAACAGTCTGGGTTCAATTCCCACAGTGGTTGAGGTTACCGTGAAGGACTTTCCTTCTCAGCCTCTCCTCTTGCTTGAGGTATCATGACCCTCAGGTTAAACCATCACCAGTTATCTCTCATTAATGAGAGAGTAGTCCTGTGGTCTGATAGGACTACAGTGACTGTATTTTCAACATACTTCAAGTCTTAAAGCTAGTGTTGACTTTGTAAGTCTAGATAGCATCTCTGCAAAGTATGGTGCACCCTTGCTACAGCAGGGCTTGCTTTCCCATCATCAGAGAAGACAGTGAAGTCCCCTCACATGGTAGAAACAGTCTCTGCTAAATCTATGTTGCAGCAGTAGACTGAAAGATGGGAGATGCCCAGTTTTGTTGGCCTGAAAGAACCTTGGCATGTTGAGGTTTAGGGCCATACTGTCACCTTCACAGCTACTGACAGTGCCATTCAGTCATCACTCTGAGGCTGCAGGTCCAGAACCAAGTGATGATGAAGTTTTGAGAAACACCTCCGACAGGCCCGGTTTAGACAAGGTTAAGGGAAATGTTTTGATAAGTAAAACCTTCTGCACAGAGCCGTCATCTCCTTCATCCATTTGTGAGGATCTTCTCTGTCTCATTGTGCCTCAGTTGCTCCACCATCCTTTCATGTTGAAGCCCATGACAGTGCTAATATTATACACACGATTGGTTAACTTCCGATCATGGAAGATAACCATGAGGTTCTGTGATGCTAACCAACACCTTCCCACGGTTAGCACAACTCCCTGGGATTGGAAGACCCAGGTTCAAGTCCGATCTGTTGTGAAATAAGATCTCTTGATGGTTTGATTAGAAAAATAGCTTAACTATTGAACCCAGACTATTGGCATCACAACTTCATCAACTTTCATCAACTTCTTCAACGAGTCAGCACTTCCATAAGTTCAAGGTAGCCAGTCACAATTGATAAGCATGTCAACTTGCAATGACAATGCTTGAAATAGTGCTGGATGTGCTTAATGTCGCCATATTCTCTTTCAGCTGTGTAAATTTATGAGAGGGTGCTAATTTGAAAAGCAAGGGGACACAGTGGTGGCAAACCTACCCCTGGACCAGGAGGCCCAGGTTCAAGCCCCACCTGCTCCAGAGGTGTGTAATAACATATCTCAACAGGTTGATTTGAAAAAATAAGTTAAATTAAGAAAGAATAATCATTACAACAGGAATGAATACTCTCTTATTGCATAGTGGTAGTATCCTTACCCCTGGACTGGAAGACCCAGGTTCAAGTCCGATCTGTTGTGAAATAAGATCTCTTGATGGTTTGATTAGAAAAATAGCTTAACTATTGAAAAGAAAAGAGAAAAGCAATCAATTGGAAAACACAGGTGAATTACTGGTAGTTGGTAGTAAATAAAAAAAGTGAGTTATTTGGTGATTGGAAAAAACACAACTGCTCAATTTTCTGTAAAAGCCATTCTACATATTAATAAACAAAAAGCTAGAATAGTGAAGCCCTAAGCAGCAGTTCTACATATTAATAAACAAAAAATTAAAATAGTGAAGTTCAAAACAGCAGGTTGAACATCAAATGCAGAATTAGACATTCACCTGACAACAAAACCTTTGTAACCTGCGTATCATTAGGGGAAGGTGCACAGAAGTGGGCAAGATCTCAATGGATGCAAGTTTACTTCTAAACCAGTCTTGTTCAATATGTTAAATTGATGATGTACACATGGCGGATTGGTGCTGGGGTGGTACAGTGGCTCAGTGGCTAGCACTGCCGTCTCACAATGTCAGGGACCCAGGATTGATTGCAGCCTCGAGCAATTGTGTAGAGTTTACACATTCTCCCTGTGTCTGTGTGGGTTTCCCCAGATGCTCCAGTTTTCTCCCACAAACCAAGGATGTGCATGTTAGTTGGATTGGCCATGCTAAATTGCCCATAGCATCCAGGGATGTGTAGGCTAGGTGGATTAGCCACGGGAAGTTAAAGGGATAAGATAGTGGTTTTGATGGGATGCTTTTCAGAGGAGTGATATGGATTTGATGGGCTGAGTAGCCTTCTTCCACGCTGTAGGGATTATATAATACAAATACTGTTCTTTTTCGGTGCTATACAAGACTGAATTGTACTAAAGATACAGTGGCAATTGTAGGCATTATTAACTTGACTGCAAATTACCATCGGTCCCTAACTGTGAAATGAAGAAACAACTAGGGTTAGACAGGAGGCATATATTGGTCAGACCACAAGTATATTGGATTTCTTGTGACGTGGAAGCTAAACAGTTGCTTGCTTAACAACAAAAAAGGAAATAGTCCTGTTCCCTCTCCCCATCCCCCTCTCTGATGAAGGGTCGAGGCCCGAAACGTCAGCTTTTGTGCTCCTGAGACGCTGCTTGGCCTGCTGTGTTTATCCAGCTCCACACTTTGTTATCTTGGATTCTCCAGCATCTGCAGTTCCCATTATCACAGTCCTCTGTTTCTTCCTGTTCTCTCAGGATGCCTCTAAACACCTCTATATTTCTATCTGTAGGACTGCCTGAGAAGTGTGTGAAAGCACAACCAGACTTCAGAGGACAGCATTTCTATTCCTCTCAAAAGTTTGGTCGCAAATCTAATAGTGCATGGGATTTTAATCACTAACTTTATTTTGTTTTGCTGGTAGTTGGAAATTTTTGTTCAAGAGTTGAAGATGATAGACAATCCTGTCAGACTGTCATGAGCTGCAAATGTTTAATTTTGCCAAACAACTATGATGCAGCAAGATCCAAACATGTTCACCTTTATCTTAATAGATCTGTTGAAGTGAGAAACTGAAAAGAATAGTGTGCTATTGGCACATAAAGAGACATCACAGGAGGTTGTCTATGTACCAAAAGCCTATTAAATTCGAACTAAGATGGGAGAGCATTGGTATAGGACTAGAGACTCTGCATCCGAGCCAGAACTCCAGGCTTTTTGACTCACCCCAGGACTTGATGACAAGGTGCATTCATAACACAGCCAAACAGTTTCATTATCAACCTTCAAATTCTCCAACACACACAATTAGCAGGTAATAAGAGTGAGAGAGATTCCTACTCAGTTTCATGATGGAATTAACTGTGGAGTCTTTATTATCATTATCCATTGCTCCAGTTGCAACATACATGTAAGAGTGTAAGCAGCTTAGACTCAGAAAAAAAAGTAATAAACCAAATTTTTTTCTAAAATCTGATAATGCTTCCTTATTAAATTTACATTCTAACAGTGTATGTATTTTAAGACAAATCACTGTTTGTAAACAGCCCAAATGTTTCTTCAGGATGAGTAACTAATGCTTTGCCACATCTGCTTTAACAATAGTATCTGTGTATATAACTATTGTAAAAGGCTTGTTGGAGAACTGGCTTCAGGCATCATAATGATGTACTTATTTTGATCTGACTCATTTTCTTGCTGCCTGTTAACTTGCGTGCGACAGAAGGCTTTTATGAAATTAAGAAAAGACAGCATAATGATTGCACATTCTGAAAATAATAAGCTCATTTACATTACTGTGCAGGTTTTCTGTTACTTTAGATTTATTGCTGGATCAACCTTTTGTCACAATATCCGATTTAATTAACAATTTACCAGTTAGAAAGTGCAATTTGTTACCATAACGAGCTAGTGAGGTGAATAATGTCAGTGCACTTAAAGGGAAGTTAAATATATATGAGATGAATTGGAATAGATGGTCACCCTGCTGGGGTTAGTATGTGGATGTGTGTGAGAAGCTGGAAGCCCGGCAACAGCCAATTTGGTTGAACAGTCTGTTTCTATGCTCTGGGACCTATGTAATATCACTTAAATTAATTTGTCCCTTTTTCATTGCTCGTTATTCAGGACTCAATCTTTTTGTTGCAAAGTGAATAACATGAGCACCTTTTGTATATTTAATTATCACCTACTGCCTTTCTCAAGGAGCTATTGACAAGGTGTTGCTGGGGCAGTCATCTTTTTCCAGTGTTAAAAGTTCATTGGTCTGCAGCAGATTTGTACATTTTTATCCAGTTTTTCACGAAGGATATCGATTGGCCTGATTAGCAGTTAAGGGAGGTCCATTGAAAGCAGAGATGGTAATTACTATATTGCCATTTCATACAGGTTTTGTCTATTCCCTGTGTACAGTATTACATTATGTGGCTGGGTGCCAGCTGTGGGGTGGCACAATAGCTCAGGTTCTGGCAATGCCAGGGACTCGGGTATGAGTCCAGTCTTGGGCAACTGTATGTATGATATTTGCATATTCTCCCCATGTCGGCATGGGTTTCCTCTCTGTGCCCCAGTTTCCCCACAGACCAAAAATGAGCAGATTAGGTGGATGAGACAGGGTAAAATGTGGCGATAGAGTGGAATGCTCCTTGGAGGCTTAGTGCAGATTTGATGGGCCAAATGGCCTCTTTCTGCAGTGTAGCGATTTAATGATGTGATTGTGTCTCTGAGTCAGAAAGTCAAAGATTCAAGTCCCACTTGACAGATTCAAGCACAAAATTTAGGCTGAGACTCTAATACTGCTCCAGATAGAGGTGTTGTATTTCAGAAGTAGTATTTAACATAGATGTCCTGATTGGAAAATAGTTGTTGCAGCAGTGTACACATACCAACAAGTCATGGGACTGCTTGGATGCCCGAAATACAGACTTCACTATAATTGTGTGGAAATTAAACTTTCCTATTGGCAATTGACAAGATTGACCCTTTGAAAAGATCTCCAAATTTGAGTTGGAGTTCCAACCTTCGGTTCTAACTTATACAGCGAATAATCACTCAGGGAATACTAGAGCAATTAAAAGCTGCTGTAACTCCTGAATGATATATAATGATCCCCATAACACATTGCAGATTCCCAACTTCTCCTACCCCTCACCACCAACATCACCTGCCCACTATCCCCTGAGCCAATACAATCTTAACCACCCTCTTTCAATCCTTTGATGCTCTGTTTATATTTTGAGAAAACGTCAGACCTCAGTTGCACTGACCTGTCAACTCATTAACTATTTATTATTCTTTTTCTAAGGCTTCTTAGATGGGCACAGAATATGTGTTCCACTGCTCAAGAGAAATTGAATGATCTACTTTTAAATTCTTCATTCTACTTTCATTTGAAAAACAGCCAAAAGGCGGAGAAAAAGAATAATTGTGTTTCATAGTTTTACACCATGGGAATTGTGATGGATGGGTACATCTCCACTCAATCCAATCTTCTTTGACAGATCAAGTAAAACACTACAGTAAATTTATGAGCAATGTGCTTATCTGGGGAGTACGTTTTCTCGCCAGCAGACTGTTTGCTTAAACTTTGTACCTTTCCTCAGACAGGTCCCATCGATAAATTGATTCTTCTCATTCCGAAAGCTATGAATTGCCAAATGGAAACACACTTCAATTATCTCATCAGATGTCACAACAGTTCCTCATCACTCACCTGGCTCGAGCTATCTCTCCTATTTCCCCACCCACCCACAACCCACCATTCTCTGGAGGATACAATCTCTCCTCTCTGTACCTTTTGTACATAAAATGTCTTTCTTTTCTGTATCACCTCAGTCCAGCTATATATTTTATCACCATACTGATCACAATGGGTACTGTCATTTGCCGCTGTAGCCTGAAACATGATTTACAGGTCAAATGAAATGACACAGAATGAGGCCATTAAATCCATTGTGTCTGTGACTGGTGTTTGAAAGGTAAGTCTGATTCCTTTGGCTTTTCCCCAAAGTCTAGCAAATTCTAAACCATACATTTTCTAAAAAATTCAATGTGAAAATAAAGCATGTTAGGTAAATACATGGTAGGAGTCAGGCATAATGATTATCTGTGAGTGAATGCAAAGATACTAATCGAATCTAGCTATTTTAGATGATATGGATCATCTGACGTGAAAACTAAAGCAGCATTTGAATGACGTGCTTACTGATTGTTTATGTTGGTATAATGTTATGACAGCATCTGGAGGTTTATCTGATTTTTACGTTAATTCCAGTACCCGCCAATTTGCACATTCAGATCGACAATGTGCTCCAAGCATCACACAAACAATCAAGTTGTTTCTGGCATTATTTTGTTCGGTGAAAAAAATCATTTGCAGTGGTTTTTAGGAAATATTTTTGAGTTTTGTATTCTAGCACAGAAATATTTACAGAAGATACTTGTGAAATACTAAAGCAGTTTGATTTTTAATCTCTCAAAAATGGGCACAGTGATCAACTTGCATAATTAACACATGCTCATTAATGACAATTCATGGATCATGCCAACCTTGCGCAGTGCGCTTATTTCAGAAGGACACTGATGCAAACTGCATTGTTAAACATAGAAACAAGGTTAATAGGATCTCAACTAGAATATTGGATCCAGTTCTGTACATTTCCTGAAGAAGGGCCTAGGCCCAAAACATCAGCTTTCCTTCTCCTCTGATGCTGCTCGGCCTGCTGTGTTCACCAGCTCTACACCTTGTTATCCCAGTTCTACAGACCTCAGTTTCGGAATGATGCAAGAGAGGGTAAAGAGATAATTCGCAAGAGTGTTTCCCTGCATAATGATTTTCAGTTACATATTACAATCAGAGAAGGTATTTTTCTGTGGAGACATGAAATTTAAGGGGACAGTTAGGAGAGGTTCAAAACCAGGAACATTGGTGGAATGATCAAGAACCAAGGAAAACAGTTTTACAAGGTTATCACCAAAAAACACAATCGTGACATCAGGAGAAAACATTTTCATCTATCAGGTGGTTAAGATTTCGAATTAGGATTTGAGGTATAGACATGGTTAATGAAGACTCTGGAAATGGAATTGGATTATTACTTGAAATACAAACATTTATGGGTATAATGGGGATATGGCAGGAGAGAGGTGGCAAGCCAACTGCTCTTAAAGAGAGCCAATACAGACATGTTTGATTGAATGGTCTCATTTGGTGTTACACATACTCTATGATTCAATACAAAAGAAGACTCCAAATTGCTAAAAGATATTAGATTTCCCAAGATGATGACTGTAACAAGACAATTTGCTAGACCAGTGCCAATCAGTGCTGCAGGTCTCTTTCCCTGACCTTGCCTCCAACCCCAACACCTCTTCTCTCATGGGACACTGGTCTGTGGTGCCCAGATGAAAAGCACTTCACCTCTTGCCAATTAAGCCCCTAATGTCTGGGACTCCAGTGACAATCTCTAGGAATCAGAAGCTGCCTGTGCCTGATTGGGAGTTTCCAGGGAGGGTAGATATCTGTATTGAGTCTTGTGATGTGCCAAGAATCTCAGTGGTCATCTAAGTGACTGATTGGATCTTGATCACAGGGTCATTTTTGTTGGTAGCGGTGGGACTCAATTCACATCCTCCCACCCACACCTCCCTTATTTATGAAGCACTAAATCTCTCTGTCTTTCTGTTTACATTTTAAAATTTATTCCTGCGAACTAAAGACAGAAATTATAGCACATGTCTTCCGATCATGGTGAGAAAAAGAGGAACAGATGCATTGGATTTACACTGATAATTAACTTCTCATCTCTCATCTCTGCACTCTGCTTTCATCAGTAAGCCCAAAAATTCTACTATAAACTCATAGTTGGGCAGATTACACCATTAGATACGCCCTCTCCAATGTTGACGCGAAGATCTGGGCAACTAAGATGTTTGTCCATTTCTATTTTTTAGGCCTCCTCTCTGTTCTACAAGCATTTCTTTTTCATTGCATTTCAAACACATATATCTCATGATACTGCATGCTTTCAAATGTGGGTTCTTGGAAACTTGCTTCTCATCTTAGCACGTGGCCTCTCCTGATTTTGATCTTGATCTTACTTCTGAATTGTCTTGTTCATCCATCCCTTCCTTTCCTTCCCTTTCACCTTCTGGCTAAAATCCAAATTGAAACAAAGTATGCTAGGATGCCATGACTACTTCAACTATATAAAACATTGGACTGAAAATGCCTCAAGAGGTCTGCAAGCAAGCACCGAACACCAACACTCCCTGACTCCAGTAGTTTCCAAAGCATCAATGTGCTGATGGACCTGGATCCCTTTGTGACTGTAAGGTGAAGGTACTCGTGAGCAATCTGAGTACAGCGGGCAATATGCCACAAAAATAACAAATGCTCCTCACATACCAGCAAACATCCTCCCCACAAAACACACAAACCCTACCACTGTGCATAGTCATACTGTACAGCAAGAGGCTTATAAACTAACTATATCAAACAAGAAAAGACTAAAGAAGCCGTACCCTGGAAGAATCCTCTATGCTCATCACACTTGGCATTTCCTATCACCTCACTTTGTAAAAATTCAACAGCGCATCCATTATACCTCAGCTTTCACCTGCAAGTGAATGAAACCAGCAATTACATACCTTTTAATCATGTTATTGCCGATAAAACCTTCAAGGTATATAATTGTTAGTTTTGTTCATCTGTCATCTCCCTCAAGGCTTGCGTGCTGACATCCAGGTTTGACTGTCATTCAGAGCAACTAGAGGACATTCTTTTTCAAAGAGATTTTTGCCTCTATCAGGAGAGAGAAAGATTGACTTGAGTGTTATCTCCAGTACCAGGCTTTTCGTATTCTATAAAGAAGATGCACTAGGCACGGGAGCTATATAGAGGACATTGTAGATAGGGAGTTTGAGAACAAGTGGCAACCGCAGTTTCATTATAATCTTCTGTGTCTCTTCCCTTTCGAGTCATTTAGCCTGATATTTTGCAAACAGTGTCATAAAATTCTCATCTAACTTCATCTTCCGAAAATCTTACTAATTTTGTTCCTCAGCCACACAGTCATGCACTATTCCTGCTCCATTACAGTTTCCATACTACTGAAATTTCAGTTTCCAGAAATGTACTCGGCCCATGTTCATGAATAGCAAATGTCGTTCAACATTACACACTTGCTTTGGTTCATTATGCAGCAATCTCCAAATAATAGAATTTCCACGCTGTTTTCAATACCTGCCCGTCCCCCACCAACCCCACACCCCAGTGAAGCAGAGAGATTTTGTGATGCTAAGCTGCTAAAGGCATGATTGTAACTCCATCCTTTCAATTCTCATTGATCTCTGTCCTTCTCCAATCTGATGACTCCACCATTAACAATTATGCCTTTAGCAGCTTAGGATCTCAAAATCTCCCTGATTCTTTATCTTTCTTGTCTCCTTAAGACTTCTCTGGCAAGTGAGTTTTATGGCCAATCTTGGAATCACTCACTACCTCTTTATTCAACAATGTCTCTTTAAGCATCCTACTGCAGCAATCAGTATACATAGACAATTAAAAAGTTACCGGATAAAGAAAATTTATTACAAAAACCAGATGATTGCATTGTCTGATAAAATGGAAGATTATTGCTCTAGAAAGGTGCAATGAGTAGAAGATAATTATTTAGATGAGTAGTGCACGTAAAAACAATCCCAGTTGCATACAGCAGGTGAAATTACTCACTGATGTCCATTGATGCACCCTAGCTTGTTGTTGCTAACACATTCAACCATTCTCGCCTTTTTCATAAGATTTCACTCGGAATGTCCAACATGAGTACAGTGATATGTAAGAGCTGCACTTTGCATAGGCACTGGAATTATAGTGTGCCGAATTACAGGAGGCAAAATTTCCAGAATTCCCAGCCCAGCAGCATTCCACAATGAAGAATCACAGAGAATGTTCAAGGCTTTAATTACAAAGTCTTAGAAGTACTTGCTTTGACTATGTTTAAAAAAGATCCTTGCCTTCTCAAGTAATTTCGATGCTCGATCTTGACAGACATGGCCATTAAACACTTTATGTGGAAAAATAAATGATCTTTTATGTAGCAGTGCTCATCACCTGAGGTGTCTCTAAGAGCTTTCTGACTAGTAAAGGGCACTTGAAACGTTTAACACGTAGTAAATCTAGCAGCTAATTTGCACATAGCAAAGTTCCATAAAAAAAGTGCTAATGACTTGATAAATTTGTTTTGATGTTGGTTGATAGATTAATACAGGCCATAAACAGGGGAGACCTTCCATTTTCTATTTCAAAACAATGTCATGGAGTATTTAAATGCACCTCAAAGAGACCAAACAGAGCTTCTACAATTGAATGTTTTATCCAAATGACAGCATCCATGAGATGTGGCATTGCCTCAGTAATTCATTGAAGTGCCAGGGTAGATTTTTATGTTCAAGTTTATTGAACAGGATTTTATAGGGAGAAATTCTTCACACTGAACCAGGAAGAACACTCACAGTAACCATGATTGAAAAATAAATGTTTGACGATATTTCATTATTCAGATATGTCTATTCCTATTCAGGAAAGTGCTTCCCACATAAAACAAGTATATAAATGATGCAGATATGAACGATATAGTTAGTAAGTTTGCAGATGACAGCAAAATGGGGCAGCGAAGAAGGTTATCTCAGAGTGAAACAGAATGTGAATCAGATGGGCCAAGAGGCTAATGGGCCATGGAGTGGTAGATGAAGTTTAATTTAGATAAATGTGAGGTGCTGCATTTTGGAAAGGCAAATCAAGGCAGAACTTATACACTTAATGGTAAGGTCTTGGGGAGTGTTGCTGGACAAAGAGACCTTAGAGTACAGGTTCATAGTTCCTTGAAAGTGGAGTTACAGGTAGACAGGATAATGAAGAAGGTATTTGGAATAGAGATAATGGGAACTGCAGATGCTGGAAAATCAGAGATAACAAAGTGTGGAGCTGGATGAACACAGCAGGCCAAGCAGCATCTCAGGAGCACAAAAGCCGACGTTTCGGGCCGAGACCCTTCATCAGAAAAGGGGGATGGGGAGAGGATTCTGAAATAAAGAGGGAGAGAGGGGGAGGCAGACCGAAGATGGATCGAGGAGAAGATAGGTGGAGACGAGAGTATGGTGAGGAGGGGAGGTAGGGAGGGGATAGGTCAGTCCAGAGAGGATGGACATTTCAAGGGGGGCAGGCTGAGGTAGGTAGGAATTGGAGGTGCGGCTTGAGGTGGGAGGAGGGGATAGGTGAGAAGAAGAACAGGTTAGGCAGGCAGGGATGAGCTGGGCTGGTTTTAGATGCAGTGGGGTGAGAGGAGATTTTGAAGCTAGTGAAATCCACATTGATACCATTGGGCTGCAGGGTTCCCAAGCGGAATATGAGTTGCTGCTCCTGCAACCTACAGGTGGCATCATTATGGCACTGCAGGAGGCCCAGGATGGACATGTCGTCGAAGGAATGGGATGGGGTGTTGAAATGGCCAGTGACTGGGAGGTGCAGTTGTTTATTGCAAACCGAGTGTCGATGTTCTGCAAAGCGATCCCCAAGCCTCCGCTTGGTTTCGCCAATGTAGAGGAAGCCACAACGGGCACAACGGATGCAGTATACCACATTGGCGGATGTGCAGGTGAACATCTGCTTGATATGGAAAGTCATCTTGTGGCCTGGGGTGGGGGTGAGGGGGGAGGTGTGGGGGCAAGTGTAGCATTTCCTGCAGTTGCAGCAGAAAGTACCGGGTGCTACACCTGCCCCCACACCTCTTCCCTCACCCCAATCCCAAGCCCCAAGATGACGTTCCATATCAAGCAGATGTTCACCTGCACATCCGCCAATGTGGTATACTGCATCCACTGTACCCGTTGTGGCTTCTTCTACATTGGGGAAACCAAGTGGAAGCTTGGGGACCGTTTTGCAGAACACCTACGCTCGGTTTGCAATAAACAACTGCACCTCCCAGTCGCGAACCAATTCAACTCCCCCTTAGATGACATGTCAGTCCTGGGCCTCCTGCAGTGCCATAATGATGCCCCCCAAAGGTTGCAGGAACAGCAACTCATATTCCCCTTGGGAACCCTGCAGCCCAAAGGTATCAAAGTAGATTTCAGTAGCTTCAAAATCTCCTCTCCTCCAACTGTATCCCAAAACCAGCCCAGCTTGTCCCCACCTCCCTAACCTGTTCTTCCTCTCACCTATCCCCTCCTCCCACCTCAAGCCGCCACTTCCTACCTACCTATGCCACTTCTGCCCCCTTGACCTATCCGTCCTCCCCGGACTGACCTATCCTCTCCCTACCTCCCCCCCATACTCTCGTCTCCACCTATCTTCTCCTCGATCCATCTTCGGTCTGCCTCCCCCTCTCTCCCTATTTATTTCAGAATCCTCTCCCCATCCCCCTTTTCTGATGAAGGGTCTAGGCCCCGAAATGTTGGCTTTTGTACTCCTACGATGCTGCTTGGCCTGCCGTGTTCATCCAGCTCCACACTTTGTTATCAAGGCATTTGGAATGTTTGCCTTTATTGGTCAGTGAATTGAGTACAGGAGCCGGGAGGTGATGTTGCTGCAGTACAGGACCTAAGTTAAGCCTCTTGTGGATTATTGTGTTCAATTCTGGTCACCCTGCTAGAGGAAGGATGCTGTGAATCTTGAAAGAGTTCAGAAAAGATTTCCAATATTGCCAGGATTGGACAGTTTTAGCTGTAGGGAGAGGTTGAATGGACTGGGGCTATTTTCACAGAAGTGTCGGTGGCTGACAGGTGACATTATAGAGGTTATAAAATCATGACGAGTATGGATAGGATCAATAAACAAGGTCTTTTCCCTGGGGTGGGGGAGTACCAAACTAGAGGGCATAGGTTTAAGGTGAGAGGGGAAAGATTTAAAAGGAACTTAAGGAGCAAATTTTTCAAGTGTGTGTATAGAATGAATTGCTTGAGGAATTGGAGGCTGGTATAATTACAACATTTAAAAGGCATCTGGATGGTTATATTAATAGAAAGGGTTTAGAAGGATATGGGCCAAATACTGGCAAATGGGTCTAGATTAATTTAGGATATCTGGTCAGCATGGACGAGTTGGACTGAAGGGTCTGTTTCATGGCTGTACATCTCTATGACTTTATGATTCTATTTGCTGGCTCTGTTTATTGTCCCTGTTCAATCTATCACACAAAAATCAAGTACAAGGTCTAGTAAACACTGCAGGCTTGCTTTCAGTATAATTAATACATTGGAAAAGATATTTTGTATGGCAAGAATGAGGGATAATGACAACCTGTGATTGAATGCTAAGACACAAATCAAATCTAGTTCTTTCAGAATATATGGATCATCTGATACTAAAACTAAAGTACCATTTGAACACGGTGTTTATCGATCATTCATGTTTATTTAATGTTTTGACAACGTCTGGAGATTTATTTGATTTTTAAGTTAATGTCAGTCTCTATCAATTTGCACATCTGGGTCGACGGTGTGCTGTGAGCATCTCACAAAGAATCAAGTTGTTTCTGGTATTATTCTGTTTACTGAAAAATAATCTGCAGTGGTTTCTAGGAAATCTTTTTGAGCTTTTCATTCTCGAAAATGAAAATATTCATTCTAAATACTCTAAGAATATTTCTAAAAGATACTTGCTAAATTCTAAAACATTTAAGTTCTGTATCTCTCAAAAATGGACATAGGTGGTCAACATGCCGAATAAACATGTACTAATTAATGACAATCCAAGATTCATGCCAACTTTATGCAGTCTGCTCATTTCAGCAGGTCACTGATGCAAACTGCAATGTTAAAGAATGAAGCAAGGTAAACAGGAGGTGTAGGCATTCAGCCGTTCAGGCCTATTCCACAAATTCATTGTGTTTACAGTTGATCATCAAACTCAGTACCCAGTTCCCACTTTCTCCTAATACCATTTGATCCCTTTAGCATTATAAACTATATCTAACTCCTTCATGAAACATTCAATGTTTTAGCCTCAACAACTTCCTGTGGCAGAGAATTTCATAGTCTCTCTGCTCTGGAACATTATTCCTGCATTTCGCCTGTCTACTGCTGTGAAATTTTATAAGTTTCTATGAGATCCTCCCCTCACCCCCACACAACTCATTCTTCTCGACTCTAGTGAATATAATCTTAACCAATCCTGTTTCTCTTCATATATCATGCCAACCTTGGAATCAGTCTGGTAAATCTCTGCTGCACTACCTCCATAACCACAACATTCTTCCTCACACGACCAAGGAGCCCGAATTAATTAACGGGCACCTGAAATTGACTCTCATTGACACCAGACCCTTCAACAACAGTAGGTGGAAAACCACAAGGTGTTGTAAACATCTCTAGTTCCAACCCATTGAACATATATGTTGTGCATTGAGTGAGCTTGTGATGAGAAAGGTTATAATGTCTGTGAGCAGGAGTTGAATTTTAAAAATTCAAAGTCTATTTTGGACAATCCAATGTGGCTGAGTGTGTGTCAAACCTGTTGTATAATGTCATATCCCTTATATAACACAATGCCTGGAACAGAAATCTATCCTGAACTTCATGCAACCTATCTGAAATCAATAGTACATCTTGTCCATTTCCTATATGGCATATGAATTCATTCCACCTGTTCAGTATATTCTGCAAATTGTGTGCATGCAGATCTATTTCCTTATGGTTTAGATCTGACATGGAATTAATCACTTCTTAGACATCAGCTTTCTTTCTGGAGGAAGCTGTGATGGTAAAGTATCATGAACGGTCTACGTGTTATGCTGTAAGTTAAGTGTACAAGTCTTCATTTCTTTAGGTCGTTGTTACATTTGTCCAAAGTTCCCTCTTCTCCTGTGATTTTTTTGTTAATTGTGCAGAATGTCTTTCACCGATTTAAGAACTTGGACTTCACATCATCTCTGCAGGGATTTTAACTGTATGGTCTTCAAACCCGAACATATTTGAACAGCTTCTCTGCTTTTCTCTAATTAAGCCGAGCACAATAGTGGCCTGAGCATTCTCGGTTTTATTAGGCATGTCGGCTATCATTGGATTAATTTGGATTATATTTCAAAATATATACAGGAACAGGAAAAGGGCATTCATTCCCTTAAGCCCTTACTGCACTTTAATGAGATTGTGACTGGTCTCCACCTGAACTCCGTCCATTTGCTTTAGTTAGCTAATACTGTCACCTGACAAGATCTTATTGGTGAAGAGAGTTCCAGGCTTTCCCAACTATGTGGGCTAGTTGCCCTTCAGATTCTACTCAATCATTTCAATGAAAATGTCAGGCAATTGTACCTTTTGATAATGATGATCTTGATAAGCTAATAATATAGATGATTTCAGAAACTTAGCCAATGAATAGGCCGAATAGAACTGCTGACAAATTACTCTCTTACAACTTCTAGAACAGATACTACAACAACTGAAATATCAAACAAAGCAGTCCAGCAGGGAAATTTTCTTTCTAACAATTAATGGAGATCTTCAGCCTGTTGCTTTTTTTCTAATGGTTGAAAAACTTTGTTTGTGAGGAAGTCAGACCATGTTGCTTAAACAGGCCCTAACTAACCTTCAAGATCTTAAAGATCCAATGCATTCTTTGTGACTCACATACTGTGGACCCTTGAAACAGCCAAACTGTGGTCTGCTTGAAGTCAGCAGAGTTCAAATAGACATGCTGAATTTGGATTACCTTCCCTGCATGGTGCAGGACTGTCTTTTTTTCTCTCCCAACAGAAATAGGTTCTATTGGAAATGGGTGGAGGAATTCCATGTCCAGGTCCTGACCACAATTTTCAAATGCCCAAGGACTCTTCCTGATTCTGCAGAAGCCAACCTTAAAGCATGGAATTTCCATTACATTGCACTATTTATTTCATCACAACTCAGCCAAATTAGCCAAATCAGCTGTAAGAGTCCCAGACTTCAGAGTGCAAATAATGTTCAAGCACTGCTTATATAAAAAAAACAGCCCACCTACAAATCAGGTCCACACTGTTCATCACCATGGCAAACTTTCACTGAATGCACTATTCCTTCCTCTCAAGGAGTTGCTAAGATCAGTCCTTACTGTTTATGAGGAGACACTTTATAAAAATTATTAAATATTGCACAAATGAGTGCTGTACACCAATGAAACTAGTCCTCTGGACCATGACCCCACCATGTCATCTCAGGCCATTGCATTCACGATGGTAACTGATTTCATTTCATTCGGTAATCTCCCCCACTCCGCTTCTAAGCTAATAGTCCCCCAACCCCGCACTGCTCGCTTCTACCTCCTGCCAAAAATCCACAAAAACAGGGCTATCCAGGTAGACCCATTGTTTCAGCCTGTTCATGCCCCACAGAACTCATCTCTTCCTACGTTGACTCAGTCTTCTCCCCCCAGCCCTATCCCTACCCACAGACGTCCAAAAATCATCTGATGCCTTATGCTGGTTTCAAAACTTCTAGTTTATCGGTTCCAGCCACCTCCTCTTTACCATGGATGTGCAATCTCTTTACATGCCTATTCCCCACCAGGAAAACCTTAGAGCTCTCCGCTTCTTCCTGGAGCAAAGACAGGGCCTATCTCCACCCGCCACCACCCTCCTCCACTTAGCTGAGCTTGTCCTCACCCTCAACAAATTATCTTTCAAATCCTCTCATTTTCTTCAGGTTAGAAGATTGCTATGGGTACACATCTAGTTATGTCTGTCTCTTCATGGGATACGTGGAACATTCCTTGTTCTAGCCCTATTCTGGCCCCCGCCCACAACTCTTCCTCCAATACATCAATGATATCATCGGTGCTGCTTCCCTCTCTCATCTGGAATTGGAAAACTTCATCAATCTTGCCTCCAATTTCCACCCTGCCCTCATTTTCACCTGTCTATCTCTGACTCCTCCCTTCCCTTTCTCGACATTTCTGTTTTCATTTCTGGGGATAGATTGGCACTAATATCTATTACAAACTCACTGACTCCCACAGTTACCTGGACTATACACCCTCACGCCCCACTTCCTGTGAAGACTGCATCCCATTCTCTCAGTTCCTCTCCCTTCATCACTTATGTTCAGATTAGGCCAATTTCGACAAGGGAGCCTGCAAAATGTCCACCTTCTTCTTCAACCGAGGATTCCCCAGCCCCGTTGTCAACAGGGCCCTCAACCAGGCCCAACCCATCTCCCGCACTTCCATCCTCACCACTTCACTTCCCTCCCACAAAAGCAATAGGCTTCCCCTTATCCTCACGCACCATTCCACCAGCATCCACATCCACAATATCATCTGATGCCATTTCTACCAACTCCAGCGATATGCCACCACCAGACAAATATTCCCCTCCCCTCCCTTATCCGCCTTCCTCAGGGGCCGTTCCCTCCGGGACACCCTGGTCCATACTTCCTTCCCCCCCAACAGCTCCCCACAGCCCTGCGACACCTTCCCCGGTAACCGGTGAAGGTGCAACACCTGTGCATTTACCTCCTCCCTCCCCAGTATCCAAGGGCCCAAACATACCTTCCATGTGAAGCAACACTTCACCTGCACTTCCAAGAATCTACTCTACTACGTTTGCGGCTCACAATGTGGTTTCCTCTACTTTGGGGAAACGAAGCGTAGACTTGACGACTGTTTAGCAGAACATCCACATTCTGCTCGCTTAAAAGACGCTGAACTACCTGTTGCCTGCCACTTCAATGCACCACCTTCCTCCCTGGCCAATACCTCTGTCCCCGGCTTGCTACAGTGTTCGAGTGAAGTCCAGCGCAAGCTGGAGGAACAACACCTCATTTTCCACTTTGGGACTGTACAGCCCTCAGGACTCAATACTGAGTTCAATAATTTTAGGGCCTGAACCCTCCCATATCCCAGCCCCCTACCCCACACACCAGGCCTTGTTACCACAGCCTGCCACTCCACACACCCTGATATTAGTCACTAATGGTCCACATAAAAAACTATTCACCCTCTCAGCCTGATCATTAGCAACTCCTTTCTCTGTCTAACTGTCTTTCTCTCTCTTTGGGCTCTATCCTGTTGCTTCCTCCTTACCCCACCCACCTCCCTATTCCCTGCATATAAACTGATGTTTTCCTAGCCACCACCAGTTTTGAGGAAGGGTCACCAGACCCGAAACATTAGCTCTTTTTTTTTCCCTTCTCAGATGCTAACAGATCTGCTGACCTTCTCCAACAACTTTGTTTTAGTTCTGTGTAGCTCTTGTTTCAAGGAAATTTTCAGGTGCTCAATGTGATGTGCTGGATACTTCCATTGAAATTTTATTTTTGTGTGTGTGCGTTAAACCCATTTTCAGCTGAAGTAAAAAAAAACTGAACTAAGTTATCATCCTTAAGTACATGATAGAATATTTATTGATGAAAAGAACAAAACAACAATAAATCAATTCCCAAGTGCTTTGGCTCATGGAACATATGGAGATTCGTGAATAGTTTTTGAGATAACTTTCGATAATTCATCAAACCAGCACAATTTTGCATGCCATTCAGGGTCAATGTGTTACTTTTGTACCCAAACTCTACATCTATATATTGTCACGATCAAATACTTAATGTTGACAATTGTGTCTTGAGATGAACCAGCTTAACTCAGCTGCTTAATCAACTGCCTTCTCTCCATCATAAGCCAGAAATGGGGATGTTTACCAATAACTGTGCAATTTCATCACAATTTCCGACTCCTCCAATGCAAAAGTAGTCCATATCCAGAAATAGCAAGACCTGAACAATATCAGGCTTGGGCTGAGAAGTGACAAATAGCATTCAAGTCACACAAATGTTGGACAATGACCATCAGCAGCAAGAAAGAATCTAATCATTATGCCTTTTCATTTCCATTACCCAATATCAACATCCTGGGGATTGCCATTGTTTGGAAACAGAGCTGGACTAGTCATATAAATACTTGGCTGTAACAACCGGTCAGAGTTTAGGAATCCTGGGGTGGCACGGTGGCTCAGTGGTTAGCACTACAGCCTCACAGCGCCAGGGACCCAAGATTCAATTCCAGCCTCGGGCGACTGCCTGTGTGGAGTTTGCACGCTTTCCCCATGTCTGCGTGTGTTTCCTCCGGGTGCTCCGGTTTCCTCCCACAGTCCAAAGATGTGCAGGCGAGGTGGATTGGCCGTGTTAAATTGCCTGTAGTGTTCAGGGGTGTGTGGGTTTTAGGGGGATGGGTCTGGGTGGGATGTTTCAAGGGGTGGTGTGGACTTGTTGGGCCAAAGGTCCTGTTTCCACACTGTAGGGAATCTTAAAAAAAAAGAAACTCACCTCATGAATCTCCAACGTCTGATCCCTAATTAACAAGGTACAAGTGAGGAGTGTAATGGAATTCTCCCCACCTTCCTGGATGATTCCATTAGCAATTGAGAAGTTCAACATGATCCAGGACAAAGCAGCCCACTCGACTTGCACCACATTCATTCCCTCCATCACAGATGCTCAGTAGCAACAGCGTGGATGTCTCTCATTAAACTACTTTGATACTTGCCTATCTTCCATGAAAAGACAGAGCTATCTTGTGTTTGACAGATAGAATTTGGCACCACTTAGATGGTATCTACAACATCCAGGTTGACAGACTTAGACCAGAGCTATTCTATTACTTGATTGGGCTTTCTGATCAACACATACATGATGACATAACTCATCCAGAGATTCTTCAAAGTGGAAATGGAGTCAAAGGCAGAGTTTCGTAATCAGTACCTCATTATTGGCATATACTTACTGCAGGAGTTTTTAGTCGACTGTTTTTAACTCATTTAATACCACTTAATTTCCTTTTGCTGCCTATTGATACTAGTCTTTATCATCAGTTGGAGAGTAAAATGGGAAATGCCTACAGAGATCCTGTAAGTCAACACATACACAAAACTCAGTGCATTATCTATATTTTTTATTGTGTTAATTGCTTTCAATCATGTGACCATACTTTTCTTTTCTATTAATGAATGTAAACTGGCTGTGCCGAAGATTTGAGTGACGAATTTTTCCTATGGTGCATCTTATGGACAAACATCAAAGAAAAACTCAGTATCCTGACTGAAAAACTGATGATCAGATTTTTGCCATAAGTGTACAAAATAAAAAAAACACTGCTGGAGCACTGTGTGTGCCTTTGTTTCTATGATCGTAATAGTTAAGGAGTTGGAGACAACAACCCATGCAGCCTTGAAGGGAGACCTAGAGCAGGTACATCTGTTGATGGCTTCAAACAGGAGTGTTGTAATTTATATCCAATTCGACGGGCCCAATCCAGTTATTAGCTAATGTCTCACACAGAACATAGAAGAAGCATAAGGAAAGGGTTATTGTAAATTAATCGAATAGAATCTTTTAGTTAGCTGTTCCAAAATTGTGGCAGAAAATCTGTTTATGGGTTTGCCATCTGATTCAAATTTTGGTTCATGGGACTTTTAGGCAGCCAGTGTCATTATGAATATGTACTATTACTTAGCGATGTAGTAAAGGAGTACCGCAGTAAGTGGAGCTGTAATCAAGGAGTTGTGTGCCTTTGATATTTAACCTAGAACATTTAAACTCAATAGCAGGCTTTCACAAATCACTTGCTGTTCGTTATCCATAGCTGTTGATGGGAATAGTTGAAAAGCCAACAAATGATACATCCTTCAATCTGGCCATTTGAAATGCAGCAATCCAAATCAAAAACTAAATCATAAAATATCCAAGAGTTGCAAAATTACAAAATGGAAACAGAGGTATAGTGTGGCTAATTCTCTGGCGACACATTAAAATCCCATCAGTGCACCTGTGGAATTTACTATCAATCAATAGTTCTGGCACTAAAATCTAAGCTTACAAAGGCAACCATGAAAGACCATGATTGTCATAAAAATTCATTGCGGTCACTGATGTCCTTTAGAGGAGGAGATTCGCTGACAAGTCGTGCAAGAGTCTCAGCAATGTAATTAAATCTTAACTGCCTCCTGAAATGTATCATCAAGCCTCTCAGTTCAAGGGCAATTAAGGATGGGCAACAATTGTAGGCCTTGCCAGTGACAGCCACATCCCATGAAAGAATAAATTTTTACAACATGCTGTTGCCAAATACATCACTTCTTCCAACGGCATTTGGTCAAGACCTGCTTACATCTCATTGGTACAAAGAAAATGCCCCATAAGGAGGGGTTGGATAGACCAGATATATATTCCAGAGAATTAAGCAGAATTAGAGGTGACCTAATTGAATCATATGAATTATTTAGGGAGCTTGAAAAAGAGCTTCATGCTGGGAGGGTATTTCTTCTGGCTGGGGAATCTGGAATATATTGCTATTTCTTGATAAGGAATCAGCCATAAACAGCTTAACTGAGAGAAGGAAAAACATCGCTGAAAGGGCTGAGAATCAGTCGGCTTTGGATGCCCAGCCATTAAGTACCGTTGAAATCAGTGGTGAGTTGATTTTAAGATACAGAAGGAATCAAAGGTTGAAGAGGTAGGGTGACAAGGTGGAATTGACATCAACAAATTAATCCTGAACTTACTGAACAGCAGAGTATCCTTGAAAGTCTCCTTCTATTTTTTACATTATCTATCTATTATCTACATAGTGTACAATTCTGCTGTTTCCAATTAAACTTATCCCTTTTATTGTGCACTTATTTAAATGAAGAGAAACAAACCAATCATTTGATTTTTTTTCTCACAAACTAGTATTTAAAATTTCCCTAAATTTTACAAAAGTCAAAGGAATAGAAAAGATCACAAACTTTGAGATTTGTTTACAGTCTTTATCCTCTAGGTTTAATTTCATTGATGTATATGAATTGGCTCTTGTCAGTTTAAATAACTATCATATCTTCTTTACCAAGAAATCACAATCTCATACTTTTTATGCTCACCCCATTTAGTGCAATAACTCAGGACTTACGCAAAATAATACAGTGCACACATTGGAGTAAGCAAGAGTTTTGGATAATGTAACTAATTCAACTTCATAATGGTTCCAAAGTGTAGCATGAAGGAAGTGACGTATGTGTAGTTTTGGAAGTATTGTTAGGTATTTAAAAACATAATAAATAGATGTTATACTGTTGTTCGTAAAACCTGCATCTTACTTAAACTGAGAGAACACGGTGTGTAGCTGGATGAACACAGTGGGCCAAGCAGCATCAGAGGAGCAGGAAAACTTGTCGCTTTGGGTCAGGACCGATCCTGCTGCTTGTCCATTGCATGTGTCCATCCAGCTTCACACCGTGTTATCTCAGATTCTCCAGCATCGGCTGTTCCTGCCAGCGCTCTTACTTAAACTGCAATGTTTTGCCCAATTGTCAATGGGGTGTTAAAGTTTCTGAAATTATGAATCACTTACCTGATTGAGCGCTTGGAAGTGCCAAGCAAGAGGAAAGTTGGGATCTGGAAGCGTGCCTATTGGCATTTTAAAAGTAATATGCAAAATTAGACTGAAGGTTTTACGTTTCATTACACATGAATGGACAGAAATCTCATTGCAAGGCTGTAGGATGTAACACTCTCAATTAAAGACACACCAGCAATTAAAACCTATCTCTCTCACTTAGTGAGTTATGACATTTCTCTGTCCAAAGTACCAAGCAAAGCATCATGTTGAAATTGAATATTTATCACAAGGCAGAAGAACACAATACAAAAATAGCTTACTGCGTTTCGAATTAAGCTTCTTCTTGGATGAATGCACAGTAACATTAACAGTGCAATGTCACTTCTCCCAACATTCTTCCAGAAAGTTTTTCCTTTCATGAATTCAGACAGATGACTTTAAAAAAATGTGCTCTTTCTCAATTTTTTCCTGGGATTCGTTACAACCAGATGAGAACAGGTAGATCATTTCCTTTCCTTCTGCCTTTCCATAATGAAGAGTTTTAATTCTTTTTCAACACACAGTGTACCACACC
Source organism: Stegostoma tigrinum (assembly GCF_030684315.1). Taxonomy (NCBI): domain Eukaryota; kingdom Metazoa; phylum Chordata; class Chondrichthyes; order Orectolobiformes; family Stegostomatidae; genus Stegostoma; species Stegostoma tigrinum. The sequence continues at coordinate 34,050,256 of NC_081356.1, read as the reverse complement.
ACAGTTAAAAGCTTGTTTATTCAACGCTGAGGAGCCAATTATAAACTATACTTGAGTGAAATATGGATGAGTCAAATATACCTTATAATTGGCTCCTTAGTTTTGAATAAACAAAATTTAAATGTAGTGTGGTATACTGTGCGCTAAAACGAATTAAAACTCTTCATTATGGAAAGGCAGAAAGAAAGGAAATGATCTACCTGTTCTCATCTGGTTGTAATGACTTCCAGGAAAAAATTGAGAAAGAGCACTTTTTAAAAAAAAAGTCATATGTCTGAATTCATGAAAGGAAAAACTTCCTGGAAGAATGTTGGGAGAAGTTGCATTGCACTGTTAATGTTACTGTGCATTCATCCAAGAAGAAACTTAATTCGAAACGCAGTAAGTTATTTTTGTATTGTGTTCTTCTGCCTTGTGATAAATATTCAATTTCATTGTGATGCTTTGCTTGGTACTTTGGACAGAGAAATGTCATAACTCAGTAAGTGAGAGAGATTTTAATTGCTGGTGTGTCTTTGATTGAGAGTGATATTTCCTTACCAAACCTGAAAATTTTAATAAAATAGTAATTGTTGATTCGGGTCTTCAGCAATGGTCAAAGTGAAGTTAGAGAGAGAAGGAAGAGAGAGAGGGATGAGAGGGAAAAGAGAGAAGAGAGTGACAAAAGAGATCGAGAGAGACAAATAAAAGAGATTGAGAGAGGAAACGGTGAGAGAGAAGAAAACAGAAAGAGAAATTTCCAGTTCTGTTATGTAGTGATTGGAAACAAGGCCAGGTGGATCTCATTAGCTATGAGATTTTTGAATGAGATTGTCAACCCGGGCCAATGAGGGAGCCCTTGATGAAAGGTATAACCAGGAGATTCAGAAGGTCTTCCTAGTCTAGGGACTGGCTTTGAGCAGTTTAGTCAGAGCCCATGCACTATGTAAATAAATGGTGACTTGATGACGTGATACTAGCCTCTGTGCATTTATTTCATGTCACAAATTCATTCTTCCACATTTTGTTCTTCCTGAACTGTTGTCAATTTGTGAATATATAAGTAGAGGTTAATTGCTTTTTCCAAGCTGGTTAATTGGCTGGTGGCTTTCGCATCTGAAACTTCCAGAATGATGTAAATAAAATGGGTAGTACATATCTGAAAAACTGACTTGAGTCATTTTGATGACAAGGTAGTTTCGGTTTAGACAGGATCTTATTTATTGATGTTTTACACAAATCCATTGTTGATTGTCAGAAAAACCCATCTGATTTGCTTATGAACTTTAGGAAGGTAATTACCATCCTTGCCTGGTCTGGTTTACATATGACTCCAGATATATAGCAATGTGGTTGATTCTTAACTGGGCAAATAGGGATGGGCAAGAAATGCCAGCCTAGCCAGCAATACCCTCATCCCATGAAATTATATATGCACATGTATTATCCAATTAAATGTGGTGAAGTGTTATTGTATAACAGAATGCCAAGCAGTAACATTGGTATAGTTATCCTACTGTCCCCAAGTGTGTGGCATTTTGTTGAAAGAAGAGCAATCAGGAAGTGACTTCTTAGTCACATTTTTCTCGAAACTCCAAATCCATGCCAAAATCTCATCAGATGAAAACGTTGGCCTCTTAAGTCAGAGTTTCCTTTTACAAAACCATTTTAATCCAAAACAAGTCAAGATATTGAAATTACATGATGGAAGTCAAAAATTGATAACAAATTTTTGCCACTACCGTATCAGATATCGAGCAGTCGTAATTTTAAAGGATTTTCTGTCATTTCAAAATTAAATTGCATAAAGTACTCCATTGGATTAATGCAAAATGCTTTGCAGTTATTCAGCATAAGTTGTCGCGGCAGACATAACTGTGGTGAATGTAATGTCCTGTTTGCAATTTTAAAAATATATATTGCGTTTATATCTGAAGATTGACAACAATATATTCTTTTAAATCCAGCACCACATCTCAAACTAAGATTTGATTACTATTAAAGTCCATTTTTATTCTCAGGTACTTATTATCACTAAACGCTATCTTAAATTTATATTATTAAATGCTCTATAACACCGCTCATTAAGTGATCATGTTTTAATTGTGATTGTTATTTCTGAAGATGTAATTCATCAAAGGTTATTGACCATCTGCTTAAAGACCAGAACATTAGAAACCTAAAATGGCACTACTTCAAATGCTGAAATGGGTCAGAAAATTAATGTTCACTTGATATAAAATGTACAAGACTGTATTGACAATTTGGGATTGCCTCATTTGTTCTTCAGCCAATCTCAACAAACAGAATGCATTTTGTTGTGGGAGATTGACATACATTTACACTGGATATGATACATTTTTCTAATTGCTCAAAAACTGAATGGAAATAGAATCTGCCAGGTATTTTCCAGTGAAAATAACAATGAAATGAAAACCAGAGGATCATTTATTGGCTCTTTATCAATTTCCTGTGTCTAGTATTTCACAGTATGGTGTAAACTGGACAATCTCTAATCTAATAACCTACTTGGGAGATTTGTCTATTTGCAGCACAACCAAAAATCAACAATAATTGTGAATGAATAAAACCTGACACCTGTTCAAATGAGTGCTGTATTTTTGCAGACGTGTTGAAGTTACAAAGTACATTTGTACCAAAACTTTTGCAGCTCATAATTTATCTGGTAGGAAGTCATGTAATTCACAACCTCATGTTCTCTAACATGGGCATGGTCAGGAAATCCTCAAGTTTAAAAATTCTCATCACTGCTTTTAAATCTCTCCATAGCCTTGCCACTTCTTATCTCTGTAATCTGCTCCACCCAACAACTTTATAAACTTTCTGCATTCCTCCAAATCATGTTATACAAGACAATAGCTCTGAACAGTTTAACCCTGGAGTCTGCATTAAGTTTCACACAGTCTGATCATGGCCTACAAGCTTAGATGGAGATAAGTCTTTAGATCTATAGAGTGAAGACTTATGTCGTATGTCCCCCAATTGTCTTCATAGCAAACTTACAAATGTAATTTGTATCTTATTCCTATCATGCAATAAACTATATCATGATCAGGACTTCTTGTTAAGACTTAGGTGATAGTAGCAAACTACCCCAACCAACACTGCAAGTGGTTGCTATCTCAAAACAAATGCAATAACCCTGAGAGCTTGAGTTTCCTCAGTTATCCTCCTTCCATTATCGCCAGCAAAGCTTACAACTGCCTAGATCCTAAGTTCTGGAATTCCCTTCCAAGTCTCACCAACCTTGTAATTCTCTCCTTTATGTAAAGGATATAAATAAATACAAGTTGTTTTTCTTGTTGAATTCAAAGTGCAATTGGAAAGACAAAGAGCAGGAGGACTGAGGAAAGGGAAGACCACTAAGTGCTGGCAAAGTAGTAAGTCATGAGAAAAGTAAAAGTTAGTAAGTTAGTAAACATATAAATAACTGAACATGTCATGACTGTATGCAGTTATTAACCTATTTATCATGTATAATTGATTTTTGTGTATTATTTGCTGAGATATGTCTTGGGAGAAATAAAATTAATGAATCCATCAGAATTTTTAACTTCTCCCTGGAACGTTGTTAAATTTTCCAGAATGTTGGTCCTCACTATCGCTGTGCTAGATAAATTATATATGTGCATGTATTATCCAATTAAATGTGGTGAAATGCTATTGTATAACAGAATGCCAAACAGTAACGTTGCTTTAGTTACCCTACTGACTCCAAGTGTGTGATATTTTGTTGAAAGAAGGGCAATCAGAAAGTAGCTTCTTAGTCACATCCTTGTTTGAAACTCCAAGTCCATCTGTGTTGTGTTCTACACACATTCCAAGCTGAATAGAAGAGTTATTTTGTCTCGCAACAGTTCATTCAATTGTTATGCTTTTTGTCCATATTCTATCTGCCTGCAGAAGCCAATCTATTTTGTGTAAATCCATTAATCTAAATGTACGTGAAGTATCACTTCCATCCGCATCATTTTTAAGTATACTACTTAACACTGTAGTTAGCTTTTTGAAAAATCATGGATCTGTAACAAATCCTAATCTTCCTCTCTAAGTGCTATATAGTTGTTGGCAGTGTACTTGAGTAGCAAAATAAATCATAACACCCACATGGCAAAAGATTTCCGTGCAAGTTGGGACAAAATAGCCACCTCACCAAACGCAGGGATTAAAGTCTAGCTTAAATTGTTCATTAATTAAAGTCATTTAAATCTTGTTAGGCATTTCATATTCCCCTTGATTATTGGTTTAAAATAACTGAGAGGTGGTTTTTAGTGTTTGCAATTATCTCACAGCACAAAATGTTGCATACAGAACTTCAGCGAAATGCATTTAACCGAAAGGGAGCAGTCACTATATAGCAACTATACAGCAAAAAATTGTTAGAGGTGTAATGGGTTTTTTAAAATCCCTGGAACTAACAAGCGCTTTAATGGAACTTTTAAAAAACAACTTGAAATTTAATTATTATTCAAATGACTCCATAAATAAGTTTGCTAAGAAGTAGCAAATGCAATCAGATCACACAGTAGTATGCGTTTCAATGATTATCTTTCCCCATTGAATTCCTGTGACCAAACAGTGAATAACACTTCCAAACTAATGGTTGTCATTCCATCACATCGACGTCAGTGCTTATACTCCTAGTAAAGGATGGTTCCAAATGGTTGCAAAGGGGGAAATCTCGCTCACTAGTCTGCTGCTGCTGATAAACTGAAAATATCCCCCATCATAATCCATTGATGGAATATTTACACATTCAGGATGGCGAGTTGATACAAAATGTAAGATGTCACAAACATAACAGAGGGGAGGGGAGCAGGTTTTAGGTCAGTAATTGGCCTGCATGCAGTTTTAGTTGTACGAAGAGCATAAATTTAGGGACAGAGGGAGCAATTTAAAAGATAATATAGGTCGGATTGATCATCCACAAAGATGAAATTGCACTGACTTGAATAATCATCAGGTTCAATGGCAAGAGTAAAAGGGAACAGCTTTCAGCATTGATTGAAATCAAATACAGCAAAATAATCCAATAAACAGTTAACCCAAGACTAAGTTGTACTGAGTAATAAATCTAGACTCCTTTTTAACGCTGGAATTTGATTGAAGAAGCAGAGCTGTGGGCCCACCTATCAACAATGCAGCATAGCAGTAATAACACAATGTAGGCTTTACACTGGGATAGGAAGTGGCAATGAAATGGTCTTTGGCAGCAGCGCAGTAAATGAGCAGTAATAAATCAGTAGCACACTTGACTTCAATAAAATAAGACAATTATGTCGGGTATAAAACAAGTCAACTCTCCATACCCTTTATCCCTGTGTTTTAGGCCAGAGTCATACCCAGCAATGTCATCAAGGTAGATGAGAGTAAACCAGTTGATGTGGTGTATGTGGATTTCAGCAAGGCGTTCGATAAGGTTCCCCACAGTAGGCTATTGTACAAAATGCGGAGGAATGGGATTGTGGGAGATATAGCAGTTTGGATCGGAAATTGGCTTGCTGAAGGAAGACAGAGGGTGGTAGTTGATGGGAATTGTTTATCCTGGAGACCAGTTACTAGTGGTGTACCGCAAGACTCGGTGTTGGGGCCACTGCTGTTTGTCATTTTTATAAATGACCTGGATGAGGGCGTAGAAGGATGGGTTAGTAAATTTGCAGACAACACTAAGGTCGGTGGAGTTGTGGATAGTGACGAAGGATCCTGTAGGTTGCAGAGAGACATAGATAAGCTGCAGAGCTGGGCTGAGAGGTGGTAAATGGAGTTTACTGCAGACAAGTGTGAGGTGATGCACTTTGGTAGGAGTAACTGGAAGGCCAAGTACTGGGCTAATGGTAAGATTCTTGGTAGTGTAGATGAGCAGAGAGATCTCAGTGTCCATGTACACAGATCCTTGAAAGTTGCCACCCAGGTTGACAGGACTGTTAAGAAGGCATACGGTGTTTTAGCTTTTATTAATAGAGGGATCGAGTTCCAGAACCAAGAGGTTATGGTGAAACTGTACAAAACTCTGGTGTGGCTGCACTTGGAGTATTACGTACAGTTCTGGTCACCGCATTATAAGAAGGATGTGGAAGCTTTGGAAAGGATGCAGAGGAGATTTACTAGGATGTTGCCTGGTATGGAGGGAAGGTCTTACGAGGAAAGGCTGCAGGACTTGAGGCTGTTTTCGTTAGAGAGAAGAAGGTTGAATGGTGACTTAATTGAGACATATAAAATAATCAGAGGGTTAGATAGGGTGGATAGGGAGAGCCTTTTTCCTAGGATGGTGACAGCGAGCACGAGGGGGCATAGCTTTAAATTGAGGGGTGAAAGATATAGGACAGATGTCAGAGGTAGTTTCTTTACTCCGAGAGTAGTAAGGGAATGGAACACTTTGCCTGCAACGGTTGTAGATTCACCAACTTTAAGTACATTTAAGTCATCATTGGACAAGCATATGGACGTACATGGAATAGTGTAGGTTAGATAGGCTTGAGATCGGTATGACAGGTCGGCACAACATCGAGGGCTGAAGGGCCTGTACTGTGCTGTAATGCTCTATGTTCTATGACTGCACAGAACAATGCCAGCCTGCTTTACAAGTGTTTTTCTTTTTATCCTGGCATCCTGCTCATTAAGTTGCAATCATTTCTTCTTGTCCTTTCTTTGTCTGTTTTAATGGATGCATTCACCTGTATAAATTAGCAGGTTATTACCTTCAATTGGAATGACAGTCAGAAATCTGACACACAAATGCTTCAAATATCTATACTCCCATACAATACAAAATTTCATTTTGTGCTTCATTTATTGACTAGCTATTTCAGGCTGTTATCTACAATTGAAAGCGCAAACATTTTCAACAACAGAAAGCTGTCTAGTGTGTTAGTAATTTTTTTCCAGAGACCTAGACACCAGCCTTCACTTATATTCCATCCTGAAACACATTTACATCACCCATTGTAAATTTTACATCATTATAGTTGAGAGCGCTTCATTAGCACACAACATTTCAATCTAGTTTATCAGCAGAGTTCAACTTTTGTAATTTGTGGTATAAAGTAAATTATTTCTTTCCAGACTGTAAATTACTGATGCCAGTATTACTGCACTCCCTGAATGGTGCATATAATGGGCTTTCATTGGCCACTACCTAAACATTCATGAGTGTTTGGGAAGAGTTTTGCCATGGATCTGTTCCCTGGCCAAACTGAAATGGAAGAATTAACTTGATCCAGCCTGATAACTTATTGCTATCAATACCCAATATTCTATGGGTTAATCACTAAAGCATAATCAAAAACAGGCTCTTAAAGCCCGAGGTATCAGGATGGTCACCCTTGGCTTGTGCTCTGAAAACAGTCATCAAACCTTTCTCAGAAAATACACACGGACTTTCTGTCAGGTCCTTTGATTTTTCTCATCTTTACGTTCATTCAGGGGATATATTGACAAGGTCAGCATATATTACCAATTCCTACTTGCCCTTGAAAATGTGGAAATGAGTTTTCTTCTTGAAAGCAGAAGTGGATTTGGTGTTGGTAGACTAACAATTCTATGACGGGAGTTTCAGCATTGATCTAATGACAGTGAAGGAAGGGTGATATATTTCCAAGTCAGGAAAGTATGGGACTTGGAGAGGGATTTTCTGAAGGTGGTGCTCCCATGTATCTGTTGTTTTATGCTTCTAGATAGTCATTGTTGTGGCTTTAGAAGATGTTGTCTAAAGAGCATTGATGAATTTCTGCAGTGCATCTTGTTGATGGTACACATTGCTGCTACTGAGCATCAGTGGTGGAGGAATTCAATATTTATGGATATGGCAGCAATCAAACACTCCAGGGATTTGCAGTCACTTGCTATTTATGCAATGCTAAATTTGGACGTTCAAGCATTGAGTGCAATGTACTCACTGAATTCAGGAAACTCTGATAATATTTCATCAGCAGAATGAGCACTTGCATCTTGAGTAGCAGCTAATGTCAAGGACTGAGGAGATGAGGTAGCAGTACCTCATGAATAAATTTCTTTTAACTGCTTTTTCTTCTTTCATGCAAAAGCTGGGAACGCAGGAGGTAAAACAGTAGTACAGTTTGCACAGTAATGCAGCTTCACTGTTCAACAAGTTTAATGACATTTTCAAATATTTCAGCAACAAACCATGTTAAAAAAAATTCTAACCTGCTTCCCTTTATCATCACTTGCCTATTCTGGGACTTTAGATCTGTCATAATTCAAAATACTGTCTATTATTCCTTCTTTATTTAATGCCTTTGTAACAGCAGCATCCTTGTGAACATCCAGTCATTCATCAAGTTCATCTGTGGAAATGTTTTCACTGGATTTACAACCACTAGCACAGTCAATCAATTCCATGATTTACTCACTCAGCTTTTATTTACTTGCTTTTTCACACACAAGATCCTTCAAAAATATCTTCCTCATTGGACAATGTGACAAGAGGCCATTGAGTACACCAGCATCTTTGCAGTATTTTTCTTTTCACCTGGCTCTTAACATGCATTAAAAATAATATCTTTGATGGAGTACGTGGACTGAAATTCATGAACCTTTCCTTTCTGTCATGTCAGCTTTCCTATGAAATCATGTTAGCATACCTTGGTCCATTGGTTGAATCAACTTTGTCACATCAGGAGGGAGAAAACACGCAAGAACATTATTATCAATGTCTCCTTCTCTGGAGTGGATTGGTGTGATAATTAACTAATAATAATACAATTTTGCTGTCTTCAGAGACTCACTTCTTTTGCAAATATTCTTTTACATTAGGCACAAAACCAAGATGAAACCACCAATTAAACATTTATGCCCTTCCAAGCTCTATTTTGGGCTTTGTAATCAATGGTAAGATAAACCATACCTTTTAAACATCTTGATTTTACATTTCTTCTGATAACAATCAATTTCACCTTTTGCATGTCAATGGCATTCACATACACAAACACAGAATATGGTATTTATTTTGAAACCTTTTTGTCAGCACTGGTTAAGGTTGTGCTTGGAAGGCATCGTTACGTTAAAGAGATAGTAAGAACTGCTGATGCTGGAATCTGAGATAACAAGATATAGACCTGGATGAACACAGCAGGCCAGGCAGCATCAGAGGAGCAGGAAAGCTGAGGTTGTGGGTCTGGACCCCTCTTCAGAAATCCTTCAGAAATTTCTGATGAAGGGTCCAGACCCAAAACGTCAGCTTTCCTGCTCTTCTGATGCTGCTTGGCCTGCAGTGTTCATCCAGGTCTATATCTTGTTATCACATTAAACTTGTCTTTGCAGCATTAAAAGCTTTCCTGACATTTAGGGCATGTTCAATAACAAATTTATTTTAAAAATTTACAAAAATCTTCAGTTGATATTGCTTCTGCAAATTTCTACTCACTTGATACACAACTTTCCGGGTTACATGCCATATTTTAAAGTAAGACTTCCTTGAGAAAAGGCCCTGCAATTTTTATCTTCTCATAATATTCCTTCAATTCCTCTTTAACAAAACTGTTTGTATAATGCATCTTCAACATTATCAGCATGAAGTGTAGGATACCACTTTAATCTCTCAGATTTCACAAATAAATCTTTCCACTTTGCACTTTAATGCAACTGAACATTGATAAACCAGCATTGAGTTGCTGCATTGCCATGTTCTCCCTTAAGACTATAAGATATATGAAAATAATTAGGCCCTTCCATCATGACTGATATGTTTATCAAACCCATCCTCCTGCCTTTTCCATATAACCCTTGATTCCCTTACCAATGAAGAACCCTCTTATCTCTGTCTTAAATATACTCAGTGACTTAACCTTTATTACCCTCTGCAACAATGAGCTCCACAGATTCACTGGCTGAAAAAATTCTACTCCATCTCACTTTTAAACAGTCATTCCCTCACTCTGAGGCTGTGCCCTCTGTTCCTAGTATCTCCTAATAGTTGAAATATCTTCTCTATGCCCATTTTATCCAGGCTTCTCCGTATTCTGTAAGTTTCAACCAGATCCCAACCCCACCTCCACATCCTTCTAAACTTCATCAAGTACAAACACAGAGTCCTCAACTGTTCCTCATACGTCAAGCTCTTCATCCTCAGAATAATTCTTGTACACCTCCTCTGGATTCCCTCGAACATCAGTCCATCCTCGTTCTTAGGTACAAGGCTCAAAATTGCCACAAAATTCCAAATGCAGGCTGACCAGAGCTTTAGGCAGCCTCAGCAGGACATACCTGCTTTTGTACTTTAGCTGTCTCAAAATGAATGCTGACATTGCATTTGCTTTTCTAACGACCAACTGAACCTGCGTGTTAACCTTAAGAGCACCCTGAACTATGACTCCCATTCCCTTTGTGATTCAGGTTTCCTTTCCCTGTTTAGAAACTAGTCTATGTGTCTATTATTCCTACCAAAGTGCACAGCTTTATACTTTTCCACACTGTACTCCATCTGCCATTTCTTTATCCACTCTTTTAGTTTGTCCAAGTCCTTCTCAGTCTCCCCACTTCCTCAACACTACCAATCCCTCAACCTATCTTTGTGTCATCAGCAAACTTAAGAACAATGTTCTCAGTTTCTTTGTATCAGAGATAATGGGAACTGCAGATGCTGGAGAATCCAAGATAACAAAGTGTGAAGCGGGATGAACACAGCAGGCCAAGCAGCATCTCAGGAGCACAAAAACTGACGTTTCGGGCCTAGACCCTTCATCAGAGAAGGGGATGGGGGGAGGGTTCTGGAATAAATAGAGAGGGGGAGGCAGACCAAAGATAGAGAGATAAGAAGATAGGTGGAGAGGAGAGATAATGGGAACTGCAGATGCTGGAGAATCCAAGATAATAAAGTGTGAAGCTGGATGAACACAGCAGGCCAAGCAGAATCTCAGGAGCACAAAAGCTGACGTTTCGGGCCTAGACCCTTCATCACAGGCGGAGAGGAGAGTATAGGTGGGGAGGTAGGGAGGGGATAGGTCAGTCCAGGGAAGACGAACTGGTCAAGGAGGTGGGGTGAGGTTAGTAGGTAGGAAATGGAGGTGCGGCTTGAGGTGGGAGGAAGGGATGGGTGAGAGGAAGAACAGGTTAGGGAGGCAGAGACAGGTTGGGCTGGTTTTAGGGATGCAGTGGGGGAGGGGACGAGCTGGGCTGGTTGTGTGATTCTTTCGATTCCTCCCACTTCCTACAAACAAAGGGGGTGGCCATGAGTACCCGCATGGGCCCAAGCTATGCCTGCCTCTTTGCAGGTTATGTGGAACAGTCCATCTTCCGCACCTACACAGGCCCCAAACCTCACCTCTTCCTCCGTTACATTGATGACTGTATTAGCGCTGCCTCTTGCTCCCCAGAGAAGCTCGAACAGTTCATCCACTGCACCAACACCTTCCACCCCAACCTCAAGTTCACCTGGGCCATCTCCAACACATCCCCCACCTTCCTGGACCTCTCAATCTCCATCTCAGGTAACCACCGAGAAACTGATGTCCATTTCAAGCCCACCGACTCCCACAGCTACCTAGAATACACCTCCTCCCACCCACCCTCCTGCAAAAATTCCATCCCCTATTCCCAATTCCTCCGCCTCCACCGCATCTGCTCCCAGGATGATGCATTCCACTCCCGCACATCCCAGATGTCCCAGTTCTTCAAGAACCACAACATTCCCCCCACAGTGGTCAAGAACGCCCTTGACCACATCTCCCGCATTTCCCGCAACACATCCCTCACACCCCGCCCCCGCCACCGCCGCCCCAAGAGGATCCCCCTCATTCTCACACACCACCCCACCCACCTCCGGATACAACGCATCATCCTCCAACACTTTTGCCATCTACGATCCGACCCCACCACCCAAGACATTTTTCCATCCCCACCCTTGTCTGCCTTCTGGAGAGTCCACTCTCTCCGTGACTCCCTTGTTGGCTCCGCACTCCCCTCGAACCCCACCTCACCCGGCACCTTCCCCTGCAACCACAGGAAGTGCTACACTTGCTCCCACACCTCCTCCCTCACCCCCATCCTAGGCCCTAAGATTGCTTCCCATATTAAGCAGATGTTCACTTGCACATCTGCCAATGTGGTATATTGTATCCATTGTACCCAGTGAGGCTTCCTCTTCATTGGGGAAACCAAGCGGAAGCTTGGGGACCACTTTGCAGAACACCTTCGCTCGGTTTGCAATAAACAACTGCACCTCCCAGTCGCGAACCATTTTAACTCCCCCTCCCATTCTTTAGATGACATGTCCATCATGGGCCTCCTGCAGTGCCACAATGATGCCACCCGAAGGTTGCAGGAACAGTAACTCATATTCCGCTTGGGAACCCTGCAGCCCAATGGTATCAATGCGGACTTCACAAGCTTCAAAATCTCCCCTTCCCCCACCACATCCCAAAACCAGCCCAGTTCGTCCCCTCCGCCCACTGCATCACACAACCAGCCCAGCTCTTCCCCTCCCCCCACTGCATCCCAAAACCAGCCCAGCCTGTCTCCGCCTCCCTAACCTGTTTTTCCTTTCACCCATCCCTTCCTCCCACCGCAAGCTGCACCTCCATTTCCTACCTACTAACCTCATCCCACCTCCTTGACCTGTCCGTCTTCCCTGGACTGACCTATCCCCTCCCTACCTCCCCACCTATACTCTCCTCTCCACCTATCTTCTTTTCTCTCCATCTTTGGTCCGCCTCCCCCTCTCTCCCTATTTATTCCAGAACCCTCACCCCATCCCCCTCTCCGATGAAGGGTCTCGGCCCGAAACGTCAGCTTTTGTGCTCCTGAGATGCTGCTTGGCCTGCTGTGTTCATCCAGCCTCACACTTTGTTTTCTCAGTTTCTTTGTTCAGATTGCTAATGCATAATGTGATTGATGTGGTCCCAACACAGATACTTGTGGAACTCCACTAGTCGTTGGCTGCCGTCATGAAAACATGCTTTAATCCCCGATTCTGCCTCCTGCCAGTCAGCCAATCATCTCTCCCACATTAGTAGCAGAACACATTTTGTGTGGTAGCTTATCAAAGACCTTCTGGAGAGACAAATAATTTCTGTCCACTGGCTCGCCTTTGTCTAACTTGCTGTTACCCCTTTTTTTCCAGCTATCTACTTATCTTCTATTTTCTGTTTCAAAGTCAAAACAATGCATTTTCACTTCAGTCCTTGCATGCGCTCTCAACTATAATGATGTAAAATTTACAATGGGTGATGTAAATGTATTCCAGGATGGAATATAAGTGAAGGCTGGTGTCTAGGTCTGTGAAAAAAAATTGCTGACGCACTGGACAGCTTTCTGATGTTGAAAATGTTTGTGCTTTTTAAGCAATATTGTAGATTGATGGGTGAAAGATTTTAGGTAATAATACAATCACAACTTCAACTAGCTGTAATAGTAATGGTACCTGTACGAGAGTGGACAATTAACAGCGCTGCTGGTGGCAGTTAGGAGAACTATCTTGTGGCAGGTAAACCACAGAATTTGGCCTCTTGCCCTCAAATAAATGTTTTGAGAAAACTTTACAAAAAATGAAAATTGATTTTGCTTCCAAAAATTAATTAATTAACTGCATTTACAAAAGACGATTCTTCTAACCTCTGTTTCTTTCATTGGAGGGGGAATAAATGATAAATATTAAAAATGATAAACTTTGACATTTCTGTCACTCTCGCAAGAATTCTCATTGCTAAGATTGTGGATAATGTGGAGTTTAATGTTACTGAATCCAATGCTAAATATGGTTACAACAAAATCCTCAATTTTCTTCAACAAAGTCCAGACGGACACAGTACCTTCAAGCAGTAGACATACAGAGGTTCTCTTTGATGATCCATTCTGGCTTGCTTAGTTTTATTGAAGTCAAGACGTCCAGAAAGAAGATAGATCCTTCAAAATATTAGACCCCCATTTGTTTACCGTCTTGTCCTATCCTCAACATGCTAGCCAGAACTGTCTTGGTAAAATAAACTCAAGAGACAAAAAAAATGCATACTGTTTTTGCTGCAGGAACTATTCAACAAAGATGCCTAGGTTCTATCTTCACAACATGTTAGCTGTGCCTACAGCCTCAAAATAAGACGGTTGTATATTCAAGATCCACTCTAGGTTAATATTCTAGTGTAGTACTGTTAAAAAAGAAGCTGTTTTGAGGCCAAGATATTACACTGAGACTCTACTCATTCAGGTGCCCTGAAAAACACACAGATGTAATCATTACATTTCATGCGCTTTATTCACTGGAAGGGTCTGGGCATCACTGATGGACCCGGCATTCATAGCCTGTTCTAGTAAAAGAACCAGCGGTTAGATGATAATAAAATGTGAGGCTGGATGAACACAGCAGGCCAAGCAGCATCTCAGGAGCACAAAAGCTGACGTTTCGGGCCTAGACCCTTCATCAGAGAGGGGGATGGGGGGAGGGAACTGGAATAAATGGGGAGAGAGGGGGAGGCGGACCGAAGATGGAGAGCAAAGAAGATAGGTGGAGAGGGTGTAGGTGGGGAGGTAGGGAGGGGATAGGTCAGTCCAGGGAAGACGGACAGGTCAAGGAGGTGGGATGAGGTTAGTAGGTAGCTGGGGGTGCGGCTGGGGGTGGGAGGAAGGGATGGGTGAGAGGAAGAACCGGTTAGGGAGGCAGAGACAGGTTGGACTGGTTTTGGGATGCAGTGGGTGGGGGGGAAGAGCTGGGCTGGTTGTGTGGTGCAGTGGGGGGAGGGGATGAACTGGGCTGGTTTAGGGATGCAGTGGGGGAAGGGGAGATTTTGAAACTGGTGAAGTCCACATTGATACCATATGGCTGCAGGGTTCCCAGGCGGAATATGAGTTGCTGTTCCTGCAACCTTCGGGTGGCATCATTGTGGCAGTGCAGGAGGCCCATGATGGACATGTCATCAAGAGAATGGGAGGGGGAGTGGAAATGGTTTGCGACTGGGAGGTGCAGTTGTTTGTTGCGAACTGAGCGGAGGTGTTCTGCAAAGCGGTCCCCAAGCCTCCGCTTGGTTTCCCCAATGTAGAGAAAGCCGCACCGGGTACAGTGGATGCAGTATACCACATTGGCAGATGTGCAGGTGAACCTCTGCTTAATGTGGAATGTCATCTTGGGGCCTGGGATGGGGGTGAGGGAGGAGGTGTGGGGACAAGCGGTTAGATGATGTTTATTTTATAAATGCAGTCAGTTAGCACAATTTAAATTATGTTGCCTGATGAGGTAATAGCATCAGAATCAATGGTCAGTTTTATATGGAAAACAGACATGTAATTGAAAGGAGTGAAACGAATTGCAGAGCTATGAAAAATGAGTGGGCTAACTGAATCGCCCTGTTAAATAAAAACATAGCCATAAAGTGTTAATTGGCCTATGTTCTACTGCATTCTATAATTTTATGATCATAGTTGCCATTGTTCATCCTAATCACACAATTCCTGTGACACTTCAATCAAGTGCATTTTGCAAGGTTAAAGAAAAACAAAAACCTGGCTTCAGAGCCAAAGATGTCCAATCAGAAATAGTTATCCCCTGAAGGCATTCTAGGGCAAGTCACAATCATTCTTACTCAGCTGTGTAAAAATTGCCCAGGTAAATTCTATTGACAAAAATGGTAAAGCTATTGCAGTCAACTAACGTAAGGACTAAGGGAATTACACAAGTTAACAGAAAACCTTTTGCTTTTTGAACTGCAAGTCCCAGCCGATATCGAAGATAAAGCTTTGAAGATGGTAGGTGTTCATCATTCACCACATAAAACAATTGGACCTAGAGTCTGTGACAATCTGAGACATGTAGACTCAATGATTCTTACATATCAGTCAATGAATAGAACTTATCATTGGTTAGAATACTGAATACTCGTGTCTGTTGAATCTCAATGATGTTGTGGGAAGGCAATCGGTAAAAGAAGCAATAGCAGCATGAAGACCTTTTTCTTATGCAGTGAGTGGCTAAGGTCTGGAATGTACTTCCTGAGGTTATGGTATAGACAGATACAAATGGCACTTTTAAGAATTAAGCACCTGAAAAAACACACAAACTTTCTTTCAGAGAAACAACATTAACAAACAAAGTGACAATTGACGTGTCTCTTTGCTATGATAATTCCATGATTCTATGGCATTAAGTCTTCAAAGTTATTGAAGCTGACAAATGGAAATGATTTGGCATTTCCTGGGGCCTGACCAAATAGGGGCAAGCAGCTACACATCTCCATAACCATTGAATTGAAGTAATGCGGTATATGCAATTCAGAAAAGAGAACTGTAACTTGAAGTGATGGATTCAATTTGAAATCAGGCATTGATAGAAAAATAAGAAGCAGAAAATAGAATACATATTTAAAGAGAGAAGGAAAGTCAGAAAGAAAAATTCAAACAAAGCAATTTTAAATAACCCTACACTGATGCAAACTTAATAAGAACCCACACTTGTTTTATTTAATTTTCAGTGTCAGAGAGGTTGAAAGTGAGTAATTAATGCTTATCATGTAATTAAACTTGAAGAGGCAACTAATCTTTTGTAGTAAGGAATTTCATATCTATCATGCAAGTAGCAACTTCATCCTGATCTCTCTGATTCAAGCACATTCACATATGTAATGCATATAGCATTACGTTACTTTAATAGTGATCATTGGGGTAGTACTTTTTTTTCATTTGTTGGTCTTGAATAATATCTCGCCAATTTCAAATGAGTTATTTTACCTTGAATTCTGTAAGGTTTCCCAGCATCTTTCCATAAAGAGCAGACCTCCCTGCACCATCCCAAAAATTTTGTGTACTCCAGAGTTCTTCTAGGAGATGGTGAGCAAATTTCGGTATATTTTTAACTTTACAAACAAACATTGATGAATGAGCAAACTTCCTCTGAGCTTCACATGTGCAAACTGCTTATTTTGAATTTGATTGATTAGGAGTAACAAAAATTTGTGTGTCCCTCTCTCACTCCACCCCCTTCCCCAACACATTGTTTCACAATTTTCACACTGGCCATTCACCATAACAGCCATGCGATGTACAACCAAAATTCTATCAGTGATACCTATTCCTCTCTCACTCCCTGCTTTATCAGTAACATGCTTCCTGAAAATTAAACTCTGTTAGTCTTGAGGCTAAAATGGATAATTGACTCTTCATCGATTTGGAATTTACCTTTTAACTCTCCTAATTAACAAGAAGTGCATTGTTTAAACACAATGTTTGACTTACTCCACGACAGTATTCACACAGAAGCTGTTGAGCTTGACAGTTTTATACAATAATAAAGGATGAAATATTGCTATTGGTTTCAGCACAAGAACACACCAAACGGGAAGTTAAATATTTAACAAAGGTACAAGATTACTTGAGTATTTCCAGCACCAGTCAGATTTCAATTTTCATAACACCCATTTCTTGGCATCTACTTTTTCTCCTCTGGTAAACCAGAAGAAATTTTAAACAGCAATTTGGAACAAATTTTACAGCTAAATGAGATTTCAAAACACATAGGAGATGCTGACAATCGTGCACTAGAGGATATGGGTTACTGTGAGAGGTCACTCATGGGCAGCACAATGGTTGACATGTCTAAGGGCAGGTTTAGGAGGTAATGTTAGGAGAAGGTGAATTCAGGAAAGAGTTGAGTGGTAATGTTTGGAAGATTGTTACTGGTCGTGTCAACAGGGAGAACAAGAGAAAAAGGAACATGGAAATTTTGGATGCCCCTGTGATTTGCTCTGCCCAGTACAACTTGCATCGTCTTCCACCCTCATCGAAACTATAAATGCACAGTACGAATGGCAAATTGCTGCACCCACATCCAAAGTGAATAGAATAAATGTTGTTGTTTGTCTGAGTGTGCAAACTCGACTTGTTAACAATGTGAGGTCCTTCAAGGAGCAAGTGCACTAAACAGACACTTCCACAGTATAGGTTGAAATCATCTGTAATTTACACATTATGTAAAACTGTGTGGGATACAAAGCATGGCTATAAGAAATCTTGACTAGGTCATTTGTCAATGCAGATTAACTGTAAGCAGTTCTCTGAAGCAAAAATGATCAGGGGCATCCTTAAAAGTGCTACCTGTGTGAGATTCATAAAGAGTGCACAAGGACAATTAGCAGATTTCCTCTCACCTTGAGCTCTAAATATTTGCAAACTTGCTGTTATATGCAATGCTGCCTATATTCAATGATGACAGGGGTTATCTGAGAATGATGTATCCGTAATCCTATTACACCTTAAACCTCCTAAAATATTTGCATGGCATGATTTGTGCTTTACACATTGGAATAAGATCCTCCATTCCAAAGGTCCATGTAAAGGCATCCTATTGCCCTTGGTACCAGTAGTGGTGGTTAACACATCATTGCTGGGCACACAATAGAGTAATAGGGTTGCCACAGAGACTTGGTATGTAGAGAGGAAGATGAGCTGTGAAGAATTGTATGAAATTACTCACTAGAGTTCGCAGAGAGGAATCCCTTCAGGAAACTCCCTAAAATTGACACTTAGCTGATTTTTGATAAATTTTAGCCCATAGATTCTGAAAGGCTTGTAAACTTATAACCATAATGTGACCAAAAACACTTACACCAATAGTTATGGTTCCAGATTAAGGCATTTGTTGCTCAATTACAGTCAAGGTTGTGAAGTAAACATTGGGCTGAATCATATGTTTCCTTCAGCTAAGTCCAAGTTTGGTCAATTTTCTTTTGGAGTGTTTTTCACCACAGGACATAGCACAAGACTCACTGCCTTAAGTGCCTACCTACCCAAACATATCTCTGAATTTTGGGGGTGCTGCTGAAATAAAGGCTGCTGGAGATATACAAGCATGAAGATGGCAGGACAGGTTGAGGAAGCCATTATGCGATTTTGGGTGTTATAAAAAAGGGCATAGAGTGCAACAACAAGAAAATGATGATATGTATGTAGGCATAGATTATGTAAAACGTTCAGCATCAATTGGAGTAAGGTGTGCTATTTGGGCACCACTCTTTGACAAAGATGACAGTGTAAGAGAATTCAGGGATGAAGAAATTCAAAAAAACTTGAATAGGTTTGAGGAGCTGGGACTGTTCTCCCTGGAGAAGAAAGGTTAAGAGGAGATTTGTTATAGGTGATCAAAATAATGAGGGAGCTGGACATTATAGATAGGAAGAAACTTCTGATAGCTGGAGACTTGATAATATCCGCTTATGGTTATTGGCAAAAGCAAAGCAAAAGCAATATGATGAAAATGTTATTTAGGAAGTGACTTGTTAAAATCTGGAATGCATAATCTGAGGTAGATTAAATTGTCAATTTAAAACAGAGTTTCACAATTGTTTGAAGGGAAGAAAAGTGGAGATTGGGATGAGATGGTATTGTTTTTGCAGAGGTATAAAAGTGACTGGCCATTACCTTCTTCTCTGCTACCATTCTATGATTCTAGATTCTACATCAAAATCATCTTTGAAATATATCAGAATTATTATCAATTAAATGGTACACTCAAACATATTTTTAAGTCTCATTGCATGGTCTGAAGTTACTGTTCCAATAAGCATAGGTCACTGAGGGAGGTCTTTAATTTCAATAGATAACACCTCTCCCTCTGAGCTAGATGGTCTGGGTTTGAAACCCACTCCAGGACTTGATGATCAAAGTAGGTGCATTCATAATGTTATCAAACACGTCATCAATTCATTTTTTTTTGAAGCAGCAGCACTGGAAGAGTCTCCCAGTCAGCCAAATTTGATGGGCAGTCATTTGCCTCAAATTTTAGCCTCAGCCTTCAGGCTAGCAACCTGTTCTGGGAAAAGTGAGTGACGAGAAACAGACCTGCAAGTATTTCAACTTCCTTGTGTCTCCCTACATAGCCCTATGCAGCTGTCTTAAATCTAATGTTCACCTTTTCTCTATCATCTAAGTGCAGAGATGTGATTTAATGCTGTGAGGTGAAGAAGATGGGATGATAGATTTGATGGGACAGAGAAGTTGTTCCAATTTTTTATGAATAACATGGCAATCCACAGTGAACTTGTGCTTAGCTAATAAAGTTATTTGTGTATGTAGGAAAACAGATGGCTCACAGAGACATACAATTCGGGAATTGAATTGAGGAGATACCATAGTGTCATCATTAAATCACAATTCAATTGCTGTTTCCTATTTGCCAGCTGTTTTATATTACATTTGATTTAATGGCTCGTGCTACATGCCAATGGCTCGACATTAGGTGAAAAAGATTAAAGCTCTCTCATGAATTAATAAAGAAGAAAAATGGATACGAATGAGCTGAAAAATGAAGAATTATGACCTGGATTGTATTATGTAAGGCAATCAGAACAGAGCTTTAGGGACACTACAGATTAAAACTTGATGTAAAATACCATGTTTTAAATGTACTGGATATAGAACATAGAACATAGAACAGTACAGCACAGAACAGGCCCTTCAGCCCACAATGTTGTGCCGACCATATAGTCACACTTACTTCCTTACCTGGACAGTGTTAAAAAGAAAGAAATACATCTCAGCAGCATCTTTCACAGCCTGAGGAGGTCCCAAAAAATTGACAAACATTGTGGGGTTTGAGGGAAGGGACCCGAGGAAGAGGATTGGGGTTTTTGCAGGCACACCTAACAATGAGGCTGCAAGCCACTGGCCAAGGCACATTCACTGTCGCCTTTCACTGTGCTGGAAACCAAAACCGCTCAATGGGGAACAAAATGACGGAGGCTACACTTTAAGTGCAAGGCAGAAATGACTTAAATTCAGGGAGTGATAGGGGCCTGGGGAGGGGGGGAGACATGATGAAGAACCTGTTGACACCAGGTATTTTGAAGGGACAAACCTAGCACACAATCCACATACTGTACAAACCTGCATGCTCAATCCCCAAGATAATTTAATATGATGGTCTCTTCCCTGCATTGCTCCAGACTTTGCTGAACAATTCATTCATACTTACACTTTTGGACATAAAGGCTTTCAAAGTATATGGAAATTGCTTAAGGAAGGCCAAAGGTATCAGCATGATCCAATGTCTTGTATATATCTTGTGTCTTTAGCTTCCTAATGGGCTCTGAGCACAGAGCATCCACAGACCATCAACTTTGGCCATGAAGTGATGTTTGATTCTGTAACAATGCCATTCAGACCCAAACAGACAAGCAAACTAAAATCAGTCACATATATAAGTCAGTGCAAAATCAATTACAGTGCATTATCAGTTTATCCACCACAGAGTCCTCAATAGGTCTCAGAACGTAGAATAGAACATAGAACATTATAGCACAGTACAGGCCCTCGGCCCTCGATGTTGTGCCGACCTGTCATACCGTTCAGAAGCCCATCTAACCTACACTATTCCATGTACGTCCATATGCTTGCCCAATGATGACTTAAATGTGCTTAAAGTTGGCAAATCTACTACCATTGAAGGCAAAGCATTCCATTCCCTTACTACTCTGAGTAAAGAAACTACCTCTGACATCTGTCCTATATCTTTCACCCCTCAATTTAAAGCTATGCCCCCTCGTGCTCGCTGTCACCATCCTAGGAAAAAGGCTCTCCCTATCCACCCTATCTAATCCTCTGATTATTTTATATGTTTCAATTAAGTCACGTCTCAACCTTCTTCTCTCTAATGAAAACAGCCTCAAGTCCCTCAGCCTTTCCTCGTAAGACCTTCCCTCCACACCAGGCAACATCCTAGTAAATCTCCTCTGCACCCTTTCAAAGCTTCCACATCCTTCTTATAATGCAGTGACCAGAACTGTACGCAATACTCCAAGTGCAGCCGCACCAGAGTTTTGTACAGCTTCACCATAGCTTTTTGGTTCCGGAACTCGATCCCTCTATTAATAAAAGCTAAAACACTGTATGCCTTCTTAACAGCCCTGTCAACATGGGTGGCAACTTTCAGGGATCTGTGTACATGGACACCGAGATCTCTCTGCTCATCTACACTACCAAGAATCTTACCATTAGCCCAGTACTTGGCCTTCTGGTTACTCCTACCAAAGTGCATCACCTCACACTTGTCCGCATTAAACTCTGTTTGCTACCTCTCAGCCCAGTTCTGCAGCTTATCTATGTCTCTCTGCAACCTACAGCATCCTTCGTCACTATCCACAACTCCACCGACCTTAGTGTTGTATGCAAATTTACTAACCCATCCTTCTACGCCCTCATCCAGGTCATTTATAAAAATGACAAACAGCAGTGGACCCAACACCGACCCTTGCGGTACACCACTAGTAACTGATCTCCAGGATGAACATCTCCCATCAACTCCAGTCTTCTTCTTCCTCTCCTTCCACTGTACCTCCCTAGTTCTGCAGCTGGTCCATAGGGTTTCAGCTTATCAGTGGGGCTTACTGGCTCTGGATGTATAGTTGGACAATACCGCAGGTGATTGTAACTGGATGGTCCAGATGTCCCAGGGGTTTTCTTGCCAGCGAGGATTGAGCAGGATGGAGATGGAGGGGCAGCTACCTCTGTAGTGCCAGGAGTGGAGAATTCTAAGGAATTCAATGTGGTTCCTCTTCTGGCTTGATGCCTCCCAGTCCAAACTGTCAACTTGTGTGAATGGGGCTCCTAGAGTGATCACCTGATGTCCCATAGCCTTGTCTCCATGTCCTCGGTCCTGAGGACCAATGGCAGGGATGTTGGAGAACAGGTGTGCGGGCCTGTTTAACGGGCAATGAGGATACTAGCCCTGGTTTTCCATGCTAGCCATCTAGTTGGTTAGCTCATTTGGATGGGTGGCTAGTTTGTGACCCAAAAGCATGGGTTCAATTTCAACATTGGCTGGGGTTATCATGAAGATCCCATGTTCTCAGCCTCACCTCTTGCCTGAAGTGTGGTGACCCTCGGGCTGAACTCACCATCAATTGGCTCTCAGTGAGACAGCAGCCATATGACCCGGTAGGACTACACTGATGTTGAGGTCGGGTAGCTCTTTTGGATGGTCAGCTGATTTGCAGTGCAGGCTGACATCAACAGTATGGGTTCAATTCTCATGCTGGCTGAGGATACTATGAAGGACTGTTCTCCTCAGTCTCTCCCATCGTCTGATGTGTGATCACCCACTGCCAGTTATCTCTCTAATAGTAAGCAGCCCTATGATCCTATAAAACTATGGTGATTTTATTTTTACTGAAATTTGACTATATCTTTAGAGGTCCATCACTGGATGATTGTGATTGTTACACTAATCTGCGTCGGATAAGCCAGAATCACACAATGAAACATCAGAAATTGTCTTTTTTGGCTTCAGCATTTACTCTTGAAAATCTGATCCAAGCAGAAGAGAACAATATACGATGTTAGAGGTGGGTCAATTCATCTGGGCCGAGTGCACATTGTAGAGTTATCCACATCTGGGTAACCTTGACAACCAAGGCTGAAAGGTTCATGCACAATATTGAAAATGTTGCTTGCAAAAGTTCAACTGCCAGAATGGTAATCAATTGATTAACTTCCAAATACTTAATTGATGAAATTAATTATTACATTCCCTTGATAAACTAACTTCCAGCTGCCATCCATCACAACTGAATATGTATTTTTTTTGCTTGGATTGTACTACAGCTACCACAACATATAGCATATTAAACAGTTGTTTTCTCTATTAGAAAAGGATTCAGTTTAATGCTTCTGACAATGTAAGCCAAGATCATGTTAAATAATGTAGAGCCAGAACAATTCCATGAATTCATGGGTCCTGGAAACTTCATCAAAAAAGACAGCAGAATCTCCAGAGGATTCAAATAATTATAGATATAGCTGCTATTACTCTTCGATCTCTCTGGCACGTAGCAACCAGTAACAAAGATTGCACCATGTAGATCAGAATTACAGCCCACTATGCTGCTGATATTGATGCCCTTGTGTCTGGCTCAGAGGACTGATCACTGATTCAAACCAAATGCATTACCTTGGCTTGGCAATCAGGAGTCATTTGTGATACATAAGAAGACAGAGTCTCAAAGACACAGATTACCAAAACTCTTGCATGTCCTGTAATCAATCAACATCAATGTTATTGCTCACAGTTAATTAGAAGATTGAAACCCTCTTCATTGAGTGTTTGCTAGAAAGCCAAAACTAGACTTACCTTGGAAAACTTCAAAAGAGGCATCACGCTGACTAAGCTTTGAAAAAGTTAACTGACTATATTAGAGACAATAGACTAGACATTTGGAAAGCAGTGTATCTTATCGAATGCCACATTCATTTGAATTTTTTCTGTGACCTTCGGCTGAAATAAATACTTTTCTAATGGGATTAGCTGGAAGAGCCATATGCAGAGTTGCACAAAAGAGTTGCAAAGATTCACAGCTCCAAGCGCATCTTTTCATGTCCTGAACTCTGTATCATTACTTGTGGTTAGTATTAAAACATAACTTTATAAATTTTTGTATTCATTTGTGGGATGTGGT
The DNA here is from genome assembly GCF_030684315.1 of Stegostoma tigrinum. Lineage (NCBI taxonomy): Eukaryota > Metazoa > Chordata > Chondrichthyes > Orectolobiformes > Stegostomatidae > Stegostoma > Stegostoma tigrinum. Next base: position 34,025,876 of record NC_081356.1, on the reverse strand, counting down.
TGTTACTGGCTGGTCAGCGTTTATTGCCTGTCCCTAGTTACCCTTGAGAAGGTAGTGTTGAGCTGCTTTCTTGAACCATTTGTGTTGACCCACAATGCTGTCAGGGAGAGGATTCCCAGATTTTGACCCAATGACACTGAAGGACTAGTGATACATTTGCAACTGAGGATAATGAGTGGCTTGGAGGGGAACCTGCAGGTGGTTATGCAAACATACATGAAAGCATATATGTGTTCAAAGATTTGAATATCCTTGCATGTACTCTGGGGTTTGGAGATGGTACTGTGACGAGATTCTACCTTCTACAGATACACAGAAGATCCATTAATGTCAAAAATAAAAGAACTTGCATATGTGTAGCATTTTTCATGATCTCAGGATTTTCCAATGGGCTTTACAGTTGATGAAGCATCTTTGAAGTACAGTCACTGTTGTAAGGTAGGAAATATGGCAACCAAACTTAACTTTCTTGTTGGATGTGATTTGAATATTGGATAGGATATTGAAGAAAAAAAAACTTGCTTTCTTTCAAAGCAGAGCCAAGGATATTTTATGTTCACTTGACAGAGCAGTTTGAGGACCCATTGAAAATATGGCATCTCCAATAATGCAGTACTCCTCTATTACTGCACTAGAATTTCAGCCTGAAATTTTGCATTCAAGTCTCCAGAGTGAGACATGAGCATTCAACCTTCCAAATTGGATATGAGATTTTTCCAAATAATCTGTTGTGTATACAAGTTTGACATGTTCTATCTATGTCTTGGACATTGTAGGCACAGATACTGGATGATTGGTGATCTTGATATAATAACCTTCGCATTTATTGAATAATGTCAAAACGTTTAATTACTAGCAAACATCATATGCTACATCATGCTACACAACTACGCATTTTTCTAAAAGTAATTGAAGTGCACATACAATGCTCAATATCCTTGTTGTTGCATTTTGAGCACTGTGAGCAGTTTTGGTCTCCTTTTTAAGGAAAGGTACTGTTTTATTGGAGGCAGTTCAGAGAAGTTTCATGATGATGGTCGCTGGTATGGAGGGATTGTCTTATAAGCAAAGGCTAAACAGTTTGGGACACTACTCATTGGAATTCAAAAGAATAAGAAATGTTTGCATTGACATGTATAAGATTCTTAAGACGCTTAACAGGCTAAATACAGAGAAGACATTTCCCCTCATGGGAGAATCTTGGAGTAAATAGCATCATCTTAGAACTAAAGGGTGCAAATTTCAGATTGAGATAAAGAGGAGTTTCTTCTCTCAGAGGGTTGTGTGTCTTTGGAACTCCAGAGATCTTTGGGGGAAAAGTCAAAGAAAGGGCAAGAAACAAAGAGCAGTAGAGTGCAGGAGCAGGTCCTTCAGACCACTAGGTCTGCATTGACATGAGATGCCTTTCAAAACTAAATTATTTTGCCTCTATGTGATCGATACCCCTCTATTCCCTACCTATTCATATATCTGTCAGGATGCTTCTTAAACATTGCTATTATATCTGCTTCTATTATCTCCCCTGGGAGCACATTCCAGGCTCTTACCACCTCTGTGTTAAAAATACATGCTCTACATATCTCATTTAAACTTACCTCCTTTGACCTTAAACAAATGTCACCTGGTAAATAAGATTTCTACTCTGGAAAACAAAGACTCCCACTATTCATTCTATCCAAGCGTCTCATAATTTTGTAAACTTCCAACAGGTTGCCCCTCAGCCTCCACCCAAGAACATTTTAAGGCTGAAAAAGATGAATTCTTGATTAAGGATTGTAGGATAGGGGTGGGGGTGGGAGCTGCAGCATGCCCAGAAAATGGACATGAGGAATATTGGAGTAGCCATGATCCTATTGAATGGCAGAGCAGGTTTAAGGGTCCAAACAACTCACTCCTGTTCCTATTTTTTTATGATCTTATGGTCTTTATAATAAGAAAGTAGGAAACGTTGAAAGCAAACGGAGTTGAATTAGCTTTACTGTCACATACACTTGGTTTAGTACAGTGAAAAGTTTACAAAACACGATTTACCTTGCCATCTTAGATATAAAGGCACATAGGTACAGATTTCTCAGTACAGGTTCTTAGGAAAAAAAATACAGAAAATGAAGAAACAAAAAGTCCATCATTGCAGATTGTAGGAATAAACTAGAAAATGGAGAAATAAAAGTCAGTGGAAGTGAGAACATCGATTTACAGTTAAAAGGAGTTAAAAAAGGAGAAAAAAAGTGCCAATTTTTATACAGTCAATTCTCACAGATAGCAATATAAAAAATAACCAGATCATTAATCATGGGTTTTAATTGAAGAATAAACGTTGGCTAGGATGTCAGGGACTGGTGCCCTGCTGGAGAGGCACATGTAATCACTTAGACACTAGCATGTATTTGTTCATCATGTGCAAGAGCAGGAAATCAAATCCTACATTATGAGTTGGTGCTAAAGAGGTTTACAGCTCTGTCAAGAAATCTGGATGGAAACTGAGGGATAACAGTATTGAACAATAATACATTTGGATGTGCTTCCATTGCCAAGTCTTAATCGGACGGATTTTGGAACGGATGTTGAGGTATCTCTATGCTGGCCTGACAAATCAATCTATTGGTCAGTGAAATTTCACTTTGATCCAGGTTTGCACTCGATATAATTAAAATAGTACAAGTGGAAGAGCTCCACTCTGCAAAATAGATTGATAACTATTTGGCTGAGGGAGTCTCATTTTAAAAATAAGCCAACACTAGAATAAGGAAAAGTAATTCTTAATTACAAATTTGAAAATCTAAACATACATAATTTTTTTCTTAAAAATACATTGTTACATTTTTTCACATTTTAATTTAAGCACTTTGCAATTCAAGTATTTCTGATCCACTTAAGATCCGATTAATGGTTGGGCATTATGAAGGTCTTGGGTGTTCTGACAATTATAATGAATCACATTGACTTTGAGTAATTCCTGGTTACTGAGGCATGCTTTTGTTTGTAAATGGCAGCCTGAGGAAACTTTGGGGTCTGTAACATGTGAAGTGATGTTTTTGGGATGTTTGAAGAATTGGATTGGATGAAAATCGTCATGATCTGCCCCTTTATAAATCATTACTGAATATATCATTACCAGTTAAATGGGATAATACAGTGCTCTCCACTGATGTTTGAAAGGGAAACACACAGGGATCATTTTGCAGAAGTCACCCACTGACATTAGTTGAAATGTTTGTGGAGGGTCAGCACACTGAACTCAAACACAGAATAAAATAGCTCTCACAATTCTTATTAAAAACGATTATTTACATAGAGCAGTAAAAGCATTTTCATTTATTTGGTTAAATTTTGCTACTATGGCATTGCAAGCTTCAAATTCATAAAAATAACGTTATTAGAATATGCTCGAAATATTTATGCTTCCCTAGGAATGGCACCTTCCAGATTTCAGTGGAATGGGTAGATTGCAACACACTTCATCGGTTAGATGTTTTCTCTTACCCTGTAGATTTTTGTGCTGCAATTTACATAAAATCAGTTACATACAGTGAGAGCAAGATGACATTTGGAGCTTCAGCAATGGGATCAATAATGTGTCTTCTTAATCATTTGATTTTTAACGTTTGAGCAAGGAATTTATGAATGATTGAGAAGGGAATAGTATTAATTAGAGTCAAATCATTTTCATGAAGAGAAATATACAACAGAATCTGCCCAGCCACTGAATTACATGATGGTGAGAAAGTTGGGAATATCTTTGTAAGATGTTGGAGCTGTTGGCCGGTGAGATGGCCAACAAGGAGTTTCTCAACATGAGAAGCAAGCAGCCCTATTACCTAAACAAGTGTTGAACAGTGAGATTCTCACCAGTGAGTGGCGAGAGGCTTAACTGCAAATAGTGTACATTAATGTCCCATTATTGCCTCATCTTACTTCATAAATATGCAGTTTCCCATTCTCCCACCCACTCTGAAGCACCATTCATTAGAAAGCTCTGTTACTCTGCACTGAGGGACAGGTATGCGTCTCATTCAACCAGGCATCATTCCAGGGCTGCTTGCTCGCTCTTTTAGCAATCGGTCCCTTTACACCTATTTTGATGTCACAGCACCTCTGCCTTCCTCTGTGTTTTTAATTCTTTGTTCCCCTTGGGCTATGTTATAAAGGCTCACAATAGATCTGTCTTGGTGTGCTTCTTAGCACAGACACAAAACCAGGCAGCGCGTCATGGTTCTTAGAAGTCATCAATCAAGGAGGTGGACATGTTGCTGTATAAGAACGATGCTGCCAATCTCACACCTACAGCATGCACCAGCAACTAAGTGCCAAATACACTGCATTATGCAAGAAGTATAAGATTATGTCTCGACTAAGGGAAGCAGTCCTTAGTCATATCAAGGGGACTGCTATCAGTCACGGGGGGCCTGGTACATAAGGGTATGTGGCTCTACAACCCAGCAATGGGCCATAGTCAGTCCTGCAGGTCCAGTGAAAATTACCAGGAGATTCATGGTAATCAGTCAGAGCAATGCTTAGGATTAAGGTTAGGATGTGGTTATCTGTTGAAGTCAGTCAGGGGCTGAATCATTGTCAGTTCTTGGGGGCAGCAGAATGGAAGCCAAGAGAGATTTTCAGGGGACATTGCTGTGGTAATGAAATGAGGGAATTCAGTGCTGGGAAATGCAAGTAGCAACCAGGGACAAAGAGGGTATGAGGATACTGAAAGAGGAAATGTGACATGTAAGGAAGGGCGACAAAAACGTGCTGGAAGATTTGGGATACTGCGGGGGTGTTGAAGGATTTTGGATTATGATGATAGACGTTCAAATGTAGGACTGGGGCTGGGGCTTGGAAGCAAGAAAGATCTGCAGATAATACTTAAAGTAGTGTATGGGAACCTGTGGAGGATAAGTAGTGATGGTCTGGCCAGGGAATGCCAGGAAGAAGGGGAAATGGTGGTTTGGAGCAGTGGGAGGGAGGACATGGGTCTTGATCACCAGTCTGAACTTCAGGCTCATTTTGCCTGGCATGACTTGTGTTGTTTTCAATGTTTAGTGGATTCCTAAGCACCAATTGCAAATGGTAAACAGCCATGATCACACCAAATGTGGCCAGAATCAGTGTTTTTTTCTGTTATTCCAACATGCAGGTTCTACTTGTGAGTTGCATGAGGCTATTCAAGGGGAAAATGCACCAATCAGACACTTGCATCATACAGGTTGAAGCCATCAATAACTGTAGTATTCTTTATATGAAAAGCACGTAATGTCCAACAGTGTGGAGTGCAAATGCCGATCACAAATAATCTTGCCCTTGTCAATTGTCATTGTAGATTGAAGATCTCTGTGAAGTAAAAGTAATCATATATATTCTTAGAAGTGTCACCTGCAAGCCACAATTCACTAATACATGTCAGATCTCATAGACTGCGCAGGGGCATGGAACTGAATTTGTCTCACCTCTTACTGTAAGTATTGGTCAACATGCTCTTATATGCAATGCTGCCTTTCCTAAGGTGAGATGAGACTGGAAAGACAAGGTATCAACATTCATACGGCACTTGCAATCTCCTACCAGTTCTTTGCAACATTTGATGTACTCCTTGGAAAAAGGTCAGATGTCAAAGTACCGTGTAGAGATATTCCATGGACCTCCTTGTCAGAATCCACCTTGTCCACTGTTTGGAGGAGCACCTGAAACTATCACTTGTGAGTTATGCATATGATGACTGTTCACATGATGAAGGACCTATTCTGTGTTTTTTTTAATGCTCCCAACGCTGGCTTTTTGCAAGTTCAACTACAGCAGGGGTTATTGCCATTGTTGCTGTCGTTCAACAAAGGCACAGAGAAATGAAGGGCAGCCAACTGTGCCAGCAGCCTCCAGCAGATGATGAAGAGGATCCACATTCCCCTCAGGATACACAGGGCATACAGGAAGGCCAGAGATTTTCATCCTCAATATCACTTCCTGCAAATGAATGCGACACAGTATTGCTGATGACCTGGAACAGTGTTGCTGAACTTTGCCGAGCACAGGAGTGAGTCCTATGACATGAAGGAGTGATGGTTATCCTATCCAAGTGACTAACAAGTTTACAGCTGAACTTTTACAAGAACTTGTATACAGCAGGCTCCTTCCAAGAAACCATGTGAACTCTGTGGCATTTCTTAATCCCTGACCCCACAAATTTAGTAAGTTTGTTACTAATGCAATTTGTGTTAGATCACACTGCTTCATCCCATTTGTCTGTGTTAAGATCAGTGCTGCAGCCTTGACCATAAGCTTTGCCAATATAGTAGTCTTCCCTCAGGAGTAGAACATGATACACAATACACATGTTACTTCGAGAGTGCTATGTTGTGATGCTTCTTAATTCATTAATACAAAAGTCTTTGTTCCATCAATGCACAAATCATTTGCGCTCATCAGTTCCGTTTCTTAGAAGTCAGTGCCAGGGACCTAGGAAATTAGAAATATAGGAAATAGGACCAGGAATAATCCTCCTGCACTGCCACAATGATGCCACCCGAAGGTTGCAGGAACAGCAACTCATATTCCGCCTGGGAACCCTGCAGCCATATGGTATCAATGTGGACTTCACCAGTTTCAAAATCTCCCCTTCCCCTACTGCATCCCTAAACCAGCCCAGTTCGCCCCCTCCCCCCACTGCACCACACAACCAGCCCAGCTCTTCCCCCCCACCCACCGCATCCCAAAACCAGTCCAACCTGTCTCTGCCTCCCTAACCGGTTCTTCCTCTCACCCATCCCTTCCTCCCACCCCAAGCCGCACCCCCATCTACCTACTAACCTCATCCCACCTCCTTGACCTGTCCGTCTTCCCTGGACCGACCTATCCCCTCCCTACCTCCCCACCTATACTCTCTCCACCTATCTTCTTTACTCTTCATCTTCGGTCCGCCTCCCCCTCTCTTCCTATTTATTCCAGTTCCCTCTCCCCATTCCCCTCTCTGATGAAGGGTCTAGGCCCGAAACATCAGCTTTTGTGCTCCTGAGATGCTGCTTGGCCTGCTGTGTTCATCCAGCCTCACATTTTATTATCCAGGAATAAGCTATTCGGCCCCTTGAGCCTATTCCACCATTCAATATTATCATTGGCTGAACATCCACCTCAGTACCTTGTTCCTACTTTCTCCCATACCCTTTAAACCCGTTATCTATAAGAACTGTATTTAACTCCTTCTTGAAAACATTCAATGCTTTGTCCTCAACCGTTGTGTGTGTTAGTTAAATTCAATGGGATCATCACTCTCTGAGTGAAGAAATTTCTCCTCATCTCAGTCATAAATGGACTATCCAATTTTCCTAAATTGTAACCCCTGGTTATGGACTCCCTGGTCATCAGGAACACCTTTCTTGCCTTTACACTGTTTAGTCCTATTATACTTTTATAAGTTTTTGTGAGATCACTCTTCTAAACGTTAGTGAATGTGGTCCTAACTGATTCAGGCTCTCTTTATACACCAGTCTTGTCATCCACAGCATCAGATTGATAACCTGTGCTGCACTCTCTCTTTGCTCTGGTTCACCATTGTGTCTAAGATGTGACCGACTGCATCTCTTACATCTCTGAGAGTTCTCATGTTCCTGCTCTGTTTCAAGGGCCATATGCCATACAAGGACAGCTACTGGGAGACAAGAAATGCCCGCTGTAATCTTGCTGATGGTTCAATTATGTAAAAACCTGATGGAGAAGGTGAGTGCAGATGAAACATAGCTCATTATTTGATTATGGTAATGGTGGAGCACACGATTAGTCCAGTGGAGATTAGATCCCAAGACTTGGATTGGTTTGTGGTTGGGTGGATGGGGATTGCAATTTACTCCTGACAAAGTGTCCCTTATGTTGCAGCAGATAAAGAATGGGTGTTGAATGGACTTTGAAGAGCTGGTAGAGTAGCAGGCGTATTCCAAGGAGGATGGAAGAACATTAAGCAGAAGGAACATCATGTGCCTAGCTTACATGATGTTCCCCCTGCATGTGATTCAACCAACTCACTATTTCTCAAGGTCTAAGCAGAGTAGACTTCAGCCAAATCAAGGAATGCTGTCTGCAGTCAGCAGATACTAGCACAGGAAGAAAAGGGTATTGTCCAATATCAAGGATTTAGACACCATTTGTCAGGTGTGTGGGTTGCTTAAAATCAGGGTGTCCATATTGTTACAACCCAAGTAGACTACTGTGAGTACTTCAGGTTGAATGCATCCAGTCCAGGGATTATTGGCACATCAATCTGCTTAGGGATTATTCACAGGACTGGCTAATTATCATTAAAGCTCTCTTTTTACATGCTGGAGGTCTATTCAATGAAGCCAAGGGAGGGGTGGGTTATCAGAGGCTACTGCTGTAGTGAAAAAGTCAATTGTGGGCACTGGTAGCAGCACTCTGAGGTACAGAGGATACAAACATAGTGATTGGGTCACTCAACGTAAAAAGGTTAAAGGTTAAAATAGGGCATGGAAGGGGGCTGTGGGTCAAAATCAATTGTCACTAACACACTGGCTTCGATGGAGTACAGTGTGTTACTATCATTAGCATAGCTATCCGGTTTGCCTGGGGCTCTGGGGTAATGTGAGGAGATGAGCAGTAAATAAGAGTTGAGTGGGAAGATGTGACAGATCTAGACCAGGGCAAAGACAGAAAGGGGCGTGAAGGTTTGCAGCGATCAGATATACAGAACTGCTGAGGCTGAAATATATCTTATGAATTGCTACCCGTGTCTCCTTCCATTTTCATCAAAGTTGAAAGTGAGCAGTTAAAATATAAAAAGGCAACCACCACACCTAGACTGAGCAGACTAAGATTGTTCCTTCTTTCTGAGGGGGGAGGACCCTCAAGTGTCAATAGCACTAAACAGACATTCACACAGTTAAGTTTAAAGCCAACTGTTATCACAGAACTCTGTACATGGACCTCATGCATCGACAAACTACCTCAACTAAAATTCCTGGCTCCAGCAATCTCGAGTATCATAATTCTACATTACAGATTGATCATACTAATGGCTGTGAAGCACAAGTAATATTCCACAAACTAGAAAGATTTGCCTTAGTTCTGAAAGTTGCAATCACTTTCCAAGGTTCCACAGATTGTGCAAGGTCTTGGAGCTGCTTGCTTCACATGATTAACCTGTTGGTAGTGCCAGTTTTATTAGTATCTGTTGGTTTGGGGTGGGCGTAGCACTTCACTGTAATATTACAATCTGTTATTATGTTTGTGTCAAATGGTTTGACCAATATAGGTTTGAATCAGGTCTGTGAGCTGTAAGTTCCATGCAGAGGCAGCTTGCCAGATGTCTCCATTTCTGATATTCTGAGGATGCTATTTAAATACTAATTTGTGTATGCTGTGCATGATGGTCCATCCACTTAGTGAGCAACAACTTTGTTTCTGATGTTGCCAACACAAGCTCATTGGAAATGTACCCACTGGATCTAGCCACAGAAGCTATGATTGTCTCTGTGCCTGCTAAACTAAGATCTGCCGCATGATTGGATGAAGAAAATGTGGGTCTGGAATCCCAGGACAGCAGGAACCTCCAGTGGATGTGGAGCAGTCTGCAAGTGCAGAGTTTCCAGCTATAAGTGCCCTCATGATGTAGGGACGATGCAGGAAAGCTTCAGTCGCTTGTCTTCCGTAGAATGTCTGGTTGTTCATTGCATTATCCTATAGACAGGGGATGCTATTTACTTTTGGATGCTTTACTGTAGACTGCTGGAGGATGCAACATAGATATGTGATAGATAATGATGACCTATAGCACTTGGCCAAGTGGGAAATGATGACACTTTTAAAAAGAAAACACATCTTTAGCATTCGATATCACAGCAGAAGCAGACAAAGAACCTCATTTAATGAACTGAGTTGCATGAAGTCACCTTTCACTGAGTGTAAATGCTTGGTACCATAAAGGCCAGCATTCCCAAAGTATCCAAAATGCAAATGCAGCTCATAGTTTCATCTTTTCATGCTTTCCCTGGGGTTTAATTGAAGTTAAGGTTCCAAAATAATGGAAGTCTTCATAGTATTTGATAGTCCCTCATTTCAAATATGACAAAGTTCCATACTAGTACAGACATTAGTGAAGAATAGCCATCATTCAGACAGGGTTAGAACACCATGTGGCATTAAAGATAGCAAATCTCTTTACATTCATTTTGGTATTTGCAATGATGAAAGCATTTGTTCACAGAACTGCTGATAAAAGCTAAAAATTATTTAAAATGTGATGCTGTTTCCTGGGAAATGTATGCTCATCCTCTTGAACTTGAACTCTCACAGGGTGAAGGGTGGCTGTCAGGGTCGAGGTGAAAGGCCGAGCCATCACAGGAGTGTCCTGAGGAGAGATTTCTGGGATGTATCTGTATGTAGTTCCACCTCAGTGAGGATATCAACTGGCACCACCCTCAATCCTTGTGTGCAAGGGGCACCTGGAGTCAGGTCAACGGCCTTCAGCCTAACTATTGCCTTGCCATTACTACTGAGCTCTGCTGGCTAGATTGATGGTTTGCAATCTATATGTGCGTCTAACTGAAACTGAGCATGCTGTGCTTGGCAGTCCATGGCAGTTGCCAATCTGTCCAGGTACTTGTTTTCCGGATCCAGCATGGTATTGATAGCTTTGATAATTTGAGGCAGTTTGTCCAGTGTTTCCAATAAACCTGCCATCTGGCCCAGTGCATTTGAATGAAGTTATGCATAACCTACACCAATGGGCTCCTCTTCTGTTCACAGAACTGCTGATCAAAACTAACCATTACTTGAAATATGATGCTGAGTCTTGGAAAATGCCTGGCCTCCAGCAGTTCTCTGAGTGCCAGCAACCTGGGGCATTCCCTCCTTAGCCAGCTGCAGAGCTGAACCAGTGATTTGCTCACCAGAATGAGCTTGTGACTCTAATCTAGTTAAAGCACTCACTGGTGAACTAGTTAAAGCATCTGAGCTGGTGGAGGGTGCAGGAGGCAGCTTTATCAGTGAGTGATCTGTGACTTCTTCCTCAGAAGTGGAGGAATAGATAATGTTGGAATGGATTGGGTCCTTTGGGGCGAAGAATGCTACAAAGTCACTGCGTCTATGGGAGACAAGAGAGGGCAGATATTGTGAAATAGATGCAGGAGTTTGGGCAGGTCAAGAATACAATACAATGGCAGTAATGGGATAGCAGCACAATACTTGCCAATGAGACTTGCTTGATTGGCAAGACATGGAGGTCTCAGCATCATTGCTCATGAGATTACAGTTCTCTCTCACTAAGGGAAGGGTACCCCCCTTGTCAGAGGTGAGGAGTCAAATGTCAAGCATCCCGTCAGCAAACTTGGTTCTCTCTGCCCTATTGTGAGATGTTTTCTCCTGGAATAAAACAATGATTGTCAGGGATGCTGGTGTTGGACTGGGGAAGGGTGGACAAGGTCAGAGATCCTGTGACACCAGCTTATAGTCCAACAGCTTAATAAAACAAATGTGGGGGCTGAGTGAGATGAAAATGTCTGGCAGAGCTGATAATGCTGAAACAGATGGGAGAAGGGTATTGCAGTGTTATGAGTGAGTGACTTGGAAGTACAGAGGACATGCACTGTTATGGTTGTGAGTGAGTTGTGAAATAGGGCGGAAGGAGTGGGAGGTTGTTGACGAGAGTGATTGAAGGAAGATGCTGTATGCAACAGTGACAGTAGTAGACTATGAGGCTTTGTGGTAGGTGGGTGCCTTACCAGCGTAAGAGACAGTGCGTGGTAGCCAACTGCAGAAGTTCATTAACTTCCTTTCTGCTCTGCTGTGTGTCGCTCCAGACCATGGATATAACATTGATCTTTGTGGTAAGTTTGGAGCTGGCTGGCAAGTTCTGAATGGTGAGGATGACATTTTCCACACTACTGCATTGACCAGGGTCTCCATAGATGGTGAAGCAATGTGTCAACTTCTCTTTCTCAGCCACGTCATTCCGAACTGCGCAGCATCACACTGGAAGTGGCAGTTCCTGGCTTGTAGCCTTTGACTGGGTGCACAGCTAGGCTTTGAGTATGATACCAATGCCAGGAAACGTGGAAGACCCCAACATCATTGAGTATTTCCATCGCTGGTGAGTGCAAAATAGCATAAGCGCAGTACTACAGAGGCATGTTGTTTACATGATAAGTGAGAAGTGGAGAATTTTGCAAGAAAACTTATTAAAGCTCACAAACGGCAACCCCCCACAAAACTCCCCAAAATTAACAGTTAACCAAATTTTCATAAAATTTACCTTTATGAGTTTTACGTCTTAAAATTTTCCAAGTACAATTAACTATCGGTGGGAACCGGACACTGTTGAAATTGCGTCTTTTCTGTGCCAGACAGTTTCAGCAAGTTTGCAACAATATTGAACTCTGTAAATGGTACTTATGCTGTTATGTACTTTTCCTAACTTTCTGCAGTGAGTTTATGAATGAGTAAATGTAGAATCTTAATGAACTCCATTGAAAGATTGACAGTGAGCTGTCACTTTTGAGAGGTAATAGTGTGATGAAGCAAATAATCTAACAACAGTGTCAATTTGCAACGTGCAGGGCATCTCTCTTGTCACTGTATGTTGCTGGATGATTTACACACTCATGATGGTGAGTGCCATTATATTCAGATTATTTGATAACAAAACTCATTGCATTCAGCTTGGGGAGAAATAGGTAAGAACACAAAACATTAACAGGCTTCCTAAGGCTAGAAATTGGTGGGAAATCTCCGCAGGTTTACTGGTGCCTATAGAGGGAGCAACAGAATTAAGTTTCGAGTTCAAAGTGACTTCTTTGGAATGTTTAGCTAAGGTCAGCATTTACTGACCTTCAAGGGCCCTTGACCATACTTTAAGCTCAAAGTAACATTCTAGCTGATGGTAGTTTTAAAGTGACATGACAGTGGACGCATGAAATGACCTGATTACATGAAGCAAATGAAGATACTTACCATTAGGACAAGTGTGACTTCTGTTGGTCTCTTGTTTTCTTTCTAGTTGCCAACGCCTAAGGCAATGATCTGACTGTGAGATGGACTATTCAGTCTCCATAACCACGTAAAAGTATCTGCCCTTGAGATTCTTTCTGCTGCTGTCTTGAAAGTTGAGTAGAAATTAATATAAACATGATTATAAATATTAACTACTATTGAATAAAATGATGTGTTTCATGATGAACAGCTCCAAATTGCTAAAGGCAAAGCACAGTAGCAAGGCAGGTGAATATTCCCTAAGCAGTGTATTGCTGAGATATGAATAAATTGTAACTGGATGTTGCAGCTTCTTGGAACTGCTTATGCACTAATGAGTGGTTTGTACTTATTCATCTAATTTAGGGGCAATTTTGTTTGAAATTATACATTGCTATGGCTCAGTGCAATTTTAACTCTTTTTAATGTGCAGTTTTGGGGCATTTAACATGAATCTGCCGTAATTGCAGGTACTTTATGAGCAGACTTAGTTTGCAAGTCCCTTCAGTGAGTAGATTGAATCCAAGAAATTATAGAATGATCAAGCACAAATTTAGGTAAATCTGCCTACTGTATTGTCAAAGGAAACATTTGTATAAATGTCCCAAACAACAAAAGAAGCTTAAATTATAGCTAAATCTTTGCAAGCTAAAAAACAGGAATGTAAGTAAATGTTATCTGTCAGTCAAGAGTAGCTGGTAACCAAGGACAAATCTTAGGTTGCTAAGGGATCAGGAAGATGTGGTACCTATGTAAGATAAAATGCCGCTATGAGGTAACATCACTAAACATTGACCTAGCACAGAATATATATGCCTGAAAGAACTGGGCTTTTTTGATGTGAAAGCTCTAGCCTTGCATCTGGACCAGAGTGTTTGGGCTCAAATCCCACTGACTCCAGAGCTGTGCTACAACATGTCTGAAAAGGTTGACTTAAAATAAATCTATATGCTGAAATAATCAATTATTGCAGACAGACATGTATGAATTTGGAAAGAAGGTGAACATAAGAGATGTTAATGTTTAGCTTTTCCATAGCACTTGACTGGGATAGCTGGGTCCTAGTAAAGGAGATACCTGATGGAAGATGGCATCTTAAACTGCAATGAACTTCAAAGTATTGCCATTTTTTTTCAGCCAGGCGCTTAAACACTCCAGGATAGCTTAGAGTTGTGTTTCTTACTTGATCAATGTAGTGAGTGTGGAGGGGATAGATGGAGATGGAGCCCAGTGAGAGAGAATAGTAGTTGGGCAGACAAACGGATGGGTAAAGGTCAGCCTGGGAGAATCAATAGCTGCTAATGGGGTCATGAGTAATGGTTTAGAAGGGGTGGACGCTCGGAAGTTGTTTCCGTTAGGTGAGGAGACTAGGACCCGTGGGCACAGTCTTATTGAGGGGGTAAATTTAAAACTGAGATGAGATGACATTTCTTCAGCCAGAGAGTGGTGGGCTTGTGGAATTCATTGCCACTGAGTGCAGTGGAGGCCGGGACGTTGGATGCCTTCAAGGCAGAGATCGACAAATTCTTGATCTCGGAAGGAATCAAGGGCTCCGGGGAGAGTGCAGGGAAGTGGAGTTGAAATGCCTATCAGCCATAATTTAAATGGCGGAGTGGGCTTGATGGGCCGAACGGCCTTACTTCCACTCCTATGTCTTATGGTCTTATGGTCTTAAAATGTGTTTAATGTGGAAGTAGGCCATTTGATGGTATGGCTTGGTGTGTGATCTGGGGTTGAGGTAAGGCCATGGAAGAAGTTGCCCAGGCTCTAAATTTATTAAACTCGACATTGAGTCCTAAAAGCCACAGAGATCACAAATGGAAAGTGAGATGCTGTTATTTCAGTGGGCAGAAAGCTTTGCTGGAGCACTTCTGCAAGCCTGAGGCAGAGATGCTGGCCAGAGAACACAATGGTGTATTGAAGTGGCAGGCAACTGGAAGCTGAGTGTCATTTTTGAGGCCAGAATGTAGCATTCTGCAAAGTGTTCTGCAGTCTGCATTTTGTATCCCAAATGTAGAGCAGACCACATCTTGAGCAGCAGATACAGTGAACTAGATTGAGTAAAGAGCAGGTAAAGCTTCACCTGGAACGTCTGTTTGGGGCCTTGGACAGTGAAGAGGGAGGAAGTAAATGGACAGGTGTTACACCTTCTTTGACTGCAAAGGAAAGAGCTGTTGGAGTTTGCGGGAATGTTAGGAATGGAGGTGTGTGGGGAAGGGGAGGTCAAACCCTTCTGATACTTAAAATTGAAACACAAACCCCAGTCTGTTATGGCAGGAGCAGAGGTCCCCCTCTAACAATTAAATCTGAAACACCCAGAGAAGCTCAAATCAACTCATGTGATCTGTTGAAAAGGAAATGGCTAAATGAAAGAAAATCCCTGATATTCACTTCATAATCAACAAGTAACAACTTATTTATTTAACTGTAGCTGTGAACAAATTAACAGATCTATTAACAAATCAAACAATTCCCCCTTAACTACTCTTTCCGAACAGAACAAAATTAGAATGGTATGCTGTTTCAATAAATACAAATACCACTTATAAAAACCCAAGTAATAATAAAAATAAATTAAAACTTACACTCTCAAAAGTACAGCCAGGTTAAGTCTTCTGGAATGTACTTTGCCTTCTCTGCTAATATTTCTATGAGGATTGTTTTCTCTGTAAATTCTTCTGTCCGCACTCTTAGCTAGGAGTGCCATGATACCTTTATGAATAGATGGTGTTTTCTCAGACAGCTTAGAGATTTCTGTGAGAGCCAGGTATTTACTCTTCATACAGCAGTTGGGTCTCACACTTATTTTCAAAACCCTCTTCTTATATACCCCTGATGACCTGTCAATTTTCTTAAGTAGGATTGGTCCAAGGTTGTCAAAGCCATCAGATTTAAATTCAACTGGTTTTCAGTTTCTAAGTGCTTGGTTTGAACGAATTGGCTGATCTTCAAGCAGGTCGCCACAACATCAAAACAAGCGTAAAGTTTCCAATCGCGCAGCCAATTAATGTTTCCATTTCAGAACTGTCCGCACCACTTCAGCTGCTTACAGGCACATTCTTGTTTAAATATCCAAACTTAGAAAAGCACATCACCACTTAGCGGAACTACCAAACATCCCCCCTATAATTTTTACAAATAAATTTGAACATCCTGCTTTCCAATTCACAAGTACTCTACACAACTTTGCAACAAGGAGGAGTGGACTAAGGTGTCCTGGAGAAAACAATCCCTGCAGATAGTTGGCAAGGCAGGGGAAAGGAAAATGTGTCTGGTGATTGTATCTCACTGGAAGCAAAATGATGGCTAGTGATCGTTTTGATGTGGGTGCTGGTATGTTGGTAAGTGAGTACTGGGGATCTCTATTGCCGTTATGGGAGGGAAGAGGGGGGTGAAGGCTGAAGTGCAGGAGATGGGTCAGACCCGACTGAGGGTCCTGTCAACCACAGTGCTGGGGAATCCTAGGTTGAAGAAAAAGGTGGATAGTTCGGAGGCCATCTTGTAGAAGCTGGGATCATCAGAACAAATGCAACAGAGAGAAAGAAGCTGAGGGAATGGAATGGAACCTTTACAGAAAGAAAGGTGCTTGGATGTATAGTCCAGGCAACTTTTAGCATCAGTGGGTTGAGAGTAGATATTGGTGACCAGCCTGTCTCCAGAAATGGAAACAGAAATGTCAGGAAACAGAAGGCAGGAGTCAGAGATGAACCGGGTGAAGGGCAAGAACAAGGTAGATAACAGAAGTGAAATAGATAAACTTCTCAAATTCTGGACAAGATTGTGAAGCAGCACTGATGATGTCATCAATGTACTGGAGAAAAAATTGTGGGTAGGGGCCCAGGTATGGAATGTTCCATGTAACCCGCAAACAGACAGGCTTAGCTGGGGCCCACGTGGGTACCTATCGCTACACCTTTGATCTGAAGTAAGTGAGAGGAGTTACAGGAGAAGTTGTTCAAAATGGGGATGAGCTCAGCCAGATGGAGGCTATGGATGCGGATGGTTCAGGCCTTTTTCAAGGAAGAAATGAAGAGCCCTGAGACCATTCTGAAGAGTGTATAAGGAGCCTACAAAAGGTTGTAGAGTCACAGAGTCATAAGGCATTGAAACAGGTCTTGCAGCCCATCACGGCTATGCTGACCAACCAATACCAAACTATACTAATCCCATTTATTTGTACTTGGTCCATTGCCTACTGCACTCTGACATTTAAAGTACTATCCAAATGTTTCTTAAATGTTATGAGAGTATCTCTCTCCATCATGTTCTCAGGCAGCACGTTCTATATTTCTAATATCCTCTGGGTGAATTTTTATTCAGATCGTCTGTGAACGATGTGCTCCTCACCTTAAAAACATGACCCTGGTCTTAGACATGTTGGTCCTGGGAAAAAGATTCTCACAATCCCACTCTATTTATATGTCTGATAATTTTTAATACCTCAGTCAGATCCACCCTCAGCCTCCCTTGTTCCAAGGAAAACAAATCCAGCCTATCTGCCTCTCTTCATAACTGAAGTTTTTCTTCCCAGGCAACATCATAGTGAATCTCTCCAGCAGCCTTTCCGGTGCAATTATGTCCTTCTGATGGTGTGTGACTATAGATAGTGTAAGTGAGTAGGCAAAGTCTGGCAAACGGAGTAAAGAGTGAAAATGTCTAAAATTGTTTATTTTGATGGAAAGATTAAAAAGGAAGAACATTATATAAATGATGACAGATTACAGAGAGAGATCAGAGTGCCTTAGTGCATGAACCATCGAAGGTTAGTATGCAGGAGTAGCAAGTAATCAGGAAAACTAAAAATGTTTTGATTTATAGCAAGGGGACTTGAATGTTCAAAAATAAGATGGTGCCACTTAAAGTAGAGTTGAAGAAGAAAACATTTCTCAAATGGTTTTGAGTTTTTTGGAATTCCTTTCTTCAAAAAACAGTGGGTGCTGACTCTTTAAATATTTTAAAGGCAGAAGTAATTAGATTCAGTTCAAAGTCTTTCCAGCTATGCCCATTGTTTCCACTAGTTCCTTTGGACCATGACAGCTGCCCAGTTTTGATAAGCCAGCAGTACTCATGAGGCAAAATTTTAGGTCCCAGGGTCCTTGATCTCAGGGAAATGTGTGGAGGGTGGGTAGTTTTATACCAACTACAGTGAGTTGTTGTTGTATAAGGTGATGATTCTGAAGGGGTTAATGTTTGGTCACACTGAACTCCACCAAACCTGCTGATGATGCACAGTCTCTGGGTGAATAATCTCTTGAACTGTCGCACCTTTTTCCTCATAGAGACACACTTGTCTTCTCAACTTCATGTCGACAATGGTTAATATGTGGAAGCATGAAAATAACATTTTAGACAGTTACTGAAGCACATTAAACTACATATTGTTTAAGTCAAGAGTCTTTTCTGTGGAGATTTATTTGTACTCCATTATCCACTACAAACCACATAGACTTTCTCTTAGACGAGCATGGGGAAGAGGTTTGTTGGCAGCACTATACCCTCACCATAAATCTCCACTGGTTGATACCTATGCATCATATTAATTTGCACAGTGAGCTTTCCATCACTGTTGTAACACTTAGGGGCATTGCTTTTCTCTGATATGAAGTTGCCTCCAAAGTGAATTGCATTGTGGCTCTGCAAGGTCATTCAACATGGGAGTGAAAACATGCAGGTTTTTATTCCATCACAATTCTTTTCTTGCCCCATTCTACAACTGGTATAAGATGGTGAAACAAATTTGGCACAAATTTCAGCCAATATTTCTCAACAGTTTTTTTTTGTGAACACAAGATGCCTATTTGATAGTTACTAAATCCACATGCTCACAACATTTCTGAAAAGATCTCAGCTTCCCACAGTTCAACCATGATTGCTGTTGTTTCTGCAGCCACTATTTGTTTCTGTTGGTAGAACTTTTTCAAAAGATGTCCTTATATAGTTGAAACGATAAGCAAAATGCTAAAAAGATAAGTGCATTGGTCTCAATTTTCTTTTCCATTGAGCATTGAAAACCATTGCGTGCTGGGTGTAATGGAACAGAGAACAAGGGGCTGCGAGCATCTCATAGCTGGGCATTTGATTTCAAATCACAGCAAGATGATTCAGCCTGGAACAGTTATGAGTTTCAATAAAATGAAACTGGGATGGAAAATTTCTTTCTGCATTACACTCATGCAGATTGCCAAATGAATATCACACCCAGTGGACTGGTTTAGTGACATGAAGATGAATGAATTATTAATTCCTTGGAGGCATCAAGGAATATCTGATTTTACCAGAAGTCAGCTGTATCAATTTTGTTAAGATTCATGGATTCTTCCCAAACTCATCTCATTATTTAGGCATCACCTCCCTATCCACCAATTAGTCTTTCCTCTCTCCAAAGATGAAAATATTTGCAACTGATGGGACTCATAGGATTCCTGGCACTGGTGGCATATTTAAAAAAACACAGTGATGTGACCCATCAAGAACTGTCAATCTGGAGTCGACCTGCAGTTTCTTGTCACTTGCTTCAGACATTTGGGACAATGAACAATTTGCAAACTGTTTTGCAGACAGGAACCTGGAGGTCCAGATGGATGGATGGTGCAAAGGAGGGTCATTGTCTTCCCCAGGACCAGCAGAGGAAACCACCACACAGGACTCTTTCAGACTTGTCCGAAGTCAATGACATTATTTGCTTGTGAGGGTCATTTTTTTTCATTCATTCTTGGGATGTGAGATGTAGGCATTGCTAGCTGGCCACCATTTATTGCCAACCCATACCTGCCCTTGACAAGGTCGTGGTGAGCTACCTTGTTCAACAGCTGCAATTCATGTTCTGTAGGTAGGCTCACAATGACATCAGGGAGAAAATTCCAGGATTTTTACCCAAAGTGCCATTACCTTCTCTCCCATTACACTTACTGTATCTCTTCTACAGCACACACACTTCAACCAAGACTCATTGTGTACCACTCTTAACATTGCAGGAAAGCATCTTCCCTCACTCACTCGTACCCAACCAAACCTCCATTTAACTAAACTGCATGGACACTGCGCTGCTAACTCTGTTGTAGTTACAGTCCTGCCACTTCCAACCATGAATGGTGGTGGAAAATTGAACAACTCACCAGAAGAGGAAGCTCCACAAATGCCCCCATCCTCAATAACGGAGGAGCTGACCACATCAATGTAAAAGATAAAGCTGAAGCATTTGCAGCGATGTTCAGCCAGAAGAGCCAAGTAGATGATCCATCTGACTTCTTCCCATGGTCCCCAGCACCACAGACGCTAGTCTTTAAACAAGTCAATTCACTCCATGTGGTATCTAGAAATGGTTGGAGACAATGGATACTGCAAAGGTATGGGCACTCACACCATTGCAACAATACTTCTGAAAAAGTGTTCTCCAGGACTTGCTTTCCCCCTAGTCAAACTGATCCCATACAGCTACAATACTGGTACCTACTCAACTATGTGGAAAATTACCAAGGTATGTTCTATTCAAACTAATCCAAACTAGAAAATTACTTATCCATGTGTTCTTCATCATTATTAAGGTGATGGAATATATATTCAACTTTCTTGGTTCAAACATGGACAAAAATGCTGAATACTGGAGGTGAGGTGAGAGTGACTGACCTTGACATCAAGGCCCATTTTTTACTGAGTATGGCATCAAAGAGCCATAGCAAAACTGACTTAATGGGAAACAGGGGGAGACCCTCCACTGGTTGGAATAATCTCTGGATCAAATGAATTTATTGTGATTGTTGATGGTCAATCATCTCAGCTGCAGGACATTTATACAGGAGTTTGTCATGTAGTGTTCTACAGCCAAACATCATCAGTTGCTTCATCAATGACCATGCCACCAGCATAATGTCAGAATAGGAGATATTTTCTATGATTGTACAATGTTCAATACCATTTGTGAATCCTTAACACTGAAGCAGCCCTTGCCTAAATGCAGCAAGTCCTAACATTATATAGTTTTGGGCTGACAACTTGCATTCAACATTTATGCCACACATGTGCAAGACAATAATCATTTCCAACAAGAGAGAATTTAACTATCACCCCTTAAGATTCAACGGTGTGACCTTTGCTGAAACCCCCACTACTAACATTCTTCTTGGGGTTTCCATGGGCAAGATACTGAACTGGACTAACTGTATAAATGCTGTGGCCTCTAAAGCCAGTTAGAGGCTGGGAATCCTGCAATGAGTAACTCATCTCCTATTTTCCTAAAACCTGCCCACCATCTACAAGGTATATGTCAGGATGGAACTCTCCCCATTTACCTGCATGAATGAAGCACCAATAACACTCAAGAAGGTTAACACCATTCAGGAAAGAGCAACCTGCCTGATTAGTGCCACATTCACAAACAATCACTTCCTCTAATACAAATGGCTGCACCTTCCAAACACACAATCATTATCATCTGGAAGGACAAAGGCAGCAAAGACATGGGAACACCACTACTGCAAGTTCCTCTCCAAGCCACCCATCATCCTTATTTGGAAACATGTTGCCTTCCCTTCAGTGTCTCTGGGTCAAAACGCTGGAATTATCTCCCAAATGGCATTGCGAGTTTACCTACGACAAATGCTCAAGTAGGCAGCTCACAATCACCTCTTCAAGTGATGAGCAATGCATGTTGGTGACCACTTCCCAAAGAGCAGGGGGAGTGCAGGCTAAGACAGAGGACTGGGGAAACCAGTGGCAGATACCCACTCAGACTTTCAAGTCAGGTATTGTTGCCATTCAGTTTCCCTCCACTACCTGAGAAGATAATAACTTACATATAAATGAGATGAGGTTGGGTAATAATCAGATGTTAAAACAACAGATAAGCTTCTTGTCATTCACTGGCTAGATTCATGTCTCATTATTTAAACCTTGGTGGAAAACCAAACCTTTTCCTCATTGCTGAGAAGGTCACTTTCCCATCTCATCCTATCTCCCTAACTGACTCAGCACTGTTCATATTGTTTAAGGACTGGGAAGATTCCGTCATGTAAGTGCCTAAATTTCATATTCTTCATGATTGACATTTCTCACAATGAATACGAAATCAGTCTACCACACCCCCCCGCATCCCAATCGCCAAATCTAATATCTCTTGAAAAATATGCATCTACTTATAACAGTCGGCTATTAATGATTTCTGAATACTACCCTCGCAATCTGAAGAACTTGCTGGAGCATAGATGCTAAACTCTTGGACCTATTACGCTGTTTTACTCCAGATTATTAGGAGCTTGGTATCTTTATACAAAGATATTCAACATTTTACAGTAACAGTGACAGATATGGATGATGGTCAGGGCTGCCAATGGTTTTGTCAAAATCAGAGTGGAAAAATGCAGGCAAGTCTTTTCCGATATGGAAAGTTTAAAGAATAATCTACTGCAAATGCTGAAAATCTGAAATAAATTCAAAGTGATGAAAGTTTTCAGTTCAGCAAGAGAGAAACAATAACAAATTACTGGAGAAACTTAGCTGATCAGGTAGCATCTTAGGAGAGAAAGCAAAGTTAACATGTCGGGCCCAATGACTCTTCTTCACCATTGGCCACCTCCACCTGTTGCTTATTCCTTCCCCTACCCCCAACGCCATCTACAACATATGTACCAACTCTTCCCTGGCTATAATCAGCTCTGAAAGAAAGACCACTAAAGTCAAAATTTAACTTTGCTTTCCCTCTACAGATGCTGCCAGGCTGGTTGAATTTTTCCAGCTATTTTAATTTTTGTTTCAGATTTCTAGCATCTACAGATCTTTATTTTTTGAGAGAGGAACAGCTCTTCTTTCATGTGAATGACATTCCAGTAGATCATTGCACCCACCTGAATCTTAGTGAAAAAAACAATCCCTTATCTATAACAAAGTGTGGAGCTGGATGAACACAGCAGGCCAAGCAGCATCTTAGGAGCACAAAAGCTGACATTTCGGGCCTTGACCCTTCATCAGAAAAAGGGGATTGGGAGAGGGTTCTGAAATAAATAGGGAGAAAGGGGGAAGTGGATCGAAGAAGGATAGAGGAGAAGATAGGTGGAGAGGAGACAGACAAGTCAAACGGGCGGGATGGAGCCTGTAGAGGTGAGTATAGGTGGGGAGGTAGGGAGGGAATAGGTCAGTCCGGGGAGGACGGGCAGATCAAGGGGGCAGGATGAGGTTAGTAGGAAGGAAATGGGTGTGCGGCTTGAGGTGGAAGGAGACAGGTGAGAGGAAGAACAGGGAAGCGGGAACAATCTGGGCTGGTTTTGGGATGCAGTAGGGGGAGGGGAGATTTTGAAGCTTGTTCACCTACACATCCGTTAATGTGGTATACTGCAACCTCTGTACCCGTTGTGGCCTCCTCTCCATTGGGGAAACCAAGCGTAGGTTTGGGAACTACTTTGCAGAACGCCTTCGCTTGGTTCACAATAAACAACTGCACCTCCCAGTGGCACCATTTCAACTCCCCTTCCCATTCCTTAGATGACATGTCCATTCTGGGTCTCCTCCAGTACCACAGCAATGCCAACCAAAGGATGCAGGAACAGCAACTCAATTTCCGCTTGGGAACCCTGCAGCCCAATGGTATCAACGTGGATTTCACAAGCTTCAAAATCTCCCCTCCCCCTGCTGCATCCCAAAACCAGCCCAGCCCACGCCGCCTCCCTAACCTGTTCTTCCCCTCACCTATCCCCTCCTCCCACCTCAAGCTGCATCCTCATTTCCTACCTACTAACCTTATCCCGTCCCTTGACTAGTTCGTCCTCCCCGGATTGACCTATCCCCTCCCTACCTTCCTGCCTACACCCACCTCTATTGGCTCCATCCCCGCCTCTTTAATTTGTCTGTCCCCTCTCCACCTATCTTCCTTCGATCCGCCTCTCCCTCAGCCCCTATTTATTTCAGAATCCTCTTCCCCTCCCCCTTTTCTGATGAAGGCTCTGGGCCAGAAATGTCAGTTTTTGTACTCCTAAGACGTTGCTTGGCCTACTGTGTTCATCCAGCTCTACACTTTGTTATCTTGGATTCTCTAGCATCTGCAGTTCCCATTATCTCTGATGCAATTTTAACCCCTTATCTATGTCAACCAGGACCACCCAGACATAAAATGTGAGAGTGAGCAGAAAATCTTGAAGTCCCCATACAAAAATATTCATCCCTGGCCCCTTTACCATGATCCTTTTTGCTCTTGTCCCTCTCCCCACAAAATTAATTGGACAAATTTAACCTCAGTTGTTTCAATCTTTCTCTTTTGGAAACTGTATCTTGATTGGATGCCAACAAATTGCAGAACTGCAGCTTTCCATGGATCTCTGAACCCAGCAAGTTTTGAAAGGATGAGCAGACTGTACTTCTCATAGTGAACTTAAAATTGTTTTGCTTTATACTTTCATGGGCTGTGGGTTCCCTGGCAAGACCAACATTTGTGCTCACCCTCAATGGCCCTGGAACCAAGTGGTTTACTAAGTCATTCCTGAAGGGAGTTAAGAGTCACCCTGGTCTGGCCTTCATGTGACAGTAGACCCACAGCAATATGGTTAACTCCTAACTGCCCTCTAGGCAATTAGGGATGAGCAATAAATGCTGCCCAACCAGCAATGCCATCATCTTGCAAATGAATATAAAAATAGATCCTTATATTCCAGACTACTATTAATTGAATTGAGATTTCACCATCTGCCAAGATTGGATTAGAATCCATGCTCCCATTAAAATTGTTTGGACTCCTGGCTCACTATTTCTATCACATCGCAACTCCATCTACTTTCCAATTCCAATTAAATACAGTCATAGAATCACAGAAATGTACAGCACAGAAACAAATCTTCGGTCCAATATGACCATGCCAACCAGATATCCTCATTAAATCTAGCCCTATTTGCCATCATTTGGCCCATATTGCTGTAAACTTTTCCTATTTAAGCACCTTTTAAATGTTTTAATTGTATCAGGCTCCATCATTTCCTCTGGCAGCTCATTCCATTCATGCGCCACCGTCTGCGTGAAAATGCTGACCCTTAGGTCTCTTTTAACTCTTTCCCTTCACACCTTAAATCTGTGCCCTTTAGTTTTGGACTCCCCTACCCCAGGGATAGACCTTGTCTATTCACCCTGTCTATGCCCCCCATGATTTCATCATCCAATGCTCCAGGGAAAATAGCTCCAGCCTATTCAACCTCTCCTTATAGCTCAAACCATCCAGACCAGGCAAAATCCTTATATACCCTTTTTGAACACTTTCAAGTATCACAAAATCCTTCCTATAGACAGGAGACCAGAATTACATGAAGTGTTCCAAAAGTTGCCTAACCAATGTCCTGTACAAACTCAACATGACCTCCCAACTCCTACACTCAATGCACTGAACAATAAAGGAAGCATACCAACTGTCTTCTTCACTATCCTATCTATCAGCAACTCTATTTTTGTTCCATTTTGCAATGAGGTACATTGCAAATTGCACATGTACTTTGATTATCCAAATCAGTAACCTGTTCGTATTCTCTCCCCATACTATTTGATCCCTTTGGCTCTATGTTTTCATTGTTTTGACATTAACCACTGACTCTTACCAATTTTTATAGATGCACTATAGAAAGTATCCTACCCGGATGCATCACAGCTTGGTAGGGCAACTGCTCTGCCGAAGACCTTAAGAAATTACGAAGCGAGCCTTCCTTCCATCCATTGATTCCATCTGTATTTTCTGCTGCCTCAGGAAAGGAGCCAACATAATCAAAGACCCCTCCCATCCCAGTTGCACTCTCTTGTACCCCTTTCATGAGGCAGAAAATATATAAGTTTCAAAACACGTACCAATTGATTGAAGAGCAGCTTCTTCCCTGCTGTTATCAGACCTGTCATATATTAGAGTTATTCCTTCTCTGCACCTTCTCTGTAGCTGTATCACCATATTCTGCATGATGTTCTACTTCTCTGATGTACTTCTGTAAGGTATGATTTTCCTGGATGGCACACAAAATAATACTTCTCGCCGTATCTCGGTACATGTTACAATAATAAATCAAATCAAACCCTTGGATGACGAAATGCATTGATAAAGTCAGTAGCTTTTCACGACAGCTGTTACCTTACCTGTAATGCATTTTGATAATCTGAATGTAATCGCAGAGTGACCAATTAAGGGATAACTGATTGAAAAGACAAAGCTCCAAGAGTGGAACCATCACAAGCACGACAAAAGGAAAAGGATGAGTTAAAATTCATGAACAAAAACAAAAGTTGCTGGAAGCTCAGCAGGTCTGGCAGCATGCTGAACTTCCAGCAAGTTCTGTTTTTGTTCCTGATTTACAGCAATCGCAGTTCTTTCAGTTTTTATTTTGAATTGAAATTCATGTTCTTCTCTTGTTCAGCACAAAGCTTAAAACATTAGCTTGAAAATAAAATGGACTTCTGCTCATATGAAGTGTTTCACAGTGTGGTAATGGAAGCACTAATTATCACTCAGCGAAACTGAAGAGAGAGATCCTGAAGAATGTCAGAGCAGGCTCAAAGGGTTGAATGACTGACTCTTGCTCTAAAGTCATGTGCATGTACAAAAAAGAACGGAGAGCAGTCTGAGCAGCTACTCTACATTAATCAGAGTCTCCACCAGAAGGTAGAAACATACCATTATCAACAATGGAATCATTTTGAAGATCTGAGGAAATGTGATCCTCTGTCACAAGACTGATCTGTATCAGAAATTCCTGCATTGACTCTGGTTTGCAGTCACGGCCAAGTTTAATATCTATGACATGAATTTTCTGTGCAAGAACGTCACTGATAGTAGGAAGGGTATCACATATTCAAACTTATGCAGATGCCAGCCATTTAACCAACACTTCTGTTGAATGCTGTTGTAATCTCTTTCGGTACTGTGTAGTATCTGGGTACTCCTGTACTGGAATATGTTCACTACCTTTTGCAGGACATGTGAATTCCTCCCTGGGTTTGATAGTGCTGTGTGATTGCTAAACTAAAAGCACAGCTGTAAACACTTTCTGTTAAGCAGTTAAATTTTTCCAACTCTTGTAAATTTTACTGTGTTTCAGTTCTGTTTGGTGCACATCATTGACATTTTCCTCTCAGCTGCCGAAGCGCTGTACTTGTTCCTCTGCTCTCTGATGAAGGGTCTAGGCCCGAAACGTCAGCTTTTGTGCTCCTGAGATGCTGCGTGGCCTGCTGAGTTCATCCAGCCTCACAATTTATTATCTTGGAATTCTCCAGCATCTGCAGTTCCCATTATCTTTGTTCCTCTGCTGCTTTGCAGAAAGGAAACTAAGTACTTCCATGTCACAGTGATGAGAGTCAATTACACTTCAGCTGTCAATTATGCAACCTAAAAATCACTGAACATTCAACAATGGTTTGTTTCAGTTTGGATTAAAAGGTCATATTTTCTTTGGATTGTGTAGAACAATGAGACAGTGATATAAATGACAATGTAACAGTGGTATCAGCAGTCATGTCCTAGAATCGGAGAATAGAGAAGGATTAGTCTGTACAGGCGACAGATGTACTTGCCTGAAATAAAATTGACCGTGATGGTAAATAAAGAAGTCTTGAAGAAACCTCCTCCGATCACATCTTAGTCATGCATAGGTAGAGGAAACCTTTTCAAATATAGATCACAGGACAAAACAGCCTGCTTGATTAGAAACCCCTCTGAAACTTTCAGCACTCACACTACCTGTGACTACTTCACAGTGGCAGCAATACGTACCAACAACTCACCAAACCTCCTGAGATAACACCTGCCAAACCAGCAACTTAGAAGTATAAGAGTAACAGATACATGGGAACATTACCATCTACATGTTCCCCTCCATGTCAAGTGCCAGCTGAATTTGGAACTACATTGCTAGTCTTTACTGCCACTGCATTAAGATCTGGAATACTCTCTCTAACATTGTAAGTTGACCTACACTACTGTAGCGGTTCAAGAAGTTAGCTTACACCATCTTTTCATGGATGAGTAGGGATGGGCTGTAAATGCTGGCCTATTCAGTGATTCTTACGTTTAACTGTGAATAATTTTTAAAAAGTTGTCCAAAGAGATTATCCAAAGATGGTAGCTTCACTCTCAAATGTTTCATGTCATGGGTAAACTTAAAAAGGGAGAGAAAAAATCTTTGTATCCATAGGTGCATCCCTACCGACTCATTCTCATCTAATAGGGGAATATAAATGTATTATTTATCTCAATAAACACTTTCAGAACAAGGATATAGCCCGAAAATCTCTTGCATATGAATGTGGCCAAGACAGCCTCCATTGTTATAACTGTATGATGTCTCCCCATATCTGAGAATGCTCTCAAGGCAAAATAATGTTTCTGATGCCTATCTGGTTTCTTCTGAAAATGCACTGTTCCTAGTACTAGAGGCTGAACCATCTGTTGCTGTCACTGTTGGAAATGAAAGATTGCAGTGAACTACGACACCTGTGGATGTCTCCAGGCCTTTGATTGCACTTCCCTAACGTAAGTTCCAGCAGCACCCTTACCTTTTCTTGAATAGTTGTCACAAAGATTCAGAGATGCTGCCGAATGAGGCAAAAATATAGCCACCCGGTGTGTAATGCTTGAAGTCGTTTGCAGGTCATGAACCAATTTCAGTATGGTAAACTCCTCATCAGCCTTCATTCTGGTGGGTTTGGCATTATTTCATTCTTTTTTTATCAATGTGTCTCATGCTTGTCATTGAAGGTAAATCATTTGGCCTTTAGCAACATTAAATCTGTAATCACTTTCTGGTCGTGTTCCTTGACTGTATACCCACTTATCATTATGTCATCAATATGATATATAACAACTTCTAAACCTTGCAAAACATTGTATACAGTCCATTGAAAAATATCTTGAACTGAAGTGATCCCAAATGGCAGTCAATTGGAACAAAACCTCCCAAGTGCAATGATATAGGTGGTAAACAGCCTTGACTGATTGTCTAATGGTACCTGCAAAAATCTACTGTTAGCATCAAGTTCAGTGAAAGCTCTAGATTAGATTCCCTACAGTGTGGAAACAGGCCCTTCGGCCCAACAAGTCCACACCACCCCTTGAAGCATCCCACCCAGACCCATCCCCCTAAAACACACACACCCTTGAACACTATGGGCAATTTTAGCATGGCCAATCCACCTAACCTGCACATATTTGGACTGTGGGAGGAAACCGGAGCACCCGGAGGAAACCCACGCAGACATGGGGAGAATGTGCAAACTCCACACAGAGAGTTGCCCAGGGCGGGAAGAGAATCTGGGTCTCTGGTGCTGTGAGGCTGCAGTGCTAACCACTGAGCCACTGTGCCGCCCCTTTAAACAATTAGACTAAACTCTGAAAGAATGGATTTCTCTCACTCTGATCTATGAATCTGAGTTAGACAATACATATTTTGATGGACCAAAGGAGTTAAGGTACAATTCTCATGTTCAAATACCATTTGCTTGATTTTGTAACAAGGGAATTGGATTCATTATTATCATTTCCTTAAGTGTCTTCTGAACTTGATTTATTAAGAGATGCAGAATTCTCTCAAGTTATTTAGGGACATATGGTTCAGCATTCAGGCAACATGGTGGCTCAGTGGTTAGCACTGCTGCCTCACAGTGCTATGGACCTAGGTTCAATTCCACCTTCAGGTGACTGTGTGGAGTTTGCACACTCTCCCCCTGTCTGAATGGGTTTCCTCTGGGTACTCTGGTTTCCTCCCACAGTCCAAAGATGTGCAGGTTTGGTGGATTGGCCGTGCTAAATTGCCTGTAGTGTACGGGTGTCTGTCGATTAGGGAGTAGGGGTCTGGGTGGAATGCACCAAAGGTCATGTGGGCTTGTAGGGCCAAAGAGCCTGCTCTCACACTGTAGGGGTTCTAATTTTACTTTGACGTGATGCAGTAGCCAGTGCTGAGCTTCCTTCATTTTGTGAACAATTTAACAGGTCAAAATACAGGAGGGCAAAATATAGGTTCTTTTCCAGAGTGGTGTTGCTTGATTATGAATTATGTATATTTTCTCTGTTATCTGACACCTTTGTGTTTTGGAGTACTGGTAACATACCTACAATTTTCAGATGTAAGCCACATGGACATGCAATTTCACTTCTGCAGGGTATAAATTTTGTTTCTTTAGTAATGACATTTGATCTAGTAAGGCATTGCTGACATTTTCCCCATATTGAGCATAAAATTAATGAGATGTCATTTGACATAACAGTTTAGATCATCAATTTTGGCTCAGAATGCATTTGGTATTGTTTCTAATGCTGGTTGTTTCTATCATGTTAACGTCCTTGTATGATAGTCATTTAGCTTTCTGCTGCTTTGAAAATTGAGCCCTACTTCTGCTCATCTACTAGTAGTGCCCTAGAGTTTTACAGATGTAGCACTCTTTCATCATAGCTGGGTGCTGCTTGAACCTGGGAGGCTGACATTGACTCCTAGCCAATTTCTTCTATTAATGCTAACATTGGCTCTTAGTATTTGCTACTCGCCCTTCTCTTTATGTTGGCTTTTCACATAGATCTTTAGACTTTTTAAACCTTATAAAATAGATAAGTCCTGTTTTTTTTCTTGTGATAAGGTTGTCATTCTCCTCTCAGGCATTTTCTGTGATTTTTCCTTCATTATACTTCAAGTATAATCGGAAGGATTTTTTTTCCAAATTTAAATATTCTTTGGTCTGTAACAAATTTAACAGACTCATTAATAGTTCCAGCAACAATTCTGTTTGTGATGAAGATACCAATAACTGCAGATTTGGGAACTGAAACATTGACTTTCCTACTCCTATGATGCTGCCTGACCTGCTGTGTTTCTCCAGCTGCACACTGTGTTGACTCTACCTCTGATGAGTGTTCGGTTCAAACTTACTTAGACATAGTTCACAATATACAACAGAGAGCTAAGGTTTTCCTGGATGTTGAATGCTTCTGGTAAAATTTATTTATTGAAGAATTTTATTTGTTCTTACACTAAAGAAATTGTCAAAAGCTTTTTAGGATTTCTTTAAAAACACCTATGCTTTCCTATACGTATTGGTTATTTATAATGTTATTCACTGTAGGCCTAGTGAATACAAGAGGGTTTTAGTTTAATCAACTTCTTGGTTAATGTTTAAATTTGTAGCAATTCTGCATGTTACATTTTATTTTGTTTCAAGATGTCCACAGTGCATTCTATTAGGCCCAGCTCTGATATTAAATCTGGCAAATAATTTTAAGTCTCTTGACTCACCTTCTTGTTTTGATAATTATTTTTCTTATTTTAAAGTTTTGAATTTCTGCCATGTCTAGCTACTGTTGCAAACTCCTTCTCTTGAAGATGCTTACTTCCTGAAAAAGCAATACTGATTAATTTCCCTTGTCTTAAAATCCATAAACTGAATAGCAGAGCAATGCCATATTCTTTTCCTTCTTCTAAAGCTATTAATTATGTTGAATAGCAATTCTGTATAAGCACACTGCTTGTTGGCTGTATTCCCATGTTTTGGGGATTAAAATAGACATTTGCCACTTTACCCGGGTAAAATAGAGGTTTCTGATTTTAAACAGGCAAAATGGAAGATAACCTGCTTTTAGCACAATGGATGGCATCATCATAGATTCCCCAAGTAAAGCTTTGTACCCGTGACCTTAAAAAAAAGTCTCATCTCCGTAACCATTGTTTTAATTATGGTTTCAAAGATAGTAGGAAGTGCAGATGCTGGAGAATCGGAGATAACAAGGTGTGGAGCTGGATGAACACAGCAGGCCAAGCAGCATCAGAGGAGCAGGAAGGCTGATGTTTCGGGCCTAGGCCCATTTTCAGAAATGGGTCTAGGCCTGAAACGTCAGCCTTCCTGCTGGAAGGAAGTATTCTTAGTGAAATATAGGGGATAAATCCCTAAACCATCGGTTTCTGTCAACAGTAGTCCCTGATATCAGTCCAGAGGATTTGGACATGGTCAGATGGCTTCTGGTCTCTGTCAGGATCAGGGTTTCCTTTCATCTATAATCCAAATGTGGGCCACAGTAAGCCTTGGGATCCAATGCAATCTCACTGGAGAGTTGGAGGAAGTAAGTCAGAGAGCTGTCAGAGTTCAGTGAAAGGTCTGGTCACACAACAACCAGGCCTGTCCATCCAAGTCAGCCAAGGTGGTGGACCACTGTCTGTCTGAGGAGAACAGCTGTAAATGGAAGCTACTCAGTATATAAGGAGTGGGAAGATGACAGAGCGTGGAAGGGAAAGGTATAACACAGAAAGGAGGTCATCGACAGTTAGTATCAATCTGGCTTTTCAATTCAGGGATAGTGGACTCCTGTATTTGGGACGTTCATTCAATATGCCTGGGTCCATGCATAGTAGAGTGGGGAGAAGATGAGTTAGAAAGATTAGGTGGGAAGGTGGGGAAGAGCAAAGCTGATGGGATTGATGCAGAGGGCTGCCAAGAATGGAATGTGTACATTTAGATGTTTACCCAGGTTAAGATGGTGAGCTAAGTGCTGTTTCTTTCCATCATGCCATACATACAAATTGTGCAATAGAGCTGAAAGTAGTTGCTCAGAGTGGGAGCATTAACTGCTTCTTTCTGTGAGGGAGGGAGCTTTACTTAAGAACGATATGATGCCTTTTGAAGGTCAATAGCATTAACCAGACACATACACATTGCAGATGAAAGATTCTTATGAGTGCTACAAACTGTTTGTGAACCTTATGCATTGGCCTACTGTGTGGAATAAAAATTCTGGCCCTCCAGTGATCTTAACCACATCACACAACATCACAAATCACTTCCAATCATGGCTATGATGCACAAGCGATGAGACCAAGAAAGATTCATTATAGTAGCTAAAGTAACAAGCTCCTTCCAGGCTCCCACAGCCTGCACGTGGTGCAGGAGCTTCTTAAACCACACCTGAAGCCATAACATTGTGTAGTGTTAGATGACTAGCTTCTGTACCTGCATTGTTGTAGTTGCAGCTGGAAAGGCCTTCATAGCACTAACAATGAAAATTGAATACTGTGAACTTTTTTATTATCTGGCATCTGCAGGAACAGAAATGTGTCAATTGATCAAATAGTCCAGATTATCAGGAAGTTCACAAAATCAGTGTAAAAACATGCCCTTAGTAATTAGTGCACTGGGTATACGTTCACTGTTTATTTACAGCATAAATCACTTAAATAATAATGCAAATTTCCTGAAATAAAGGTTATGAGCAGAAAGTCTTTTCACTCCCACTCTCAACTGGCTACTCAAACATAACAGTAGATCCCAGTATTCAAGGAAAATTTGAGTTGAAATTGCGTCAACTGTTGATCTTTCACATGAGATAGCAGGAACTGCAGGTGCTGGGGAATCTGAAATAACGAGGATGAACACGGCAGGCCAAGCAGCATCAGAGGAACAGGAAAGCTGACGTTGGGTCTAGGCCCGAAACATCATCTTTCCTGATCTTTCACATTGCCATTTGATTGAATAACATACATATTTACATTGAGGTAAATAAATTTAAAACTGTATTAAATGAGCAGAATATTACAGTAAACTTCACACTATTTGAGATATATAATCTTTGCTGGTTCATCGAGATTGCCAGTTCATAAGTTACCAGTTAAAACAAAATTTGCTGCATATAGGAACAAATGTGAGAACAAAATTGCAGTGAAGTGACAGCCAGAAGCCCTCAGAAGGTCTTTATTTTAAATTTCCCACTCGTTATGTCTCTGTGCAGTTCTAGGGTCTTCAGCTGGTGTGGAAGAAGTCGGCCCTAGAGGGAAGCCTGTTGGCCTTGGAGTTTTGGTCGGCTAACTAAAGGGACATTTGTACCTTGAATTTGAGTGTGTCCTGCCGAGAAACAGGTTCACCTTTCTCAGCTTGACCCTGCCCAGAGCTGAAGGTGGCAGGCAGGTCAAAAGTGGTACGCCCAGTCACCTCAGGAGTATCATGAGAGGAGTCTTCCTCCTCCAGCAGCATACCTATTGGCACTGCCCTGTCTGTTTGTGAGATATGGAACATTTCAAGTGAAGTCAAGGTTCCTGGTTCCCCTGCTGAGCACCGATGGCTGCCGGAATGGAGTGTAGGCCACTGCAGGTATTCAACAGACTCCAAGGATGTTGGACCTGGCTCTCCATGGCAGGTCCCAACCTGTCCAAGGAAGCAGCTAGATGCTGCCATGCCAGAGGGAGCATGTAGCAAATGAAATGGTTGGCATCCTCCAACCTTCGAGTCAGTCACCCAAAGCCTCTATCAAACATTTCGGCTTCTCCTGTGCCTGGCAGTGCATTCTTATGAATTTCTTAATTGCTGCCACCATAAGGCTCTCTCAATCCTGGGTCTAAATATGTGCCAGGCATCAGCAGTCCTTAAAGTGCCAGCAATCTAGGGTACTGCAAAAACATGGCAATGGTGTCTCAGCAACATGTACTCTTCACTCCAATGTAAAAGAAATATTCATCATGGTTCAAATATTGGTGGAGGGCGAGGGAGGCAGCTTTGCTGATGTTTGCTCTGAGAGGTCTATGACTTTTTCCTCAGAGGTGGAGGAGGTGTTTTGTGGGGCCTCCTTCTTGATGAGAGAGAACAAGCAGATTCCATTGGTGCCTTCAGGAGACAAATAAAGTGAGTACATCACACAAAAAGGGTGGATGTTCTTATGTGTGAAGAGTACATCCACAGTGGTAATAATGGGTACATGGCACAGTACGGACAATGCTTCTTATGTGATTGTTGGGACACGGAACGGTTTGGCATTCCCAAGTGAACATCCTCGGATATCTCCAATCAGCACCAGTGTCCTCTCCTTGAAGAGGGTAAGGAGACAATGTTAGGCAATGAATATCCGTACTGGCTCTCTCAGCCTTATAATGGGCCATTTTCTCCTGGAAAGAGACAAAGAGAAGAGCTGTTTGGGATGAAAGGGATGGTGTAGCTGTTAATATTGGTGCAGGTGGGGGAAAATTGGTGAGGTGTTCTGAGTGAGTGAGTACACAGCTCAAGTGCATCTAGGGTTAGGAGTTTTGGGGTGGGCGAGTGTAAGTGAGGGATGATGTTCCATGGAACACTGACAGCAATAGAACACGACTGTGAGAAATAGGTGCAGTACTCGAGGTGGAATGAGGATGAGATAAAATGGTGGCACTTACCCTGGTGGATGGAGAAAGTCATTGCCCTTCTTGTGACACTGCTGCCTGTATCTCTAGGCCAAGGAGACCACACTGACTCAGGTGGCAACCTCAGGGCCACTTAGGAAAGCCTTGAGATTTGGCCATGCCTTCCATTTCTCAGGGAAGAGGATAGCCCTGCTCTGCTCCAGCCTACTCACCACGCTCTCCAATTCCATGTCCTCAAAGCAGGGTCCCTCGTGTCAACTTTATGCAGGGTAAGTAAAATGACCCATACAGATCAGCTCTGGACTGATGGTGCTTGTTCCGTTACACAACTGCTTTTTAAACATGACACTGGTGCCATAGATCCTTGGATATCACAGTGGCAGTGAATACATTCGCCTACGGCAGGTGGGTATAGGGTGCCATTGGGGAGTGGCATATACATAATTAGGTGAGCTTGGATAGATTGTCTGAGAAGACACAATAAGCCTTGCGAAGAGAATCCCTTCATGAATCTCATCAAAAAGGACTCAGAACAGTGGCTCAGTAGTTAGCACTGCTGCCTCACAGCGCCAGGGATCCAGGTTCGATTCCAGCCTCAGGTGACTGTCTGTGTGGAGTTTGCACATTCTCCTTGTGTTTCTGTGGGTTTCCTTCGGGTACTCCTGTCTCCTCCCACAGTCCAAAGATGTGCAGGTTAGGTGGATTGGCCATACTAAGTTCCTATAGTGTACAGGGATATGTAGTTACGTGGTTATAGCGGGATGGGTGTGGGTGGGATGCTTTGTGGGTCAGTACAGGCTTATGGGCTGCAGGGCCTGTTTCCACACTGTAGGGATTCTATGATAAAATAATGAAGACCTGTTTTCTGATGAGATTCTGACCCAATGGCTCAGTAGCTAGTGCTGCAATATCACAGTGCTAGGGACCTGGGTTTGATTCCAGCCTCAGGTGACTGTTTGTGTGGTGTTTGCCTACTCTTCCCTGTGACTGTGGGGGTTTCTTCCCACAGTTCAAAGGTGTGCAGGTTAGCTGGATTGGCCATGTTAAATTGCCCACAGTATCTCAGGCGGAAAATGCAGGGATAGGGTAAGTAGGTAGGTAGGTAGGTGGGTGGGATGCTCTTTGGCATGTCTATATGGACTTGACAGGCTGAATGGCCTGCTTCCACACTGTAGGGGTTATATTATCTATGAGAAACCAATTGTGTTAATGTTATGTCTTAAGCACATGGACCTTATTGCTTGATGGGGTAAAGGTAATGTTACTACAGTCCCAGAGGATTTGGGGCTGCTTTCTAATTGGAGAGAGATGACTGGTAGTGAGTTTAACCTGAGGAGCAGCACACCAAGAAAGCAACAAGGTTGAAAAGATGGGACCTTCACGGTTACCTCAGCTGGTATGGGAATTGAATTCATGCTGTTAAACATCAGAGACAAGTGATTGGGAGATGATCCATTCAGTTACAATTGGCCTCTCCTCATATTAGACTGTGAGATCATCAGACTAGGTGAAGCTGAATGCAGTTTCAACATTAACCCTATCTTGCAAAACAGACCCAAACCGCAAACCAGATAGCCTC
The DNA here is from genome assembly GCF_030684315.1 of Stegostoma tigrinum. NCBI lineage: Eukaryota > Metazoa > Chordata > Chondrichthyes > Orectolobiformes > Stegostomatidae > Stegostoma > Stegostoma tigrinum. The sequence goes on along the minus strand of NC_081356.1, from coordinate 33,989,255 downwards.
TCACTATCTGCTTGTAGTTGTTGAACTGCCTCTTGGTGAACTGGTCCTAAGGCTTGAATTTTCTCTTTTAAAATATAAGTTCACCTTGATGTTCTTTGTACATTGTTGATGTATGCATCACACAGCTGATGTCTGTTGATGGAGGTGAGGTGCTCTCCACTCTGCCAGAAGCTTCAGTTGACATGAATTAGTGTCGAAGCCGTCAGATCTCCTGCAGCATGATTGATGATCCCTTTGTAACTCTTTATTTCAAGACTTCTTACATAATGTGGCCTCCTGCTGCCAGTAGAAATGGTGAATCTTTGTTTGAGTTTATTTATGATTGGACTGTTGTAAGCTCCTCTTCAGCTGCTATCCTTTTTAACTGTGAGTCACTGAACAGCGCACTGAGTCTGCAACACTGGAACATCCTTTACCTTCAGTTATGTTTTCTACAATTTTACCAAGGTGCATCCTAATCAGATGTTGAGGTGTGGCTGACAATAATTCAGACTTCAGGATGTTGGTTTCTTTCTCCTTCCTTAAGAAAATACTCTGCCTTTTATCAAAGAATAAAAATAAAGGAGAAGTTGCCACAGTCCCAGATGGTTACTCTTTCATGAGAGATCACTAGTGGTGAGTTTAACCTGAGGGCCACCATTCCTCAAGCGAGGGATGAGCTTGAGAAGGCAGAACCTTCTTGGTAACTTCAGCCAGAGTAGAAACTTAATTCATGCTATTGGAGCTACTCTGTATTGCAGGCCAACTAGGCAGCTAACTAACCCCGATCACAGAGTAATGGTATATTTAACCTTTTACACTTCAATACCTTCATAGAATTTCCCCTCCTCATTGAACAAGTCATACTGCCAATCCACTTTTAGATTTCAAAACCCATATGTTAATTTATTTGACAAAAGAAGCAAACTGTCAAAAAAGTATCATACAATAAAATTATATGCTAAAAAATCCTTCCATCTACCTCCTTGATTAGATATACAATAAAGGGCCACAATTCCCCATTAGCTCTTCGTGTCATTTTTTTAAAAAACAACTGTTTAACCTAGAAATCTCCTGGAAAGTTCAAAGGTGATTTTCTTTTGTCACCCAGGAGTTTCAAATCAGTGCTTCAAAGACTTGTAAATTTGTTCATCTTGTTTGAGATTATCAAATTGACCCTGATGCATTCTCACATTTTCAATAACTTTCAGGTACAAAGACAGAAGTATTTTTTATATCTCTGAAAAACATTACTTGGACTTAATAGATTTTGAATAATCGACCATTCAAATTTAACAAAAAGAGAACCCAGTCCATTTGTAAGCCTGAATCAGTCAATTAGTGTCACTGTCCTCTCAAACTTCTAACCAACAAATGTGCGGTGTTAGAAGCTTGACTCAACTTTGAACTGCAATTGGTTTTGAAACAGCTTCTGTTTGATTAGATTTGGAGGAGCAGTCACTGAACCACTCAAACAAAAGAAGAAAAAGGATTTTTGTTTGCAACAGATTTTCTGCTTCAAAAAGGAGGACAAAGGAGCCAATTCAGCAGAAATTGCGCCTTTGTAAGAAAGGTTTGCTGCAGCAATCATAACATCAGGACATCTCAAAGTGTGTTGCAGCCAGTTAAATGCTGAACCATTGTTATAATGTAGGAGACAGGACAGATAACTTGTGTACAGCAAAATGCTACAAACAGAAATGTGGGAAGAAGCAGAAGCACGATGCAATGATAACATGCTGATTCTGTTATGCCACAGGAACATCTGCTGCTTGTGTGATGACTGTGATGGTGATTGGCTTCTCCTGTTCAAGTCCAAAGCAAAACTTGGAAGGATAAAAAGAAAACTGTACAGAATATTTAGAGATTTCTGTTTCTAAACAAGCATTAATGGAGGTCATATGCATTAGACTTATGATTTATTGCGTAACAAAGATACTTGCTTCCATTTTTGTGAAAGAAATTATGGGAGACATGGTGGATCAGAAATAGAATGCATTGGTGCCCTTTACCAAAAATAATCTCTGGAACAAGCTGGTTTTATTCACTTCTAGATACAAACAGTTACATTTTGTAGAACTCTTAAATATAGAAAAGGAATAGTAGTAATAGGAGGAGTAGTAGAGGCATTAGAGGAGGTTTTATGCAGTGAGTCATTGTCAGTGGAATCTTCCCAGGTCACAGATGCCATGGAACATTGCAAAACAGTTGGGAAAATCACATGAAATGTGCAGCTCCAGACATCAAAAGCAAAATGTCCCAATTTCTAATCAAGTGTTGAACTAGATTTTCGCTAGTGAGTAACAAATTTCATTCATACTTTAATATCACATTATTTCTTGACCTTTGCCCTATTTATATGCAGTTCCCCATTCTTACAGATGCTAGATTGAAACTAGGCAGCTGCAAATTCCAAAAGGGATCTGGTCAGTCATCAGTCTGGTCTGCCCATTAAAGTTAGGCAGGTGGTTGGGCTATGGTCAGTTTTAGGATTCTGTAGAATGAACATCAAGAGAGGTTATCAGTGACACTGCTGCGATAGAGAAGTGGGGAAGCAGAAACCAAGGATATGGTGTAAATTTGATGTATAAGAGGGGTGAACAGTAGTGCATGCGAGGACATAGAATACTACAGGATTAGGAGTTAGCAGGTTACTAACAGCATGGGCTCAAGGGTTGGAGAATTAATACTATGACTAGATTCCCAATATATGCAAAGATAAATTGGAATGATGCACATTGTGAGGTTAATCCTCACTACTGTTCATGATGTATGAGCTAAATGATTTGCTGCCATCATTTTCTTTCCTGTGAAGATGTTTCAGGCCTGTTTGGCCTTATATGGTAGAAAATCCATTTGTTAGTCAATAAGAAGAGATTACTGTCTGACACAATACAAAGTTTATTGCCTGATAGCAACTGTGCACAAGCTACATTAGCATGGGTGACAGTTGCAGTGGCACAGTCACAAAGTCACTGGGCTAGTAATCCAGAACTTCAGGCAAAACTTTTGCGGGCATGCATTTGAATCTCATCATGACTGACTGTGAAATTTGAAATCAATAAAAACCTTAATTATAGCCATGCAACTATTTTCATCAAAACTCATCTGGTTCACTAATATTCCTTTTGAAAAGAACATTCGTCATCCTCACTTGGTCTGGTCTACGTATGACTCCAGATCTACAGCAATATGATTGGCTCTGGGCAACAAATGTCGGCCAAGTCAATGACTCCTACAGCCATGTAAAAATAATCAAAATTATAGACATTGACACATTCAGGCAGACCCCAGAGTTGTAGCTATTACTCCTTTGAGATCTTCCATTTTTCTCCCAATAAATCTGTGCACAAATTGTTTGTCCTGTCTCCTACATTATAACAATGGTTCAGCATTTAACTGGCTGCAACACACTTTGAGATGTCCTGATGTTATGATTGCTGCAGCAAACCTTTCTTACAAAGGCGCAATTTCTGCTGAATTGGCTCCTTTGTCCTCCTTTTTGAAGCAGAAAATCTGTTGCATCATCTTATTAGATGGTTGTTAAGGTACCCCTCAGTATTACCCCTTTCAGACCTATCTACCCTAGGACAATATAAACTATAGGAACTAAAACAGTTGGTACAAAGGTAATATATTTAGTCAAATACAATGGACGCCAGAGCTCTGAAATATAAAAAAACACTGTTTCAGGAAATCAGCAGGTCTAGCAGACACAGTGGAGAGGTAAAGGTAAAGCAAATTTAATTGGGTTGATTTCAGTCATACCATAGGACATAGAACAGCATTAACTTCAAACTAACTTTGAAGACCAGTATTCATACCAATGCTTGTCAAATATAAATGAACCCTTATACACTAAAGTTGTTATCTCCTCAAAGAATTCCATTAGTTAAGTGAGGCATGTCGTATTGCATTTAAGTCCTTGCTGACTGCTTCTCAGGCCATTATACTCCTTTGATTATTACTGATAGTATTCCATATGGTATTCCCAAACATCTTTCCCACTACATTAATAAAGCTAACTGACAATCACTTTGGTTTTTACGGTTCACTCCTCTTTAAAGTATTGTCACTATGCATTGCATACATCATGCATGTAAAATTGCAGCTGCTTTTTAATGTAGGCAGATAGAGGTTTATGCACAATGTAACAGAAGGCAGGGCACATTGAAGGAGCACACGTTGGGAATGTGAGAGAAGTTTGTGAACTGTTGACAGATTGCATTGGATGTGAGGCTGGTACTGATGAGGCTGATCTCATCATTCAATGTATCATGATGACCCCACCTGATAAAAGGTTTCTGATCCTGCATATGTAATCTGTACTGTAGTGGAAGCAGTTTCAATTATGGCATTCAAAAGAGAATTGCATAACTGTCTGAAGACTTGAACGGCATCCCTAAACCAGCCCAGTTCGTCCCCTCCCCCCACTGCACCACACAACCAGCCCAGCTCTTCCCCCCCCACCCACTGCATCCCAAAACCAGTCCAACCTGTCTCTGCCTCCCTAACCGGTTCTTCCTCTCACCCAGCCGCACCCCCATCTACCTACTAACCTCATCCCACCTCTTTGACCTGTCCGTCTTCCCTGGACTGACCTATCCCCTCCCTACCTCCCCACCTATACTCTCTCCACCTATCTTCTTTACTCTCCATCTTCGGTCCGCCTCCCCCTCTCTCCCTATTTGTTCCAGTTCCCTCTCCCCATTCCCCTCTCTGATGAAGGGTCTAGGCCCGAAACGTCAGCTTTTGTGCTCCTGAGATGCTGCTTGGCCTGCTGTGTTCATCCAGCCTCACATTTTATTATCTAACAATCCTCAAAGTAGGCTTTAGTTGGTTTAAATACTGGATATGTGGAACTGTCAGGATTCTGGTTTGCGATCAGTAATCTGCTGATTTTTAGGTGGTTCAAATCACCCCCAGATCCCTGTTCTGACAATGAACTTAATTTAGGAACGTGAACTGAAGAAGGTAGTAGACAGGTGTTTGAGGGCAAAGAATCTCTGTGTTTATTAAATGCAAAGGTGAGTATATCACAAGAAATTAAAAAAGGCAAAAGTAATAAACAGGAAAACAAAACAAAGGTGAATAAAAATACAGAAGTTGAAATAGCAAATTCAAAATGGTGAAACTGGCGCTATTAGTTATTAACTTAGCACAGGCTGGCTACTATTAGAAACAAAACAGTAGTTTCAAACACAGACATTTTAGTCAGTCTTCCTGACCTCTGGGTTCCCTGCACTGTCATCAACCCACCTTCCCCTCTCTATTAGCTGGGTTGAATACTTTGGGTCTTGAGGAAGTAGGCTCACCACTGCAGATAAACATGATTTTTGAAATACATCTGGCTGTTCCTATTTGCTGTGGTTGGTGCTTCTCCGAAGACTGCGAATGATGTTCTCAAACTTGGGTTTTCTTCATTTGTGGGGCTTTTATGAGTCGGTTTTCACCTCACGGTGTGTCTGCGGCTTTGTCAGTCAGGTTGGTGGTTTTTGGAAATTGTTGGTTGTCAGATCTGCTGGTCTTGGTCGGTTGCCATTGGTTCCCGGTACAGAACAGCCCTGTGTTGGTAGGATACAGGGCGATAGCTGTGCTGATAGTTCTTGGGAGAGTAGCTATCTGGAATTGCGCTTCAGTTGATAGCTCCAGGCATGGCGCTCTCTCCCTCTCTCTCTCTCTCTCTCTCTCTCTCCCCCACATCAGGGCCAGCACTCATACAGACTGTGTTAACAAGGTGTGGAGCTGGATGAACACAGCAGGCCAAGCAGCATCAGAAGAGCAGAAAAGCTAACTTTTCAGGTCTGGCACTGCTTCAGAAGAAGGGCCTTCTTTCTGAAGAAGGGTTGAGACCTGAAACATCAGCCTTCCTGCTCCTCTGATGCTGCTTGGCCTGCTGTGTTCATCCAGCTCCACACCTTGTTATCTCAGATTCTCCAGCATCAGCAATTCCTACCATCTCTATACAAACTGTGAGCTCCATTATCGCTTTGCAAATCTGTTGAACTCCTCGTCTTGGGGTGAGTGGGCTTCCTGATCACTGGAGTAGGTGTGAATGGTTTTTCAATTGAGATGAATGGTTTTGATGGGTTTGGAATGCCCAGCATTTCCCTAGGATGTGTATCTGTTCAGTTCGCATAGTGGTGTGAAGGTCTTTTTAACATCAAAGGTGAAATAGGTTTGCAAGTAGCACAATGGTGCAGAATGTTCAGTAACTTTGTGCCTGAGCAATGGTTTGGAGTTGAATGAGTTGATACCTGTTTAGACTCCAAAGAGTCTGAACTTGTTGATGTTGTTTGTTTCTACTAGACTGGCTGGCATTGTTTTAGCTGAGGCATGAATGGGGGTTTTCCTCTGGTTACAGTTTGCCAACCCCTGTCCCAGATATCTGCCCCGTGTTTGCATATTTCTCAGTCTGTCCCAGCCACCTGTTTCTTGGCACAGTTGCAGCCCATGGTTCCTGGAGCCCCAGTGACTTTAATCCAATATAATATAACTCCTATAACTTCTGCCTTCAGCGGGATTTTAAGTCCAGGGTATGTCCAACAACTGATGGGGATTTTGCACCACTTTACAGAACAAACTGCAAACAACAATGATTTGATTGAAAAAAGTGGCATGTTTGGACATGGTTAATCAATGCAATCTGTAGCAGAGATAACAAAGTGTGGAGCTGGATGTACACAGCAGGTCAAGCTGCATCTTAGGAGCACAAAAACTGACGTTTCGGGCCTAGACCCTTCATCAGAGATGGGATGGGGAGAGAATTCTGAAATAAATAGGGAGAGAGGGGGAGGCGTACCGAAGATGGATAGAGGAGAAGATAGGTGGAGAGGAGAGTATAGGTGGGCAGGTAGGGAGGGGATAAGTCAGGCTGGGGAGGACGGACAGGTCAAGGGGGCGGGATGAGGTTAGTAGGTAGGAAATGGAGGTGCGGCTTGAGGTGGGAGGAGGGGATAGGTGAGAGAAAGAACAGGCTAGGGAGGCGGGGACGAGTTGGGCTGGTTTTGGGAATGCAGTTGGGGGGAGGGGAGATTTTGGAGCTTGTGAAGTCCACTTTGATACCATTGGGCTGCAGGGTTCCCAAGTGGAATATGAGTTGCTGTTCCTGCAACCTTCAGGTGGCATCATTGTGGCACTGCAGGAGGCCCATGATGGACATGTCGTCTAAGGAATGGGAGGGGGAGTTAAAACGGTTTGCGACAGGGAGGTGCAGTTGTTTATTGCGAACCGAGCGGAAGTGTTCTGCAAAGCGGTCCCCAAGCCTCTGCTTGGTTTTCCCAATGCAGAGGAAGCCACACCAGGTACAATGGATGCAGTATACTACATTGGCAGATGTGCAGGTGAACATCTGCTTGATATGAAAAATCAAATTGGGCCTGGGATGGGGTGAGGGAGGAGGTGCGGGGGCAAGTGCAGCATTTCCTGCGGTTGCAGGGGAAGGTGCCGGGTGTGGTGGGTTTGGAGGGGAGTGTGGAGCAGACAAGGGAGTCGCAGAGAGAGTGGTCTCTCCAGGATGCAGACAAGGTTGGGGACGGAAAAATGTCTTGCGTGGTGGGATCGGTTTGTAGATGGCGGAATTGTCGGAGGATGATGCATTGTATCCGAAGGTTGGTGGGGTGTTATGTGAGGACGAGGGGGATTTGACAGGAACTAAGTCTGAACCATTTTAAAGATCCATCTGATTCACTTGATATCCTTTAGCAAAAGAAATCTGCTACCCTTACCTGTTCTGAACCACATCTCACTCCAGACCAATGGCAATGTGGTTGACTTTTAATTGCGGTCAGAAATGGCCCAGCAAACTACTCAGTTCAAGGGACATTAAGAATGGGCAACAAATTCTCTCCATTCCAACGATGCTCTTATCCCAGCAAAGAATAAAGAAAGAAAAGTGAGTAACAGGGACATATAATAAGAAAAACAATAATAATGAGGAGGAAGATGAAGATAAATGTAATAATATGGATACAGTAATCTGAATCAGCACCTTCGTATTCAGAAGAGGAAGTAACTGTTCATACATCTTGCTACCATTGATTATGCATCGATACTAGGTGTGGTGCAAGGTGTGGATAAGGGCAAAATTGGACTAACTGTGTTTCCGTTCTCGAATCAAATAGTCTTCAACATTAAGGATATTAACTAAACAATGGTCATTTACATTTAAGTCTATAGTACTGGTCTGAGCGCCAGCTTCCTTCGAGAGAGCAAGACAAAAAAAGTGGCAGAAAAGTATTCAGCAGGGAATTTCCGCAGACTGAAGAATGCATTTCACAACCTTAACGCTGTGTTAGCCACTGCCTCAAAGGCACTCAAATGGCTATCGATGCGAGTGAGGTGGGTGTTGGTGCTGTGCTCTTGCAACAAGATGACAAGAATATAGAAAGGCCTATTGTGCATTTTACAGAAAGTCGGATATTCATAAAAAGAAATATTCCATAAATAAGATGTCTTGAGTTTGGTGTTGGCGTTGAAACATTTCAACATTCATGTTGCCAGCAACGTGTCTGAAATGATTGCATGTATTGAACATGATACTTTAATGTTTTTGGGGAAATTTAGAGATAAAACAGCTGCAGGAAGGGAGGTCATTTAGGACAGTTTGTTTACCAAGTCAGCATGTGTGGAAGTCAGAAACAGGAAGGCAGCACTCACTTTATTGGAAGTATTTTATAGACCCCCCAATAGCAACAGGGACACTGAGGAACAGAGATAACAAAGTGTGGAGCTGGATGAACACAGCAGGCCAAGCAGCATCTTAGGAGAACAAAAGCTGACCTTTCCGATGAAGGGTCTAGATCTGAAACATCAGCTTTTGTGCTCCTAAGATGCTGCTTGGCCTACTGTGTTCATCCACCCCCACACTTTGTTATCTTGGATTCTCCAGCATCTGCAGTTCCCATTAACACTGAGGAACAGATAGGGAGACAGATTGTGGAAAGGTGCAAAAGTAATAGAGTTGTTTTCATCGGTAACATCAACTCCCCTAATATCAACTGGAATCTCCTAAGTGCAAATAGTTTGGATGAAGCAGATTTTGTCAGTAACACAGCAGGCCAGGCAGCATCAGAGGAGCAGGAAAGCTGATGTTTTGCGGCAGGAGCCTTCTTCTGAAGATCTTTCTGAAGAAGGGTGCCAACCTGAAACATCAGCTTTCCTGCTCCCCTGATGCTGCCTGGCCTGCTGTGTTCATCCAGCTCCACACTGTGTTATCTCAGACTCCTGCTTCAGCAGTTCTTATCATCGCTGAGATTTTGTCTCTGTGTCCAGGAAGGAATTCTGACTCAATATGTAGATAGTTTGATGAGAGGGGAGGCCGTATTGGATTTAGTGTTTGGCAATGAACCAGGCCAGTTGTTAGATTTCTCGGTGGAACAGCATTTTGGTGATAGTGCTTACAACTCGCTGATTTTAATATGGCCATGGAGAGGGATAGGAGCAGACAGTATGGGAAAGTATTTAATTGGAGGAGGGAAAGTTACAATGCTATTAGGCAAGAGCTATAGAGCATAAATTGGGAATTGTTGTTCTCAGGAAAATCTATAACAGAAATGTGGAGGTTGTTTATGGAGCACTCGCTGTGAGTGCTGGATAGGTTTGGCCTACTGAGGCAGCCAAGGGAGGGTAAGGTGAAAGAACTTCAGATGACAAGACTTGTAGAACATCTAGTCAAGAGGAAGAAGGAAGCTTACTTAACATTGAGGAAGCAAGGATCAGACAGGGCTCTAGATCGTTACAAGGGAACCAGGAAAGAACTCAAGAATGGATATAGGAGACTTAGTGGGCATCTGAAAAAAACGTTGGCAGGTAGAATTAAAGAAAACCCCAAGGCGTTCTATCCTTACGTGAGGAGCAAGAGGATGGCCAGAGTGAGGTTAGGGCCAATCAGGTATAGTGGAGGGAACTTATGTGGGGAGTTAGAGGAGGTAGGGGATGTCCTTAATAAATACTTTGCTACAGTATTTACCAGTGAGAGGACTTTGAAATTTGTGAGGAAAGCATGAAACAGGCTGATGTACTCAAACAGGTGGATGTTAGGAAGGAGGATGTGCTAGAAATTTTAAGAAACATTGTTTTTCTCTTCATTTTGTGGGTTGTGGACATCACTGGTTGGGCAGCATTTCTTGCCCATCCCTAGTTGCCCTTAAGGTGGTGATGGTGAGCTGCCTTCTTGGACTGCTGCAGTCCTCCTGCTGTGGGTTGATCCACAATGCTACTAGGGAGGGAATGCCAGGATTTTGACCCAGTGACAGTGAAGGAACAGCAATATGTTTCCAAGTCAAGATGGCGAGTGACTTGGAGTGGAATTTGGAAGTGTTGGTGTTCCCGTATACCTGCTGCCCTTGTCCTTCTAGATGGAAGCGGTCGTGGGTTTGGAAGGTGCTGTCTGAGGATCTTTGGTGAATTTCTGCTGTGCATCTTGTAGATAGTACACTGAGTGTCAGTGGTGGAGGGAGTGAATGCTTGTGGATGTAGCGCCAATCAAGCTGGCTGCATTGTCCTGGATGGTATCAAGCTTCTTGAGTGTTGAGAGTGAGGATAGAGAAGTCCCCTGGGCCAGATGGGATATACCCAAGGTTACTGCAGGAAGCAAAGGAAGAGATTTCTGCGCCTTTGGCAATGATCTTTGCATCGTCATTGTCTACTGAAGTAATACTAGATGATTGGAGGATGGCAAATGTTATTCCTTGTTCAAGAAAGGGAATAGGGATAATCTTGGGAATTACAAGCCAGTCAGTCTTACTTCTGTGGTAGGCAAATTTTTGGAGAGGATTCTGAGAGATAGTATTTATGATTATTTGAAAAGCACAGTTTGATTAGAAATAGTCAGCATGACTTTGTGAGGGGCAGGTCATGCCTCACATGTCTTATTGAATTCTTTGAAGATGTGACAAATACATTGATGATGGTAGAGCAGTGGATGTGGTGTATATGGACTTTAACAGGGCATTTGATAAGGTTCCCCTTGTTAGGTTCATTCAGAAAGTAAGGAAGCATGGGATTCAGAGAAATGTGGCTGCCTGGATGCAGAATTGTTTGCCCAATAGAAGACGGTGGGTGGTAGTAGATGGAAAGTATTCAGCCTGGACTCAGTGACAAATGGTGTTCCGCAAGGATCTGTCCAGGGACCCCTGCTCTTTGTGAGCTTTATAAATGAACATGGATGGGAAAGTGGAACAGGGGTTAATGAGTTGCTGATGACACAAAGGTTGGTAGAGTTGTGTATAGTATGGAAGGCTTTTGTAGGTTGCAACGGGACATTGACAGGATGCAAAGCTGGGCAAAGAAGTGGTAGATGGAATTCAATCTGGAAAGTGTGAAGTGATTCATTTTAGAAGGTTGAATTGAATGTAGAATAAAGGTTAATGGCAGGATTCTTAGCAGTGTGGAGGAACAGAGGGATCTTGGGGTCCACACCCATAGATCTCTCAAAGTTGCTACCCAAGTTGATAGGGTTGTTAAGAAGGCAGATGGTGTGTTGACTTTAATTGGCAGGGGAATTAAGTTTAAGAGCTGCAGGGTTATGATGCAGCTCTCTCAAACTCTGGTTAGACCACACTTGGAATGTTGTGATCTGGTTGCCTCATTATAGGAAGGATGTGAAAGTTTTAGAGAGCGTGCAGAGGAGATTTACCAGCTTGCTGCCTGGAATGGAGGCAGTCTCATGAGGAAAGAGAGCTAGGGCTTTTCTCATTGGAGCGATGAGGGATAAGAGGTGATTTGATAGAAGTGTACGAGATAATAAGATAGAATGGACAGCCAGAGACTTTTTCCCTGGGTGGAAATAACGATAATGAGGGGTCATAATTTAAGGTGATTGGAATTTGGTACAGGAACATAGAACATTACAGCACAGTACAGGCCCTTCGGCCCTCGATGTTGTGCCGACCTGTCATACCGATCTCAAGCCCATCTAACCTACACTATTCCATGTAAGTCCGTATGCTTATCCAATGACAACTTAAATGTACCTGAAGTTGGCGAATCTACTACCGTTGCAGGCAAAGCGTTCCATTCCCTTACTGCCCTCTGAGGAAAGAAACTACCTCTGACATCTGTCCTATATCTTTCACCCCTCAATTTAAAGCTATGCCCCCTCGTGCTGGCCATCATCTTCCTAGGAAAAAGGCTCTCCCTATCCGCCCTATCTAACCCTCTGATTATTTTATATATTTCAATTAAGTCACGTCTCAACCTTCTTCTCTCTAATGAAAACAGCCTCATGTCCTGCAGCCTTTCCTCGTAAGACCTTCCCTCCATACCAGGCAACATCCTAGTAAATCTCCTCTGCACCCTTTCGAAAGCTTCCACATCCTTCTTATAATGCGGTGACCAGAACTGTACACAATACTCCAAGTGCAGCCGCACCAGAGTTTTGTACAGCTTCACCATAACCTCTTGGTTCCGGAACTCGGTCCCTCTATTAATAAAAGCTAAAACACTGTATGCCTTCTTAACAGCCCTGTCAACCGGGGTGGCAACTTTCAAGGATCTGTGTACATGGACACTGAGATCTCTCTGCTCATCGACACTACTAAGAATCTTACCATTAGCCCTGTACTTTGCCTTCCCGTTACTCCTACCAAAGTGCATCACCTCACACTTGTCTGCATTAAACTCCATTTGCCACCTCTCTGCCCAGCTCTGCAGCTTATCTATGTCTCTCTGCAACCTACAGCATCCTTCGTCACTATCCACAACTCCACCGACCTTAGTGTCGTCTGCAAATTTACTAACCCATCCTTCTACACCCTCATCCAGGTCATTTATAAAAATGACAAACAGCAGTGGACCCAACACCGACCCTTGCGGTAAACCATTAGTAACTGCTCTCCAGGATGAACATTTCCCATCAACTACCACCCTCTGTCTTCTTTCAGCAAGCCAATTTCCGATCCAAACTGCTATATCTCCCACAATTCCATTCCTCCGCATTTTGTACCATAGCCTATTGTGGGGAACCTTATCGAACGCCTTGCTGAAATCCACATACACCACATCAACCTGTTTACTCTCATCTAACTGTTTGGTCACCTTCTCAAAGAACTCAATAAGGTTTGTGAGGCATGACCTTCCCTTCACAAAACCGTGCTGACTATCCCTAATCAATTTATTCTTTTCTAGATGATTATAAATCCTATCCCTTATAACCTTTTCCAACACTTTACCAAAACTGAGGTAAGGCTCACTGGTCTATAATTACCAGGGTTGTCTCTACTCCCCTTCTTGAACAGGGAAACCACATTTGCTATCCTCCAGCCATCTGGCACTATTCCTGTAGACAATGATGAGTTAAAGATCAAAGCCAAAGGCTCGGCAATCTCCTCGCTGGTTTCCCAGAGGATCCGAGGGTAAATCCCACCCAGCCCAGGGGACCTATCTATCTTCATCCTCTGAAGGATTTCTAATACCTTTTCCTTATGAACCTCAATCCCACCTAGTCTAGTAGCCTGTATCTCAGTATTCTCCTTGACAACATTGTCGTTTTCTAGAGGAGGGATGTTAGAACTAAATTCTTTACACAGAGAGTGGTGGGTGCATGGAATGCACTACCAGCAGCAATAGTGGAGTCAGATACATTAGGTACATTTAAGTGACTCTTGGATAGGCACATAGATGATAGTAAAATGTGTGGTATGCTGGGTAGTTTGATCTTAGAGTAGGATAATAGGTCAGCGCAATATCGTGGGCTGAAGGGCCTGTACTATGCTGTCCTGTTCTATGTTCTAAAACTACAGGACTGTTTCGATGGAGTTTACTTTTACAACCATTTAATTTGAAAATTATACATGCAGTAGGATGAGAAGCCATCATTGCCAACATACTATCATGACTTTGATGAAGGAAGGTTTCGGAGCACTAACCCTTCATCAGATGAAGTTATTTCACCTGACAAAAGGGGAGGTCTCTGAAAACTTATATTTCAAATAAAGCTGTTGGACTATAACCTGGTGTTGTGTGGCTTCTGAACTTGCCCCCAAGCCAACACGAGCATCTTCACATCATTAATAGAACATAGAACATAGGACAATGCAGCACAGAACAGGCCCTTGGGCCCTCGATGAGCACTGGCCTGTGAACTAATCTAAGCCCATCCCCCCTGCACTGTCCCATCATCAGAGATAATGGGAACTGCAGATGCTGGAGAATTCCAAGATAATAAAATGTGAGGCTGGATGAACACAGCAGGCCAAGCAGCATCTCAGGAGCACAAATGCTGACGTTTCGGGCCTGGACCCTTCATCAGAGAGGATCTGATGAAGGGTCCAGGCCCGAAACATCAGCTTTTGTGCTCCTGAGATGCTGCTTGGCCTGCTGTGTTCATCCAGCCTCACATTTTACTGTTCCATCATCATCCATGTGCTTATCCAAGGACTGTTAAAATGCCCCTAATGTGGCTGAGCTCACTACATTGGCAGGTAGGGCATTCCACGCCCTTACCACTCTCTGAGTAAAGAACCTGCCTATGACATCTGTCTTAAATCTCTCACCCCTCAATTTATAGCTATGCCCCCTCATACAAGCTGATGTCATCATCCTCGGAAAAAGACTCTCACTGTCCACCCTATCTAATCCTCTGATCATCTTGAATGTCTCTATTAAATCACCTCTTAGCCTTCTTCTCTCCAATGAGAACAGGTCCAAGCCCCTCAGACTTTCTTCATAAGGCCTTCGCTCCAGAGCAGGCAACATCCTCGTAAATCTCCTCTGCACTTTTTCCAATGCTTCCACATCCTTCCTGTAATGGGGCGACCAGAACTGCATGCAATATTCCAAGTGAAGCTGCACTAGCGTTTTGCACAGTTGAAGCATGACATCTTAGCTCTGGAACTCAATCCCTCTACCAATAAACCTAACACACTAGAAGCCTTTTTAACAGCACTAAAACCTGGGTGGCAACTTTCAGGGATCTATGTACAATGGACACCAAGATCCCTCTGCACATCCACACTACCAAGAATCTTTCCATTGACCCGGTATTCTGCCTTCCTCTTCTTCTTCCCAAAGTGAATCACCTCACATTTATCTGCATTGAAATCCATTTGCCATCTTTCAGCCCAATTCTGCGGTTTATCCAAGTTTCCCTGCAACTTGCAACATTCTTCCACACTGTCCACCACTCCACTGACTTTAGCGTCATCTGCAAACCTACTAACCCATCCACCTATGCCTGTGTCATTTATAAAAATGACAAACAGCAGTGGTCCCAAAACAGATCCTTGAGGCACACCACTAGTAACCGGGCTCCAGGCTAAATATTTTCCACCAACCACCACTCGTTGCCTTCTTACAGAAAGCCAGTTTCTAATCCAAACTGCTAAATCTCCCTCAACCCCATGCCTCCGTATTTTCTCCAATAGCCTACCATGTGGAACCTTATCAAAAGCTTTACTGAAGTCCACGTACACCACATCAACTGCCCTACCTTCATCCACATGCCTGGTCACCTTCTCAAAAAACTCAATGAGGCTTCTGAGACATGACCTGCCCTTGATGAAATCATGTTGACTATCTCCAATCAAATTGTTGCTTGCTGGATGATGATAAATCTTATCTCTTATAATCCTTTCCAAAACATTTCCTACAACAGACGTAAGGCTCACAGGTCTATCATTACCTGGATCACCTCTTCTGCCCTTCTTGAACAAGGGCACAACATTTTCCATCCTCCAGTCCTCTGGTACAAAACTTGTAGACAATGAGGACTCAAAGATCAAGGCCAAAGGGTCCGCCACCGCCTCCCTAGCTTCCCAGAGAATCCTCGGAAAAAATCCCATCCGGCCCAAGGGATTTATCTACCTTCACACCTTCTAGAATTGATAACTCCTCCTTACTAACCTCAATCCTTTCAATTCTAGTAGCCTGAAAGTCAGTCTTCTCCTGTACAATATTCTCCTTTTCCTGAGTGAAAACAGATGAGAAATATTCATTTAGTACCTCTCCGATCTCCACAGGGTCCGAACACAACTTCCCACTTCCGTCTTTGACTGGCCCTATTCCTACCCTAGTCATCCTCTTATTCTTCACATACCTACAGAAAACTTTAGGGTTCTCTTTTATTCTACCTGCTAATGCCTGCTCATGTCCCCTCCTTGATCTTCTTAACTCTCTCTTTAAATCCTTCCTAACTAATCTGTAACTCTCCATCGCCTCATCTGAACCATCTCGTCTCATCGTCACATAAGCCTCCCTCTTCTGCTGAACAAGAGATACAATTTCTTTAGTAAACTATGGTTTCCTTACCTTATCACTTTCTCCCTGCCTGACAAGGACGTATCTATCAAGGACACGCAATATCTGTTCCTTAATCCAGCTCCACATTTCGATTGTCCCCATCCCCTGCATTTTGCTACCACATTCTATGCTTCCTAAGTCTTGGCTAATCATATTATAATTTTCCTTCCCCCATCTGTAACTCTTGCCCTGTGGCATGTTCCTATCCCTTTCCATTGCTAAACTAAATGTAACCGAATTATGGTCACTCTCTCCAAAGTGCTCACCTACCACTAAATCAAACACCTGGCCTGGTTCGTTATCAAGTACCAGATCCAGTATGGCCTCCACTCTTGTCGGCCCTTTGACATACTGTGTCAGGAAACCATCCTGCACATATTGGACAAAAACTGATCCATCCGACGTATTAGAGTTATAGCGATTCCAGTCAATGTTAGGGAAGTTAAAGTCTCCTATAATGACCACCCTGTTCCTTTCACTCCTGCCCAGAATCGTTTTACCAATCCCCTCCTCCACATCCCTGGAACTTTGCGGAGGCCTATAAAAAAAATCCGAGCAGTGTGACCTCTCCCCTTCCATTTCTGACCTCAGCCCATACCACCTCAGTAGACGAGTCCTCGTCAAAAGTTCTTTCAGCCACCGTTATACTGTCCTTGACTAACAAAGCCACACCATCCCCTCTTTTACCACCTTCCCTGACCATAATGAAAGATCTAAACCCTGGAACCTGCAACATCCATTCCTGACCCTGCTCTATCCATGTCTCCGAAATGGCCACAACATCAAAGTCCCAGGTACCTATCTATGCTGCAAGCTCACCTACTTTATTCCGGATACACCTGGCATTAAAGTAGACACACTTCAAACCAGCTTGCTGCCTGCCAGCACACTCCTGTGACATCCTGCCCATGTCCTCCCTTCTCTCTTCCTCCTGTATACTGGAACTACACCTCAGTTTCCCATCCCCCTGCTGAGCTAGTTTAAATCCACCCGAATTGCACTAGAAAATTTCCCACCCAGGATATTAGTACCCCTCTGGTTCAAGTGCAGTCTGTCCTGTTTGTAGAGGTCCCACCTTCCCCAGAATGAGCCCCAATTGTTCTTGTGCTTGAAGCCCTCCCTCCTGCACCATCCCTGCAGCCATGTGTTCAGCTGAAATCTCTCCCTGTTCTTCGCCTCGCTATCACCTGGCACAGGTAACAAGCCAGAGATAACCACTCTGTTTGTTCTAGCTCTGAGCTTCCACCCTAGCTCCCTGAAATCCTGCCTGACATCCCTATCCCTCTTTCTACCTATGCCGTCGGTACCTATGTGCACCTAAAGAAAGAAGTCAAAGGTGTTTGGTGGCAGATAACAAGAATAGAAATGGGCTGCAGTATAGAATATTTGCATGCTTAGAGTTAATATAATGCATGCGTATTGTAGTGCACTCATTGCATACGACTAAAAGTTTGTAAAAATAAAGCCATCTTTGTGTATTAATGGTTCATTACTTAAATGAGACTTGTGTGATGATATGATGACTTCAAGAGATATATTTTGACCTTTCATTGGGACAGATTTTAGGACATAGGTGAGGAGGTGCCTCAACACCTGATATTTCGTCTTGGGAGCTTAAAGCCTTTTGGCCTCAATATTGACTTCACCAGTTTGGAAATCCCTTTAACTTCAGCCTTATCTCAAATCCAGCCCACCCCCTTGTCCACTCCTCCCTGACCTGACCTAACCTGTCCATCTTCCTACTCACCCATCGGATCCACCCTTCCCACTGGCCAATTACAATAACTTCCTACCTGCATCCACCTATCACCATCCCAACTACCCTCCCTCAGCCTCAGCCCCAGCCCCTCTACCTTTATTTACTTCTGGGGGCCCCTTCTCCTCCACAGCCCTGACGAAGGGTTTCAGCCCGAAATGTTGACTTTCCTGTTGCTCCGGTGCTTTTACAGCTTCACCTGTATTGACTCCATTTAATCCTTTCTCTCGTATGTGTTTATCCAGATTCCCCTGATACATTTCTCTGCTCTTCTCCTCAACAACTCCCTACAGTAGCAAGTTCCACATTCTTATCTCCCTGGGAAAAAATATTTCTTCCAAGTTCCACATAGGATTTATAAATGAGTGAATTATATTATTGGCTCTAGTTTTTGAACATGTAATTTCAAATATTAGGCACTTTGAAGCACATCGGATAAATCTTACTGAGCTCCTAACCTCAGAGAACTCTAGAATGTAAAAGATCAAGATTGCATCATATAACACTATCGAATTTTGTGTCACATTGAATCAATTTAGAGAATTTTATGAAGTTGCAAAGGATTTTACAGAGAAATTGAGGCCAAAAACATTCATAAGTTTAGTTAATTACCTATGGCTCTAAATTACATATGCAAATTTATTTATTTAAAAAATATATGTTACATTGGGAAGATTATGCTAGCAAGTTATATAAATTGACTTGCATTTATATTTATTAAACGGTATAGAACATAGAACATTGCAGCGCAGTACAGGCCCTTCGCCCTCAATGTGGTGCCGATCTGTGAAACCAATCTGAAGCCCATCTAACCTACACTATTCTATTATCATCCACATGTTTATCCAATGACCATTTAAATGCCCTTAAAATTGGCGAGCCTACTACTGTTGCAGGCAGGGCATTCCATGCCCTTACTACTCTCGGAGTAAAGAACCTACCTCTGCCATCTGTCCTACATCTATCACTCTTCAATTTAAAGCTATGCCCCCTCGTGATAGCCATCACCATCTGAGATAAAAGGCTCTCATTTTCCACCCTGTCTAATCCTCTGATCATCTTGTATGTCTCTATTAAGTCACCTCTTAACCTTCTTCTCCCTAATGAAAACAGTCTCAAGTCCCTCAGCCTTTCCTCATATGATCTTCCCTCCATACCAGGCAACATCCTGGCAAATCTCCTCTGCACCTTTTCCAATGCTTCCACATCCTTCCTATCATGTGGCAACCAGAACTGTACGCAATACTCCAAGTGTGGCCGCAGAGTTTTGTACAGCTGCAACATGACCTCATGACTCTAAAACGCAATCCCTCTACCAAAAAACCTAACACACCGTGCGCCTTCCTAACAACCCTATCAACCTGACTTTCAACTTTCAGAGAGTCTTCAGTAATTCAACAAGCACAAATTCTATATTTCTATGGGATACATGTTTTGCTAACAAACAAATTAAATTAACAGCATTACACCCATTGCTGTTACATAGGATTTAAACTAAATTGAGAGTGGAGAGTCTCTTTTCCCTTACTCATGAGATGGAAGTTTTTATTTGGATGAAATTTGAAAGTGAATTGAAAATACAATGAGGGATAATATTTCAAATATATAATAATCAGCTACAATCGACAAATACAAATGGGACTCACTCAAAAGAATCCCAGAGGTGTGACATAACATCTCTAATCAGGTTGATTAGAAAATATCTATAATTCTCAATAGGAAAATTGATTGCTGTGGGTTTACATCGTTCATTTGGTGTAATTATCTAATTATGTGAAAAATGTAAACAAGTGATTCTAATTAACATAAAATAGATTACTTTACTCAAGGCTGGGAGGGACTTTCTGATCACACTGCTGCTGTATCAGGGTAGATAAATAATCAGCTCAAAACAAAGGGAAATCAGATAAATGGCAAGATAATCATTTTTTGGATTATAGCTTTTAAATATATTGGCCAGGAGATTAGAGAGAACTCCCTTGCACTCCTTCATGTGTTGTTGTGGGATATCAAATATCTACTTGAGAGGGTTTAGGGAGATTTCAGTCTGACATTGAATCTAAACGACAGCACCTTTCAGAGTGTTGAGCCCCTTCAGCACTGCAGAAATGTGACAATCTGCACATATTTTATCAAGACTGTGATTTGAGCTCATGATGTTCTGCCTTGCACGTACTGTCAACTGGCGCCAATCTGATTCAAATGGAAGCTGTTTCCCATATCTCATTAGTGTGTAATTAAATCATTCAGTCAAGGAGATTCCAGCTTTGATCTTCAGCCTAAACTGAACTAGAAAATCACGGCTGGGAAGGAGAGAGGATTGCAATAAATTTTAAGGTACTGGGTTTAGAGAAGGGTAAAAATCACCAAATCAATTAAAAACCTGATTAATGTACAACTGCCATTATGATTGAACACAGTTTTGATTTCATTTGATTTGATTTACTTTATTGTGGTCATATGTTCCTAAGTACAGTGAAAAGTTTCTTTTTTCGGCAGTACAGGCAGGTCATAGGACATACAATTCATAGAGTGCCGCGTCAAGTGAGGCATACAGGAAGTGTGCAAAGCAAGATCAATATTAGGAGATCAACATTATTTGAAGTTACAGAGTCTATTTAGCAGTCTAATAATGGCAGGGAAGAAGCTGTTCTTGAACCTGTTCGTGCATGTGTACAAGTTTCTGTATATTCTGCCTGACAGAAGAGGTTATAAGGGAACATTTGCTGATTAGGTTGGCTCACTGGTTGCTCACATTAACATCTGCGTCAAGGATAATAAACAAGCAATCTGATCATCCCCGGTTCAATCCAAATTCAAATCCCACAATGGCAACTGTCAAATTTAATTCACACATTCAAATAATTATTTTAAAAATTCTGGAATTGAAAGCAACCCTCAGTGATGGTGCCATGAAATTTGTTGGCTTATTGTTTATTGGTTTACTAATGCCCCTTTAGGTACAGAATCTGCTATTCTTATTTGAATGAACCTACATATGACTTCAGACCCACAGCAATGTGGTTGGCTCTCAGCTTGTCTCAACAGCACTGAGGATTGGGCAGTAAATGTTTTCCTTGCCACGAACAGCTACATCTCATGAATAATCAACTGGAAATGGATCTGCAGCTACATCATGGTGCAGCAAGTGAATATTTAGAGTGCTTAGCTCTTTTGCATAATCTGCAGGCAAGACTTTATAAATCTTCCCACCACAATATTATGCCAAGTACTTTTTTTTAAAAAAAGAAGCTAATTTTAAAAGAACGGCCATTGAAGGAAAGTGAGAATTCAATGGGTAAAGACCACAATTTTTTGCAAAGGGCCCGAGAAGAGAACCTCCCCACATTTAGTTGGTTATTTTCTTCAGCTTTCAATAGCCTTGCCCAGATGTCCTGTTGATTCCAAACTGTTAGAAGCATTGGTAGAGCATTAGAGATAACAAAGTGTGAAGCTGGATGAACACAGCAGGCCAAGCAGCATCTCAGGAGCACAAAAGCTGACGTTTCGGGCCTAGACCTTCATCAGAGAGGGGGATGGGGTGAGGGTTCTGGAATTAGTAGGGAGAGAGGGGGAGGCAGACCAAAGATGGAGAGAAAAGAAGATAGGTGGAGAGGAGAGTAAAGGTGGGGAGGAAGGGAAGGGATATGTCAGTCCAGGGAAGATGGACAGGTCAAGGAGGTGGGATGAGGTTAGTAGGTAGGAGATGGAGGTGCGGCTTGGGGTGGGAGGAAGGGATGGGTGAGTGGAAGAACAGGTTAGGGAGGCAGAGACAGGTTGGACTGGTTTTGGGATGCAGTGGGTGGAGGGGAAGAGCTGGGCTGGTTGTGTGGTGCAGTGGGGGGAGGGGACGAACTGGGCTGGTTTTCTGATGCGGTGGGGGAAGGGGAGATTTTGAAGCACCTTCCCCTGAAACCGCAGGAAATGCTACACTTGCCCCCACACCTCTTCCCTCACCACTATCCCAGGCCCCAAGATGACTTTCCACATTAAGCAGAGGTTCACCTAGACATCTGCCAATGTGGTATACTGCATCCACTGTACCCGGTGTGGCTTCCTCTACATTGGGGAAACCAAGCGGAGGCTTGGGGACCGCTTTGCAGAACACCTCTGCTCGGTTCGCAATAAACAACTGCACTTCCCAGTCGCAAACCATTTCCACTCCCCCTCCCATTCCTTAGATGACATGTCCATCATGGGCCTCCTGCAGTGCCACAATGATGCCACCCGAACGTTGCAGGAGCAGCAACTCATATTCCGCTTGGGAACCCTGCAGCCCAATGGTATCAATGTGGACTTCACCAGCTTCAAAATCTCCCCTTCCCCCACCGCATCCCAAAACCAGTCCAACCTGTCTCTGCCTCCCTAACCTGTTCTTCCTCTCACCCATCCCTTCCACCCACCCCAAGCCGCACCTCCATCTCCTACCTACTAACCTCATCCCACCTCCTTGACCTGTCCGTCTTCCCTGGACTGACCTATCCCCTCCCTACCTCCCCACCTATACTCTCCTCTCCACCTATCTTCTTTTCTCTCCATCTTCGGTCCGCCTCCCCCTCTCTCCCTATTTATTCCAGAACCCTCACCCCATCCCCTTCTCTGATGAAGGGTCTAGGCCCGAAACGTCAGCTTTTGTGCTCCTGAGATGCTGCTGGGCCTGCTGTGTTCATCCAGCCTCACATTTTATTATCTTGGATTCTCCAGCATCTGCAGTTCCCATTATCACTGATAGCGTCATATCTTATTGGGAGTAAGAACACCTCACTGGTGTCTCTCAATGTAATGGCAGGTCAATTAAATAATCACAAAGTGCTCATTTGTCTTGATGCATGAGAGAACTGGACAACTGGCACTATGGAAAAAATAGAAATGTGACAGTAATGTAAGGAATAGAACCAGAGAGTCAAAAAATAGAATTGGCCAGGAAAAGGCCATTTGACCCATCAAGCCTGTGTTGACTATTTGAAGGTGCTATTCAGTTTTGTCATTCCAAAAGATGTCATAAGTTCCAGAGTAGCACAATTGAGAAGCATAATGCTATTCCAACATTAGGTCGGTGCCCACAGTGCTCTGGCGTCACTCCTTGCCATATTGGCAGCAAGCAAGGTTCCAGAGAAAGGTAATAAATCAAGCAAAACTACACCCATTAGAAATTCCATCCTGTATTTTTCTGCCTTAAATCATGTAAGCATGCAATTTTGACATAAAAATAATTGCCTATTGTAGAGAATGTTCATGTACCAAAGGACTTTGTGTAATTTCTATATAATAATATCCCAGTGTCCTAGCCATAATCATTACATGGAATTACCGAGAATGTACAGAAATGAAAGAGGAAAAGTAAACCATCGGGTCCATACTGATATTTATGAACTCCTCTCAAGCCAAGTTCTGACCCTCTTCATTTGACTCTATTGGCAAAAAATGTCTATTACTTTCTACTTAATGAATTTTCTATCCAGCTTATCTCTAGTTGGTACAGTTGCAGTGAGGTAAAGTGCAAATAGGCTAGAATATATGAACTCAGCTGCTAAAGAAGAAAAGTTTGAATTGTATTGCAAACTTATTTTGTTTCGAGCCCAAAGCACTCAATGCTGCATTGCAATTTCTTGAGGAGTTGTTTGGTTGATCTTATTCCACATTGTAAAATACTGCTTTATCAAACTGAATGAGTATCTGCTGTTAATAAAATGTGAGGCTGGATGAACACAGCAGGCCAAGCAGCATCTCAGGAGCACAAAAGCTGACGTTTCGGGCCTAGACCCTTCATCAGAGAGGGGGATGGGGGGAGGGAACTGGAATAAATAGGGAGAGAGGGGGAGGCGGACCGAAGATGGAGAGTAAAGAAGATAGGTGGAGAGAGTGTAGGTGGGGAGGTAGGGAGGGGATAGGTCAGTCCAGGGAAGACGGACAGGTCAAGGAGGTGGGATGAGGTTAGTAGGTAGCGGGGGGTGCGGCTTGGGGTGGGAGGAAGGGATGGGTGAGAGGAAGAACCGGTTAGGGAGGCAGAGACCGGTTGGACTGGTTTTGGGATGCAGTGGGTGGGGGGGAAGAGCTGGGCTGGTTGTGTGGTGCAGTGGGGGGAGGGGACGAACTGGGCTGGTTGAGGGATGCAGTAGGGGAAGGGGAGATTTTGAAACTGGTGAAGTCCACATTGATACCATATGGCTGCAGGGTTCCCAGGCGGAATATGAGTTGCTGTTCCTGCAACCTTCGGGTGGCATCATTGTGGCAGTGCAGGAGGTCCATGATGGACATGTCATCAAGAGAATGGGAGGGGGAGTGGAAATGGTTTGCGACTGGGAGGTGCAGTTGTTTTTTGCGAACTGAGCGGAGGTGTTCTGCAAAGCGGTCCCCAAGCCTCCGCTTGGTTTCCCCAATGTAGAGGAAGCCGCACCGGGTACAGTGGATGCAGTATACCACATTGGTAGATGTGCAGGTGAACCTCTGCTTGATGTGGAATGTCATCTTGGGGCCTGGGATGGGGGTGAGGGAGGAGGTGTGGGGACAAGTGTAGCATTTCCTGCGGTTGCAGGGGAAGGTGCCGGGTGTGGTGGGGTTGGAGGGCAGTGTGGAGCGAACAAGGGAGTCGCGGAGAGAGTGGTCTCTCCGGAAAGCAGACAGGGGAGGGGATGGAAAAATGTCTTGGGTGGTGGGGTCGGATTGTAAATGGCGGAAGTGTCGGAGGATAATGCGTTGTATCCGGAGGTTGGTAGGGTGGTGTGTGAGAACGAGGGGGATCCTCTTGGGGCGGTTGTGGCGGGGGCGGGGTGTGAGGGATGTGTCGCGGGAAATGCGGGAGACGCGGTCAAGGGCGTTTGACAGTTCATCCACTTCACCAACACCTTCCACCCCAACCTTCAGTTCACCTGGGCCATCTCCAGCACATCCCTCACCTTCCTGGACCTCTCAGTCTCCATCTCAGGCAACCAGCTTGTAACTGATGTCCACTTCAAGCCCACCGACTCCCACAGCTACCTAGAATACACCTCCTCCCACCCACCCTCCTGCAAAAATTCCATCCCCTATTCCCAATTCCTCCGCCTCCGCCGCATCTGCTCCCATGATAAGACATTCCACTCCCGCACATCCCAGATGTCCAAGTTCTTTAAGGACCGCAACTTTCCCCCCACGGTGATCGAGAACACCCTTGACCGCGTCTCCCGCATTTCCCGCGACACATCCCTCACACCCCGCCCCCGCCACAACCGCCCCAAGAGGATCCCCCTCGTTCTCACACACCACCCTACCAACCTCCGGATACAACGCATTATCCTCCGACACTTCCGCCATTTACAATCCGACCCCACCACCCAAGACATTTTTCCATCCCCTCCCCTGTCTGCTTTCCGGAGAGACCACTCTCTCCGCGACTCCCTTGTTCGCTCCACACTGCCCTCCAACCCCACCACACCCGGCACCTTCCCCTGCAACCGCAGGAAATGCTACACTTGTCCCCACACCTCCTCCCTCACCCCCATCCCAGGCCCCAAGATGACATTCCACATCAAGCAGAGGTTCACCTGCACATCTACCAATGTGGTATACTGCATCCACTGTACCCGGTGCGGCTTCCTCTACATTGGGGAAACCAAGCGGAGGCTTGGGGACCGCTTTGCAGAACACCTCCGCTCAGTTCGCAAAAAACAACTGCACCTCCCAGTCGCAAACCATTTCCACTCCCCCTCCCATTCTCTTGATGACATGTCCATCATGGACCTCCTGCACTGCCACAATGATGCCACCCGAAGGTTGCAGGAACAGCAACTCATATTCCGCCTGGGAACCCTGCAGCCCAATGGTATCAATGTGGACTTCACCAGTTTCAAAATCTCCCCTTCCCCTACTGCATCCCTCAACCAGCCCAGTTCGTCCCCTCCCCCCACTGCACCACACAACCAGCCCAGCTCTTCCCCCCCACCCACTGCATCCCAAAACCAGTCCAACCGGTCTCTGCCTCCCTAACCGGTTCTTCCTCTCACCCATCCCTTCCTCCCACCCCAAGCCGCACCCCCCGCTACCTACTAACCTCATCCCACCTCCTTGACCTGTCCGTCTTCCCTGGACTGACCTATCCCCTCCCTACCTCCCCACCTACACTCTCTCCACCTATCTTCTTTACTCTCCATCTTCGGTCCGCCTCCCCCTCTCTCCCTATTTATTCCAGTTCCCTCCCCCCATCCCCCTCTCTGATGAAGGGTCTAGGCCCGAAACGTCAGCTTTTGTGCTCCTGAGATGCTGCTTGGCCTGCTGTGTTCATCCAGCCTCACATTTTATTATCTTGGAATCTCCAGCATCTGCAGTCCCCATTATCTCTGAGTATCTGCTGTTAGATTTTTTGTTGCTTCCAACTCATGTGCACCTTCAAAAGAGAGCATTAAAATTTCATGAGAATTGACTACAAGATAGCCCCACAGACTTGGCCTACAGGCAGTAAGTACTTTTTCCCCAAGCTCAAAAATTCAAGGTAAGATTTATATGAATTTTTCAAAACAATCGTGTAAGACAAATCTACTCTTCCCTGCAGGTGTTCATGGTGGATGTGATGATCACAATATGATCGATTTCCTCATTTGCTGTACCAATTTACAAGCAAACATCCCCACCCCCCAAGACTTTCCAAATTGTGCAATAAATAATTGGAAGAAGTAAGAACAAATTCATAGATTTCTATTCTAGTACTCACAATGCAAACATATTCAACATCATTTCAGAGGCCAACACCACACACAGCATTTGATTCTCGGCAAATATTTCATCATTTTTTATTCTATGAATTTTAATGTAATCAGCTCTGAGCATTGTGCTTCAGGACAAACATTTACTCTGTCAGGAGATATGTCATTAATTAATTCTTACTACATCTCACCAGGTTTTAGTCTCTGGATGTGATAAAGTTCCAGTGGTCATTATCAAGCTGACTTGCCAAGTTCTTGATTTGATTTTAAATTGGATAATACTGATGTCAAAAAATAATCAACGCCCTTTAGAGATTACAAGCACTTTGGCCACTGGAACCAATTTAGTGGGAAATACAATAAATTTAAATTCACAAAAACTTCAAATGAATGAAAAATAACAAGATTTCATTGGCAGAAAAATATATTCCATTTAGAATAACAGGGCTCGCAAATGTAGCACTTGCTGCAAATTTGCATATCCCTTCGCAGTTCCTCAGTTTTCAGACAGTAGTGAATGATGTTGCTTTAGCAATACAATGTCATCGAGCCAATGTTAAGTGTTTTAGAAAGCAAGCAGGTGCCAAAATTGGGAACTCACCCATCATTTTGAGATTGCTTACTGCTAAGCTACCTTTGTTTAAGAACACATGGGCATAAACATTTGTTGCCCTGCTGCTTTTATTGGCCACCAGTTGTGAAAGTATTTGGAAGTATTTTGCAATAGGTATGGCAAGGTAACCAAGACGGGGAGGAGCCTTGCCACTTGGACTATGTCTGAATAGAACAAGTCAATTCTGCTGGGCAACATAACATATCCATATGATTTCTGACTTGATTTTTTTGATGTTTTTGTGCTATCTATAAGAAATAAAGTCAGGTTCAGAGAGCAGGGCATCTCAGCATTGCCACTTTTCCACATAATGTCCCAGCCTAGTCTCGCAGTTGGGCATGGAGCCTTATTTTTCTCCTTCAATTGGCCACTTTCCAGCTGCTAATTGGACATCCTTGCTTAATTTGTCCAGTTCAGATAGCAGGGAAGGCTGCCCATGGACCATTCACTTTGTGCTCCCTCGCCCTCACTCCATTGAAAACCATTAAGTGCAGTCCATATCAAAAGTACAGTCATCAGTCAGCCCCTCTCTCTCTTTGGTGCCCAAATTAACTTCAACTTGTTCAGAACATATTGAAAAATGTGACATTCAAGGAGTTTGTTCAGCCCATCATGCCTGTATCAGCCTTGTATAAGCAATATCCAAACAGTCATCCAAATAGTCTCTACGTGGCCTTTCAGGGATTTATAAAATGCTCTTTTGAAAGTAAGTATTGAGCACGTTTCCACAACCCTTACAGTCAGCATGCAGTGGGTCATGACAACTCACAGTGCAAGACTTTCCTCGCACCTTGATAAGGCTTTCCACTGTCACTTTTCAACTGGAAATGTTCAAAGATCACACACAATGAGTGCGCTTGATGGCTGCAGTAACTTACAGAGAGTTCAACAGATTTTCCTTAATTAAGTATTTAGAGGGCATGGGGTTTAATGTTTGTGGAAGATGTTTTAAACCTCAATTGGTCTTTCATGCAAAGGAAATCCAACACCTCCAAGATCATAAAGAGATTATACTAATGTGTTCGAGAGAAGTGACTAATGAGACAGTAGATGCTTTACTTTTAATTTTCCAAACATTTCTGATATGTAAGATAACAATTGTTCTTTTGTTCAAGAAAGGAGGATGACAGAAAGCAGGAAACTACAAAATAGTTAGTCTAACAGCTCTCATCCAGAATCAATTATTAAGGAGATTGTAACAAGGACTTAGGACACCTTATATAAGTAGGCAGCGTAAATATAATTTTGTGAAAAGGAAATCATGTTTGACTAATTTATTAGAGTTATTTGAGGAAGTAACAAGCAAAAAGATAAAGTGGAACTAGCGGATGGTTGTACTGTATTTAAATGACCAGAAAGCACTTGGCAAGGTGTCACATCAAAGGTTACACACTAGGTAAGAGCTTATATTGGAATTGGTAACATATTAGCAAGCATAGAAGAACAGTTACCTAATAGGAGATTCAGGTACGGCTAATGGATCATCTACAGACTGGCAGGAAGTAACAAGTGATGTACCACTGGTATCAATATCATGGCTTCAATTGCTTTTAATTTATACAATCACTTGGATGAAAAGGATTGGATGCATGGGTGCTAAATTTTTTGTTGGTGCAAAAAAGGTTAGGTAGGAAAAAAAGTTTTGAAGAGGACATAGGAAGTCTGAAAAGGAATATGGACAGATTAAGTGGGCAGGCAAAAATATAATACATGATAGATTACGTGAGCAAATGTAAATGTGTTACTTAGGCAGAAAGAACAGAACGTCAGCATATTATTTAAATGGATGGAGATTGCAGAACTCTGAGAAACAGAGAGATGTGGATGCCCTGATGCATGAATCACAAAACATTAACATGCAGGTGCCACAAGTGATTAGGAAGGTTACTGACATTTTGTCATGTTTTGCCTGGGGAATGAAATAGAGAAGTAGGAAATTTTGGTGAAGGAATACAGAATATTGATGATGCCCATCTGGAGTACTGCATATAGCTTTTATCCTCTTATTTAAGAAAAGATGCAAATGTGTTAGGAGCAATTCAGTGAGGGTTCACATGAATGATATCTGGGGTGGAGATAGTTATCTTAAGAGGAAAGATTGGACAAGCTGGGTCGATAGCCATTGAGTTTAGAAGAATGAGAAGTGATCTTTCTGAAACATATAAGATCCTGAGAGGACTTATTAAAGTGGATGCAGAAAAGGTGCTTCCATTTGTGAGGCACAATTTAAAAAAAAAACAGCCTCTCATTTAAGATGGAGCTGAGGCAGACTTTCTTTCTCTCAGAGGTTTGAATCTCTTTCCTCTAAAGAGTGGTGAATGGCAAAGAAACTGACTATTTAGAAGGCAGATGTTGATAGTTTCTTGAGTAGCATCAAGTCAAAACTTATTAGATGTAGATGAGAATGCAAGTTTGAAGCCACAATGACATCTGCCATGATCCTATTAAATGGTGGAATAGGCAAGAGGCACTAAATGACCCACTCCTATTTCTAATTCATGTGTTCAGAATTATATTCACGAGTATTAACAGAACATAAACAATCTAATGAGCAGCCAAACAACTCTTTGAAAACTCAAACATTTTCTTAAAATGCTTTCCAGAGCTATCTTCTTTGTTTAATCTAGGTTAGTAACTTTCAATCTGTGCCTTATGGTCACTGATAGTAGAAAGAAAAATCTCTTTCAAAGCACTCTATGATATCTCAATTGATTTTTTTCTTTGTTCACTGAACATAGATGTTGCTGGCTAGTTTTGCATTTATTACCCATTCCTAAATGCCCTGGGGAAGGTGGTGGTGAGTTTTCTCTTTGAACTGCTGCAGCCCTTGTGGTGTAGATAGAGCCACACTGATGCTGGGCAGTTTGACTCAGCAACAGTAAAGTAATAACAATATATTTCTGAGTCAGGATAATGTGCAGCTCAGAGGGTTTTTTGCAGGTGGTGAGGTTCTCATGTATCAGCTGACCTTGGCCTTCTAGGAGTAAGAGGTCATCTATTTGAAAAGTATCATTGAAGGACTCTTGATTAATAGCTTTGTGCATCTTGCAAGTGTATATGCTTCAGCTGTTACAGGGTGTTGATTGTCGAGTGACTGAATGGTGACAAGATGAAGTGCCAGTCCTATGGGCTGTTTTGCCATTGATGGATACACTTTAGTATCGTTTGAGCTGCAAACATCTAGGCAATTGAAGAGAATTCAATCACGATCCTGACATGCGCCTGTTAGATGGTGGTAGAGCTTTGAGGAGCCAGAATTACTAGACTCTGACCTGCTTTTGTAGCCACACTCTTTATATGGCTCATCCCTTGCAGTCTCTCATTTATGGTGACCCCCCACCCCCCAAAGCCGATCAATTGAGCAATGACAATGTCATCAAATGCCAAGGAGTGATAGTTAGATTCTGACTTATCAGAGATAATCATGATCTGGCACTTGTGTAACCCATATGTTATCTAATTAGTTCAAGTCTGAATGTCTTCCACCTAGTACTTGCTGCAGTTCAGTACCAGAGGACTTATGAATGGTGTTGAACATTGTATACTATTGATTAAAATTTCTGCTTCTGATGCTATGATGAAAAGAAGAGTATTGACGAAGCAGATGATGATGGTTTGTCTTGCAAAAAATTCTATATCCGAGGCTTTAAACACAGGGAGGACAGTGGACAAATCAACCACTAAAATTCTTGAAAATTCCTGTTAAAATTCAATTATGTGAGTGACTAACCCAGATATGGATTAACATTGTGAGCAAAATAGCAGTACTTGCAAAAGGCTGTTCCTTTCTCATTGCTGTGGATGGGTCTGTGGTGAACCTATCTTCAGTAAATATAAGGATGGAGCGGGCTGCATTTGGAGAGGCGATCAATGAAGTATACAGGTGCTGGCATGTGGAGTCACTGGTGAGCGTTTGAGACCCCTTTTGCCATGACTTTTGGATCTATTGCTGGAGCTGACTCCACGAGTAGGAAATGTGGTTAGAGGATAACAGGACATTGATAGCTTGAAGGGACAAGGACACAACAAGGGTAGGAGGGAAGCAGGCTGCAAGAGGTGCCAATGGGCAGCAAGCAGGGGTAGGGGAGAGGAGAAAGTTACAATTGTGCAACACTTTAATTACATGCTTAACTGACTTTTTTGCATTGATTCGCCTGGAGCCATCTTTCCATTTCTGATGCCTAAATCCCTTTCCAGTTTTGACAACTTGAAAACTTTTGTACAAACTCACAGTTTAGCCATTTCACAAACTAAAAAGCCTTCTGCAAAGTTTAAACTGTTCTTCTGCATGGAAAAAAAAGACTAATTCTTCTGAGCTAAATTCAAATTACTAAGAGCCCTCCGGTGTGTTTTCTCAGTCTGTCTTTAAAAATTTCAACTTAATAAACACTTCATCAACTAAAATTGCAGAAATCCTGCTAGGTGCTTAACTGAAGTCATATTTTTCTTTTGGAAATGATGTATTTGGTTCACCATTCCAAGTGATTGGGCAGCACGGTGACTCAGTGATTAGCACTGTTGCCTTGCAGCTTCAATTCCAGCCTTTGGTGACTAACTTTGTGGAGTTTGCCCATTCTCCCTGTGCCTGCCTGGATTTCTGCCAGGTGCTCTGGTTTCCTCCACAGTCCAAAGATGTGCAGGTTAGGTGAGTTGACCATGCTAAATTGTCCTGTAGTGTCCAGGGATGTGCAGGTTAGGTGGGTTGGCCGTGTTAAATTGCCCCTAGTGCCCAGCAACATGCAGATGAGGTGAATTAGCCATGAGAAATGTAGGGTTACAGGGTTGGGATGGGTCTGGGTGGAATGCTCTTTAAAGGGTTGTCGTGCTTCCACACTGTAGGGAATCTATGATTCATACTTTATGACTTTATAAAATAACCTTCATGAATCTTAATAGCAAATCTTTTTTGCACCTACTTTAAAACCCAAATTACCAAATGATAAGAGCATATAATATGATTTTTTTTTATCACAAAAGCAGTGTTTTGAAAGCTGAATTGATCTCAACTTCAAACAGTCAACACAGGCACAATTAGCTAAATAGCTTCTTTCTGCACAGTGTCATTGTACTGGGAATCCACTTGCCTGTCCAAAGCTGTTATTTAATATGTTTCAACCAGCTTTCCAGGTGATGAAGTGGAATAATTTCAAAATGTACTTATTTTGGATTTTATCTGTTATCACCATCAACAGAGGTAAAAGGATTGGAAGGGTAAGCGATAACTGCAGATGCTGGAGAATCCAAGATAACAAAGTGTGAAGCTGGGTGAACACAGCAGGCCAAGCAGCATCTCAGGAGCACAAAAGCTGACGTTTCGGGCCTAGACCCTTCATCAGAAAAGAATAAATCTGATTGATTGGTCTGATAGGTCTGACATATTCAGGGGATTGAATGCTGTATACTTGTTTTTGTTTTAGTTTAGAAACATTTTGTTCATTGGATAATTTGGACAGACTTGCTCTGTATTTTCCAAAAGATATTATCTTTTCTCATGTGATATTTGCAGTTGATTTGCAGCTATCCTGATATGGTCTGTATATAAGATGAGACTGAGACATGGTCAAAATAGTATTGAAGAAATCAATAGAAATGTAACACATCTCCTGATATCCATACATATACATTCCAACACAGGCACTTGTGCATCTGGCTTCAAGCTAAGAAATTTGGATGTCAATTTTCACACATCTCTCTCTGTTTTTCATGCTGCAAAAACGTAGAGCTCAGTAAGATGGATACTGAGAGTTATATACCACCATGCTATATATTATGTTACAGTGGTGATACCATGAGCATATCCCTTCAAAGTATATTGCATTCCGTCTGTGAGATATCAGGAACAAAAATCAATATTTTGTCTCCGTCTTGCTCTGACAGCCTTCAAAACACAGCAACTTACATTTATATGGGACCTTCAATGCAGTAATGTCCCAAGATGCTTTAAAGGAGTTTTATAAACTAAAGTATAAAGCTGAGTTGCTGAAAGACATATTCACTCAGATGATCAAAGGCTTGTTCAAAGAGGTAACTTATAAAGAAAGTCTTTAAAGAGACAAGTGAGAGTTGGAGAGGCCTAAAGTGGGAATTCTAGAGTCTGGGCTCAAGTAACTGAAGGCATGACCACTGATGTTGGAACAATTAAAATTGGGAATACTGGAGAGATCAGAATTAGAAAATTATAGGTGTCTTAAAGGATTGCTCGGTTGTAGGCAAAAGGAGGCACAACATCATGAATGGATGTAAAGACAAGGATGCTAATTGTAAAATAAAGATTTTTTTAACAGGGAGACAATAAATATCAGCAGGCACAGGACAATCTATGACCAGGGCGTTTAACACGTCGAGATGTAGCCAGAAGAGTCTTGGATGACCTCAAATATACGATGGGTAGAAAACAAGAGACCGGCAAATTGTGCACTGGAACGGTTGAGTCTATAGGTAAAGAAATTATGGTTGAAGGTGTCGGCAACAAATGAACTGAGTTAAGCGTGAAGTAGTACAATATTGCAAAGATGGAATTAGCCCGTCTTTGTGATGCCATGGCACAAGGGCAGAAGTTCATGTCAGGATCAAGTCTGACAACAAGGTTGTGAACAGATTGATTCAATACCAGAGAGTTGTCAGGGAGGCTGGGGAACAATAACGTCATTGTTTCCAATATTCAGTTGGAAGGCATTTCTGCTCATCCAGCACTAAATGTCAGATAAACAGTTTGATAATCTTGTCAGAGATCACATGACACCAGGTTATAGTCCAACTGGTATATTTGAAATCACAAGCTATCAGAGTGTAGCCCCTTTGTTAGGTGAGCAAAGGGGCTTCGCGCTGAAAGCTTGTGATTTCAAATACACCGCTTGGACTATCACTTGGTGTCATGTGACTTCTGACTTTGTCCACTCCAGTCCAACACTGGCACGACAACATCATGGTAATCTTGTGACAGCAGAGGTGTTCAGAGAGTTGGACATCATCAGCATTTGTGAGAGTTAATAGTCTATCTTTGTATGATGTCACCAAGAGGCAAATGACAGATGAGGAATATGAGAATTCTGAAGTTAACCTTTTGGGGGACACCAGAGATAACAATGAAAGAGCAGGAAGAAAATTCATTGCAAGTGATTTTCCAGCTGCAATGAAGTAGGGAAGAATAGAACAAGGTGATAGCAATTCTACCCAATTAATTGACAATGGAGAAGCATTGGAGGAGGATCATCATGTTAAAGGCTGAAGAAAGGTACAAATGGTGAAACAAAACAACACCATTTTCAGACGTATAGGATGTAATTTCTGACTTTGATAAGAGCACTTTGGTACTTTAGCAGGGCAGAAATCTGACTGGAAGGGTTCAAACATGGACTTGTAAGAAAGATGAGAACAGAAAGGAGTCAATCTGCTAACATATTCTTTATATTTTTTTCTTTCATGCAATCACGGGATGTGAATATTCCAACAAACCCAGAATTTGTCATCCAGTCCTAATTACCCAGAAGAAGGTAATACTGAGGTGCCTTTCAAATTGAGCAGCTCAAGTGTATTTAGCGGGCAGTTGGAAGATTTTGGAAGGTGTTATCTGTGATAATATTCATGTCTTTTATAAACACAATATACATAAAGTACAAAGAGTGTGTTACTTGAAGATCTCTAGTCAATTTATCTATTGTTAAATTTACGTACAGAGCACAGAGTAAACTCCAGATACAGTTTCTGCATTGAGTATTATAATGTAGACAGCCTGTGGCCACATGATAACATCCAGGTGCTTGACTTATTCGCATGTTGATTTCTCAAAGGGACCTTTACTCCAAAGGAAGTCCGGACATTTTGTCCACATAGCTCTTCCACACCTTGTTATAGTGTAACTTGCTGGAAACATGTATTTCACCCTTGGCTGTATTTAGTCTGCAGACTTGTCATCAGTGTGTTAATTGTTCTGGTGTCCCATCATACGCTTGTCGACTTGTGTTTGCTTTGTGTTTGCTGTGCACCATTGGTATATTATATATTTCCCTTTGCTGGTTTCCATTCCCCCTCAGCATTGCTCCTTTCTATGTCGTACTTCATATGACCTAGGCACCCTGTGCAGTTTTGAAATATCTGTTCGAATTTGTGATACTATCACTGTGTCACAAGAGTCCACTAATTCCCATGCAAGGTGACATTTTATAGCTGTAGGTATTTTCTAATCAAATGGTTCAGAGATGTTATTAGACTCTTGTGCAGCAGCTGGAATTTGAACTTAGGACACCGAGCTGAGAGATAAAGATACAATCACTGTACCATAACAACCCCCAGATATGTTTCAATGATAACTTTCAACCTGCCTTCAGAAATGGGCCATTGACTATTTCTGAGTCAAAGTGGCCACATTTGTGCTGATCAACATGCAATAGACTTATTAATTTTTGGTGCAGGGTGCAGGTTTCTGCACTTGTTTGAGAGACTCAAACATCGGTGATGTTCCTCCTGCCAGATATAATGATGCGTTGTTCTTTAGGAGATCCTCAATGATGATGCTTCTTCAGAAAACTTTCAAATGTGCAGTGTTAATAAATTGAAGAATCCAAGGTGTCTCTGTGGGTCTCCTTTGTCTAACATTGTCAAGTTTGCCTGACTCAGAACAGATTCTGCAGTCTCAATCAAGAGAGCCCAAAAAATTGCCTTGATTTACATTGAATTGACCTTTCTTACTTTTGAAATTGGCATTCGAAGGTTCTGCTCATAATCTTCTGCCTTTTCCATTACCACAATATCATCAACAATGCATACCCTCCAGGAGCATTGTTATAATGTTGCCCATATGTTGCTGGAACAGATTTTAGCTTACAGATAAATCAAAAGGTAGCTCCTGGAAGCAATCTCTTCTAAATGGTTTTTTGAAGGTAGTGACTTCCTGATATTTCTTGACCAAGTGTGTCGTGTCAGGTTTGTCATTCAGTTTGGAGAAGAATTTGGGTCTTGTGAACTTAGGATTCATTCCACTTTTTTGCATTATTGTGTGCACAGCTTTTTTTAGGGACTGCTTTGGTGTCACAGATCTTGGCATAACCAAAATGCATATTCCTTCTTTAGTACACATGTGACCGAACTATACCCGACTTTTCAATGATCCACAAAGTGGATAATATCATTGTGTCTATGTCATCCAGATTGTGTGTAAATTTTACTTGTATGTGAATGTATCTTTTGAGAGGTTCAACTAAAGGAATTGTACCTTCTCTTAGGTACAGCATAGTGTGGCCTTTGAAATTTCCTAAGGCATTGAAACTTGTTGTGAATCCTGGACTGACTGAAAATGTGCATTCTTCTTTTGTCCTGCCGTTATAAACAGCTTAGGAATTTCATCGCAACCCTCTAAGATAGTCATAATGTTCAAAGTTATATGTGCTGTTGGTCCTGCTGCTGCTTGTCTGTTCCGAGCTATCAGGAAAGTTATTTGTAATTGGCTTGCTGAATTGCCATAGCCATATTGAAATGATAATGCACCAATGCAAGGGAAAGGCAGCCCATTGCATGAAGTTAATTATCAGCTGTTGGATGGGTCACAAACCCCCAATGATCCTTACTCATGAATCTCAGAATTTAAACTGCCAGAACATTTGCACTAATTCACGTCACTTTTGCTTTGAGGGTGTGTTTGCCAGTTATCTTTCGAAAAATTGTATTGATTGTAGCAAAAGCTTCCAGTAGTTGACATTTACTATTATATGTGTTATATTCACAATGTTCAGAGCCCTTTCATTCTGTGGTAGGAAGATTTCCATTCTGGTTCTTCACCTGTGTCTGCCTTGCTGGGAAATTTATGTACTGACATACAAATAAGCAGGTCTCTGGAGCACTTCTTGGGCTGTTGCCATACTGCTACGCCTGTCTTCTGGTTATTTGTGCTCTGCAGTAACCCCTGACCTTATATTTGGACCTAGATTTCTTACATAGGCAGGCCAAGTGTCTACTTGTTTCTCATGCTTTGCTCAAATCCTGGAATACAGGAGAGGTTTGCGATTGGTGCAATAAGATTCACTTACACACAGCTGATCACGAAACGCTTTCTAAAATTTTGTGGGAATCCTTCTGGTCCTCCACAGGTCCCATGATATTGACACAATCTAACCACTTGCTACCAAGTGCTGTGAATATTTTCACAGGTTACCTGTTTTTACAACTATTTGGTTTTTGAAATATACCTTCATCCTTTGTTTAAAAAATTTGAACTCGGAAATGAAATCCATAACTGATTCCAGTTCCTGGTAGGGGGAATTTGGTACATATCATTTTGCTTTTCTTTGTCTTTTTCCCTTTACATTTAATGTTGTGCACACTTTCTGTGCCTTTAGCACTGCAGTTAGTCCTCATTTTTATTTCTTGGCTTGAAACTTGTTTTAAGCCTCATTCTGTTGTTTCCACAATGTTACCACTTTCTTCAGTTGTCTGAATGTGGGTGCCCTTTCTTCATAATTCAATGCAGGGATGACTCGAAACAGACCTTCAAAATTGCAAAGTGTGAAGCTGGATGAACACAGCAGGTCAAGCAGCATCTCAGGAGCACAAAAGCTGACGTTTCGGGCCTAGACCCTTCATCAGAGAGGGGGATGGAGAGAGGGTTCTGCAATAAATAGGGTGAGAGGGGGAGGTGGACAGAAGATGGAGAGAAAAGAAGATAGGTAGAGAGGAGAGTATAGGTGGGGAGGTAGGGAGGGGATAGGTCAGTCCAGGGAAGATGGACAGGTCAAGGAGGTGGGATGAGGTAGTAGGTAGGAAATGGAGGTGTGGCTTGAGGTGGGAGGAAGGGATGGGTGAGAGGAAGAACAGGTTAGGGAAGCGGAGACAGGCTGGGCTGGTTTTGGGATGCAATGGGGGGAGGGAACGAGCTGGGTTGGTTTTGTGGTGCTGTGGGGGGAGGGGAAGAACTAGCCCCACCAACCTCTGGATACAACGCATCATCCTCCAACACTTCCGCCATCTATAATCCGACCCCACCACCCAAGCCATTTTTCCATCCCCACCCTTGTCTGCCTTCCGGAGAGATCACTCTCTCCGCAACTCCCTTGTTGGCTCCACACTCCACTCCAACCCCAGCATACCAGGCAACTTCCCCTGCAACCATAGGAAGTGCTACACTTGCCCCCACACCTCCTCCCTCACCCCCATCCCAGGCCCGAAGATGGCTTCCATATTAAGCAGATGTTCACCTGCACATCTGCCAATGTGGTATATTGTATCCATTGTACCCGGTGTGACTTCCTCTACATTGGGGAAACCAAGCGGAGGCTTGGGGACCGCTTTGCAGAACGCCTCCACTCAGGTCGCAATAAACAACTGCACCTCCAGTCACAAACCATTTTAACTCCCCCTCTCATTCCTCAGACGACACGTCCATCATAGGCCTCCTGCAGTGCCACAATGATGCCACCTGAAGGTTGCAGGAACAGCAACTCATATTCCGCTTGGGAACCCTGCAGCCCAATGGTATCAATGCGAACTTCACAAGCTTGAAAATCTCCCCTTCGCCCATTGCATCCCAAAACCAGTCCAGTTCTTCCCCTCCCCCACTGCACCACAAAACCAGCCCAGCTCATCCCCTCCCCCCACCCACTGCATCCCAAAACCAGCCCAGCCTTTTTCCGCTTCCCTAACCTGTTCTTCCTCTCACCCATCCCTTCCTCCAACCTCAAGCCGCACCTCCATTTCCTACCTACTACCTCATTCCACCTCCTTGACCTGTCCGCCTTCCCTGGACTGAAATATCCCCTCCCTACCTCCCCACCTATACTCTCCTCTCCACCTAACTTCTTTTCTCTCCACCTTCGGTCCGTCTCCCCCTCTCTCCCTATTTATTCCAGAACCTTCTCCCCATCCCCCTCTCTGATGAAGGGTCTCAGGCCGAAACATCAACTTTTGTGCTCCTGAGATGCTGCTTGACCTGCTGTGTTCATCCAGCTTCACACTTTGTTATCTTGGATTCTCCAACATCTGCAGTTCCCATTATCACTGATTCAAAATTACAATTGTCCTTCGATAGCTTAGATTTGAGTCTGTTGGGTGTCTGCCCAAGCCTGCTCAAATCAGAGATAGTCAGAATTTGACAAGAAATCTTATTTTCCACTTTTCTTTGCACTGTGGGAACATGATGACCGCTGTGTACTTTGTTAACTGCTACTTCCCTTGGTCTTCAAGCTAGTAAAAGGCTGGTTTCTTCGTGGTACTGTTACTTCTAAGAAAAAAAAGTGCAATCTGCATGCAATAATTTTCTTAAGTTAGCCAGATGTAGCACAAATGAGGTCCATGCATTCTGTTACTTGTTGGTTTATTTACAGCTGAATTATTATACTCGGGACAAAGTGATCTTGGGACATGTTGAGTGTCTCAAATACTTAGCTCATTTGCATTTTGGCCTCTTAAAGGGACATCACACCGAAGCCAATAATGCGACTTTGTCAAAGGTTTGCATGTAAAGTTGACTTATTTTGATTCATTATCATATCAGCACAAATGAAACACTCACACTTCATTTACTGCATGTTACACAATTCATAGCTTTGCAGGTGGAAGTGTTAAAATTTGATGGTTTGCTTGGCATTGTAAAATTGGAAGATATTTATATAGAGTCTTTTTTAGAAAAATGAAAGTGGTGCTAAGAGGAATAGTCAATAATTTGACACAGGTAATTGGGTTCAATGGACTTCCTGAAAAAATGTGATGTCTGAGCACCACCATATTGTCTTGAGCACTTTACAGCAGGGACATCTCAGATTTAATCTTCATTTATTTCTAAGCTAGCCAAGTTCCAGGGCAGCAGGAATATGTGCAATTGATTATTTGATACCAGGCTACTCGAGGTAGAATTCACACAGAACAGTTTCTATTTTTGATATTTATCTCTGGTCCGAGGTTGTAAGTTTGTAGTTTTGTTGCCATTGGTTGGTTACAGGCTGAAACTGGACA
Source organism: Stegostoma tigrinum (assembly GCF_030684315.1). Classification (NCBI taxonomy): domain Eukaryota; kingdom Metazoa; phylum Chordata; class Chondrichthyes; order Orectolobiformes; family Stegostomatidae; genus Stegostoma; species Stegostoma tigrinum. The sequence goes on along the minus strand of NC_081356.1, from coordinate 33,949,051 downwards.
GTAATGTATTTATGATGTAATAGACTTTAAAGTTAATTATTATTAGGTTGTAGATGTTATTACTAAGGCTAATATTTATTGGTTGATGCTTTCTATACTCAAAAAATGAAGAATTCTAACTCAGTTAACAGGACTATCCTTGTGGATTATAGTCCCCAGTGTAATTTATGCACATAGGCAATGATCAAGATCAAGGAAAAGATGTGATTCCACTGTACGAGAAAGAATAGGGGAATGGGAATGAGTAGCTAGCTCTTCTAAATAGTTAGCACAGACATGATGGGTTAAAAGGCTTCCTTCTATGGAATACCATTCAATCTTTTCACAATTTACTTTACATTTGCCACTGAGAGGATTACTAAAGGATTTTGATATCACCTGAGGGGTTGCCCTGCCAACCAGCTAATAATAGTGGAAGTAAAAAAAAATGTCAAGACCACATGTTATGGGAAAGGGCTTATGTTTTATGTCTAGTTTAATTATATTAGTGTTGCACTGGAACTGTAAAAGTTTGTTGCACCCTCTACAGGACATCTGGACTAGCAATGAGACAACACAGTATGGAGCCGGAGGAACACAGCTGGCTAGGCAGCACCAGAGGAGCAGGAAAGTTGATATTTTGGGTCGGGACGATGCTTCAAAAATGGGGAGGGGAAAGAAGTCTGGGAAATAAATAGAGATAGGAGGGGTAGGACTGGGGAAGGTAGGTGGGATGGTGATAGGTGAGTGTAGATAGGGGCTGGTGGGGATTGGTCAGTGGGATGGATGAGGCATATAGGTGGGAGAGAAGATGGAAAGGTTGTGTCAGGTAAAGAAAGCGGGGGTGAGAAGGGAGGGTTGAACATGGGATGAGGCTGGGGGAGGTGGGGAGTTTTTAAAACTGGCGAAATCCATGTTTAGGCCATCAAGCTCAAGGTTCCTGAGGCGGATATGAGGTGCTGCTCCTCTAGTTTGCGTATGATGTCATTGTGACACTGGAGAGGGCCCAGGGTGTTCATGTCACCGAGGGAGTGGGAGGGGGAGTTAAAATAGTTGGCAACCAGAAGGTGTTGTTTTTCGTGTACAGAGTGCAGATGTTCTACAAGATAGTCTCCAAGTGTACGCTTAGTCTCACCAATGTAGAAGAAGCCACATCAGGAGCAGCAGATGCAGTAGACCAAGTGACGGATATGTAAGTGAACCCTCGTTGGATATGAAAGGTTTGTTTTGGGCCTTGAATGGAGCTGGTGTGGGGGGGTATAATGGCAGGTGTAGCACTTCCTGATTTTGCAGGGAAAGGTGCTGGAGATGGCATGGTTAGGGGGGAGTGTGGAATGGATGAGGAAGTCGCGGAGTGAGCAGGCCCCTACAACAGGCAGGCGGGGGTGGGGAGGGAAATCTCTTTTTGGTTGTGGGGTCAGATTGTAGGGTCAGCAAAAGTGGCTGAGAATGATGCCCTGGATGCGAAGGTCAGCGGGGTGATACGTGAGGGCAAGGGGAATTCTATCTTCATTTCTGTTAGGTGGAGAGGATGTGAGGGCAGAGGTGTAGGAAATACAAGAGATGCGGATGAGGGCGGATGTTATGGTTCTTGAAATAGAAGGACATTTGGGATAATCTGGTGTAGAACACCCCATCTTGGGAGCAGATGCGACAGAGGTGGAGGAATTGGGAGCAGGAGATTGCATTCTTTCAGGAGGGTGGGTGAGAGGAGGTGTAGCCCAGGTAGCCATAGGAGTTAGTGGGCATGAAATAGATATCGGTTTTGAGGCGACCATCAGAGATGTCCAGGAAGTAGAGAGAGGTATCAGAGATGGTCAAGCTGAATCTCAGGTTGGAGTGAAAGGTGTTAGTGAAGTTGATTAGATTAGATTCCCTACAGTGTGGAAACAGGCCCTTTGGCCCAACAAGTCCACATTGCCCTTTTGGAGCATCCCACCCAGTCCCATCCCCCTATAATCCACACACCCCTGAACACTATGGGCAAGTTAACATGGTCAATCCACCTAGCCTGCACATCTTTGGACTGTGGGAGGAAACTGGAGCACCTGGAGGAAACCCACGCAGACATGGGGAGAATGTGCAAACACCACACAGACAGTTGCCCGAGGCTGGAATCGAACCTGGGTCCCTGGCGCTGTGAGGCTGCAGTGCTAACCACTGAGCCACCGTGCCTCCCCGAACTGTTGATGAACTATTCAAGCACCCCATGGGTATACAAGGCAGCACCGATACAGTCACAGATGTAGAGGAGGAAGAGGTGGGATATAATGCCAGTGGAAAAGGGACTACTCCACTTATCCTATGGTTTGTTTCTTTTACTAAGATAGAAACAGGCGGAGTGGTGTTGGGTAACGATGGAATAATTTGCTCTATCGCAAGAGGCAATAAGTAAACCATTTGTGCTTATTTCCACTGCTTCTAATTCCATCTGTTCCTTCTACATCTGATACAAGCCCATAAACTAAATTATAATATCCAAAGGCTGTCTAATGTTGTACATAACTGCCCAAAGTCCATCGCCTGGAGGATGCATCACTGAGAAATAAATGACTGAGGCAAAAACATCAAATTCTTGGATGGACAGCCAGATTAAATTAACACTGTTGGTGGGTTTCACAGGAGGCAGAAGAGGTGATAGACGTATCTTCAAAGCAACTGTCTTATTAGGTAACCTGTATAACATTTGGTGCAGCAGTATTTCACAGCAGTAACAATTACAAAGTATTGCGGTGAAATAGAGTCCAGATTAATGAACACATGCTTTGCCCAATAATGTGCTATACTTGGATCAGGATTATGCTTGGATGGGAATTTCTGTAAACTGTAGATAAAGCTATGCAATTTTAAAATCTGTGTCTGGCAGACTATTTAAATCAATCATTCCATAAAACTATTTTCTAAAAACAGATAATGTAGCGCATTTTTTTTGTCTGAGAGTGTGATGGATGCAGGTTAAACAGGACATTCTGAAGGGATTTAAACTAGTAGAATATGCAGGGTTATGAGGTGAGGTATGACACTAGGTGAATTGCAATTTGAAGACTGAGTGCAGACACAATGGGCTGAATGCCTTCCTTCTGCGCTGTATTAATTTTTTTGAACTGCTTTGTTATCAACACATATGTATGAAACACAGATTTGCCCTTTGACCTTACCTTTGGAAATAAAGTTCTAAACAACTAAGCCATTGCCAGTAAGTCATTTTTGACCACAGAAATTGTTTTGACACAATATCCCCAAAATTATCACCACTGGGTTGAAATTTGGTATTAGCCGACATATTATGCTAAAAATGTACTGGATATTCTCCCCATGCATTCTGTATTTATCACAAGGTGAAGGAACAGTGAAACGGAATTGGAGAGAAAGTGGTTTGTAATGTTGCGATCAAATGATCAGATTGAAAAAAAAATACTAAGGTGTGCCAGTGGAAGCTAATTCTGTGGGAGCTTTGGAAAGTGAATTGGAATGTTGGAATTCTAAACAATTGGACAAGGTCTGACATATTTTAATTTTGCGTTGGAATCAGAATTAACTATCAGCAGTTTGTTCAATCGTACTCTTGTCTCTACTTAGAATCTTTCAGTTTGAAAGTTCCCCTGCAGAGCTTGTGCACATGAATCAGTGCAGTATCTGATGGAGTCCTGCCTTTACAGGGATACCTTCAGATGGCTGTTGACCCATCATCCAAACTTTCAGAAAAATGTTATCCAATTGCAGGATCACATCTAAGGTTGGACATTGTGTTGCACATTTTGCAGGAGCAGTTTAGTTGTCTATAGTCAGTGCCTTTCTTCTTGCAAACAGCTAAAGAGAAACGCTGTTTGATATGATCTAATACTCTTTCAGATATATGGCCTGCATTCCTGGCATCACATTGCCACTGAAATGTAGAAACCATATTACTTATTTGCGCAATAAGCAATTTGTCTTCTTGGCTTGGAGGCTGCCTCATGCTGGAGGTAAACACCACTGTGCTGCTGATATAAAACAGTATGGATCTGGAAAAACACAGCAGGCCAGGCAATAAGAGGAGCAGAAAAGTTAATGTTTCAGTTCAGGACACTTCTTCAGAAACACCACTTGTGTTGCGATTGCAATTGAGCCCACTTTTGAACCTGCCAATCAACATTCTCATTTCATACTTTCGTAATGTTTGTGGTCCCCTGGATTAGTATACTTGTGAGTTGTCCTGATGAGTTGAAGATGAAAAGCTTTGACAAAATTTGTCTTTTTCAGCAATATTTACGACCTTGGCAGGTGGAGTCCTTTCTTAACCACTAATGTTCTTAAGAAGGGTCACTGGACCCGAAACATTAACTCTGATTTTTTTCTTCACGGATGCTGCCAGACTTGCTGATCTTTTCCAGCAACATTGTTGTTGACTCATTTTTAATCCTATCTATTGTATGTGGCAAGTGCTGGGGAAGGACATTCGTGTGGAACATAAATACTAACATAGATCTGTAAGTGGCCGAAAGATCTAAGTCCAACAGCAAAAATGCTGCTATATTCTTAAAGACAACGGCACAATTGCAAATTATATAATGCCATGTTTTCATGTTACATAGAATGATGTAGAATACAGGAACAGAAACAGATTATTCTGTTTAACTAGTGCATGCAGGTATTCATGTTCTATTCAAACACTGCGTTATCATTTTGTAAATAACTGAGCATGACTCACTCTCCCCTTCTCATATATGCTTATCTAACCTCCCTGCAAATGCATCTACATTATTCAGCTCACAACTTTATGGGAAAAGAATCCTGAATTTCCTTTTGTGAATCTTGAATATTAATGGTCTTTAGCTTTGATCTTCCTCAAAAATGTCAATTTCCTTGAGCTAAAGTTTAGTCCCCGTTTTTCTTTTGAGTGTTGGGGTCACAATTTGCTACCTACATTGCTGTGGAGGCATCAGGCAAACTTAGAGATGCGTGCTCATATACCTTAATACCACATGGGTCCACGTGGAGCCGCTGGCTGTCGAAGCAGCATTTGCTGAAGGCAGCTTGCTCCTCTTCAAAGCTATCTGGTCTTCTTAAAGGGAAGCTGCACTGAATGTAGGAATGTTGCAAGTGGAAACGATTACTGCAACTCGAAATGAAGAAAATTATGCAAAGAGTGATCTCCAAGATTCACAGATGCGATGCTGGAGATTTAATGGTGGAGGTAGACAAGAAAACAGAGGTCACTCTTTGGAGGCCTTCAAAGGCAGTTCTCAGAAGGTGGTTGTAGAAAGGGCCTTGGTGTCAATCCCCAATGTGTGGCCTTGCTAATATCCTCAACTCATTTTAATTTGGAACTACCCAAGCATGCCTTCAATGTCACTTCATCAAAATCCTGGAACTCACAACAACATTGTAGCTGTGCTATACTCCAAGGACTGTAGTAGTTCAAGAAGGTGGCTCACCACCTTTTCATAATGGCTTTGGAGATGGGCAACACAATACTGGCCTTGCCAAAGATGTCCACGTCATTTTATTTTAATCCTGCTCCACTCAGAAAATTAAGAATGATGATTATGTTCCTGCCTTTTGTCCATTCTCAGCTGTCAGCTCACCCGCAACCTGTTATCTGGTCTGATAGACAAAGCATGATCAGAGGCCTTGTTTTCTAACCCCAACCCCTTTCCCTTATTCCAGCCTGCTTCTTTCTAATTTCCTGCTTTCCATAACCCAAGAACTTCCATCTGCCCAGCTTCAGCAAACCAAGAGGAGGAGAGAGAGAGACAGCACAACTCTGAGGAGGTACTGACACCTAATTAGGCCAGTTTAGATACTGGCAATGTACATGCTTGGTAGCAAGTATAAAGATGGAATCTGAATGTATTGAGTCACTAGGCATTAGTAGGGTGCAGCCAGCCCAAGGAGAAAGAGCAGGCAAGTTCTACCATGAAACCTAAGATGGGGATACCTGTGTGATAAAATTCAGGATTGTTGAAGCTATTGCACACTGTGATTCTGGATACCTTGATTGACATGTCCCTGCTGAAAATATGGAGGTATCCAGCTGCAAGTTGCCAGGATGCTTACTCTCTCTACTGTGTCTGTTCCATTGCACAATTGTTTTGTGGAACCAGAAATACTATAACCACAGATCTTCTGTTCATAGAATCCCCACAGTGTGAAAACAGGCCATTTGACCCAACTGTTCCACGACACCTCTCCAAAGAGCATCCCACCCTGACTCATTCCCCTACCCCTGTATTTCCCCATGTCTAACCTAAACATCCCTGGACACTATGGGAATTCAGCCTGGTGAATCCACCTAACCTTCACATCTTTGGACTGTGGGAGGGAAACAGAACACCCGGAAGAAACCCACACAGAAATGGGGAGGATGTGCAAACTCCACAGAGACAGTCACCTGAGGCTGGAATTGAACCCAGGTTCGTGGCGCTGTGAGGCAGCAGTGCTAACTACTGAGCCACCATGCCGCCCCAACAACAGAGGATGGTTATGATCCATCCACCTCTGGTTAAGGACCCAGCACGCTCCTGCTGTTCATTGCAGCCTTTGTGTGTACAGATCATCACATTCTCTTTCGCTCCTGACCACTCATCACAAATCACCAAAAACACTTAATTCACTCTGCTTCCTAATACTTTGTCTTTAAAGAAGTTATTCTAAATGATGAAAACTGAAAGAGCTGCGGATACTATAAATCAGGGGCAAAAACAAAGCTGCTCCTTCACAGATGCTGCCAGACCCGCTGCGCTTTTCCAGCAAGCTTGTTTTTATTCTAAATGATCTTTCCTGCAAAACTGATGGCTAATCTTTTACACAAAGGTAACTTTGTGTCCCTCTTGTTGTTGAATATGTGGTACCTGGGAGTGAACGGTGAATACCTACTAGCATGGTTAAAAATTGTTAATTGTGTGTTGAATCAGTCAGTATAACTGTTTGACATTAGGATGGCATCTTTTGGGAGACTCCCAGGACACACAACGTATACACATACAGGTGCCTTTTAAAGCACCTCCTCGGAGTACACATGGTCAGGGCAATGTGCATTACTGGGATTGTTTCTGACTTCCATAGTGTCCTATGGACCTACGCATTGCTTTCTCTCGCTGCGCCTGCTCCATCTACAGTTCTTATTTATCCGGTCCTATTTAACCTTCTCTTTTCAAGAGATAAGGAACTGAAGAGGTGAATGCGTACTGAAGTGTGAGATCACATATTTTGCTTAGTTTTGCTGAACTTGCAGAAATTCCTTGGAGCTAACAGACAACTTCGACAATAGGTCACCAGATATAGCTGTAAAAGCAAAAATGTTGAGATAGGAATTACTTTGCTGACAATGACAAGTGTAAAGCTGGATAAATGAGGACATTGCTACTTTTGATAAATTACTCATGTCCATTTTCCTGCCTTTTCCCATAATCTTTGACTTCCCTACCAATCAAGAATCTATCTCAGCCTTAAATATGTACAAGGGCACTACCTTGACAATTCTCTGTGGCAAGGAGTTCCAAAGACTCATAAAATTCTGAGAGAAGAAATGCCTCCTCATCTCAGTCTTAAATTAGTGCCCTTTTAATCCTGAGGCTGTGCCCTCTGGTCCTACACTCTCCCATGAAAGGGAACATCTTTTCAGCATTTACCCTATCAAAGATCTTAAGAATCTTTTTTGTTTCAATGAGATCACCCCTCATTCTTACAAATTCCAATAAGCAAACTCACAAACTGTTCAATCTTTGCTCGTAGGACAATCCCTCCACACCTAGGGTCATCCTAGTGAATGTTCTCTGAACTGCCTCCAACAAAATATTTTTCCTTCCTAATGTGATTTCACCACCTTGTACAGTAACATAAAGACTTCCTTACTCCAAACCCCTTAAAATGAGGACCTAAGCACCATAAGCCCATTTAACCTATAAATATCTCTTGGTAAATTGTTTGTATTGCATTTGCAATTTGCTTTTCAACCTTTTTTTCATCATCTGTAAGTTTGGCTGCAATGCATTCACTTCCTTTTTCCAAATCATTAATATATATGATAAATAATTTTGACCCCAGCACTGATCCCTGTGGAATCCCATTGGTTACTGGTCACCAACCTGAAAAAGAACGTCTTATCTCCACACACTGTTTCCTGCCCATTTGTTAATTTCAATCCATGACAATATATTACCTCTAACATCGTGGGCTCGTATCTTGTGATTTAACCTTTTGCAAGGAGCCTTGACAAGTCCTCCTGGAATTCCAAATACAACACATCGACTGGTTCCCAAGTATCCGGGCTGGTTGAGACTTCCTCAAAAAGCTCGATTGAAGTTGAGGGTCTCTGCCACTATCCTCTTCTTACTGGACATTTGCTGTGTGCCACTAGTCCTTGCATAAGAGAAGGAATTAGTTGTCAACAAGGGACAAGATTTAGTCAGATTAAGAATGAGCTACCAGCGGGGATAATAGGAGAGCAGTACTGCACCCAACACTGAAGTCTATTGAGTTGGTTGGGCCTTGAGATTCCTCCTGTCCCTACACTTTTCTCCAAATAAATCAAAACATTTCTCTTCATAAGGAGTGAGGATTCAAGCACCCCAGTTCCTCCTGCCATTGTTAGCCCTCTCTGCCCAGTTGCTGGAAGGTAAAGGGAGAGATTGAGAATGATGGAGTTTGAAGGAAGAGGAGTTATTAGTGATGAAACAGCAGAAGAACACCCTGCAAATGAGTAGGAATCACAAAGGGAACTGAAGGCTAATTATTTGGGAGGGTGAGGTGAGTGAGAGTCATTTATTGGAAATAATATGTGCAAAAATGAAAATTGTAGCCCCCGATGTTTGGTGGGATGTGCATGAAATGGCAGCATGAAATTAAGTGGTGACCCTGTGAGAGTGAGGTTATGGATGATGGTACTTATTCCTAAGGGGTAATGGCTATCATTGACCTTCTCACTGTATTGCTAGGTGACCTCATCTACCATTGACACAGCAATGACCTGGGCAGTTATCTCAGTCTGAAGAAGGGTCTCGACCCAAAACGTCAAAATTTCCTGCTCCTCTAATGCTGCTTGGCTTGCTGTGTTCATCCAGCTCCACACCATGTTATCTCAGCCCAGACTGGTTGGGCCTGACGCCAAGGCTTCATTTGGCAGTGAACAGCAAAACATAGCCCTCATCTCCATCATCCTGCACCTCCAAGTCACTGTTGGCAAGGCAGAGTGCCAGTATCACTTTCAGGTCCACACCCTCAGATATAAATTTTGAGTAACACAGTGTAAACACCAATTCCTGGCTTGCAATGTCAGGGGTGCTATGCAACTAGGCTTTAAAGATTATGCCACCAACAACAATGTTGGAACATCATGGCACTTGTATAAAAATTCATTCGTGGGGCCTGGGCATCATTCATTGCCAACATTTATTGCCCATCTCTAGATACCGTTGAAAAGGTGTTGATGAGCTGCATTATTGCACTGCTGTAGGTCATGTACTATGAGTAGACCCACGATGCCAGTGAGACGAGAGAGTGTTCAGTGCAGAGTTCCAGGGTTATGACCCAGGAACAGAGAAGGAAGGCAATATATTTCCACGTCAGGATGTTGAGTGTCTCAAAGAAGAACTTGGTAGTGTCCTATGTATCTGTTGCCCTTATCCACTTAGATAGTGACCATGGGTTTGAAAGTTGCTGTCTAAGAATTTTTCAGGTATTCTGCAGTACATCTTGTAAATAATGCCACTAATGCTATTCAGCATCCCTGGTGAAGGCAGTGGATGTTTGCGCATATGCTGCCAGTCAAGTGGACTGCTTTGTTCTTGATTTTGTGAAGCTTCTTGAATGTTGTTGGGGCTGCACCCATCACAAAAGTGGGAAATATTCCAACATGCTCCTGACTTGTGCCTTGTAAATGATGGATGGGCTTTGGGGAGTTAGTAGGTAGGTTACTTGTTGCAGTATTCCTTGCCTCTAACTTGCTGCGTAGCCATTGCATTTATGTGGTGAGTTCACTTGAGTTTCTGGTCAATGCCCAGGATGTTGATAGGGGGAGATTCATTGATGGTAATGCCATTGAATGCCAAGGAGTGGTGGCTAAATTGCTTCTTTTTAGAGATGTTTATTACCTTGCATTGATGAAACGAGTTAGGAGTTGAGTTACTTGCTATGAGATTTCTAACCCCTGACCTGCTCCTCTAATCCTTATGAGGCTAGTCCAGTTCAGTTTCCAATCAGTTGTAACCAACAAGATGTTGATAGTGGTGGATTCATTGACGATAATGTTAAGGGGTAAGGATTGGATTCTCTCTTGAGAGAGATGGCCATTATCTGGTGTTTATGTGACACAACAGTTACCTGCCACTTGTCATACCAAACCTGAGTATCATCCAGATCTTGTGGCAACTGGACATGGACTGCTCCAGTGTCTGATGAGTCATGAATTTTGTTGAAAATTGCACAATAATTCAGTGAACATTCCCTGTTCTGACCTTATGATGGAGGGAAGTAATTCATGAAATAACAGAAGACAATACCCTGAGGAACTCTTGTAGAGTGAGAGCTGAAGTGTCTGACCTCTAAAATAACATCCATATTCCTTTGTCTAGGTATCACTCCAACCCAAGTCCCATTCGTTCTAGTTTTGCAAGGGATCCTTCGTGACAGATTGGGTTAATTGAGACATTGATATCCAGGGCAGTCACTGCTACCTCATTGTTGGTAGTCAGATCTTTTGTGCATGTTTGAAGCAAGGCTGTAATGAGTGCAAGAACTGAATAGCATTGGCAACACACCAGTGAACAGGTTACTGTTAAGCAAAAATAGCTTGATGATTGTTAATCATTTCCTTCCATCACTTCACTGATGACTGATGAGGTGGTATTTGGCAGGATTGAGTTTGTGTGCATTTTGTGTACAGGACACACCAGGGCAATTTTCCACCTGCTTGGGTAAATGCTAATATTGTAGCTGAACTGGAACAGCTTGACTAGTGGCATAACCACAGTTCTGGAGCGCAAGTCTTCAGCACAATGACTGTTGCTGAAAGCCTTTATGGCATCCAGCACGGTCAGCTGTTTCTTGATATGGCATGAAATGAATTGAATTGTTTGAAGTCTAATATTTGTGATGCTGGACATTGCTAAAGGAGACCAAAATGGATAAACCACTTGGCTTCTAGCAGAGGATTTTAATTTTTGACTTCTAGAAGCATAATTAACAATGTGAAGATCAGGTTTCATAAGAGAAGTTGTTGTGATCCACAATGGAGCAAGCAGCATGAATTCTACTTGATAAAACAGAATCTGCATGGCTCCTGAACATGGGTATTGGTCAGAAAATTCAGAATTTAATGTGAGATTGGCCGCAATGAAATAGTCAAAGTCAAGAGCACAAGGTCATAATATCCAAGTGTTAACAGAGATGAGAATCACACTAGTGAGGAACAAGAGACATATTTGCAATCATTTGCACACATTAAAATGCCATTGCTACTTAATTTCACTATATTGATTTATAGTTTCTCATCCTCCCATCCATTGGATAGCAACTAGATAGTAACAATTCAGCATAGAAGTCTAAATGGGGAAATGGGTGACTCCAGCTCACCATTTGCTCCTTCAGGTCTCTATCTTAGACAGCAATAAATATCTTGGGGCACATTCCATGGCCAGTGACTACCTGCAGCCCATCCAACAGTGTCAACATCATCAGCTTCACCACTTACAATATAGATCTGTATTTCAATGTTGCAATATTTAGCTGACACTTATCATTGCAATGCTGCTCAGGTATACTGTTGTGGTAGGAAGTAAAAGAAATCCATTCTTCAGTTGGAGGAAGTGTACTCTGAAACAAAAGGCACAACAATTGTGATGGAAGGAAAAACAACATCTAAGGCGTAGAGGGTAGCGCATTGGAGAATATGGCTTTAGCTTCAACAGACGGACAGTGCAACACAATAGATGGCAGCAAGAAAATGTCAGACCAAAGTCAGAAGTAATGCCGATAGGTGAAGTCATCGTTCAAATGTGGGAACATATGGAAGTTCTATGCTAATGGGTTTCTCAGGGAGTAGTGTCAGGAAGAAAGGAACATGGAGGTTTGACGGTGACCTCTTGATAGCCAGGCTGAGCCTCCAAATCATTGTGCTAGTGCAGACTGCATTGCTGTCAATACTCACATGAATTGTAAAAGTGCATTGGAAATAAATAATAGTTGTGATGGCACCCAGATCATGCAGAATGAGAGACAACACAATGTGGAGCCAGAGGAGCACAGCTGGCCAGGCAGCCTCAGAGGAGCAGGAAAGTTGACTTTTCAGGTCGAGACCCTTCTTCAGAAATGGGGAGGGGTAAGGGGGCTGGGAAATAAATAGAGAGAAGAAGGGTGAGGCTGGGGAAAGTAGGTGGGATAGTGATAGTGAGTGTAGGTAGGGAATGGTGGGGGTTGGTCAGCGGGATGCGTGTGGTGGATAGATGGAAGAGAAGATGGACAGGTTGTGTCAGGTCAAGGAGGTGGAGATAAGAGGGAGGCTTGGACATGGGGTGGGGTTGGGGAGATTTTAAAACTGGTGAATTTCATATTTAGGCCATCAGGCAGCACGTTTATGATGCGGAATATGCAGTGTTGCTCCTCCACTTTGTGTGTAGTGTCATTATGACAGTGTAGGAAGCCCAGGATGGGCATGTCCCCCAGGGAGTGGGAGGGGGACTGAAAATGGTTGGTAACAGGAAGGTGTTGTCATTTGTTGCATACAGAGCACAAATGATCAACAAAACGGTTTCCAAGTCTATGCTGGGTCTCATCGATGTAGAGGAGGCCACATTGGGAGTGACAAACACAGTAGACCAAGTTGACAGAAGTGCAGGTGAACCCCTGTCTAATCTGGAAGGCCTGTTTGGTGCCTTGGATGGAGGTGAGGGGGGAGGTGTTGGGGCAGGTGTAGCACTTCCTGCAGTTGCAGGGAAAGGTGCTGGGATGGTGGGGTTAGTAGGGAGTGTGGAGCAGATGAGGGAACTGCACAGAGAGTGGTCCCTACAAAAGGCAAATAGGGGTAGGGAGGGAAATATATCTTTGGTCGTGGGGTCAGACTGTAGGTTGTGGAAATGGCAGAGAATGATGCTTTGGATACAGACGTTGGTGGGGTGATATGTGAGGGCAGGGGGATTCTGTCTTTATTTTTGTTGGGGGAAAGGGATGTGAGGGCAGAAGTGCGGTAAATTTCTAAGTCAATCTGAGCATGTAGGTTATACTTGTGAATGATATGAAATCCTTCAAGAGGCAATTACATTAATCAGGTAGCTTCTCATTATGGCTTGAAATTATTTGTAATCATGGAACCATTCATGTGAAATGCATACTTAGTCCAACAGTGTGAGATACAGTGGTGGCACGGTGACTCAGTGGCTCAATCATGAGGGGCATGGATAAGATAAATAGACAAGGTCCTTTCCCTGGGGTGAGAGACTCCAAACTGGAGGGCATAGGTTTAAGATGATCGGAGAAAGATTTAAAAAGGACCTAAGGAGCAAATTTTTTTCACACAGAAGGTGGTGCATGTACGGAATGGGTTGTTAAAGGAAGTGGTGAGGCTGGTACAATTATAACATTTCAAAGTCATCTGGATGGGTATATGAATCGGAAGGGTTTAGAGTGATATGGGCCAAATGCTGGCAAATGGAACTAGATTTATCTAGGATATCTGCTCAGCATGGGCAAGTTGGAGCAAAGGCACTGTTTCTGACTGTATATCTCTATGACTCTATGGCAATTCATCTATTTGAGTGGAGTTTGCACATTCTCCCCATGTCTACCTGGGCTTGCTCTGAGTGGTCTGGTTTCCTCCATCAGTCCAAAGGCATGCAGGTTAGGTGGATTGGCCATGCTAAAAAAATGCCCATATTGTCCAGGGATATGTAGTTTAGATGGATTAGCCATGGGTAATGCAGAATTATGGGTATAGGGCAGGGAGTGACTGGTTGAGATGCTCTTCCGAGAGTCAGGGTGGACTAGTTGGGCTAAATGGTCTGTTTCCAACCTGTAGGGGTTCCATATAAAAAAAATCCAGACCAATCTTAGCACAAGCAAATTGAGCATGTCATTGGTCATTTTGGATTGAAGATAGTAATGACCTCTGGAAAGCAGAAGTGACCTTAGAAGTGCCAACTGCAGTCACAATTCACAAAGGCAGTCATTGACTGCACAATGGCAAAGCACTGATAAATTCTCACTTTGAAATGCCATTATTTACTAATGTGGTATCAGAACACTGTCTTTCTTAAGTGATGTGGTGTTGAGAGCACAAGGTAATCATTTACCATCTCCGACAGTTTTTATTTATTCACTCATGGGACTTGGGCATTGCTGGCTGGGCCAGGCATTTATTGCTCATTCCTAGATTCCATACAGAGAGTAGTGGTAAGTTTGAACTGTTGCAACCTGTGCGCATTTGAGCACTATTACTTGTGTCGCATTCATTAGAATATGCTCCCTCTGTCAAAGAGACATCTGTTACGTTGAGGTATTTCATGGCGTTCCATGGCAGAGCCCTCCACGTTCCACTCTATGAATAGCAGTGTTAAACTGTCATTTGTGAATAATGCACATGCTGACTGCTCAAATTAATAAGAACATGTTCCATTTCTGATAGTTCCTACTTATGGGTTCATTGTCTGCGGGACTGATGGATCCAGCCACAGCAATGGTGATCATTGCTGTTGCTACGATGCAATGAAGACACCAAAAAATGGAGCAGGAGCAGATGTGCCAGCAAGTCCAGCCCTGCAACAACCTCCCACAGATGCAGAACAGCTTCCATATGATGAGCTCACAGCTGAAGATGCCCACTGGTTGCATAGGAAATATACAAAGCACAATATTTACCAACCTCAATGCTATTTCCTCCAGATGAACAAGGAACGGTGTCATTACAGACTGAGGATGTCCTGGGATATTGCCACAGAACGATACCAACTGCTTCAGCCCCATGTGTGGCCTGAAAGAGTGGGTGGCCTTTCTATCCTGATGGCTGTCAAGGTGACAGCTGAACTTGCCCATATTTTGTGCAGAAATAAGAGCAAAAATACTGCAGATGCTGGAAATGTGAAATAAAAGAAATAGATGACAGAAATAGATGTAAAAGTAGAATATTAATATTGATTAGGATGATAAAGTAGATTCCCACAAGGTTTTCAATATGTTCTCACATAAAAAAATGGACAATATCAGAAGAGACAGATTTGAGGAATTAAAGAAGAATGGATAAAATTTGAGTGCAAGGCAAAAAGTAATGATTCGCTAAGGTGTGTGAGAATGGAAGAACTGGAGCTCCACAAGGATCAGAGTTGAGACAATTGATTGTTCACAATTTATGCAAATAATATAGAATCTAAAATACAGGGCTAATCTTTTTTCATTTTGTGTTATTGGGTGGAATTTTATCAGAAATTGGCTAGGTATCTATTTTGGTAGGTTTCAAATGAAGGTTTTCTATGGAGCTCTTGCTAGGTTTCTCAAATTCAGCAGATCTGGGAGCATCTAAAGAAACAAAGAGAGAGAGAAACTGAGTTAACGCTTCTTCAGGACTCTGAAGGGCAACTCACAGTTGCCATCTCTTATTATGGTGCATAAATGAGCTTGTAAAATTGCATCTTGAATCTCAGGAGCCCCTGGTAGTGGTGAGAACTCCCACGTCTGTCGAGACAGAAGATAAACACAAGTGAGAAGATAACCTTGAAGATGTGGTGCATTGCTTTTGAGGTGAGTTTTGGGAAAAAAGTGTGAGAAATCTGGCAAGAGCTCCCATAGAAAAACCTCCCTCAAATCTGTTTAGTTCTTCAAATCTGTCTTATCTGACCTTGTTCATTAGTGTAGAACATATTGAAAACCTTTTGGAAATCTATTGTGTCATCCTAATCAATATTAATATTCTATTTTTTCACCTATTTATGTCATCTGTTTCTATTATATTTTTTCCACCACCTTTCTTACACTACAAGCTGGTCTCCAGGCTTCCTCCACTAGACTAGACTAGATTATCTTTGACCTCAATCTACTTGACCTCTATGCATGTCTGACTGATAGACATGTTACTCTTTTATACTGTCATTATGTTATCTCTATCAAGTACAGCTACACCAAGGGCAGTGGTTTTACTGTGTTAGTGTTAAGAATATTGGTGTTAAGCTTCCTCGCGCTTTAATAAGATGTCACTTGTAATGCCCTGGGCAATTTCAATGACTCCATGGTAGGAATGATGAACTGCATCGAGCTTTCAGTCACTATATTAATCTGATGTCAAGGAGACAACAGCAGCTTTATAACATGACGTATTCATTTTTTGTTCACGTAAATTTATTTTTAAAATGCAAACGCATTAGTTTACATTAGGCCAACTAAGTTGTATTGAAATAGTTCAGAATCACCATGTGTCACATCCACAAGACATGAAAGAGTCCGCAACATTTTTTTAAAGAAAGACTATACTCTCCTGCTAAATTTTAAAATAGACACTGCTGCACTAAATTGACTGTCACACATGAATCACAGGTTAGCTCAGTTATTTTAAAAAAAGACAGAAGGCAAAACCAAACCATCTCCCTCATGGAATTTTATTCCTGCAATTGCATGGATACTGCAAACAACATGGCAATCTGTAGGGTCTCTGTTTCCAAACGTCACTTCACTTGTGACATCTGTTTCCTAAGGTGAACAACAAATCCTTGGCCAGGGACATCAAAACTAATTTTTAAATTAAGACAACTCTTTATTAGACTAGAGATAATGGGAACTGCAGATGCTGGAGAATCCAAGATAACAAAGTGTGAAGCTGGATGAACACAGCAGGCCAAGCAGCATCTCAGGAGCACAAAAGCTGATGTTTTGGGCCTAGACCCTTCATCAGAGAGGGGGATGGGGTGAGGGTTCTGGAATAAATAGGGAGAGGGGGGTGGCGGACCAAAGATGGATAGTGGAGAAGATAGGTGGAGAGGAGAGTATAGGTGGGGAGGTGGGGAGGGGATAGGTCAGTCCGGGGAGGAAGGGCAGGTCAAGGAGGTGGGATGAGGTTAGAAGGTTGGAAATGGAGATGCAGCTTGAGGTCGGAGGAGGGTATAGGTGAGAGGAAGAACAGGTTAGGGAGGCGGGGATGAGCTGGGCTGGTTTTGGGATGCAGTGGGGGGAGGGGATGAGCTGGGCTGGTTTTGGGATGCAGTGGGGGAAGGGGAGATTTTAAAGCTTGTGAAGTCCACGTTGATACCATTGGGCTGCAGGGTTCTCAAGCGGAATATGAGTTGCTGTTCCTGCAACCTTCGGGTGGCATCATTGTGGTACTGCAGGAGGCCCAGGATGGACATGTTGTCTAAGGAATGGGAGGGGGAGTTAAAATGGATCGTGACTGGGAGGTGCAGTTGTTTATTGTGAACCGAGCGGAGGTGTTCTGCAAAGTGGTCCCCAAGCCTCCCCTTGGTTTTCCCAATGTAGAGGAAGTCACACCGGGTACAGTGGATACAGTATACTACATTGGCAGATGTGCAGGTGAAAATCTGTTTAATATGGAAAGTCATCTTGGGGCCTGAGATGAGGGTGAGGGAGGAGGTGTGGGGGCAAGTGTAGCACTTTCTGCGGTTGCAGGGGAAGGTGCCAGGTGTGGTGGGGTTGGAGGGCAGTGTGGAGCGGACAGGGGAGTCGTGGAGGGAGTGGTCTCTCCGGAAGGCAGACAAGGGTGGGGATGGAAAATTGTCTTGGGTGATGGGGTCAGATTGTAGATGGCGGAAGTGTCGGGGGATGATGCATTGTATCTGGAGGTTGGTGGGGTGGTATGCGAGGACGAGGGGGATTCTCTTAGGGCGGTTATTGCAGGGGCAGAGTGTGAGGGATGTGTTGCAGGAAATGTGGGAGACACAGTCAAGGGCGTTCTCGACCACTGCAGGGGGAAGTTGTGGTCCTTGAAGAAAGCGGCCATCTGGGATGTACGGGAGTGGAATACCTCATCCTGGCAGTAGATGCGGCGGAGACGAAGGAATTGGGAATAAGGGATGGAATTTTTGCAGGGGGTTGGTGAGAGGAGGTGTATTCTAGGTAGCTGTGGGATTCGGTGGACTTGAAATGGACATCAGTTTCTAGCTGGTTGCCTGAGATGGAGACAGAGAGGTCCAGGAAGGCGAGGGATGTGTTGGAGATATTCCAGGTGAACTTGACGTTGGGGTGGAAGGTGTTGATGAAGTGGATGAACTGTTCGAGCTCCTCTTGGGAGCAAGAGGCGGCGCCGATACAGTCATCAATGTAACAGAGGAAGAGACGGGGTTTGGGGCCAATGTAGGTGCGGAAAATGGACTGTTCCACGTAACCTACAAAGAGGCAGGCATAGCTTGGGCCCATGCGAGTACCCATAGCCAACCCCTTTGTCTGTCGGAAGTGGGAAGAATCAAAAGAGAAGTTGTTGAGGGTGAGGACGGGTTTGGCTGGGCGGATGAGGGTGTCGGTGAAGGGGGACTGGTCGAGCCGCTTTGCAGAACACTTCCGCTCAGTTTGCAATAAACAACTGCACCTCCCAGTCACGAACCATTTTAACTCCCCCACCCATTCCTTAGACGACATGTCCATCATGGGCCTCCTGCAGTGCCACAACGATGCCACCCGAAGGTTGCAGGAACAGCAACTCATATTCTGCTTGGGAACCCTGCAGCCCAATGGTATCAATGTGGACTTCACAAGCTTTAAAATCTCCCCTTCCCCCACTGCATCCTAAAACCAGCCCAGTTCATCCCCCCCCACCCCCCACGGCATCCCAAAACCAGCCTAGCTCATCCCCGCCTCCCTAACCTGTTCTTCCTCTCACCTATCCCCTCCTCCCAGCTCAAGCCGCACCTCCATTTCCCACCTACTAACCTCATCCCGCCTCCTTGACCTGCCCGTCCGCCCCGGACTGACCTATCCCCTCCCCACCTCTGCACTTACACTCTCCTCTCCACCTATCTTCTCCTCTATCCATCTTCCGTCCGCCTCCACCTCTCTCCCTATTTATTCCAGAACCCTCTCCCCATCCTCTCTCTGATGAAGGGTCTAGGCCCAAAACGTCAGCTTTTGTGCTCCTGAGATGTTGCTTGGCCTGCTGTGTTCATCCAGCTTCACACTTTGTTTTCCTTATTAGACTAGTTGAGTAAAACTATGCGATCTACACTTTTCATTTTGATTTTCATCTCTGTAATACTCTTTTTCCTGGATCTCTTTTGTGTACTTATATGTGTGAAATTGGAAAGATCACCTTGGGTTTTAATTTGAATAAATAATACTCATGCCTTAAAACTAAGAGAGAGTTCACTGTGTGATGATGCTGTGGCTTTAAGCAGTTATTCTGTACTGGCTATTTTTTTGAAGAGCGGTTTTAAGGCAGAGGTACCGAGCAGTCTACCAGAATCATTGAGGTAAACAGCTTGTGAGACTTTGGGTTTTTTTTTCTATTCTTTTGCTTTTTCTCCTCCAAATGGTTTAAGAGGGTTCCTCAGGCTCATTTTTCTTTTCTACTCTTCTTATTTCTTTCGATTCTTCTTCCTCTCCTGCTTTGTCTTTCTCCTTGTCTTCTTTATCTTTTGGTGGTGTTTCAACTGGTTTAATTTCATCCATTGGTTCATTTTGGTCTTTGGTAGAATCTGCTTCTTGCTTTTCCCTTGATTGTTCCCTTTCAACCTGTACCTTGTCTATTTTTTTTCATTCTCTTTTTTAATTATAGTTGATCTTGTTTTCTCTCCTTCAACTTCTTCAGTCTTTATGTCTTCCTCTTTCACAGCTTCATCAGGTTTTGTTTCTTGGTCACTCTTCTCTGCTTTTGAGTCTCTTCTTCTGCTGCTTCTTCAGCTTCTACCTTTTCATTAACTTTTGAAGCCTTTTCCTTTTCTTCCTCTCCTTCTTCAGCCTTTCCAGTCTCTTCAGTTTCTTCATTTGTGAGTATCTTTTCGTCCATTTTTCCTCTACAATATCTTTGTCTCTGTTCCCTGGCTTGACCTTTTCTAAAGGCTCAGTTTTAATATGGTTTAGCACTGTAGGAACTTTACACTCTACATATGGATAGGGAGATGTTCTGATAAATCTTGATTCTCCACCAGCCACAACATCGTCAAAGCTTTGAGAATCACATGGCACATGTTCATTTCTTCACAACCTTCAGCTTAATTGGCTTATATTTAGCTCTGCCAGTCTTAATTTCAAAATATCTTATCCAACATCTGCGTTAACACTGCTTCTGGAACAACATTAGACTGGATTTGGTTGAAAAAGGGTATCTCATGAGACAGATGCATATTCTCACCTTTCATTTCAGGATGAATTTGTCCTATAAGTTGTTTGAAGTGTGAGCTGATTATAGTGTGGTGAGAGCATGGGTCTTCCTGGGCTTCAATGAACAATGAGATCAATAGCCTATCACGATTTACTACCTGAAAGAGAGAGACTTCACAGTTTCATTTCTTCCCTTTCTGGGCTTTCCTCATTGAATGCTACTACAAGATAATCAATGCTTCTTTAAACAAGTCCTTACAACATGAAATAGCTACCCTAACTACTGTGGCAAGTTTACAGCTGAGTGCAACTCCAGCAATTACCTGACACACACAGAGGTTGAGGACAAGTTCTTTTTTCTACAGGGCTAAGGCTGGTGCAAGGCAAATCATCCAGCAATTTATGAGAATTCACATTTGTTAGGTTGTCTCTTCAACAATCTATATTTCACATTCCAATTAGCACGTATGCTATTAAAATACTTACTTGCATGCAAAAACAAAAACAGTGGAAAAGCTCAGCAGATCTGTAAGTTTTGAGGAAGGGTCACTGAATCCGAAACATTAACTCTGTGATTTGTTTTTCTTCATAGATGCTGCCAGGCCTGCTGTGCTTTTCCAGCAACTAATGTTTTTGTTCCTGACTTACAGCATCTACATTTTTTTCTTCGGTTTTTACTTTCAAGAAAATTCTGACTTATTATTAACTATATATTGGTTACATTTTCAGTTCATTATATGGTGAGAACTGCATTTTGCATGCAAATATCTCAATTTTCAATCCTGTATTTTGCTGCACCACAGAGTTTAAATTAGTTCTACCAAAGTATGTAAAGTATTGTTGTATTTTCATAACGTTTGTAATAAACATAATCAATTGAATTTCTTCATTTAATAAAGTGATTTACATGCATGTGCAACCCAACTACTACATGTTTCAACAAAATTCATTATTTATAATGGTGTGGTCTGATCGATCAGTTATTGCACAGCAATAAAACTTAATTTTTTTCCAATATAAAGACCATCACTGTGCAAGATTTTCATTGCCCCTTCCATGCTGGTAGTGAATCTATTATTTAATTACCTGCTTCTTTCAGAAGCTGCACTATTAATATTTACTGAATCATACAACTCTAACACACACGTTGTTTAAATGCAATAGAAGTTGCATCTCTCATATTTCTGCAAAATCCTTCCTCCTGAATTTTGAATGCAGTCTTTCAAGCCTGGAAATGTCAACTGTTAAATGAAAGGAGAACGAGAATACATCTGGGATTATTCTCCACTGCAGCACTCTATCTACGAAAAAAAAACTATAAATGTTCATCCACAAGTGCTAAAAAAAAGTATAATCAGTTGTCTTCCAAAAGCAAGTGGAGTGTTGACATTATTTCAACAACTACAGATGTAATTTGTAATAAACTTTAATCATTCTTTAATCAAGAAAGTGTAGCATTGGCAGATCTGGAGAGGAAAGATCTGAGAGGACTATTTTAGCTTACTGTTCCCAATTCTTTGATACAAAGGGCAATTGTTAATTGACACCTCCCCGACCAACACCCATCCCAAACACAAGCAAAAATATAAAATTTCAACTTCAAATTGATCTACATCAAAGCCATCCACTTTCAGTTGTAAAGGAAGCTCGATGGCAGAGATTAACCAACAGTCTTCCAGAACACATATTGCACATTTGAATATTTTATTATGTTTGTATGCCACCTTTTTTAGGATGTGGAGGTGTCAGTATTGGACTGGGCAAAATCTGAAAGCACATGACACCACGTTATTGTCCACCAGCTTTATATGAAATCACAAGTTTTCAAAGCACTGCTCCTTTGTCAAGTGCACTCAGTAGATGGAGGAAGGAGTAGTGCTCTGAAAGCTTGTGATTTCAAACAGGCCTAGTGGACTATAACCTGGTGTCATGTTATTTCTGACTTTGCCCTGTTTCAGGCTTTGGGAGACTCAAAAACTAAAAGGACGCATGCACTGCTGTTTTATTGAACTCATCTAAGGCACACACTTTCCTCCTGCCCTCTCCACTGATCAACACCTAACCCTCTTATCTTTCCATTCCACCTCTCTACCTGTTGTCTGTAACCTTGTGCCAAAGGCTTATGTACCTGGCAGCCTGCCAATTCTTAAAAATAGCTATAGCTTGGAAAAAGACAGTGACTCAACCATCTTATCCTAACCCAGTACCTCTAACTTAACAGCGCAATATCCAAGTAGTGAGCTGACACATCTCACATCAGAAATATGAAATGCCATCTTTATAGGTGGCCTAATTTGCCACCACAGAGAATCATGTGAGTTTTCTGGGAGCACTTAATTATGTCTGATATCTATTCCCAATGAGCCCAAGTTTCTCAAATGAATACTGAAACATCTGTATGGATTACTGACTGAAGTAATGCTTACATGATGTTTGATCCAACAGAAGGAATTGTTTTCAATATTATCAAAAAATGCATGTCAGCTGCAAAAAGTTCAAAATGGCACTGAACAAAATGAATGAACAAAGGCAAATACATTTTATTTTCTATTATGATTTCCAGCACAAGAAGTAGCATATTTAGTCCTTACTTTTAAACCTGCCATTCTCAAGCAGGAAAAGGGAATTAAGTTAATTAACGTATCACAATACTCTCAAATTCAAAGCTATCCTGTTCAATGTTGAATTTGTTCTTGAGTGGATTCTGCATATCAAATAAACCTAAGAAGGTAAAGCAAAAGTTTCATTGTTTCAGCATGCTCCACTAGTCAGTAAGATTATGGGTATCTGAACTTTACCTTCCAATGCTATTATTCAATTTCCTTACAGTCTAAGAATCTATTGATCTCTGTCTTGAATAATGCATACCCACAATTGTAAGATTAAATTGTTATGCTGCCTGATCCTTCCATTGTGTTAGAGCTACAATGCAGGAATTAATGTTGGACAACAACAATCTAATAGTGCTCATTGCTATAGATGTCCTACCAGCATTCAGAACCAACTGCAGTAGCAGTGGCAGTAAAGATCCTCCAGCAATCCAGCTGTCAATGCCAGTGTCAGTGGACTCTTCAAGTTGCCAATGCCAGCAAAGCGACATCTGCAGCTGAAGTGGGGCCCTGGGCACTGCAGTGGCCTGGCCTAGCAGTTGAGCCAAAGCTCTTAGTTACAGTGGGCCCAAAGCAGGGAGTCCTGGTGCCAGTGTGGCAGGACCAGCAGTGTGTTATGCCTGGAGCTGGGACTCCTGGGCCATCAAGGCATCAGCAGAGCAAGGGACATCTGCTTGCGGCCGCAGTAGGCATGGAGCTGGGACATCTGGTTATCGATGAGAAGGCAGCAGCAGCAGAGCTGGGCCCCGCTAGGTTGCAGAGCGGGTATGGGTTCAGCAGCATTAACGAGCTTGGCCCAGCAGCAAAGAAATGGCACCTAAAAAGTAGCAACTCCTACACTGGTGGGTGTGGTGCAGGTAGCACCAAGGCAATGGAGATCTCTCTTCCATTTACCAGAGACTGAGTGCCAGCGTGGACTGGGTTGGAAAGACTGTTTCTGAAATGGTTAATTCCTTATTTTGCTGATTCATTCCTAAAATCTGTAATGCTGTTTTTTTATTTATGTATTTTTCTAATTTAGCTTTTTTCTCTTAGAATTTGCTCTTAAGAATCTGTACCAAGGTACCTTTGTACTGAAGATGGTGCCCTAATGTGGCAATTTGTAAACTTTTTACTGTGTTTGTTCGAGTACATGTGACAATAAAGCTAATTCAGTTCAGACAGTGATTAAAGGCAAAGAAATTGTTGCACATGGTAGAACCAGGAAAGAGCACATCTTAGTCACAGGTTAGGAATAATGTAACCCTCCTGGTCCAGGTGTCCAATGCAGATTTCACCCAAGGCAAAAACAGCCTGGTAAGCTCCCAAAGGAGCCATTGACAAGATGCCAAATGCAAAGGATGCATCCTATTCCTGTACTTCCTTCACAGATCAGTAATTTCATGTCAGACGTTACAACCACTGATCTAGAAGATATTTTAGCATTGATAAGACAGTAGCGCTGAAGGAGGACTAGAGGAGGAGAAAGGAAAGCAGATGACTACAGATAGAGACATGAGGTTCAAGGTTGTTGAGCTGTAGATGGGGATGCGACACCTTAAGAGGGGAAACAGGCTCTTCAGCGATATAGACAAGTCTAGCAAGACAGAGTGCATTGCAGTTACTTCAAGATGAGTGACTGACATTGCACAAGACACCTTTCAATCACAAAGACGCTGGTACATTGATCTGCCAACTCCTGGAAACTCATGCGCAGCTCCTGGGCTTGGGAAGGAATGTCACGCCAGAGGTGCTGACAATCATAGCTTCATTAAGCTTTCTATCCACTACCTCCATTCATAGCACAACTGGAGACAATTTGACACCTCTCAATTGGCATCCCAAAAGTGTATCTGTGTGTTTACCAATGCTCTTTAAAGGAAAATATTTTTCAGGTCCCCTTTCATGTATAACCTCAGAAAGGAAATTCAGCTCAGCTAGTTTGACAGGATCTGAGAAAAAGCACAGAAAGAAAGGGAACATTGCTGGAGTCACCATTCTGGAATGTTCACATTGAAAAGATTAAATTTATGAAATTTGTCAGGGATTAAAATGAGGCTGAAGACATTGCCCGACTTGTGCTTGAAGGAAAACACGGGGAAAACCATTAAACATTGAAGACAATTATGAGATTAAGGTTGAAAAAGAGAAATAAAAAAGTGCATCTAAATTCTTAGATGCTAAGAATCTCTTAATTTGTTCTGGGAAAACAGAATGTCTACTTCAAAGAAAATATGAAACATATCCATGAAGTAGGTTATGAAATTATGTTGACCTTTGAAAAGAAAGTTCTGTTTTATAAAATAAAATATAACTTGCGTACAAAAATAATGCTTAATCAATGCTGCTTTTATTATTTTATAGCATATGCATTAGAAGACCAAATATTGTATATCCTTTCAGCTTATATATGGGAAGTTTGATTTCTTTTTAAACAATGTTCACATTCTCTACAAAGCTTATAACAAGATCAGACACTGTCTTCTGATCCAAGCAAAAATGTTTCTAAGCATCATTGTTTTCATCATGAAAAATTACCAGGAAACCCGTAAGTTTGAGCTTTGTGACCTGGAAGAGTAAGGCAATGATGAATACCTGTTAAAAAGTTCTGGCAAATTACTAAATATAAAATATGTAATTTTTTTCAAAAGGCACTGCATGATCTGCTGAATGTTTCAAAAATCTACTCATTTTACCCAGAAGGTTACACTGAGAAAATATTCAAAATAAAGGATGTAGAAGAAGAGTTTACTAGTAAAGAGGATCCTTAAACTCAGAAAATGTGCTGTAGTTTTGAAGCAGTTCACAATGTAATCAGGATATGTTGACAGGCCACTTTCATTACAATTTGTGTAGAAAAGTGAGGTGGAGCATTTCAGAGACTCCTGAAGCATGAACTTAGCCATCCTTAGTAATTGTAAGAAACATTTGACAAAATAATATTATCCATATTTCAGTATCCTTTGAGCGCAGACTGGTTGATACGGCGTTCGTTTTAAGATTAAAAAGTGAGTAAAACAGGGTACCCTCTCCCCACGGAGATCCATGTGTCAAAATATTATTTTTCTAGCCCCCGATTATTCTAAGTAACTATCATTCCTAGTCTTGAAACAGAAGCAGAGAACCTTGTAGATATGTTGACAGTATGAAGTACAAAGGCTGGATTGTAGTTTGACTGAGAAAGTTTGGTTGACTTGCCAATTTAACATGTTGCGTTAAATCTTTTCCATCACCTTCTTTAATTATCTTACCATTTACTGGTTACATTTCATCTTTTATGTAAGAACATAATGATAGACAAAAATGAGAACAGGATAAATCTAATTCCTGCATTACCATTCTGAGACTTGCAAGGAATATGAATAACACAAGTATGAAGTGATCACTGTAATCAATCTCTAACAAATTGACTACAATTGAGCATAGACATGAAATGAGGTAAACCCCAGTGATGCACTCCTTTGGAAACCATTTGGGATAAATATTAATCCCTGCTTGCACATATATTCATGATGGGCTTGAGAAAGACAAGGGCTGGATGCCGTCTCTATAAGTAAGACCTGACAAAGTGTTAACTTTTGGTTAACCACAGCAAGTTTGGCAGCTGTTGACTGGGGGAGAAAGTTCTGTTATTATCACGTGTGAATAAATACTTGTTAAGAACAAATTGTTTGTTGTTTCCATTCTTTCTATGATTACCAGTAATATTCTTCCAGTAAGCATGGAACACTTAATAAAAGAGAATACAGAAAATACTTCATTCATATAAAACACATGATCAGCTTAGATAATTACAAAGAGAAATTTTCAGTTTGCCTCTCTACCTGTTAAGCTCTTCAAAGAATTGTTATGTGTCATCAGTAAAGCCTTCTAATGCATCTGTTCCTGAAAACTTTAAAAACAATCTATTGAGGTAATAGTCATAGAAGCTCTGAAAGCTAATTCTACAATAAAAATACCCCACCGTTGCTCCTATCTTATAAAGGTATTGCTACCATCTGGGACGTCTTGCACAGATTCTCTGTCACTGATCTTTCTTATGAAATGAGTTGAATTACTGATACCAGTTGGGAAAAATGCCCAAAAATGTCCTAGGGAGAGTTAGAGCTTAAATTTGATGAATGCTAAAGAGGCTCATTGCATATTATGTAATAGCTTTAAATAACATTACTTACATATCTTCTTGTCAGCTATCAGGCTGAACCTAAGGGGTACTATATACTAATGTGCAAACATGATAGGGGCAGCAGTGGACCACTCAATCCATGGTCTGCCATTCAATTAGGTTATAGCTAATCCATTTATGTTTCAAACCCCACATTTTCATCTATCCACAATAGCACTACTCTATCTGCCTCTGCTTTAAAAATATTTCATTGCATTACTTGTACCATCTTCTGAAGCAAAGAGTTTCAAAGACACCCTCTGAAGGAAAAGAAAATTCTTCTCATCTCTGTCTCAAAGGCCCTTGATTCTCAACTCAAGTATATATTTTTAGATAAAACACTAACTGTAAAACCAGAATGTGAGCCAGACTTTCTTTTGTTGTACCCCAAAGCTGTTGCGCTTACTTTGGAAAAGCAGTTGCTGCAAGGTAGTCCCTATTGACCCTTAAGTCTCGCAGATATCCAACATGCAATTCAGGCTTCTTTCCACAGAGGTGCTATATTAATACAAGTTGATTATGCTATCTCAGCTGCCCTGAAACAAACTCTTGATAAGCATGCTTTGACATCTTGAGCTGCAGGAACATTGCTAGTGTTTGAACACAACCATTTAGCTGATTACAATGGCATGTTTCTAAACATGGATCAGTAAATCAATAATGCTTCCAAACTTCAGCATTCGTAA
This sequence comes from Stegostoma tigrinum, assembly GCF_030684315.1. Classification (NCBI taxonomy): domain Eukaryota; kingdom Metazoa; phylum Chordata; class Chondrichthyes; order Orectolobiformes; family Stegostomatidae; genus Stegostoma; species Stegostoma tigrinum. The sequence goes on along the minus strand of NC_081356.1, from coordinate 33,921,413 downwards.
TTTGACAAAAGTGAAACACACCAAGACACATCCTTGCATAATCAACTGTCCTGATGCATGCAGCAATGAACTGGCAACAATCCAAGAAACATTGTTTTTTTTTCAAACTTCATTATGCAAAATAAATAGAAAAAGATAATTGTGTTATGGTTCACATTTTACATGCTGTGGTTAGCATATTTTTAGAATAAATAATGCATGCTATTCGAACAACCATGTGATTAAAACTCCCTGACTAAAATTCAAGGTTGAATGCCAAATTGAAATAAAGCACTGGAATGAATGTGGTTGGGTAGGTTCAAATTTACTCAGAAAGACATTAATTTGTTACAACTCAGATAGCTTTAACATGGAAAATATTACATAGACTATTAATACTCTAATCTCCCATGGACAGTTTAATATTTAGTATATACTTATCACTGCGTAAATGCTATGGTACCTGTACTTTTATGCCCAAGCACAAGTACACCTGTAGAAGACCACTATAAACAACTGCTTCTAAAATTTGAGTAAAATAAGGATTAACTGTAAAAACTTGCACTTTTCTGTCTTGAATCAGAAAAAAGCCATCCTGAAAGCTTAACTTTAAGCAGGAAAATAGTATATCTTGAATCTGTAAGAAAACATGTTTCACTGGAAACAGTTGGGGAAATGCAAAGCACATGATCTTTATGACCAATAGCAGATATTCCATGACATCGTAGATGATGAAGCAGGACTTTCGCTATTATAGTGGAATGCAGAGGCACAAAGGCAGGATGGTCATGGGGTTTCCGCTTCAAAAATGGAAGAATTTGGAATTTGGTGGAAAGAATTTGCAAAACAGCTGCCTTAGTCAATGAAACAACACTTCCCTTTTGTTTTTATTCAGCTCCAGGATGATCAGACACACAAACTGTTAGAAAACGTTTTAGTAATCAACTAATCCTGAAGAAGGAGCAAGGCTCAGAAAGCTTGTGTTTTCAAATAAACCTGTTGGGCTATAACCTGGGATCATGTGATTTCTGATCTTGTCCATCCCAGTCCAACACTAGCACGTTCATGTGAAAGATTAAGAACATTGGTCCCAATATTCATTTCTGTCAGACTGAGAACTGAACAGTAAATGTGTTCAAAATTATATCACAGCAGTAACCCCCACATACTTGCCAACACAGAAGTGACTATTTTGATTGAAGCTTTAAGCTGGATGGCTAAAATCCCACCAGCAATGGATGGGTGCCTCATTACATGCCAACAGACTCCCAGCCACTCAAATAAAAACACACTCCAATGTCTTCTTTTGGAAATCTACTAGAGTTCAAGAAATGTATTATCTAAAATAAATTGCAAAATCATGAAGATTTCACTTTGAAATTTCTGCATTCATAAAAATTGCATTCAAATTTTTGTGATGTGCAACCAATAACCCATTGATAATGGAAGGATTTGCATTTAAATCATTCTTTGCTGTTAAAATCCCTATAGAGAAAGATAATTTTTAAAATGATGAATTTCCCAAACTGGCAACAGAAATTAAAGCAAGATAAGGTTTCATATTTCAAGGTTTTTACAGTAACAGGCTAAATAAATCAACACAAATTAAATGTTCCTTAATTGACAACTAATATTTGAATCTAAAGAAAAGGCACTGCCACTTTAACTAACGAATGTAACTGAGTTATGTCACAACACTTTCCTCTGTACACCACATTCCCAGCAGATATGTCACATCACAGTGCAATGATCAAGTTATACCCAATTTTGCAGCAGTCCCATTTCTCTATACTAGAGGACGTTGAATCTTATAGCAACTTTGTGTTTGCATTGTTATGACCTCAGCTGATGGATGCTGAACAAGTCAGATTCCAAAATGAAATCTGGCTTGATTGTCAAATGTTTTATTTTTAGTTTTGCTTACCACGACACTTAGTCATTGAACAGATTCAGACATGGTTGCCACATTTTTTTTATACAAGAACGTAAGATTATAATGCAAAACAAAAGCTATATACATTTCAGTCAAATGAAAAGATCTTAACAAAGATTTAATGTTTTTACCAGCAATATCCTCTTCAGAAATTCAATTTTAGAGTAGAGATATTACTCCAGCCCTAACATACCAATTTCTAATATAACCAGCTCAACTTTTCCTTTTTGAACTGTGGGAGCAATTTTAAAGTTTTTTTTTGGTTCTAAAGGTCTAAATCTCGCTTCTGATCTAACAGCTTTACAACATCCATACAAACTCTCACTGTATTCTTCACAAAGAAGAGACTTCACAAACAAACCTTCTGATTTGCTCGGTCAAACTGTTTGCCTGAAGTGAAAAGCTGATCCTTCTGCAAGGATGAATTCTTCTGAAATGAACACAAACGAAGCTGCAAGTTTCCTTAAAATTCGAGGTTTTGCGTATGTCATAAACTCAATCATGGGCTGACCTTACATTTTCTTTGCAAAGCCTGAGTGACTTTGTGTTCTGTGGAATGACCTTGCTGCTAGGCTGTGTGGATTGTTTTAACTGTATCTTGCGGAACTTGCATCATTAAAATGGCAGCCTGACCAATCATGGGAGGTAGCATGTCAGAATTGTAGCCCCATCTTACCACATGCCGTTCCTAGATCAACACACCACTCACCACTACGACCTTTGTAGCCAAGCCATCTTCCAAAGCCTGCTGCACACCTTAAAGCAGCAAATGCCATCTGGAAGATGTGCTGTTCGGCTGTGGGAGAAGCAAGGTGAGAAAGAGAGGAAGTGAAGATGGCCCTACTGCTCCAAAGGGTAGGAATTTCACTTGCTGTGGGTTATGATATCAGTTCCACACTTGCTTCAGCCTGACGCTGCCCCTCTGTACAGATCATATCTGAAATATCACCAGGGGCCGGCTATATTACAAGTGTAAGTATGGGGTCACGATGCATACGTGTCCATTGTGTTGGGACCTGACAAACAGCTTGATAATGGTTGGGATAATTTGCTGCTACCAATGTACTTGGGATTCAGTCCATGCTGTCTCTCTCACCTACCTTGCGACTCAGCCCGTGTTGACTCCCATCCACCTTGGGACTCGGCCTGCGCCTGGTCCAGTCTGCCACAAGACTTGGAACACCAGGGAAGCAGACCCAGAGCAGCATGTAGGCAGTGAGAGCAGGTAGGGAGTATGTGGGGACAATCTTTACCTTTGAACTTGCCTTAGAACATTATAATGTTTATCCCTTAATATTTTCCTATTTTTAATTTATTTTCAGCTCTGTAATTAAACAACTGTTTTTATTCCCCTACTGTGTCCAAGAATTGTACCTAAGATGTTGCCATTAGAAGGCCAGTGTTGTAGAAGTTTTTCACTGTACTCCTACAATGGAGTGCACGTGACAATAGATGGATATTGCGTTATGTTGCATTAATGTCAGGAAGGATAAGACAGTAGAGGGATTTGCAAACAAGGGTGAGAATTTTAAAATCAAAGTGTTACCAGTTTAGGTGCTATTTTAAGCCAGCAAGCATGGGGGTAATAGGTCAATGAAACTTGGAATGAGGAAGGGGATGAATAAAAGTGCAGATCATTGTTTCTTGTCCTACCAATACCATTGTTACCTCCACAGACCCCTGTGCTACTATGGCAGTGTAGAGTCTCCCAGTCAGTCATGCCATCTTTGGAATCCAAAAGGAATTGCTTTACTTTATAACATGTTAGTGTATGCTGAAAGCCATCTTTACAATTTCAAATTTATAGTTGGTATGCCTTGTTAAACATTTCGTTTTGCAGAATAAAAACAAGGCCTACAAGGCTGTCAGCAGATCTAGTGAAATGACATTTGAAATATATTATAAGATGGAGATGGAAAAGTAATGCTTAATTTTTGTGCTGTCCATCCTTTCTGTGCGTTAGGATGATTGTGGTAACATTTCCTCGATGTTAGAAGTAATGATAGTCATATCTACTTAATTTTAACAGTTGAAAAATATCCTCATTATCTCTCGTTGATGCTTCAATTCGAACAGAAACATTGGTAAGGCCATTTATTCCCTTTGACTCATTGCTCAGTCTCCTAATTCCATCCACCTCTCCTGTCTCCAGCATATCGTTAATATCCTTGAACCAGCAAAAAAATCTACTGATCTCGGAATCAAAATGATGAATTGAGAAAGCATCTACCATCTAATGTGTCACAGCGTACCACACATTTGCCATCCTTAGCATAAAAAATTCTATCCTACAACTCTCCTGAATGACCCATTTTTCATAAAAGGTTATCTTACCCTTTATAGCTATCGGTGGGAAAATATTTTTCAATCTAATCTATCAATTATTTCCAAAGCAGCCAATCAATCAAATCACTTCTTAAACTTTCCATACTCTGAAGAAAAGAATCCTAATTTATTAAATCTCTCGAACCCTTGGGATCCTGGTAACATTCTGGTAAATAAGCTCAATATTTCTTTCCAATACAAGATGCCAAGAATTGTGTAAAGGATTCCGGTTATGTTCTAAACAAAGCTTTATGCAGCTGTATTTAAGCTTCCATTTATATTCCAGCCCTCTCGTTCTTAAGGCTAGTATTCTATTTTGGTGCTTTTGTTTTTGGGCGAACTGCTAAATTTAGTTTGAGGCTGACATGAAAATTGATGGGAGAGTGGATAGTGAAGGGGTTATGTAAGATTACAAAGAGAGGTGTTGCATTTTGGCAAAACAATCAAGGGCAGGGCTTATACAATTAATGATCGGGCCTGGGTAGTGTTGTAGAATAGACACATCCATGGGTTCAGGAATATAATTCTTTGGAATTTCTATCACAGGTAGACAAGGGGGGGCAGAAAGGTGTTTAGCATGTTAGCCTTCATTGTTCAGACCTTTGTGTTTAGGAGTTGGGACATCAAGTTGAAGTTGTATAGGATGTTGGTCAGGCTTCTTCAGCACTACTGTATACAGTACTGGTCGCCCTACTATAGGAAGGATATTATTAAGCTAGAGAGAGTTTAGATGAGATTTACCAGGATGTTGCCAGGAATGGAGGGTTTGACTTATAAAAATAGGCTGGGTAGGCTTACAAGGTAAGTTGTATAAAAGGTGCAAGAAGCAACTTTTTGATAGAGAGTGGCTTGTGTATGAAACAAACTGCCAGCAAAAGTGGAGGATGCAGATGCAGTTGCAGCATTTAAAAGCCATTTGGATAAATACATGAATCGGAAAGTCTTGGAGGGATATAGGCCAAGCAGTGTGACTGGTTTAGGTTGGTAACATGGCCGGCATGGATTTGTTGGACTGAAGGGTCTGTTTCCGTGCTTTATGACTCTCATATTTGTACATGGATTGTGAAATATTTTTGAATCTCCTGATGCCAGTTTAATTCAAGTAACAATATTCAGGCAAAGGCTGATACTTAACATATTTGGTTGCAAGTGGGATGCCAGAATTGTTGCAGCACCGAAAGAGATTATTCAGCCTACATTACTTGCACCAGCCCTCCAAATAAACAATTCACTTGGTACCATTCTCCTACCTTCTCCCATACCCCTGCACATTCTTGATTTTCAGATAATCGTCCAGCTTCCTTTTGAATGCTTCAAAATTGAACCAGCTTCCATGACAATTTCAGACTGTGCATTCCAGAAATCAATCATGCAGTGTGTGAAAACATACTCTTTTCATGTTGTTTTTGCTTCTGTAACCAATTATTTAAATTTGCCACCGTCTCATTCTTAATCCCTTCTAAAGTGAGATTAATTTCTCCTTATCTACTTCCAAAATACCCACACTTTAAAACTGAACTTTATTAGATCAGTTAATGAAAAGCGCTAATGATATCTTAAACTTTAACCTTTACAAAATTGCCTTTCAAGGTCATGCTGGCTGCTCTATTAAAATCACTTTGGCACCCTTGAAACATATTCAAGTTAAATTGCAGCAAAGTAATTTGATTGATTTGTGTAAGTGCACTGACTGCTCATTAAATGTAAGTGACAGGGCACAACCGATGGGGCATGATGCCAGTGAGGTTAAGGCTCTTGTTTTAAAGGTATGATCGATCAGGCAGTCACGTCTTTGTAATTTCAAGTTTGCTGTCTGATAATTCTAAATTGCGTGGAGGTGGTGATGAATAGCAGAGGGAAGGAACTCCAAAGTTTGAAAATTTTAGAAAGCTGTGACAAACTTTCTCCAGATGAAATTCTGGCTTACTCGGCAAAAACCTTCAAGTACATCAATCATGCATTACATACGTGTTTAGCTTACCTCTTCCTTTTTTTGCTGGAAAAACTGCAAGAACCCATCACTTTATTATTGCAGCATTCACAGAGCTGGGATACGTTATTGAACAATCAACAAAATCAACTTTAGCACAGTCTCACCGATTAGTAAGTAGGCATTGACCACAAATTGCAAACTGGTGTAACATTATAGCAGGGAAGTGTGCAGCCTATAGCAGTAATGGTGTGTGAAAGATGCGGGGGTCACGTCTCACTGGGAAGACATTTCTGAAAATTTCTTTCCAAACACTGCTTTAAGTGAACTGTTTCATCAGTATGCTTTGTGAGCACACAGTAATTACAATGTTTGTTTCCTCATTGATTATGTACTCTCTTGGTTCATTGGGCATTGGGTATCTTAAGATGCATGCTTTGAAGCAGAGATAACAAAGTGTGGAGCTGGATGAACGCAGCAGGCCAAGCAGCAACTTAGGAGCACAAAAGCTGACATTTCGGGCCTAGATCCTTCATGGCTTTCGTTGAACTGCTGTTATTCCTAGTCCTCAGTATCCGAGTTCTTCCTTATCCTGGATCAAGGCTCTCTCAATCTCAATAACACTGTAATGCCCTTTAATTACATTGATGTGTTAATAAATCAAAGAATTGCTATTAAGCCCATCACATCCACACCACCTCTCTGAGCATTTTGACTTGTCAATTTCCTGCCTTTTCACTGTTATCACTGACATTGTTTTCACAGGAATAATCAACCAATGCCTTCATGATTGCCTGTATTAAACCTATCTGCAAAACACATTCTATCTCCTAACTACTCGCAGAGTGACAGCATATCTTTTCCCTACCTTGCATTTGCATTTTTTTTTGCAAAACGGTTTGAATTTGGGTGTGCTGGTTCTTGATCCTTTTACGAGCGTGAACAGTTTTTCCCCACTTACTCTGTCTAGGCTGGTGATGGTTTTGAAAAATTCTACCAAATGTTCTATTGGCCTCTCTTCTCCAAGGAAAGCTGTCCTAATTGCTCCAACCTATCACCACCATTGAACTTTCTCATCCTTGGAACCATTCTAATAATCTCTTTAACACTCTTTCCAATGTGTTCACATCTCTCCAAAAGTGTGGTGCTCTTTACAACTTACGTAGAACATAGAACAGTACAGCACAGTACAGGCCCTCTGGTCTACGATGTTGTGCTGGCCTATTATCCTACAAAGATCAAACTACCCTGAATACTCTACATTATACTATCATCCATGTGCCTATTCAAGAGCCGCTTAAATGTCTCTAATGTATCTAACTCCACTACCATTGCCAGCAGCGCATTCCACACACCAACACTCTCTGTGTAAAGAGCCCACCTCTGGCATCTCCCCTGCACCTTCCTCCAATCACCTTAAAATTATACCCCCTTGTAATAATCATTTTCGCCCTGGGAAAAAGGTCTCTAGATATCCAGTATTCCAGCTGAGAGCAAACTAGTCTTTTATATTGGTTCAACATAACATCTTTGCTCCTGCACACTCTACCCAATTATTGAAGCACAAAAAAAACTGAATGACTTATGGACACTTCTCTTTACCTCTCCTGCCATCTCTACTGATGCATTCATGGATAATGCCGAGTTCTGTGCTCCTGCACACCCTGTAATGTATTACCCTATTTTGTACACTACTTTCCCATGTTCTTCATAACAAAATGTATCATCTCACACTTCCTTTAAAAGATGCGGTGGTTTCTTGGGGGCAGAGTAATCTCCTGATCTACATTCTGGTGATCAGAGTAGTGGGGGTTAAGGAGCATTGGCAATGAACCTTCCAGACCATTGCTTCTCAGTTGGCCTCTATTTTAATATTGTTTTCATTTTCAGGAATAGATAGTTTAGATTAGATAGGAAGTGTTTATATTTACAGCGATGTAGCATAGGTTTGATAGACTAAAAGGTGACCTAGTCCCCATTGCTGTTAGTTCTTGTCTCATTCTCTACACTAAGAATTCTGAACTATTTCTTAACTTTAGAGTCATCAGGGAAAATCTTTACTTTAACATTTTATATAAATTTAGTAGCAATTGATGCATTTTGATTTAAAAGTGTACAAATGACAGTGTTGGATACAATGTGGCAAAAATTGAAGATAAATTACAAATAAACGGACATATTCCAGTACAAAGGCAGAGGAACATAAAAGTAGACAGAATTTTCAATCTATTTGCTTACTAACAATGTGCATTGGATATTGAAAATGCAGAATTTACTTTTAGATTTATTACAAATTGTATAAATTTATATTGCCATGAATTTGGCCATGCTTGAACTGGTCATAGTTGGATGAGAAGTCTGATTAAAGGTCTTCAACCTCAAACATTAACTTGGGTTATCTCCACAGATGCTGCCTAACTTAGTATGCTTTCCATGTATTTTTTTTATCATATCTGCATGTTTGTATGTGGATCATTCCTCTATCCATCTGTATTGCAATATCTACTTGTGTCACGCTGCTGAAAACACTGGACAATCAGGACATTAATATGCCGTATTTTGGCACAGGTCTTAGAACACATTTCAGCTCGGGTCAACATGGCATTTTTAACATTAGAAAAGGCAAAAATTGCATTTTGTTTTAAATAGTTGTGATCTTCAGGAGCATGTGTGCAGTAAAATCATGCATAAAGGGGAAGGTGACAGTCTAGTGATATTACCACTAGACTAATCAACCGGAAACCCAGGTAATGTCCTGGGGACGTGGGTGTGAATATTGCCATGGCAGATGGTGGAATTCAAATTCAATATAAATTTATTAAGAGTTAAGAGTTTAATGATGGCCATGTCATTTATCAGGGGAGGGGTGGAATGTCTAATACACTAGCATCCTTTAGAGAAGGAAACTGACATCCTTACCTGGTCTGGCCTACAAGGGACTCCAGATCCATTGCAATGTAGTTGATTCGTGACTCTTAACTGGGCAATTAGGGATGGGCCAGCCTGTCCCACATCCTGTGAATGAATAAAAAACATATACACACATATCTGCTGTAATCAGTCGTGATCAAGGTGACAGAACATCCGCAATTGTTGCAGTTCCTGTAACACTGCGATTTCTCACTCTGCAAAGTAACAGTTGAGTATGACCTGGAGAGTATACCAACAATGGATATCCTGGGCCATATCATCATGGAATAATGAACAGTTTCTCTTTCCCATTGCACATAGAAATACACACAGTTATCAATAACAGTGTTAGTCCCATCCTCATTCTTCTGCTTTATGCAAAAGATATTTAAGTTTATACTGTAAATAAATTGCCAGCCAACCAAATTTGAGACCAACAAGTTATCGCTAAAGTTACATCTTTAGTGCTGTTTATTTATTCACTGTCATTCTATCTCAGGAAAAAGATACACAGTGAACTTAGATATTCAACATTCTCAGCTACCCTGGTGAAAACTTGCATTTCAGATTAGCTGCGCCTGTAGCAAAATTGTACCAATACAGCTGTGACATTGGGATGAAACTGACAATGTGCAATAATGCTGTTGTGTCCTCAAAATGAGGGACAAGTCAAATATGGTCAATTGCCAGTCAACCCAATCATCTGCCAACTGATGAATGGGTGTGGTTGACAATGCTATCAAATGGCACTGGCTCACCAGAAACCTGCTCACTGAATGTTCAATTTATTTCCTCTAAGATCACTTGTCGTCAGACCCCATCACAGCTTAGGTTCAAAAATGGCCAAAAGAGCTGAATGCCCTGGCCTAACCGTCTCCACCCACTTCACCATCACTGCTTTTAAGAAAAGATATAATTTAATTGAGAAGATTCACTAGAATTCTAATATGGAGGGATTGCCTTATGACTATAGGTTAAACAGGTTGTGATTTCTACTCACTGCAGTTTAGAAGAATAGAAGTGATCTCACTTAAACTTATATGATTCTGAAGGAGCTTGAAAGAGTAAATGCTGAGAGGATGTTTCCCCTCATGAGAGACTCTAGGACTGGAGGATATAGTCACAGGAGAAAGGGATGAGATGACTGAGATAGGGGGGTATTACTTCTCTCAGAGAGTTGTGTGACGTCTTCCTATTTCTTATGGTCTTATGTTCTTATTTGCCAATGACTGTACAATGTTCAGCACCATTTCCAGTTCTTAAGTTACTGATGCAGTCCATGTCCAGAAAGAGTAGGATGTGGCCAAAATCCAAGTTTGGGCAAATAGAATGTGACATTTGTGCTATTCAAATATGAGGCAATGACCTTCACCAACAAAAGAGACCTAACCAGCACCCTTGACAGTTAATAGCATTATCACTTCCAACCAGTGAAGCCTATATCATAGCGTGACATAACAATCCTGTAATGTGGGCATCACTAGCTGGACCAGCATTTATTGCCCTTAGCTGCCTTTGAAAAGTGGTGGTGAGCTGTCATCTTCAACCATAAGTATACCCACAATGCCATAATGGAGGAAATTCATGAATATCTTTTGTATAATTAAAAGGATAGCAATTTATTTCTAAGCCTGGAGGATGAGTGCCTTTGACGGGAACCTGCAGGTGGTGGTGTTCTTATGTATCTGTTGCCCTTGTCCTTCGTTATGGTAGGGATCATATGTTTGAAAGCTGCAGCCTAAAGAGCTTTCATGAATTTCTACTCTGCATCTTATAGATGGTACACACTCTTGCTGAGCATTGGTTGTAGAGGGAGTGGATATTTGTGGATGTGGTACCAAGCATGCCGGTGTTTTATTATTAAATGTTGTCAAGTTTCTTTTGTTCTGTTGGAGCTGCAGTCAATGAGGTAATTTAGGAGCATTCCATCATACTCCTGACTTGAGCCTTTTAGATGGTAGACAGGCACTGGAGAGTTAGGAGGTGAGTTAGTCACTGCAGGATTCCTAGTCTCTGAGTCAATTTTGAAGCCATTGTATTTGCATGGCCAGTCCCACTCAGTATCTGGCCGATGGTAACCCCAAGAAGGATATTAGTAGTTAAGAATTCATAAAGAGATGCACACATATATATGTATATATAGCCCGAATCTGGATATTTCCAGGTCTTTCTATATTTAGACATGAACTACCTAAAGTGTTGAAAATTGTGCTGAACACTGAGTAGCCAGAGCAAGTATTCTTACTTTTGACCTTATGACGCAGGGCAGATCTTTGATGAAGTAATTGAAGATGATTGGGCCTTGGACAATACCCTGAAGAACTCCTGCAGTGTTGACCTGGAGCAAAGATGAATGACCTTCAGAACCACATCATTTTCCTTTGTGCTAGATATGACTTCAACCAGTGAGAAGTTTGCCCCCTGATTTCCATTGAATTCCAGTCTTGTTAGAGCTCCTTGATGCCACACTTTGTCAGATGCAGCACTGATATCAAAGGCAGTCACTGTCTCCTCATCTTTGGAATTCAGCACTTTCATTCACATTTAGATCAAAGTAATAATAAGGTGAGGAGATGAGTAGCCCTGGAAAAATCGAAACCTGCTGTCAGCGAGCATGTTATTGGTCAGCAAATGCTAAAGATAGCATTATTAGGGAGGTGATAATCTAATGGTATTATCACTGGTACACACTGACGCAGATGATGTTCTGGATACCTGGGTTCAAATCCCACCATGATAGGTGGTAGAATTTGAATTCAATAAGGGAAAAAAAGTCTAGAATTAAGAGCCTAACGATGACCACGGATGTGTTATTGGGAAAAGCCCATCTGGTTCAGGAATGCCACTTAGGAAAGGAAACTGCTGTCCTGACATATCTGGCCTACATATAACTCCAGGCCCACACCAATGTGGTTGGCTCTTAACTGCCCTCTGGGCAATTAGGGATGGGAAATAAATGCTGGCGAGGAATGTCCTCATCCTGTGAATAAATTTTAAAAAAGATAGTTTTCCTGATGCTTATGTCCTGTGATTATATTGTGGAATTAAAGAAGGTGGTTTCCATTGAACTTTTTTTTAGCGGATAACAGCTGTCATGGCAGATGTTGCAAGGCTGTGTACATGTTGTGCCACATGGCAACTGCACCGCTTCACAATTCTCATAATCAATATAAGTTTACCAAATAGCAATTAACAGTCTATCACTATTTGGTGTTGAAAATACGTATGTATATATGCCCTTGCAGATATACATATGTATGTTTATGCACATATATATATATGTTCATGAATATCTTTTGTATAATTAAAAGGATAGCAATATATTTCTAAGCCTGGAGGGTGAGTGCCTTTGACGGGAACTTGCAGGTGGTCCAGATGGTAGGGGTCATTATATATATATATATATATATATGTGTGTGTGTGTGTGTGTGTGTGCATAAACATACATATGTATATCTGCAAGGGCATATATATACACATGTATTTTCAACACCAAATAGTGATAGACTGTTAATTGCTATTTGGTAAACTTATATTGATTATGAGAATTGTGAAGCAGTGTAGTTGCCATGTGGCACAACATGTACACAGCCTTGCAACATCTGCTACGACAGCTGTTATCAGCTAAAAAAAATAAGTTCAATGGAAACCACCTTCTTTAATTCCACAATACATTTTTTTTAAGAATGGATACTTCACATTGACCTAAAAGCAATCATTTCATTGGATTGCTCCATAATGGTTTTAGGCTAAATTTCTTGACTGGAATTTGTGGCAGAATAGTGTGCAATTTTCCAAAAAAATTCCTGTAATTTCGTGAAAATTTCACAGTAGCATCGTACATCTGGAAAAATGATTTTAGTAAATGTGTCTTCAGGTCCTTGGGTATAAAATTGGTAATATCTTCTGCAGTGTATCTCACAGCATTCATTGCAATATCAAAGAAGCAGACGATCAGAGTTTTAAATACAGTAATTGAAAAAACACACTTCCAGTGAAATTATATGAACTGGTATTGATTATGAATACATATACCTAATAAATTTAAAAATAACCTGAGTTACCATCAAAGTTACGAAATGAATTATTTTCAAAAATGCAAAGGAATCAAATTGAAGCAAGTTGTATTTGTTGCAAAAACATAATATTATTCAAATCCAGAGTGGCAATTGTCATGCACTCATTCATTTGTTGGGACCACTTTTGCAGACAATTCCATGGTTTTCAGTGTTTATTTCTACTTCAGGAGATCTCAAAGCATTTTACAGCCAATTAAGTACATTTGAAATGCAGTTACATTTGTAACTTGGGAAATTTGGTAGCCAAGCTGTGAACAGCATGTTCCTACAAACAACAATATGATAATGAACAAAGAGCAGTTTTCTTCAGTGACTTTTTTTATTCCTTCATCAGATATGAGAATTCTAGCGAGAACATCTTTTGTTACCCATTCCGGTGGCAGTCAAGCAAGTCGCTGTGCATTTGCAGCCAGAAGGGGGTCTGACTAGGTATGAAAGGCAGATCTATCTCCTTGCCTAATGGCATTAGTGAACCAGATGGGCTCTTACTACAATCATGTTCAAAGGTCACCATTACTGAGATGATCTTTCAATCCAGATCTTTATTCATTTCAATATTAAATTGCATAAATTGCTGTGCTGGCAGTTCATCACAAGAATGCAGTGCTTTTGTCTGCGCATCTGGATAAGCAGCCCAGTGTCATAACCACAACACAGCAGCTCCTCTCTGAAAGCATATAAGACATACAGGGCATATACAAGACACCAAGGAGAGCTACTTTGCTCTTTGCTCTTCCCTGAAATGCAACTTATGCCCAGCCTGACAAGGCAGCCAGAACTTTAGTTTAACATCTCATTCCAAAAAATGGCACCCTTTGATAATTCAGCAGTCCCTTAGTGCTGCAGTATATATTGCTGTGATGCCAATGGATTATAGTTTGGTAATGTTTTGACATCTCCACACCTTACGAGCTTCAAAGCTGACAGTTTGGGGAATGACACTGCAAATCATTACTCTTTTTAATTGAAAATATCTTCCTTCCTATGGCCTCCCTTGCCAATTTGGAAACTTGCCTTACTGTGCTGTTGTATTGATTTAAAATTTAAAGAAGCTTTCACTCACTAATGTCGAATACACTTTTCTCACTCTCAACACTAACTCAATTTTCACCTGGTCTGAATATAAACTAAAGGTTCAAATAAAATCACTGCTTATCTCAACCTTGGTCATAACATTTGCAGGTTAATATAATAGTCATTTTTCACAATAAGGAACTTAGCAACTAATCTAACTGTCCATGAATTTATGCCATGACAAATGCATATCTTAATTTTATCAGGATTTCTAACTACTTACATTTTGTTTTCTCAACAATTTCAAACACAAACAGATGACCCCAGCATATTATTTTCAGATCATAGGCATTGCATTAATTAATTTTCAATTCTTTAAGAGCCCCTTGGTTAATTGTGATCCTTGGTGAACTCATTGGAAATACATTGCCCATCTAATCCATAGCAGGTATCCAGGGAGCATTCTAAACAAAACTGTCATCACCTTGAGATATCTCATTTGATGTACTTGTGAGGATTGCAATTAACTGGTTATAGAAATTGAATCATATCACAACTTGGAAAGGAATGGAAAAGATTTGCATTTATTTGTACTCTATCTGGTCAGACTTCAGTCAACTCCAAAGGATTGCTCATGCCCTTAAGAATCTCTAGAGGTCAGAAGGTGAGCTCTTAACAAGCTCATCAATCTGCTCTACGATTTTCCATGCTCTCCAATCTACTCACACCCTTGAGAAAACCATCAGATTTGGAAATGGATAGTGCAAATCGGCATCCACTTTGCTGGTGATTTGTCTTTGCCTCCAGATTGAAGGCTTTGCCTGATGTGACTATAAATGTTATTTTAACATAGGAAATCAAGGAACATGATATTGAAGGACCCATCTGAGGAATTTTGTGGTTCATTAATATCTGCAAATATCATATTCATAATCACCTTAGTGCATGGGATAACCTTAAGCTGTTTGGTGACAAATAGCTTCCATCAGCATGAAATGATTCAAGTGAAGTCTGAGACTTTATATTCTCAACTGACTTGCTACAATACAGTGATGATGCTATCGGCATGTCTCTTAAAGGTATACTGACTTACCTTGTAAGACAGAATACAATATCCCCCATTTTCCTAACTTTAATAAATTATTCTAGAAAATACAGACATACGTGGATATTTGTGATCAATCTGACAGACCTACAAACAGATTAAAGCAGAGTTTTTACAAGATTTACAATTCAAACTTCAATGTGATGCTTCAGAGGTTTGACAACTCTTTTGGGTCTGGTATTGGTATCCCAGTGTGGCGAAGCAAATACACTTGCTTGTCAACTTGTCTGTCTTACTGTTGTTGCTGTCATCCAATGTCATTGCAAAGTCATCAGAGTTTTCTTACTCGTGCATGTGCATAATTGGTGTGCTGTGTATTGGCTTGAATGCCTTCTGTACTTTGCAGCCCAACACCATGATCAGAAATTATGTCACATAACATGTAAAAAGACTTTGCTTGTATTCAGGAACTTTTCTTTGGATTTGTAACTCATCCACCAAATGCACAGTTTTGACAGTTCTCTGCTTGACAACTTGCTGTGTATTTCTTTCTGTCTCCTCTACCTTGAAGAAGAATGTCCAGTGTCTCAGAATGATTAGGCAACTAGTCACTGGACAGAGTCATTTGCACTTGCTGCCGAGCACAAGTTTTGCTGGTTATGCGAATCCCTTTGGGGTATGTTGTTGAAAGTAGTGCAATGCAATGTAAAAATTTTGCTTCGTTGCTTAACACTTAATAGTATGTACCATATATTCCTCCAGACTGTATGAATACGGATAAAGGAGTAATGATATAACATGTGTCTCTCCCCACTTCGTACATGTGTCATGGAATGGTTTGCCAGTAAACTGCAATCTATTGTCAAACACTATCCATTCCTGGACACCAAGTGAGATGAGTACAGTAATCATTTTGTCAGCAATGATTGCACTGGTCTTATTACTAAGCCATTGAACAATGTAAAATTCAGGTATGTAATGCATGATAAATATATAATCTTCCTCATGCCCTGTGAATAGATATGTTGTTACCTTCATCCAAAGAATAGAGAGAACATCACTTGGGTGTGGAAGCTGTTTCCACTGTTGAGGTTCATGCATTTGGAAGCCTCAGATGCATTCTCAAGACATTGAATATCCTGATTCACAGATTCATTTAGCGACGACTGACATATTCAATATCATTACTCCCCTGGTGAACGTGAACATTAAATTCAGGAATAATACTCTCAGTATTAGTGCTTGCACGTCCCTGAAAATGCTTGTCTTCATATATGAAGTCCACCTTCTTATAAACAAAATGAATGAATATTCCCAGGAACTTCTATAATACTGTTGAGTCTTTGCTGACTAATAATGTTTTGCAATTCTTATCATTGCTCATCTTTCACAACTGTGAATTGCAACATTCAGACTGACTCCACAAAGTAACAGGTCACCCTTGAGAACACTTCATAGTCTACAGCATCAATGTGTAGATCAAGATGAATATTTTGGTCCATACATAGGTTGGGTAATCTGATCAGTATGTTAGACATAATCGTCCTGAAACCTGGCTTATAACTCACTTCAAATTGTATTCTTCCACCTTGACAAATAAACAGTATAAATGTGATGGTGTCCTCATTAATAATTCAAGGTAAATAATTTCTAGTTGCTTAGTTTCTGTTTCCATGGGGCATTTCCTGTTGACTAAGTGGTTGTGAAATTTCAGCACAGCAAGTACCACTGCAAATGTCTCATATTCAATACTGTAGTAGTTTGCTTGTGGAGATGACAGGCTTTTGCACAAATAGTAATAGGTCTTTTTTCTTGTAAAAAGCATGAACAAAATCCTTTTCATGATGCATCAACTTCTAGAATCATGTCTTTCCTGGTAGTAGTATTATGGTAAGCAAAATTTGGCAATCTACTTGGAAGGCTGAACACATATTGTTTGACATTTAACCACACAGTTGGGACATCTTTCTTGAGCAAAGCTCTTCGCGGAGATACCTTCTCCTCAAAGTTAAGAATACATGGCATGAGGAAGTTGAAAGATCTGAGATGACGCCACAGATTCTCTTTACCCTGAGGAATCAGAATTATTTAACATCCTCAATCTTACTGGAACTTGACCAATGGCATCCATTAAAACAGTACTGTACATAGGGCAAATAAATGTTGTAAAATCTTGGGAATCTTTTTCTAGGTAGACTGAGTAGTAGCAATTTTTTGTATCATTAGACTCATTGGGAATCCAGTTCCAAATTATTTAAGATTTGACACTTCCAGCATCAGTATTTTGTGGTGAACATCTTTAAAGGGAAAGTTTGAGGTACCTTGGCTCTAGGCATACACTACCAGTGCCATCCTTTTTCAGAATGTACATGATGCAGCTATACCCAATTTTGGCATTGGTGATCATCTGAGATTTCTTCTTTGGAAATGTCACACTCATGCCCTTTATTGTGTCATCTTCTGACAAACTGATTCATTGACTCTTTGAGTTGATGCCTATATAAAATGATTTAGCTTATTGCAATCCTGATGCTAACCTTTACCTTGAGCTCATCTTCAAACTCCTTTCCAGAATTTTTCTGAGCTTTTCTCACCATCCATGGACATATCAAATGTATTAATTCTGCAAAAATGTTCTTGCTGAAGATCATCAAGATTTTCAGAGATCTCACCTTGAGATCAACAATCATTTGATCTATCAAATGAAGCCGGGTATACTGTGTGAGAAGCTGTAATTCAGTAAAGGTATCATTGACTGTCCAGTCTAAAATGATGTGTTCTTCTTCCACTTCTTGTGGAAAGATGTTGCTTTATTTTTAGCATGTAGCAGCTGGTCCATTTAAGGATGAGTTCTGATGGAGGAGTTATGTAAACTGTTAGTCCAATTAGGGATAAAGTGGGGAATCTGTGCAAAATGTGTGGGCACTTGCACAGCCATTTGAAATGGGAATTAGGCAGGTAAGGACCATAAAACATATTTTGTAAATGAGCATTGTTAGTTGTATTAATCATTGTGTTTTAGAAGTTAATTGGCAGAACTAAGCTTTGAAGTTATTACAAAATAGAAACAGTTTGAGTAGAAACATAATAAAACAGAAGCAGCTATTTATTTTACTGGTTTTGCTTCTCTACCCATTTATTTTTCCACTTACTTCTTAAAACCCAATGAATAGGTTGCAGAAAGAGGTGATGGTATTATGTCACCACTCTCCAAACTTAATTAAACAGAAAACTTCTGAAATGTTGGAAATGCTGAAGGAGGGAAGTTATTTAAAGTGCATTGGGGAGCAAATTTAAATAGATTTATATATAATGGAGTTGTTACAACCAAATTGTTCCATTTCCACTGAAGAGGTTCACTGTGAACTTGGATAACAAGGTGTAGAACTGGACAAACACAGCAGGCCAAGCAGCATCAGAGGAGCAGGAAAGCTGACATTTCAAGTCTAGACCTGAAGCATCAGCTTTCCTGCTCCTCTGATTGCTGCTTGGCCTGCTGTTTTCATCCAGGTCAACACTTTGTTATCTCAGATTCTCCAGCATCGGCAGTTCCCACTAACTCTCAGTGTGATCTTGCTTTTTGTGGGTCATCATATTTAATGAGGAAGGAGGACAAACCCAGGAGGACTGCCAACAGTGGAAACACTGGAAACTGTCCAGAAATGGGCCATTGTCTGAACTGATGGGCTCAAGAAGAAATTAGGTTTCTCACTTCGTGGAACTAGTTCTAACTTTATTTTTTTATTTTGTATTGCTTGTGCTCCCAATAACCTATTAATGATGTCCAAGAAATTATTTGGAAGTTCTCTGTTCAGCCATAAGTCTTGTTGACAACTTTTATGGAAGGTATAGAAATAATGTAAGGCCATGATAAATTTTATTTGATATTTCTTTTGAACGGAGGATAAGAAAAGAAAATCAATTTTAATATGTTTAAAGCCTTTACTAGTGCATCCATATTAATCTTATGGTCTATTTGCATTATAGCCTTTGAGTTCCATTGTATCAATAAAACTCATTTGACAGATGCTTGGCACATTCCGTAATGGTGATCTTCACAGTACCAGATGATAGAAGAGAAGGATTAATGAGATGAAGATGTGTTAACTTTTTGAGAGCTCATCCTTTGAAGGCCTGGCATGAAGCTGCTTGCTGCTAATGAAATAAATTTGAACTTAATCAAAATTTGCCTTCTGCAAAAGGAATTTGAATATCTTTAATTACTTAAGCTGAAAAAAATTTCACCATCCCTGCCTTATTCTCAGTCAGTGTAACTGCTTGCTGAGTGAACTGTTTTCCTGAAGTCACTGTTTTGCCCTTCATTTTAAGTCTGTCACAACTCAAATCTTCTAGCAATGGCATGAGGTGAAATTGGTAACATCACTAGATGAGTAATCCAATGGCCCAGGCTAATGTTCTGCGGAGGGAGGTGTAAATCCAGCTGGCGAATTCAAGTTCACTTACTAAATCTGCATATAAAAGCCACTTTTAGTAATGGTGTCAGCACCAGTTGTAAGAACCCATCTGTTTGGGGAAGAATGTCTGTTTTTGTTATCCAGTCCAGCCCACATGTGGCTTCAGAACCACAGCAGTGTTGTTGACTCTTAATTCCCCTTGGAAATGGTCTCAGCAGCCACTCAGTTATATCAAACTGTTAACAGTTATCAGATGCACTGCTCCTGGTCAAGAAGGTAGCTCATCACCATCTCCTTGAGGGCAATTTGACAATAGCAATAACTGCCCATACACCATAAAATAATTTTTGAGAGGTAATAACTTCTCTGACTACTGTCTGGACCCCTCATGGATTTGAAGACTGTCATCAAATATCTCCCCTTTGCCAAAAGAGAATAACCCAACTTCTCCAATCTAGCCATAGAAGCGTTTCGCCTGTGGAAATACGCTCAAGAATGTTATCGGCAGACTCACTAATGCGTAATGTTCTTCCTTAGTATGGTTCCTAGAATTAGATACAATACTCTCGTAAGTAAATCCAGACCCTGACTAAAACCAGTGTTTAATAGTACTTCATCATAATTTTGTCGCTCTTGTATAAAGTTTGGCAACCTGTATGTTTTTTTTTAACTATTTTCTCAACCTGCCTTACCACCTTTAAATACATACTCAACTGAAACTTTCTGTCCCTTCCTCACCTTGAGTTCATATTGCCTATCCTCATTCTTCTTATCAAAGTTAATCACTGCACATTTACCTGTGTTCAATCTTTTCTAACACATGATTGATGATCCCATCAGCTTATGTCCTCATAAAATGTACACAGCCAATTAATCACAAATTTAAATTTGGAATACTAAGATTATTATTTTCAGTCTGTGAATAAGTATGTCCTCTGGCAGTCTATGCCAAACCTGTTTACAACATTTTTGGGTCATCTATAAATTTTGTATTTGTGCCCTATGCACCCAAGTCTAATTAGTCATTAAAATAGATCAACAAGAACCATGATACTCATGCAAAAACCAGGGGAACCCAATTGAATATCTTCCTCTGTCCAAAGAAAATGTTCAAACTATTCTCCACTCCTGCTTTTGAACCAATTTCAAGCCTGTGCTTCTACTGCCCCTTTTATCCCATGGCCTTCAGTTTTGTGGACAAACTAATTAAGCAGTCCTTCAATAATAGTGTCTTTTCAATACTGTAGTTTATCAATTTTTAGCCTGTTCCAGTATCTTAACTACATCTTCTGTAAATATGGCCTAAGCATTACTTTATTGAATATGATCTTAGCATTATTTTCTATTTTGTTCAGAACAGATGTATAGTATGCAATTTAGCATTTCAACCAGGTCCTCTGCAATTACGTTAAGATTCCATTTTACATTATTCCTTTTCTCACCTGTTTACTATTTTAGGCCTTTGGTTGTCTTTTGGTTTCCCTTTTATGATAGAAGCAGAGAGGATCATGATACTGCAACTTCAATCTCCACAATAAGTATTGAAATTAATAGATTTTCCATTCATTTTTGGTTACAGTCGCTGGCGGACTGATGCCTGGATTCCTTCTGTAGTATGCATCTCTTAACAACAAGATAATGTACAACATGATATGGGATGGTCAGTAGCTATTGGGACTCAGAGAAGAGAGATTGGAATGATCGAAAGCTGTATTATAGAGATCATTATTATTTTTCACAGGGTGAGAAAAAACACAGAAAATGCTGGAGAAATTCACCAGGTTGAACAGGACCTACGGAGATTGAAACAGAGTTAATGTTTTAAGTTTGGCGTGAGTCTTCAAACACAAAAGATATTAGAATGTTTTGTTTATGTACTTTTGACAGAGAAATAGGTGGAGGAAGGGCCCCTTGTGTACAGGCCTAGTGCAAAGATTGTTCATGGTGGTGAAAGAGAAAAAGAGATATAAAAATGGATGAAATTTAATGTATGAAAGGAAGTAAATGTGCCCTCTTTACTGTAAGTAAAAAAAGTTTAGTGGAATTACTGAGAGTCAGATAAGGCTTACTCTTCAGTGGGACATAGACCTGGATACGGCACACTTAGAGAAAGTACATTATACAGGAACATTCTCTAATCAGTACAGGGTTAATCTTGAGTCTCAGATTTATGGTAACATAACCCACAAGGGCAGATCAACTAATTATTGTAACAGTAAAGAAAGAAGAATCACCTCCGACAAACAAGAGGCTTCAAATTAGCACATACTAGTGGCCCATTATGCCTGGTTTAGGTTCTTGTTCTGAATGCCCAAAATCACAGGGTTGTGAATTTAACAGTGAGCCAAATGTCTGCCCTTATGATGTCTAGACCATTTCACTGCTAAAATTGGCAGCAGTGTGCTTATTTTGTATCTAAAAAAATGCATGCGACACATATCAATTTCTAGCTCAATATTTTCCTCACAGTAGTAACAGAGTTATTGCACTGCAGGAGGAACATCATGCAGATTCAATGCTGCATTATATTTGGCGCTGATTGTATTTTTTGAAACATTTATTTTCTAGTTATCATGCATTTGCATTTCAAAGATGAGAAGATTAATTTTGTTGACAATAAGTTTAGTACACTTTATTGCAATTATATGTACACAACCAATTAATCACAAATTTAAGCTTGGAATGCTAAGATTATTATTTGCAATCTACACAATGATTGCATATGCTAGTTATTATATGTCAATTGGGTATAAAAATCTTCTTTCATTTACTTTGTTAGTGAAAATAAACTGAGTAAATAAAAGATAAGGTTTAAATTTAATAAGTTGAACACTTTCTTGTTAGTTGTAATTAACTAGAGGAAAATAAATGATGGTTGATCAACGCACTGAAAGCATTTAGATGAGCAATTTTATCAGGTCAATTTGAGGGAATTAGTTTGGAACATTTTACCCATAATGACATTCATAAGTAACCTGGATCACCTTCAAATGATCATTTACAAAACATGATTCACATGGCATTTGTGGACCGAACCAAATTTTGATGAGACACGGAAGAAGAAAGTCTAGTTGTTCGTGGGCTTCTTGTATCTTCATTGATGAATTATGCTGAATTTGTCCTATTGTGCTTAAACTCATTTTATTGCATTGTATTGTTAGAAGTGGTTAATGACCATATTGTACTTTGGGATGGCCTACTGTTGTGAAAGGCACTCTATTAATGTATTTCTTTATTTGCTTTTCACTAGACCTCCAACTGTCTAATGTGCATCCTCTTGCTAGTGCAACGACAGTGTACTTTTATTTTGTATTTATTTTAAAGAAAGTATTTGCTGACTGATATGAGAAACAGGTGTTTTAAAACTAGTGTCTAAAAGCATTACTGTGTGTTTTCCAGGTCAGTAATCTGACACCAATGTTAGGAATCATATAAGCAACTGCTTGAGCAAACAGTAATTGAAGTTTGATAATAAAATGTGAGGCTGGATGAACACAGCAGGCCCAGCAGCATCTCAGGAGCACAAAAGCTGACGTTTCGGGCCTAGACCCTTCATCAGAGAGGGGGATGGGGTGTGGGTTCTGGAATAAATAGGGAGAGAGGGGGAGGCGGACCGAAGATGGAGAGAAAAGAAGATAGGTGGAGAGGAGAGTATAGGTAGGGAGGTAGGGAGGGGATAGGTCAGTCCAGGGAAGACGGACGGGTCAAGGAGGTGGGATGAGGTTAGTAGGTAGGAGATGGAGGTGCGGCTTGGGGTGGGAGGAAGGGATGGGTGAGAGGAAGAACGGGTTAGGGAGGCCGAGGATTTGGAGCAGAGAGAAAATATTGATGCAGCTTTTGCTAACCGCAAGAGGTTGACTGGTCCATGGACTAGTGACCAATCATCAATAACAGAGACATTTTTGCATGCCAGCACCTGTGTCTTTGATTCTCAGTTAACTGAACAGCTGAGAGCTGGGAACAGTTTACAGAGAAGGGGAGAGAGAGAGAGAGAGAGAAGTGTTCAGTTCTTCCATGGCCTAGGACCGGTCACTCTGTTCTCTGTATTCAAAATTCATTGTAAATGTGAAAATAAACAGGTTTAGTATTCCTGTAATGAGCTCTTGTGAGCTGTGAATTTTAATTGATTAATGAGAAACATTTTAACAAGTGAACATATAATTTTGTCTAACTTACCTACTAATGGAAGCATCTAAAGGACAACTGAAGCAACTGGTCAGTAGAAGAGTCATAAGGATCATCTCAGCAAGAAAATCTGAGAACAAAAACTATTGAACTGTCTTTTCTGTTTTTCCTCTCTATCCATAACCTATTTTACCCTGACTATTTTACTGAGAGTGTATGTGTGTGTGTGGTTAAGCTTATAAGAGATTCACTGTTTTAATTAGTGGTATAATATGCCGACTGTTTACCTGTAGTTAGAGTCTAATTACTTGTAATAAAGGTAATGCTTGTTTCGTACAGGAACCTGGTCCATATTTTCTACAAATCTGGGTCTGAAAGTCAGCTAAATCGGGGAATTTTGTATACTATCCAAAATGTTTAATTTTTGTGATGATCCCAAAAATAGCACGGTTCAATTTCTAGTGTGCTACATCAGTGAGTCGTAATGCTAGCTATGTTGTAAATGCTTACATCTACTCAGGCACTGACCCCATCTTTCAAACCACGATCACTAATTCAACCTAAACATACATAATTTAAGCAATCGAAATACTGAGAGAGAGCTACATTCTCATAAGTTTTGAATGAGACTTTAAACTTGAGGTCTTCTCTCAGGTGGATGCAAAAGATCCCATTGTGTTGTTTTGAAGAGGTGCAGGGTTTTATCTCCACTATTGTAGTCAATATTTGATTAAAAGGATTAAATCAAATTTTTCGGTTATCAATACATTGCTGTTTGTGTGAGTTTGCTGTTGGCAAATTGGCTGATATTACAATGGTGACAAAAATGCTTCCCTGACTATAAAGTCTTGTGGGCATCTTAAACATATGCAAGATATTATATATCTTTCAGTAGCATTGGAAAAATAATTAAAATTCCATTTAATGTCTACAAAAAAAAAGTTTTAACTTCAATCAGTATTCAGCCTTTGCAAGGCCATATGATCCACCTTGAACTTTAAAATAATGGAAAAAAACTGTTAGCAAAATATCTTTTCTGACTATCTTTGAAAGTAATTTCAAACAAATCATGTTTTTCCCCTTTCCACACAAAAAAGTTATAATTTGACAAATTTTATTATGTGGGAGAAGTTTAAGTGAATCCTTTTACAAACTCCTGGTAGTGTAACTATTTAAAATTCAAACATTAACTCCATGACCACTCGAAAATACTTAATAAATATGTTATTTTCCTGTTTAGCTTGCCACAAATGATTATTTAAGTCTGATTGTTAATTTTAAGGCATGGTCATTTATTCACAAGAGAAGCAGAGGACAGAAATGTTGTATATGATGTGCAATTTCGAAGAAAAAGACACCATCAGCAACATATTTGACACATTTTTAATCTAATACTTAGGATCGTGAGCCGAATCGATGAGTGGAATTCAAGTTTGAAAAAAATTCAAATAACTTTGGTTCCATGTCATGACTGATGATTCTAGAAAATCAAAGCAGTGGGTGAAAATGAATTAGCAGCCTAGGGTTACTGTTCATATTCCTCATGCCAAGTTGTGGTGCGTTTCTGGAAGACTAATATCTTCAGTCACACACTGAAGAATTAATCCTGCTCATCCATCAGTGACAGCATCACGATTCTCAATTTGTCTTTGCTTTACTATTTCTCCTTGTCTCTAATTGTTTTCTCCCTTTAGGATTTGAAAATCAGACCTAATCTCTTGGACTTCATTGGTTCTTTAGGCAAATATTGTATTGACAGACTTTATTTTTTTTTAAATTGTTCTTTCATAACTCCTTGTATATCTACAGGGTATCCCACAATGCAATCCCCCTTCTTGTTGCAATGATGGATCTTTAGAGTTCTCGTGGCCCTGAGTTTTTTCAAAGGGCTCCCTCATACACCTTTCTCCTCAGTGCTGTGGCGCTGTGTAATAAAATTTAGTTTAGCAGTTCAGCACTATTGTTTTAGCTAATTAGCTATTCTTTAGCTAATTTTGCAACCATTTCTTCTATTGGATCTTTTCATAGAATTCCTATGGTGTGGAAGCAAGCCATTGAACCTTATAAAAGTCTTAAGGTATGGAATAGCCAGGCACATGTGTTCAGGTATGCCTTTTTCTGGATTCAGTCCAAAAATCATGTAGCCCCTTTCAGACATTAGCACATTCTTGTGAAATCAGTTTACAATAGCTCAAATTACTGCAACCACAGCAAAGCCCAGAGGATTTCTGTAAGCACAACAACCCTTGGGATCAGTGGGTCACTCTGTTGATTTGATCAGTTTCAGTCCATCTTCATGTCTGAAATCACAGTTTCTAGGCTCACAGCAGTGAATTATTGTTGGACAAATTTGTGACAACAGACAGGGACAATAAGCGGTTTTGTTCCCAGTGTTAGGTAGTAACACGACTTGTTTTTAATACATATATTAACGAATTTGACTTTGTGTCATAGAGTGCAATATTAAAACATTAAAAAGACTCAAAACTTGAGGGCAGTGCAGGAGATGGTACTAGAATTCAAGATGATATAGACAGATCGTGAGGTGTGACAGGTGAAACAATTTAGAAAAGTTTGAAGTGACACTTCACTTCAGGCAAACAAACTCAGACACTTCAAGTGAAATGATATGATCTGAAAAAGTTGCAAAAATAGATCTGAGTGAGTGCTGTATATAGATCGTCCAAGGCTGCAGGTCAGATTAACAAAGCAGGTAATGAGTTTTACAGAACCCTGGACTTTATGTTTAAAAGCTAAAAATCCAAAAGTGAGAAAGTTTTGCTCAACCTGCAGAATCACACATCTCACTGGTGTACTGAGACCATTCTGAGCATTTAACATTTCAAAAAGTACACTTGGAGAAAGCGGATGAAGGATTTACCAAAAGACTTCTAGGAATGAGAGATTTCTCGTGTGAGTAGTCTTCAGAAAACTGATATTTTTCTGAGATCATTGAAACATAAGAGATTTGATCAAAGAGTTTAAAATCATGAAAATTTTGATAGTCTTAGGTAAATAAAAAGAAACTTGACCTGTTGACATTTAGAAGCACGTATTTCAGATGTTTTACAGAAGATACAATGACAATAAAAGCATTTTTTTTACAATGAGTAGTTACAATTCAAAATATACAACGATCAGGTAATGGAGTCAGATTTAGTAGCAGTCATCAAAAAAAAATTGAATGAATACTTCAAGGAAAATAATTGCAGGGGTATATCAAAAGTGCCAAAGTAGTATCATACAGTTGGTCTCGAGTCCTGGCATAGACTTAATTGGCCAAATGGCTTCCATCTTTATTGTATTGTTCTGTCATTTCCTGATTGTAAATTTTCCTCTTTTAATTGGTTAATCGTTTTCAGTTATTAACTGTTATCAAGACTTTAGTGACACTCCTATTCATCATCAAATTAACCCTTATGGGTAGAATCTTCCCAGCAACAGGAGGATGCAGGCAATGGCAAGTAAGTTGGGAAAATATGGCAACAGCAAGAAGTTTGAGATCCTTGACATCATGAAAAAGATGTCAAATTGGCATGTATTTATATTTCTTTTATTTGCCGATGTATCAAATAGAAACTACAACAGTTTCCAACATGAAGGTCAGAACTTATACCTTGGCTCTAAATTATTGCTTGCTCCTCAAGCTTCCATCTTGCATGGCAGTCTCCAAGAGTTCAGACCTAAGGTCCATGGTTAGCAATCATCTGGCTTCCATCTACCAATCAACAAATGTTGGCATCAGCCACATTCCAACCTTGCATGGCATCATAGCACTTTCCTGCTCCGTTACTCTTTGGTTCTGTACTTCAATATTGCACTTAGCGATTTAGCAGCACCTTCCATTGCAATACTGCTGTCAGGCCACTTTGCACAAAGGGATAAGCACCCAGCTCAAGCATTGGATCAGAGTCTATCACAGTCCTCACCTAATCTCTTAACTGCTCACTCACTTTGCACCTGCACAGATGGTCACAAAATTTCTTCCTTATCAAACCTTTTTGTAATTTTCCAACTTATTCAGAACTTGCAGGATCCTCCACATTTTAAAAAAAAATTCATTTTGTTGGATGTGGGCATTGCTGGCCGGCCAGTATTTCTTGCCTATTCCTAATTCTCCTTGAAGTGTTGGTGTTGAGTTGCCTTTCTGAACCATTGCAGTCCACCTGCTGTGGGTTGACCCCAACAATGAGAGAACGGAGATGTATTTCCAAGCCAGGATGACAAATGGCTTGATACAGAACGTGCAGGTGGTTGCGTTCCCATATGCCTGCTGCCATTGTCTTTTTTTCTAGATGGAAGTGGTCTTGGGTTTGGAAGGTACAGCTTGAGGATCTTTGGTGAATTTCTTCAGTGCGTCATATAATTGTACATGCTGCTGCTACTAAGCATCAGTGGTGGAGGGAGTGGATGTAGTGCCAATCAAGTGGGCTGCTTTGTCCTTTGGATGGTGCCTTTGAGTGTTTCCGGGGCTGTACTTATCCAGGGAAGTGAGGGGTATTCCATCACACTCCTGGCTTGTGCCTTGTAGATGGTGAACAGGCTTTCGGGAGCCTGGGACGTGAGTTAATCACCACAGTATTCCTAGCCTCTGACCTGGTCTTGTTGCCATTGTGTTTATATGGTGAGTCCAGGTGAGTTTCTGGTCAATAATAACCCCAACGATGTTAACAGTGGGGGATTCAGTGATGGTAACACAATTGAATGCCAAGTGGCAGTGGTTAGATTGTCTCTTACTAGTGGTGACCATAGCCTGGCATTTGTGTGATGCAAATGTTACTTGCCACTTGTTAGCCCAAGGCTGGATATCGTCTGGATCTTGTTGCAGTTGGACATGGACTGCTTCAATATCTAAGGAGTTGAGAATGGTTCTGAACATTGTGCAATCATCAACAAAATTGCTCACTTCTGAGCTTATGAAGGAGGGAAAACCATTGATGAAGCAGCTGAAGATGGTTGGGCCGAATACACTACCCTGAAGGACTCCTGCAGAGATGTCCTGGAGCTGAGATGACTGACTTCCAAACACTACAACCACCTTCAAAAGTGTCAGGAATGGCTCCAACCACCACAGAGTTTTCTCATGGATTCCCTTTGTTTCCAGTTTTGCTAGAGGTCCTTGATGCCACATTTGATCAATTGTGGCCTTGATGACAAGGGTTGTCACTCTCACCTCACCTCTGGAATTCAGTTCTTTTGTCCACATTTGAACCAAGGCTGTAATGCAGACCAGAGCTGAGTCATCCTGGCAGAATCCAAACTGGGCATCACTGAGCAGGCCATTGCTGAGCAGATGCTGCTTGATAGGACTGTTGATGACACCTTCCATCATTTTATTGATGATCAAGTGTAAACTGATGGGGCAGTAATGAGCCAGGTTGGATTTGACCTGCTTTTTATGTCCAGGATGTACTTGGGGAATTTTCCACATTATCAGGTAGAAGGCTGTGTTGCAACTGTACTAGAACATCTTGGCTGGAGGAGTGGCAAATTCTGGAACACAAGTCTTCAGTACTATTGCACTATTGTGAGAATGTTGTCACGGCCCTTTGAAGTATCCAGTGTCTCCAACCATTTCTTAATGTCATCTGGAGTGAACTGAATTGGCTGGAGACTAGTATTTGTAAT
Source organism: Stegostoma tigrinum (assembly GCF_030684315.1). Taxonomy (NCBI): domain Eukaryota; kingdom Metazoa; phylum Chordata; class Chondrichthyes; order Orectolobiformes; family Stegostomatidae; genus Stegostoma; species Stegostoma tigrinum. The sequence goes on along the minus strand of NC_081356.1, from coordinate 33,892,030 downwards.
GTTGGGATCTACTGGAGGAGACCAAGATGGAACAACCTCTCTGTACTTCAGATTGGAGATTGCTGCGAAAGCTTCAGTCTTACCTTCTGCACTGATGTGTTGGGCTCTTCTATCATTGAGAATGTCTTATGCTGTGCCTTGCTGTCTAGCGCATCACAAAATTAGACAGCTTGTCATGGTTGTTAACAGTGATCGGTTAAGTTGGTGGACTTGTCGCTCTATGACACCAAGCTTCATTGACAGTATATGTGCACTAGCTGCCTTCAGCCTTTCTATTCAGTACATGCAACTGCTTCAACAAGGTAGCCATGTCTTAAAGCTAAAGGGGAGTGGTCCCAAGTTAGTGAAGAAAGTCAAGGGATTGTGATATCAGTCCTGGGGCTTGGACATATTCAGTTGGCTGCTTCGGCAGTCAGGTTCATGGGTTCCACATCTCTACAGTGTGATGATATATGCCTTTAAGAGGGATTTGTTCTATCCTGTTTCTCTGGAAGAGGGGGTTGCCAATGTCGTGTCAAGGTGTCTGCTCCATGAAAAGCAGAGTAAATAGCTTTTTAAAACAAAATTAGATAAAAGAAGCATGAATAGGTGAAGTTAGGCTCACACAGGCCAAGGGTTTTAGCCTTGCTTTCAGTTGTTGAAGTTGGAGTTTTGGAATTGAAGCAGCCATCTATCTGTTGTTGCAAAAAACTTGAGTACCCTCGTTGCTGCTAGATTCTTTCTTTAAGCTTATTTCTTTCAATTGGACTGGAGGAGGTAGCTAATGAGGGAAATCTGTTTGGCTGAATTTGCCTTTGCCAAGGGTGTGTTTATGGGATGCTGCCCTATTGGAAGAGTGGATGAGAAGCCAGTAAATTATATCTTTTGTTAAGCATTTTGATACAGTTAAAATTGTGCCAATTATTTTTGTTTCTTCTGCTAGGGCTATCCTTTCTTTTTCTGTTTCATCTACTTGCAACTGTAACTCAAATTATTTCATCTCCTTTTCATATCCAAACTGTTATAACATTTCACTCTTTGTTCTGCTGGAATTATCTTTCTCCTTTGCTTTCACCTCTAATTCAAACTGCAATTCATTTGCAATAGAGTTTTAGCCATTTCTAAAGATTCCAATTGTGTTTCTGACTATTGTAAATACTGAGTTATCGCTGAAATTATTTTCTCTTTCCTCACTGACAACGGAAACCCCAACTCCAGCATGTCCACAAATTCCAAAAGCTTTGCCTTACTCACTTGCTGTAAACCACCCCAAGTGACTTCTTCCACACCCAAGATACTCTTAGCCTCTGAAAGACTGTTACATGAAGCATACCCTGTGTAAACCAATTCAATGCAACATCCAAAAAGAGGACACCAGCACTCACCACTCACTGCCTTTGAGTCCAATGATCCTCAAACCAATCTGTAATTAGAGACTTTGGTCCTGACAAGAGCCTCCAGTTTGCTATGGAGCAGACAAAACTCCTGCCAAATATAGAAAGGAGATTTTTGAGACCCTAACTTTTATCTGATTTCACGGAAACTGAGAGGTGCTGTGTTTCAGACTGTGATTCAACTGGTCACACTATAGCCTTTAAGCAAAACATGAAATTTTTTGCAAAAAAAGAAGAATTGGCGTGGGGGGAGGTGAGCAAGGTCTGTGCTGCGGATCTGCTCAGAATGCTTTCAGCAATTTTTATGCTCGGTTTGAGCAGAATGCTAGTGGAGCAACATCACCTGCCCCGACTGCTCCGATGCCCCTGTTCCCTCAATCACCACTGCAGACATCAAATTGGCCTTCTTGAGAGTGAACCCGAAGAAAGCTTGGCCCATAACTATGAAGTGCTTTGAGAAGTTAGTCATGGCTCACACCAACTTGAGCCTCCCAGCCTGCCTCAATCCTTCGCAATTTGCTTACTGGTGCAACACATCCATGGCAGATACCATTTCCCTAGACCTACACTCATCCCTGATATATTTGGATAATAAGGATTACCTACATCTGGCTTCTATTTATCAACTACAACCCCAGCTTCAATACAATTCCAACCATACTAATCTCCAAATTCCAACACCTAGGTCTCAGCTCCACGCTCTGCAACTGGATCCTCAGCTTCCTGCCCCATAGACCACAATCAATGAAGATAGACAACTGTACCTCCTCCGCTATAATCCTCAACACGAGAGCCCTGCAAGGATGTATACTCAGACTTCTACTGTACTCCCTGTACACTCACGAACATGTGGCCAAATTTTGTCCAAACGCCATCTGCAAGCTGATGACACCACGGCTGTGGGCTGGATATCTAACAATGATGAGTCAGAATAAAGGAAGGACGGACAATGCTTGGTGTCATGGTGCAAAGATAACACTTTCTTCCTCAATGTCAGCAAAACTGAAGAACTAATCATCGACTGCAGGAAGAAAGGAACACGATACATCCCCACCTTCAGCAATGGAGTTGAGGAGGAGACGGTTGACAGTATTAAAGTCCTAGCAATGACAATAGCCAACAATGAGTCCTTGTCCTCCCAAGCAGATGCTATGATCAAGAAACATAACAGCGTCTCTTCTTTCTCAGGAGGCTGAGGAAATTCAGTACTTCCACAAGGGCCCTCACCAACTTTTATAGATACACCACAGAAAGCATTCTCTTTTGAAGCATCATGGCTTCATACGGGAACTGCTTTGCTCAGGACTGTTAGAAACTACAGAAAGTTGTGAACTCAGCCCAGGCCATCACGCAAGCCAAAGTCCCTCCCATGGACTCTATCTACACTTCTCAGTGCCACAGAAAGGCAGCTAAGGTCATCGAAGATCCGTTCCACCCAGTTATACCCTCTTTCAACATCTTCCATCAGGCAGAAGATACAGAAGCATAAATACGTGCTGATAGGCTCAAGAACAGCTTCTTCCTTGCTGTTATTTGGCTGCTGAATGGACCTCTCTAGTTTCAAATCTAATATTGATTTTCCTTCCTTCGACCTCCTGTGCAGCTGAAGCCTGTTTGCCTCGCTCTTGCTCAACTCCGTATGATCTGCATGTCCTTGTCTTCCTGTAGTCCTTGTACGATCTGCCCATGTTGCACTCAAAATTTTTCACTGTACTTTGGTGCATGTGCCAACAATAAATCAAATAAAATCAAAGAAAGTCAGAGGAATTATCAGAGGCCAATGGTCTGTTAGGGAGGTTGGGAGAATTCAGTTTTGGGGATTAGATTCAGCATGCTGTGATGCAAAGGGAGCAATCATTATGAAAGAGAACAACATACGAAGGTGTAAGGTAATAGTGCATTGGAGAACATAGGATACTGTAGGGGTCAATGACAGTCAAATCATCCTAGCTTCAACAGGGGGATATTAAAGCACAACTGTTGGTATGGCTTAGCTACAGAGCCAGGACTCAGACTAATGTTGGGAAATAAAGGCATAAATGAAAGACTTAAGTGACAACCTGAAAACCATGACTGATTACTCCATTATTAAGCACACTAACTGAGCACCCCAATGGATGTAATGTAGCCCATTCTTTGATCTGGGCCATTGTGGAGCAGACAGTAGGGCTGCTGAAGATGGAGCTGGAGAATGGAGGCTTGCACTACACTCCAGACAGAGTGTCCTACACAGTTCTGGCATGCTGTGTTCTGCACAACTGAGCAGGCAAAGAAGGGACGTGATGGAGTCTGAAAAGCTGGGAGAGCAGTAGCAGTCCTCCAAGGTGGAAGTTGAGGACAAAAAAACAAAGCACTGGGGATGATGGAAATCAGAAGCAAAAACAGAGAATGCTGGGAAAACTTAACAGGTCTGGCAGCATCTACTGAGTGAAAACAGAATTAACATTTTGGACCCAGTAACCCTTCTTCGATAGGAAGCTGAGTACATTGAGCAGGAATGTTCACCTTCAACATGATGGACTTGTACAGCATTGGACACAACAAGTCAGACAGGACATAATTAACACTCGGTTCTAATAGATGTGAGCTGGATGCAGTGATCATTTAACTCAAAAAACAAACAGTCTCTGGCTATTCTCAGAAGCAAATGCAGCTTTTCTTAATGGTCTTCTTCACCATTGATGATGCTGTATAAAAGTGAACATTTTCAACCATTTGACGTCTTTTCATGTAATATTCCCACATTGAGCAATCAGAAGATGTTACACTACACAGGATTGTAGAGAAAGACTAACATACCTTTAGCCAGGGTTCTGGATGCTAAGGGTACTAAGGGCAGCCTGTACAGCTTGATACTTGCAACTGTGGCCACTTTGACAGTGATGAGATAGGTTATGTTTTTTGTTCTATTCTTTTCACTGGCCAGCATTTCTTGCCCATACCTAGTTGCCCTTCAGAAGGTGGTGGTGAGCTGCCTTCTTGAGCCATTGCAGTCTACCTGATGTGGGTTGACCTACAACACAATTAGGGAGAGATTTCCAGATTTTGACCCAGTGACAGCGAAGGAACAGCAATATATTTCCAAGGCAGACTGGTGAGTGGCTTGGAGGAAATTTGGAGGTGGTGATGTTTCCATATGCCGGCTGCCCTGTCCCTCTAGATGGAAGTGGTATGGGTTTGGAAGGAGCTGTCTGAAGATCTTTGGTGAATTTCTACTGTGCATCTTGTAGATAATTCACACTGCTGCTGCTGAGCATCAGTGGTGGAGGAAGTGGATGCTTGTGGATGTAGTGCCAATCAAGTGAGTTGCTTTGTCCTGGATGGTGTCAAGCTTCTTGAGTGTTGTTGGGGCTGCACTCATCCAGGCAAGTGGGGAGTTAAGTAGCAATACACTTACAAGTGTGAAAGTCTTTGCACTGAAATGTTGTCCTTGGCACCTGTGCTTCCTCAGAAGCTTTCCTTTCCCATTTCCCTCCTACTCGACACACAGTGAATGGCAGCTCCTGGCAAGCCGCACTTGGCCTGATACACACCTAGGCTTTAAACAGCAGTGAATACTTCCACCATTGCTGAAAGGAAGGCAGCATGAATATGGCATCATAGAGGCATGACATGTTGTTAACATGACGAGTTTCAGAGAATAGTGGGGGCTGGATATTGGGGGCTCCCACTACACTCTAGACAGAGTTCATGGTGAAAAACACTCCACAGAACTTCTGAAATTAACACCTGGTCAATTTCTGGTAAATTTCAAAATTCTGGCTCAAATTCTTAGCACAGACATTCAGCGACATCTCAAACAGCTTGTTCTCACACTCAAGGTGTGATGTATTCCTTTTCAATGTCCATTGCAGGAACACATGGCTTAAATGCTGAATTGATGCTGTTTTATTTGTAGGGAATTCATACTTCCATTTCATTCAAGCATCTGCCTTCTGATGGGATTTCACCTCAATCTATAGACACAACAGCCAAACAGAGTGAATAACATTTAACTCCTGTGGTATCTGAAAACAAGAGCGATCATTTCCACCTTTGCTATTTTTGTACATGCTGCCTGTTTCTTAGCGGACTCTTAGTAAAATACAAATGAGGGGGAAATAAAAGGAATCTAAAACAAAAATAGTGCAAAACGGATGCGAGAAACTTCACCATGCATAGCCAGAGGCGGTCACACTTTTCAATTCCCACTTTTTGTCACTTGCCTGCAGGGCTTTAACCTTATTCAATATTTGTGCAGAAACGTACATATTTTCTTCAGCATTAGATATGCTAATAAGGCACAGACTTCGAAGATTAATCTCTCTCCTCAGGCAGCTCAAAATAAAAAGTGATGATTAAAATGAGCCTGGGATAGTTTGAATAATTCTGTACATTCTGTTTCTAAAGACAGATGCATCTACGTGGGACTGGAGACTGTGGGCAGAATTTTAATGTGCAAGGGGGCATTTGGGAATGATTTGGGGTAGTTGGGCAGAAGTTAAAAAAATATGGAAATTGGCAGTGATTGAAAAGCTGCCTCCATGTCACCAACTTTAACTGTAGCACGTTAGGCTGCATGTGAACTTTGCCTTTGAGATGGTGGAGGGTGATGGTTTCTGAGCTGTTCAGAAGAATGGCAGCATTAATGCTGCACTTACAGTTTAACTGTTAGTCCACAAGTTTAACAGCTTTGCTGGACTTCCCCATTTAAAGCAAGTTGAGAAATTGAGAAGGACAAGGTCAAGGAAATGCACTAAGAGGGAATTAAACCTCACTCAACTGGAAGAGAAGTCACCATGAGATCTGAAACATTACTGCTGTTTCTTGCTTCACAGATGCTGCCGGGCCTGTTGAGTTGCTAAAGCATTTTGTTTTTATTTCTGAAATCCCACACCTATTTTCTTACCTCCTTGTGTAAAAGCATTTGTTCCAAATATATATGTTGACAGATTATATTGACAACTTTGGAGATTAGTTTGTCACATCTGCAAACATGGACGTTTGATCAGCAGAGCTCAAACTTTCTTGATCAGTTTTGGGTCTAAGAGCAAAGTGAAGTTTTGATCACCATAGAGTAGACTTATTACCACCATCCCCCTTTTAGGTTGGGAACCACAGATGCCGCTTTGTCTGGTGTACTAGTAAAAAATCACTGTTGGCCTAATGCAAAGAGGCTCCTGTTTTAAACAAGTTGTAGTTTATTGCACAAAAATAATCATGTACAAGTTAGATTGGAAATTCCGACTATCTCTTGGTATGATAGGCATTGTTACAAAGATGATGAGAGACCCAAGTGAGCAGTCTGTCTCCAACAAGACACACAGTTGTTTTGCTTTTCCCACCCTAGTCTTTACAATATATTTAGATTCGGTGGAATTTAGACTTAGGCATTTATCCTTTCAGAATTATTACCGCTTATTATACCTTGTACAATTATGAGCCTTTACTTGTCCTTTTGCCTCCAGTTCTATATGGTGCAACCCCTGTTTTGTCTCCAGCTCTATGTGTGCAACTCCTGTGCCTTCAGTCAGGAGAGCTGCAGGCTGCTCAGATTCCAGAGTGCTGAAATGTTCTTGTTTTGGAGCCCAGCGAAACTATGATTAACGACTGTTCGACCTGGACCAATGCAAAGCTAGAGGTGGCAGACTATAGGCTATTGATTGTGAGTAGTTTCTTGGTTGACAGCTGGAAGTGTTTAAAATGGACTCCCACTTTTGCAAACTTTTCACCATTACTGATCTCATAGCCCACTTTCACTTGCCTATTCAGAACATGCTGCAGATTAACAGTCAAGGATAGGATACCATATACTTAAATTAAGGTGGAATCCTGAGGGTGTAAACCATTTCTGAAGGCCTAAATGCATTATTTAATTGCCTGTCATGATGCTCAATACAGGCCATTGTTCTTTCCATGGGCAAAGACATCACAAAGGCATGTGATGTCATGTCATTCAGGACTGAGATAGCATCCTCCAATCTCTCTGGTACCATGCACAGTGTAGCTGAAACAACTACCGTTTGTTTATTAGAATTGTCCTTGTCATTAACAGCCTCTGAGGAATGTGATTAGAATCCAACTGAGCAGAATTTGAAGACACCAGCAGCCGCAACTTCTCACTACTGTCCTTGATTCCAACATCTCCTCGCTCTTGCTTGCAACCAGTAAGTCACCAGGTGAAAAATCCAACTACCTGCCTTAGCCCAGTCCCACTGTAGTGTCGGTGTTTGAGCTGTTTTCTTTCATTGATGCACAGAAGTGGACATCGCTGGCTGGGGCAGAATTTATTGCAAATTCCAATTAGCCCACCTTGTGATAGGAAACCTTCAGAGTCTATGGCATCCTCCCAGGAGACATCATTCTCCACCGAAACCTCACCTTGTGGAACACCTGAAAACTCTGTAGGAGATGAAGGACATGAATTAAACTATCAGCGTTAGGATGATTTAAGTCATCATTATACAATTGTTCATATTTCACTTGCAGCCAACAGTAAGGCAACATGATTGAGTATTTTGTAACAAATGGTCATCTCCTGGTTTATCCTGTCACTATAACTTGGAGGCCCCTATTTCCCCATCTCAGACCACCAAGTGTAGCAAGATTGTATAGATCTTCAGTGGCTCCTCCATTACAGCAGTCAACTGAGAAACAATCAAAGGGCCAGAGTAAGTGAAGTGACCTCTAAACAGTGTCATGCTGTTGTTTTCCCTCTTTTTCCAGAAATTCCAGCGGCTGGCAGCAATTCTTAAGTGCGCAAAAACAGGAGATAAAAGGGAAATTCATTATAAAGGAAATGGACTGAAATGAGAAATAAAAAGTTCATGACAGGTAGCAAGATGAGGAGAAACTGGGAATTGAAAAGGCAAACAATGCTATTATACGCAACGTTCTTGGCCACAACCATATCCATGCTGCAGAGAACCACCTCCTGCATTAGACTTATGCTTTGCCTTTAATCAAGATTTGTGCATTTTTGTATTGGTCTGATATTTATTGCTGGCTCCTTGTGGTGTCTGTCACCCTTGCCAGTATGTGGCACGAGGTAAGGATTGCTTAAGATAATCTGCTGTTCTGCTTTTGTGCATAAGTAGGAAATGGGAGAGGATAGGCCACTTTTTTTTACACAGTAGTAATAAGTACAGCTTACATAATTAGTTCAGTATAATTACCAAAAGTACAAGAATTCATCTGCTCTGTCCAGAGACTGATGTCGAATTACCCGCCGCCACACAATGACTGAGTGTGAAAACATCAGATTGGGTGGAGGTAATGCAACTTCAACATTAAGTTTTTCAGAACCATTAACTTAGACAACAGGCATCATTGGCCAGGCCAGAATTTATTGCCCATCCCCAATGGCCGTGGAAAAGTTGGCAGCAAAAAGTTATCTCCTTAAGCTGCTGCAGTCTGTGTGCTGTAGAGACAAATGGATGCAGTATCAGTTGTTAGCTGTATATCTGAAGTAGATCATTTTTTGTTAAGTAAAGCATTAAGAAATATGGGCCAAAGGCAGATATATGGATGAAGGCCACAAAATCGACATGGGAGTTAATGTAAACATCCTACCTGTTAGAATCCAGAAGGACATATTCATTGACCAAATCATTGTTTGAAGGCCATGAGATACTTGATGCAATTCATATTTAGTCAAAAATCATTAGTCCTTAGATTTTTAAATTTTTAGTTTTTTAATTACTGCTTCTGCATAAATAGTTTCACAACAATCCCAATTTCTAAGTGTTCTCACTTTTAGTCTATGTAAATGTGTCTTGGGAGTAAGGGGGATGAACTTTATTGTTTAAGAGCTGTATTGCTTTAAAAGTTGGATATGAGCCACAGGCCAGGAATGAAATCATATGACCAACTGACATTTGACTTTCACCAGAAATAGACCGTATTTCAGTTACATGCATAGGTATCTGTAACTGCAAGTTGCAGTCTGAACTGTTAAATTAACTTGGATAAGAGTTTCAAACTGAAACCATGTTGCTTATTCTGTGTTACATACCAATAAAACAAGAATTGCAACAGCCTGAGGGCAATGTGCTAGCCTCAGGTGTAGCCTAATGAGTCACAGGCTTGGCCTGATACAGATTGTAGATTCAAATCCTGCTGGGGGCTTGAGTGCAAAATCTAATCTTTTCTCTTTTGTATGTAGGAATCACATGAATATAGATCTTATCTTACTTCTGTTAAACACACATGACCTTGACATCCTTGCTTCCTAATTTACTCTTATTGGCTTGATACTATTCTTGTAAGGCTATTCCAATGTTGGGTTTTTAAACCTGTTCATTCACCAACTACTTTGCCTCTGTTTTCATTGTTTTTCCAGTGAGCATGGTTGAATTTTGCCTTATTTATTGAATCTCTGACTGGGGAACAAAAATGTTTACGATGTACAAGCAAAGGAAATGAACTCAACTACTCAGAGAAGATAAGGGAAGAATAAAGCTGTGGGAAGTCAATTGTTTAAAGTTCTTAGCAGTACTGAACAGCATCAACCATATACAGTCAGACATGAACAACATGCAGATTTGGGCTGATAAGTGTCAAACTACATCTGTGCCACACAAAGCACCAGACAATCACCAGCTCCAACTAAAGAGAATCTAAAGCATTATTCCTTGAATTCAGTGGTATTATCATAATTGAATACAGCCAATATTGAAATTGACCAGAAAGTGAACTGGATCAACTATGTAAACACAAAATAAATTGAGCAAATCAGGAGCTGGGACTTCTATGGCAACTCATTTCATGATAGTCCACAGCATGATGACCATCCCCAACGCACAAAACAGGATTTGTGCTGGAAATCTTCCAAATGCTTGCATGGGTACAGGTTCAACGATGCTAAAGAAACTCAACATTGTTGTGGAAGAAAACAGCCTGTTTGTTTGGAGCTCCAGCCACCACCTGAAACATAACTTCAACTGTCACTGAAGCAGAGCAACAGCAGTGGTATTCCATCTGTAAGATGTAGTGCAGCAACTCAACAATATTCCTTTAAGAACACCTCCAAGACCGAAAGCCTCAGTCAACTAGAATAACAAAGACATGGGAACACCACTGACTGCAAGCTCCCCTCCAAACCACATGCCTTCCCGATTTGGAACAATATGCTTGATTAATTTTATTGTTGCATGCACCGAAATACAGTGAAAATCTTTGTTTATGAGTAGTGCAGGCTGATCATAGTGAACAAAGGATATACAGATCAAAAAGACTTAGAGGTCTACAGATTTACTTTGCAGGTTACATTCTTTGAGGTTACAGTCCATTCAACAGTCTGATAATGGCCAGAAAGAAGCAGTCACTCCCAAGCCTATGCACATGTTCAGGCTTCTGCATCTTCTGCCTGACAGAAGAGGTTATAGGAAATCATTGCCAGGGTGCAATGGGTCTTCGATGATGTTGGCCGCCTTTCCACGGCAGCAAGCCATACAAATGGGGTCCATGCATGTAACGTTGGCTTCTGTGATGGCCTGGGCTGTGCACACCACCTTCTGTAGTTTCTCACTTTCCTGGGCAGAGCAGTTGCCAAACCAGGCCGTTATGCACCTGGGCAGTACGCTTTCAATGGTGCATCTTTAGAAATCAGTGAGGGGCCTTATGGATGCGCCAAATTTCCTGAGCTGCTTGAGGAAGAAGAGGCATTGTTGTGCCTTCTTGACTGTTACATCTATGTGGGAAGTCTTGGACAGTTGTCAGTTATTGTCACTCCAAGAAACTTGATGCTCTTCGCCTTCTCAACCTCAGTTCCATTGATATAGATGTGGGCACATTCTCCTCTCTCTTCTTTCTGAAGTCAGTGATCAGTTCTTTTATTTTGCCAAAGTTAAGAGACAGATTGTTTTCATTGTGTCACATTACCAAGCCCTTTATCTCCCTTACGTATTTTGACTCGTCGTTGTTAGCTATCGTCTCACTACAACGGTGTATTCAATGAACTTGTAGAGTTGAATTTGTTCTGAATTTGGCAACAGTCGTAAGTGTACAGGGAGTACAACAGGGGGCTGAGGACACATCCTTGGGGGGTCTCCAGTGTTGAATGTTATTGTGGAGGAGGTGTAGTTACCTACCCTCACTGATTGTGCCCGATGGGTCAGAAAGTTAAGGATCCAATTGCAGAGGATGAAGCCGAGGCAAAGGTCACGGTATTTTGAGATTGTTCTGGAGGGGGATAATGGTGTTGAAGGTGGAGGTGTAGTCAAAGAGCAGGAGACTGATATAGGTGTCTTTGTTGTCCAGATGTTGCAGGGATGAGTGTCGGGCTAGGGACATGGCATCCTCTGCGGACCTGTTATGTCAGTAGGCAAACTGTAGGGGATTGAGGCAGGATGGGAGACTGGAGTTATGTGGGCAATGACCGGTCTCTCAAAGCAATCCCTGATTATTGAAGTCAGAGCTATTGGATGGTGGTCATTAAGGCACACTGCATGTGTTTTCTTGGATTTGGAAATGATAGTGGCTTTCTTGAAGCAGGTGGGAACTTCGGTTTGTAGGAGGGAGAGAGAGTCAGTGAATGCCTCTGCCAGTTGGTCCACCCAGGATGTGAGCGCTCGGCCAGGGATGGGCCCATTGCTTTCCTTGGGTTGACTACCAGGAAGAACAATCTGACGTCTGAAATGGTGACAGAGGGAGCAGGTGACCATGGGGCTATCGGAACAGGCACTGCCATGCTGCTGGTATTCTGTTCAAATCAAGCATAGAAAGCATTGAGCACTTCAGGGAGGGATGTACCATTGTCTGCTATCTTACACTTACCACAAAGTTACTCAGGCATTGCCATAGACTGTGGGAGTCTGTCTGGTAGGTCTTGGCCTCTAATTTGGTCCAGTACTGCCTCTAGGCCTCCCTGATGGCTTTGCGGAAACTATACCTGGATTTCCTGTCTTTGTCACCTGACTTGAATGCTGCACGTTGGGTCTTCAGTAGGGTGTGGGTTTCCTGGTTACTCCAAAGTTTATGGTTGGGGAACACTTGGATTGATTTCTTTGGCACACAGGCCTCCACACATTTGCTAAACGGTGTCGTAGGTGCATACTCAACAAGGTTTTCCACTGAACACTTGAACACGGTCCAGTCTATCAAGTCCAAGCAGTCCCAGAGACAATGTTCTGCTGCCTCGGGCCAGCAATGTACTTCATTTTGTGAAGGATTCTCCAGTTTCAGCTTCTGCTTGTAAGCCGGGAGGAGGAACACAGCGCTGTGGTCAGATTTTCCAAAGTGTGGACGGGGGATTGAGCGGTAGGCAGCTCTGATGGCTGTGTAGCAGTGGTCCAGGACGCTCAGTCCCCTGGTAGTGCAGGAGATGTGTTGGTGGTATTTTGGCATCACTTGTTTGAGGTTGGTTTGGTTGAAGTCACCAGCCACAATGAGTAGGGCCTCAGGGAATTTTGTCTCCAGAGAGTTTGTGGTGGTCTAAATCTCATCCAGGGTATTCTTTACATCCGCATGGGGCAGTATGTAGACTGCTGTCAGGATAGTGGAGGCGAACTCCAGTGGTAGGTAGTCGGGACGGCATTTTCTGTAAGGTATTCTAGGTCCAGGGAGCAGAGTTTTATCAGAGTCACTACATCCAAGCACCGGAAGTGCTGATCAGGGAACCCCCCTTGGCCTTACCCTAGGTCACTGTGGTCCATTCGATGTATGGAGAACCTGTCAGCTTGTGGGGCACAGTCGGGAGTGGTAGGGGTGAGCCAGGCATTAACAAGCCCAGGATCCAAATCTTGTAACTCTCTTGTTAATAGCACTGGGGCGAGGGGTACATGGAGGTGAACATGAGTCTGCTTACCACAACCTACAGAAATATAGTTAGGGATGGGCAGCAAATGTTGACCTAGCCAGTGAGACCAATATCCTGAGGAAGAATATAGGAATTACATATATCCTTGTACCATTGCCCATTCTGTCTTGATTATATGAGGGCTCGGACAATTTTTTCTTCTGCAGTGACTGGATTCTTCAGGTTTTTATCTGTAACATTGAGAATGAAAAATCATAACATATCCACACACAGGATTTGCACTTGAAATGGCTTTCAAATGGGCATCGGATCGGGAGAGTGCTGACAGCAACCGACATGTACAATTAGAGCTCCTGGTTGCTTTAAATATATGTCTTATTTACATGTAAGCAACTGGCTCATCCATTCCGGGTAGGATTACCATATGAGCCTCTGAAATCTGCTTATATCTGATAGCACCTTCTAAAGGAAGAACTCAGCAGGCCAGGCAGCATCAGAGGACCAGGAAGATTGACATTTTAGTTCAGGACACTTCTTCAGGAATGGCCCATTTCTGAAGAAAGGTCCTGACCCAAAACATCAACTCATGCACTCCACTGATGTTGCCTGGCCTGCTGTGTTCTTCCAGCTCCACACTGCGATATCTCTGCCTCCAGCATCTGCGGTTTTTGCAATCTCTGACATTTTAAAGGAAGGTTGGACTCTGTGCACGGATCTATAGTACCTTAATAGGCCTCAAAGCTGTCCTGAGGTTCCCTGCTTCTACCTTGGATATCTTTTGGTGAAGAAGCATGGAGAAGATTCTGTTTCCCAGAATAATAGAATGCTATGGTTCATAAGGAGGCCATTTGGTTGATTTTGAATGTGTCAGTTCTTTTGTAGAACTATCCACAAGTTCTAACTCCTGATCTTATCCACAATCTTCTAAATCCTTCCCCTTTTCTTCTGAATTTGCCATTGAATCTGCATCCATAACCCCTTGAGGCAGTACATTCTTGCTTAGTACTTCAGCTGTTACATTAAATATTTTCTCCCTCTAGCACTTACAGTGACAGCAGAATAGACAAGAAACTCTGCAGCAACTCACCAAGAGTATTATTTCAGCCTGTTCTGAACCCACAACCTCTACTACCTTGAAGGAGAAGAGCAGCAGATGAATGCAGCCAATAGCCACTGAATTTCCTCCAAATCTCACACCATTTAGATTTGGAACTATTTCATTCTTTCTTCAATATGTTTGGATCTAAATCCTGGAATGCTCTTCCTAATAACCTTGTACAACAGAGATAACAAGGTGTAGAGTTGGGTGAACACAGGAGGCCAAGCAGCATCAGAGGGGCAGGAATGCTTATGTCTAGACGCTTCTTCAGAAAACCTTGTACAGCACATGTGTTCACTATCTGCTGCAGCAATTCAAAAAACCCAATGCCAATTATTCAAACTTCAACCCTACAAAATTCCAGCTGACAAATCTTTAATACCTGAAACATAATCTTCCCTCATCTGTGGCAACGATTGAAATGTCGCACTCAAGTGTGTTTGATTTTCTGCAGCCTTAAAGCTATAGATATTTAAAAGGAAATAAATTACATGGATAGACTTCTAAATATTTGCTTGAACTCTATGCAGTGTCTCACATCGCACAGAGATATATTAATTATAGTCATTTATTATTTATGATAGTCTATGAAAGCTATCAGGCTATATTCATAATCAAAGAATTATTAGAAAAAAGGAATATGAATATATCAAAAAATTTTAGAATCTTATCAATTGATTGCTCGAAAGGTTTTTACCCTTGATGGAATATGTTTTTCAGCAATCAGTTTGAGAATCAAGAAAAGCTGAAAACATGAAATAGAATAAAGACTTGGAATGAATGGAGGGAGAAGGAAGGTAATTGGCAAAATGAACCATGAACGAGATGGGGAAATTCTTTTCACAGTTTTAGTGATCTGCACTGAACTGACAGAAATGACAGTGAAAATAGATTCAGTGATAACTCTCCAGAGAATTGATAAACACTCAAAATGAAAAAGTAATATCATTGTCATTCTATGAAGAAGTGCAGGGGGTGGTCACTCAGTGGGAAAAAAAGCATAGGACTTTGGAACAGCAGTAGGCCATTCAGCCCATTGAACCTGCTCTGCTTGCTCAAAACATTCAGAGCTAATCTAGCCATGATTTCAAACCCTCTTTCCAATCTAACCCTTACTCCTCCACCAAGCCCTTAAACCTCAGTTCTCTTGTTGATCAAAAATATCATCTCATTTTTCACCTGGAGATCCTGCAGCTTCTGGGGCTCAATATGGAGTTAACAAATTTTCGGGTCTTGGCATCATCCCTTATGTCTTTACTCCAATCCCTCACAATAGGCCTTGTCATCACATAGGCTGCTGCTGCAACCGTCCCATTGTCAGCCACTAATGTTCTTAATTAACAACTATTGATTCTTCCGAGCTGATCTTTACCCATTCCTTTGTCTGTCCAGGTGCTATCCTCTCTCTCTGGGCTCCATCTCCACCTATCGTTTACTCCTCTCTCTTCCGCTCACCCTATCTTTACAATATGTACCAAACTTTTCCTAGCTACAATCAATGTGGAAAAAGCGCCACCAGACCAGAAACATTAATTATGCTTTCTCTTGAATGACGCTGCCAGACCGGCTCAGAGTCTCCAGCTATTTTTGTTAAAATATTGTCTAACTCTGCCTTGCATAAATGGAATGAACAGCCTGCAATGATTTCTGCAGAAGACGATTTTAGTGTTTTGACCCCGAAAAACATAAGAAAAGAAGAACTGAGTATGAGAAGGCAAATTAGCCCCGCAAACCTGCTCTGTCATTTAAAACAATCATGGTTGATCTCATTGTGGCTTCAACTCTATTTTCCTGTCCTGTCTCTAAATCCCTTCAAACCATTATTAATCAAAAATCTATCTCCTCCTTAAACTTATTCAATGTCCCTGTCTCCACCACATTCTGGGGTAACTAATTCGACAGATTCACATCCTTTTAGAGAAATAATGCCGCCTCAGCTCTGTTTTAAATTCGCTACCCCTTCGAATAAAATGATCTGTATTTGAGAAAAATGTTTTCCTCACTTCCAGCTGTAAAGCGAAATGTCTTATTCTTAAACTGCGCTTCTAGCCTTAGCTTTGTCTACAAGAGGAAACATCATCTTGGGTGTATGGAATTCACTGGATAGCTCTTCGCAAACTCCTACAAAGAAGGAAGATGGGTTGTGTAGTCTCCTTCTATGATTTGAAGTAACTTATTTCAGCATATTTGGCATTCCCAATGCATTAAATATTTACGTTTGTGAACAGAAATTAAAATTAAACATCAAATATAAGCTAGAGAATAATAAATCCTGTAGAAAATTCAGACACAATCTCTTTAATTAATATGTGCAACAAGCAATGCAGAAATGACAAACTGAAGCTAAAGGCGTAAATATTTAAGGGGAATGGTTAACTCAAAGAGGGAGAAAAGAATAGAAAGCTATGAGAAAGGAAAGAGACAAGATGTGGTAGGAAAAAGATCATGAAGAGTATAAACAAAAGCACAGAACATTTGGGCCAAATAGTCAAATTCTATGGTGTACATTTCAAGCAATTTATGTTTAAAAGCAAACAGATCTGAAGTGAATATAAATGGCAAGGCAAAAAGTAAAAGTACTGAAAATATATAACCCAAAATAAAAACAGGAAATTGTTGAAAGTTATAGCTCACCCATCACCATCCTGAAGAAAGAATTATCTGTAGACCTCATTGCATGGACGTCATTGAATTACTTTAAGACCAGAGAAAAATTGGTTCTTGACTAGTAAGGGAAGCAAGGATTACAGGGAAAGGGTAGGGAAATGGGTTTCAGAAACATATGGTGGAGCACATTTAACGGACAGAATGGCCTAGTTTTGCACTTACATCTTACCTTATGGTCTTATGAACATTTTGGGAGGAGATTCTAGGAAGTGTTGTTGGGATAATGAACTGTCAATAGATGAAACAGGATGCAGAATGCTATGACTGGAGCAGATAGCAGCAAGAACCTGTGTTAGTAATAAAAGATAACAAGACTACTTTCTCACTGTACTTCAGTGAGTTGGCACTGACTATTCTCAGTTCATTTCAGCTTCTGACAGCAGAGTTGGAGGAAACAACAGGTATTTGAATATTTAGTTTAGCTCTTGGCAAGTTTGGCTGTTTAATAATTGATTTCTATCGTAGAACAAGACATACTGATAACATGATGAAGACATTACTTTCCATGCAACCAAAATGAAAGTAGTGTATTTCTGAAAGCATTTGTTCAGTATCATTACAACAAAAAAGCAGTGTTTTTCAACTATTAAAACATAGAGTTAGTTACATTAAATTTATAGCATAGA
This sequence comes from Stegostoma tigrinum, assembly GCF_030684315.1. Taxonomy (NCBI): domain Eukaryota; kingdom Metazoa; phylum Chordata; class Chondrichthyes; order Orectolobiformes; family Stegostomatidae; genus Stegostoma; species Stegostoma tigrinum. Next base: position 33,874,528 of record NC_081356.1, on the reverse strand, counting down.
AACAGCCATTTGTCACAACTGGTGTTTGGCAATATTAACATTCTATGGGAGCCTGGAGACTTCATAGAAGCAATCAGAGCCAAACGCATAAGGTGAGAAGATAGCACATCACTACCTTCTCAAGGGCTATTAGAGATGGGTGATAAATGCTGGCGCAGCCAGTGAAGCTCACATCACAAGAATGATTGAAAAATAAATTAATGAGGTGAGGCAGGGCAGGGGCATAATAGGTGCTATGGAGGGCGATGTAGGTAGGCTCGATATTGAAAAGGGTATGAGTTTGAAGGCTGGCTTTCAGGGCCAAACAGAACAAAGTGTTGCAAACAAGATAACAAAGTGTGGATGTGATAATGGGAACTGCAGATGCTGGAGAATCCAAGATAATAAAATGTGAGGCTGGATGAACACAGCAGGCCAAGCAGCATCTCAGGAGCACAAAAGCTGACGTTTCGGGCCTAGACCCTTCATCAGAGAGGGGGGTGGGGTGAGGGTTCTGGAATAAATAGGGAGAGAGGGGGAGGCGGACCGAAGATGGAGAGTAAAGAAGATAGGTGGAGAGAGTATAGGTGGGGAGGTAGGGAGGGGATAGGTCAGTCCAGGGAAGACGGACAGGTCAAGGAGGTGGGATGAGGTTAGTAGGTAGATGGGGGTGAGGCTTGGGGTGGGAGGAAGGGATGGGTGAGAGGAAGAACAGTTTAGGGAGGCAGATACAGGTTGGACGGGTTTTGGGATGCAGTGGGTGGAGGGGAGGAGCTGGGCTGGTTGTGTGGTGCAGTGGGGGGAGGGGACGAACTGGGCTGGTTTAGGGATGCAGTTGGGGAAGGGGAGATTTTGAATGCAGTTGGGGAAGGGGAGATTTTGAACTTCCCACTTCCTACAGACTAAGGGGGTGGCCATGGGCACCCGCATGGGCCCCAGCTACGCCTGCCTCTTTGTAGGTTACGTGGAACAGTCCCTCTTCCGCACCTACACAGGCCCCAAACCCCATCTCTTCCTCCGGTACATTGATGGCTGTATCGGCGCCGCCTCTTGCTCCCCAGAGGAGCTCGAACAGTTCATCCACTTCACTAACACCTTCCACCCCAACCTTCAGTTCACCTGGGCCATCTTCAGCACATCCCTCACCTTCCTGGGCCTCTCAGTCTCCATCTCAGGCAACCAGCTTGTAACTGATGTCCATTTCAAGCCCACCGACTCCCACAGCTACCTAGAATACACCTCCTCCCACCTACCCTCCTGCAAAAATTCCATCCCCTATTCCCAATTCCTCCACCTCCGCCGCATCTGCTCCCATGATAAGACATTCCACTCCCGCACATCCCAGATGCCCAAGTTCTTTAAGGACCGCAACTTTCCCCCCACAGTGATCGAGAACGCCCTTGACCGCGTCTCCCGTATTTCCCGTAACACATCCCTCACACCCCGCCCCCGCCACAACCGCCCAAAGAGGATCCCCCTCATTCTCACACACCACCCCACCAACCTCCGGATACAACGCATCATCCTCCAACACTTCTGCCATCTACAATCCGACCCCACCACCCAAGACATTTTTCCATCCCCACCCCTGTCTGCTTTCCGGAGAGACCACTCTCTCCGTGACTCCCTTGTTCGCTCCACACTGCCCTCCAACCCCACCACACCCGGCACCTTCCACTGCAACCGCAGGAAATGCTACACTTGCCCCCACACCTCCTCCCTCACTCCTATCCCAGGCCCCAAGATGACTTTTCACATTAAGCAGAGGTTCACCTGCACATCTGCCAATGTGGTATACTGCATCCACTGCACCCGATGTGGCTTCCTCTACTGTGGGGAAACCAAGCGGAGGCTTGGAGACCGCTTTGCAGAACACCTCCGCTCAGTTCGCAACAAACTACTGCACCTCCCAGTCGCAAACCATTTCCACTCCCCCTCCCAATCTTTCGATGACATGTCCATCATGGGCCTCCTGCACTGCCACAATGATGCCACCCGTAGGTTGCAGGAACAGCAACTCATATTCCGCCTGGGAACCCTGCAGCCTAATGGTATCAATGTGGACTTCACCAGTTTCAAAATCTCCCCTTCCCCTACTGCATCCCTAAACCAGCCCAGTTCGTCCCCTCCCCCCACTGCACCACACAACCAGCCCAGCTCCTCCCCTCCACCCACTGCATCCCAAAACCAGCCCAACCTGTCTCTGCCTCCCTAACCTGTTCTTCCTCTCACCCATCCCTTCCTCCCACCCCAAGCCACACCCCCATCTACCTACTGACCTCATCCCAACTCCTTGGCCTGTCTGTCTTCCCTGGACTGACATATCCCCTCCCCACCTCCCCACCTATACTCTCCTCTCTACCTATCTTCTTTTCTCTCCACCTTCGGTCCGCCTCCCCCTCTCTCCCTATTTATTCCAGAACCCTCACCCCATCCCCCTCTCTGATGAAGGGTCTAGGCCCGAAACGTCAGCTTTTGTGCTCCTGAGATGCTGCTTGGCCTGCTGTGTTCATCCAGCCTCATATTTTATTAACAAAGTGTGGAGCTGGATGAACACAGCAGGCCAAGCAGCATCTCAGGAGCACAAAAGCTGACGTTTTGGGCCTAGACCCTTCATCAGAGAGGGGGATGGGGAGAGGAAACTAGAATAAATATGGAGAGAGGGGGAGGCGGACCGAAGATGGAGAGAAAACAAGATAGGTAGAGAGGAGAGTATAGGAGGTATGGAGGGGATAGGTCAGTCCAGGGAAGATGGGCAGGTCAAGGAGGCGGGATGAGATGGTAGGTAGGAAATGGAGGTGCAGCTTGAGGTGGGAGGAAGGGATGGGTGAGAGGAAGAACAGGTTAGGGAAGCAGATACAGGCTGGGCTGATTCAGCCTCAAAGCAATGTCAGTAATTAGCAATATTTGTGAAAGGGTAATGGGAAGCAGGTAGTTTTAAAAAGAAAGATTAACTTTCTCATCTAACAATATGCTAATAATGGTACTTACGTGATAAACTTAAATAAAGGTATATGCACCAGGTAGATAGACTCAGAGGTTACAGTATGTAACTTGTCTTATCTTACTGTATTATTTTATTAGTGTATTACCTTACACTTTTCTGGCTTGAATTCTATTTGCTGCTGTCACTTTGTCCATTTCATTGCTATCCTCCTGCAGTTTCTCCTCACTATTATACCAATTTTTATGCCTTCCATGAACATTTTTTTTACATGCCCCTTATATTTAATTCCAAAACATTAGTGTACACCACAGACAGCAAGGAGTCTTAATTTAGCCCCAGGAAACCTTGCCAGAAACAGATTTCTAGTCACAGAAACATCTCTGTACAATTTCCCTCTGTTTTCTGGTTCTCAGTCCATTTTGGATCCAACCTGCCAAATTGCCTTTGATCCCATGGGCGCTACTTTTGTACCCAGTCTGCCACTGGGGACTTATCCAAAGCCTAGCTAAAGTCCATATACATCACATCATATGTATTACCCACATAAACATTCCTGATTCGCCCTTAAAACATTTGATCAAGTTTGTCAAATATGACCTTCCCTTAACAAACTATAACGAACTATCCCTGATCTATGTCTCTCCAAGTACTAATACATTCTGAATCTCAGAATTCTTTTTTAATAACTTACATCCCATTGAGATTAGCCTGACAGATCTGTAATTTCTTGGTCTAACGCTTTCTCCCTGTTTTAATAATGGGACAATATTAACAGACCTACAGTATTTTGGCGTCTAACCCGCAGCCAGAAAGACATTGAAAATTACTGCCAGAGTCCCTGTTATCCCCCTTCCATGTGTGTTCACCTCTGTTTTCTCCCAGGCCACTACTATATCATGCAGAAGATGGAAAGCTGCGGATCAAGTTTCTCCCTGTAGAGTGAGCACACATATGCAGATGGTGGACTACTCTTGAGTGTCCTTCCATAATCAGATGGTCTTCGATGATAAACTCCACAATTAATGCTGCATCTTCTCTTGTGTTGCAAAATACACAAAAAAAATTGTCGAATCAAAGTTGTACAGTCTTTGAGAAGAACAGAGAAAGAAAGGGAGCTTGAGAGGATCTGAAGCTGATGATAACATTGATTCAAATATTTAAGAGCTGTGCTTTTTCCTCAATATTACTTTTTCTTTGCCTTCACATATATTCTGAACTTGAGAGGGAACATGCAAACACTCAATGGAAATAATAAGCTTTACAGGGACCTCCAACACGAAGAAATTGGACTATATGTATTTTTCATGCATATGTGTTGCAGTTGAAACTGATCAACTCATGAGTTATGATGACAGACAAATCTCTGGACAATTAGAAGTTGGCTGATGTGTTTTGTCTCATTTATTCTCATAGGCTTTATTTTAGATTACTTTGGTTTCCTGTGAAAGGGTCAGAACAATTGATTATAAACAGTTCTTCACAAAACTGATGAGGTGTTGTCAGTTTGATTTGTTATCACAGACAAGCCACTAGTGTCTGTTTACCTGACTGCTCCTCCGCCAAACACATTTGTAGTTTTCACTTCACCTCATCAAGTTATTTTAGATATAGACAGAATAGACATAGGCTGCAGTCTAAGGCTCCTGGTTCAATATTTCCAGCAAAGGTAATTAATTCTGCTACAATGTGCAACTGCATTATCTTTTAATCCTTCAAACAGCAGGAAAGACTTTACATAAATTAAAGGCAAATCAATTCCATAGTATCTGCATTGTTTAAAGTAGAACAGCAGAAAAGTAGTGGAGCTTAAAGATTTATTGTTTACTAAAAAAAATACTCAAAATTTCACCTGAGAATTTTGTTGACGTTTCCAATAAAAAGTAATACAGAGAGATAGAATTCACAATTGTAGCTATTGCAAAATTGCAATGTTCTCCACCACTGCTGTATATTATTGACAACAACTTCTGAACTCCACCCATGTATCGATGAATATGGAATCCAGAAGCTGCAATCAGGAATAGACTGCTTCTCCAGAGGGTGCTGTTATATTTTCATCATGTTGTTCTATATCTTAACGACTTCAGAGCATAGAGGAATGATACTAGCTTTAAACCAAAATTTTATGCACAGCAATTTTAAGCATCTTAGAACATATTACAGATGCAATGGTTTCTGCTAAGTCCCAGGTCCTTTCTAGAGGTCTCTGTCTGTGGTGAGTTACATGACACACTCACTCCATTCACAAGCATAAGCAATCAAGCAAGTAAACAAACATTAGTTAGCAAACCAGCATAATTGAATAGAGATGCAACCATTCAACACCACAGGCTCCATCAATTATTTGAATTATACTTCCATTTGTTAAACACTGCCCTCACTTCAAAGCCATCTGCAAATATTAAGTATTGTTCACTGTAGTGTCACTGAGGTTTTTGCTACAGCTGTAATAACTGGCCCTCAAAACCACATTTTCAAGCCCTCAGAATAATATTTCAAATTTCCACGATCCTTACAAGAATAAATAGTTGTTTATGCATTTTATAAAATTGTCTTAGTCAAATGTTTATGCCCAAATTCTATTTTTTATTATTTTGTAAAAAATAAAAAGTAAATTATAATTCATCCTTTTTATTCATTATTTGGTTATGAGAACTCAAATAAGAATGTGATTGTCAGATGAGACGACTCAATGTTTTCACTGCCACACATCATCCAATAGATTTTGCCAGTTCCATTGGAATAGTGGAAATCAAAATTATACAGACTGCTAAGTCCTTGTCGGCAGTTTTATGCAAGATCATAGACGGAGGCTATCCTTGATTGACCACAAAGCTTTGTCCATTGTATCTTTCTGGAATTTTATGGCTTTGATTCAGATTGTAGCATTCAGTGGAGTGTCTTTTGTTTTCTTTCATCAGTTTAGATACTTCAAGTTGAGGGAAATCAAATGAGAAAACAGAAAACATAGCAGATTGTGGGTTTCTGAGAAAGGAAGAGGAATCGAAGGACCTGGGAATACATGTCCAAAAAACTGGTACGAAGGGTGTATATGAAAACAAATGGAATACATTAATTTGTGGGTGGAAGAAGACTGTAAAGAGTATCCATATTTTTCTGGAACTATACAAATACAAGTTAGGCTGAACGACAGTACTTTGCACAGTCCTAGTCATCCTATTTTAGGAAGGATGTGATCATGCCTGCCAGAGTACAGAGAAGATTCATGCAGATGATGTCAACAATTTTTGCTTACTCTGGAACAGAGGAGCTAAGTGGAGATCAAAGATTTCATTTCAGATATATATAATTATGATTTTCCTACATAGATTGGTTAAGAAGGACCTCTTTCCTTTTTCAAAGAGGTCAACAACTGGAAGGCATAGATGGTTGAACTAAACAGGAGTTGAGATCAATTAGTTTTCACCTAAAGGATAGCGGAGACATGAAAGTGAAGTCGAGACAGAAACTGTAATTGCAATTAAAAAATGCTTTAAATTGGGTAAACTACAAAGTTATGTATCAAATGCTACAAATTGAGATTAGGCTGCTAGAATCTCATAGTCAATAGAGAGATTATGGGACATATGACACCTGCAGTGTGAATAATATTCTATGATTCCATATTGGTCTCACACAAAGATATGACTATCAGAAGCAAAATGTATCAAAGTTGGGAGATTTTCAGATTGTCCTTTGTAGGAGGAGAGGTGTAATTCAACTAAGTACCTGCCAGACAAGACAATGAAAATAAACCACAAGCAATCTATCAGCACTAAGGGCTCAAGAGATGTAACACAGAAAGAAATATAAATGTATGCGCTAATGTCATGGTTCAAGATTAGATTGTCAATGATATACACAGAGAAACCCATCCCTCTGAAAACATGATATAAATTGTGGTTTTGATAACTGAAACCATATGAAATACTTTGTTAGATTCACAGCAACCAATCTGTCTCATTGATATTGTTCTAAGTTGCAGATACCATGTGGGGAAGAATGCCCACGCAAAATCATTGGCAGAGGATGGGTTCAAAGTTGACGAATAAAATAGCATTGTTGCATAGCACTTAATTGCTATCTACATTTAACCTGCAACAATGATCTGTTATGGAACTATTAAACTGAATTAAAAAATGAAAGAACTGCGGATGCTGTAAATCAGGAACTAAAACACAGTTGCTGGAGAGGCTCAGCAGGTCTGGCAGCATCTGTGAAGGAGAAAAAACAGAAGTTCTGAGGAAGGGTCACAGGGCCTGGAACGTTAACTCTGCTTTTTCCTTCACAGATGCGACCAGTCCTACCGAGCCTCTCCAGCAACTGTGTTTTAGTTCCTGATTTACAGCATCCGCAGTTCTTTCATTTTTTAATTCAGTTTAATAGTTCCATAACAGATCATTGTTGCAGGTTAAATGTAGATAGCAATTAAGTGCTATGCAATAATGCTATTTTATTTGTCAACTTTGAACCTGATTTACAGCATTTGTAGTTCTTTCAGTTTTTTTTAAGTTATGTGTATACTTGCATTAAAAATTAGATCCATTGACACAGATCGCCAGTCTATAATGAATCCAGTTTAGAGCTTACAATGGCATTAAATGTGAACTTTTATTGAGTACCTGTACACTGTTTGAACGCTTAATCCATAATTTTCCCTGGTTTTTTGAGGAATGTCGCATCTCATATTTAAAAGTTACTGCACCAAGGTCCTCATTGTATTATTTCACTTCCTGCAGAATTCCAAATAAATGGTGTAGACATTGAATGTATCCACTAGGTGAATTGTCATCATTCTTCCAAGAGATTTAGAAGGCTGTCATCAAGATTCAGTATTTCAAACATTGGTGATAGGAAGCATTAGGATGAAGCTGCAGTTTATGAAATGAACTAAATAATCACTTATGAAATAAGCTTCCCAGTGTTTTAATCCCTTTTTGGGGTTATCAAAAATATTTTAATTGATTTGTAACCTGCTAAAAGATTCTGATTCCTTTATGACAGTAAAGAAAGACACCACTTTTATTATATTGCCCAAGTTAGCACTACAATTATTGTAAACCACATTGCGAGCTGGATTGCTAACTTACAATTACAAGGAATTTAGAATTTATTTTGGACCCGGGGGTAAAAAAAATAAATTTTCCATTGCTTTTTGGTTTTTTACAAGCAAAATTATAGACTTCTTACACAGTTAAGCAAGAGAGCATAATCACTGAGATATCAACAATTGTTCTCCTTCATATTTCTTTATAAGCAACAAAAATAATCTTCATAATCTGAAACTTAATGAAATTTAGCCTACTGATAGGAACTTGGGATAATAAAATGAACAATTCATTCTGTTAAATTGCAGAATCAAATTGAGTCTTTTGCGAGTGAACTATAATTAAAAAGCCACTATTTTATCTAGATGTATTACCAACTGTATTCTCAGATATTTGCCATTGTAAAGAACAGGTAATTTTGATAGTGACAAGTGCAATTTACACTAATTCATCTGATAGCTTGAAAATATTTCAAATGGCTTCACAATCATTAGTCAGTGGTAAGGAATTCTGCAGCAAAAAAGATCACATTTAGACTCCCCAAAGCATGCCCATCATCAACAAGGTAAAGGTCGAGAGTCTGATGGAATACTCTCCATTTAGCTGGATGAGTGCAGCACTAACAACACTCAAGAACCATAACACCAGCCAGGACAAAGCAGCCTGTTTGATTGGCAGTACATCCACAAACATCCACTCGCTTCACCACTATCACGCAATAGCAGCAGTGCATACTAGCCAAAATATACAAGTTTGAAATTCACCATAGATCTTTAAGTAGCACCTTCCAAATCCATGGCTACTTCCACTTAGAAGGACAATGGCAGTAGATACATGTAAACAGCACCACCTGCAATTCCTCCTCCAGCCATTCATCATGCCGACTTGGAAATATCTCATTGTTCCTTCACTGTTGCTTGGTCAAAATCTATGAATTCCCTCCCTAAACTCACAGTGGGTTTACTTACAGCAAATGGACTGCAGCGGTTCAAGAAGACAGCTCACCACCATCTTTTAATTTTAATTCATTCATGGGATGTGGACATCACTGGCTGAGCAAGCATTTATTGCCCAAACCTTTTTGCATGGAGGATAATTAAATTCAACCACATTGTTGCAGGTCTGGAGACACATATAGGCCATGTCAGGTAAGGATGGCAGATTTCCATGCCTAAAGGACATTAATGAATCGGATAAGTTGTTCCTGACAATTGGCAATGATTTCACGATGATTGTTAATCTGTCATTTCCAGATTATTATTAAATTCAAATTCCGCTATCTGTCATGATGCAATTCAAACCCAGGTCCCCAAAACATTGCCTAGATCTCTGAATTAATAGTCAATCAATAATACCACTTGGCCATTGCTGACCCTTCTCAACAGCAACTAGGATAGGCAATCAATGATCACCCAGCAGGTTCCAAAGAATGAATAAAAGAAATGTTTTGACTTGTGTGGAATTCAATTCAGCCCAGGGAAGACAGACAGGTCAAGGAGGTGGGATGAGGTTAGTAGGTAGGAGATGGAGGTGCGGCTTGGGGTGGGAGGAAGGGACGGGTGAGAGGAAGAACAGGTTAGGGAAGCAGAGACAGGTTGGACTGGTTTTGGGATGCAGTGGGTGGAGGGGAAGAGCTGGGCTGGTTGTGTGATGCAGCGGGGGGAGGGGACGAACTGGGCTGGTTTTGGGATGCGGTGGGGGAAGGGGAAATTTTGAAGCTGGTGAAGTCCACATTGATACCCTTGGGCTGCAGGGTTCCCAAGGGGAATATGAGTTGCTGTTCCTGCAACCTTCAGGTGGCATCATTGTGGCACTGCAGGAGGCCCATGATGGACATCTCATCTAAAGAATGGGAGGGGGAGTGGAAATGGTTTGCGACTGGGAGGTGCAGTTGTTTATTGCGAACCGAGTGGAGGTGTTCTGCAAAGTGGTCCCCAAGCCTCCGCTTGGTTTCCCCAATGTAGAGGAAGCCACACCGGGCACAATGGATGCAGTATACCACATTGGCAGATGTGCAGGTGAACCTCTGCTTAATATGGAAAGTCATCTTGGGGCCTGGGATAGGGGTGAGGGAGGAGGTGTAGGGGCAAGTGTAGCATTTCCTGCAGTTGCAAGGGAAGGTGCCGGGTGTGGTGGGGTTGGAGGGCAGTGTGGAGCGAACAAGGGAGTCACGGACAGAGTGGTCTCTCCGGAACGCAGACAAGGGTGGGGATGGAAAAATGTCTTGGGTGGTGGGATCGGATTGTAGATGGCGGAAGTGTCGGAGGATGATGCGTTGTATCCGGAGGTTGTCGGAGGATGATCCACCTATCTTCTTTTCTCTCCATCTTCGTTCCGCCTCCCACTCTCTCCCTATTTATTCCAGAACCCTCACCCTATCCCCCTCTCTGATGAAAGGTCTAGGCCCGAAATGTCAGCTTTTGTGCTCCTGAGGTGCTGCTGGGCCTGCTGTGTTCATCCAGCCTCACATTTTTTGCCTTGGATTCTCCAGCATCTACAGTTCCCATTATCACTGATACATTCAGTTTTGTACTTTGTTTCCTCTTTCTCCCCATATTCTTTGATCACTTTAGTCCTAAGAACTATATCTACAAGTTTCTTAAAATGTTTCTATACTTTGGCCTCAACAGTTTTTTTTGTGGCAGAGAATTTCATAGGCTCACCATTTCCCTTATCCCTGCCCTTTATCCTTAGACTGTGACAACTGGTTCTGGACATCCCAGTCATTGAAAACATCTTTCCTGCATCTACCCTGTCTAATTTTCTTATAATTTTAAAGGTTCTTAGTGATATTCTCCTCATTCTTCTAAACTTGAGAGAATAAAGTCCAAACTGATCTAGCATCTAACCTGTACATTAATCATGCCAACCCAGGAGTTAATCTGATCAACTATATTTGCATTACAATAGGTGTAACTATTTTACTTACATAAGGAGGCCTAAACTGCATTCAATACACCAGATATGGTCTAATCAATGCACCGTACAGCTGTAGCAAGACATCCGTGCTCCTGTGCTCAAATCCTCATACCATTTGCCTTCTTCATCATCTGCAGTACAGGCATGCTTAGTTTCAGTGATTGATGCATGAGGACACCAAGATCTCACTGTAAGATCACGCTTAAAGAATCAGGATCAATGAGTGGTGAAAACGACCTCTTTATTGCACATTCACAGCAGCACAATATAAGGGGAAATAGAATCCCAAAATCAGACCTCAAAAACAGCCGTTTTTATACAGAATTCAAGCATACATTAACATTTTAACACTTGATTATTAAGTAGTAGATATTGTACAAAAAACGTTTTGCAGGAAATCAAAGATAGTGTAAACATTTGCTAAATGTTAACGGTTATTGCTGAATGTTAATGGTTATTTTAATGAGATTAGAGTGTCTGTATGGTTTCTACTTGCATAATTCAAAAGGTGTTAGTCTTGGTATTTTCAAGGTTAGAATTTTAAAGTTAGAAAAGGGTATCTTGTGCTTTTTTTTAAATAAAGGTTTGAATTCCCAACAGTTTTGATTGTCTGTGGTTTTCAATTACTATCGCTTGTTTAGTTAGTTTTGTGGTTGCATCCATCTGTGGATTCTATTTACTGTCATTCATTCATTCATTTAGTTTTGCAGTCACATCTGTTGTAGTAGTGCTTTCAGTTTCATTCACTCATTCATTCAAGGTCGCTCGGGCCTGGACATAGTGATATTAGTTTTATTAGCCGGTTAAAGGTCTTATATACACTGCATAGCATTTGTTAGTTTTACGAGTGGGGTAAAGTTTGCTTATATACATGTTGAACAAAAACTTGGGGACAAGTACCTTGTTACATAATTTACAGGAAATATCTGCAGGGAAGTAATGTTTTACTTTAAAGGAAGAAGGATAATCAAATTATCAAATTTGAATGATACTTGAAGCCACTCTGGCTGGACAGGGGTTTAGAATAGGGGTTTGGTAGTAACACCTATCTAGTTAGATTTCAATATCAAACAACAATACTTTTGGTGTGGTAGCGCAAAAAGGTTCCATCCTGTAGTGTCTGCGCAGTTTTGTTAGCCATTGCGCCTGACTGCACCTTTGAATGGAATGTTGGTCTTGTTAAATGCGGTTGTTTACATAGTGCATTATGGATGAGTGCATTTTCAAATAGGGTGTAACCACAAATTGAAATGGTTGTAATCTGATACGGTAGCGAGTCCCTGAATTAGTTTGAATGGGGGGGTGGCTGGTACACAGAAATCTGCAGCTAGTATTATGACCATGAATTAATGGCTAAATTGATTAATAGACTTGATTTATGAAGTTATATTAAAAGTTGTTAATGAACATTAATTCTGATATATCATCATAAAACATCTCCCACTCCCAATCCACCACTATTCAGATAATAATCTGCTTGCCTGTTTTTGCTCCTAAAGCAGATAATCTCACATTTATCCATATTATACTGCATCTGCCATCTATTGGTCCACTTACTTAACTTGTCCGATTCATACTGAAATGTCTCTCTAATCCTGCTCGCAGCTAATCCTCCCAGTCAGCTTTGAATCAGCTGCAGGCTTGTCGTAGGAGACATAGTTTCCTCATCTAATTCATGAATACATATTGTGAACAGCTGGAGTTGAAATTTTGATCACTACAGTATCCCACCAGTCCCTGCCTGGCATTCTGAAAAGGACCAGTTTACTGCCACGATAATGAAATGTGAGGCTAGATGAACACAGCAGGCCCAGCAGCATCTCAGGAGCACAAAAGCTGACGTTTCAGGCCTAGACCCTTCATCAGAGAGGGGGATGGGGTGAGGGTTCTGGAATAAATAGGGAGAGAGGGGGAGGCGGACCAAAGATGGAGAGAAAAGAAGATAGGTGGAGAGGAGAGTATAGGTGGGGAGGTAGGGAGGGGATAGGTCAGTCCAGGGAAGACGGACAGGTCAAGAAGGTGGGATGAGGTTAGTAGGTAGGAGATGGTGGTGCGGCTTGGGGTGGGAGGAAGGGATGGGTGAGAGGAAGAACAGGTTAGGGAGGCAGAGACAGGTTGGACTGGTTTTGGGATGCAGTGGGTGGAGGGGAAGAGCTGGGCTGGTTGTGTGCTGCAGTGGGGGCAGGGGATGAACTGGGCTGGTTTTGGGATGCGGTGGGGGAAGGGGAGATTTTGAAGCTGGTGAAGTCCACATTGATACCATTGGGCTGCAGGTTTCCCAAGCGGAATATGAGTTGCTGTTCCTGAAACCTTCGGATATTCCGCTTGGGAACACTGCAGCCCAATGGTATCAATGTGGACTTCACCAGCTTCAAAATCTCCCCTTCCCCCACCGCATCCCAACACCAGCCCAGTTCATCCCCTCCCCCCACTGCACCACACAACCAGCCCAGCTCTTCCCCTCCACTCACTGCATCCCAAAACCAGTCCAACCCGTCTCTGCCTCCCTAACCTGTTCTTCCTCTCACCATCCCTTCCTCCCACCTCAAGCCGCACCTCCATCTCCTACCTACTAACCTCATCTCACCTCCTTGACCTGTCCGTCTTCCCTGGACTGACCTATCCCCTCCCTACCTCCCCACCTATACTCTCCTCTCCATCTATCTTCTTTTCTCTCCATCTTCGGTCCGCCTCCCCCTCTCTCCCTATTTATTCCAGAACCCTCACCCCATCCCTCTCTCTGATGAAGGGTCTAGGCCCAAAACGTTAGCTTTTGTGCTCCTGACATGCTGCTGGGCCTGCTGTGTTCATCCAGCCTCACATTTCATTATCTTGGATTCTCCAGCATCGGCAGTTCCCATTATCACTCAGTTTACTGCCACTCCTTGTTTCCTGCCTGTCAATCAGTTCTCAATCCACTTCAGCACACAACCTCCAAACCCATGTTGCGCAGTAATCCCTTACATGGGAACTTATCAAAAGTCTTTTGAAAATCCAATTCAACCATATTCACTTATCTACTTTCCCTTATCCACTCAACTAGTCACATCCTCAAAAAACCTACATGAGGTTGTTACATAGCTCCAATCGCTTCTTTCCTGCTCCATTTCATTGCCATTGACCAACACATCAGACATGTCCAGAATACACCACAAACTGCAAATTTGAGTAGCTTATGTATTCCCATTTTAGTTTTATGCATGTTTCAATTTAGAAATAACTAGTTATAAAGAATTAATCTTAAAATGATCAAAGGTTAGCCTATTACATAAATATTGCTGAAAATTACTGAGGAGTGATGCAGTTATTAACAAAAATGTGGATATAACATTTGAAAGTAAGTTTGAAGAAAATATACTTAGAAAAATAAAACTAAGATCAGTCTATTTGTGTTATTCACTCACAGGGCTTGGACATTACTGACCAGTTCAGTGTTTACTGCCCATCCTTAATTGCCCAGGGGGCAGTTGAGAGTCAACCATATTGTAGTAGGTCTGGAGTCACACATAGGACTGAACAGGTACGGATGGCACACTTCTTTCGATAAAGGATATTAGTGAACTGGATGGGTTTCTGACAATCAGCTCAGGGTCATTGTTACACATATAATCCAACATTTTTATTGAATTCAAATTCTACCATCTGCCATTGCAGGATTTGAACCTGGATCCCCAGGACTTTACCTGGGTATGTCGATTAATAGCCCAGTGATGACACTATTATGTTATCAGAGATGTAGGAACTGCACATGCTGGAGAATCTGAGATAACAAGGTGTAGAGCTGGATGAACACAGCAGGCCAAGAAGCATCAGAAGAGCAGGAAGGCTGACGTTTCAGGACTAGACCCTTTCTGAAGAAGGGTTAGGCCTGAAACGTCAGCCTTCCTGCTCCTCTGAGGCTGCTCGGCCTGCTATGTTCATCCAGCTCTATACCTTGTTATCTCACCATTATGTTTACGTTTGTCTTTAATCATTGTCATTATCAAATCAATTCTTTCTTGAAGATTCTCTTTATAAACTGAAGGGGTTGAAAACTTAGTCATAGAATTCATCAGCTGTGTATGGTAGTTGAACAGCTGGAGGTTGTTCCCATAGGTGGATGAAGCAGAATATGTTCAGAACGAGGGGGGGGGTGGTGGTGAAAGCTCCTTTATTTCATTTTTAAGGGATTACAATTTGTAGTCCTGCATAACGTCATCACCTACAGCAGTCCTTGAGCTGAGTCACCTTTCTCCTTGTGCTCCCTTTGGCTGAGAACTCTTCCTCGTGGATGGTGTCTCCCAGAGTTCTTCTGGGAATTCTGACCTTGTACTTAAAAATGCAAACATGGATTACAAATGCAAAGAAATGATGCGGTACCCCTATAACTCATTGGTCAGGCCACATTTGGAGTATTGTGTTTAGTTCTGGGCCCCTTATTGAAGAAAATTGTTAAAGCCCTGGAGAGAATTTGAAGGAGATTTACTGGAATGATACCAGGAATGAAGGATTTTTGATACTAGAAAAAGTTAGGGAAATTTGGCCTAATCACCTTGGAGCTAAGAAGATTAAAAGGTGACCTTATTGTGATGTTCAAACTGTACCTAATTTTGATAGGGGGAAGAAGGGTATTTCCACTAGTTGATACCTCAGTAGCTAAATGTCACAGCTCACAATATTCCAAACACAGCCTGCCCAGGATGTAATACAGTTTCAACAGTATGTCCACATTCTTGTATTCTTACATTCTGGCTCACAGACTGTGTTATACATGCTTAAGGCGTCTATTTTATTAATTTTAAAGAGTAATTGTTCCAGCAAGAAAAATCTGTTATGCAAATATTGCTAAAAGTTCTTAAGGAGTGATACAGTTATGTAGAAAATAGGAACAGTCCGCCATTCAGTCCTTCAAACCTTTTCCATCATTTATGTCGATTATGGCTGATCATCCAACACAATAGCTTGTTCCTACTTTTCATCCATATTCTTTGATCCCTTGAGTCCTAAACGTTATATCTAGCTCCTTTTTGAAATCATACAATGTTTTGACCTCAACTGCTTTCTGTGATAGCAAATTCCAAAGTTTCATCACTCTTTAGTGAAGAAATTTCTCCTTATCTAAGTTCTGAATGGTTCACCCTTCATACTTAGACTATGACCTAGCTCTGGACAGTCCTGTCATTGGAAAATCCTTCCCTCATCTAACTTGCCTAGTCCTATTATAATTTGCTAGGTTCCAATGAGATTATCCCTCATACTTCTGAACTTCAGCAAACATAATCCTAACTCATTTAACCTCTCCTCATAAGTCTGTCCTGATATCTCAGAAATCAGTCTGGTAAACCTTGGCTGTATTTATTCTACGGCAAGGACACCATTCCTAGGATAAGGACATCTAAACTACATGTGATATTAAAAGAGTGGTCTCACCAAGGCCCAGAAGCCACATCTGGAATATTGCGTACAGTTTTGCACTCTTTATCTGTTAGAATTTCCAGGGACATGTTTTCAGTTCTCAGAAACGTTGAATTCTCACACCTTAAGAAGAACTCTAAATGTCTGGGGCTTGGAGGGGGGATAATTAAACTCTAAATATCTCTCTTTTTGATTGATGCTGAGAATATCATTTATTGAACGGTTCTTTTTGTCTGACAGTGGATCAAGAAGGGAAACAGGGGACCCAAGAGTCCTAATGAAGTGTGTAAGCCCAAAACGTTGGCTTTCCTGTTCCTCTGATGCTGCCTGACCTGTGTGTTCCTACAGCTCCAGATTGTATCAACTCTGACAACAAGAGCAGTCATTTGACTCCTGGGAAACAGGGACTCAGATTTTGTGGTAATAAAATGTGAGGCTGGATGAACACAGCAGGCCCAGCAGCATTGCTCCTGAGATGCTGCTGGGCCTGCTGTGTTCACCCAGCCTCACATTTTATTATCTTGGATTCTCCAGCATCTGCAGTTCCCATTATCTCAGATTTTGTGGCTTGGGCCAAGAGATGCAGGGAGAATGTAAGGGAGAAACATTTTACACAGTGAGCTTTGGTGACCTGGAATCACTGGTCAAGGGAGTGGTGAAACCAGAGATGATGAATAATTTGAAGCATAAATTGAACAGGCACTTTCAGGAAATACATTTGCAAATCCATAGGCCTGGAAAGTGAGAGTGGGCCTCAGTCGATTTGTCTAGATACTGGGCCTGAACATATGGGTCAAATGGCCTCATTCTGTACCATAATGACTATGACTATAAGTTTCTGAAATGGTTTGTAAATATTTCATGTACATAGCGCCTGTCTTAGTCTTTTGCAAAACATGATGAGTCTGACAAAATATATTCTATATGTTGACAGTTTGGATCAGAACAGACAGGAGACTTCTTGATCTCACAACGTTTTATATTGCTGAGCCAGATCAATAAACAGGAACAATTGGCAGTAAAAAAGAACTGTGATGTCGTTGTGTCCTTCAATAATACTCATCAAACTTGACAGCAGTTTTATTGAATATTCATAATAAGTCATTGTAGCCAAAACATTTATCGCCTTGACAATAGTTGCAGCATTTTCTCGAAGCTGTGGATACCCATCATGTTCTCTACAATACCTTTAGTGGTCCCACACTCCCCATTCTCTTATGAATATTGCAGCACATGTTTACTGGTCATGTAATTAGTACGTATTAGGGTGATTTAGGGTGTAATACAATTGAAGTCAAAACCACAAACTGCAGCCCTGTAAGCTGCAAAACATTCTTCATAATCATTATCAACAATAACATGCATTTCCATAATATAAGAAAACGTACCAAGGCATCTCACAGAAATCTAATCAAGAGAAATAGAAATTAAGCCAAAGGGGGAATCGTGAGGAATGCTCATCAAAAGGCTATTAAATGGAGCCTTAATATCTCCTCTATGACTATAATTGCTCCCTTTATAGCTGTAGAGTATGACAACTCAGCTAAACACATGCAGTGAGATTCTAAGTTTATTCAAAAGAACAAGGAGCAGAAGTAAGCAATTCAGTCCCTTGGGTCTGCTCTGCCATTTGATTCAATCTAAACTGATCTCATCTCAGCCTCAACTTCATTTTCCTGCTGACTCTCCATAATCCTGAAACCCAGGATTAATTAGAAATCTGTCACCTCCTTAAAATAACTCAGTGTCCCAGTATCACCACATTCTGAGGTAGTGAATTCCATAGATTTGCAACCCTTTGAGGGAGTAATTTCTCTTTATCTGAGATTTAAATCTCTATCCCTTATCCTAAAACCATGACATCTCATTTCGGTTGTGGCAACATTCAGTGTCATAACATTCATTTCATTAGTCCCTTCTAAATTAGAAACTTCTACTTCTAACAGATTAGGAAACGTCACTCCCTCCAAGTTTTCCTCCAATTCACCCATCTTCCCAAATTCGAAATGTGGAACTTTTCCTTCACTTTTGTTTGATTTAAATCCTGGAGCTTGCTTCCTAACAATGTTGTATGAGATCTCCAACACATCAATTACAACAGTTTGAGAAGGTAGTTTGACACCATCATCAAAAGGTTAATTCTGGCCTAGTTAAAGAGGCTTATTTCCCAATAATGCACAGATAAAAAATGTAAACTCCCCATACCAAGTGTGACAATCAGCATACAAAGCATTTTTGGACTTGTTTGTTTTCTCCCTGACCAATACAATAGCATCATACAATGCACAATGCAACCAGAAACATGATTAGTTAGTGTCCAGATGGAATGCTTCACTAATAAAGACATGGACTATAAAAGCATGCCAGTGATTTCTATACAAGTGTCCACATTCACTAATTAAGCAACTTTGTTCTTAATTTGTGTGAGGACTCTTCTGATCTCCCGGTGCAACATTTGGCAAAAGATCATGGTACCTGCAGTGGCAGACACCCGGTGTTACCCACCATTCACTTTGAGGGATCGATGATTATCTATGTAAACTAAGAAAAGTACTCAGTGAAATTCAAGTAATTGTAATTTCAAGCTATACAGATCTCACAAAAATGTGGACTGATGTTGGAGACCCAATACCGATACAGTCGTAACTCCGACAGTGTTTTTGGAAAGAGTAAACTGCACTCATGGAATGAAGCAAGATAGCACTGCTTGGCACTTAATAGATCAGCTGCAAGAAAAGCATTTGTAATCTATACAAATTTTTCAACATCTTATTAAATCCAATCAAACCTTTCCAATAAATAATTCCTAATTTCCTAATAATTAGTTTTAATCATAAGATTTACTCTCTGTCTTACCAAAATCAACCAATCCGCCCCACTAAGAATGGGAATCCCTCATTTGGATGCTTTTCCCGAAGACTTAAGTCTGACTCTAAAAAGGAATAGTCCCATCAAGAGTATTTTTGATAAATATGTTCATAGACGAACATTCTCCTCAAAAGTTCATACATTTATATGATGCATATTGAATAATTTATTTGAATTTATGGAGTGCATTGTGGAATTTCTGAAGGAAGTACGCATAATTCGTTCCTGACTCAACCTGGTGAAATAATAAGTGTCCTTGGGTATAGGTCAAAAATGACACATAACTTCATTTGCAAAATCTGCAAGCCATGCATGCCTTATGCAGCCCTAGATCCTCTCTTCTAATATCCTCCTCACCATCCTGCAACCTCAGGTTCAAACAGGGTAATGCAAACAAGAATACTGTGTTGTTTCCTGGTGTGTCCATGTATTTTCATTTGTTTCACCATCATACTTTGAATAAACCTCGATATACATCTCAGTGAGTTTAGAATTTTCCTCATGTCATTCATTACATCCCATCTAGGATAAATTGCTCAGTTTTGGCAAGCAGTTAGATACACAATAGTTAAAACAGTTTTCATTTCTGCAGCATCATCCATCCTCAGCACATATTCCACACAGATCTGAACAACTGACATAATGTGTGTGATATGCTAAATGTCGGTTCCAAATTGTGACAAACCTATCAACTCTACTAGTCATCAGGCTAGGAATGTTGCAGCGAGTAATTTACCTCCCAAATGTAAAACCTGTACAAGGAATGTATTAATAGGAGTGTGATGGAATACTCATCCCATGTCAGGATAAATATAGCTCCAATAATATCAAAAAAAAGCTTGAAACCGTTGAAAACTAAAGCATTCCCCTTAACTGGCAGCCCACCTAATATCTTCATTATTCAGGCCCCTGATACTCACCTCATTACTGGTACACAGTGTGAACCAACTACAAGATGGACTGCAATAATCTCCTAAGCAGCTTTCAAACCAACAACCTCTAGAACTTAGAAGGTCAAGAGCAGCAAATGCCACCACCTACGAGTTCCCCACCGATCCACATGCAATCCTGCCTTAGAGAAATGACAGTATTCCTTCACTGTTGGGGGTGGGGGTTAAAATCATGGAACTGCCCTATAAAAACACTGTGAGCATCCAAACACTGCATGAAGTTCAAGAAGGCAGCTCATCACAAAGGGCAAGTCAGGATAGGTAACAAATGCTGGCACACCCAGCGATATCCACATCCATGAATGAATAAAATTAACTCCTGCATTATACATTACCTCTATTCTTATCAATTTATTTATTTTTTTATTGGACATGGATGTAGCTGATAAGGTTAGTGTTTGTGCCAATCCCTAGCTGCCGTTTAGAGTAAAGAGCCAACCACATTATTGCAGGTCTGGAGTCACATGTAGACTAAACTAGATGATGATGGCAGATTGTCTTTCCTAAGGTACATGAGTGAACCATTTGGCTCTTTACAACAATCACTGATAGCTACATGGAATGGAATCTTCCAGATCTGGCTGGAGCCTATTCAAGGCAGGAGGCAGAACTTAATTGGGCAGGAGGTCAAATTTCAGATTCCCAAAAGCAAATTTTCAGGTCATTTTAGGCAAGTCACCGTTCCTGATTGCAATATTCAGGAGCCCCTTTTCTATTTATTTGAGTTCTATGAAATGCTCATTTACAGAGCAGCCCAGTGAAATTACTTTCAGGGTCACAATCTTGTTAGGCTAAACAAAAAAACAAATTGCTCACAAACCTGACTAGATGAAGCAGGGTAGACTTCTTTCTGGAAGCTCTGGTAAGTGCACATTTCTTCAGTAGTGTAGGTCCTTCTTAAAGAGCGCAGTTTTTTGCTTAAAGTGTTAAAGTATAAGGGATGCAGACTATCTTGACTGCCCAGCTCAGAAGAAGGCTCATTCAGAGCCATGCTTGTAAGGCATTGTTGCTGTCTGCTATTAACCGTGTTGGGGATGCAGACTATATGGTCCACTCAGCCTACACAAGTCAAGTAGTAACACTGGCTGACAACAGCAAACCTGGCCGGGTTAGGTGTCATGGGCTAGGCAGGAAGATGTGGCAGGGAATTAAGGTTAAAGCATGTCATTATTAAAGGTGCAAGAAGGATCATGGAGGTAGATAACTAGGAAGCAGAGGAGAAATCACAGTAATGGGGCAAAAGGGACAAGGAAGGTGGGAACTGCATATTGAGGGTAGGGAATAGAATGAGGTTATGAGGTGAACTGAGGAGAGTGAGGAGCAGGTTGATTGGCTAAGGGGGGGGGCCAAGGCTAAAGGAGGGCATATGGAGGAGGATACTTGTCAGTATAGGAGAAAGTTCAGAAAAGTCAAGGGAATAGGAGCCATGATTATCGAGAGAGATTAAAGCATAACAGAGGAGAGGTCAAAGCAAAAGACCAGATCATCCCCTATATCACAGGGGAAGAGTCTAGGTTGGAGAGGGAGAATTAAAGGTGAAGACGTTAAAATAAAATTTCACACCAATCTGTATCTGTTTGGGACCGTAGAGTTCTGGTTTGCGATCGGTAATTTGTTAATTTTAGGTAGTTCAAATCACCTCAGATCCTGATTCTAGACACTGGACTTATTTAGGGAATGTGAAATGAAGAAGACTGTAGATTGGTGTTTCAGAACTGAAGTCTGTCTTGCAATACAAAGGTAAGTATAATACAAGAAATAACGATGAATGCAATAAACAGTGAAATTAATACAATCAATTATACAGAGGACAGTAGTGCTATTAAATATACAAGATTAAACACTGTTAAAATGTAAAATAAGAGTTTCAATCACAGAAACTTTAATCAGGCTTCCTACGCCTGGGATGCTTTGAACTGTCGTTACTCACCTTCACCTATCTGCAAACTAGGTCGGAAACTTTGGCTCTCAGGGGTTTAAGCTCACCATCGAGGAAAATACAATTCTGGAGGACAGTTGGCTGTCCTTGCTTGCCATACTCGGTGCAATGGCTGAAAACTTTGGACTGTGTCGGTCTTAAGTCTGAGTTGAGACTGCTGATGCTGTAGAATGTGTAATGGATCTATTGAGTAAGTACTTGCTTTTCCTTACTTTTTTGTGGTTTTGCAGACCGGTTTTCACCTCAGGATGTGTCTGAGGCCTTGTGGTGTCAGTTGGGTTGGTGATTTTCGGAATTTGTCAGCTCTTAGTTCTGCTGGTTGTATCAGTTGCTGTTGGTTCCCCTGGTATGGAACAGGCCTGTGCTGATAACTCTCACAGTTGCTGTGAGGTTTCCCCTTCTGGACAGTTCTCTTAGAAATAGCCGCTGGAATTAGCTGTTGGCTTCTTGGAATGTTGCTGGGCATAGCTCTTTGGCATGCTTCAGGGGATTGCCACCTTTGGAATGCTGTCTGGGTAAGCTCCTTGGAATGCCTCCTGGGGATAGCTATGGAGATCACAGCCTCAGATGAGGCCAGGGCCTGCAATTATACTGATTGTGGGCCCCTTATCTTCGGCCAGTACAGTGCTTGCCATTGTATCTATGGTGTTCCCTTTGAAGTCAATTGGCTTCCCGATAGTTAAGAGGTATGCATAAATGGATTTTGATTGAAATTGAAAATCTGGTATCTCTGTAAGTAGATTTTGATTGGAGTTGAATGCCCAGTATCTCTGCAAATGAATTTCAATTGAAGTTCAATGTCCTGAATCTGTGTAGGCCCCATTGCTGGCTAACCCAAGGTGTAAAAGTTAGCTCTGGTCTAGAATGTTAGGTTTTGTTGATTGTTCTTGTAGATTGGAGGTGTACATTGGAATTCCAGGCGGAACAATGGTGTGAGGCAACCATCTCTGCATTTGTGCATTTTCCCCAGAGCTCAGCCCAACTGCCTCTTTACTTGTAAACGTTTTAAGAAGTCCAGAGTCTCATCCAGTATTTTAGATGATAGGGATTTTTGCTTAATCCTTCAGACAGCAAAAAAAAGAGTACCTGGGTGAAAGTACATGATAGAAATGGGATCAGGGATAATGGAAACTGCAGACACTGGAGAAACCGAGATAACAAAGTATGGAGCTGGATGAACTTAGCAGGCCAAACAGCATCTTAGGAGCACAAAAGCTGATGTTTCAGGCCTAGACCCTTCCTGGGCTGTGTTTGCATAAATTGCTGCATGACTCATATCAGCATGTGTGTGCAAAGTGAGACAGAAACCAGAAAAAGAAGATTGCGTGAGCAGTCAATTAAGGACAGTACACTGAAATGAAGCACTCATTGAAGCATACAAATTAACATACGTTATGTGCCCTAAAATGCACTAGAATGCTTAAGATAACAAATTCCTTGCATATGGCTGAATGAGGAAGAGGATAAGCAATCATGGGTCAGGCAGGATTGGCATCATCATAGTGAAGTGGTTACAAAACAGCCTGTCACTTATGAGTATAATAAGGACCCGAAGAATAGTTTGACAAGGGCATGTTCTCAAAATTAAACAGAACAGCTATTTCCTTTGACTTCATTATTGTTCTTTGCTTTATAGCAACATTTTGACTGGTTAAACCCAGCAGCTCGACTAGCTTTGCACCGATAAGTTTGAAGAAATAGCAGAGGTGGAGCGTCCAGTGCTAGTGACACCAGAAACCAAGGCTCCATCTATGGAGAAAAAGCACTGCCTTATGTGGGAAATAGGGTTTTTAAAGCAGTCCAACAGTGTACCATGAGACTTTACCCAAGTTGTTGCAGCTCTCGGCAGATGGCACAGGCAGCTTTGCTGACGAAAGGTGCCAACATCTACATCTGCCAAACCCCTGCAGGAAGGTCTGCAGCTACGTGGCTGCATCGGAAGCACAGTGCCTCCAGTACTTTTCAAACCCCAGTTGCTAATTTGTGTGATGTCTCCCAGTTGACCACCCACTAGAGAATTTGTGAGCTCATAGCTGTCACTATCAAGAAAGCGCAAGAGTTTGTCCAGTTCACCCTGTACTCAGAGAGACAAATTTCATGAGCTGTCAGTGTTGCTTCCATCCTGAAGTTCCTTCCTTCAGGTCCAAGGAGCCATAGAGTGCTCCCATCTGGCACTCAGAATTTCTTGGTATCACTTAGACAGATTCCTGAACAAGAAGGAATTCTACTCCCTCAATGTGCAGCTTGTTTGTCACCACAGGCAACAATTCCTGTATGTATGCGCTGGCTCAAAGGAACTGTCATGATGTTTACATTCTGCATACTTCGTGGTTGCATAATAATGGCCCTGAGAGAGTTAGCATTTGAATTTTTCCGGGTTCTGCTTACTCCGATTTTGTCACATAGCTTGTGGGTGGAGATTCTACTGGATTCTGGCATGGTCTCCTAATGGAGAGAAATGTATCTTCTCGACATCATGTTAGCAATTGTTAATATGCCTAAAAAAATTAATGTAGTCTGCACAAAGCTTCTGAGATATAATGGATAATAGATTTTTATGCAACATTACTGTCTCTTTGGCTTACACTCATTCATGGTTTATCCCCCACCATAGACCGCTGAACAGCTCCTTAGACTAACATAGGTTAAAGATTGGAAACAATACTCTGCTCTAACCATAAGCCATCAGCAGTTGGTACTCAGACTATGCACCATATTATAATTCCAAGGCACTTCAAATGTTTGCACCTCTGGAAGCTTCTCTAGGGCTAGCACAAGGGAGAGAAATGACAGTATTTCCAGAAGGCAAAGCTATTGATCCCAGTGCAAAACTCCCAAACTCAGGCTGAATCCGTTATTGAACAGGTGACTGATCTTCTAAAGACGTGCACCTATTTCCTGGTCCACTCAAGAAAAATGTTTGCTAGACCATGATAGTGATTGTTTGCTAAACCCTCCAGAGTCTAGCTAAGTAATGAGGTAATAACTTAACAGAGGAAAATATAAGATTATATATCTGCTGAGCAAGAAAAACTGGGGTGGGGACCTTAGTTTGAGACCAAATAACTTTGGTCTAAAAGGTAAAGTAATCACAGTCCTACTATATCATAGAGGTGCTCTCTCATTAGAAAGATGACTGGTGGTGGTTTAACCTGAGGTCACTATGCCTCAGATGAGAGGTAAAGTTGAGAAGAGACCTTCATGTTAATCTCAGCCTGAGTAGGAATTGAACCCATGATATTGGCATTATTTTGCATTGCAGACCAGCTGTCCAACTAAATGTGCTTACCAACTTTAACTTTGGGCAAACATATATATAAAATTAATTTAACAGTTGGGAGTTAACTGTAACTGACAAGCTCTCCTACCCTGATGGGAATGTTTGATTTCTAACATCGAGGCTTAATGATCCTTTGTTTGACATTCACTGCAAGTAATTTTGTTAGCTTTGATTTAATGGCCTCCTGTGCAGTTTCTGATCCACAGCACCAGTTTGCAATTATGCAGGAATACATGGGGGCTGTGTATATATTCAGCAAACAACAGTGAGCAAGGGGCATTCAGCTTTGCAGAGGCATGGAGGGCCTACACATTGCTGACTGACTCTGCAAACCCATGCATCTAGCTTAAGGTTTTCCTTCTCCAAGGTCAATTTCTTGCTATTGGCAGGCAGGGACTGGCAGCCTCTGTACCGGTACAGCACACAAATGCCCATTTGATCAGCAGCCTGTAAAGTTGGCTATTAGAGAAACAGAAACAATCAGAAACCTTAACAAATTAATGCTGCATAATGCGCTGCATTAATTTGCCGTCCTTGGTTTTACATAACATTGACAGTGTGTATCCAAGGTTGTTTAAAGGATCTTTAATCTTTCTTTTACTAACACTGCATCTGGATGATACTTTCACAGCTGCAGCTGATCTTAAGGAAATATGCTGAGTAATTGCCTCAGATGACCTTTGCAGATGCCCTTTGTAGCTCTTGAGGACACTAGGCTGACGGCCAACTCCTTATACAGATACAGATGCAACCTCCTCGGCCAAACTTGATGAAGACATTATTTTTCCACTTCACGGAATGTGGGTGTCACTGGCTAGGCCAGAATTTATCGCTCATTCCTAATTGCGCAAAGGGCAGTTAAGAGTGAAATACATTGCTGTTTGTCTGGAGTCACAGGTAGTCAGACAAGAACAACTGACTGCCTTCAAGGATATTAGGGAACCAGATGGTTCTCCCCAACAATCAACAACAGTTTCATGTTTTTCATTAGACACGTAATTACAGATTTTTGTTTTACTGAGTTCAAATTCTACAGTTTGCCATGGTGGGATTTGAGCCCAGATTTCCAGAACATCTGAATGAATAGACTAACAATAGTACCATTAGGCCAACGGCTGCTACCCGGTCCATGGAAGCAGACATGCGCTTGCATTCTGGAACCACAGCATCATTCAGAACTTGACAGATTCCTCCATCATCTGCTCTAATCTGCGCATGATCATGCCATTGAGCCCAGCAGGAGCCTCTTCTTCAGTGTTTGTCTTCTGAGTGCTGGGCCGAGCCTGCACTCCTGGATGAGACTGTCTGCCAGGCTGCCGGAACACCTGGAAGCTGCAGCTGAAGACCAGCTCCGCACAGGGATCAGATCTCCAAACTGGGACAAGGCCACCATATCAGAACAAGACCACCTCACAAGGAGACCACCAAACCAGGCCAAGCCCACTACTTCTCCTGCTTCAGGCACCTGGGTGTAGCCATGGATCTGGAGTCTAGGCCTAGCCTGCAAGCTAAGGTTGGGGGGAGGCACCATGGGACCTGCTCCTCGCTCAATGGAAGACGTTTGGATGGGGTGGAGCCATGTCCGGATCTTCCTGGGCATGTTGCTGTTACTGCTGTCAGAGTCTTCATCCTTCACCCACCATTCTTCAGACTTAAGAACAAGAAAATGAAGAAGAAATATATGAGAAAGAAAAGAGCGAAAGAAAAACAAAGAATAAAGAAGTGAAAGAAAGTTGATGGGAGTGACAGCCCTGTCTCAGACAATCTAATCCTCCACTATCTTCCGTTTTGTAAATCCACACAAAAGATTTGTCGGTGCTGTGAACTGCTATCTTAATCCAACCGTCACTTTGTTTTAGGATGTCGCCGCTTCCTGTGAAGCTGGGTGGAGCAGTGCTGTCAACTGGTGTTTCTCATCAGTTGTATATATCCATTCTGCCCTTCAGTTCAGGCACACTCCCTTTGTTCCCCTGCCAGTTCTATTGCAGTCTGGGCACTTTTGCACTAATTGTGCATGATCCCCACGTACAGATATCTAAAATAGGAACCGAAGTAAATCACTCAGGCCCCTGAGCCTGCTCCGCTTTCAGTAAGATCAAAGCTGACTAGTTTGCCAATTAAATTGAATGCTCCCATTCAGGGTTCAGAAAACCTTTGATTCTCCTGCCTAACAGGAATCTGTTTCGCACCATATCATATCAAAGCTACTTCATAAACGACGCACCCCACTCCCACAGCATCGCTTCTGTCTCATGCTAGCCCACCTTGCCATGTACTGCTCCCAGAACAGCTTGCCACTCAACGGATATCCACTGAATCGCACAAACCTATTGAGCCTGCACTGTTGTTTAAAGATCACTCCATGCAGGATGAACAATGGCATTCCAATGCTATGTTGATCGCTCAAGGATATTTTCAGAAAATGGTACCATAATTCTCCAACAGGAACCTGAGTGGCCTGTTTGAGGGGATGGTAAAAGGGAGGTGTTTGGGGTGAGGGTTCCTTCTCCGATGGAGGAGATTGTGCCACAAGACCCAGACTGCCTGGTCTGAGATCACCAGCCAGACCATCTTTCGTGTCCAGAGGAATGTCCAGCAATGCCTTAAGGGAGTCAATGATCTATGCCACTGCACCACGGTAAATGTGTCTGCAATTTACTATCTCTGCTATTACACTCATCTCCCATCAAATTTACATTCTCTCACCCTCACTATTGTTTGCAATATCTTCCCTCATTTGGTCATAACAGCTCCTCCTACCTCCTTCCAACCACCCACACCGCTAGCCCTGCATGACCTCTAAACCTATTGTCTCCTCACTCCCTCAGAACACTTCGCCACCTTTCACACAATTGCACCAGCAGTAACAGCCACTTTCCCCTCATTCAATTCCTCCCTCTCTCTCATTATAGGGAAAAAACGGATGATAACAAAGCAGAAAGAGCCCTCCAGCTCCATGGTGAAAAGGCCAACTCTTGCAGAAACTACTTTCTTGAGCTCTGACAACAAGCATGCACAGACTCTGAGAAAGTATTAGTATGGCTGCTTCCTGTACACCCTGCCAGCTCAGGTGCTAACATGGGAACTTAACTCTTAGAATGTTTGGGAGCACAATCCAGTAAGCACCTCAGATCTGCAGCTGATCAAGGAAGAAAAAGCCAAGGCTGTTGACACTGAGAGAAATGGCAAGTATTTGCTCAGCCTCGAGCAGCAGAGGACCCTGTGCTGTCAGCAATCAGCAATTGCATTCATATACACAGGCAGGAATAGGAGCAATAGGCAGGTATGCAACAGTGTGCAATATCCCTTATTGCCCAGAGGCTGAAGCAGTGCTGTGACAGTCTGTCAGCTTCCATGGATAGGCTGGCAGCTGTCACGTAGAACAAGGCCCAGCACCCACAGGGATGCTGGAGCGAGGTACACATCTGCACTCCATCACAGCAGCCATTGGTGCTCAGGGCTGAAGGTATGATCAAGGTGATGTGCGAGCTCTCCAGGTGCCTCTATCTCACAAAGGAGACAGGACAGTGATAGGAGGCAGTGACAGGAGGTACCATACATAGACCCTCAAAAGAGTCCACTCTGACCCCTGTAGGTATGGCTGGGGCCTCCACTTCCACTTTGCCTGACACCATGGAATACACACAGACTATATTGAAAGGAAGAGGAAGAAGTGAGCTATCAAAAATTCTTTTGTGGCATGGATGACAATGTCTGGTTATTTATTTTTTTCATACTGATGGCACTGATTTGACCTTTTATCTGGTTTCTCACCTATCTCATGGCTCTCACTTTCAGAAACCTGCCTTACTGTACTCATTAAATTCATGGAAATTTGATGGTTGTTAATCAGAAATCCTGTATGTGCATATTGAGACGCGGGCCAGTCTTCAGTATTTTGATGAATATTCTCTTGTCACAGATTCAGCTATTCTCTTACTTCTTACTTCTATCCTCAGAAAAACAAATTAATCAGCCACTATCTCCTTTTTCACCTCTTTACTAGTTTAAATTAAAAGGGGGAGAATTCAAAATGATTGGCAGATGACAGCTCTTGTCAAATTTGGCTGAGTTGTATGAAAATTTGCTGTGATTTCCTTCTTTTGCTAAGCTGTTTCGTATTCCAAAATTATCCTGAAATTTGAGGATGACACTGAGTTCCTAATTCTTCATGACTAGATTGCCTATTCAAACTGTCTACACTAGTCCCTTTCAAGACATTTGAGATGCTCATGGATCCTTTTTCATTCAGCGTTCATGCCTGATATTGGCTCTGCTGCTTCCTTCTCTTCCTCTTTCCATTTGAAGAAAATTGAAATCAGGAGGAAGACTTTCCACACATATTGATAGTTTTGAAAAAATATGTTTAGGACAAAAATCCCTCTAAATAAATCATGCAACTACTCTAAAAGTATGCACAGCATTTATCATTTTGCTATAAGAACCATGAAACACCTTGCTAAATGCTCTCTGCACTATCACCACTCCAAAGTCACAAGGCAATTTTTGCATGAGAAATGTAGAAAATAGGAGCAGGAGTAGGCCAATCAACTCTCTAAGGCTGCTTCGCCATTCTATATGATCGTGGCTGATCACCCAGCTCAAACCTTGATTACTTTTCTCCCCATACTTTTGATCCCTGTCGCCCTAGGTGTGTCTAACTCCTTGAAAACATTAAATGTTACAGCTTCAACTGTTTTCTGTGCCAGAGAATTCCACAGGCTCTCCACTATCTGAGTGAAGAAATTTCTCCTCATCCCAGTGCTATATCATTCACCCCGCACCCATAGACTCTGATTCCTGGCCCTGGACTCACCAGTCATTGGGAACATCTGTCTTGTGCTTACTCTGTCCAGCCATATTAAACTTTTATAGGTTTCTAAGAGATCCCTCTCTTGCTTCTAAACACCAGTTAATGTAGGCCCAAATAATCCCGACTCTCTCCACTTGTCAGGTCTGCATTGTGATATTTTGCTGTATGTGATCCTTGACTGCTCAAGTTATCCACTGATGAAACATTAATTCCCAGAGGATTGACAATGACATTTACTAATTACTGAAAAGTATGTTTATTAATGACCATCTGAATCAAGATTGTCTTTTGTCTTTGTGATCAATGAAACAAAACTTCAGACAGAGTTAATGGCATCTGCTGAAAAATACGTGTGTTGTCATTCTTCATTGCCTTCAAAAATAGAAATGCACTCACATTCAAAGGATAAACTGCAAGTTGCATTGACATGGAACAAACTGGGCCATTAGCCGGAACAAACTGGGCCATTAACAGGAATAAACATAAACCAAAAGACAAATATTAGGAGGTTCAAACATTTTCTCCAAAGTTGATTCAAATTCTGATAAATACCAGATGTAAACTATAAATCAAAAGTCTTTACTGCAAATGAAAGTGCCGCAATTTGTCAGATTAAATTGCTACTAACCCCAAAATTCTATCTTCAATGCAGCATGGAAGGTTCTAAAGAAAGAGATGAAAGGTTTCTATTCAAATAGTGTATCTTATGACCTTCAGATGAGCCAAAGCACTTTAAAATCAATGAAGTCTATTTGAACCATAGTTACTGTTGTCATGCAATGAACAAGTATGCGTTTAGTAATGTCTCACAAACTGTGATGAGATAGTGTCATAATAGTCCATTTTAGAGATGCTGCTTGAGGGGTAAATAGTGGCCAGGCACCAAAGAGAACTCTTCTGTTTTTCTTCAAAATGGTGCCATAGGATGCTTACATTCATTTCAGATGGTAAATCGGGCATTGTATGTGAAAAACAGCACGTCTGGCAGTGCCCAGTCATTCACATTGCACAGGAGTGTTAACCTGGATTATCCACTCAAGTCTCTGAGCTAAAGATTTTGCAAAGTCATAATTTGCAGACATGGATAAATGAAACTGCTATTATTTTTAAATACTTCAGTTTTGCTTAAATATAAATAGATACACCATTCCAAAAATCATACACTGTATTTTTTTTCATGCAAGCCTGTTTGATAATCTGTGAGTTCCTTTCAAACATGCTCTCAGTTGGTTCTCATTGTGACTCTGACTTTTTACAGCAAATAACGCTGCTAGTGGTGTGTAACAAATTGGCATAAACCATATTCACCTATGAAAAGGAGCTAATAAGATGGGACAATGTCACTGATTGTCATGTTAACTTTTGAAATGTCTCAGAAGAAGGCAGATTGATTTTTCTTAGATAACAAGGTGTAGAGCTGGATGAACACAGCAGGCCAAGCAGCATCATAGGAGCAGGAAAGCTGACATTTCGGGCCTAGACCCTTCTTCGGAAAATTTGAGCATGTTTTTACTTTATAAGTAAACAGGATATGCTACAACAACAAACAGAAAATGGTTCTGCATTTTTTAAAAGGCAAGTTCAGTAATTTAAAATTGGGTAAACCACAAGACATTCACGACTAAAACATTCCGTCCTGACTAACATTTTCGCCTGTTTTAATGCATTGAGTTAACACTATTAAAAATATCAAGAAACAGTTTAATTTTAATTGTAGAATTCCTAAAAAAAATACAAAAGCCATCTTTTTGAATTGGTTCATGACATGTTACTATTATTGCCATGCAAATGATTGTGAACACAAACTTGGGACATCTCAAAACAAATAAACTTTTTCACATCACTCCCAACTGAATCTTTACTGTTATATAGAAATTTCTGAAGAAGGGTCAACACCCGAAACATCAGCTTTCCTGCTCCTCTGACTCTGCTTGGCCTGCTGTGTTCATCCAGCTCTACACCTTGCTGTCTCAGCTAATTTATTTAGGTGAGATAGAGTTGCATTAGACCACTGTTAACCTCAGAAAATGTTCTGATGAGGAGTCATAGCACTCAAAATTCTATTTCCATGGATGTTGTTAAATTTGCCGAGTTTTGCATTTTTATTTCGGAACTCCTGCATCCATTTTTTTTATTCCAGAAGATGTATTTCTCTTCTTGCTACTACAGTATTATAAAACGCCCATTGGTTTTAGACAAGAGTATTCTAACTGCTGCAAGTCTAACTAGTATATGATACACGAAAGGGATTGAGAGACATGGATCCAAATTTGTATGGTAATTCATGATTCCCTTTCGTTACTTTCCCCCAGTGCTTTTAAATAAGATGCTGGATCTTATTTAAATTGATTGTAAAGTAGATCAAGGACACATATGAAACATAACAGTGTGATGATCAAGAAAAATTGAGTTAAATGGGATGATCTGTTAATATGGGGTACTGGAGATTACCATGTTATACATAATTGTGGCATGTCGAAATCACATTGGAGAATATAACATCCAATATTCAGTGACCTTAAAGAACAGCATCAAAATTCAATAGCACAGATTTCAACATTTTGAAACTGACAAGACTAAAACATTATCATTAGAATGATGTTTTGGCAAATGATGTATACTGCTGAATTGTGCAGGTGGCAAAAAATAATATGTAATCAGACGACAAGTGCTTGGAAAAGTTTTACTGAAACATTGCAATAGCATCAGGAGGCAGCACTCATCTGCCCTGCTGAGCACCCAGTTCAGCTGCACTCTCAATAATTTTTTTTATTCATTCATGCGATAAGGGTATCCCTGACCAGGCAGCATTTATTGTCTGTCCCTAGTTGCCCAGAGGACAGTTCGGAGTCAACCACATTGCTGTGGGTCTGCATTCACATGTAGGCCAGACCGGGTAAGAATGGCAGTTTCCTTCCCTACAGTACATTAGTGAACCAATTGGATTTTTCCCAACAATTGACAATGGAGTCACGGTCAACATTAGACTCTTAATTTCAGATATTTATTGAGTTCAACTTCCACCATCTGCCATGGTGGGTTTCAAACCCGGTTACCCAGAACGTTATCTGGATCTCTGGATTAACAGTCCAGCAACAATACCTGTAGGCCATCACCTGTTGACAATAAAGCTGCTACAATAAAATTTCACAACAAGGTTAGAAATGACAACCATGGTAATGAATTATATAATGGTTATTAAATTAATAAACATTAACAGTGCTGAAAATCTACAATTGCCAACTTTTAATTAGTCATGACCTTATTGAACGGTAGAACCGGCTTGCGGGGTTGAATGGACTATTCACACTCCATTTGCAAATATTTGTATGAATGTTTTAAAGTTTTCATCTAAACTTTAAGACTGAATAGTCATCATATACTCAAATTATAAATTGTTCCTATAACTGGAACTACCATTTCAGCATAAAAGAAAACAGCTCATAGCATTTTTTTTAAACTTTACAGTAATCAAACAACTGTTTCAGGAAATTTAAATTATTTCTGTTACTGGAACTACCATTTCAACAAAAACTAAACAGTTAAAAGAACTTTTTAAAAAATGTTTTATTCAGAAATGTATTATTCTCAAAAAAATCCCAAACGAATTCATAGTCAAAGAATTACTATGTCATTGACTGTTAAATTAGGGCTGGGGGATCAATTAACTCAGTTGTTGGACAGCCAGTTGCAATGCATAGTAATGCCAGTTTCAACCCCTTCACCACTTGAGGCTAAAATAAAGATCCTGTCTTCTCCAACCTTATCCCTTGCCTGAGGTAAAGTGACCCTCAGGTTAAACTCACAACCACTCTCTAATTAGAAATTGGGATTATGATACCTTTACCTTACAATAGAGCTCCATCGACTTTGAGAAAGAGCCAACAGTGGTGAATAATACTGCAAGAAAATTTAGAATGAGACAAAAACCATTTGACCCACTGCAACCCAAAGTTGCATATAGTTATTTTGTCATGAACTTACTTTTAATACCATCTGTGTGAAGCTGGATGAACTTCAGAAATCTGAAGTAGTTCTCGACACAAAATGTCAAACTTTCCTGCTCCTCTGATGCTGCTGGGCCTGCTGTGTTCATCCAGCTTCACACCATGTTGTCTCAGATTCTCCAGCATCAGGAGTTCCTACTATCTCTCTAATATCAGCTGTTTTTTCTTGACCTTATGCAATGCTAACTTTCACTCTGGATCACTATATTAAATGCTGATAACTACCCGACAATCCTAAATTTAGTTTCCCATGATTGAGAAGGGGAACAATAAGGCTATTATTTTGAAATATGATGGAGATCTGTCAAGTAATATGGAGAGCTACAATATATTAATTACAGTAAAATAATCTGACTTAATTCAACTTGAACTCAATTGAAATGACCCAGCAATCCACTCAGTTCAAGGTCAATTAGAGATGGGAAACAAATGTTGGCTTTGCCAGTGAAGCCTACATCCCATGCAATAATAAAACAAAAACACACACCAGACCACTGTCTACCAATTTCAGGCAATGGTTCTCTTCTGGCTAAAATTGGAGAGTTAGACACTAATGCCAATCAAACTGTAGAAAAGGGATTGATGGGATGAAGAAAGAGGTAGGAGTGAGAAGACAGGAAATGGAAGGCCGAGTAGAAGGGAAATGGGTAAAGAAGACAAAATATTTCCTTAACATTTTTTTAAATGTAGTTTGTTAAAATTTCATCCAATATGACATGCAAATGTAATTCAAAATGATTTGAGTTTGATAGATTAGATTTAGGACTCCATTATGAATCTTAAATATTGGCACAACCTCTCCTTGAGAAAGAGAAAGAAAGAGAGAGAGAGAGAGTGTGTGTGTGTGTGTGTATGTGTGTGTGTGTGTGTCTGTCTGTCTGTCTGTCTGTGTATTTTGGTGGTGGGGGGATGTTTTAAAGAGTGGTGCAGCAGCTCTAATTCTGCCAGAATATCTGAGAGACCATTGCTGTGACAGAACTCATGACCCCAGCATTTGACCCTCACGTTTGGAAGTTTGGTGCAAGAGAACAATGGCTCTTGAATAAATATTTTCACTTTCACATCATTATAAATTATGCTAAGCTGTTCTGCTCTGCCAGCTGAACATCAGACTTCAAAATAAATTCAAGCTACAATCAGTATTTAATTTCAGCTTGCATGAATGTCAGATTTTGTTACTTTGGAGTGATAAGAAAATAATTAATTTAAGCAACAGCAAATGTGCAGCAGTGATGTGCTTCATTGTTGTCTAAATTATTGAGTGTCAGCAAAATTAGTACCAAAATTGCATCTTGTGCTACCAAGGTGATAATAAAGTTCCAAGTCAATTTGTCACTTAATACACAAGTTAAGTTAAATTATTCCTGTAAGGCCAAAGGGGTGTATATTTGTATTTGCCAGTGTTAGGTGTGGCCCAGTTGATTACGCCTTTGCCCCTCAATCACAAGATTCTGGGTTTAAGATCTGCTCCAGGTTCTGAATGCAGAAATTATGGCTGACTCTTCAGTGAGTATTGTAGGAATGTGCATTGATGAAGGTGCTGACTTCCAGAACTAGTATCAAGCCAAGCATCCTATTTGCCACCTCTGAGGTAGATGCAAAATGCAAACATATGAATCAGGAGCAGGAGTAGGCCATTCACCTCTGTTTTTACTTTTCAGTAGGATCTTGGATGTTCTGACTGTAATCTTAAATGCACATTCCTGCCGACCTGCAACGTCATTTAGAATACTGTGTCCAACTTTGGGCCCCACACCTCAGGAAGGACATACTGGCTCTGGAGCGTGTCCAGCGGAGATTCGCACAGATAATCCCTGGAATGGTAGGTTTAACATATGATGAACGGCTGAGGATCCTGGGATTGTATTCATTAGAGTTTAGAAGGTTGAGGGGAGGTCTAATAGAAACTTACAAGATAGTGCATGTCTTAGAAAGGGTGGACGCTGGGAGGTTGTTTCCGTTAGGCGGGGAGACTAGGACCCATGGGCTCAGCCTTAGAATTAGAGGGGGTCAATTTAGAATGGAAATGAGGAGACATTTCTTCAGCCAGAGAGTGGTGGGCCTGTGGAATTCATTGCCACGGAGCGCAGTGGAGGCCGGGATGTTAAATGTCTTCAAGACAGAGATTGGTAATTTCTTGATCTTGCAAGGAATTAAAGGGTACAGGGAGAGTGTGGGTAGGTGGAGTTGAAATGCCCATCAGCCACGATTAAATGGCAGAGTGGACTCAATGGGCCAAATGGCCTTACTTCCACTCCAATGTCTTACGATCTTATGGTCTTATAATGTCTGATAACCTTTCACCCCCTTGCTTAACAAGAATTTATCTACTTCTGCCTTAAAAATAGTCAAAGTCTGTGCTCGTGCTCCATTTTCAGAAAGAGAGTTTCAAAGACTTATAACCCCCTGAGAGAAAGCAAAAAATCACCTAATCTTTAATTTAAATGAGGGACACTTGATTTTTAAAACAGTGACTCCTGGTTCTACATTTTTCCGTAAGAGGAAACCTTCTCTCCACATGTATGTTGTCAAAATTCTGTAGGATTTTATGTTTCAATCAAACCAACTTTTAGACTCTTCTGAACCAGAGGAAATATAAGCTTAATAAAAACCAAAAGAACTGTGGATGCTGTAAATCAGGAAAAAAAAACAAAATTGCTGGAAAAGCTCAGCAGGTCTGGCAGCATTGGTGGAGGAGAAAACAGAGTTAACGTTTCGGGTCCGGTGACCCTTCCTCAGAACTTATTCAGAACACTGAACTTTTCCGGCAACTTTGTTTCTTTTCCTGAAATATAAGCTTAACCTTCCAACCTTTCTTCATAAAACAACACACCTATTCCGAGAATTAATCCAGTAAACCTTCTAATTCCAATCATAGTTACAACCTTCCTTCAATAAGAGGACCATTACTTTGCATAATACTCCAGATGCAGTCTCAGCAATGCCCTGTGTAACTGAGGCAAAATTTCATTACTTTTATGTTCAATTCTTCTCATGATAAAAGACAACATTCTATTAGCTTTCCTAATTATTTGCTGTACCTACATAGGAACCTTTTGAGATTCGTGCATGAGTGCAGCCAGATCAATTGAAACTGAGCCCTCTGCAATCTCTCACCATTCAGATAATATACTTCTTTTCTACTCCTCCTGCGAAAGTGGACAATTTTACATTGTCCAGTATTACAATAAACTTGCCATCCCTTTGCCAATGCACTTATCAACCATTTTTTGTTGCGCTCTTCACAACTTAATTAACACTGTGGTGCCACTTCAAAGAAAAAAACACGGGTGTTATCCTTGATGTCTTGGCCAGTAGTTATCTCTCAATTCAACATCACACAGTTGTGTCCCTAAGATTAATCTTCCATTCCTGCAGAATGCATGACAATCATGGAAGGTTGTAACCCAGCCCTGCCCTGTGATTTTGGAATAGATCCCCAACTGCATTCAAATTGTTCATTTTAGACTTAGAGAACTTTTAACGCATATCAAGTTGATAAAAGAAACTGCAGAGAATTATTTTAATGAACTGCAGGAGAGTCTGTGATCAGGTTCATGTGAAGAACATTGCTTTTCTGTCCTTGGTGTGGTATGATGAATCAACATTGTTTCAGACAAAGCTCTTCCCTGAGCAAGAGATATGGGCTGCAATTTCCACGTAACCACACTCCCAACGAAACTGGCAAGTTGGTAGTATGTAGGACAAGAAGAGCAAGCCGCTTGTCAGTTAAAAATAAAATCAGGCATGAGTGTTGCTTTAGCTCAACAACGATCAATTTAAATACTGAAGGGAGATAGAGGGCCTGGTGATGTGGTGCAACGAGAACAACCTCTCTCTCAACGTCAGCAAAGCTAAAGAACTGATCATTGACTTCAGAAAGAAAGGAGGAGAACGCATCCCCATCTACATCGATAGAACTGAAGTTGAGAGGGTAGAGAGTGTCATGTTCCTTGGAGTGACAATAACTGACAACCTGCCCTGGACTTCCCATGTAGATGCAATGGTCAAGAAGTCACAACGATGCCTCTTCTTCATCAGGCAGCTCAGGAAATTTGGCTTGTCCATAAGGTCGCTTACCAACTTCTATGAGATGCACCATTGAAAGCAGACTATCCAGGTGCATAATGGCCTGGTATAGTAGCTGCTCTGCCCAGGACGATAAGAAACTACAGAAGGCGGTGTGCACAGACCAGGTCATCATGGAAGCTAAACTTCTAACTATGGTCTCCATTTACACAGCTCACCACTATGTAAAGGCTGCCTTTCATCATCAAAGACCCATTGCACCCTGGTAATTACCGCTGACAACATCTTTTGTCAGGAAGAAGATGTAGAAACTTGAACACATGCACAAGCAGTTCCAGCAGCAGTTTCTCCCCGGCCATTATCAGGCTG
Organism: Stegostoma tigrinum; assembly: GCF_030684315.1. Classification (NCBI taxonomy): domain Eukaryota; kingdom Metazoa; phylum Chordata; class Chondrichthyes; order Orectolobiformes; family Stegostomatidae; genus Stegostoma; species Stegostoma tigrinum. Next base: position 33,835,986 of record NC_081356.1, on the reverse strand, counting down.
ATCAATGGACTCTCTACCCTCAAATAAGGCTGATCTTGCTAACGTTGATCTCGACCAGTGCACGCCCTGTGCAATGTAACCTGTAATCTTCTGTCTAAGTCTTCTTACAGCCTTGATCTGTACATCCTTGCTTACTATGATCTGTCTGTACTGCTCATTAACAAAGCTTTTCACTGTACTTCGGTACATGTGACAATCCATCAATCAATCATGCCTATAATTTAGCCATTGTGTCACTATTTGTGTTCAGTTAAAGTACCAGCTTGATTTATATCCCAAAACTTTCTCTTCTAAATTGTAAAAATAGGTTTTTTGAAATGTTTTTTTCCCCAGTAAATCTAATAGTTTAAGAACTTTGACCTATAACAACCGAAAACGTTCTGAAGAAGATTCAAGTTAAAATTGAAATGCTAACTGTTTCCATTGATGCTGCAAGACCTCCTGCTTTTTACAGAAATTTTGACTTTTATTTTAGATTTCCAGCATGCACCGTATTTTACTTTTTATTAGAAAATATATCATTCCCAGTCTTAATTATCCCAGCATTCACAGCCTTCCATGGACAACAGAATCGGATTTCCACTCAAATTTATGTAAAGAACAATATCTTGATTTCACTCCTGACTGGCCTATCACCAATGTCCAGCTCTTGGCCCCTGTATTTGATTCTTCTATGAGATGAAATAATTTCTCCATATCCAGCCTATCAATTATTTTTAATATTTTAAACTACTCATCAGATTATTCCTTAATCTTCAATTATGAGGAAATACAAGCTACTGTTCTGCAACCTTCTCCAGCAACTTAACTGTCTAAACCCAGAGATCTTAACTAGTTGTGAAGTTGGGAAAATGCACAGCGACAGAACATAATGTGGCCATAGAAGGATTTGAAATTTAAAAGTAAGGCTTTACCAGTATAGATCAAAGAAGAGATGGGTGATAAATGAGCATAACTTGCTGTGAATCAGGACATTTCTGGTCTCCCTGTTATTGGAAAGATGTTGTAAAACTTGAAACAGTTCCAGAAAGATTTACAAGGATGTTGCCAGATGTGCAGGGTTTGAACAATAGGGAGGGGCTGAATAAACTGGGGCTATTTTCACTGGAGTGCTGGAGGCTGAGGGGTGACCTTATAGGGGTTTATAAAATCATGAGGGGCATTGATAGGGTGAATAGTCAAGCTCTTTTCCCCAGGATATGATAGTCCAAAACTAGAGGGCACAGGTTTAAGGTGAGGGGGGGAAAGATTTAAAAGGGACCTAGAGGGTAGCTTTTTCACACAGAGGGTAGAGTGTATATGGAATGAACTGCCAGAAGAAGAGGTAAGGGTCGGTAGGGTTACAAAATTCAAGACATCTGAATGGGTACATGAATAGGAAGGGCCAGATTCTGGCAAATGGGACTAGATTAACTTAGAATATCTGATCGGCATGGGGGACAAGTTGGACTGAAGAGTCTCTTTCTCTGCTGCACAACTATATGACTCTCTGACTCTACTCTCTCAGTAAAGATTCAAATGTGATTCAGTTAATGGGGCATGGAGAAAGGTAGGTCAACCAAAAAAGATGTGGAATAATCAAGAATTGAGGTAACAAAGGCACAAGTGATCTGAGGCACGGTCGAAGAAAGGAAGTATTAAAGAAGTTGCAGTTGGCTTTACGCTCCTCACCTTAGCAAAAAAAAGTAAACATCAATACAAATTGACAGCTTACGTCTCAACATTTTTGAGCAATAAGGAAGCTGTACAGGCAAAAACGTAGAAACTAGTTCATGAAAACTGGCTGACTCAAACTGAATGCAAAGAACAACCCCCGCAACAATGGTCAACATATTGCCAGTCAGGTGCAGACACACAGTGTCAGCCCAAAGATGGGAGAGGTCAGTTTGAGACTGAGGATACTCATTCATTGTAGGGCTGCCACAGCCAAACATAAATTGTACCTTTATCTCATCAATTTGGGCTCAAATCAAGAATTAGTGTCAGACGACACAGAGAATGAATCCATTACAACACTAATTCTCTCTCCATTCTTTTCCATTGTCAAATGTCTTATGTTCCTTATGAAACTTCTGGCAGATAAGCAAAAGTTATTCCTCCACATTTCTGATTATAAATTGAGCTTGTGTTTTTTTCCAACAGCTTTGCTAAGGATAAAAACTAAAAATGGTACTTATTCCCATTAGCTTTCTTTTGCTTGCCTGTAGTGATCTATTATGCATTCTAACATGACTCTGGTTCTAAAATGCACAGCTGCATGGTTTTCCACTGTGTGGGTAAGGATAAATTATCTGATATTTTTGGAACTGCCCAGTCTTTCTAGCTTGCCTTTTTATTATTTAGCAGCTGCATTCATGCTGTTTGAAGGAAGTGATGCCTCCCTGGTTGGTTAGTGTATTTTATTCCCAGCCTCTCGTATGTCTGGAGATTCAGATTCAATGAATCCATGAACTTGAATCCCATCCCACCAGAAAGGTGGTATCTACATTTGAGTTGCTAATTTATGACCACCTTCAGTGTTTTGTCATTAACCATGCACACTACAAATCCAAGATAATAAAATGTGAGGCTGGATGAACACAGCAGGCCAAGCAGCATCTCAGGAGCACAAAAGCTGACGTTTCGGGCCTAGACCCTTCATCAGAGATGGGGATGGGGTGAGGGTTCTGGAATAAATAGGGAGAGAGGAGGAGGCGGACCGAAGGTGGAGAGAAAAGAAGATAGGTGGAGAGAGTATAGGTGGGGAGGTAGGGAGGGGATAGGTCAGTCCAGGGAAGACGGACAGGTCAAGGAGGTGGGCTGAGGTTAGTAGGTAGATGGGGGTGCGGCTTGGGGTGGGAGGAAGGGATGGGTGAGAGGAAGAACAGGTTAGGGAGGCAGAGACGGGTTGGACTGGTTTTGGGATGCAGTGGGTGGAGGGGAAGAGCTGGGCTGGTTGTGTGGTGCAGTGGGGGGAGGGGACGAACTGGGCTGGTTTAGGGATGCGGTGGGGGAAGGGGAGATTTTGAAACTGGTGAAGTCCACATTGATACCATTAGGCTGCAGGGTTCCCAGGCGGAATATGAGTTGCTGTTCCTGCAACCTTCGGGTGGCATCATTGTGGCACTGCAGGAGGCCCATGAAGGACATGTCATCTAAAGAATGGGAGGGGGAGTGGAAATGGTTTGTGACTGGGAGGTGCAGTTGTTTGTTGCGAACTGAGCGGAGGTGTTCTGCAAAGCGGTCCCCAAGCCTCCGCTTGGTTTCCCCAATGTAGAGGAAGCCACACTGGGTACAGTGGATGCAGTATACCACATTGGCAGATGTGTAGGTGAACCTCTGCTTAATGTGGAATGTCATCTTGGGGCCTGGGATAGGGGTGACGGAGGAAGTGTGGGGGCAAGTGTAGCAAATCCAATTCATTTGAGCTATACTCTGATGGGTATATTTTAATTCTAGATATTTCTGCTCTTTGGAGTGCCTCAGTGCGGGCATTTTGTCCTCCATTCGAAGCCCATGATTTTGCACATAGACCTCATGTGGAACCTGGTCAACTGCTTAATATTTTTAGTTCATGCCTCACAGGCACTAAGAGAGTAGATATTAATACAGCTTTGTACAAAGTAAGTCCAGTAGTAGCTTGACACCTCATTTCCTATCGAACAGGCAAATGCTGCACTTGCTCTGGTAATTCAGTCTACAACTTCCTCTGACAATTGTCTTTGCTACCATAGCCAGAGACATTGAGTCTGGTCAATACACTAACTCCTTCAATGCAGCAAGTGAGGATGCGTCATGGTTTCCATGCATCCTCGAGTAAATTCTCTGCTGCTCTACTTTCTGGTGTATGTGATGGAAATATTGGCGAAATATATTGCATAAGGTAATTGGCCTGAAAGAGTTAACTCAGAAGCTTTTAAATAGGCTCACCCATTGGCCTATAAATGACTGCCTCAGGAGGAACTAGTCAGTTGATTTTAATTTCTTTTTAGCTGTTGGTAAATTCTCCAGTGTACATCTTTGCAGATAGGTCTAATTATTACTTTTCAGAAGGTAACAATACCTCTTACCTAATGCTAAATATAGTTAATAAGATTCAAGCTAATACGTCCTGTTATCTCAATATTATATCATTAACTTCTTCTTTTTACTCAAATATGTGGCTGTTTCATGCAAGATTTATGAGTGCTACACCCTTCACCATTTAATATTAGTACCCACCATAAATTATGAGAATAGCTGCTGCCAGCAAAACTATGCGATAAAGATCTTTGTCAGCTGCCTGAGCATCTCTTACAACAGAATGTACATTCAATCCATAATAAATGTTATTCCTCCAACCTGAGATGACTGAAATCCTCTAATGACTGAAGTCATGAGAGACGATGATACAGGGATTTCATTTTACCAATGACTGTGCTCTGATGTCACACTATGAACATGGACTTCAGTGGATTATGACCTGTTTCAAAAATGGCTGAAACTATGGACTAATCATCCGCGTTAGAAAGACAGAGATACTTTACCAACTAATACTGGGTTATGACTCTGTCCCATCAATAACACAACTCTGAAAGCTGTAGATAACTCCTTCTATCCCGGAAGCACAATCTTCAGAAACTAATACTTCAATAGCTGTGAAAAGCATGCATTAATGTGATCAAATTATTGATGCTTTCTCACTTTACTCTTCTTTTCTATTTTTCTGTTTTCTTGAATGATATTCACACTTCCCACAGATTCATCTGTCTTCCATTTGTGCAGCATTAATAAAGAATTTCATGAATTGCATTGCACCTAAACTGTTCTTTCATCAAGCAGAAGCATGGTCTTATGAATAGTCTTGTTAGATGGCTTATTTTGCCATTTATTCTTCAGACTTTCATGTTTAATTTGTTCGACTTTGGTCCATCCTGTCTTATTTAATCACACTCACATGCTCAATTTTACAGTTAATTTGCATTGGTCTCTGATCCAATGATTCATTCAAAAGTGTCTTTTATTTTGCTTCTATTCAGCTTAATCTGTACTCTGTTTTTAATCAGATGTGCTTGTCTTGGTATCCTTCATATGTGCTTCACGTATTCCTTCTATGCGATATTTTAGGGATATGTTGATACTTCTATAAAACATGATACAAATTTGTCAAACGTTTGAAGATTGTGGCTTAAAAAGAGCATTTGGAAGAGTTCTTTATTAATCTGTTTTTGTGGCTTGAGGAGGAATTTGAAACAAGCACTCACAGCTTTGTTTCTGCAAATCTTTTGAGTCTGTAGCCTGTCTTATCAGGATGGGAGAATAAAGTATTTGGCATTGTAAATAAGAAATTGTTTTCTTTCAGCATTATTAGGTAAATTAATCACAACAGAGCTAAGCTCATAAAAAACCCTTTTACCAAAGTGAAAATTCAAACCATGTGTTTCTTTTTCAAATTTTCCTGTTTAACTTGTTGTGCTTTGTTTGTATTTAAGTTTTGTCCTCCCACAATTTTTCTGTTTTATTCATTGCCCTTAGTTTGCATATGCAATGCAACATTCCCTGATGAGAGGCGCTGAGTTTATGACTGACTCTCGAACACTTCTCAAAGCTCTTGAGCAAGCCACTAATTGGCATTGAAAGTAGCTCAGGATGAGATATTATCTGATTTCTCCCCTCTGCAGGGATTTAGATACCCTCAGCTTGGAGCCTGTTAACTAATATCAGGAAGTCACCATGAAACAACTAATTGTTATCATGTTGAGTCATTGCTGTCTTCAAACTATTAAAGACAGCATTTTAAACTTTTCTAAATACCAAGTGCTGTTTATGGTATTATTTCACACTCTTTCTCATTGTGCTGCATTCCATGAAGGAAAATGGCAGCACTGTTGGTTGCTGTTTTCAGATCACTTTTATCAAGAGGCACGTGAATATATTAGACTACCACAAAGGAAAGAATCAGCCATGAGCTGATTTTTTCAGGACTGGTTAGTTCACTTGGCTAGATTGATGGCGAGTAATTCAGAATAATACCAAAGACTAGGCTTTAATTCCAACCCTAGCTGAAGTAAATTTGGAAACTATCTCCTCAACATGCCTCTGCGAGTAGAAGGCAATGATAAACCACCACTGACAAAAACTACTTAGAAATCAGAGATAGAAGGATCCAGATGCAAAATGTTAGCTTTCCTGCTTCTCCAATGCTGCCTGGCCTGCTGTGTTCATTCAACTCCACACTGTGTTATCAATGATAGTAGGGACTGCAGATGCTGGAGAATCTGAGATAACAAGGTGTGGGGCTGGATGAACACAGCAGGCCAAGCAGCATCAGAGGAGCAGGAAAGCTGCTGTTTTGGGTCTAGACGCTTCTTCAAAAATGGGGGAGGGATAGTGGATTCTGAAATAAATAGGGAGAAAAGGGGAGGTGGAGAGAGGATGAATAAAGAAGAAAATAGGTAGAGAGGAGACCGACAGGTCAAAGAGGCAGGGGTAGAGCCAGTAAATGTTGGAGAATTGGAGAGTTAGAGAAGGGATAGGTCAGGCCAGGAAGGATGGACAGGTGAAGGGGGTGGGATGAGGCCGGTAGATAGGAGATGGGGTTGGAGCTTGAGGTGGGATGAGGGGATAGGTGGGAGGAAGGACAGGTTAGGGAGGCAGGGACAAGCTGGGCTGGTTTTGGGATTTGGTAGGGGGAGGGGAGATTTTGAAGCTTGTGAAGTCCACATTGATACCATTGGGCTGCAGGGTTCCTATGTGAAATATAAGGTGCTGTTCCTGCAACCTTCAGGTGGCATTGTTGTAGAACTGCAGGAGGCCCAGGATGTACATGTCGTCTGAAGAGTGGGAGGGGGAGTTGAAATGGTTTGTGACTGGGAAGTGCAGTTGTTTAGTGCGAAACGAGTGTAGGTGTTCCACAAAGCGGTCCCCAAGTCTCTGCTTAGTTTCCCTGATATAGAGGACGCCACATCGGTAACAGTGGATACAATATACCACTTTAGCAGATGTGCAGATGAACATCTGTTTGATGTGGAAAGTCTTCTTGGGGCCTGGGATCGGGATGAGTGGGGATGTGTAGGGGCAGGCGCAGCACTTCCTGCGGTTGCAGGGAAAAATGCAAGGGGTGGTGGGGCGTGTGGAGCTGATGAGGGAGTCATGGAAAGAGTGGCCCCTCTAGAAAGCAGTTAAGGATGGGGAGGGAAAGATGTCTTTGTCATCAATGAGCTGCCTTCAGACAGAACACACATCATTGAATGAATATAATGCAAAAGTAGAAAATAAATTCTAAATCATCAGGGTTAAATAAGGTTCAGTTTTACACACATCAAAACTCTTTCACTACATTGGTAGAATTGCATAAGCAAGCATTTGATCTATTTAAATCACAATAAAAACACAAATTCTACCCTGGGTTTAATTGTTAGCTTGCTGTTACAATCACTGCAGAGAAACTATAAAGTAAAATAATCAATTTACCGAACAACCCCAAATGGTAATTGTCAACAAGATTCCAGTTTTTATAGCTTTTACTTCAGCACAAGTTAGGACCAAGGCAAATTGCACGTGAATTAACAGGCAAATGCTACATCAAATGAATAAGTAAATTTAACTTTAAATAATTAATATCATAAAGATGCATCTTATGGAACTACAAGAACCCTTTTTTGTCCCCACATAAATATGATACTGTGCAACTACATAATGCCAGAGTATGCTGTTCTTTATTCAGGTACAGTAGACCAGGAATGGTCTGAAATAACATAAGACCATAAAAGATAGGAGTAGAAATAGATCATTCGACCCATTTAGCCTGCTCCACTATTTAGTGGAATCAAAAACAGGTTTTTTAAAATAACTTCATGAAGGCCAGTGTCCTGTCTCCAAATTACCCTTTATTTACACGTGCATAGTATTTGACACCAACCCAGCTAGCTTAGAGCTGGCTCCTATACTAAATACAACCTTTGACACTCCTGTTTATATCTGCCAGCCAAGGCTCCTTGACTGGACCAGATTAACAGGCCCAATTTGGGAACTTATATTCTTTGGGGTCCACCTGGCTGACCTCATTCCAATCACCTCAGTTTTCACATCTGAGTTTCAGGGTTACAATTAACATCAGGAATGCGCAATTCTATGAACTCTCTCCCTCTCCACTCACAGTAGTATATTGGACAAGAACCGCAAGAACTCTTTCTGTAGAACTGGATGGTCTCAAGAGGCATGCCTGGTTGTGAGAGAGGACTCCTGAAAGAATTCTCTCAGAAGGATTCTCACTTTTGACAATCTATGCCAAGAACTTTGATTCTTTGTTAAATTGGTTAACTTTAAGTGGCTATAATAAGTGGTACTTTCTGTGATCTCTTTTGTCAATGTCTCAAGGTTTATTTGCACAATATAGAGAGGTGTGACTAAATAAAAACCAAAAAAAACTGTGGATGCTGTAAATCAGGAATAAAAACAAAGTTTCTGGAAAAGCTCAGCAGGTCTGGCAGCATCTATAAGGGAAAAAAACAGATTTAATGTTTCAGGATCTTAGGACTGAATAGAATCTTGAGCCATTTTAGATCCAAACTGGTTGAGGTTTTCCAAAGATTGCTCCAGCCAGTTTCACAGTTAGTAGAAGTGAAGAGGATCAACTAAAGGTAAACACTTCTTTTTGTATGTGTGTGTGCATGCCTCATGTAAGATCCGCAAAAAGTAATTGAGTCACTAGCACAACTGTACTGATCACATCTCCCTTAACTGTACATCCTCCACAATGCAGGCTGGTGGCAGCTGTTCAGCCTTCATTTAAATCTATAGAAAATACACTGTGTGGATATATGCCATTCAGCCCTTTGCACCTAAGGCAGTTGAATTTACTAGCCATTCATTCTAGTCCCACTTTCTACCACTTGTTCTATGGTTTTGCAGGTTACAGGTGCATATCCATGTTCATTTTAAATGGGTTGTAGGTTTCTGCCTCAAGCATCAAAGCAGGCAGTGAACTCCCTCTGGGTGAAGCTTTTCCTATGTCAACTCTAATCCATCTACTATTCACTTGAAATCTTTAAACCCTTCTGTTAAGGGAAACAAGTGTTCTTTATCAAGAAAATATTTTTTAACTTGCTAATTGGGGCTTTTGTAATAGAATGTCAGCATCTATACCCCTGAGCCAAAACACTTAAGTTCATCTCGCCCGCTGATCCATTCAAGTGTAATATTGTTTTACAACAGGTTGATTGGAAACTATTTTTTAACCTGTCAGTTGACAACTATTATAGAAACACGAACAATAAGGGACCCAAATCTAAGCTCTGTGGAATGTGACTGGAAACTGTTTTCAACGCATAAAAACACCTGTCAACATTTCTTCCCCATTACTGAATCAACTTGTCACATTTCCTTCTGTTTCATGGGCTTTATATTTTTCTTAATAGTCAACCATGTATGACCTTGTCAAATGCCTTGCTAAAACTTATGTAGACAATACCGAAGGCAGTGGCCTCGTCAATATCATCTGATGTCATCAATGAATCCAACTAAGTTAGTAAGACATAAGCTTCCCTGACAAAGTCATGCTAACTATCTCTGATTAATTTGTACATTAGGTAACCCTATTTCTCAGTATTATTTATCGTAATTTGCCCACAACCATGGTCAGACTGCCCAGCCTGTAAGTATTTAGCTTATCTCTTGCACCCTTTTGAACAATGCTAATGTTTACCAGAGCCCCAGGGAAGGTTCTGACAATGTGCGTTTGAATCCCACCATGCCAAATTGAGAGTTGAATGATGACCACAAATCCGTGTTGATTGTCGGAAAGACCTATTTGATTCACTAATGCCCTTTAGGGAAGGAAACGGCAAACCTTACCTCGTCGGGCCTAATTGTGACTCCAGACCAACAACAAAGTGCTTTACTCTTAACTGTCCTTTAGGCAATTTGGGATGGCCGATAAATGCTGGCCTAGCAAACGATAACCTCATCCGATGAATAAAATTAAAGCATAACAATAAATTCCCTGAAAAGTGCTTTCAAGACCTCATCACAGTTTCTACTTGTCATTAGTTTGAACATGGGCCACGATTGAGAGCTGATCCCCCTTCGCCAGAAGAATTGCCTGCAGCTGCACTGTAAAATCCTCTACCCTGGCACTGGGGAAGCCACTAACTATCCTGGCAACACATCGACAGCCCAGAAGCACCTATCTGACCCGTTAATTATGAAATCCATTTTCACTGTTGCTCTTCTATTCTTCCTTCTCCACTCCCATACACTCCTGTGCCATCAACTTGGCTTTGGCTGCACTATCCTGACGAATCATTGCCCTCACCAGCATCCAAAATGGAATACCCATTAGGAAGTGAGATAGTCTGTTGCAGTTCGGAGGAAGGATCACCAGGCCTGAAACATTAACTCTGTTTTCTCCATCACAGAGGCTGCCAGACCTGCTGAGCTTTTCCAATAACTTTGATTTTGCTCCTGATTTACAGCATCCACAGTTCTTTTGGGTTTTTTAAAGTCTGGTGCATTACCTAATTAGGTTTCTTAGAATGGCTGGCATTCACTTACACATGTTTCACTCAAATTTCTAAATCTGGATCTCAATTTTGTGTGTCCACTGACATTTCCTGCAGATGTTTTTGTCTCTTGTATGTGGTGGGTCTATGACTTCACATATAACACAGGATGTACAGACCACTTGGCCAAACTGACTTGAGAGCCCACAAATTTAGCAACATTTTACTACAAGCAGAATTGTAGAATAACTTACAAGAACTGTGCAATCAGCTTCTTTCCCATTATGGAATTAGGGGCCAACTACAGGAGGTATTTCCCAGTGCCGTCCTCCTTCCGATGCTGTTTTCTCCCTCTGGGATTGCTCATTCTCTCACATTGTTTTTTCTGCTGTCCAGTCCTCAGACCGAGGTCAGCTGCTTTGGGAGGCCTGTTTGATCTCCTATAGTTCATTTACAGGATTGAAAGGAGGCTTGAACATCAAAATGGCAGCATTGATGAGGGGACACTTCTTTCCCAATAGTATTGACACACAATTGGCATACCCAACTGGATGAATGCTCAAAGTCAGAATGGGTCCTGTATTTGCATATTTATACAATTTACTACGCTCCCACTCCACTGCATGCCCATGTCAGTTTTGGCCTCTATTATCAGCAGGAAGTTGCAACGTGGAAATCTCATCATTTTCCTGACCCCTCCCTGAGACAGAGGAGGCCATAGTCAACTTTATCATTTGGAGGTCAACTGAAGCCCTTAAGTGGCCATGTGCCACTGTACCTTTAGGCTATCACTCTCATCAGGCATTCTATACCCCTTGCAGGGTCATGCAGGGTCAGGCTCTATCCAGATATCAGGAAGCATCCACCCCACCACTACCCCACCATGCTTGAGTGGCCTGGGAGAACTATTCCAACTCTGTTCTTGTCCACTCCTCAATCTTGCCTGGCACCTGCTGCAGTCCATTGCTCCTGACTGTGATGTCTATATGGAATAGCAGGTTGACCTCTTTATATTAACAGCTCTTGAAGGTGAGATCTTCACCAACAAAGTCAGGAAACCCAACAGCAGACAGAAGACTGTCCGATTGATATTTCATTCCATCTTGAAAAGAGCAGTAATGATGTTCCAAACTCAGTGAAATGTAAGAGCAATTGGTGACATTGTAGCCATTGAGAGAAATCATGGAAAACTAAATGAGATATTGTTAAGAGTCACTTTGTACAAATGATTTGGAAGAACTAAGAATGTGTTACTTTGACCAACATAGCCCCCACGCAGAAGTAGCTACTGCATTTCAATCATTGTGTTACCTCTCTACTGCCACAAAGGAATTAGATAATTAGATTAAAAATCCAAGTCCGTTAAGTTCCAATTAATATTTCGTGTGGTGTTTCAGCATTCATTACTTTCCATCCTCTACATATATATATATCTTTTCTTCTCCCTTCATTAGGTAGAGCACCTAACTGAGTGTGAAGGAAAACAACTTGCATTGATCACTGAAGTAATTTCATGGAAGTTGATCGCACCACAAAACTCAAAGGGCAGCACTTCCTTTTTTTTAAAAAAAGCATTTTCTCAACTCACAAAAAAAATCAGATCCTGATATTCTCTTTCAAAACTGTTTCAGTGTTTTCAGGAGTGAGATGTAATTGTTTATTATTGAAATAACTCCACCGAGACCGGGATCCTGTCACCAAGCCATCCCTTATTTATACGTGTATAGCAGTCAACATTGGTCTCGCTTCCTCAGAGTCAGCTCTCAGAGCAAACAGAACATCTGACATTACTGTATATATCTGTCAGCCTGGGATCCTTGTTTGGACCGCATGAATAGCAACAAATCCTTTGGGTTGACCCACAAAGCCATTCAGGCAAGAAATCGAAGATTTTGACCAAGTGACAGTGAAGGAACGGCAAATTATTTCCAAGTCAGGATGATTCCATAGTGTACTCAAGCATAGATGGAAAATACACGAAAAAGAAGAAAGATTTTAAGGATTCTCATTTTTTATTATCTCTCCTATTACCATAACTGACTTCTCTCAAGTAAACTATCCAAGATAGCAGAGAATGATTGTACAATGTTATTCTTGTCGGTAATAGCTATTTGATGGTACTTCTGCTTCTGATTTGAAGGTAGCAGGAACAATCCCTCTTCTGTACCTACACTGGCCCTAAACCCCAGCTCTTCCTCCATTACATTGATGACTGTATCAGCGCTGTCTCATGCTCCCACGAGGAGCTTGAACAGTTCATCCAATTCACCAACACCTTTCACCCCAATCTCAAGTTCATCTGGACTATCTCTAACACGTCCTTCACCTTCTTGGACCTCTCTGTCACCATCTCAAGCAATTACCTAGCAACCGATATCCATTTCAAGCTCACCGACTCCCACAGCTACTTAGAATACACCTCCTCCCACCCACCTTCCTGCAAAACGGCCATTCCCTAACCCCAATTCCTTCGCCTCTGCCGCATCTGCTCCCAGGATGCGGTTTTTCACTCCCGTACATCTCAGATGTCCTTGTTTTTCAAGAACTGCAACGTCCCCCCAGCAGTGATTGAGAACGCCCTCGATCGTGTGTCCCGCATTTCCAGCGACTCATCCCTCACACCCCGTCCCCGCAATAACTACCAAAAGAGAATCCATCTCATCCTCACGTACCACCTCACCATCCTCCAGATCCAACACGTCATCCTCTGACACTTCTACCATCTGCAATCCAATCCCATCACCAAAGATATTTTTCCCTCCCCACCTTTGTCTGCTTTCCAGAGGGGCCACTCTCTCCGTGACTCCCTTGTCCCCTCCACACTCAGCACTTTCCCCTGCAACTGCAGGAAGTGCTACACTTGCCCCCACACCTCCTTACTCACCCACATCCCAGGCCCCAAGAAAACTTTCCACATCAAGTAGATGGTCACCTGCACATCTACCAATGTGGTATATTGCATCTGCTGTTCCCGTTGTGGCCTCCTCTACATTGGGGATACCAAGCGGAGGCTTGGGGACTGCTTTGCAGAACACCTATGCTCAGTTCGCAATAAACAACTGCACCTCCCAGTCGTGAACCATTTCAACTCCCCCTCCCATTCCTTAGACAACATGTCCATCCTGGGCCTCCTGCAGTGCCATAATGATGCCACCTGTACGTTACAGGAACAGCAACTCATATTCCGCTTGGGAACCCTGCAGTTTAATGGCATCAATGTGGATTTCACAAGCTTCAAAATCTCCCCTCCCCCTACTGCACCCCAAAACCAGCCCAGTTTGTCCCTGCCTCCCTGACCTGTACTTCCTCTCACCTGTCCCCTCCACCCACCTCAAGCCGCAACCCCCATTTCCTTCCTACTAACCTCATCCCACCCCCTTGACCTGTCTGCCCTTCCCAGACTGACCTATCCCTTCCCTACCTCCCCACCTACACTCACCTCTACTGGTTCCATCCGCGCCTCTTTAATTTGTTTGTCTCCTCTCCATTTATCTACTCCTGTATCCATCTTCCATCCGTTTCCCCTCCCTCCCTCCCTATTTATTTCAGAAACCTTTCCCCCTCCCCCTTTTCTGATGAAGGGTCTAGGTCCAAAATGTCAGCTTTTGTGCTTCTAAGATGCTGCTTGGCCTGCTGTGTTCATTCAGCTCTACATTTTGTTATCTCTTATCGCAGTTTCAAGACCTACTTGAAAAACCTGAGTTTAATCATCTAGCCTGATATTTGAATTTCTGACTAAGAGAATGCTGCACTGTTGGGATGCATTCTCCCAGTTGAAATGCTTAGACCAGCTTGGTATCTAATATCTGAAAGGAATGTGAAAGGTTTCTTCAGTACTATGTTGAACGAGAGTGGTGGTGTTCTGACCGATATTAATCACTTAATCAAAAGCATTTTTAGAAACAATTATGTCGTTATCATGTTGCTGTTTGTGGAAACATGGGTTAGAATTTATTGGCCTTCCCTGTGGTGAGTTCGGTGGTGGAAGGAATTGACCACTTCCTATTTCTATCCGGATAGTAGGAACTGCAGATGCTGGAGAATCTGAGATAACAAGGTGTAGAGCTGGATGAGCACAGCAGGCCAAACAGCATCAGAGAAGCAGGGCAGCTGATATTTCAAGCCTAGACCCTTCTTCAGAAGTCTAGGCCTGAAACGTCAGCTTTCCTGCTGCTATGATGCTGCTTGGCCTGCAGTGTTCATCCAGCTCTATGCCTTGTTATCCTTATTTCTGTCCTAACGAGGCCCATGGTGGGAATGTGTGTGGATGGTCTATACATCTCATCACCAATTGAGGCCTTTAAAATGGACATTTGATGCACTGACATTGAATATTGCTATGGACTAAATCTAAAAAAATCCCATTTACTCATCAGCAAAGAAAATATTAGCAACCTGACACTGAAGCAACCATGAAAGTTGTGCCAATCCCCCAGTTCTACATGGATGATCCCTGTTGTAGACAGGGAATTATATAAACATTACTTTGATGCATAAAATTAGGAATTGTTTCTGTAGGAATATCATTAGGAGATTTTAGAGACTTGAGACAAATGGCTAATGCTATTTTCTATGAGAAATATATGGAAGCAAGGGTTCACCACCATCAAGGCGTATTCCATGCAACCTGATTCACCATGACATAGCTCCTTTCGCACATACTCGGTGACTATTATCGGAGTACTGGTATATTGATGTGTACTACAGAAACAGATCCTTGGGTCCAACTTGTCAATGCTTACCAGATATCCCAGATAAATCTAGTCCCAGTTTCCAGCATTTGGCCCATATCCCTCTGAACCTTTTCTATCCATATAGCCAGATGCCTTTTAAATGATGTGGTTGTACCTGCATCTACCACTTTCTGGGGATTCTCATTCTATACATACACTACCCTCTGTGTGAAAACGTTGCCCCTTGGGCCCTTTTTAAGTCTTTCCCCTCTCACCTTAAACCTATGCCCTCTAGTTTTAAACTCCTTCACATCAAGGAAAAGGCCCTCTCCTCCAGGTTTCTCGTGATTTTATAAACATCTATAACGTCACCCCTCAGCCTCTGGCACTCCAGAGAAAATGGCCCCATCCCATTCAGCTTCTCTCTATAGCTCAAACCCTCCAACCCTGGCAACATCCTTGTAAATCTTTTCAAAACCCTTTCAGGTTTCACAAGGTTCTTTCTATAGCAAGGAGACCAGAACGGCACACAGTATTCCAAAAGTGGCCTAACTAATGTCCTGTACCATCTCAGCTTGACATCCCAACTCCTCTGCTCAATGCACTGACCAATAAAGGCAAGCATACCAAACACCATCTTTACTATCCTATCTACCTGCAATTCCACTTTCAAGGAACTATGAGCCTGCACTCTAAGGTCTCCTGGTTCAGTAACATTCCCCAGGGCCTTACCATTAAGTGTTTAACTCCTGCTTTGATTTGCCTTTCCAAAATGCAACACCACACATTTATCTAAATTAAACTCCACCTGTCAATCCTTGACCCATTGGCCCATCTGACCAAGATCCATTGTACTCTGAGGTGACCTTCTTCACTGTCCACTATACCGCCAATTTTAGTGTCATCTGCAAACTTACCAACTGTACCTCCTCTGTTCACATCCAAATCATTTATATAAATGACCAAAAGCATGGATCCAGCACCAATCCCTGTGGCACAGCACTGGTCACAGTCATCCAGTCTGAAAAGCAGCCGTCCACAACCACCCTCCGTCTTCTACCTTCGAGCCAGTTCTGTATCCAAATAGCTAGTTCTCCCTGTATTCCATGTGATCTAACCTTAGTAACCAGCCTACCTTGAGGAACCTTGTGGAACGCCTTACTGAAGTCCATATAGGTCACATCCACCCCTCTGTCCTCATCAATCCTCTTCGTTACTTCTTCAAAAAACTCAATCATGTTAGTGAGGCACAATTTCCCATGCACAAAGCCATGTTGCCTATCCCTAATCAGTCCTTGCCTTTCCAAATATATGTTAATCCTGTCCCTCAGGATTTCCTTCAACAGCTTGCCCACCACCAATTTCAGGTTCACTGGTCTATAGTTCCCTGGATTTTTCTTACCATCTTTCTTGTAAGGGCACAAACCTCCAGTCTTTTGGCACCTCACCTGGGGCTATTGATGATACAAATATCTCAGCAAGTGGCCCAGCAATCACTTCGTCACTTCCCACAGAGTTTTAGGGTGCACCTGAACAGGGCCTGGGAATTTATCCACCTTTATGCATTTTAAACCACCCAGCATTTCCTCCTCTGTAATATGGACATTTTTCAAGATGTTGCTATCTATTTCCCCACATTCTATATCTCCTATATCCTTCTCCACAGTGAACTCTGACACAAAATACTCAGATCTGAGTGACTTGTACCCCACCATTTCAGAGTCAAGAATCAACCACATTGCTGTGTGTCTGTAATCATTTATAAGCCACACCAAGGAAAAATGAATGTATTCCTTTGCCAAAGGACATTAGGGGATCAGTTGGGGTCTTTACAACAACAATAAATGATAGTTTGGGGTCACTATCACAGAAACTAGTGTTTAATTCTCGACTTCATTGATTGAATACAAATTGCATCAGCTGCCATAGTGCATGCTACAGTACATTAGCCTGGACCTGTAGCAGTGATATTGTCACGCTGCCTCCATTTCCCCTTTAAGGTGAATTCTCACATGTTATATGTGGTGGGGGTGGGGTTGGGGGAGTGGAATAGAAAGAGATTCACAGAAAAACCTTGGTGAATCTATGAAAAACACTGTATACAACTGCAGCAGGGTCTATGCAGATTCAAAGGAGGGATATTTCGTCCTATGATATTATGGACAGTGTTATAGTTACTCTGGTATAATAGAGATAGGAAAGGATAGGATAACAAAGCTATGAACTCAGAAGTGTTGATTCAATCTCTTGCAGACAAACAGCTGTAAAGTTGGGGAAAACATTGAGTCATACATATTACATTGTTTACTTAAGTACATTTTAATTATTATTGATAAGTGGTCTTGCATTCAGAAAAATTGCAATACTTTCAGCTTTTGAACATCCTTTAGATAAAGGATCCCAACTCTGTGCACAAAATCTTTATGTTTATAGTAGCTCAACCACATGTCGAGACATTTCTTAAAGGAAATGAGTGTTTCTAGCTCCACCAATCTTTCAGGCAGAGAATGTCAAGCTTCCACCACCCTCTGAGTGAAATGAATTACTTTTACATTTCCTGTGGGGCCAGCAAGTAACGAAGTAAAACCAATACAACAAAATATATGGCCTTTGGTTATTGACCTCTCTGCTACTAGAAATAGCTCCTCCCTCTTCAATTTATCCAAGTTCCTCACACTCCTCTATTCCAAACAAAAACAGCTCTAACTTTTCCAAACTTACCTCACAGCTTTTTTTTATTCATTCCTGGCAACACCCTTGAAGTCTATTTCTTCTTCTCTGAATATGATCCTTCCTGTAATGAGGTCATCAGAACTGCACAAAGAACTCCAGCTGCACTTGAACTTCTTTGGCATTTCTTTGGTTTCCTTAATCCAGCTTTGGTTACCAATGTGCCAGGTTTTTGTTTGGATTTCTTGATCAGCTTGTCAACACACTTCTAACTTGTTACCATGGGTTGCCTGCGCACAGGTTACCCCTGATCCTGTTGTCGTGTGGGTCAGCATTTTCCTTCCTGAGTCCCAATTCTATTTCTGAGACACACAAATGGCAATATCATGTCCCACAGGACGATTTTGCAGCAGGCGAGCCATTAAGTATGTGTCTCCGGGGCACAATCCAACAGAGGAAAGGCAGATAGACAGCCCAGACTGGAAGGTTTAATGACAGGCCATCTAAAAATCAAAGATCAGTTGTTGCAACATCAGAGGTGGGGGCTGCTGAAGCGTGCAGGGAAGCCTAGGGGCCTCTTAGTTACCAGCTATAAAAGAAGTGCTTGGGTTTTCAGATATGAGGAGGAAAGACCCCAAAATAACAATGCCAAGGACACAGGCAATTTTTGAGGTGGTGTGTTGCTGATTGGTCGGGGCTGAGGTCTATGCTGTCAGTGCCTGAGGATTGGAAATCTAGGCAGCTTTGAAAACAGCCCTCAATTAAGGTCTTGTAGGGCTTACATTTGTGACAGTACTCGGCTGGCCATGTAACCATTTCGAAATCCCATTTCATAAAATCCTGTGTTTTGGTAGAAGCAAGTCTACAGTCAGAATAGTACAAATTTTCCTTCCTTTTTTACATCCAGGTCATTGAACCTGGATGTCCACATCCTCCGATGTCCACATCCACAGACCATCAGAAGAGTCAAGAATAAGCCAAAAACCCAATCATTTTGTTTTTCTTGCCTCAATGTGTAGTGAAGGATTTAATTGCCATAATGTGATAAAATTAACTTGGTGTAGAATGGAACCTTACTGCTCCCATTTACTCAGTTGCTGATTTGAAAACATGTTGTTTGGGGAACCATATGGAAGGAATATATCATTTTCAATGAAAACAAAACTTATTGCAATAGCAAAATGCATTAAGAAGAGATTCCCTGTCCTGTATAACCCTAAGGCAGTGAGCAAATTCTGGTATTTGATGTAATCACTTTCTCAAAATCGAATAACTATAAGACAGGACGTGAATGGACATATGAAAGATTATTCCATGTGCAAAGACAACATTGGCTAGAATAAGCCTTTAGTTTTGGAGCCATTTAATTAAATGGTCTCTGGAGTCTGAATTCATCATATCTAAATCATTTAATTAGCTATATTGAAATGTGAATTAAGCAAATATGCTGTGCAGCAAAGATATTAATATCACAAGATAAAAGAAGAGAAGCTTTCAATGCGTATAAGCTAAGCTTGCAGCCCCGAATCCCTGTGGGACTGTTTTCATATTTAAAAGCAAGTAGACATTAAGGGCAGGTCTTTCAACTCTTATGTCTACTTTAGCTATAAGCTGAAATAACAAAAATGACCTCACTGGCCTTGAGCTGGGTATTAGTATCAGGTCTATTTATTCTTTGAAGACAAATTTACAAGACAGCTGCTTCTACCTTGGCCAAAGCTATTAGATCCTCATTATCTCAAGGGCAATGTACTTGTCCGTACCATTTAACCTTCCGATAACAAATTCTATCGTACCTACCTCTTGCTTCATCAACCAGCATTCCAGCTTCTGCCTGCAGCTAGTCAAGTTTTCCTGTTCATCACTTGTTGAATTTTGAATCATGAACATTGAAGCATCTCAAAAAGCTCTCAGATTGCAGAGATTTTGTTACATTGGGTTTGCTGCCACACAGAGGCAACAAACAACAACTTGCATTGATACAGATGCTGCCCCCTTAACACAGTTCAAAATCCCAAACGGCAGAACTGACTCCCCATATGGGGATATTATCTGATATAAAAATGCTTGATTTGAGGAATCAATTTTAAAGGAGGAGGATAGACAGAAAAATGTTAAAGTTAACTTAGTGACTAGACAATTGAAAGCACAATTACCAAGGGAGGAGAGAGTGAAATCCAGGATTTGTCAAAGGCTAAATCGAGTGAAGCACTAAGATCCTCCAGACTGATGCATTAGAACACCCCCAGAGCACGGGAGGACCAAAGTCATGGAAGGATTTGGACACAAAAGCAAGAATTTTTAGATTCAAGTTTGTCAGACTCGAAGTGTATGTAGATCAGCCAGGAAATAGTTGAGTCTACAGAGAATAAATGAATGGAGAAGGCCTTCAGCAGTAGATGAACAGAGAGACAGTAGAAGATAATGTTCAGAAAATTAAACTATGTCAATGAATTTGTATTTTCATCTAACAATTCTCTTTTAATAATGGTACACTGTTCTGTCATAAACATAATGAGCAGAATTTTATATGCATGGCAGAATGCAGTGAGACATTTGGCGGGGCCTATCTCTCCACTGGGAGCATCACACTTTATCTCACATATTTCTGCCAAGTGGTGAGGCAAGTTTCTCACTAGGCAGTGGTGAGTTACCAATTAATGTGGAGTTATTACTTGTTCAATGCCGAATTAATACTGTAGTTAATATTCAATTTTCAATATTTCCAAACTCATTGAATGAGCTAGACGATGTGAATTCTCAGCATGGAAGGCGAAGTGGGGGCCTGGTAACTTCAGCTAACTACTGGCTGCAAACAGCCTCCATATTACTGAGCACCAAACAACTTCTCAGGGCATGCACACTCCATGGGCACCAGCTGCACGCATCCCTCACCCAAAGGCAGTGGCATCTAGTGTTTGCCAATAACTTACATTACAGCTAATGTCATTTCTCTGATCCAACTGCAGGTTGCTTTCAAAGCACAGGCTTGCATTGCAGGGTATACCAACAATTAGCGTTGAAAGGTTGCTGCAAAGTCACAGAAGGATAAACATATAACTCAAGAATTGGACTAGGTGGCATTGCATGCCTGCTGACTTTTCATTCTTGATTCTCTCTCACACAGTATCAACCTTTTGGTCAGGGCATCCCATTGCTTCCACTTACCCGTATTAACCAAGGGCTTAGCCAGGGCCAATTGTTCATTTTAGTTGCTCACCATCGATGAATCTATCTAGCTGCACTCCAGAGAGTGCAAAGCAATCAGTCCTGTAAGGTCAGCAGCAGCAGAAGTCCAAGGTATCACATATCATTAGCTGGGGAGGTGTAAACACAGTTTTCAGTCATACCTTAGTGCTGCTCACTGGAGTCGGTCAGAATTTAGGGGTGTATACAATCCTGGAAGTCTGCACATTGACCGCTAAAGAGGGTGCAAGGTTGGGGCCTGTACAGTCAAAAGGAATGGGGGCACCTCAAGGTTTCTGGGGAAAGCAGAGGCATTTGTGGAGGCCAATGCATTCTCATGGTGTCAATATCTTTGAACTCCTATCTTAGCGTCACTGTAGGAATACCTTCAACACGTAAACTGCAGCAGTTCAAGAAGGCAGTCCACTATCACATTCTCAAGGCTAATAAGGGAGGAGTAATTACTACTGACCATACCAGGGGCATCCATGTCCTGTGATTCAATAAAAAGTATGTTTCAATTTTGACCCATGCTACACTTGTGGAGCACATTTAGGGGATTAGAACTTGAAGTAATCCAGTATCAAGAATAAGAGTGGGTGAATGTATAACATCTTCTGGAGATTGCCTTCCTTGCTGCTTCAGCTGTGTCTACAAATTTGGGTAAAATTCTGTCTTCCAAACATTGCAGCGCAGCAAGTGATGCTTTGGCCCAACCTGTTAATATTGGTTTCAATGTTCCTTCACACTTCCACTTTTGTACGTTTGTATCATCTTACCTTACCAGTGTATCCTACTCCCTCATGTGATTAACACAATCCATTTAATTCTATTTGCATCAACTACTCTTTGGATTAGCGAGATTGCCCAATTCTAATGAGACTTTTGAATTTCCCCCTGAATTCTTTATTGGATATCTATTGCTCTCAAGAAGACAATTCACAATACGTGCTGGACATATTGTAAAGACAATTAAAGGGAATATCGGAAGCTCTTAATTTTGATTCATTGAATTTTGTACTTGTTACCCAAAGATTTTTCCAATCTTTCAGTACACCATGGAATTATTTTCATTATGTCTATTAAGGTAATATTAATTAATCAACTCTCCTTAAAACAAAACCATGCAAATTTAAGGTTTGAAATTGCATTTATGAAACCTGATTATCAAAGGTGTTATGAAAGAACAAATTCAAAATTTGAGTAAGATGCTCTGTGAAAGTCACCATTTTTATGTTTAAAATTGTTTTGAAATTTTTTTGTCATAATAGTACTTAGTGATTTCCACTTTATGGGAATTAACATTTATTTTTAGAGAATTTCCATCTGTTAACTCTACCATAAAAAGAGAAGAAAAGGTGTTTCATTTATGTAGTACTTTTCATGGCATCAGCATATTCCAAAGTATTTTACAACTAATTAAATACTCTTTAGGATATTACAATTGTCATAATGTAGGAAACACAGCATGCAATTCATACCCAAATAAGCCCTCACATGTTGCAATGAAATTCAAAACAAGACAGGAGTTCAATTATTTAATCAATCTTTTGATTAATCTGTTGACTGATCTTTCTTCATTGTGCTCGATTGATTAAGCCTGCATGTTGATTCTGACGGTTAAAATAAATAGAAGCTTTGAGAATAACCTGCCAATCTTATAATGTAAATATGTGCATAGAAATCCTGTTGAAATTTTTGAAGCACTGTCAATATACCAGTTGGAGGCTCACAAATAGTCTCATCTATTCATTTTTCCAAACTAAATCAGATCATGAAGTGCTTCAAGAGGCTGATCATGACCCACATCACCTCTAGCCTACCAGCCTGCCTTGGTCCCTTGCAATTTGCCTACCAAAGGAACATGTCTACAGCAGATGCCATTTCTATAGCCCTCCACTCATCCCTGGAATATTAGGACAACAAACACACCTACATCAAACATGAGCTCATCAGCTACAGCTCTGCCTTCTACACTCTTATCCCCTCCTCAGATCTCAAAACTCCAAGACCTAGGTCTTGCCTTCACCCTCTACAACTGGATCCTCAGCTTCTTGACCCATCGACTCAATCAGTGACGATAGACAACTGCACTTCCTCCATGATAACCCTCAACACTCAAGCCCCGCAAGGATGCATTCTCAGCCCTCTTTGGTGCTCCTTGTACACCTGCAACTGTGTAGCCAAATTCAAAATGGACACCATCAGCAGGTTTGCTAATGACACTACTGTGGTAGGACAGGTATCAAACAACAATCAGTCAGAAAGAAGGTAGAGGGCTTGATGTCATGGGGAAATAACAACAACCTCTCTCTCAAAGTTGGCAAAACAAAAGAACTGGTCATAGACTTCAGAAAGAAAGGAGGAGAGGTTGAGAGGGTTGAGAGCATCAAGTTCTCAGAGTGAGGATAACCAACAATATGTCCTGGACCTCACATGTAGATGCAATGGTCAAGAAGGTACAACAACATCTCTTCTTCCTCACGCAGCTAAGGAAATTCAGCATGTCCACAAGGACCCTCACCAACCTTTACAGATGCACCATTGACAGTATGTTGTCTGGGTGCATAATGGCCTGATACAGCAACTACCCTGCCCAGGACTTAAGGAACCACAGAAGTTGGTATGCAAAGTCCAGACCATCACAGAAGCCATCCTTCCATTCATGGATTCCATTTGCACAGCCCGTTGCCACAGAAAGGCTGCCAACATCATCAAAGACACCTCCCACCCCAGTAATGATCTCCTACAATCTCTTCTGTCAGATAGAAGACACAAAAACTTTAACAAATGTACCAGTAGATTCAATAACATCTTCCTGCTGTTATTAGGCTGCTGAATGGACTCCCTAACTTCAAACAATGTTGGTCTTGTCAATGCTGATCATGCTTCACACATCTCCTATGCAAAAAATCTTGTATGCCTCAATTTGTCCAAGTACCCTATGATCTGCATATCCTTGCTTACTATGGTCTGCCTATAATGCTCCTAAACAGTGCTTTTCATTGTACTTAGGTGCACAACACAATAAAACAAATCAAATAAAAGATATATGAAATATGAAAGAAATTGGCATATATACATCATAGATTAACTGGTTTGTTTTGGATGCCAGTTGGACTTTTGGAGTTCTCCCCTGATTTTTTTCTTAAAATAATACTGTTCAATTACTGATATCTATTTTTAGAAACCTCAGCTAAAAGTGGACATTTATAACCACTGATAACATATGTATATGAACCTATAAGTGGTAATGCCTATATGATATCACACTGAGGACAAATGTGTATCAGGCACAAAATTGTTTGCATGCTTAGATATTGTAAACTATTCTTTTCCTAATTGATTTGCATGGTTATGTGTATTAGTTTTAAAGCAAGAGTGCTCTAACTACTCAAAAACTGACTTTCAAAATTGAGTCCAAAACTGGAGAGTACAAATTGAAATAAAAAACACAAAGTGACTAGTATGAAAATTAGAATTTAATTTTTGTTCCTGTTCCAATGTATTGGTGTTCTAAGATTAACGAAATGTCGCATATGAGTGTACAGGAATACGTTTCGACAGACTCAAAGCAGCACAAAACATAAATAAAATGGTAGCATAATGTTGAGATCAAGTTGGGATGGTCATCTATAAACTTGACACCCACTGTGAGATACTACTTGTATTGCAACAAAATGTGAGGATCACAGGAAGCGTTTTACATGTTCTCATCCACTCATTTAATGTTTAGCGCTACTGATGCTTGCGGGAACTCTTTCCATGTGATCTATTGTCATATTATGCCACCCTAATCTTTCTTATGCGATCCTCACACATTCACTGCAGCTTATCCGCCAGCAGTCCGTGACATCTGTCACACAACGATGCTCACATCAACCCCTCTTTCTGTAACCACCACCTTCGCCTCTAAAAGAGATCTCTGCAGCTATTCAGCGGTAATCAAATGGCAGAAACACTGTCATTCAATTTTTTGAATGTCACTTGTTAAGAATTCTTTTTGTTTTGCAATTTCAGACACCTTTCCATTTGTCTTATAGTCCGTATAAGGGTTTTCTCTTTACCATTCATCTTTGCATTTGCATTTTAAAGCCCTCTAATTTCTTCCAACGATCTTTACCTATTGCCCAAGGTTTTTTTCAGCATGTCGGGAAGTGGAGAGAATGTAGAATCTAACAATAGGTGGTGTTTTCCTTCCAGAAGATCTAGTTATTTGCAGTTAGAATAGAACATTCTGACTGTGTAGCTGCCTCTGTTATTAAGACTTAATCATTTTTATGTCCTTTTTATTTCCAGAAATAATCACAATTTCATGATTCTGAAATATCTTTTTGCATTGTAACTTCCCTGGGGAGAGTCACAAGCAGATCCACAATGAGTCTACATTCTTGTTCCCCTGCTTTGTGCTGCGAATAATAATATGAAATTTAAAAAGAATCATTTCTTTCTTGTGCTGACAGAAATTAAAATTTCGAGCAAAAGGTCAGGCTTGAATTATTTCCGCAATGTCTCATACTAATGCAACAAGGCAGCATCATGGATTGCTTATCATAAAGGGACCATGTCCTGAAAACTGATGCAATGAAAGATGCCAAACCATTTAAATAGCAAACAACTAGATTGCAATTTTGTTAATTAACTCTTGAAAGGCTGTATTTGTGGTCTGGAGAACATTAGGAAGAAATCGACAATGTGGACCTGAAGCCATGTCAACCAGATAGTACTGAAAAGAGCTGTTTCCCTTCTCAAAAGGAAATCAGTAAACATCTAGATTTGCAAGGCAGTTTTATCAAGTGCAGCCCACATGTTCACATCCTGCATGGTGTCATTTACTTACTGGTCAATTGGCTATAATTATTAGATGACTCAACTATACAAATGTAGGGGCTTCTACCCATCCAGGTTAACTAAACTCACGAGAAAAAGAGCCCCAGCTCCAGACGACTAGATGATAGGCCTTGGGTAATAGAACTGACTAACTTACATATATGAAGAAAACTTGCTGAGCTGACGCAGTAACTTTTGTGTTCTCAAGACATCATTAAGAAGCTCCTTGTTAATGCAAATGACTGTGAATATCATTTTTCTCACAACTATTGTAATGAACCTATGCCCAGTAAGATCCCACAAACAGAGGCAGAAACAAGAAAAACAATATTGGCAGGAGTAAAAGCAATAGAGGTTTGCATCTCTGAAGGCTTTCGTCAAGGTGGTCAGTATACTACAGCCTGGGCTACCTCCTGTTAGATCTGATTTGTTTCTCCCTTCTTAATTTTAAAACTTTTTTGTTTAACATTTAAAGTTGCAGATTTCTTGCTACATTTCCACATCTTGCACGCAGTCTTCCAAGCTGTTCCTTCTCAGCTTACCAGAGCTAGGAATCAAGTCCCTACCTTCAGCTACTTTCCAGTAAAGCCGCCTGCCAATGATTTGACCTTACACAGATGGCATTGTCACTGTCCCAATGCATGAGTTGGTGCTCAACTGAGAGATGTCACACAGGCCAGCTGCCATTCCCTAGAAAGAGCTATTAGCACCGACATTCAGCACGATATCCATAAAACATGGATTGTGCCCATGAAAATGACTATTTACTGCTGGGCATTGTCTCAGCTACTTTCCATTTAGATCTCACATCTACAGGAGGAAACTGATGGCTGGGAACATACTGACAATGGGCACAATCAGATTTGGGTCCTACCTCATCACCGGTGCCCCACTCAAGAGCCCCCGTGTCTCCCATTACCTTGGATTCCTGTGACAGCCCATTCACACCAATCCCTTCAATGTGCCACATTGAAAGCTGCCTAAAAACATCCTCACCACCTCCTGAAGCATTTCTACCTCAATAATGCCCACCCCTGCTCCTTTTTACTTCTGTTTTGGAGGCCACAATGGTGGTCATTGTTAATAACACCCTATACTGCCATAGCCTTCCATGCTGTCTGATGCTTTTCTGCATTATCCCTATTCAGCTTGACTTCCTTCTATCAGTCTTCATCCTCACTTCAACAAAGGTCCTTTTGTTACCACCCTGCCGTATTCACTCTCCATACCTTCTTTTATTGATTCCACTGTCCCAATAGGGTACCTATCCTGAACTCTCCTGTAATCATTGCAGATGCCAACAATGTCAACTTCAACAAGGAGTTCCTAGACTTGGCTAGCCTGACCTCTGACTACTGTGTTTGCAGTTCCCCGACTGATAATGCACAATCCCCCTTTGCTGCTTGTGTTTGTCCTACAGGACTGAACATGGCCAAGCGCCGAGGCTGTGAGTCAACTTTGCCAGTGACTGACAGTACTGGGACTTCTGACCGATGGTGCATCCCCTTGATTGCACTGGGAACTGCCTCCACCAGTTTTTGACTTGGCCATTTGATTGAATAGACACTCAGTATGTTTTCATTGAACATAGCTGGCACATGCCGTAGATGTTAGATTGATATCATGGTGTGTAGTCCACAAGGATGTTCAGGACAATACATATATATAACTTCCTTGTGTTCCACTGCTGAACTCATTTTGTACTCAGTATTTCAAACCCAATAAGTTCCAGGTCAGATCTCCGATCTGTAGTAGGTTAGCTAGTCTTGGCAGTAGCTGTGGAGGGCATGTTACATTTAGAATTAGAATTAGAATTAGAATCCCTACAGTGGGGAAACAGGCCCTTCAGCCCAACAAGTCCACACCAAACCTCGGAGCATCCCACCCAGACCCATCACCCTGTAACCCACCTAGTGACTAGAGGGGAAAAGTAGTTTAAGAGTCTTCCTTCTATTCTTTATCATTGCTAGGTTATGAAACATTATGCGACTTATACATGACAAGCCAAAGAAGAATAAAGCACTGGGGAAAGGCTTAAGATTACATCTATAATAGTTTAATTTTGGATTAATACTTGTAACTCACTGTCAATCATGTTACACTGAGATGTCTGAAAATGAATAAAACAAAAACTGAGTTAAATCTTCTGCGATTTCAATTGATAAACGAATACATGCATTTTAAAACACTCTCTTCTAAATTAAACAAGGAAGCGGAATATATTATTATCTCGATCAATAATTTGTGGTGGTTACCTTTAAGACAACAAACCTGCAAATTTATTTATTTTCAGATCACTGCATTAAACCTTACTGCTGGCATTTCATTACCAGCATTATTGCTATCTTCATGAAACTGAAATAAGGTATTTCAACAATATTCTAAGATGTTATTTCTGGGTCATTTGGATTACGTAAAGTCTGCTAGTTTCATCAACTGTTGCTATTCCCTTTTACTTTTCTGGTAAGACTATCAATCACAGCAAGGTTAGGCACAATAGAGCTCAGTGATATGAACAAAAAGAGACATACTGCCTTCTGACCTAAATTTATGGCTGAGATGTAATGTGTGAGAGAATCCCTGTTATAACATTTGCAATTGCAGCTATTGTGTTTGAAACTGTCAATGTGATAGCATTGAATCTTCACAGGTGTACAGTGCTGTCCTGTGGGATCACTGCCACCCAGAAACTCAGCTGAATTCAGGTGCAGGCATTTCATTTTCATTCCAAATAATCATCAGGTGGAACATACATTTGTGGGTGGAAATATTGTCTGGGAAGCATCTGTGGAGTGAGAAATTTGAAGAACATTTCAAGCCAGTGATCTTTCATCAGAAATGGAAAATGTTATAGTGATAACGGGTTTTAAGAAAACTCTGAGGCATCGTAATGGGTGTAAGGTGATGGTGTAGGAGTTGAGAGGGTGGTTGGGGAAGAAGATGGTGAAAAATAAGAGTGATTAAGTGACAGCAGCAAAATCATTAACAGCATCTATTGTACAGAAACAAAGGGAACAGAGATTATGGTCTGAAGTTGTTGATTTTAGTGTTGAATGCCAATGACATTAAGGGTACATCCATGCTATAACATTTTGTCAGCATTGCTCCTCAACTGTTGTTCAGTGTCACACAAAAAAAACACAAATTGCTGGAAAATTCAAACAGCTCTTGCAGCATCTGTAGAGAGAGAAATCAGAGTTAACGTTTTCAGTCCAGTGACCCTTCTTCAGAATTCTGTTTTTGTTTCGGATTTCCAACACCCACGGTTCTTTCAAGTTTTTCTCAGTTATTCAGTGTTTCTTGTCTGAAGTCGATATTAATGAGTTCAATGTATCTGAGTTTCTCTCGTAATTCCAGATGACCACATTTATTTACGTAGCTCTTTTCAGACTCTACCACC
Source organism: Stegostoma tigrinum (assembly GCF_030684315.1). Lineage (NCBI taxonomy): Eukaryota > Metazoa > Chordata > Chondrichthyes > Orectolobiformes > Stegostomatidae > Stegostoma > Stegostoma tigrinum. Next base: position 33,806,767 of record NC_081356.1, on the reverse strand, counting down.
CAACAGATTGATTAGAAAATACTTACAACTGACATATGCTAAAAACAATTAATCACCTTCTCAGCAGTTTTGAATAGTCAAAGCAGTGTCAGGGTGGCAATGTCTAGAAAGATCAATGTAAATGACTGTAGCCATCTGGAATTATAAGAGAAACTCAAATACAGTGAACCCATTGATACTGACTTCAACGAAGAAGCATTGACCTAACGCTGGTTCATTATCAGGAGAAGCCTGAAACACATTTCTCAAGAGACTTTCTTTTTTCATTGCTATCATTTTGATCTAAGGAAACTTTGTTATCAGTGACAAAGGACTGCGAACAGATGATGCCTACGTGGAGACCCTTGTCCTTTGAGTGGCCTGCTGTCGTTCCCACTCAGACTCATAAAAGTCAAATTGGAGCCTGGGTGTTAAAATGGCCTGGGCCTCAGAGAGACCTCCCACCCATCACAGATCCTACAGACTCCTAGTTAATGCCAGGGCCTATTTTTTTTTACAGTGTTCCTACTCAACAAATTTGTTGAGTAACGATGAAGGTTAGAGCCATCAGAATAATTTTTTCAGAAATTTTCTTTTCTCCCTATTAAAGGGGTTAAACATGCCTTAGCCAGCTGCCAGATCATAATAAGAACTCAGAAGTAGTCATTTATATTCAAAATTGTGGATGCCACCCTTAATTCAGTGATAATGAAGAGTGATCCATAAGTGAAAGTTCAATCGTAGTAGCTTATTTTACTTGAAGTTTATGTTTTATCTCGGTAGCTATACAAGCATCCATCAACACTTATAGCAACAAACTGGCAGATTTGTTTTATGAATGACAAGAAACCTAAATCAAAATTATTGCAGATTTTGTTTTGAAATTTTTGTTCAAGCAGCACATTTTATATGAAAGATAGGATGAACCCAAAGGAATTAACAGAAACTGATTATGTCATATTTCCGTCCATTTAAATGGCCATGAAACGTCCTAGTCAAAATTTGTACTGGATTTGAAAGTTTCTACAAACTTACAGTTCATTAAATCTAAATAATGCTTTGTGTCAGATGGAACTTGTACAGTTCACATAGCTCTCTTCATTATTCTGTTTCACTTTGAAGATCCTGAGTCAAACTGCTTTAAATTGAGATCGGCCACACTAAACTTTTCACCCAATTCTGCAACAAACCACACCATAGGTCATGTTGTTCAGGCCCCAAATGATTCCACCCAATAGGTTCAAGTGTTGGTTCTCTGCTGCACTGTACGGCCAGGAATTTCTGTTTCATTGCTTTGTCCTTTGTGAGTTGCTCACCCATTTAATCAGTGTAATCAGTACAGAATCTTAAGTGCTAACAAGCTGCATTTCTGTAATTCTTACGGTTGTTTTTAAGACATTGCGCTAGAAATAGGTCCAGCGCATATCACCAGTGGAACTTTCCGCTATCGCCCTTGGGTACGCCATTTAGAACAGAGTTGAGGAGAAACTTCTTCACCCAGAGAGTGGTGGATACATGGAATGCTCTGCCCCAGAAGGCAGTGGAGGCCAAGGCTCTGTATACTTTCAAGAAAGAGATGGATAGAGCTCATAAAGATAGTGGAATCAAGGATTATAGGGATAAGGCAGGAACAAGATACTGATTGTGGATGATCAGCCATGATCATAATGAATGGTGGTGCTGGTTTGCAGGGCCGAATGGCCTACTCCTGCACCTATTGTCTATTGTCTGTTGATTGCAGACCTCCAAACTGGTACGAACAATGAAACTGCATCTTTAGGATGTCACAATAAAAACTGGTAAATTTTGAAAGATCATGTATTTTTCAATCACTTAGGAACTGACTAATGTACCTCAAACTGACTGGAATATGCTTTTGTATTTTTTTACAAAAGCTATTTCCAGCCACTCAAAATCAGATTACTCAGAAGCGATATGTTGACACTGTGATTAAAATTGCTTAATTTTTGTAATTTTTAAAAAATTTTTATGCCTGAAAACAACCTATGCAACAGAAAGGACAATGGCAAAAATAGCCCCGCAGAATCTGAAAAATCTTCCTTACCGACATCTCGGGGATAGTCCCAAAATTAAGAGAGAGCTACCAAACAGAATAGTCAAGCCACAACCTGATATTGTCGTACCCACAGAATCATATCTTACAATATCCTACATTGCCGTTGCTGTGCTTGACATTGATTCTGGATACCATGAAGTTTCAGGCCAAACAGGGGTAAGGAAGTCACCTATTAATTACCATGTACCTTCCTTCCTCAACTAGGCAGGCTTGGTAGGCTATTGAAGAAAATAGGGAGGCACGGGATTGAGGGAGATTTAGCAGCAGTTTGGATTAGAAACTGGCTTTCTGTAAGTAGGCAATGAGTGGTGGTCGATGGAAAATAGTCAGCCTGGAGTCCGGTTACTAGTGGTGTGTCTCAAGGATCTGTTTTGGGACCATTGCTGTTTGTCATTTTTATAAATGACTTGGACGCAGGCATAGGTGGATCGGTTAGTAAGTTTGCAGATGACACTAAAGTCGGTGGAGTGGTGGACAGTGTGGAAGAATGTTGCAGATTGCAGGGAGACTTGGATAAACTGCAGAATTCGGCTGAAAGGTGGCAAATGGAGTTCAATGCGGATAAATGTGAGGTGATTCACTTTGGAAAGAATAATAGGAAGGCAGAATACTGGGTCAATGGAAAGATTCTTGGTAGTGCGGATGTGCAGAGGGATCTTGGTGTCCATGTACATAGATCCCTGAAAGTTGTCACCCAGGTTGATAGTGCTGTTAAGAAGGCTAACGGTGTGTTAGGTTTTATTGGTAGAGGGATTGAGTTCCGGAGCCGTGATGTCATGCTGCAACTGTACAAAACGCTAGTGCGGCCTCACTTGGAATATTGCATGCAGTTCTGGTCGCCCCATTACAGGAAGGATGTGGAAGCATTGGAAAAGGTGCAGAGGAGATTTACCAGGATGTGACCTGGTCTGGACCAAAGGCCTTATGAAGAAAGGCTAAGGGACTTGGGTCTGTTCTCATTAGAGAGAAGAAGGCTGAGAGGGGATTTAATAGAGACATACAAGATAATCAGAGGATTAGATAGGGTGGACAGTGAGAGTCTTTTTCTGAGGATGATGACGTCAGCTTGTACAAGGGGGCATAGCTACAAAGTGAGGGGTGATAGATTTAAGACAAATGTCAGAGGCAGGTTCTTTACTCAGAGAGTGGTAAGGGCATGGAACGCCCTGCCTGCCAACGTAGTTAACTCAGCCACATTAGGGGCATTTAAACTGTCCTTGGATAAGCATATGGGTGATGATGGGATAGTGTGGGGGGATGAGCTTAGATTAGTTCACAGGTCGGCGCAACATCGAGGGCCGAAGGGCCTGTTCTGCGCTGTATTGTTCTATGTTCTAACTGATGAAGCAATGTTCCTCCGAGTGTTGTTCAACTTGGAGGAAGCAATGAGGGTGGCAAGAATGCAGAATGAGCAGGACTTTCAATGGACACCACCAAAAGTGGCTCGGCACAAGAACTGTTTGAGCTGGTCAAATCCTTAAGGACATTGCTGCTAGTCTGGGTCTGCGGCAGGTGATGAGGGAACCAACAAGAGAGAAAAACATACTTAGCCTCATCTTCATTGATCTGACTGCCGTAGATTCATTTGCTCATGACAGAATGGGTAAGAATGACCAAGGCACAGTCCTTGTAGGGACAAAGCCCCCTTCACATTGACAATACCCTGCATCATGTTGGATTGTACTGGAGAAGGTGCAGAGCAGATTCACCAGGATGTTACCTATGATGGAACACTTTAGCTATGAAGAGAGACTGGATAAGGAGCTCGAACAGTTGATCCACTTCACCAACACCTTCCACCCCAACCTTCAGTTCACCTGGGACATCTCCAGCACATCCCTCACCTTCCTGGACCTCTCAGTCTCCATCTCAGGCAACCAGCTTGTAACTGATGTCCATTTCAAGCCCACCGACTCTCACAGCTACCTAGAATACACCTCCTCCCACCCACCCTCCTGCAAAAATTCCATCCCCTATTCCCAATTCCTCCGCCTCTGCCGCACCTGCTCCCATGATAAGACATTCCACTCCCGCACATCCCAGATGTCCAAGTTCTTTAAGGACCGCAACTTTCCCCCCACAGTGATCGAGAACGCCCTTGACCGCGTCTCCCGTATTTCCCGCAACACATCCCTCACACCCCGCCCCCGCCACAACCGCCCTAAGAGGATCCCCCTCGTTCTCACACACCACCCCACCAACCTCCGGATACAACGCATCATCCGCCGACACTTTCGTCATTTACAATCCGACCCCACCACCCAAGACATTTTTCCATCCCCACCCCTGTCTGCTTTCCGGAGAGACCACTCTCTCCGTGACTCCCTTGTTCGCTCCACACTGCCCTCCAATCCCACCACACCTGGCACCTTCCCCTGCAACCGCAGGAAATGCTACACTTGCCCCCACACCTCCTCCCTCACCCCTATCCCAGGCCCCAAGATGACATTCCACATTAAGCAGAGGTTCACCTGCACATCTGCCAATGTGGTATGCTGCATCCATTGTACCCGGCGTGGCTTTCTCTACATTGGGGAAACCAAGCGGAGGCTTGGAGACCGCTTTGCAGAACACCTCCGCTCAGTTCGCAACAAACAACTGCACCTCCCAGTCACAAACCATTTCCACTCCCCCTCCCATTCTCTAGATGACATGTCCATCATGGGCCTCCTGCACTGCCACAATGATGCCACCCGAAGGTTGCAGGAACAGCAACTCATATTCCGCCTGGGAACCCTGCAGCCTAATGGTATCAATGTGGAATTCACCAGTTTCAAAATCTCCCCTTCCCCTACTGCATCCCTAAACCAGCCCAGTTCGTCCCCTCCCCCCACTGCACCACACAACCAGCCCAGCTCTTCCCCTCCACCCACTGCATCCCAAAACCAGTCCAACCTGTCTCTGCCTCCCTAACCGGTTCTTCCTCTCACCCATCCCTTCCTCCCACCTCATTCCACACCCCCATCTACCTACTAACCTCATCCCACCCCCTTGACCTGTCCGTCTTCCCTGGACTGACCTATCCCCTCCCTACCTCCCCACCTAAACTCTCTCCACCTATCTTCTTTACTCTCCATCTTCGGTCCGCCTCCCCCTCTCTCCCTATTTATTCCAGTTCCCTCTCCCCATCCCCCTCTCTGATGAAGGGTCTAGGCCCGAAACGTCAGCTTTTGTGCTCCTGAGATGCTGCTTGGCCTGCTGTGTTCATCCAGCCTCACATTTTATTATCTTGGAATTCTCCAGCATCTGCAGTTCCCATTATCTCTGGATAAGCTTGGGTTGTTTTCTTTGGAGCAGAAAAGGTTCAGGGGTAAGTGATAGAACTGTATATGTTTCTGAGGGCCATAGACAGGATGGATAGAAAGCAGATGTTTCCCTTAGTTAAAGAATAAATGATAAAGGTAAAACTTTTTCAGGTGAAAGGAGATGAAGATGGGATTCAGAAAAATTCTTTTCACTCAGAGAATGATGGAAATCTGAAATGCTCTATCTGAGAGAGTAGTTGAGGCAGGAAAACTCACAAGCAATTAAATGAATGAACACTTGAAATGTTATAACATCCAAAGCTATGGCCTTAGTGTTGGAAAGTGGGGAAAATGGATATTTAGTGGTGATTTTGGCCAGACAGACACAATGGTCTGAAGTGCCTTTTCTGTACTGCATATATTGGTTCTGTGAGGTTAGTATCTTAGGGCCAACCTTCTTCGGCTGCCAAATCAATGACCTTCCGTCCATTGTAAGTTCATAAGTGGAGATGTTCACTGATGATTGCAGTGACTCCTCGGACACTGAAGCAGCCCGTGGGCAGATGCAGCAAGACCTGGACAACATCCAGGCTTAGGTTGAAAAGTAGCAAGTAACATTTATATCACACAAATTCCAGGCAGTGACCATCTCCAGGAAGAGATAATCTAATCACTGCCTTTGATATTTAATAACCATCACTATCAACATTCTCAGGGTTACTGTTGACCAGAAAGTGAACATAACTAGCCATATAAATATGGTAGGTCAGAAGATAGGAACAGGCCTACTTGAGTGGCACCACTTCTACAAATATCCTCTCCCACCACTAATGAGGTCCAGTAGCAGTAGCGATAACTGTCTACAAGACGCAGAAATTCACCAAAGATCCTTAGATAGACCCTTCCAAACCCACAAACACTTCTATCTAGAAGATCAAAGGCAGCAGCGACATTCTAAAGCAGTCACCATTCTGACTTGCAAATATATTGCCACTCCTTCAGTGCTGCTGGGTCAAAATCCTGTAATTCCTTCCCTAAGAGCATTGTGAGCCTACCTACAATGTAAAAACTGCAATGTTTTGAGAAGGAAGCTCACTGTCACCTTCACAAGGACAACTAGGGACAGGAAATTAGACCATAAGACAAAATAAGAAATAAGAACAGGAGTTGAGAATATTCGCCCCCCTGAGCCTGCTGCATCATTCAAAATTATCATGGCTGATTCAATATTCCTCATGCCCCACTTTCCTGCATTTTCTCTGTAACCCTTGATTTGCCTTCTAATCGAGCATCTATGTCAACCTTAAACAAACCAAGGACTCAGCCTCCAATAGTTATTTGTAGCGAGAAATACACAACACTCACAACTGATTGAAAGAAGAAATTCTTCCACATCTCAGTCTTAAATTAGTTTCCCTTCACTCTGAAACTAAATCTACTCATCCTGGGCTCTCCATGAGGGGAAAATCCTCCCAGCCTTTACTCTGTCAAACACCTCAATAACCCAAATGATCCAATGAGATCAGGTCTTGTTATTCTAAACTCTAGTGGGTAGTTTTCCAACTTATTTAACCTTTACTTGTTAGGCAATCCCCCTATACCAGGGGTCAACATTGTGAACTTTTTTTGAACTGTGTCCATCAAAATGATATTTTTCCTTAAATACGGAGATCAAACTGCTCATGATACTCCAGTTATGGTCTCACAAGCACATTGTACAGTCGCATAAAGACTTCCTGCCTTCATACTCCAACCCCCTTGAAACAAGAGCCAATATTCCGTTATACTTCCTGATTACCTACTGCACCTCTGTGCTAGCTGGCTGTGTTTTCAACACAGTTACTTCCACGTTCCTCTGAGTTGCAGCTTTCTGCAGTTTTTCTCCATTTAAATAATGCATCGCTCTCAGGTTCTCCTTTCCAAATGAATAAGCTTTTGCCTAATCAGCATTGCCCACATACACGAGTGAACTAAGAGAAAAAAAAACTTCTATTTTGAATATTCACTCCATTTGCAATGCTTTCCAAAAGTTCTGACTGAGATTCCATGCTGGCTTTTTGGAGTTGCAGGATTTGATTGACTGTTCTCCTCAAGTAATCATGATTTCTGCTCTTTCCTCGTGGTAATAGATGACAGTGTTAGGAATGTGCACTGGAAGATTCTGCAGAGATTTTAGAGCCCCAGTCTGATTTCCACAACGTGATCAGCAAGTCTGCCTATTAACAATTCTATAAAAAGTGCCTGATGGTAGAGAAAACTGCCAACAATACAAGCTTCAAGAAAGCCAGAAAGGAAAGTTGGGCAATCACTAGTCTAACAAAAAGAGTATCAAGTGAGCTGGAGATGTCTTTCATGGACAAGTTAAGCAAAGAAAGGACACAATAGGAGATGAGGCAGAAACTAGAGAAGTTTGTCATTTCTGGGTTCAGGGAGGTGGGACATTCGAAGAAATTGCTTCTGTTGACTCAGGAAATGGAGGGAAGAACCGGGGGTAACTGATTGCATGTTTAAGAAGTCTAAGAAGCATAATGGCCAATGGGAAACAAAGCAGCAGGTTAACATCTGTGGGGGTGGATTCAACTGTGTGGGAAAGTATGAAAAAAAATTGGAAAGAAAGGAGAACTCAGGAAAAGTTATTCAAGTCTCCAGAATACAAAATAGAACCGAGTGTTTGGAAAGGGTTGGGAATTAAACCACAAACACACTGGATAAAAGGATGACAATGCGAAGAGTGAAATTAAAGACAGGACTGAAAGTGTGGTACCCGATTGTACAACGTAAACAAAATAAGATAAATGAGCTTGTGGTGCAGATGGGAAAAAGCAGGTATGAAGTGGTGGGCATCACAGAGATGTGGCTGCAAGTGGGTTAGGACTGGGAGCTAACTATCCCAGGCTATACATTCTATTGAACAGACAGGCAGGTGGGCAGAAGTGGTGGGCTTGCCTTATCAGCAAGAAATGAAATTAAGTTAATAGCAAGATACAATGTAGGGTCAGATGATGTAGAATCTGAGTGGGTAAAGTTGAGGGATCACAAAGGTAAAAAAGAAACATAATGGGAGATATGTACAGGCCTCCAAACAGTAGTCAGGGTGTGGGGCACAAGCTACACCAGGAATATCGGAAAGGTGTGTAAGTAAGGCAAGGTTACAGTGATCATGGGGAATTTCAAAATGCAGGTGGAATGGGAAAACCAGGTCAGTAGTGGATCACAAGAAAGTAGATCGCACTTTATACATTAATGATCTAGATGAAGGCGCTGAGGGCACTCTGGCTAAGTTTGCAGATGATACAAAGATCGTTGGGGGAACAGATAGTATTGAGGAGGCTGCAGAAGGATTTAAACAGGTTAGGAGACTGAGCAAAGAAATGCCAGGTGGAACACAACATGAGAAAGAATGAGGTCAAACAGTATGAGGTTTAATAGAAAGAATACAGGCATAGATTATTGGCATAGATTATTTTCTAAATGGAGAAGAAATTCAGAAGTCTGAAATGCAAAGAGACTTGGGAGTCATGGTCCATGATTCTTTTCAGGTAAACTTGCAGCTTGAGTTGGTAGTTAGGAAGGCCAATATAATGTTGGCATTTATTTTGAGTGGACTAGAGTATAAAAGCAGGGATGCACTTCTGAGGCTTTATAAGGCTCTGGTCAAACCACAATTATAGTATTGTGAGCAGTTTTGGGTCCCATACCTCAGGAAGGATGTACTGGCCCTGGAGCAAATTCAGAGGAGGCTAATGAGAATGACCCAGGAATGAAGGGCTTTACATATGAGGAAGGTTTGAAGTCTCTGTGTCTATACTCGATAGAGTTTAGAAGGATGAGGGGAGATCTAATTGAAATTTACGGAATTCTTAACAGCCTGGAGAGATTGGGCATTGGAAATATGTTTCTATTGGCAGGAAAGACCAAGATCAGACAGCACAGGTTTAGAGTAAACAGAAGACCTTTTAGAATGGAAAAGAGAAGAAACTTCTTCAGCCAGAGAGTAGTGAATCTATGGAATTCACTGCCACCGAAGGCTAAAGAGGCCAGGCCATTCAGTAGATTGAAGATAGAGAAAGATAGGTTCATGATGGCCAAGGAAATCAAAGTTATGGGGAGAAAGTGAGAGGATGGTTTTGAGAAACTTATCAGCCATGATTGAATGCTGAAGTGGACTCAATAGGCCGAATGGCCTAATTCCTGTTCCTATGTCTTATGGCCCATGAGAGGTCAGATTGGGATGTTTGGTCAGCGTGCATGAATTGAACCAAAAGGTCTGTTTCCGTGCTGTGTGACTGTTTGACTCTATAAACTCCTTGAATTTGATTTTGGAAATAAGGGTGGAAGAGATGAGGATGGGGGTTTAAAAAGTTGATTCTCAGTCAAGAATTTAGCTGGGGACTTGTCTTTGCTTTCCACGACAACATTGGAATAGTGAGTCATTTTAGAAAGTTGTGTAGGACCAAATCCTGCATTTTATGATTTAGCCAGATCTGGATGGATAAATTTGCTTTCTATACTATCCATCCAGTAGTGGAGTTGAAAGCCATTCTAAGGTCTCTTGGAAGGGTCTCTGGAAGGTCATGGTGAGAGAGACTTCTTTTTTAATGAAAATTAAAGTGTAAACATTTCAAATAGGCCAGAGCTGAAGGTTAGAGCCAGAGATCAGGCCTATATGTATTAATTTTTATTTGTAGGGATTCACATTATGAACGTAGGCCTCCAAACTCCACAATCACCATTTCAATATATTCAAGTTTATCGGACCACAAGCAAGTCACCAAATAATACACACCATCTGGGTACAATTAAACATCAACATTGAAATATTAACATAAGGGATCAAATGTAGAATGCGATTAAGCAAGTAGGTGGCTGAAAATGCCATGATGAAAATAGAGACAAAAGCTAGATAATTAAGAACTCTGAGAGTGCATTTGTAAGAGAAATATGAGAAATCTTTTCTCTAGGGGAAGAAACTAAATTGGATTTTTGGGAAGTAGAGGGGTGTGGGTGGACAGTGATACAATGAATTGATTAGAGATTACCCTTTTTGTGAGGAGCAAGGTCACATTTCATAATCAAGGCGATTACCATGAATATAGAATGGCAAATTAGGACAGCACTGAATTCAAATGAGAAAGAGCATGATCAATTGAAGGTAAGAAAGGAAAGAATTGATGATATCCCAGAGAGAAAATTCGTGTGATGCCAAAGTGGGAGATTGAAAGCAAGAATTTTAAATGCTGTATGAAGGGGTTGCAAGAAGATGAGATGTTTAGAAGATGAGGAAATGCCATAGGAGGTCAGGCCTCAGCTAAGGTTACAGAAACCTATCTGAAAGCCAAGGAAGAAAATCTTCCAATGCTTTAACTCTTCAAGATCCTTACATTCCTCCAATTTTGATCATGTACGCACCTCCAATTTTTACTTCTCCAATACTGCGCTTCAAATGCACCTTCAGAAATGCCTTCTTAAAATGCTCCACCAGTCTACTGCTATCTTGACTCCCTCATGACACTTCTTAAGGCCTAACTATTTGATCATGTATTTGGTCACTGGTCCAAATATCTCTTTAATGGCTCATCATCGAGTTATACTTGATAGTGCTCCTTTAAAGCGCTTTGGAATGCTTTATCTCAGATGAATTTTGACCTAAAAGCAAATAGAAAAAAATTCTTTAAAATTTCTTTGAAATATTTGTAGAGTTAAGAATTGGCTTTAAAACTGTTTAAAAAAAATTTCAAGAGTTGGCCTTAACTGGAAAAGGATAATGTAAAATGTCCTTCTACAATGAGTAATAAGGGTCCTTGAGGCCTGGTGACCCTTGATCAGGATGTAAGTTAAGAAAGGGAAACTGAGGAGTCAGCAGTCATAATGTAGAGCAACGGGATAGGAGAGCTGGTGGCAGAAGGTGACCAGCAACAGGTACAGGCTCAAAGAGAAGGAATACCGAGAACGTCTGGAAAATGCCAAGCGAGAAAGTTTGCACAAGCAGAGTCTTCATTACATGGAAAAAACTGCCTGTGGAAAATTTATTACCTCTTGAAAGGAAATGGAGCGGAATTTGGCTTGGACAATCTCTCTAGCTGAAACAAAGTGGATTGTCTGTTAGCTCAGTGAGATAACAGATGCGACAGAAACTATCACATTTGTAATATGTACTTCATATTGACCTTGATATTGCTGTTAATTTATGCTTACTAATTCTGATTCACATTCTAATAAAACATTACAAAAGGGGCAGAACAGTGGTTAGCACTGTTGCATCATATTGTTACAGACTCAGGTGTAATTCCAGCTTTGGGTGACTGCATGGAGTCTGTATTTTTCCCCATGTCTGCATGGGTTTCCATCGGGTGCTCCGATTTTCTCCCACTGTTCAAAGATGTGTAGTTTAGGTGGATTGGCCATGCTAAATTGCCCTGTTAATTTACAGGGATGCATAGGCTAGAGGTATCAGCCGTGGTTAATGCAGGGTCCTTGGGAAAAGGTGAGGGATTAGGTCTGAGTGGGATGGTCTTCAGAGGGTTGGTGCAGACTCGATCGGCTGAATGACCTCTGTCTGCAATGTAAGAATTGTATGCAAAGTGAAGATTTTGTTGAGAATATTTTCATTTAGTCGGGTCAATTGTTAAATGTTGTTATTTTGTTTTGTCGCCTCCCCATGGGATTGTAATGGTGCCATATAAATGTAAATTGTTTGTGTTATAGAGACAGGCAGGGATGAGGTTATGGCAAGATTATCATTGGCAGCAACAAAAATGTTAAAGTTGAGATATTGCCGGTACAAAATCTGTATCCTGTGCAGTGTTGAGAAAAGCTAAGCATTTGTTTTTAACTGTAAAGTGGTGGCACCCAAATGCCTGAAGACTATAATTGTGGAGATTTGTGTTCACGCATATGAATTGAAAACAAGTGTATGTGTGAATGTGACAACGCAGGCTAAGAGAAACTGCAACCTTTCCTTTCGTTTGAAGGAATGAATTAAAGTTCAATCATCAAAGACTTGTGCCGATGGTTCAACTACTGCATGGAAGAGGGCAGCAAAAGTAGAAGATGGGGTATTTTCTTCCCACTAATGCAGCCAATAGAGAAAATTTCACTTTGAGGCCGACTTTGATGCTGGTGACTATTATCAGACATTTCCTCTCTAATAAAAAGCCGTTATGTTCTTTGAAAAGCACAAGATCAATAGAACTTCTAATTCATCACTTGGTTTATTATTTTCACCAGGGAGATTGTAATAAGTTCAACATTGTGATCTTCAGTCATTGCGTTACTCCAGACATTCATAATTCTGGAGAAAGGAGGACTTTGGAGATCTCAGTGCACACAGGGTCAACAACATGAGCCAGATTTTGGGTGCTGCAATATGAATTATCTTATATGTTGCTCTGAACTCAGAAAAAATATGACCAGATAATTGCTTTGTCACTTGCCGTGTGCTAAGCAATTGACATTGGTCAGGATACTAAGGAGAATTTTTCTGCCTTACATCCATCTGAAAGAGCAAATGGGTTTGGAAGTGAGCACCTACTTCAGTGCTGGACTGATGTGTCAGCCTCTATTATATCCTTAACCTTCTACAGTGGAATTTCATTGAATCATAGAAATCCTTTAATGTGGAAGCAGGCCATTTAGCTCATTGAGTCCACACGATACCTCCTAAGAGTATCCCATCCAGAACCACCTCATAACCCTGCATTTTCCATAGCTAATCCATCTAGCCTGCACATCCCTGGACACTATAGACAATGCAGTATAGCCAATCCACTTGTACATCTTTGTGACTGAGGGAGGAAATCAGAGCTCCCGGAGGAAACCTGCACAGATATAGGGATAACATGCAAACTCCGCACAGACAGTTGCCCAAGGGTGGAATCGAACCCACATCCCTGGCACTGTAAGACAGCAGTGCTAACCTCTGTGTCATTGTTCCACTTTTGAATTTGAATTTGAACATTCAAAATTCATGATTCAAAAGCAAAAGTACTGCCAATTGTGCCAAGGTTTAAATCAAACAAATAAAGGGGAGAATTCCTCACACTGCAATAAAATCTGCTTTGACCAGGGATTTACAAGGATGGCTGCATGTTTTTAAAAACAAAGAATTTGTGAACCCTGTATATGTCACTGTTGGTATCAGCAAGGTGCAGACAAACTTGTGCCAAGAAGTTGTCTTTCAAGTGGAGCTAAGCGTTTTGTGGACTATTATCAATTATAAAGGATAACAAGGTGTAGAGCTGGATGAAGACAGCAGGCGAAGCAGCATCAGAGGACCAGGAAAGCTGATGTTTCAGGCCTAGACACTTCTTATCAATGATAAAGGTCTTTTGTCTGCCAACGATAAGCTGATTGGTTATCCATTATCTGAACAGCTTGGGCTGTGGGCAAGCCTGAGAGAAGGTCGTCAATCCAGAAAAAAAAACAGTATTTTCTTTTTGCAGCTGGAAATCGTCTCTCCCAGCTTTCTGCAATTAGCCACTTTAAACCTCAAGAAAACTAACTTATGTTTCCTCTCGCAAATGCTGCAAGTTGCGTCTTTGAATTAAATAAGTCAAAGATATTTCATATGTGAACTAGTCACCTGTGCCTCTCGCAAATGAGTAGAAGGATATCGGGAAAAGGAAGGTTGATGAAAATCCTTTGGATCAGCAAGAGGTAACAAATTTTGGGAACAAATACTACAAGACTATTTTTCAAGTTTTCCCACTGCTCATGTGTTTTTCTTTTTTGATTTATGATAGATTTGTCTGTGTACTTGTATGCATTATTTTATAAGGGTTTAAAGAGTTTTATTTTGTAGAGTTTATTTAATAGAGTTTTTTTAATGGTAACTAGAATCTAATGTGAATAAATAGTGATTTATTTTAAGTACAGGAATTTGGTCCATGCTTTCAATCGACTTGGGGGTCTAAAAGTAAGGGATTTTGTGAATATATTTGAAAAGCTTTAACTTTCGTGATAATTCAAAAAAAGCAGGTCAGTTTTCCAGTATGCTACCACAGTGAGTTGTGACAAAATGAAGGAAAATTTGTACTGAACTATTGTACAGCTGTCTTTCAAATATGACTGGATCAACTTAGCCAGTTCTAGGGGCTAGTGTTAACATGGTTGTGAAATGTTACATATGACAGGGGTATGGAAGCATCCCTGCTCCTCCTAGCCCATTTGAAGCTTGAAAACAAATAAAATTACCTTGTCATCAGGGAGTAGGCAAGTTGGAGCTTCTGCTCCTGTGAGGTTAAAAACAAAAGGCATCACAATGACACTAAACCATGGCTTGTGAATAGTAACTGCACCCTGACTGATTTCCTCAGAATCCTCATCAATTCACTAATTTGTGATATCACATATTTAAACAGACAAAAATGAAGGTCACTTTGTTCAATTCCAATATTTTACTGTCTTGCCACTAATCAGTTATATAGTCCAGTGTGGTGCTGATTGAAACAAGGCTAAACAGCGATCAACCCAATAATTTCTTCAGTAGCGGGACATCCTACCAGAAATGGTCAAGTAGAGAAAAGCAACTCTTCGTTTCTCTCTGCCTTGAAGTGTGCATTGAACATGTGAAATAGGCTGCTATAGCTCTTCCTAGTAATCCACAAAACAACAAGCTTCTGTTGAAAAGATACATAATGGCTTTTTTTTTCTCAGAGTATAATTTATTGAATGTATTCATGCGTAAAGAATGAGCAGCTACAATTGCTTCTTGTCCTCTCTTTAGGGTTTCAATCAATAAAACTGCTGGACGATGACAACAGAACAGCAAAGATGCTGATTTGAAAAGGCTTTTTAATAATTCCATCACCCGAAAAAAGTCAACTTTGACTAATACGTTTCTCATTGGAGACGTTTGTACAGGATGGAAATAATGACTGTAGTTCAGGTGCAGATTTCGGTGTCTGGAAAATAAAATTCTCATGCTCTTCTAAATAACCTCTTGTGCCAGGCACCGAGCCAAGTCTCTTGTCTTTACCAATACAACAATTCCTGTTGCCTTCCTTGAGCAGTCTATTCCATATATTCACTAACCTCACTTTCAGTGCTTAAAATCAAAGTGATCTTTTTACCCATTTTCAAGTTAGAGGCTGTAAATAACTCAGGAAGCCTGACAGAAAAGGAACACTGTTTATTGAGTTAGAATTAGATTTTATTGTCACGTATACTGATGTACAGAAATACATGAGTTCAGTGAAAAGTGCACAGAGTCACCATTTGCTGGCACTATCTTGGTTACAAAATCAGAATTGGTAAGTAAACAGCAGCAAAAATAATGGAAAGCTGAAATTTTAAAGTCTCAGTTTTATCTCTGGAAGGCGTTTGGAATCACAGATACAGGCAGCCAGGCTAAGGCATGGCCTGAAGTCTCGGTCAGCATGCAAATCTCGCATTGATCACTAGCAGGAGTGACATTCTGGCTGCTGCTGCCAACACCATCCCCAATCACCAGTTGCTGCGGCCTCCATTGGCCCTGAAAGCTGGGGAGGATTCTTGATCAGATGGGGAAGTGAGCTGAGGACTGGCAAATGCAATTCCATCCACGTAAGTGTGAGGTGTTGCACTTTGAAAAGGAAGGACTTACACTGTAAATGATGAGGTCCTGAGGAGCGTTGTGGTATAAAGGGACCTGGGAGTACAAGTATATAGTTCATTAAAAACAGTATCACAGTTGCAAAGGGTAGTAAAGAAGGTACTTAGCATGTTGGCCTTCATTGATCGAGGCATTGAGGATGGGCATTGAGACATTATGTTACAGTTGTATAAGTTGTTAGTGAGGCCACACTTGGAGTATTGTGTACAGTTTTGGCCACCCTGCTGTCGGAAGTGCATAGCCAAGTGGGAATGTATGCAAAGAAGAGTTATGAGGATGTTGCTAGGACTAGTAGGCTTGAGTTATAGGGAGAGGTTGGCCTGGATAAGACTTTATTCCTTGCAACATGGGAGAATGAGGGGTGATCTTCTTGAGGTGTATAACATCATGAGGATCACAGATAGGATGAATGCATATAATCTATTTCCCAAGGATGGGAAATTGAAAACTAGAGGGCATAGGTGTAAGGTGAGAGGGGATAGATTCAAGAAAGGCTCGAGGGGGAACTTCTTCACGCAGAGAGTGGTGTGTATAGGGAATGGGCTGCCAGAGACAGTGGTTAAGGGAGTACAATAGCAACATTTTAAACACATTTGGATAGGCACATGGATGGGATGGGTTTAGAGGGATATGGACCAAATCTGGGCAGTTGGAACTGGCTGAGTGGGCACCATGGTCAGCATGGACCAGTTTGCACCAAAGTGCCTGTTTCCACGTTGCAATACTCTATGGCTCGAAAACATCCTTGTTCCCGCCCTGTCCAATCGCCAGGAGGCTACCACCATTCCATGCACAACAAAATTTTGTTGAACAACAAAATAGAGCCACTACTTGTGGTGTACATAGCCCTAGCCTGGGATAAACGGTTCTATAGAACTATCCCTTGGTCTGCTTTATCATTTCTTTTTAATTTTATGACCAGAGTGCCGTTATACACAAGTGAACATTTTTCCCATCACCAGATCACCCATGGTACTGCCTTTTGTTGTAGTAACCACTACCAGTAAATCAGTAATGAATAATTTACATGCAAAGCTTGTTTAGGGCAATGCAAACCATCAAAGGTGAAGAGAAGGTAGGGAGAGCAGGAAGGAACTCATTCAAAATGGATCCAGCGGGGGAGATAAAGCACCTTACACATGGTAGTGCTCTCCTCTCTCGAAAGGCATTGAGAATATTGGTCCTCTCCGAGGACCTGGGCCCGAATGTAGCTGTAGAAGAGGGGCTGGCAGTCAGCAGAGATAACCCCCTCCATGGCCCACTGTCTGGACCTGTTAAAAAACAACCTGGCCAGGCCCAGGAGAAGACACACAAGAACCTTTGATCTGCTCACGCCCCACTACACCGGATGCCCAAAGATCAGGACCATGGGATTGAAGTGCAGCCAAAAGATTTTTCAAACAATTAAGAAAAGGGTGCAATTGCCCATAACCAATATACACATGGTCCATGGGCTCCACAGCTCTGCAAAACAAATAGCTGGGCTGAGAATCCATCAACCGCTGTAATCTGTGGTTGTAAGAGACTAATGCATACAGCACCCACTAACGCAAGTCCCCAGTAGAAAATGGGAGTACTACTGTGTAGAGAGCAAGGGATCCCTGCTGCTTGACTAAGTAAGGATGCCAAGGCACCCCAAGATGGTGGATGAAAGAGTCGAAGTGGATGGTGTGCAACAGTAACCTGTACAACAGGAACTTCTGTGCCAGGCAAAAGGACACAAAGGGTATTCCCACAAGGCAGCTCAGGTTTGGGGCAAGGGCTCCTGAGTGAGGTTCAGTAACCTGGGGCTGGTACAAAATTCTGTCCGAACAGGGGGATCCCCCTGAACATCATCCAACTGGTGCCGAGCACCGCCATTTTCAGGCGACGGATGGCATTGCTCACAAACTGGGCATCCACTGCCACCCTGTTTGCCAATCCTGCGGCAACATCTCGCTCAGGCCTCCACCATTCAGTTTGTTCCCAGCTTTGGTCACCCCCAGCAGCTACAGCAGTCCCTTCTGCCAGCTGCCTGAACCCACAATAGTGGAGATGCAGATTCCTCTCTAACAATAGCTGCTATTCTCTGATGGTGGGAAGATCTTGTGTAAGTTGATCATATTCCAGACAATGATCAGGTCCTAGTAAAAGACAGGCATCTTCCTCAGGGACAACTGAAGACCCTCGTGGTCTATGAACAAGAGCTGCACATCATAATTAAGATTGCCCACCCATCAAAGAAATACATGAAGAAAATCAATAACAAGCCTCAACATCAATGGCCAGGGCACATCGTCTGGCAGGAGGCTTGACAAAGGCATTGCTGCCGTGTGTGAAAGTGGAAAGGTGCCCCCTTGAATGACTGTTCTCCTTAGAGGTGAGACTAAGAACATCTGCAGTAACCCAAAGCATCTTCTTGTCGCAGAAGAAGTGAACCAGTATCTTCTGGATTTTTGTGACAGAATCATGGAGAAGGGTCAAAGAGGCCATCAGCTGGTTGATGACCAGCACCAGGCTCCTGTAACACAACATTCGGAGCAGTCCTGTCCAGCAGCCTGCGATCACCATGCTGTGCCAAGAGATGGGCAGATGTCCAGCCAAAAAACATTCCTCTAGGAACCCCTGTGGTTTCCCACAAGATGTCCCAGAATGCTTTGAAGAACTTCACAATTAACCTGTCCAGGCCCGGGGACTTGCCCCTGAGGAGCCAGGTGAGGGGCAATAGTCAGCCCCTCTAAAGTGGCAGGTATGTCGAGAAACCTGGCTTCCCCTGAGCTGGCTTGCAAAAGGCTCTCCCATAAACCTCTGTGAGCATCTTCTCCAGATGGATCTGGAGGGAACAGAGCCATGTCATAGGCTTTCATCTGGCCCATGATGCCCTTTGGATTCGACCAAAGCTGATTCAAGGAGCTGCTGCTGGCAGGTGCCACGCCTTAGTTTCCAGTGAGTAGAAGGGGGAGCCATGGTCTAGATGCTCAAGGTAGCAAATCCTCAACCACATGTAAGAGCCAAGGATCCAATAAGCTGCTGGTCTCAAAGCGCACCCCTCTTCTCTTTATACACCACCCCTCTCCATGACTGAATCTGCACTGGGCTGACCAAGACATGACTCCAGGTCCTGTACCTCCTTCTCCAACTCCGTGAATCTGGATTTCTCCCCCTCTGTCAACCGCCTCACATGCTGCTGACAGAAAGCATGGACATGAGCCTTGCCCACGCCTCCCTGGTTCCTTCTCCAGCCAGCCCAGAACTGATGAAACAAGCATCAGAACTGCTCACCCTCCAGCACCAGGTAATTAAAGTGCCAGTACATTGACCCTAGCCAGGCTTGGGGCACGGTAAGCTCTGCCCACACCAGGTGGTGATCTGTGCATGGCACCTGCCGCATGGAGGCCACTGGAATGCAGGAGACATATGCCCATGAAAAATACTCGTGGTTGATTCTTGATGCTCCAATCCCAGGCCTCACAAAGGCAAAGCTGATAGAGCTTTGGGCAGATATCCATCAGGTCGAAGGGTTTACCAAGTCTTTAATTGCCCTCTAGATGCGGCACCAGACTCTGTACCAGTGTGTTCCTGCCCCTTGAAGGTGCAGTTAAAATCCCCATTCCCAGCCCCGAAGGATTTAGCACTGGCCATCATTGATGGCAAAGTGAAGTGAATTGACACTTCCTCCGGGAAGTGTGTTTGCCTCACTCTGACCAAAGAAGTGCACATGTTCACAAAGTGAAGTACTACACCCTCTAGCTGGACCAGCAGGTGAAACAAACAGCATGGTACCGGCTCCTTGGCTCCCAAGACCTCTGGCTGAGGTGTTAAAGGACAGGAACCAGAATCGGGATCACCGCACTGAGATGTTAAAGGACATGGATCGGAATCAGGATCACCGCGCTGAGGTGTTAAACGTTGGGGTTCAAAGCCAGGATCACTGTGCAGGGGGAACATTGGCACGGCCACAGAGGCATTTTCACCCTGAGGGGATTTAGATTGGGAATTAGACCCTGGGGTAATGCAACATGCTCCGGACTACAAGGGGATCCATTGTTGGGTCGACTGCAAGGTGATTCACCCTACATCCAGCTGTTTATACTTTTGACAAGTGATGTGGCATGTTTCTCAATAAGCATCTGCAAGATGTCAATTAAGGGGGATTTTGCTTGAAAAATGCCTTGTTAACAGCCCAACTTATCTCATTAATATTCAGCTTGCTTTCTTCCTGTCCAATATAATCGAGTGGCTGGAATGGTGACTCTGCTCCAAATCTTGTGGGCCTTCAAGGCAGCACATTAAATGGTTAAAGTGACTCCCGCTCTTATTGGACAAAAACTTGAGTTTTTAGACAACCTTTTTGTGCAGAGCTGTGATATTACAACTTATGGACCCGGCATTTTAGAATTATCAACAGTATTTTGAGGGATTTAGCAAATAAAATTTGCCTGCTGAACTTAGCTATTCTGAATCCATCCATACCTTCCAAATAGATAGTGATGAACAAGAGACAATCAGTTAAGAAGGTAGTGCTATGCAGACATTGACTGATTTGATACAACAGCAGAGCAACGGCTGTCTTTAATCATGTAAGAACCTCCATGACACTGAATTCAGATATGGTGCAATAAAAGAGGAGGAAAAAGTTATCTGCCAGACAGCTGTGTCTGAGAGGTTATACAGAGTTCCTGTCCAAAGATTAAGTGTAAGCTAAAGCCATCATATATTTCATAGCATGCCACAAATTCCATGTTAATGTGTCACATGGCTCATATCACTGGCAACACAGTGAAATGACTGAAACGGTTTGGTCAATGTGTCATATCACAAATCTCATTCAAATTCAGACAAGGTCAATGGGACGATTAATCATGAAGTTCCAGAAGTTGTTGCTTCAGATTCATCACTCCCCACTGTGAGCTGCCGAAAAAGAGACATATTCCCCTGTATGTTTCAATGAAATGATTTGTTGGTGTAAAAAGTCTCTGTAAGTATACAAAGGCAAAAACGGTGGCCACCAAGTTAGGCACCTTCCTGAATTCACCAACTGTGCTAAAATGAAAACTTTTTCTTTTCTTTAAATCGGCATCATAGGTCATTTTAATCTACCTGCTCAGATGTAGGGAAACTCACAGAGACCCACAAGAGACCTCACTGAAAACACATTATTAGAGCTTGCTTTAATCAGGGTTGCCTGTTGTAAGTTTACCTTCCATTGCTGTCTTTCTCTTCTCTCTTATTCCAGGCTTTCCTTGCTTCTCTTCAGGATAGACTACAAGAAACCTCAGATTCCTTGGCTCTACTCAGCTAGATCATTGGAGGGTGGAAGTGAGGACACACCAAGAGTTATAGTGACTGCCCCAGATCAGCCATTAATAAGCTGGACATGGAACTGCCACCCTTCTGGATCAGGATGTCCTGTCACAGTTAGCTGCTGAACAACCAAAATCTCTAACCCTTTGGGAGAGAGGCTTGCGGTACTGGATTGGGATTTAGGCAAGTGTGTGTGTGTGTGTGTGTGTGTGTGTGTGTGTGTGTGTGTGTGAGTGTGTGTGAGTGTGTGTGGCAGGGAAAGTGTCGGCGTGCTGGGGTTTGGAAGACCATGGCGAGTGAGTTGGTGAGATTGAGGACTCAAACCGTACACTGGGCCTACCAGTTGGGTCTGGTTAATAAAGATATTTCCACATGGTTCCAACACATGCAGTGCCTCACCTGCTTTCAATTAAATCTGTGTGACTTAATGCCAGTCAATATTGCTGAGTGGGCAATGAGCAAGCAATGGGGAAGCAACTTATAGGATTTAAGGAACAACCGCTCCCACTGCCACTGCTCTCTCAAACCAATTGCAGGGAGAAGGTACATTTACCAGAGTCGAATTTTTGTTGATTTTTAGTGTTACTGAGCCTGGTAGGGGGAGGCAGGATGCTGGTATTCTAGAACTTGTTTACCTTGCCTCCTCCAGCTGCCTGATGTTCGGGGGCATGGGGAGGGAATGCCTAAGCTCCAGATTCCTGCCACATATCAATTTAGTCGAGTAAGTGCTCAATTAATAACCATTGAGGGTTTGTTCCCACCTGACTTAGCATTATCTCAACTGCAGGTAAGATACATAAAGAGTCAGCTCATCCGACAGGTAAAGCACATTGTCAGTTTAATGCAATGGAGTTGCCTCAGTCAGCGTTAATTTGGGCAAGATTGAGGGAACTGGACATAGGTCATTTCCGTAATTACAAACCCCTCCCTACCCTTGCCCTTCTCCCCTGGAGCTCAACCCAGGATGAATGCTAACACCTTCAAAAGTGATACCTTGGTGCCTACTATCTTGGTTGTCCACCTGACAGAAGCCCCAGCCTTCTCGGGGAGCACTGCCAAGTAGGAGAGCTGCTGGCCTCTTATTAGCTCACTGTATTCACTCAGTGAGGCTTTCACATTCAGCAACTTGATTTCAGAGAAAGACTCCTTGCTGCCCTCTGAACCACCTTTGGAGGAAGATGCAGCAGGCTATTGTCTAAAGGGTCAGCGCTGGTTTCTTGCTACCTTTGGAGCAAGCAAGCAAGAGGCCCAGTGCAAACTGAAAATTCTGCTCACACCCTCCACCTTCTAACCAGATTTTACAATCATTCAGGCTGATTGGTTATGGAGATTGACAGTTGTTTGCCTTTGCCAGATATTTTATAGAAAACCATCACTCATTTCCAACAATTTCCAGGGCAAATTCATGGAAATGAAACCTGCAGGGAGAATTGCCCATTTATTTTACAGATAATGTCAACTTTCCATCATGGAGGGTAGACATTAGTGCCAGTCTTCATTGCAAATGAGAAATCTCCTTGCCTACAAGATTGAGAAAGGGAGGGAATACTGGATGGATTCATTATGGTAAAATGTAATATCAGGTACTTGCAAGTGAAATAATGAACTGAGTCTTCATGGTACATTTTCATGTTATTACTGCATGAGCCGATTCAAGCAATCCTTATTTTAGTGAGCAACAGCATTTGGAAGAGCTCAATGTAGCATATAGGAATGAAGTGGCATTTTCCCAGTAAATCGATTACATTCTGGGAGGATGTATTTTCTGATTGGCAAAGTTCAAGTCCATACCCTCCAATTTCCCATTTTAAGATTTTTTTCTGAATTCTCCCCAGGCATGCCATCATCTTACATTCATTCATGGGATTTGGGTGTCACTAACTAGATTATTACCCATCCCTAATTGTCCTGCAGAAGGCAGTGGTGAGCCACCTAATTGAACATGTTCTAGGTATATCGTCAGTGCTAATAGGGAGGGAGTTCCAGCATTTTCATACAGTGACAGTGAAAGAATGACAATATAGTTCCAGAGCAGGATGGCATGTGATTTGGAGAAGGAAGTGATGGTACTTCTTATATCTGTAAGTGGTAGAACATGTGATTTGATAGGCAATGTAGAAGCCTTGACAAGTTGCTGCAGGACATCTTATGTTTGGCATGTAGTGTTGCATCGTTACACAGATCTCTGTACATAGTCAGCTATTAATAAGCCTCTAACTAACAGTCTCAAAACAAATCAATGAGCTATGGTAAAAGTTACATGAGTTAACATGTAGAACACCACCTTACATCCTGTACTACTGCCATATGCACTGATGATGCAGGGAATTAATGTTTAATATGTTGGATGGTTATGAAATAAGTGGGGTGCCTAGTCCTTGGAAACATTGCGTGATTGGTATTTTGTAGGAGTTGCACTCATGCAGGCAAGTGGAACGTATTTGATCACACTTCTGTCATCTATAAAGATGGCGGACAGGCTTAATGTAGTCACGAAGAATGTTACCCACTGAAGAGCTCCTGACCTGCTCTTGGAGTCACAGTATTTATATGGCTGCCCCAGTTGCATTTCTATCAATGGTAATCCCCAGAATATTGATTGCTGAATGACTGAATGTCATTGGGAAGTTGTTAAATTTTCTGTGTTAGAAACATGCCTTGCCTCTCAATTAAGTGGCATAAATGTTACTTTCCCCATATAAGATCAAGCCAGGACGTCTCCAGGTCTTGCCAAATTAACTGCTTCAGATTTTAAGGAACTGTAAATGAAACTGGACATTATGAAATCATCAACAAGAATCTCCTCCTCTGACCCTAGGATGAAAGGAAGGTCAATCATGAAGCAACTGAGGATGGTTGAGCTGAGGTCACCAACGTAAGGAACTGAGATAATTGGTCTCCAACAATAACAAACACCTTCTCTTGTCATAGGTATGACTTCACTTGTGGAAAATTGTTCCTCTGATCCCAAATGATTTCAATTTTACCACAGCTGATTGTGTTGTTATTTATCACAATTAGTATGCCAGTATACATATAAGAGACATGCTCATGTTATCATCAATTGACCATGGGATCTGACCTGAGGATATAAAATCAGAGGCTCTATTTAATTTGACTAGTTAAAGCATGATCCCCTAAGAGATAGCAAATAGCCTATTACTAGCCCAGACACTTCTATGTCTGTGAATGTTTGTATTTAACAGTGAGTTGTAATAAATATACGTTGAGTTTATCAATACCACATCTAGTTCATATATTATAAGGGGAAACATAAGCATTGCCACATCAAGTACAGATCCCTGGTAGAGACAAAATATGCGTCATCTTAATGCCACATTCGGTCAAATTCTGACTTGATGACAGGGGCAGTTACTTTCATCTCATAGAACATAGAACATAGAACATTAGAGCACAGTACAGGCCCTTCAGCCCTCGATGTTGTGCCGACCTGTCATACCGATCTGAAGCCCAACTAACCTGCACTATTCCAGGCAAAGCTTTCCATTCCCTTACTACTCTCTGAGTAAAGAAACTACCTCTGACATCTGTCCTATATCTTTCACCCCTCAATTCAAAGCTATGCCCCCTCGTGCTCACCATCACCATCCTAGGAAAAAGGCTCTCCCTATCCACCCTATCTAACCCTCTGATTATTTTATATGTTTCAATTAAGTCTCTGGATTTGAGCCATGTTATTCATGTTTGGGATAAGGCTGTAATGAGGTCTGGAACCAAGTGGCTCTGGCAGAATTCAAGCTCAGCATCAATGTCTAGGTTACTACTGAGTAAGCAGTGCTTGATAGCATTGTCATTCACACCATCCGTCACTTTACTGATAGACATTGCCCAGAATTTTTTAGTCAGGACAATCTTGAAAATGCTCCACATTGATGGAAAAATGGCTGTATTCACAGTTTATAGAATCTATACAATGCAGAAAGAGCCCATTTGGCCCTTTGCGTCTACTACTCTGAAGATCATCCCACCCAGACCCACCTATCCACATAGCCACACATTTCCCATGGCTAACCCTTCTAGACTACACATCCCTGGACACAGTGGGTTAATTTACTAGGGCCAATCCACCTAATCTGCACATCTTTGGATTTCAGGAGGAAATGGCAGCACCCAGCAGAAACCCATACAGACACAGGGAGAACTTTCAAATTTCAAGCAGCCAACCAAGGCTGGAATTGAACGCAGACCCCAGTTGCTGTGAAGCAGCAGTGTCAACCAGGAAGCCACCACACCATGTTGTATCTCCATTGGATTTGTTTGGCTGGAGGGGGGAGGGATCAATAGTCTCAATCACTGCTGTCAGTGCTTTTGTTTTATACAGTGTGCTCAGCCATGACAATGAACCCTTGCATCTATAATGGTTGCACCCTCAGATGGAGGCCCTGACCCCAAATTGTTTCTTTAAATCTTCATTATGGGGGAGTGATGAAAATCATGGGTGTGCATGAGGTCAAGATTGAAGGACTGCAAATGGTTTTAGAGCTGGAGAAGATTTTGTCAACAAAGCAACTGAACTAATGGAAAAGAAGGAGGAGAATTTAACTGAAGGAAATGAGGTTTATAAGCAGTTAATAGCCTGAAAGAAGAAATGTGCCATTAACTGCCACAGGCAAGAAGCTATGGATTTTTGAACATGATGGCAGGACTGTTTTGGCAGATGCAATTCAATGTGTTACAGATGGCTGCAGTTTTCTCAGGCACTGCTCTTCTGACATATCGAGCTAACTTCAATGCTGACAATATGTCTGCTGGATCCATTAAAGGCACATTCAGATGAATCTCTCCCGAGGCAGTCAGATTAAATTACTTTGAATTTGATGCTGCCTACTGTGACAAGTAAAATTTCTTTCTTAAGTTTTATGATTGATAAGTGCTTACTTTTTTGACGTGTCTTTTGCTCCATTTTATTATGTAACTTTAAAAGTGCAGTCAGGAGAAAACGTTCTGAAAGACTAAACACTACCCAGAGAAACCTCTTTGTCTGCAGTATAGTTAAAGTATAGGGCATAGGTTAAAAGATAGGACAGTAGAGATGCAGTAGCAGGCATTAAAGGGGTAATTAAAAATACATAGAATAGATCAATTCTGAGTAACAAAATTTCCAAGGGACAGACCCACCATCTGTGGTTAACTGGAAATGTTAAAGAAATAAACTAAACAAAAAAAGATTAATTTTGCAAAGACAGGTGGCAGATCAGGAAATTGACAAAATATAAAGCAGCAAAGAATAACCCAAACGTTAATGAGGTGGAATGATTACTGTATAAGAGAAAACTAACCAGAAATACATAAATAGATAGCAAGGTTTCCTATAAATATTTTAAAAGAAAAGAGTTAACAACATTAATATTTCTCCCATAGAAAGTGACTGAAGAATTAATAATGGAAAATAAAGGAAATATCAGATGAATCAAACAATATTTTACATCAGTCTTCTCTGCAGAGAACATAAGTCATATCCCAAAAGTAATAAGGAATTGAGAAGTAGAGAGGAGAGAAAAACTCGGGAAATCATAAGTGATACTCAGTAAATTAGTGGAGATGTAAGCTGACATGTATTTGTGTCCCATTTGAGGGTCTTAAAAGAAGTAAGTAGTGAGACAGCTGATGCATTGGTTTAAACTTTACAAAATTCCCTTGATTCTGGTATGGACCTATCAGATTGAAAGCTAGCCAATTAATATTTTCATTCATTTAACAGGAAAATGTTAAATGCAATTAACATCCTTCATCATGAAAATGTTAAAACAGACTTTTGGTGGTACAGTTATAGCAGAATACTTGGGTAAGTTTTAGTTAATCAGGTAGATTTGTGAAATGGAAATTGTGTTCAACAAATCTATTAGAATGCTTTGAGGAGGTAATGCATACTGTGTACAAAGAGGAGCCAGTGTATATGTTTCAGAGATAGTAGGAACTGTAGATGCTGGAGAATCTGTGATAACAAGGTATCGAGCTGTTTGAACACAGCAGACCAAGCAGCATCAGAGGAACAGGAAGGCTGACATTTCGGGACTAGACCCTTCTTCAGAAGCCTTTGATACAATTCCAAAAAATTATATCTTATATATATTTACATACATTTATTTGCAGGAGAAAAGAGTTGACTGATTAGATAAAGTGTTGCCATGGAGAAAATAATGGACTTCCCCACAACAAATCTCATCTTTCTGCAATATAATGTTTCTCATTGATTGGCTTAGTTTATTTATGATCCCTAATGCATCCAGCACAAGTAACTTCATGCAAAATTATGTTTATATTTCATTTGATAAGTTAGATGACAAGAAATGAGAATATATTGTAATATTTTAAGTGAAACAAGCTGACTTCTATACAATCTTAGTAATATGAAATCGAACGCCATGCACGGCAGCAACAAGTTTTAAATGAAAAATTATCTTCTATCAGATAATAAGCAGATTCAAATATGATCTATTTTTCTACAGGCTGTTTTGGTGCTCAGTAATGTGGTATTAAAACTGGTCACACTTGGCTTCCTTTGGTCTATGAATGTAATTCACTGCTTATTACAATCCTGGGTTTCTGCGACAGACAAAACTATCAATGCTTTAGGATGTTTGTGCATCATAGGTTATTGTTATTGAAAGAAAGACTTGAGATTGATCACGGCCTGCCAAGGCTTTTATCACTCTGTAATGGGAACTAGGTTGCCTTCAAATCTAATTAAAGGAAACCCACCCATTGGCAGACTAGTAAGACTGGGAACAATGCCAGATTTAAATCCTACCCAATATTACTCTGTGCCCTCGATCTTCCATGCTGAGTAAAGTTGGATGGGATGAACTCAGTATGAATGGACAAATGTAATACTGGGGAGTCTTACCTTAGTTGAATAAGAAAGGAACTGAGGGAGGAGCCTAAGAAGGTGAGTGGAGGAAAGCATCAAGGATGGTATGAATAGGCCAAAAAAAGTCAAATGTGGATCTGGTAGGAGTATTCCTGCCCTCCATTTTGTCGAATTAGGATGAAACATGGTGCAGAAACAAAGGCACAGGTATTTCTCCTATAACGTGACAGTTGCATTCTTTTATGGCTTTGTGCCATTGAAAATCTCCACAGGGGATTACGTTGTAGGGAAATTGCTATGGAAAATTGTACAGCCTTATCCAAACAGCATCCTCTATTTATTAATCACGTTACAGCCAATTCGCATTAACGAAACACACGTTATAGCAGAACTACCTGTATTACATTGCTCAAAGGCCTTTTCTTTGAAATGTGAAGATTTTGTATAAATCATCCACCAAAACGGCCAGATTATTTTTCATGTGTGAACCCATGCAGTGGATTGTTAGTGAGTGACCAGAACAAACAGCCAATGAACCAGAGAGACACAAATGCTTTAGCTCTAAGTAACCCTCATGGACAGGCTCTCTGCTTACTTACAGCATTGATTGGCATGTCACTGATGTAGAAAATAGGTGACCTGGCGAACCCAATAATTATTTAAAGGGAGTTCACAACTCATAAAAATAGATGCAACATTTAATTGTCATCTATTCCACCCAACTTCAAAATTTGAGTGATTGACTGAAAGAGAAAGTGAGATATTCCCCACACTGAAGCCTGTTTGTAATGATTCATTCTGTTCCTAAACTAAAAATGATCTTCACAGTCATATTGTGACAGAATTTAAAATGGGATACAGAAGAGGAGGCTGCGACCAGTGTCACAGTGAAGAACAAGTTAGAAGTGATCATGGATGGGATAAAAATAGATACAGAGGCGCTGAAAAAATTGACAGAACTCAAAATTGGAAACCAAACTCAGAAAGTCAAAAGCTATGGATGCAGTGCATCTTAAATTGCTGAGAGATAGAAGGGCGAAAACTTGTGGAGACTCTGGTCATAATCCTCCTCAGACACAAATGGTGCCAGAGCATTGGTCAACTATAAGCATTGTACTCCTATTTGAACAAGGACAGTGGGACAAATCTACCTAAAAGTGATGTTTGGGAAATTTTGAGAAAACTAGCTAAGACAAAGTGAATTGCTACTTTGTAAAAAGAAAATCTAGTGAATAGAATAAAAAAAAATTGCCCTGTGTAATTTTACATGAAAAGTGCAGTAAATACTTTTAAAAGTCACCCCACCACGGCACCTATGTTTATGACGCAAGTCAAACATAATCAAAACAGAGTAAAATTAAGACAAAGTTCATCACAATTCAGTTAACGCCCCTGGGCTCGGGGAAACCCAATTAAGTAACCTTGGAATACACTGAAAAGGCAGCTAAGACTGCTCTGCTGGCCTGCTGGAATGCGGGGCTGCAAGCCTCACCAAAGGACACTGCCAAGCTAGGCCAAGATCACCACATGGGGACGAGGCCTACACGCTGGGACAAGACCACACAGGGAGACTGTCAGGCAGTGAGGCCACCACACAGGCAGACTGCCATGTTGGGCCAAGACCACCTTTCTCCTCCTTCAGGAGCCTAGGCCTAGCTGCAGGCCCACAGCCTTGGGTCAGCCTCCGATTCTGGGCCAGGGGTGTCAACCCGGGATTTGTTCCTCCCTCACGAGGAGGCGACAGGCTGGGGTGGAGCCAAGTCTAGCTCATTTTGGCACCTCTGGAAGCCTCTTTCACCTGCCACATTCCAAACTTAAAGGGAAAAGAACAAAGAAGAAAAAGTGAGAAGAGCAAAAGTAAAAAGAAGGAATAAAGTGAAAGAAAGCCAATTGGAGCAGATCATGCTTTGCTGAATTAATTGAGTATATAGATAAATTACAGTTTATTGAAATTATTGTTGTTGATGTTATTGGTGTTGATGTAGTTGGAATTTCAAATTGTGCTTTATAATGAAGAAAGTAACCAGACATTGAAGTGCTCACTCAGGTGAGCCTGCCAAGCATTACATCGTATTGAGACAGTCAAAATAAGTTAAGGTGGTCATGTAGCCAGAATGCCTGACACTCAGTAGCATATCTTCTGTGGAGATTTTGAGTCCAAGGTCATCACATTCGAAGTGCTTCGAGGTACTCAGAATGCTTCACTCAGGCGTTTTGATACTGATGTCAAGACTTGGGAGGAGATTGCTCAAGATCACTGCACCTGCATGGACCAGATGAAAATGAGGTGGCTTCAGTCAAAAGCAAACACAGGTCAGAGATGGAGAGAAAATGTAGGGGAAAGTAAATTTCAACTTGGCAACTCTTCAAAAACTCCAATTTATTACATATCCTATCTTATTTACAGCTGAACCTTCTGGGCAGAAATGTGCCTTATCAGTTACCTAGGTAACAAAGATACCCTAACCAAATGCCCCAGATATTGAACATGAGCATTTTTGCCTCAAAGGATTTACAAAAATAATAAACCACATAATCGCTTGTCCACACAAATTGATGTCCATTGGATTAAACAGGCAGTACAAGTGCACGCACACATTTGGCTGAAAGGTAGAAAACAGATCCTTATTGTGAATGACTATTTTTCAGAATGGAGGGAAAAATAAGATTTGGCACTAGTGTTAACATTTAATTTGGCTAATACAGTAGGATATGAAATACGTGAGGATGTTAAATATCTGTAACCTAATGGTAACAAGGCAAAGAGTTGTTGTGGACTAATTAATTAATTGTATTCAAATGTTTAGCATTTGGATTAATACAGCTCTCTTTTTTCGTTGAATGAATATTTATATGCTTATAAAGGAGAGTCAGCAGTAGGTGGTTCAGTTTTGTGGTGTGTGGCTAGTTAAAATGAAACTAGACAGTATTTGCTTAGATTTTGTTTTCTAAGAATATTTAAGTTCTAGTGAACTACATTGAGATACATGAAAGACTTGGAGGTTTCATTTGGGAGGGAGGACAAAATTTCAGATGTTTCCAGTAATATAAAACTTTAAAATATTGTGAATAACAAGGAGGATAGTTAGCAAATTATAACAGACCAGCAGAGCATACACAGACTGATGAAATATGCAGGTGAGTAGCACAACTATGAAGTCAAACCTGTTGAGAAAATTTGAAAAGAATGGACTTCTGTTTTCCAGGAAAGAAAAAACTGAGGGTTGGCCTGATGGAGGTCTTTCATGTAATGAAAGAGAATTGTTAGATTGGTGTGGAGAAGGTGTTTCCAATTACAGGCAAGACTAGAACCATGGACCATAAATATTCACTCGTAATTCCAAACCAAATCACAGGGGGATTTCTTAACCCAGACAGTGGTGAGAATTTGGAGATCATTACCAAAGGTAGCGATTGAGGGGAATAAGGCAGATCACATAGAGGGAAGCAATATAAATATGAGGGACAAGAAGAAATTGAAGGATTAGATGAAGTTTTGAAGAGAGCTAGGAGGAGACTCATGTGAATGATAAACAGCAACAAATAATAGCTGGGTCAAACAATGTCATTGTGTGCTGTGGAAAACAGTTAGGAGGTGAACATGTTAACTGACATTACTGGATAAGCTCCATCTCTCAGGATAAAGGACTGATCCTGGGCGGAATGAACCACTGTCTAAAGAGTGCTCAGTGTGTTTGCCTGTCTGCGTCTGTGGTTCATTTTATTGTGTGAGTAAAGTCTAATAAACATGTTCTACTTATCAAAATTGAGCCTATCTTTGCCAGACACTTCACATGAACAGGGCAAATTAGCTACAAAGCTTCTCAGACACACCGTTATAAGATGGTAGCATCAGTCGATGGCTAAGATTTAAAATATCTGCACCCTATAATGTAGAAACAACAATGGGTACAGCCAGAAGAAATCTTTAGTTCTCTGAAACCACAGCAAAGTAAAAGCAACTTCTAGTCGGAAAATTACGTGTGTATCCCAAATTATTCAGCATGTCAAAAGCTCAGAGCCAGCCAATTTCTGTGAATGCAGAAGGCAGTTCTCAAAGGCAACATTAATGATCAGAGTACTCAACCTGCCTCGAGAAACAGCTAGAACTCATGGAAAGAAAAAGTGAAAAAGCTTGTGAGGATCATATAGAGTCTCACAAAAGATTCAAAAGAAGAAATCAAAATTATAACCTCTGCATAGAGCACTTGGCATTAGCTAACAGAACTGAATCTAAGTACCTCAGCAAAAATGTTTACAATGAGGAGATAATATATAGGCTGAAAATCTTTAAAATATCTGAAAAGCAAGTGGTTGTTGATAGAATTGTCTGAATTAGCTGGAAAAGCTTAAAAAACACTTTGGTAAAAGAAGACACTTCAGTTGAAACTGCAGTATAATTTATAGATCCATCTGAAACACTGGTGGCAGAAAAACAGGTTACTAAAATCAGCATTTTATATAAAAACAAGTATTTGCCAAGCAACCGAAAACACTCAAAATCAATAACAGCACAGAACGCAAAACATGTCAAAGCAGTAAAGAGTGACTCATACATATTGTTAAAGGTCATTAAATTCACAGAGAATACGGAGGAATTAGCATGAAATAACAGTCTTTCCTCAATTTTGGACAAAATAAAACTGCAGTATTCCTTCACTGCCATTTTAAATGATTCAAAATACTTTTGGCAGGAAAAGAAAGGAAGTCCTAAAAATCTAGATGTCTTTAAACATTAATTAACATAAATTGTTAACATATCCAAATTTGCAGATGACACAAAGCTGGGTAGGGTGAACTGTGAGTCTTTCTTCATATGTCAGTGCAATTTGGACAAGGTGAGTGAGTGAGCAAATGCAACGCAGATGTATGATAAAATGGATGGATGTGAAGTTAATAAAGTGTGAAGCTGGATGAACACAGCAGGCCAAGCAGCATCTCAGGAGCACAAAAGCTGACGTTTCGGGCCTCGACCCTTCATCAGAGCTGTCATCAGAGATCATCATGGATGTGAAGTTATCCATTTTGGTAGCAAAAGCAGGAAGACAGATTATTATCTGAATGGTGATAGATTGAAGTAGCAGAAAATGCGATAAGACCTGGATGTCCTTGTAACCATATTCTGAAAGTAAACAGGCAGGGGCAGCTAGTGGTGAAGAAGGTAAATGGTATGTTGGCCTTCATAGCAAGAGGGTTTGAGTACAGAAGCAGGGATTTCTTGTTGCAATTGTACAGGGCTTGGTGAGACCACATTTGGAGTACTGTGTGCAGTTTTGGTCTCCTTATCTGAGGAAGAAGTTCTGGCTGTGGAAGAAGTGCAATGAAAGGCCACCAGATGGATTACTGGAATCGCAGGACTTATATATGATGATAGATTGGATTGGTTAGGACTATATTCACCGAATTTTAGAAGAATGAGGGAGAGATCTCATAGAAACCTATAAAATGCTAACAGGATTATTACAGGGAATATGCAGGAAGGTTGTCATCATTGAACGGGGAGTCCAGAATCAGAGACCAAAGTCTAAGGATATGGTGTTGGCCATTTAGGACTGAAATGAGGAGAAATTTCTTCACCCAGAGATTGGTGAGCCCATGAAATTCCCTGTGACAGAAAGCAGTTGAAGCCAAACATTGCATATTTTCTAGAGGGAGTAAGATATAGTTCTCAGAAATAAAGGGATAAAAAGGTACCTTGCACTATCTTGACAGCCTATTTCCAGCCATTCCCATCATGGAACAGCCGAACATGTCTATCTTTGCCTGCAACAATCCTCACTACAACCTAGAACCCAACTTTATGCCTTAATAGTGCATGTCCTAGTACTGTATGCTCTCCTGTGGAGCCCACGGTAGTGGTCATTGCAGCAATCTTCCTATGGGTTACCATTTCCACTGATGCTGTCCCACGTATATATTGAAATACTTTGAGGTTCCTCCCATCACTGTCATTGTCCCCACCTTTGCAAATGCTTCTGCTTTCCCTGTCCAGCCTTTATCCCCACTCCCCCAACTTAATTTTCAATGGCTGGACCTCTAGGACTGTACTTGCACCAGATTTTTGATTGATTTCAGTGAGCAGTCCATAGAAACGTTAAACCAGATCTCTGTCCACAGTGTTTGCAGCTCCTGACTAATAATACGCGATTCCACTAGCTGCTGATTCTAATCCCACACTACGACTGTTGCCCAATTCCCAGACTGCGGTCAGAGAGATCCTCTGACTGTCACTGGCCCAAGTGGATGACTGACCATAACCAAGCTCCTGTTCTGTGCCTGAAGGCTCTGGACCCCAAAAAGACCATAGTTCCTTCTTGACCACACTGAGGATTAGTTCCCACTCATGTTCCAAAGGCTAAGGCTATTTAGCTGAATATATCTGCAATGTATTTGTCAGGCAGGCAGCTGGTATTTGCCGTAGGTGTGAGACTGATACTTCAGTATGTTGTACAATGAGGTGTTCATTTCCCCTCAGACAGATTCCTATCGACAATTGGCCTGTCTCTGTGTCTACAGAATAGATCACATCAACAGAGGAGCACCAATGACCTTTGGCTCTGGCTGAAGCACGAATGCACTAACAGGCATGGCACAACATGGCATGGATGATGTGATCATTTTGGAACACGTATATGTGTGGCATGGGTATCAAGGCATGTGAGCAGCCCTGAAATGTAGCCTGGACCAGTCTATAATCTGGGTGTCTGCTCCCCACCCCATACATTGGGAGTCCTTGCTGCAACCTTTCAATACTAACTGCCTTGCAAGTCTGTGCTATTCACGCATCCCACAAGTGGACTGAAGTGCCATGATGGTCACAAGGCTCTGGCAAATGTAGAAGCTAATACCCACGGACAAGGGATGCATACATCTAATATCTGTGGATCATGCTCTGAGAGTCAGTTTGATGTAGAGCAACATGGAGACATTGAATCACTGGACTTTTCAGCCAATTCTGGCACAAATGCCACCATCGTCCACATCACTTAGTGACGATAAGATTCTGTCCATAAATTCTTAATGCTAAAGATTTATTAGCAATTTGACTTCATCATCCAGTAATTAAAGGAAATCAGCATAATTTTTTTCAAAAAGACGGTTTCCGAAGAAGATGACATTGAACAAAATTGAAGTGGTTGTACAATTTAAAACACTGAATAGTAAAACCCTCTACTTCCACAAAATAATTAAAAATGCCTGCAATAGTTCTCAAGGAAATAATTTAAATGTGAGAAAAATGGATGCTACCTACAATTACAATTACACCTCCAAATAAATTTAAAATCACAAATCTACCAGACAAGGTTTAAACTAGACTGTACAGAAGAGACAGTGCTTGAGATATAAAATTGGTTTTGAATCACAGAAGAAATTCGGAGAAGAACAAATGAATATATTTCTTTATGCTGCAAATCTGATAGTGGATTGTGTTTTTAAAAGGCAGGACCTAAGAGACTTGTCAGATATCTTTCACAATGTTGTAAAAGTATTTGACAGTTACTTTATTAGCCATACAATGTAAGAACAAGATTTAACAATATATTGTAACATTCTGGCAAACCTGTTGACAATCTTATCAATGGTCTTTTCACATTGTCAAAATGTTGCAACTGACCTTAATCCTAACCCAATCATTTACAAGCAGAACTAACATGAGAGAAAATTGTAATCAAAATTTTTGATAAATCTCTTTGAGACATGTTTAGAATCAAAAGAAGAACTCACAATGGAAAGTACTATCCAGATTGTGGTGAAATCTGAAATTCCAAAACAGCATTATAGAATGATAGGGAAAGAAAGACAACCGAACACAATAAGTTCATTGACTTTTATCAATTTTCTTAGGTACAAAAACACCAAAACATCATATGATAGACCAACACAAAATACCTTTAAGCCCTTTGATGCTAGAAATTAATGTTCCAGATGCTGAATTCGAAAAAGATATGAAATGAGAAGCAATATCCAGCTCCATTATAACATTCCAACTTTCATAAGTAAGTGGGGCCTTTCCAGAGAATGTGTAAACATCAGAGTAATGATTGAATTGCAGAATTAATTATGTTAGTGTATACAAGAGGTTAACACTGTACAACAAGCATCTTTGGAAGAAAATCCAGAAAATCAAAACATAAATCCTTTCAAATATGTACAGATATAATGATAGACCAATTTTCGAAGATTATCTTTTCTTTGATGTAATAGTTAATTCATCTGAGCCGGATATGACAAGCCTTTGCAAATTTGACAATGAGGCTACTTTATTTGGTAGAGAATTGTATGGTGCATACATAACATTGTTCAAAATCAAAGGAATGTTGTTAAAATACAAAGAGATCAATGCCCTTTGAGTAAGCAAATCAATCTCTAGGATATAGAATCATAGAATCCCTACAGTGTGGAAGCAGGCAATTCGACCCATCAGGTCCACACCACCCTTCTGAAGTGCAACCCATCCCCTCACCTTAGAAGGCTCCATTTCCTGTGTCCAATCCACTTAACCTGCACATATTTGGACTGTGGGAGGAAAGTGGAGCACCCAAAGGAGATCCCCGCAGACACAGGGAGAATGTGCAAACTCCACACAGATAGTTGCCTGAGGCTGGAATTGAGCCCAGATGCCTGGTGCTGTGACGTAGCCGCACTAGTCCACTGTGCCACCATTAATTCTGGGTAGAAAGAATCAAGGTGACCATCTTGGGCTTTGTACCTTGGAGGTCTCCACACTGCCTGGGATCATATGTGCCAAAGCATAAAATACATAGGAGTGAAAGTTGTTGAAATTGTTCTCCAAAGTCCTTCAAGACGAATTGGAGAGAAGTTGCCCTCGTAAGCAGACCCATCAATATTTGCTAGCAGCTGTTCAACCAATCAGAGGCTGAATCTCTCTCGTGCAGGAAATGAGCAAACTGTGAACAGATGAACAGCAAGAAGGGGAGTGGCTATATGAGGTAGTCTGCCTGGGTGTGAAGCTAGAAGGGAGACTGGCTACAGATGGCATTTAGGAGGCCAAAGATTGAAAGGGGAGCAGGAAGGCTCAAAACTGGAAGACACAGTGTGATGGCCTTTGGGGAGGAGGGAGAACCATATGTGCTCTGTGGACAGTCCTGGGAACACATGCACATCATCAAAAATCAAAATTTCTCACTTCTGAGCAGAAAGGCCTGTTTTGTTCATAAAGTTCGACAGTAGATTGAAGAACATTGACCAGCTCAGATCCAGATACCAGCAACTGTTGCAAGTCAACAAGGCGTGGCTTCATATGTCTTAGAAAAATGTTTCTTGAATTTAGAGAGAATATATACCACTCCGGATAATCATGTTGATGTCTGACAGTTCACAGCTGGGAGACCGGGTGAAACTCCTGATTTCAGTGGTTTTGAGGAATTATTAAATTGTTTTCCAACCATGGACATATCTTGATACCACAACTACCAGGCCTTAGTAGTACACTCTTGATCAAATCAATTACCTAAGATAAGCAGAACCAGGACAGAAGAGCCCAGACCCGAAACGTCAGCTTTCTTGCTTCACTGATGCCGCTCGGCCTGTTGTTTCATCCAGCTCTACACCATGTTATCTCAGATTTTCCAGCATTGGCAGTTCCTACTATCTCTTGGCATATGCTATCAGTCACCTAGATTCCTATTAGTAAGAAAGATTGGTGGCTGTGAATCAACCAGAAATTCTTTATCAGAATATGTTGAAAAATTATATGTGCTTCCATGTAAAAAAATTCAGAGAAAGTTTTGGTCTTTTCATAAGGCAAGAATCAATCAATCTCCTCTTATAGTCTGTGTGGGAGGGCTACACAGTCAAGAATAAGAACTGCCTTTCTCGTGTGGTAGCGACTATCCTTTACATCTGATAAACCTGAACACTTCAATATCCCTCATGTTGCCCTTATATGATCCTTGCCTTTCCAGTAGTGAAGATAAATATTTAAAATTGGCATTGCTATTAAGAAAGAGTTCAATTGCAAAAGCACAATCACAATTTAGATTATGTTCCTTATAAATTTGTTTTCCTACATGTTTTCTTTCAGGAGCTCCTCTGCTTTCCTGTATAACTGGGAACAAATGTACCACAGTAAATGTTTCAAGCTGCCACAAACCAAACAGGCTTGACAGGCAATCTGACCAATTATCATCAACAATTCTATTTCCATTCAATTTCGCGAGGCCAGTGAAATAAATAATTGCGCATGAACAAGTATTAGCAACTACATGAATCAAACTAACCATTATTTCTAATATTCAGTGTAATGTTTACTTTTGTTCCTTTAAGTTCTGGAAACATTTGAATTGATCAGTACCAGTGACAAATCTGTCTTAAGGATATGAATCCACACTGTTATCTGACCATTTAAACGAAAGGATAGATTACTTTTGTCTCAGTTGCATTAAACTATCTATTACCATTTTTGTCTAATTCAAAAATGACAATTGAAAGAGATTACAATAGAATCTATGGCTCTGCAAGTATTGCTCAGGATAATCACATTGACACTTTCAAGGAGGGGATAACTTTATGAAGAAGAAAGGAACAGAAACATATATTGATGAAGATAGGATCCTGTTAGGCTGAATGGTCTGATGCTGTGCTGTAAGTAATTCATCACGCTTTGTGAATCAATGGGTTTTCTGAATCCTAAGAAAGATTGAACAAGCTAAGCTCGTAGCTGTTGGGGTTTAGAATAGTAAGAGGTGATTTGACTGAAGCAAACAGGGTCCTGAAGACTGTTAACAGGATGAATGTATAAAAGAAGTGTCCTTTTGTAGGAGAATCTGGATCTAAAATCATTGTTTACAAACTAAGACATAGAATTGGAGAATTTCTGTTCTCACAGAGGGTTGAGAATCTTGGAATTAGCTTCCTAAAAAAGGTGGTGGAAACAGATTCTTCAATTTTTTTTAAGGCAAATGTAGATTTACACTTGCGAAGCAAGGGAGTGAAAAGTAATTAGGGTTGTCATGATCATGGAGTAACCAAATCAGCCCTGGTTTTATAGTCTCTGCCTGTTCCTGCCCCACTGAGCTCATCTCCTCCTACCTTGACTCCATCCTTTCCCATTTGGTCCAGGAACTCCCCACCTAAGTTTGTGACACAACCCATGCCTTCCACCTTTTC
The DNA here is from genome assembly GCF_030684315.1 of Stegostoma tigrinum. Taxonomy (NCBI): domain Eukaryota; kingdom Metazoa; phylum Chordata; class Chondrichthyes; order Orectolobiformes; family Stegostomatidae; genus Stegostoma; species Stegostoma tigrinum. Next base: position 33,767,630 of record NC_081356.1, on the reverse strand, counting down.
AAAATCTTTCAATTCCTCGGCCTCCAACATCTCACCATCACAATGGACTTACTGTCCCTGTACACCTGAATTCCTCACATGAAGGGCTCAAAAGCCCTCTACTTCTTCCTCTTCCATAGGCCCATCCAGTCCCCCTCCACTGACAGTCTCATTCGCTTGGGTCAACTGGTCCTCACTCTCAATGATTTATCCTTCGATTTCTCTCACTTTCTACAAAACCGAAGGGGTGGCCGTGGGAACCTGCATGGGCCCGAGCTGTACCTGCTTCTTTGTAGGATTTGTGGAAAAGTCCCTCTTCATGCAACTACACCAGCACTATCCCTCACCTCTTTCTCTGCTATATTGATAACTGTATCAGTGGGGCCCCGTGCTCTCACAAGGAGCTCAAGCAGTTCAACAACTTTGTCAACCCCTTCCAACCCACCCTCAAATTCAATTGGACTATTTCTGATACTTCACTCCCCTTCCTGGACCTTTCCACCTCCATCTCCAGAAACCAATATCCATTTCAAACCGACTAAATCCCACAGCTACCTTGACTACGCCTCCTCTCACCCAGCCTCCTGCAAAAATGCTTTTCCATACTCCCAATTCCTTATCTGCTCTCAGAATGAGGCATTCCAACCGAGGACATCCCAGATGTCCTCCTACTTTGAGGACTGTTATTTCCCCTCCTCTGCAATTAAGGATGCCCACAATCACATCACCTCCATTTCCCACACTTGTGCCCTCAAACCCCACTCCTCACAACACTGATAAGGATAAAATTCCCTCATGTACCACCCCACCAACCTCTGGATTCAACGCATCATCCTCCAACATTTCCAACACCTGCAATCAGATCCCACCACTACAAAGATATTTCCTTTCCCACCCCATTGTTGACAGCGCACTCAATTGGGTCCGAGCCATCTATCGCACTTCTGTTCTTACCCTTTCTCTTCCCTCTCGCAACAGTAATAGGGTTCTCCTTTTCCTCACCTACCATCACACCAGGAATCACATCCAGAAAAAAACTACCAGACACATATTCCTCCCCCACCTACCTTGCTTGCCTTCTGCAGGGACCTTTCCCTCCAGGACACCCTGATCCATACTTCTTTCACCCCCAACACACCCCCACAGCCCTACAGCAACTTGCCCTGCAACCAGCGAAGGTGCAACACCTGCACATTTGCCTCCTCCCTCCCCAGTATCTAAGGGCCCAAACATACCTTCCAGGCGAAACAAAACCTCACCTGCACTTCCAAGAATCTAGTATACGGCATTTGCTGCTCATAGTGTGGTCTCCTCTACATTGAGGAAAGAAGCGGAGACTTGGTGACCACTTCACAGAACATCTACGTTCTGCTCACAAAAAAGACCCGAGCTACCTGTTGCCTGCCACTTCAATGCACCACCTTGCTCCCTGACCAGCATCTCTGTCTCCGGATTGCTACAGTGTTCCAGTGAAGCCCAGCGCAAGCTGGAGGAACAACACTTCATTTTCCACTTAGGGACCCCACAGCCCTCCGGACTCAATATTGAGTTCGATAATTTTAGGGCCTAAACTCTCCCATTTCCCAGTCCCCCACCCCACACACCAGGCCTTGTTACCACATAGCCTGCCACTGCTCACCCCCAGTTGTTAGTCACTAATAGTCCCCATTAACAACCATTCACCCTCCCAGCCTGATCGTTAGCAATTCCTTTGTCCAACTGTCTTTCTCCCTCTTTGGCCCATAACCTATTGTTTACTCCCTACCCCACTGACCTCCCTATTTTCTGAATGTAAACTGACATTTTCCCCGCCACCATCAGTTCTGAGGAAGAGTCAACAGATCCAAAACGTAACTCTGTTTTCTCCTGCCCAAATGCTGCCAGACCTGCTGAGCTTTTCCAGCAACTTTGTTTTTGTTCCTTTCCCACCCCATCTCTTCCCAAAGCAATCATTCATTCCATGACTCCTTCATCAGTGCTACACTCCTTACCAACCCTTCCCTCATCAGCTCTACACTTCCTATCAATCCCTCCACCACACCCAGTACCTTTCCCTGAAACCACAAGAGGTGCCATACCTGCCCCCACACCTCCATCCAAGGCCCCAAACAATCCTTCCAGATTCAGCATGATTCACCTGCACACAATCCAACTTGATCTATAGTATCCATTCTCCTGACGTGGTCTCCTGTGTATCGGGGAGACCAAATGCAGACTCAGGGACCAGGGTTCGTGGAGCATCTACATGCAACAACTAACCTGACCCACTGGTTGCCTTCCATTTTAATTCCCCCCCCCTCACCCCTCTAGTGAAATGTCCATCCTTGGCATCTGCCACTATCAGAGTGAGACCAAACGTAAACTGGAGGAATAACACCTGATATTTTGTCTTGGAAATTTACAGCCCAATAGCTTTAACACTGACTTCACCAGCTTCAAAACCCTCCCCCTCCTGGCAACCATCCCCCTCCTGACAACCCTCCCCCTGTCCATCTTCCAACTCACCTAACCAGTCTACCCTTCCTATAGACCAATCACAATAACCCCCTGTCTGCATCCACCTATCACCATCTCTCCCACCCTCCCCTCTAGCCCCATCCCCCCTCCGTTTATTTCTGGACTCCCCTCTCTCTCCCTGGTCCTGATGAAGGGGTTTGGCCTGAAAAGTTGACTTACCAGCTCCTCAGATGCTGTCAGACCTACTGTGCATTTCCAGCCTCACACCTATAGCCTCTGGCTTCCAGCATTTGCAGTCCTTATTGTCTCCATAGTTTTATTAAATGATTTTGTAGGCTTCAGGGGATGAAAAGCCTAATTCTGCTCCAAGTTCCTATGGTCACACTCTTTGAGAATCAAAGTTCTTTTGCAACTGACCCAATGTGACATAACATGATTAGATTCACTTGGCTAAAGCACATCCAATTTAAAACATATTTTCAGTTTTTTTGCAGAAGAAGTATTAAAAATTCGGTTTAAACTTGAAGTTCTAAGTTGCTAGTAGACCATGTTGTTGAATGTAATCAGAATGGATGGATAAAGCCTCTGAAACCAAGCAGCAACCTTAATGTACATTATTGTACAGAGGATGACCCATGTACATCAAGAATGAATCTCAATCTTTTCAGCATACAGAAATAAATTCAGATACACAGCAGTGAAACAAATTACTGTACAAGAGACTGTTCACCTCATCTTGCCCTTGTCTGCTCAAATTCCTAATCTTCCTCTATTAAGACTGTCACCACACATCAAAAATACTTTCATCGGTTGCAACCCACAATGGAACATGCTGAGGTTGTAAAAGGTGCCGCATAACTGAAAATTCTTTCTTACTTCTATCACATTTGTAAATACGTCCTAACAAGTACATTATCAATTATCTTTTATATCTTATTTTTAGCACAGTGCCATGGTTTTTTCTAGTAAAGCTTTCACTTCCTACTGACATTAGCAACAGTCCAATTTCTAGTTAATTCTTACTTCTTTCCTCAAGCCTCAGTTGACAGCATATAGTTTGTGGTCTTTCTACCAACCTACCCATGAGTACAAATTGTCACATTTTGCTGCTCTTAGAAATCTTGAAAACTTGTTTTTGAAAACTTGTATTACATGATTCTGTTGTGGATCAAATCCTCACCATTATAGTAAAAAATCTACCTGGTAGACTAGCTGCCACTATTCTCTACTTGGAATTATACAGCGTGCTTGGTCAAGTGTGGCAAGCCAAGGTCATTTGGTTGTCTAATCAGAGAGGCCCATGTCTTAAATAAAATGTAGGTTATAACATAATAGCAACTACTTCCATTGTGACAGACTATGAGGAAGATTCAGATGATAAATATTACTCCTTTGGGATTCTAAACTGTTGTCCTACCTAGTCCATAAGCTATTATCACAATGGATGATGCTAAAGACACTTTTCAGACTCTTATGCCTTGGTATAACTGCACATAACTTGTCTATTCCAGCGAAAAATCCGCAATTTATCATGCAGCTTTAAAAAAACTATAACTTCTTATCAGCTGTCCTCTCCAATGGAGAACTCTTGGTCCTTTGAGTTCCACGTGATTTGAAGTCATTATGACATCATTCCTTTCATACATCCTTTGTAGTTACACTTAAAGTAAAGGCTGAAATAGCCCTTTACTCCACATCTCCACCCAAATTCTTTCACATTATCCCTTTTAATCAGTAACATTTAACCATTCATGTTTAACTCTCTACTCTCACTTCACCCTCCACCAACCCTTCAAAGCCTCTGTCATTTGAGGGAATAATATCCATCAGTGTTCCAAGCTCTTCAAGTACATATGGGAAGGTGACAGCAGGGTTGGAGTGGGATTAAGCCTTTTCTGTAGACAAGAATTTTTCCGGAACTCTATCAGCAAAAAAAAGTTAATCAACAATGAAACAGATTTCTGAACCAGAATCTGTGAGATATTCCTCCATTATCAATGAGGTCTACAAGCAAACGGCAAATTGGTTTACTGCCTCAAGTATTTTTTTCCCCAATAGATTATCCTCATACTGCAGCAGTTATTTACAATGATTTGCTTCTCCATAGTAGTCTTCTGTAAGTAACATTTCTCTCCCTCTCTGTCAATTTTACTTTTCAAACAGAAGATCATCACTTATTGATCAAAGTAGAACACTTTCCTCACCAAATAATAAGAAATCCTGAGGCTTTGGCTATTTCTGCATAAGTGGATTTCCATCAACCATCACGTTGTTTGACTACTGGAATTCTGATAAGGCTTCTTCCTGCACTCCTACGGCAATGTGGTCCCTCATGACCTCTCTGGCAATTATCTGTGAGACACTATAAATCATTCATAAAAGAATCATTGGCTTCCCCTGGCTCCTGGTTGCACTGATTAAGCTTTTACTGATCGATAATTGAGTTTTGTCTTACACTGGAATCAGATGTTGAAGACTTTAATTGTATTGTGGTATGTTATCGTTTCTTTTCTAACTCCTAGTCTGTGAGAATGGCAATAATACACTGACCTGGTATTTGACAGGCTTTTTTAAAATGATGATTGATGTAGTGCAGCCTAGAGGCAGAGAATAGTAAACTTTAGAGCACAGAAGAGGCCATTCAGCCTATCATATCCATGCCAGTCATCAAGTATCTAGCTATTCTAATCTCATTTTTTAGGACTTCACCCTAACCTTGTCTGTAGCCTTGCATTTCAAGCATTCACCTAAATAATCCTGAGGCATCTTAAGGGTTCCAACTTCTACCACTCTTTCAGGCAGTGAGTTCCACAATACTCTGGGTGAAATAGAACTTTCCTCAAGTCCCCTCTAACATCCTGCTCCTTCCCTTAAACATTTGTCCTCTGGTTATAGATCCCCCTCTACCAAGGGGAAGAGTTTTTATCTATTTACCCTGTCCATGCTCCTCGGAGATTTCTACACTCAGTCAAATCTCCCACAACCTTCTCAACCTTCCCTGCTCTAAAAAAAGAACAACGCCAGCCTAACTAGTCTCTCTTCATAGCTGAAACACTCCAGCCAAGGTAACATCCTGCTGAATCCCTAGTGCAATTGCTTCTCTCCTATAGGGTGACAACCAGAACAGCACACAGAACATCAGCTGTGGCTAACTATTATTCTGCATAGCTCATTCATGACGTCCATGCTCTCATATTCAGTGTCTTGTCTAATAAAGGCAATTACCCTATATGCCTTCCTAACCACCTTATCTAGTAGTCCTTTTGTCTTTAAAGATCTGTTGGCAGGTATACTGTTTTGGATACTTTTGGGAGGGGTAAGCTCTCAGGGTAGTACAAAACCAGCAGCTAGGACTGTGGCATCACAACTGGCTCAGCTGTAAAGTAAGGTCATGCAAGATCAAAGCAAGCTGTAATTGTAGGAGGCTGGATAGTTAGGGGCACAGACAGGTGTTTCTGTGGCTGGGTCCGAGATTCCAGGATAATGTGTTGTTTCCCTGGTGCCAGGGCCAAGGATGTCTCTGAGCAGTGGAAAAAGAATTTTTAAGGGGGAGGGTGAGCAGCCAGAGGTCATCGTGCACATTGGTACCAACGACATAGATAGAAAGAGGGATGCGGTCCTGCAGAATGAATACAGGGAGTTGGGAAAGAGGCTGAAGGGCAGGATTTCGAGGATAGTAATGTCTGGCTTACAACCAGTGAGGCAAGGAACAGAAAGCTAAGAGAGATGAATGTGTGGCTAAGGAGCTGGTGCAGGGGGTAGGTTTTCAAGTTCTTGAATCATTGGGAAGGGGTGATCTGTACAAGAGGGACACGTTGCACCTAAATTGGAGGGGAGCCAATATCCTCGCAAGGAGGTTCACTAGTGCTGCTTGGGAGAGTTTAACCTAGAGGTGCAGGGGGCTGGGAACCAGAGCAGCAGGTCAGCAAGTGGAGGGATTGAGCCCACTAAATCAGAAAGAAAAGACAGGCTTAGGCAGGTGAATGAACATAATGGTACTAATGGGCTGAAATGTGTTTATTTCAAGGAGTATTATAGGTAAGGCAGATGAGCTCAGAGCCTGGATCAGTCTATCACTGTGATGTTGTGGCCATTACAGAGACTTGCCTGAGAGAGGGGCAGGGCTGGCTGCTCAACAGTCCAGGGTTTTGTTGTTTTAGATGAGATAGAGAGGAAGATAAAAGAGACGGAGGAGTTGAATTACTAATCAAGAAGAATATTACATCTGCACTTAGAGAGGACATGCTGGAGGGCTCATCCACTGAGGCAGTATGTGTGGAGCTCAAAAATAAAATGGTACAGTCACTCTGATAAGATTATACTAGGCCCCTCAACATCTACCGAGAGATTGACAAACAAATAAGCAAGCAGATTATGGAAAGGTGCAATAAAAAAAGAGTCATCATGGCGGATGATTTTAATTTCCCCACTATTGATTGGGACTCCCTTTGGAGTAAGAGGCCTAAATGGGGTGGAATTTGTTAAGTGCATCCAAGAGGAATTCTTGAGAGAGCATGTCGATAGTCCCACTAGAAAAGGCGGCCATACTTGGCCTAATATTGTCTAATGAGCCTGGCCAGGTGACTGACCTTTTAGTGGGAGAGCATTTTGGAAACATTGATCACAACTCCTTAAGTTTTAAGATAGCTATGAACAAGGGCAAGTCAGGTACTAAATTAGGGAAGGGAAAGTCATGTCAGTATTAGACAGAAGCTAGGTAAATCCACATTTGACTTGTGGGAATTGTTTAAAGAGCTGCTGGGGAGAGTTCAAGGTCAGCATGTTCCAGTAAGGAGGAAGGACAAGAATGGCAATGTAAGTGACCTTTGATAATGTCGGAGGTTGTGAATCTAGTCAAAAGGGAAAAAGAAGCATATGTAAGGCTTAGGGAGCTAAAATCAGACAGGCCTGTGAGGAATACATGGAAATAAGGAAAATACTCCAGCAGAGAATTAGGAGAATTAAAGGGGGCCATGAAATGATCTTGGCAAGCAAAATCATAGAGAAACCCAAGGCATTCTATAGGTACATTATAAATAAGAGGATAACTAGGGAGCAGGTAGGGCCACTCAAGAATAAAAGAGGGAACTTGTGCTTGGAGACAGAGAGTGTGTGTAAGATCTTAAATGAGTACTTTGCATTGGTATTCACCCAGGAAAAAGATATGGAGGTTAGTGAGATTTGTGTGGAGCATGCTAATACGCTAGGGCATTTTGCGTTCAAGAAAGAAGTGGTGTTGGATCTCCTGAAGAGCATTAATGTGGATAAGTCCCCAGGGCCCGATGTTATCTACCTCAGATTAATTGAAACAGGCAAGAGTGGAGATTGCTGGGCTTTGACCAAGGTCTTTGTATCCTCGCTAGGCACTGGAGAGGTCCCAGAAGACTGGCAAGTAGCTAATGTTGTTCCTCTGTTCAAGAAGGGAAATAGGGATAATCCACAAAACTACAGACCACTGAGCCTCACATAGGTGGTTAGGAAGTTTTTGGAGATAATTCTTAGGGATAAGATTTATGTATATTTGGAAAAGCATGGCCTAACTAGAGACAGTCAACATGACTTTGTGCAGGGCAGGTCATGATTTACCAATGTGATTGAATTTTTCGAGGAGGTCACAAAAGTGATCAATGGGGGTAGAGGAGTGTATGTTGTTTACATGATTTTAGTAAGGCTTTTGACAAGGTCTTTCAGGGTAGGATCATCCAGAAGATTTAGATGCATGGGATACACAGTAACTTGGGCACATGGCTTCAGAATTGGCTTGCGCAGAGAAGACGGGGTGTAGAGATGGAAGGGTGTTTTTCAGGCTGGGTTCCATGATGAGTGGTGTTCCACAAGGATCCGTACAGGACCCCAGCTGTTTGTGATCTATATAAATGACTTAGATGAAAATATAGATGGGTGGGTTAGTAAGTTTGCAGATGATACAAAGATCAATGGAGCTGTAGGTAGCGAAGAAAGTTGACAAAGGATTTAGAGGTATATGGATCAGTTACAGATATGGGGGGAAAATTGGCAAATGAAGTCTAATCAGGGTTAAGTATGAAGTGCTGCACCGTGGGAGATCAAATGTTAAGGAAAAGTATACAGTTAATGGGAGGGCTCTAACAACATTGATGTACAGAAGGATCTTGGGGTTCAAGCCCATAATGTCCTGAAAGTGGCCACACAAAGAGAAAGGGTGGTAAGGAAGGCATATGACATGCTTCTTTTCTTGGTAGTGGAAATGAGTACCAGAGTCAGAATGTCAAGTTGCAGCATTACAAGACTTTGATCAGACCACACTTAACATATTAACATTCAATTCAGGTTGCCACATTACAGGAAGGATGCAGAGGCTTTGGAGAGGCTGCAGAAGAGGTTTACCAGGATGTAGGCTGGATTAGAGGGCATCGACTGTAAAGAGAAGAAGGAAAAACTTTTTCCTGCTTTTTCTTGAGTGGTAGAGGCTGAGGGGAAATTTGATAGAAATTGATACAATTATGAAATGCGTAGACAGGTTTGACAGTCAGGATCTTTTTCCCAAAGTTGAAATGTCTAATACCAAGGGACATGAATTTAAACTGAGAGGGGTAAAGTTCAATGGAGATGTGAAGGGCAATATTTTTTACACAGACAGTAGTAAAAATCTGGAATGCACTGCCAGAGGTGGTAGTGGAGGTAGATACAATAAGGGCATTTAAGGAACTTATAGATAAGCATATGAATATGCAGGGAATGGAGGGATATGGACCAAAAACAGGCAGAAGAGATTAGTTTCATTTAGTGTCATGTTTGGTACAACATCCCGGGCCGAAGGGCCCATTCTTGTGCTGTATAATTCTATGTTCAATTTTCTATGACATAAATACCAAGGTATCCCTGATTCTCTATGCACCAGAGTCCAAACAGTGAACATATATTCAATTGCCTTGTTAGATCTCCCAAAATGCTTTACTTTATACTTTTCAGGATTAAATTCCATTTGTCATTGTTCAACCCATCTAATCGGCATGTCAGTGTTGTGCTGTGGTTTAAGGCTTTTCTCCTCACTATTTACTGCACTAGATCATTAATATATGCTTTAAACAACAAGAGGTACAGCGCCAAATCTTTTGGTGACCATTGGGCCAGCTATGCAGTCACAGAAAAACCTTTGGTCATCACTCTCTGCTTCCTTCCACTTAGCCAAGTTTGGATTCAATTTACCATCATGTCCTAGATCCCATGGGGGTTTAGCTTTTTAACCAGCCTGCCATGCATGACCTTGGTAAATATTTATTGAGTCCACTTGGATTACATCAACTGCATTACCCTCACCTATGCACCTCGTCACCTCCTTGAAAAGTTTCGTCAATCAACCTGCTAAACTGTTGTTTATTGCACACAGGGCCTGATCAGGACATCCGTATTCTTTAGATGATCTGGTAAAGGCAAGACTTTTCCCTTTGTCAGTTTACTTGTAATGTGGGCAGCGAGAAAAAAAACACCTTTGCTTTTCCCATCGTCTTTTAAGTTTCATCTGTTAAGCCACAGAGACAGAATCCTAACCAAACCAGCTTTTCTACCTCTGCATTCACGATATGGTGCAATTAAATCATTGAATACCCTGAAATAGTTACTCCAATGTTTCCTAACTTGGCTTTTGAATAACCAATCTCTGACTTTGTGAATAATTGATTTTCAAACACCAGTTTTGTACCTTAAGTAAAAGACTTAAAAATTTATGAAATACAAACTACCTTAGAAGACATAAAATCAAACAGAACAGTAAGCTGATTAATATCAGCACTTCAGCCCAATATATTTGTTCTCAGCCCCTCCATTCACACAAAAAGATAGACAAATAACCAAAAAATGTGAGGGGACTTTGAAAAGAACAGATAAGTTAAGTGTCTTTCACAATAATTTGCTCACAGGCATAAAAGTTGGCTGCTTTTCTTGAAGCTTTGATCAGGGGCACCTCGTCAGTTCACACAGTTTAGGGTTGCAATACGCCTAATGCAGCTTTCCTCTGTTTGGAATTCCTGAACCTAGTGTAGCAGATTAGGTAGGGAGCTTTCAAGTTTCCACGCTGTCTCAGTAGCCTTCCAAAACCATTTCACTGAAAACATAATTTTAAAAAAACTTTATTTGTGCTCTGCTCTGATCCACAGATCGACTCTCTCTGAGGCCTCAGTTAACATTCAACAACAAGTATCTGCTTGAATATAGGGTGTCCTTCAGACTTACTGAAGCCAACTCCCAGGTTCTGACCTCATTAATAGCCAAGTTCTGCTTTCTGTTTGAGTACAATGCAGGTGGCTCCCTGAGCAGACTGTCAAAGTCATTTTGCAGAATGCCTCATCACCGAAACTTCCCAACAAGCACCAAGATGACTCTTTGCGGTTGGTGAGAAGGGTACAACTTGGGAGATCCATCAAGCATGCCCCGAACCTCTGCGCTACTGCATGCTGCTCTCAAAGTGGCTGCAGGGGTGTAGAGATTGTCACACATCTCCTGAATGTGCCTTTGTAAAGAAGTCTGGAGTGAGATGCAATGGTTTTTGTCAAGGTTCATCCCAAGTAGCTCTGCGACATGGAACACTGTGTTCATGTAAATAGTACCTTGCATAATTAAGAAATGCCTTTGGGTTTGTTGTAACTATAATAGAAAATGTGTGGGTCTGGCCACTGTGACATGGATTGGGCGTGGATCATGGTCCAATAACAGGTTTGAGTGTTGAGGTGTTGTTGTAGTCGGGTCAGGGGTCAGCATCCAAGTCTTGGGGCCCTGGTCAGGACCAGCTAGGGCCTTCGATTTATGTCCCTGCCCCTTGGCTGCTGCTACCATGTAGAAAGATTGGGTCTTAATGCTCAACCACTATTCTTTGAGTAGCTCTACATCAATAACAGGGTGCCCCTGGTGATATTATAAACTTCAGAACTTTAACACCTGTCTGAGGGTTGAAAAAAAATCAATAAAAGATAAACTGTTACACACAGAGAGAAGCAGCAATAAATCTGTTTGGAATAAACTATTAAAGGACAAGGACAAATTTATACCGCAATTGAAAACATTCAGTCACGTTCAGGAACAGGGGAAGTTGAAACTACATGAAAAAAAAACTGCTTTAACACCTGCTTGATAAATGGCTGCTTTATGTCACAGGGACAACTGATTGGCCTGCAGAAGAATTTAAGGAGCTAACTACAGGAAAGTTGCGTCTTCAAACAGGCAATAAAGACCAAATATAACAAGGAGCAAGGAAACTGCTTCTGATAAGAAGGCAAGCTGCAGATTTGCAGTAATTTGGATGAAAGGACTGTTAAAAAATTATCAACAATATCTGACATAGACCTGAAGGACAAAAGTTTGTATAAGAAGTAACCACCAAAACTCCAACTTTAGCAGGTCGTAGAAGAACAACATTGCACAAGTATCAAACCCTAGACACTGCCAGAGACAGACACTGTTTGTTGAAATCGTGCCCAAAGTTCCAACATCAATCATATAAGGGCCAAGTTGCATTGAGATGCTTAACTTACTTCCGAGAAGGGTTTTGTTTTGGTTGCTAATACAATAAAGTTTAAATCATCGGTTCAGTACGTGATGGTCTGTAAGATTTCTTAATAAGTAGCCAAATTAAAGGTAACTTGTGGAGCGGGTTTTCAGAAGATTTGTAGCTCAGGTTGAGGTTCTGGATGTGAGATTGCTCGCTGAGGTGGAAGGTTAGTTTTCAGATGTTCCGTCCCTTTTCTTTATTTGAAAAAATATATTCATAAGATGAACAAAAAATAAAACATATTTATACACCTACCCAGTCATGCAAGCCGCTCCGGGTTACTCAGGGGGTACGTACACCAACTAAAGGAAAAAAACAAAACAAAGAAGAAGAAAAAAACAAAGCAAAGAAAATACCCCGGCAGTCGTCTCCCCGCACAGTCCCTGTTGGCCCCCTGACCAGTTGGGGAAGGCGCCAGGCTGGGCCCAGTTAACAGACAGGGCCCTTTTTTTTCTATTCTGGACAACGGGTTTCACACGGTGGTCTTCCCACACTGCGCCTTGACGGCTGCTGCCCCAAGCTTTAGCGCGTCCCTCAGCACGTAATCCTGGACCTGCAACACTCAGTCGGGGTCAGTTCTTTCAGCTGGCAGACCAGCAAGTTGCGGGCAGACCAAAGAGTGTCTTTCACCACATTGATGGTCCTCCAGGTGCAGTTGATGTTGGTCTCGGTGTGCATCCCGGGAAGCAGCCCATAGAGCACGGAGTCCCGTGTCACGGAGCTGCTTGGGACGAACCTCGACAAATACCACTGCATCCCCCTTCAGGCCTCCTGCGCATAGGCACACTCCAGAAGGAGGTGATCGACAGTCTCGTCCCCCCCGCAGTCGCCTCGAGGGCAGCGTGCGGTGGCGCAGAGATTCCGGGCATGCATAAAGGATCTCACTGGCAGAGACCCTCTCAGCGCCAGCCAAGCAATGTCCTTGTGCTTGTTTGAAAGTTCTGGCGATGAGGCATTCTGCCAAACGACTTTGTCAGTCTGCGTGCGGAACCACACGACTCCACCCTCTCCTTTTCCCGAAGGTTCTCGAGGATACTACGTGCTGACCACTGCCTGACGGCCTTGTGGTCAAAGGTGTTTCCCTTCAAAAATTTCTCCACGAAGGACAGGTGGTACGGGACGGTCCAACTACTTGGAGCATTCTGTGGCAACGAGGCCAGGCCCATCCTTCGCAACACCAGGGACAGGTAGAACCTCAGTAAGTAGTGACATTGGTGTTTGCGTACTGAGGATCTACGCACAGCTTGATGCGGCCGCACACAAAGGTAGCCATCAGGGCGAGGGTGGTGTTCGGTACGCCCTTTCCCCCATTTTCCAGGTTTTTGTATATGGTGTCCCTGCGGACCCGGACAATCCTCGGCCCCCAAATGAAGGGGAAGATGGTCCGGGTGACCGCAGCGGCACAGGTCCAGGGAATAGGCCAGGCCTGCGCCACTTACAACAGTACCGAAAGCCCCTCGCACCTGACAACCAGGTCCTTACCCGCGATGGAGAGGAACCGGAGCGTCCACCTGCCCAGCTTCTGCTTCAGTTTGGTGATACACTCCTCCCAAGTCCTGGTGCACGCCCCAGCTCCACCAAATCAAACACCCAGCACCTTCAGGTACTCTGTCATGATGGTGAAGGGGATGAAGGAGCGGTTGTTCCAGTTCCCGAAGAACATGGCCTCACTCTTACCCCTATTGACTTTGGCACCCGAGGCCAGTTCAAACTGGCCGCAAACGTCCAACAGCCTACTCACCGACCGACGATCGGTGCAGAAGACGGCGACGTCATCCATGTACAGAGAGGTCTTGACCTGAAGGCCTCCGCTTTCTGGGATAGTCACAACCTTCAGGCTCACGTCCTTCCTGATGGATGCGGCGAAGGGCTCCACACAGCACACAAACAAGGCAGGAGAGAGCGGGCAGCCCTGCCTGACTCCAGATCTGACAGGAAAACTGTCTGATTCCCACCCGTTGATCGAGACTGCGCTAACGATGTTGGTGTAGAGCAGTCGGATCCAATTGCAGATACCTTCCCAGAACCCCAGTTTGGAGAGGACGTCCCTCATGTAAGCATGAGAGACCCTGCCGAAGGCCTTCTCCTGGTCCAGGCTGACGAGGCAGGTGTCCACCCGCCTGTCCTGCGCGTAGGTGATCTATCCCTGATGAGCACGAGGCTCTCAGCGATCTTCCTGCCCGGCACAGCACAGGTTTGGTCAGGGTGATTCACCGACTCCAGGACAGACCTGACCCGGTTGGCTGTGACCTTGGCCAGGATTTTGTAGTCCACGTTCAATAGTGAAATGGGACGCCAATTCTTAATTTCTTCCCTCTCCGCCTTCCTCTTGTAAATGAGGGTGATGATGCCCTTCCTCATGGACTTGCACATTTCCCCTGCCCGAAGCGTACTATCGTACACCTCCAGCAGGTCCTGGACGACCAGGTCCCACAGAGTGGAATACAGCTCGACCGGTAAGTCGCTGTTCCTGGGAGTCTTATTCCTCTCCAAGGACCTGAGGGCTCTGTCCAGCTCGTTCAGGGATATCAGCCAGTCCAGCCATTCCCTCGTGCCGTCGTCTAAGACCTCCGTGATAGACGATAGGAACGACTCAGAGGCTGTGCTGTCCGTGGGCTTTGCGCCGTACAGTCCGGCATAGAAGGACCTGCTGATCCTCAAAATTTCAGGCCGAGACGATGTCACCGAGCCCTCGTCCTCCTTCAGCCAGCTAAGCACAGAGGTCTCTTTGTGCACCTTCTGAAAGAAGAAACGCGAGCACGTCTCATCCTGCTCCACGGAGCAGACCCTGGACTGGAAGATTACCCTGGAGGCCTCCGCAGCAAAGAGCGAGTTTTGCTGGCCCCTCACCTCACGGAGGTCCTCCGTGACATCGACCCCCTATCAACTGCAGAAGGAGCAAGTTCTGCACCGCTTTCTGGAGTCGCGACAGCTTTCCCCGCCTCTCTCTCGCCTTCCGAACACCCTTGAGGACAAAGAACCTCTTGATGTTCTCCTTCACCGTCTCCCACCAGTCGCCCAGAGACTCAAAGAGGGGTTTCATGGTTCTCCAACCAGCATACTCTCTCTTAAGCTCCTCGACGTTCTCCCCTGGGTCACCTGTTGCTTCGTCCATTGACTCCGGGTTGTCGGGGGTGGAGCGGAGCCTGCAGGGGCACTTTGCTGAACTCGGGTCCATCCTGCGGGGCTGGGCCCTCCTGCACGACCTGGCCCTCCTGCACATTAGGGGGGTCCTTGCAGGGCCCTGGTGCCCTCCTCTCCTCCCGGGGGGGCTTGCCCTGCATTGCCCCTGCCGGCAACCTGGGTGTAGGTGGCCCCCCGCCGCGGGCATGCCCTATAGAGATGGCCCGCTTCGCCGCAAAGGTTGCAGCTTTTTTCTTTTGGGCAATCCTTTGCAAGGTGTCCCTCCTCCCTGCAGATGGTGGCTTTGCAGTCAGCCGCCACGTGACCTGACCTACTACAGGCATGGCAGACTTTAGGTTGCCCTGCGTAGGTCAGGTAGCCCTTGCTCCCGCCGATCGCGAAGCTGGACGGTGGGTGTACAACATTCCCGTCCGCGCCAATCCTCAGCGTCACCCTGACCTGCCTCTTACTGGTCCAGATGCCAAAGGGCCCATGATGTTGGTTAGGTTCCCTTCCACCTTCACGTACCTTCCAAGGAAGGTCAGGACATCAACTGCTGGCACATGCGGGTTGTACATGTGTACAGTCACCATACGGCTCCTCTGCGCCGGCATCACAAACAGCAGGACAGTGGTCAAGACAGAGAGGGGCTCTCACCTCCTTTTTCCTTCAAAACCTCCAGGAAGTGCTTGCAAAGCTTGGCACTCCTGAAGGTTACATCATAAAAACCTCCTCCGGGGAAATCCTGCAGGCAGTAAATGTCTGCAGCAGTGGACCCACAACAGTCCAACAGGACCCTCTTCATGAAGAAGGTGTGGTCCACAGGTGCACCTTCATCCACCTTCTTCACGGAAACGCGGATGGTGTTCCGGACCCCTTGGCCCGGGGCACGAGCACTTGCCGCAGCCATCGTTGCAGGTTGGCTGCTCCCCTGAACCAGCGTTAGACCGAAGCCAGCATTAAGATCCACCAGTTGCAAGGGTGCACAGCCAACCCGACGTCTTCCTTCCACCTCCAACACAGTCGCACTCACCTCTTCTCAGTCCACAAAAGAGTGGGTCTTTATTTTGTTCCAGATGTAAGCTGGTTCACTGAGCTGGAAGGTTTGTTCCCAGATGTACCGTCACCATTCTAAGTAACATCATCAGTGAGCATCCAACGAAGCGCTGGTGTTATGTCCCGCTTTCTATTTATCTGTTTAGGTTTCCTTGGGTTGGTGATGTCACTTCCTGCGTTGATGATGTCATTTCCTGTTCTTTTTCTCAGAGGATGATAGATTGGCTCCAAATCAATGTGTTTGTTGATGGAGTTCCGGTTGGAATGCCATGCTTCTAGGAATTCTCGTGCACATCTATGTTTGGCTTGTCCTAGGATGGATGTGTTGTCCCAGTCAAAGTGGTGTCCTTCCTCATCTGTATGTGAGGATACGAGTGATAGTGCGTCATGTCGTTTTGTGGCTAGTTGATGTTCATGTATCCTGGTGGCTAGCTTTCTGCCAGTTTGTCCAATGTAGTGTTTGTTGCAGTTCTTGCAAGGTATTTTGTAGATGACATTCGTTTTGCTTGTTGTCTGTACAGGAGGGTCTTTTAAGTTCATTAGCTACTGTAAAACACCCTATACAGACAACAAGCAAAACAACGGTCTGGAAAGCGAGGAGGAAGGCACGCCGGTGGGCCCAGGCACTGCAACCTACAGGCGGGAAGAGGCAGCTACAGGGGGGCTATAAGAGCTCCTCTGACGTGGGAGATTCAGAGGAGGCCCACCTAAAGCAGAAGCTAAAGATCTCAAGAGAGAAGGAAAGCAGCACCCCACTTCCAGGTGACGGGAGGCATCCTGAGGCTCCCTCCGACACCCAGCCACGTGCCATTGGGGCCCTGGAGGGCCCCCTGGAACTTTAAGGTGGGAAGGAGGAAACAGCGTGTCACCAGGCTGACCCAGAGCCGGACTCTCCTGCCTCTGTACCCCCGATGGGGGGATGTCACCCGGAAGGCAGCACGGATGGTCTCCTGAGCCCGGAGAGCGTCCAGCAGTTAGCCTGGGCAATGGGCATGAAGGGACAGATGGAGGGGCTGGACCTTGGACTTGGGGAGGGTACTGCGGTCACTGCCCACAATGGGGGTACGAGTTGCGAGCATTAATGTGCGCAGCGTCAAGTCCACCGCAAGATGTGTGTCCACGTTGGCCGACCTGACCACCGTCAAGGCAGACCTCCTGTTTCTGCAGGAGTGCAGGATACGGCACCTCAGCAGGTATGGGAAATGGTCGGGCACCTGGAACTGTGGGCCTTCGTTCTGGTCGGGGGGTAACGACTGTCGCTCCTCGGGCATGGCTATTCTGCTGCGGGGGCGTAACTTCACCATCTCTCAAGTTCAGGAGGTGGTGGTGGGGCGCCTCCTTGTGGCTGATATCACCTACAGGAATGCTCCCCTGAGGCTGATCAATGTGTACACCCCAGCGGTACGGAGTGAGCAGTTGGCTGTCCTGCAGCGGCTTCCACCCCTGCTGGCTACGTCCAGGCCAGTCATCCTAGGCAGAGACTTCAACTGCATCATCGATGCAGATGGAAGATCCGGTGTGGGGGCAGTGGGTGGGGGGAAGTCGACTGGACGTCACGTCCAGATTTCTGATGGGCACAATGAAGGATGTAAAGCTGCTCAATGTCTTCAGCACCCCTGCAGACGGAGCGCCGCGGAGAGACACCTGGTCGCGGCCAGACGGGTGTGTCCACTCAAGGATAGACTTCCTGTTTGTGTCACGAGCATTCTCGGTCAGGTCCACCGGCGTCGAGCCGGTGTTCTTCTCTGACCACTGCCACCTGCTGGCCGACTGTCACTTACAGGACGACCAGCAGGCCGGCAAGGGGACGTGGAAGCTCAACACGACTCTGTTGACCCCAGAGAACGTCAGGAGCTTAAGAGGGAGTATGCTGGTTGGAGAATTGTGAAACCTCTCTTTGAGTCTCCAGGCGACTGGTGGGAGCTGGTGAAGGAGAACATCAAGAGGTTCTTTGTCCTCAAGGGTGTTCGGAAGGAGAGAGAGAGGCGGGGCAAGCTGTCGTGACTCCAGAAAAGGGTGCAGAACATGCTCCTTCTGCAGTTGATGGGGGGTCGATGTCACGGAGGACCTCCACGAGGTGAGGGGCCAGCAAAACTCGCTGTTCGCCAGGGAGATCTCCCGGATAATCTTCCGGTCCAGGGTCCGCTCCGTGGAGCAGGATGAGACGTGCTCGCGTTTCTTCTTTCAGAAGGTGCACAAAGAGACCTCTGTGCTTAGCTGGCTGAAGGTGTACGACAGCTCGGTGACATCATCTCGGCCCGAAGTTTTGAGGATCAGCAGGTCCTTCTATGCCGGACTGTACGGCGCGAAGCCCACGGACAGCACAGCCTCCAAGTCGTTCCTGTCGTCTGTTAAGGAGGGCTTAGATGATGGCACGAGGGAGTGGCTGGACCGGTCGATATTCCTGGACGAACTGACCAGAGCCCTCAAGTCCTTGGAGAGGAATAAGACTCCCGGGAGCGACGGCTTACCATTTGAGCTGTATTCCACCCTGTGGGACCTGGTTGGCCAGGACCTGCTGGAGGTGTATGATAGTGCGTTTCGGGATGGGGAAATGTCCAAGTCCATGAGGAAGGGCATCATCACTCTCATTTACAAGAGGAAGGGGGAGAGGGAAGAAATTAAGAATTGGCATCCCATTTCACTATTGAATGTGGACTACAAAATCCTGGCCAAGGTCACAGCCAACCGGGTCAGGTCTGTCCTGGAGTCGGTGATTCACCCTGACCAAACCTGTGCTGTGCCAGGCAGGAAGATCGCTGAGAGCCTCGTGCTCATCAGGGATACGATCGCCTACGTGCAGCACAGGCGGGTGGACACCTGCCTCATCAGCCTGGACCAGGAGAAGGCCTTCGACAGCATCTCTCATGCTTACATGAGGGACGTCCTCTCCAATTTGGGGTTAGGGACGGCATCCGCAATTGGATCCGGCTGCTCTACACCAACATCGTTAGCGCAGTCTCGATCAACGGGTGGGAATCGGACAGTTATCCCATCAGATCTGGAGTCAGACAGGGCTGCCTGCTCTCTCCTGCCTTGTTTGTGTGCTGTGTGGAGCTCTTCGCCGCATCCATCAGGAAGGACGTGAGCCTGAAGGGCTGTTGGACATTTGCGGCCAGTGTGAACTGGCCTCAGGTGCCAAAGTCAATCGGGGTAAGAGCGAGGCCATGTTCTTCGGGAACTGGGACGACCGCTCCTTTATCCCCTTCACTGTCACGACAGACTACCTGAAGGTGCTGGGTGTTTGATTTGGTGGAGCTGGGGCGTGCACTAAGACTTGGGAGGAGCGTATCACCAAACTGAAGCAGAAGCTGGGCAGGTGGACACTCCGGTCCCCCTCCATTGCGGGTAAGAACCTGGTTGTCAGGTGCGAGGGGCTTTTGGTACTGTTGTATATGGCGCAGGCCTGTCCTATTCCCTGGACCTGTGCCGCTGCGGTCACCCGGACCATCTTCCACTTCATTTGGGGGTCGAGGATGGACCGGGTCTGCAGGGTCACCATATGCAAAAACCTGGAAAATGGGGGAAAGGGCGTACTGAACACCACCCTCGCCCTGATGGCTACCTTTGTGTGCGGCTGCATCAAGCTGTATGTAGATCCTCAGTACGCAAACACCAAGTGTCACTACTTACTGAGGTTCTACCTGTCCCCAGTGTTGCGAAGGATGGACCGAGTAGTTGGGCCGTCCCGTACCACCTGTCCTTCGTGGAGAAATTTTTGAAGGGAAACACCTTTGACCACAAGGCCGTCAGTCAGTAGTCAGCACGTAGTATCCTCGAGAACCTTCGGGAAAAGGAGAGGGTGGATCCGTCATGTGTTTCCCCACACAGACTGCCAAGGTCGTTTGGCAGAATGCCTCATCGCCAGAACTTTCAAACAAGCACAAGGACATTGCTTGGCTGGCGGTGAGAGGGGCTCTGCCAGTGAGATCCTTTATGCATGCCCAGAATCTCTGCGCCACCGCACGCTGCCCTCGAGGTGGCTGCGGGGGGGACGAGACTGTCGATCACCTCCTTCTGGAGTGTGCCTATCCACAGGAGGTTTGGAGGAGGATGCAGTGGTATTTGTCGAGGTTCGTCCCAAGCAGCTCCGTGACGAGGGACTCCGTGCTCTACAAGCTTTTTCCCGGGATGCACACCAAGACCAACGTCAACTGCGCCTGGAGGACCATCAATGCGGTGAAAGACGCTCTTTGTCTGCCTGCAACTTGCTGGTCTGCCAGCTGAAAGAACTGACCCCGACTGAGTTTTTGCAGACTGGCACACTCCAAGGTCCAGGACTACGTGTTGAGGGACGCGCTAAGGCTTGGGGCAGCCGCCGCCAAACGCGGTGGGGAAAGACCATCATATGAAACCCCTCATCCAGAATAGAAAAAAGGGCCCTATCTGGTAACTGGGCCCAGCCTGGCGCCTTCCCCAACTGGTCAGGGGGCCAACGGGGACTGTGCGGGGAGACGACTGCCGGGGTATTTTCTTTGCTTTGTTTTTTTTTCTTCTTTTTTTTTTCCTTTCGTTGGTGTACGTACCCCCTGGGTAACCCGGAGCAGCTTGCATGACTGGGTAGGTGTACAAATGTTTTATTTTTTGTCCATCTTATGAATAAAGCATATTTTTTCAAATAAAAAAAAGTGACGAAACATCTGAAAACTAACCTTCCAGCTCAGCGAGCAAACTCACATCTGGTAACTTGTGGAGCTTTACCCAAAACACTTTCCACCAACTGTAGGGACCCGAGCCCCTCAAAGTTGTGTGCATATGAAGGAGGGTACATCCTATAAGCAAATTTGCTTATTGTATTCCCTACATAATGAACCCTCTGCACAGTATTGGGGTAATACTAGCAGCACCTTCAGGAGGAGGCACTGGTGTGAACTATTTTTCCACTTAAGGGACTCAATTGACATCAGAGTGCACAAGCTGTCCTCAGGCCTGGCTGCTCGGAGCGGGGACAGAAATTACAGTGTGCCCCTTAGAATCTTGGGCCCCATGCAATCAGAAAGGAGGCAAGAAGGTCATGAACTCCTCATCAAATAAATATGGCCTGTTCCAAAACCCACAAAGGAAGAAGGGTCCAGTATGAGATTTTGCCTGAATTGTCAGAAAGAATCATTCCCCCATATCTCAATACTCTCTGACAAGTAGCTTCAATATAAACACTCATGTTGTGTGACTAATTATTGATTTAACAACAGTTAATAATTGAACACTATCTGTGGCTTGTCTGACAAACATCTCTCAGATCAACATTCTATTTGTGTGCAGACTACAGTAACATGCGTGTTGTGGAGTTTTCAAAAATCTATTAGAAAAACTAAATAAGAGCAGTTGTAAGGCATTTGAGGATGAAAGGTACACAAAGCAATAGAAAATTCCTTCAAATGTCTACATGAGGATGAGCTAAGGAGTGTTTACCAAATCCAAGTCGATTGATTATGAACCTTCCCACCTCACCACCACCCCCAATTCCTTCAAGCTTGTCACGAATAAAACAATTCCATTGATGGATATGAATACATGTTATATCATTCAGAGCCTCATTGTGTATTCTGCAATAAATTGGCAAGATCATGCATCACTTTGCCACAAACAGAGAACAAGGAGTGCTGGAAAACATTCAGAAGCTCGGCCAACATCTGTGGGGAGAAAAGCAGAGGGAATGTTCCAAGCTGTCAACCTCATGTCAAAAGTAGATGCAAAGGACGTTGCACATCATGAACACGTCTGAAATCCAGGGTTTGGTCAAAATTCAAAACGCGTAACAAGTAACTTGGATCCAGAGATGGTTGCTGAGGCAAAGAAATACATTTTAAAAGACAATTGATTAATCAACTGTGTAGATTATATTACCACTGCACCCACCCCATGCAATCTTTACTCTTCCTGGTGGGAGCATATTAGGCACATTTTTTCAAATACACGTCTGCTGAACAGCCACAATTCCCAGCATAACTCTGTGTGTGCAGAAGTGGTGTGGGAAGGCATCTCATTCCTGTGCTTTGATTACTCCACTCTGAAGCAGAATAATTGATGGCACAGCAAATATTCTCATGTTCCCACACTAATTTACCAATGGCTAAACAGTGATGCAGCTGACACACTTTATTAAGCTTAGAGAAGCATTGTTCATTATTTACAAAGCCAAATTACTGTTATTGATTGCTGTGACACAGACTGTTTAACAGAATAAGATTTAGGAAGAGTCACATGTGTGGCCGTTCACCGCTTTGTGCCAGAGCTGAATGGTATTAGAAATAAAGATAAAAGACCCCAGTCTACCAGAATGTTTGGACTTTCTCAGCTGAATTTGGGAAGTAGGGAGCCTTCAGTGAAATGTGAGCATGTGAAGCAATGTGGTCTTGACAAAAGAACCGCAAAGAAATTGCATACTGAAATACTGAATTCCTCAATAGTGTGCCAGGTGGGTTAAAAATCAATCCAGAATTTTTTTTATGATCAGAGAATGATACAATAAAAATGGAGACCACTGAGCCCACCATGTCTGTATTATCCAATTAGTCCACTCATATCCCTTTACCAAACTGCCCTGTAAATATTTTCTGTGCAAATGTTTAATCAGTACACTTTTCAAAGTTACTATTGATTCTGATCTCCTGGAATGATTGGCAGCTGATTGACAGGCGAGCATCTAATTCCCTGAATGTGTAAATTTACCAGACACTTTCCTAAAGAAGATGAAGCTACAAAACAAGAAGTCTCATTTCTTGAAATAGTTGCAGAAGTTAGGAACTGATCATACTGAATGAATCATTCAGTGGGGTTAGAAATTTAACTTTGCTGTATCAGTTTGTAAGTGTGAACCTTGTGGTACCCTAAAGCACATATTGTTGGTTCGATTGTGGATAGTAATGAAGGACTCCAATGCCATTCTCATAGAAGCTGAACAAAGATTGAAAGCAAAAGGCATATCAGAATTATTCTTTGGTCACAAATTGATGATTAATTTTGTTAATTTCAAACTTTTACATTGATATTCTTGCAGAACTTGTACTGGAGACAGCAGTGTAGTGGTAATATCACTGCACTAGTAATCCAGAAAACGCAGGATAACTTTCTAACGACATGGGCTTGAATCCCACCATGGCAGAGGCAGAAATTTCAATTTAGCTTTAAAATAAAATTGGAATAAAATGTTAGCAAATGGTGACCACACATCAATTGTCATAAAAATCTACCTGGTCACTAATGTCCCTTACAGGGACATCCTTATCTCATCAGCCCGATCTGTCACCCTTATCTGGTCTAGCCTACATGTGACTCCAGATGCACAGAAACGTGGTTGACTCTTAAATACCCTTTGGGCAACTATAGTCAACCAATAAATGCAGATTTAGCGAGTAATGTCAACATACCATGAGAAAATAAAAACAAGTGGCAGTTCTAGAATCCAGTGATTGTATCTGTTGTTCTCACATCCACCATGATTCCCATGATTACCTTTCCGTAAATACCAACTTTCCAGGCCTGACTTGTGCAGTATAGAAGCTGGGCCTTAAAATCTGGATCTGTTTACTCACACCCTAGAATTTGCTCATGGTTAGAATATTTTCCATCAGTGTCTGTTACAGTTTGAAGCTGCATGAATTTCATTAATTCAAATGAAAAGTCACATAAGTAAATCTTTGACAGTAATTTGGTACAGCAACATGCCTGCATTTTGAGGAATTGGTCTAATAGTTCAACTACAACTACAGGGTTGAATATCAAGCAATTCAATGATGGAGAATTGATCTATTAGATTATTGCTAAGGCAATGAAGTTAAAAAAATTACCTCTTGGCTATATGCATTTAAATTCAAGATTTTGACAAAGAATGACTCGGTTCTATTCACAATTATTACACCATTCAAACAATTCTACTCCTGTGACTTCCATTCAGCATATTCTTCAGGATGCAAAATATCTAAGGGTAAGAATCCTTCTAATTATGATCAGGCAGATTTTCTAAAAGTTAATATCTGAGGGAAGGAACACGTTAAAGGTTGACCTTGGCTAAATAGATCATGGGTCAAATTCTGTATGTTTGTTTGCTGTGTAACTTTAGGCCCATCAGCATTCTTTAATAAATTGTTCTTACATGCAATGCTCTTTCTTACGGTGACCAAATATTTTTTACAATATTTAGAGTAACTAAACATGCACAGCACAGACATTGTCAAATAACATTTTTCTCAAACTATTTTAATTGATTTCAAGAAATTCTCTATGCAGTGAAGTACTTCAAACTGTTAAGATTTTCCTGGAATTATTTGCTACCCTACAATTGTCCCAATATTTTTAGTACACAATATTAATGATGTAAGAAATTAACATATTTCTAACACATTTATATATTTTTATCTATTCTTGAACATTATTTTTTCATTCGAAACAAAACACATGTGTTATCATCTTTGTTTTTAGTTATTCAAGTTACCCACTGTCCTCACAACTGTTCTCATGTATAGCTTCCTTGATATTCTCATCAGTGTCTGGACATGTGTTGCCTAAGTTCAAGTTTTCCTGAATGGTCTTGCTTCTATATAATGCCTCGACGATATTTTGTAACAAGAGTAACATTCTCAGAAGATGTTCTGGAACAGATAATTGATAATTGTGGAAAATGCATTGTTTTGGCTTGTGTTTGGATTCAGCTGTCACTTTGTCATTTCCAAGTAAGTATTAATGAAAATGTAAACAAGTAAAAATAATGGCCAAGCACGCTTTCTTGTTTTGAGCATGATGTTCTAATTGTGCAGGTGCCCGGGATGCAAATGTGACCAATTGACCTTACTGCATAGGATTCCTTCCTTTCTTTTTGACATTGTACTGCAGGGCATCTTCATCATTTTCATCATGATATTTCAGCACTTGAGATATTGCTAGCACGAGTTGCTTGACTGTTTTGAAATGCTGCTCCTTGTTCTATGCTGTAACACCACTGTATATCTTTGACAGTGAGTGACAGATTTAATGGTCCACCCACAAATAACATCTTGGGCAAGAATTTTGCCAAATAGTTTATTAACACAACAAATTGCTGCATTACTTTACATCTGTTGGTCATCACATTGACGCTACAACTCTCATTATTTTGGATCTGGGTGAAGACATTTTGCTGCCAAAACATGACCAATGTATTTGACTTTGGGCGTCTTTACTTGCAAACTCAAGTTAATCTAGTGAATTCTGTCTTGCAATTAGAATGGATTTGAAGATGGTCAGCAACGGCTTCTTCCACTGTGTCTTCACTACCATAAACAAGCAGATTATCCACTATAGTTTCTATTCGAGAAAAATCACTAACTATCTCTTGCTGTCTATGTTGGTACTCTTCTGAATCCAGAGAATTGCCAAATGGCATACACAAATGTGTGTAACCCCTGAAGGGCATCCAGAATATATTCAGAAATCTGGTGCTTTCAGCCAGCTTCACTTATCAGTCACTATCTTTTGAAACTAGGTAAATGAAAATTTTAGCCTTTGCACATTGTTGCAATGCTTCTTTGATGGTTGGCAGGAGATTAAGACATCTCTTCAATGCTTTATCCAGAGATCCTCCATGTTGATGCGTACTCTTAGCTTTCTAACTTGCTTCACTGTTACCACACTGATAATCCATTCTGTGGGAGACATTTCTCCACTCTCAATAGAAATGCTCTCACAGCAGGGTCTCATGCCAAATACAGGTCCATCTTTAACTAAGAGATTGTAAGAACTGCTGATGCTGAAGTCAGAGATAGCACAGAGTGGAGCTGGAGGAGCACAGCAGGCCAGGCAGCATCAGAGAATCAGGAAAGTTGACGTTTCAGATCGGGACACTTCTTCAGAAAATCTTGACAGGAAACATTGACTTTCTTGCTCCTCTGATGCTGCCTGGTCTGCTGTGCTCCTCCAGCTCCACACTGTGCGTTATTTTCATCTTTAACTAAATCATCTTTTTGTTGAACAAAAACACAACTTAATTCAGTTATATATTGTTCGCTCGACTGTTTTATTTTACTTTGGGCCATAATATTGAACAAATTTTATTCACAACTTCTGTTTATTTAGGTTCAAAGCATGCTGTCAAGGCTTTTAAAAATTATGTTCTCTGATCATTCTGCATTTTGCAGAGATTTACGGTAGAATACATTATTTGCCAGTGATAAGAGTAAAGCTACTCAGGCTGCTCTGGCTTGCTAATTAAACAAATTACAATTCTGTGTTTTGCTTTTGCAACTGAAAAACCTAAGAAGTTCTCTTTCATCCTGCTAAGACAATTAACTAACCTGTACAAGTTCAACAGATTGCACTTGGCCTAAAATGGGACCAACATCCTTGCATTGGCTGGTGGGTGAAATGTAGTTTTCTAGCACTGTTTGTGCGGCTTAAACTAATTTGGGAGGGGGTATGGAATACAAAGTAGAAGAATAGTAGGGGCCAATCAGAGATAACTAGAGAGGAAAACTGGAGTCAGTCTGGAGGGAAGATTTTATATAGCCAAGTTAAATCAAAAGGGAACATGACAAGGCTAGATGACATTTATTTCAATGCAAAAAGGCTCGCAAGTTAGATAAATGAATTCGATGTGTGGGTTGACATGTGGGAATATGCTATCATTGCTACCATGGAGACATGATTGAGTGAAGGGCAGGACTGGCAGCTTGAGATTCCAGTGGATAGAATTTTCAGCAAGAGATAAAGGGATTGGGTGTAAAGTATAAGATGTGAAAATATTGATAAAAGAGCCAATTATTGCAATGAAGTTCCTCAAATCAGGCCGTTTGACTAGAACAAAGAAAGAAGAAAGTTACAATCAGTAATTTTATGGAATCCACGATAGACACCAATCCAGCAGGGACAGATAGCACAGATATTGAGGCAAGTATCAGAGAAGTGTAAAAACAAACCGGCAATAATAGAACGGAACTCCAACTTCCCCAGTATTAACATGAATAGACAAAGTGTGAAAAGCTTGGAAGGTGCAGAATTAACAAAATATTCACAGAAAAGACACTGTCTCAGCACTTTTATTCATTCTGGGCATTATATATTTCTGTTGTGTTTACACCCTGAATGCAAATGACCATTTTGGCTTCAGCTAGTATTGCCATAAGTTCTGTTACACTGGTGTCATGCTGCAAGATAATGTCATCATTTCCTTTTCAGCACTAGCATTACTGTCACTAGTTGTTGAACTTTAGAGCATGCTGTTTTTCTCTCTCTGCCACAGAACCAGTACACATCCTTGGCAGTGAGTTGGTGTAATGATTCACACTTTGATGACAAATTTGGCAAAAATTTAGCCAATTAGTTGATAAATCCACAAATCCTTTCATTGATTATGCAAACACTGGTACAGCTGTTACTTTTTCTGGATCCAGGCGAAGATCTTTTGCTGTCAGTACATGGCATAGGTATTTGAATTCAGGTACCTTTAACTGTAACCTTTGCTTGTTTGATTTCAGGTTTAGCTGCTGAGTTTTGTCAAACTGTTAAGCCAGAATTTAATTCTGGTCATCAATGATGGATTGATTGATTGATTTATTATCATGTGTATTGAAATACAGGAAAAGGTTTGTTTACGAGATGTACAGGCAGATCATAATAAGCAAAGGATGCACAGATCAAAAAGACTTAGACAGAGGCATACAGGTTACATTGCACAGGGCATGAACTAGGTGAGATCAAGATCAGCGTTAGTAAGATTAGCATTATTTGAGGCTAGAGTCTATTCATCAGTCTGATAACGACCAGATAGAGGCTGTTCCTGGAACCTGTTTGTGTGTGTGTTCAGACTCCTGTAACTTCTACCTGATGGAAAATGTTGTCAGAGGTCATTACCAGGGTGCAACAGGTATTTAATGATGTTGACCACCTTTCCACAACAGTGAGCTGTGTAAATGGAGCCCATAGATGGGAGGTTGGTTTTGTGAGGGTCTGGGCTGTGCATGCCACCTTCTGTAGTTTCTTATGTTCCTGGGCAGAGCTGTCGCCAAACCAGGCTGTTATCCACTAGGACAGTATGCTTTCATTGGTGCATCTTTCGACGTTGGTGAGCAACCTAACATATGTGCCAAATTTCCTGAGCTGCCTGAGGAAGAAGAGGCATTGATGTGTCTTCTTGACCATCACATCTACATGGCAAGTCCAGGATAGTTTGTCAGCTATTGTCGCTCCAAAGAACTTGATGAACTTCATTTTCTCAACCTCAGTTCTGTTGATGTAGTTGGGGTCATGTTCTCCTCCTTTCTTTCTGAAGTCAATGCTAAGTTCTTTAGTTTTGCCAACATCGAGACACAGATTATTTTCATCGCACCACGTCACCATGCCCTCTATCTCCCTTCTGTAGTTTGACTCATTGCTTTAGATATCCGTCCCACTACAAGGGTATCATTAATGAATTTGTAGATGGTGTTCATTCAGAATTTGGCAACACAGTCGTAGTTGTAAAGGGAATACAGTGGAGGGCTCAGGACCCATCCTTGTGGGGCTCCAGTATTGAATGTCATTGTGGAGGATGTGCAGTAACCTATCCCCACTGATTGTAGCCTGTGGATCAAAAAACTAAGGATCCAATTGCAGAAGGCAGGGCGGAGACCAAGGTCACAGAGTTTTGAGATCATTCTGGATGGCATAATGGTGTTGAACGCAGAGCTGTAGTTAATGAGCAAGAGTCTGAAGTAGGTGCCTTTGATGTTCAAATGTTGCAGGGATGAGCACAGTGCTCAGGATATAGCATACTCTGTGGGTCTTTTATGTCATTAGGCAAACTGTATGGGGTCGAGGCAGGCTGGGAGACTGGAGTTATGTGGGCAATGGCCAGCCTCTCAAAGCACTTCACAGTTATTGAGATCAGAGCCACTGGGCAGTAGTCATTAAGGCACACTATATGTGCTTTCTTAAGTACGGGATTGATGGTTGTTTTCTTGAAGCAGGTTGGGACCTAGGTTTTTAGGAGGGAGAGTTGAAGATGTCAGTGAATGCCTCTGCCAGTGGGCACACATAGGATCAGAGTGCCATGCCAGGGACACTGTCTGGGCCTGTTGCTTTCCATGGAATGACTCCCAGGAAGACTGATCTAATTTCTGAAGCAGTGACCAAGGGAACAGGTGTATTCAGGGCTGTAGGGGTAGGCATCACCAGGGCCTTGGCATTCTGCTCAAACTGAGCGTAGGAAGTGCATCAGGAAGGGACGTGTCTCAGAAC
Source organism: Stegostoma tigrinum (assembly GCF_030684315.1). NCBI lineage: Eukaryota > Metazoa > Chordata > Chondrichthyes > Orectolobiformes > Stegostomatidae > Stegostoma > Stegostoma tigrinum. The sequence continues at coordinate 33,738,304 of NC_081356.1, read as the reverse complement.
GATATCTTGCTCTGCTTCATTTTGTATCCCATAATGTCTTCTTCTATTGCTTTTCCACATCAATGAAGATTCAGTAGATCAATCACTAAATCTTCCACTCTGGGGATATCACCCGCTATCTCAAGTTTTCTGAGTTTATATTCTTATGGAGCACCATTTGCATTTCCATGAGGGCATTTCCAGGATGTAGTTAGAAAACTGTCTCGTGTTCTAGTTTCACTTATCAGGAACCAACCTCACATCTAGGATAGTGAAAATGTTTGTCTTGACAACCTGTGACAAAATTACTTTTAAGGTTGAGGTAGTGAGGTCTCTTCAGGGCTTTCTTTAGATCCTTAGGGTCAAGACATCCTCTCAGCTTTCTAGGTTGATTCACAGTTGTCATGCTGCTAATACATCATGTAGGAGCTGTCACTTTCTTGATTACTCCCTCTTTTCCAGCTCTTCTTTCTTATCTTTCAAGTTGGCCTTGAGAGTAGCTAAAACTCTCCTAGGCTAATGTTGAATGGGTCTCACAGTCTCATTTACTTCAAAATTACATTCTCCTGGAAAATATCCTAATCCTGCAAACATATCATTGTATTCATCTAAGAAGTGCTCCATAGCGAATGGTTCAGTGATTGGCAACACTTTGCAGATATTTTTTGCCATGTTGAGGGTTATCAGTCCAAGCTTTGGACTTTCTCTGGCTGAGATTAGCGACATTAGTTTGCTGTCTATGATCTAGAGTCCCAGATGATCATAATTGTTATTGCAATGGGCTCTCTCTGTTGTACTCATTCTAACAGTCGCAAATTATGCCTCACTTATCAATCTGGCGGAACCAACTCATTGTATGGTCTACAGTGAAATCTTCAACTGATTAATCTCCAGTGGCCATCTGTATCTGCTTATTATTCTTGGAAAGCCATATATTTGCATTCAAATGATTCAGCTTTTATGCAGCAAGAACACTGCTTTCCCCATGTAGGTCATAGATCTTTCCCTTTTGCATGATGTTTTTTGCAGTATTTGCATCCTGCCCTTTGCCTGTGCTTGTTCTGCCCCCTATGCCTGGATATCTGTCAGCAAGACCTCATCTGTTCAGCCATGAGTCTGCTTGAGCCTTTGATTCGCAACAATGACACTTCTGCACGTGCCAGTTGCTTTCTTGAGAGTAGGTTTGTCTTCTCACAATAGACATTCTTTTCCTTTTGGGTCCCTCTTTCCTATTAGAATCCTATCTTTAATTAGCTCATCCTTTCATTGAACAAATTAGCTGGTTTCTGCAAGCTAAATTAATAATGTTATATCTTGATCAATGAGTTCTTTATCACTTTGCTCCATAATATTGAATACATTTCATTCATATATTACATTCACGTGGGTTCAAAACATGCCTTCAAATCTTTTAACATTTCTACTGTGTGTTTTTCTACTGCTGTTCTGAGAGAGTTAGTGTGGAATATATTTTACAAGTGTCTCCCATCAGCAATGATATAGAGGCAACACATACTTATTTTAGTTTGCCCATCAAATTGGTAGCTGTTGCATAATTCTGCTATTGTCCATGCAAGGATTCCCAGGTCTGCCATGCAGCAGGGTGGTTCAGTGGTTTGCACTACTGCCTCAATGAGCCAGCGACCCCAGTTCGATTCCAGCCTTGGGTGACTGTCTGTGTGGCATTTGCGCATTCTCCCCGTGTCTGCGTGGATTTCTTCCGGGTGGTCTGGTTTCCTCCTACCGTCCAAAGATGTGAAGGGTAGGGGGATTGGCCATGCTAAATTGTCTGTAGTGTTCAATGTTTACGTTAGGTGGGTTAGACATGGGAAATGCAGGGGTCTGGGTAAGATGCTCTTCAGAGGAGTGGCGTGGGCTTGTTGGACTGAATGGCTTGTTTCCACACTGTAGGAATTCTATGATATCCCACCAGTGGCAGGGATGTTGAAGAATCTATGAAAAATAATGCTTTGGGGAGCGGTGAGGGTGGTGTGGCAGAAAGCTGGAGACATACGGATCAAATGTGGCTGATAGAAAGAATTGGGGGAAGAGAGCAATTTGGACAGGAAAGACAATAGGGTAAAGAAAAGTGGCAGATCAATCCTGTCATGGGCATCCTTTGTTGCACAGGCTCCAGCATCTGTAGAAATTTGCTCCTACCTTATTGCTTTGGCAGCTCTAGTCGTAGTAGTAGTTTTGCGACCCACACTCCCCAAAAAAACGTAGATGCCACAGTTGGCCTGAATCTATAAGCCAAGATGTGGCTATTCTACATTGAGTAGTATAATGCAGAGAAATTAGCAAAATGCCTCATGTCATCCAATTCTATTGTTTAATAATGAAAATAAATTCCTAAGACGCATGATTGAGTTCATTTGGTAATCTTCTTTTTGGTTTTGCCGTACTCAGTTGTGCAAAACATATTAATTCACAGCAAAAACCAAAACAAAATTTGTGGATGCTGTAAATCGGGAACATAGTCAAAAGTTGCTGTAAAAGCTCAGCAGCTCTGGCAGCATTTGTGAAGAAAAACCAGAGTTAACATTTCAGGTCCAGCGACTCTTCCTCAGACAGGTTTATTTTCGAGAGCCAAAATACATATTGAATTATATATGTATTGAAATTGTCATGTTCGTAATTCTGGCACGTTAATACACAAAAGATGTGATCATGAACATGCCCCTCAAATGAACTTTCATTGAGAAAACACTTGCAATTACAAGAAGAATGAGACTATAAAATGCACTGGTCAAATACATTTGGAATATTGCGAGCAGCTTTGGATCCTGTTTCTAAGGAAGAACTGGTTCTGGCATTGGGAGGGATCCAGAACATGTTCACAAGAATGATCGTGCAGATGAAGGGCTTGTCATATGAAGAGGGTTTGAGGACTCTGGTCTGTACTCAATGGAGTTTAGAAGAATGACAGGGAATCTCAGTTGAAATTATAGAACACTGAGTGGCCTGGATGGGGGTGGACATGGATAAAATGTTTCTATGTGTGGGAGAGAATAGGACATGAGGACACAGCTTGAGGGTGAAGGGGTGACACTTTAAAACTGAGATGAGGAGAGATTTCTTCAGCCAGAAAGTGGTGAATCTGTGGAGCTCATTGCTGCAGATGGCTGTGGAGTCCAAGTCATTGAGTGCCTTTTATGTTGGTTCTTGATTAGCGATCAAAAGTTGCAGGGAGAAGACAGGAGAATGGGACTGAGAATGCTATCAACCATCTTTGAATAGTGGAGCAGATTCATCGGGCTGAATGGCCTAATTCAGCTCCAAGAACGTGCGGTCTTATTAGATCAGCTGTGATCATATTGAATGATAGAGGAGGCATCAAGCAGCCTACCTCTGCCTTTAATTTGGTGTTTATATGAGTGTTTGTAAGCCTTTCTAAAAACTGAACTGCACTGCCAGTAAGATTGGTGCTGCAAGATGTTAGGTAATTCTTTACGCTCTGTGCTGACCTGACGACCGAAATTTCCATGAGAATATTAGAATAAGTGGTATTTGCACGGCAACCACCCCCAGATTCTCTGTTGACCTTTTGTTGCACAGGTGTCATTTTTGTGATTGCTTGTTGTTATTTCCATTGTTCTGAGTCTGTTATTATATCAATTGCTGGAATTGACACTGAGGGGCCTGATGCTTACAACAGACACAGGTTCATGCAATAAAGAATTCTTCTTATAAACTCCACTTAAAGCAACTGGTTGAAAGCTAAGTACTGTACTAGCAATGCTGGGAATCTGAGACAAGAGTCTAGAAAAAGATCCTCTGCAGTTTTCATTTTCTTTGTTCTTCCCTGGGTCAAAGTCATTGCTGTCAAGATCAGCATGAGTTCCCCATTTGCCCACTCTGTTTCTGCACTCGATTAATTTTTGAAGGACGAGGGTGAATCTCATTGAAAATGGCAGAATACTGAGAGGCTTAGTTAGAGTGGACATGGAGAAAATGTTTCCACAAATAGGGGGGACTAAGACCATAGGACACAGCCTCAGAGTGAAGGGATGACCTTTTAGAACTGAGATGAGAAGGAATTTCTTCAGCCAGAGTGTGGCAAATCTCTGGAATGCATTGCCACAGAAAGATGTGGAGGCCAGCTCATTGGGTGTATTTAAGACAAGGATAGGTACTTTCTTAATTAGCAAGAGGATACAGGAGGAAAGCAGGAGAATAGGATTTTGAAACATATCTGCAGTGATCAGGAGCAGAGTCGATGGACTAAATAGCCAAATTCTTTTCCTGTATGATATGGTCATAAGACAGTATAAAATAAAGGCAGAGAGGCTGTGATCCAGGTGCTGGTTAGCTGGAATACCTTTTGAAAATTTTATTGGTGCCAGCCCAGGAACTGGGAACTTTTGTTGGATTTCTGATGAGCCCGGTAAAATAACCAGTATTGTGGTTGCCTTCAACAGAATTCTGCTCAAATGAGTTCAAAAGCATCTAAGATAATAAGGTGTAGAGCTTGATGAGCCTTCCTGATCCTATGATGCTGCTTGGCCTGCTGTGTTCATCCAGCTCTACTCCTTGTTAACTTGGATTCTCCAACATCTGCAGTTCCTATTATCTCTATCTCAAAATGATCTAATGCCAGTTTAGGCCAGAAACATTTTGAACTGGTTTCTATCTGGTCAGAGTCAGTTGTTCCCTTGCAGGAGACAGTAAACATAAAGAAGGCACTGAATATTAAAAGAAAATCAATAGTTTAATTCATTAATTGCTCATACTATTTTATGTGCAATCATTTCACTAGCTTTGTGAAATTGAATGGAAACAGAATTGCTGACGATGATTTGTCATATTGCCTGTCAAGCTCATTCGATTTGTGGCAGCTTAAAGAATTTGAGGTTGTGCATTTGTTCCCAATTATACAGGGACGGAGAAGAGTAACAGAAAGATACCTGTAGAAAAAACAGATTTATCAGGAACAGAATCTGAAATACCATTGTCCTCATGAGTCTGAAATGTTTCTTCACATCAGTGCCAAGTTTAAACATGTATTTTGGCATGAATAAAAGAAGAAATTTTTTTGTAAATAGAAATCTGTATGCAGGCAACACATTTAGATAGGCATAATATTTTCCACTACCGAAAAAGCAAACTAACTCTGGTAAAGGGAAAAGCAAATGGTCGTTACTTTGCCTGGGTTTATCATCTGCCATCAATGGTCTCTCTCACAGAAGACAGACAGATCTTAATTCTTGACACTGCTCCAGTAGAAAGTGAAATAAAAAGGGAGATTGATTGACAACTGCTCCATGAAGAGATAAGAACATTCATTGATTACATTTTAAAAAATAGAAATGCATAAAATATTGCACAGAAACCAACGACTTTCCGGCAGTGTTTGTGTCCCAGATAAGCTTCCTCCCAATCCTCTTCATTATAATAATACCAATAATATTTTATTCAAGAAGTCCATCTGGATGCTTCGAGATACACAATTCAGGTAAAAAAATGTGCAAACATATTAAAATTATACACCAAACACAATCTTACAAGTTCAGTAGGTTACTGGGAAGTGGTAGACATGAAGGGGAATGTTGAATTAAAATTACTAACCAATACACAATCCCTACAATGCAGGCACTGCAATACTTAGAAAAAAGTCATAACCTTAACACTTCATTGAGAACCTGAATCACGTCAGGAATAGAGATGTGTCAGTATCTTTCCATTCTGTGTCTTACAGCTATTTTCGATCAACCTGTCTAGGAGTGCTGTAACACACTTCAAAGAAAAGGTGGAACTTGAACCCAGTCCTTCTGGACCAAGTGTCTACCACTGCATCAAGAGCTTATAGGGTTGGATTTCTTCTGAGTTGCTTTACTGATTATTTACTGGGCTTACAGATGATAAGCAGTTCTGAAATCTGATAGAGTCCATCAGAGGTTTTTTGAATGTTGTGCAACTTATTTAGATTAGATTCCCTACAGTGTGGAAACAGGCCCTTTGGCCCAACAAGTCCACACTGCCCTTTTAACCGCCCCACCCAGACCCATCGCTCTATAACCCACATACCCCGAACACTATGGACAATTTAGCATGGCCAATCCACCTAGCCTGCACATCTTTGGACTGTGGGAGGAAACCAGAGCACCCGGAGGAAACCCATGCAGACACGAGGAGAATGTGCAAACTCCACACAGACAGTCACCTGAGGTTGGAATCAAACCCGAGTCCCTGGCGCTGTGAGGCTGCTGTGCTAACCACTGAGCTACCATGCCGCCCTCAATCTTTACTGTTCTTGTTTGCAGAGTTTCAAGCTCCATGATATGAAGGTGCTCTTAAGAAGACCCATCCTGAGGGTGTAGGTTCATTCTTTGTGCATGTTTCTGTATTCTTTCCATTGCCTGATTTGCATGTTTTGGCCACGCAGTCCCTGAATGTTCCAAGGGACCAGTGTAAATCAACAACAGGTCATGGACAGGGACTCTGAATGAAATGAGAGATTTGAAAAAGGACATTGCTGTATTGTTTTCTAAGTATACTCTTCATGTGGCTATCCTACTTCCACACAGTTTGATTATACATATCGATGATTTTCAAGGTTTTTGCCCCTGTCAGGTGTAATTGCCAAACTTTATGTCCAAGGCCATGTGCAGGTTTACTCACATGGCTTTACATTTGATAGTATAGCAATTCTCCCTTACAAATTAGGGTGCACTGGGTATTCCTAAAACTCACTGACTGTATTGTGTGATCCGGGTGATGAGGCTGTTGCAATTTCCAGTGTTTTTGAAGCCAGAAGAAGGGATGGCATTTTTAATGAGGACTGTAAGGAAAAAATAGTCCCAGTCATGAATCTTGAAGCTGAACTGCTGTTAACTGCATAGTTTTGGATGAACTGCTACTATATAAATATCAAACCTTATCAGCAAAAGCCTTTTCCAGGTATGATTTAATCTCCTTATTTCCCCAGACTTCACAGAGTGCAAGCACACAACCCATCAAATAATCAAAAATGCAGCAGGATTCAGACCACAAGATCCATCTGTTAGGTCATTTTCATTAATGGAAAAGTTTGTAAGGATTTAAAGACGTTCTCAACATTCAATCTGAGATCCATCACTGCCGTGGAGTTTACAAATTTGAAATGTCGCCCTCTGATCAATTTGGAATTCTGATGAACAGTTTGAAAAATCCTGGTATAGACCATCTATCCCTTTCTCCTTCATGTGTTTACCTCATTTCCTCATGCCTACATCTATGCAATTTATCTCAAACACTCCAAATGGTAGCAAAATTCTCATTCTCTCACACTGTTGGTAACGAAGTTTTTCCAAAAATTCTTAATGGGTTTTTTCATCAATATTTTATGTTCACAGTTTCTAGTTTCTTAATCTCCTTAACAGTGATAATATTTTCTTTGTCTATACTATCAAACCTTTTTTATAATCTTGAAGATCTCTAACAGTTAAGCATAGCATTCTTCAGATAATATACAAAATTGTGCATTTTGCCTAGGAATACCTGCTTCTGTTAGTTTTACAACAATTGGAGATAGAAATATTGCATTTAATGCTCTAAACATACGTTAAGATTTTCATCACAACTGACGAAAACCTGACCTGTACACTTTCATGGCTTGCAGAACACACATGCTACCTGTGTGTGAACTTATAAGGATTTTCACCCTCTTACACAAGGCTAAAGATTGCAGCACATTCTGAAAATCGCAGTACAGTGCAAGGGAAGTTTGAGTACAAAGGCTGGTTAAAAGCAGCCTCAGTTCTTCAATAGTATCCCAACTTCCAGAATTATTTAAAGGCCTAGTAAATCTCATCCTTCACCTCACACCAACCACCCCCAGCCATTGCAACCCCATGCTATCTCTGATGCCCCTGTCCATAATCACTCAACCAGTACCCAAAAGGACAACCCAATATAACTACTGAATGAGATGTTCTAATTCAACTTGTCTTGGATAGCTCAAAACGCACCTCCAGTACCAGCACATTCATTTCTACATCTTACTAGTTTCTTATTGATTTTTCCCTCTCAGTATGCATTTTGTACAGCTCTCAAGATCAATGTAGCAGCAACAGGAATTATTATAAATCACTGGGAAAATATTAATCTTGTAACAATCTAAAAATTCTGGATTCAAATTCACTATGACTGTTGCTGTATGTTATAACCACTGAAATATGTATTTTTAAGCCAAAGTCATGGGATGTGGGTATCACTTGCCCTGGAGAAGTTAGTGCCAAATCTATTTCACTTAGCTGGAGAAATTCAGTAGCTCAATTTCTCTCTTATATATGTTGCCAGGCCTGCTAAGTTTCTCCTATACTCTCTGCTATTATTTCAACTCTCATGTACCTTGTTTATATATGTCAAGATTTTGTGTTTGAAAAATATTTTACTACATCAAATGACTATTGACAATCTTTTTCTTGTAAACACCATTTCATTGTTGAGCAATTTATAAGTTCAATTGTAGAAATAAGTCATTCTCTCCAGAGTCAAACAATTTACATTTTCTCCCACTTTGCAGTGGCATGCTGTCTTGTAAAATTTCGAGTTGGGTAAACTCTATTCCCAGACCTTCCCTTACTGTAAGGATTAGCTGCAGATTTCTTCATCTAGCTTCAAGCTGGGAAAATCCTCCAGCCTTTTAATTCTTAATAACCTCAACCTTCACACATAGGTTCTGCATAATGAGCAATAGAGTCAGTGGTCTCTCTGCTTAACTGGCAGGCCTGGCTAACCCTACCTTTTTTTCAATTCTACCTCTCAATTGGCTGCAGACCACAAAATAACAAAACTCTTCTCTGTGATATTTATGGGCTTAAAGGGAAGCCTGTAACCTGCTCTCAAAATGTCTTCTTCTATTCTCTTTCCTGGAAAAATATGAAATATATAGCTTTATTTTTGAGTAGAAATTATGCTCAGTTACTTATGATCACAACCAATTTTCATTTAAGAAGTAAAGGGATAGGTTTAGGCACAGCTGTTAACAACTTGATATTATTATGAACTTTATGGAGTTCAGCACTAGCTAGAACAATTGTTATTGTCTCCAAATGTAAATATCCTGCGCCTTCCTCTTCCTAAAGCAATAAGTCTTGTTCTGATTTCAAACAAGAGTTATTGTCAGGCAAACCCTTGTGCATGCAAACAACCACCTTCAGTTACACTAAATGTGAAGGTAAGAGTCCCAAACTATATAACATGCTGAAAACCAAATAGTGTCATTCTGAGATTTAATAATCATAAAACCTTCATAATCCTGTTGATTATCAAATAAAAATTGGCAGTGACACAGGTAACAGTATAACATTTGAAATAAGAGCAACATTAGGCCATTTGGCCCTTTGTGTTTGCTTCAATATTAAATAAGTCCATGGCTGATCGATCCATGTCAATATTAACTCTGATAAACAAGAGCTCGGTCAAGGATGTAAATTATGACTAGTGCCTTAAAGGAGGAGAAAAGGGACAGACAAAGACTTTGAGGATGAAAACTTCAGAATTTAGAGCCTAGGCAGGTAACAGGTACTAAATTGCACACATGCAGAGGAAAATCTATTTCAACTCGATGTGAAGCTTTAACAAAAGGGTGTAAAATGTTGACTGCAGCATTGTTAGACGGAAGAAAATGGTGCCTAAACTGCACTAGGGCAAATAAAATGATGATAATGGGAAAGTAGACCCTGATTCAGTATTTGTCCTGAATTAAATGATGCAGGAAAACTAACTGATAAGAAGAGACACAAACCTTTTTTCCTGTGCATGTCAAAAATCTGGGCCAGTCCAACTGAAACATGATCAAATTAACTAAGCCGTTCCAATCAAAAAACTATTTAATGTTAATGTGATTTGAACATACATGGTGATTAAGCATTTTATTTTATGAGCTCCAGAAACAAACCTCCCCAAAATATCTAGCATCATAGATATTTTGAAAGATTGGCTGAATTGTACATGAAATTTAAGATGCAATACACCATTTGAGATATAATTAGTGTATGCACCATCAAGCTAAATTAATCATATGTCTTGCACTTAACAATCAGAGAACTAGGGTAGACTAGATATATTTTAATGTCTTGTATTGATGCTCTGGATGCAGATACAAACCGAGTAAGGCTATGAATATGTTTTAAATTAAAATGGCATATTACAAAAATCACAATGTCAACAATAAATGCATTGGATTTATGTATTGGTCTCCTTTCATCTCCAGTAAATAAATGAATCTGATTTTAGAAATTACTGCAACAAGACCATATTCAGAATGAAAGCCTGAAAATAGGCAAAATCAAAAATAGTGTAAAAATATTTTTCATATCTCTACCTTATAACATCACCAATACAGAATGGAAATTTATAAAAGCTGAAGGAATGCTTACTAACAATGGAGTTTAAAACAATTATACAAAAAAACACAAAGATAAATTTCATGTGTACACTTGTATTATAAAGACTTCAATAGAGAAATTAGGAGGAAAACATTTCACAGATTTAGCAGTAACTTTCACAAGATAATTGGTTAAATATGTGCAAAATAAATAACTGCAGGTCTGTCAGGAAGAGTAGAACAAAACAAAATGATTTAGATAGTTCTTTAACAGGCCTGGTAGAGGCACAATGGATTGATTAGCTTTCTTCTTCTCTGTAAGACCCCTTGAAGATTAGAGTGGAGACTTCTCTTCCACAAACTGTTATTGAAAACAGTTTGGAAAAGTTCTTGAAGATGAGTAAGAAATGATGTGGTGAGTAAGGAAAGGGGGATTGAACTATGATCTGAATCATCCTTTCAGCAGTGAATTTGTGGTGCACATTGCAGACTGCACAAAGGAATACAAAAGGCCTTGCTGGTAGCTTTTATCAAATTGATTACACCTCAGCCTAACTCAGGGCATCACATTTTAGGAACAATGTCAAGGGTTTGAAGAGGAATGTTTCCAGGAATGGGGGATCTCAGTTACATGGAGAAACCCGAGAAGCTGAGATTGTTTCCTCTTAAACAATGAAAGTTAAGTGTAGATTTTAAAATGTACTCAAAATCACCACGGATTTTAATAGAGTTAATGGGGAGCAAATGTTCAACTTGTAGGAGGGCAGTTACCGGTGGCGGTTAGACAGGTCACATATTTAAAACAATTGGCAAATTTCTAGGGGAGAAAGAAAGAGTTCGTTTTGTATGCAGTTGGTGTTACTCTTTAAAATACTCTGCCTCAAGCGATGGTTTGGATATAAACTTGAATTGGACAATATTTTCAGGACTGGGGACAAGAACAGGTGAGTGGTGACTAATTGGATATCTCTTTCAAAGAGCTGTGCAGACAAGTCTGGTGAATGGCCTCCCTCAATGATGAATCATTCTCTGATAATCACCGATGTAGCAGAGAGTGTATGTAAAGCAAATATGCAATAACACAGTATAAAGTAACTTTCATGTTAAAATTGCATAAACATCCGGCTAAAAAATGCTGAAAGGGTGTTGAAGCTGAATGTACAGATGTAACATTAAACAAGCAAGTGGAATTGAAGATTTATTACACACTGAAGTTAATCAGGCAACAAAGTGAAGCGACCGGAGGTTGCAAACATTAATCACCCCAACTTGAAGTATATTTCTTCGAGACTTAGGGCATGAACCAGAAACAAGCAATTAAAGAATCAATAGCTTAACTGAAAGGAAATAAAAGATTAAAACAACTGCTCATCGATGAGGCAAAATAAAAGCATCACCAATTTATCAACTGGAACTGAGGACCGACTGCTGAAAATCTGAGTTACGTCAAAGTAGAAATCAGAATAATCACATGCAAAATGAAAACGCTTAGAGATCAATGAACTAAATAGAGATCTGAGGTCAGGTGGGATGGTAGTGGCAATGGTTTTTTTAGGGGGAGTTTTTTTTCATCTGTGAACATCATCCAACAGCAAGTAACGTGTGTATATGTCAATTTTAAACGCCAGCATTCAGCACTATTTGTGAAGGCCTACTTTGCTAAGCATGAAGTAACCATCGACTTTGTGGAGACAGCAATTGCCCTCTATAAGATCCTTTGGGCTCAAGAAAATTGATGCACAGTTTTCTTTTACTCTAAGGATCTAGATAATTCCAAAAATTTTGAAGCAAAGTGGATTTTTTTTAGTTTTAAAGAATTGGCTTTACATTGCATATACACAAGTGCTGTCAAAACTTATTATTGCATTGTTGATGACAGCAGACGTTTTGTTTATTGTATTTGTATTTCACCATCTACAATGGTGGGATTTGAACTTACGACCCAGAACCTTAGTTCATATCACTGTCATTGGTAAAGGCTGTGGTCTGGGGCCTGTGTTTGAAACAAACTTTAATCTCTTCAAGTATGCAAATAGAGGACTAACACCAGCTTCAGAAACCTTTTATGGATGTGGGTTGCCTTAACTACAGCAAGTATTGCATCCAGGACAGCCAGCTTTGCATCTAGTCTAACTGGAGGCTTTGGAAAGAACCTCTGGTTCTGTACGAAGCCAGTAGAATCAGCCCATACCTGTCCCTTGTGGTCACAGTCCTTGATCACCTGACCCATCCCACCCCTTGTAAAGGACTTTCAGCAACTGGTGGTGATGTGAGCAGGGGAGTGTAGGGAGTTGTGGTCTCGTCTCAGGCAGCTTGGATCATCCACCTGATCCCTGGTTCTGATACTGAGCTCAGATTAGGGAAGGTGGAGTAATAGATCAGGAGGTAGATGTCACGGGGCAAAGAATCTCTGTGTTTATTAAATACAAAGGTGCATATATCACAAGAAATAAAAAGCAAAAGTAATAAACAGGAAAATAATACAAAGGTGAATAGGTTACAAGAGATTTTAAAAGATGCAAAACAGTAAAACTGACACTATCAAAACAGGCAATTACTATTATAAACTAAATAGTAGTTTTAAACCCAGATGCTTTAATCAAACTTCCAGGCCCTGGGGTGCTCTACACTGTCACCCATTTTCCTTCCCCTCCCTGCTAGCTAGGTTGGATACTTTGGGTCTTGAGAAAAGTAAGCCCACCACTGGAGAGTACACATTTTGAATTACAGCTGGCCGTTCCCGCTTGCTGTAGCCAGTGCTTCCCTGAAGACTTTGGAGGATGTCGACCTTCAATCTGGGTTGAGTCCGTTGATGCGGTCAGACGTGTTGTGGATTTATTGGATGAATACTTAGGGTTTCTTGCTCTTTGGTGGATTTTGTGAGCAGGTTTTCACCTCAGGATGTGTCTGGGGCCTTGCGGTGTTGATTGGGTCGGTGGTTCTCCGAGATCGTTGGTTGTTCTGTCTGCAGGTCGCGGTCAGTCATCGGTGGGTAGAAACGGCTGTAGGAATCTTTCTTGATGTGGTGGCTGTCTGAAGTCCTTCTTGTGTAGGTAACTGTGGGGAAAAGCTCTTGAGGCAGATTGTTCTTCTTTCGCCTCTCGTTTGCTCTCTTTCTCTCACCCTCAAGTGAGATTGGGAACTGCAATTATACTAAATTGCAGGTCTCTTATCTTGGCGCCAAATCTGGTTTTAGCAATAGTATTACTCTTACTCTTCTGGAACTGAATTGGCTTCTTGATCCTTACAATAGAAGTAAAAGTCTTTCAATCAGAGGTGAGTAGGTTTCCTGCTTGTTTACAGTAATGTAAATATATTTTGATAGCATGGAATGAATATTAATTGAAGTTGAATGCCTCAGTATCTTTGAAGAGTCCAAGGTGTCTGAAGTTGTTGCCTTAGGTCTGGTTCATTGTTCCTTTAGGGCTGAGGTGTGAATAGGATTTCTCATTGAATCCATGGTTCAAGGCAGCTATTCCTGTGACTGTGTATTTCCACAGAGCATAGACCAACTGTCTTTGCTTTATTTTGAAAGTTCTGCTAATAATCCAGGAGTTTTGGTCTAGTATTTAAAAAAAACTTTAGGATTTTTGCTCAGTCCTCCAAGGGCTAGACCAACTGAGCCGAGATATCCTCCAATAAATGATGATAGAGATGGAGGGCAAGTGGATTAGTTCAGTGAGCCCTTGGCAGAAGGGGGCTGATGGGAATGGGAAGTGGACAGACAAAAGGATCACTCAGCCCAGTATAACACACGGGCTAATTCCATGTATATGTTGTAAATCGTTCTTTATTCATCCTCAATTTTCCCATGTATGATCACTGAGGCATGTGAAATAAAGAATTCCTGCTTCACGATTTTCAGGCTTTCCATGTTTTCAAATCTCATGTTACTTTTCTGGTATACTTGGTAGGACTCCACAGTATAGGCAACAAGTCATGCCGAAAGGTGACTGACTGATATGGAATGAGTTTTGGAGGAATGGAAACTGGCAATGTCCAGAAGGGCAGCTCATGTATTGATAGAAGTAATCAGATCTTTAGACCAAGTCCAGGGTGAGGCTCCTGATATGCGTTCACTCGATGGTACAAGCAAAACTATTCAGTAGCTCTGATCTCTGTAATCATGGCCTGCATCAACGCTAGTCTCCCAGCTTGCCTTAATCCCCTGCTAGATAGCATGAACTGCAGCATCTGGAGTCAGAGTCTGACACAGTGGTGCACTAGAGGAGCACAGCAGGGCAGGCAGCATCAGAAGAGTAGGAAAGTCAATGTTTCGGGTCGGGACCCTTCTTCAGAACTGATGTTTCTGAAGTTCTGGAGAAGGGTCCCAACCAGAAACGTCGACTTTCCTATTCCTCTGATGCTGCCTGCCCTGTTGTATTCCTCCAGTTCCATACTGTGTTAGACTCAATCCCCTGTAATTTGCCTGTTGATGTAACTGGCCCACAGCAGATACCATTCCCCTAGCCATGAACGCATCCCTGGAACATCTGGATAACAAGGACACCTACATCAGACTCCTGCTCATTGACTACAGCCCCACTTTCCACACCATTATCCCTCTCCAGACTGATCTCAGAACTCCGAGAGAAAGGCCTTGGCTCCACCCTCTGCAACTGGGTCCTCAGCTTCTGACCCACAGACCATAATTAGTGAAGATAGACAACTGCACCTCCTCCACGATAGCCCTCAACCCTTGAGATCCCCATGGACACATTCTTAGCCCTCTACTGTACTCCCTGTACACCCATGACTGCGTAGCCAAATTCCAAGTGAGCGCAGTCTGTGAGTTTGCTGATGACACTGCCATGGTAGGATGGATATCAAATAAAGTGTCCAAATACAGAAAGGAGGTAAAGGGCTTGATGATGCAGTGAAATGATAACAACCTGTCTTTCTATGCGGGCAAAACTAAGAACTGATCATTGACCTAGAAAGAAAGAAGAAGAGCACACCCCCATCTACATCAACAGAGTGAAGGTTGAGAGCGTTAAAGTTCCTCAGAGTGACAATAATCGACAACCTGATCTGGGCCTCCTACAAAAATGTGATGGTCAAGAAGGCACAGCAACACTTCTTCCACAGGCGGCTCAGGAAATTCAGCATGTCCATAAGGACCCTCACTTTTACAGATGCAACATGGAAAGCATACTGTCTGGGTGCATAATGGTCTCATATAGCAAATGCTCTGCCCAGGACTGTAAGAAACAGCGGAAGTTTGTGGGCAGAGCCCAGGCTATCACGGAAGCCAACCTCCCATCACAGACTCCATTTACAGGTCTCATTGCCACAGAAAAGCTGCCAACATCATCAGAGACCCATCACACCCCAGTAATGGTCTCCTACAACCTCTTCCATCAGGCAGAAATGCAGAATCTTGATCACACATACCAGCACGTTTAAGTACAGCTTCTTCCCTGCCATTATCAGATTGATGAATGAACTCTCTAACTTCAAATAATGTTAATGTTGTTCTTGCCTTGTGTGCATCATGTGCAGTATAACCTGCTTCACTCTATCAAAGTTTTGTGCACCCTATGATCTCTTTGTCCTTGCTTACTATGATCTGCCTGTAATGCACACAAACAATGCTTTTCACTTTACTTCGGTACATCTGACAATAAATCAAATCAATCAATGAGCATAGTCCTATATTTTCATGAGTAGTCGGAAGCTGGGCTGATTCAGGCAAAAATTAGAAACACCCAATAATCTCATGTTTGAGGACTGGATTGAGACCGGACACCTGTTCATGGTGTCCAATACCTTAATGCAAGTGAGCACGCAACATTTGTGAAGCAACCTCTGTGAGGTAAAGTCCATCAGGAATCACTTGGGAAAGGGGCAGATGTTCAAAGCAGTCTGCAGCAGATCTTTGAGGTAATGACGAAGGATTTTTGGAAACAGCAATAACCTTACTCAGATACAGCAGACATCTTACAAGTAAAAACAAGCTGATTGTGAGGATCTAGCTTCAATATCCCTGGAGATGGTGCAATTGTTGATTGCATTATTCCCCTGGATACTGCATTCAAATCAACCAGGGATGAAATATTGAAGTACAACTTTGCAAAAGCACTGAGAAATGGTAAAGTGCGGGTAGAGTTGTAAAGGTTTAATCATGACATCTCAATTATCTATCTTTGCAGTGTGGGATCACACAGCATTCCAATCATGGGGAAAGATCAGACTTATAAGCTGAGGAAAGAAGCTACCAAGAGGGAGGTGACTGTCTGTGCAGAAGGGAAAGCAGGTCTCAAGCTGAAGAAGCAGTTACTGCACAGCAAGTGCAGATCCAGTCCTTGCTGTCCTATCATCACAATAAGCCTCAGGGCTGATGCCAACTAAAGAATGCTGCAAAGCACTGTAGGGATTATGGCAGGATTGGACACTTCAAATGAGACTGAACTCAACATCTATGGCCGCTAATGCCATTAGGTACAGAGACATCTCCCAGTGTATGGCTTTCCTTTCTCACCTGTCATTAAAATAACTGTACATCTCACTGAAAGCAAGATGGGAAGCAGGGTTGATTGTAGACAAGGTTCAATCTTATGTAGAGTGATAGGAAATTACCCCCCCCCCCCGGCAAGTAGGAAATTCTGCAATATAGAAGCATCATGTCTAATTGACACAGGAGCAACGGCGTCAACCATTACTCAATTGTTTATCAATGTACATCTTGCTGAGAAGTGCAAGCTAATTGATGTCTCTTCCTTCATCCAGGTCTTTGATTCACAGGAGTCAGACATCCCCTATCATTGCTACATGGAACTTTCCCTATCTCTCCTCAATCACACTTTCCATAGCCATGGGTTTCTGGTAATCCATGACCTGAACAATATTCCAATGGAAGTAAAGAAGTTAAGAATATTTGTGGTTTCAGGGCTGTACATATTAAAGAGATATCTGGGTATCATTGAAGACCGTGTATGAGGACTATTATGAGCAAAACATTTAAGGATTTGCTGCTGGGGCTCAGGAGTCTTTGACCTTGTTTCATAGATTCAAGGTGTATCAACCTGTTCGGGACATTAGACATGTTCAAGCTGCAGAGTATCAGGCTGTTCTTTTGCTTGCCACACCATCATTGTTATTGAAAGTTCATGTCAAAGTCATCTCCAACCGATCAATAATAGGCTTTGCTAAAGTGTCACATCACATTTAGTTATAATCCTTGCTGATATTTATTATTTTTTTAATTCTTCGATCAATTTTGGTTTAGAGTTGTGAACTGGGAATTGCGAGCTGGAAACGACTTTAGGACAGCTTGTGGTAAAACTGAAAAAAAACAAACTTTGTTGTGAAGGCCCGGCCTGGAGGCTAATTGCACATTGAGTCTTGATTAAAAGACATAGCAAACTCAGGAAAAGTATTGTGTTTGGACAGTTAGTGGAAATTGGATATTAATGAAGTCTTTACCTGAGAATCAGTTCCAACAAATCTGGAGGAGACCTTATGCTCAAGCAAATGGCAGTTGTTTCTGAGGCTTCAGGAAAAGGCAATCAGTCTATCAGCACAGTAGCAGAATTGAAGTTGCTTTTTTGAACTATGTTTCCTGAGGAACTGATCTTGGCTCCTGACAAGTCAGCATGAAAATTTGAAAGGTCCTTACCTGATCTCCCAAATCAGCTCCAAAAGCCTGAAGAGTGGAAAACTGAGTTGGAGATATTACTACCCATACTTGAGTGAACTGAGATGGTGACGCAAATCATTGGTTGTTTTTCTGGAACCAATCAGTCCATATTTATGCCTGTGAAATAATGCATTACAAAAGCCATTTTAGTAATGTGGCTAGTTTTGTTATTTTCTTTTATTTATCCCTTAACTGTGTTTTTTTGTCTATCTTTAGTATGCTTGGGGGGGCTGAAGACAAATGTTTCAGGTTTAAATCAGGATATATATCAACTTACCTTATTTAATTGTCCTCTGCTCAAGTCATTGTGTATTTACTAAATAGTGTAGTCTTTTGTTTGAGATACAAGGCCAGTGTCTGGAATTCATTTCGTCTGCTCAAGTCATTGTGTATTTACAAAATAGTGTAATAAGCCTGTCAGGACTCACCTTCCATGTGGCGCAAAAATATTTCTTTGAAATTGGAATATTGAATTCAGATTAAGGTGCAGAAAGTGTGGGCCCCTAAACCCAACACGGTCATTAAGTGGCTGGACACAGGCAGCCAAACTACGTTGTTGAACCTGAGAAGGGACTGCCTCAGAAAATAGCTCACAAATGGGTTTTGCTTGAAGCCAGAAGTCTGGTGGGTGGTGTACAGGGATCCAGTAAAGTGAAGTTGGATAACGATGCAAAATCGCAGTGACTGGGTATGTTATAAATCCTAAGCATGCATCCTGTGTGGGGAAGCCCACTTCCATCCTGGGAAATGGCACAGGCTGGACCAGCCATGGGTTGACACTGAAGCAACAAATGGGTATCATATGACTCCTGATATCCTGCCAGATCTGGATCTCAACTTGTGAGATCAATCACAGAGCCCGAATCACTTGGTTGGTGCCAATACAGATACCAGGCTCCGAAGGTTATCAACCCAAACCTTACCATTTGCCCAGAGCAGTGATGCAAGAAAGTACTTCCAGCAATATGGACCTGAACATTCTAACTGTTGTGGAAAAATTGAACCTGCTAATCACCAAATTGCTTAGCGTTCAGTCATTGTATGCTGAGTATAGTTGCTGGGATAGCAATTTCAAGGAGGGAAGTTTGTAGTGGGACATTTAGCAGCAGGTGGAGACGGTGAGGGAAGTAACTGAGCAAAAGAGGTAGAGTAATTGTGCCAGAATCTACACCAGCTAACAGCAAAAGTTATGGAGGGCAGCTGGAGCAGACGAACAGATCCTCTTTTGGCAAAAAACAAAGTGTGTTTTTGCAGAAGGGAGATGAATTAGGAGGGGGGAACAGACGAACAAAAGTATTCCTCAGCCCAATGTTAACTATAGGCTCATCATCACAACTAATCCTTTGTTTGCCCTTAATTTCCTCTCCTGTATGTAATGACCTGAGGCCAGTGGACTAAATAATCCCTGCTTCACGATCTTTAGGGTTTCTGTGTGTTCAAGTTCACTTTCCACCCTGATCACCCAGGATCAATTTGGGAGCCATCAGTGATGACACAGTAGCCTTACATATGAAATATGTGTTGCCAACACATTACCTAAGAACATCCAGTAGCTCATTGTTCAAAATAATTGCAGGCTCAGACACAATCCCTTGTTCTCTGGGCCTATCTGCTCCCCTTCAGAGATCATTTCCACTCAACACAGCATTATTCCGTTTTTACTTTATTCATTTATGTGATATGGAGTTCACTGACAAAACCAGCATTTACTGCCTCCTTCATCTTATATCTTGCCTGCAGATGCAACTGTGTTCAAGCCTAGAATCTACCCCATAGACATAATCACATGAATCAAGACGCAACATAAATCTCTTTCTCTGACAGCAGAATTCCCTCAACCATAGTCAAAGGGCAAAGAATCGACTTTGTTTTCCATCCTGGGTATTGTTGATGTGTGCACTTTAAGTTTTCAAGTCTGTGCATGCATGGGTTTTAACCACCTCTGAGGTTCTACTTGTCCATTCCTTCACATCACCCAGCCATTCTCGTCATCAACAGCTTCCTGAATATTTACCATCAATGTCTGCACTGGACGCGTGACTACTGCAACATGCTGAAGCTGCCCTGTGCCTGTGAAGGGAAAAGTGTGTGCAAATTTCTTTTATTTACATGTTCTGAGCAAATAATTAGCATCTCTGACAGTTAGGTTTGAGCAGGTATCATCAGAACTGAGAAGTCTGTAACTACCAACTTAGCTGCCTTCCCCCTGCCGTTTGGGATAGGAGGTCTTTTCAGGGTCCGGGTGCATTAGGAATCATCATTAGCATTGTTTGTGAGGACCCCTCCACTTACTTGGTCTCAACAGTGAGGTCTGAGGGACATCTAGCCTCACTTGCATTCTCCAGATCAGACTGTTGTGGGTTCAAATCTCACAATGGCATCAATGAGGTTGCACTACCAAACAGTCAGAGATGCCAAGTTTCCATTTTGCCATCAAAGCAAGGACTCATCTGCTTTCTTGGGTGGCTGTAATGGATTCCAAGGTCACTATTTTGGTGACAAATAGTTGTGTTCTCCTAGGCATCCCACACAATGTGCCCTTATCAATCAGCAACACAAATTGGAGCTTACTTGGCTATTTTCATTTCGCTACATGTGAAACATCGTCACGTATAGCCTGCCAATCACATTACAAGACAACTTCAGAAGTGTGTCATTGGCTGTGCAACACTTTGGGACATCATGATATTGTGAGAGGAGTTATACAGGTATAAGCTCTTACTTCTTTCCCTCTTTTCCAATAGCCCTTTCTTTCCTCTCTTCCCTTTTCCCACCTTTTTCTCATCCTTGCTTCACTGTTTCCTTCTGCAGCATCCTTTACCTAGAATAGGTACAGTCCTGATGATATTGTCTTGGAGAAAGTCAGAGGCAGCGGGGGGAGGTGCTGGAGTTGCAGAGCAGGTACCAATACAGAGTGGGGTGGGGGTTTTCAGCTGGCATGGATTGCCTGTATGGCTCCATATTTCTGCGTGTTTCCCCTTCACTGCCTTGGATATTAATCATTCCCCTGGCACACAAAGAGAGAATGGGATCAGAACCAGTCTTTAAATGCTACAATAAATCTTCACATTGGGCCACTTAAATCCACTTCAGGAAACAGGCTACTCTCCAGCAACCATTTTAAATAGACAGGTAGATTAATCAGCAGGATCCTTGTGGGAATACTGGACGATTGAGTGAAGGATGGCATTCCATTGTCCCATACTGATTTAAAAATTCCTATCAAGGGTGAGCTGATGGGAGCTTCAGTTCCCCGAAGAAACAACGGCCACATCGTTAAATTTAACTCTAAATGGATTGATGGGAGCCAGTGTGATGAATCTCCGTGCTTTTCCCCTGTCATTTATGCAATTTCTGGGATGTAAGTGATGCACGGTTCTCAGCTCGTACATCGTTTTGACTTGTATTGTAATCAGCCTCATCAACTTCCTTCTCTTCTGAAAGTTCAATGATCTTCTCATTCTTTGTGCTCAATTAATTTCTGAGTCAGTATAACTCAAATACCTCTTGCTGTTATATCGGTGTATAAGGAATCCATTCTGACAACCATGCAATACCATTGAGCATGTACGGCATATCCTGCTTCTCATCAGCTTGATTTTCAGATGGCGCAGAAGCGACAATCTGCTGTTTAAATCTCTTTGTTGTACAACTCCTAGAATTTTACACCACAGGAGGAGGTCCAACCAGTCTGTGGTGTCACTTATGCTTCATACAAAATGCTTCTCACCCTACTTCATCTCGGCCTTTTGACATATTTCTTTCTCCTTAGTGTTTCCACTTTAAAACATTATACAATTGCTGTTCTTTTTTGCCTGTTCAAGTGACAAATCACATAAATGCAGAAATATATGCAACGGAAGCAATCTCTCTTCCCAAATCTCCTGAGGAAGTGAAAGAAAACAAGCAACGAATGTGGGAAAAAAATGATTTTGTTGAAAGAATGAAACAGAAAAGTGTAAAGAGAAACATCTGAAAAATAGACTACAGATTTCTTTTTAAAAAGGAGTAGCATTTTTCCATCTGTAATCTATTTTATAAACTGAGAGATAGATTGTGATCTGGTATGCTTGTAAACAAAATCGATGTGACCAAACAGGCATAGCAAAATGCTGATAGACTCTCCTACTGTTTTCACATCAGTTTAACTTGTGCTCCCAGGGCAGCACAGCTGTGAAGAGAGAGAAAGAGCAGACAGTATCCCTAGGTCTCCCACTTCATCATTTAAACCACCCCAACCTATTCTTATGACCTCACCATCTCACTTGTCTGAACGACTCCATCCTGTCCATCACAGATTAGGCCATATCTCTGATCACTTCCCTGCATCGCTCACTACTCTCATTCCCTTTTACCACTTCCCAAATCCACTTAACCTTTTGATCATTCGGTTGAATCGCCACCGCAAACCCCACCCCACACCCCCCAAGGACAATATGTCCCTCATTAGTTAGGCCCAAGAAGTTTATCATTGATTTGTGGATCACATATTGTGCTGAATGAGACGTCCCCCATGTAGACACCCACTCCCTGCACCACTTCCTCTTAGTTTCACCTGTTACCTTCTCAGAGGCCTAGACATAGGGGATGATTCTGCCCTCCCACCTCCAAACCTTGCCATACCTAGACCATGGAAACAAGAATCAAACGTATAGTTATGTACTGGAAGCTAAGCTAACAGTTGCAGGACAACAAAATTACAGTAGTACCAGTCTAGAATGTACCAATACAAAACAAACAGCAAAAGAACCTACAAATCAGGAAAAAGCAATTGAGATCTTTGAAGCAGTTTCAGAAACTCTTCAATGCCTATTCCATTGGATTATTAAGGGTTCCAGAATCAGATATAGTATCATTGATTTCAGCATTAGAGTTTTATTTGGTGGTCTCTTAGCCTAGGCCTGAATGTCTGACACAAAACCATGGACTAGGGAGTTCCAATCATAATAGGGAACAGGAATAGTGCAGGAAGATTGTGAGGAGCACACTCATTTTAATGCCTCACCACCCCATCCCCCCCACACTTAGTCAGACAGTCATGTGATGCAGTGGATAGACTTATAGAGAGGGAGGCAGAAAATAAAAAAAATTACAGACCAGTCAGTTTAACATGGGTCATTGGGAAATTATTAGAGCCTGTTCTTAAGGAAGTAATAACAGGGTATTTAGAAAGCCAAAATACAATCTATCTGAGTCATTGGGGTTTTATGAAGGGTAAAACATGTTTGATAATTTGCTGGAGTTCTTAGAAGATGTAACATGTGAAGTAGATAAGTGGGTTGTGTTGATGTGGTATGTCTGCACTTCCAGAAAGCAGTTGATAAGCTGCAAACTAAAGGTTAATACACAAGGAAAGATCATATGCGTTTAAATGTAACTTATTAGCATGGATAGAGGATGAGCTAAACAACAGAAAGCAGAGAGTCATGGTTAATAGGTATTTTTCTGCTTGGAACATAAGTAGTGGTGTGCCACAGTGTTCAGTCCTCGGGCCCCAAATATTTATATAAGATATTAATGACTTGGATGCAGGAATAGAAAGTACTTTAGCCAAATTTGGGAACGTAAGTTACAATGAACAAATAACAGCCATACTAGTTTGAAACTAAGGCCACACTAGTCTGAAAATGCCTGATCTCGTCTGATCTTGGGAGCTAAGCAGCGTCAGGCCTGGTTAATACATGGATGGTGGACTGCCTGGGAATATCAGGTGCAGTAGGCTTCTCGGGGCAGCATGGTGGCACAGTGGTTAGCACTACTGCCTCCCAGCCACAGGGATCTGGGTTCAATTCTACTCTCATGCCACTCTTTGTGTGCAGTTTGCACATTCTCTGTGAGTTTCCTCTGGGTGCTCTGGTTTCTTCCCACTGCCCAAGGAGGTGTAGGGTAGGTGGACTGGCTGAGCTAAATTTTCCCTAGTGTTCAGGCTTGTGTAGATTAGGTGAGTTATAGAGGGATGGGTCAGGGAGGGATGCTGTGAGGGTATGTGAGGACTTGTTGGGCCGAAGGGCCTGTCCCCACACTGTAGGTATTCTATGATCTATGAAGAAATTTACACATAGAAGTGAATAGGTTAGATGAATGTGCTAAATTTGATAAATGAAGTTTAATGAGCTTACGTTAGTCAATTTTGGTTGGTGGAATAGACAGGCAACTTATCAAAATGAAGAGAAATTTCAGTGTAGAAGGTGCATCGGCATGATTTGCAGAATCTAGAATGTGTGGAACTTTAACATTTGTTGCTGAATGAATAGAGTATAAAAGCAAGGAAGTGTTGCTGTAACTGTTCAAGGCATTAGTGAGACCATACCTGGAGTATTGCATATTATTTTGGTCCCCTCACTTGAGGAGATAGTTATATTGGAGGCAATTCAGAGAAGGTTCACTAGATTGATTTCTGAGATGAAGGATTTGTCTTATTAAAAGAGATTGAGCAGTTTAGGGCCATACTGTCTCGAGTTTAGTAGAATGAGAGGAGAGCTAATTGAGATATATAAGATGCTAAAGGTGATTAACACAGTTGATGTGGAAACGATTTTTCTTCACGTGGAGCAGCCGAGAACCAGAAATCGTAGTTTCAGGATAAAAAATAGCAGATTTAAAATAGAGATGAGGAAAAATTACTTCTCTCAAATTTAACTTGCAATTTAACTACTTAAGGAAACTGTGCTACACCGTCAGAAGCCATCATAATCACACCAGGCAGACTCTCAAAGGGTCATGAATCTGTGGAATTCACTACCTCAGAGAATGATGCTTGCCTGGACATTAAGTAAGTTTAAAGAGGAGGTAGACAAAATTTTGAATTACTAATGAGTTGAAGGGCTATGGACAACATCAGGAGAATGGAGTTGAGGCCATGATGAGGTTATCCTTGATCGTACCAGGTAGCCGAGGAGGCTTGAGGGGCTGAATTGCCCTTAGTTCTTATGTTCCAAGCTCCATTTGTGTCTTACCCTAAGACTCGATGGTCATGGAAAGACCACACACACAGCACAGCCCAACAGGTTCAGTATCAACCTGAAAATCTTTCTAACATACACAAATAGTTGATGTTAAGTGTGGAAAGGATTCCTAGTCAGCCTTGTGCTAGAAAGAATGCTCAAGCCTTTACCATCACCATTCTTAGCTTCAAACTACACGCTGTATAAAATCTCTGTTGGTACAACAGCTTAAAAGCAACTTACCTGCATAAGTGAACTGTGCTACATCATCAGAAGCCATCATAATCACACCAGGCAGACTTGGGTACAATTACCTCTGTGAGACTGAAATTACTCTGATATTGTGAATTTAGTTCCCAAGCCCCAAAAGGACAAAGCAGTCAATTCCTGAAGTCCTTTAACTGCATCTTTTGGAATTTCTTCATTGCCAGTATGCTTTGACCTTTATTCTCATCATTGTGAAAGTAAAATGATTAATCAAGTGAACATAGAACAGTACAGCACAGTGCAGGCCCTTCAGCCCACGATGTTGTGCCAATCTATTATCCGACTAAGATCAAACTACACTGCATACCCCACCTTTTACCATTCTTCATGTGCCTATCCAAGAGTCACTTAACAGTTTCTAAAGTATCTGACAAAGTAAAGATAATACAGAAAGCTACAGGAAAATAACTAGGGAGAGCATTCCTTTTAACAATGTTCTTGGAGGAAATCCCAAATGCTTTGTTAACAACTTGGTAATTATTATCAATTATTTCTATCACTTTGGTGGATGGAAAGTAAATGCTGTTTGATGAGTTCATTAATCCAGATGTAAAAAAAATCTGCTTATTAGCATCCTGCAGTGTGATGATATAACGGTTATTGCAATCATGGATGATTGACTCATTCTGTCCAGATCCAATGTTGTCTATAACTCCATATAGGCTCAATCACCAAAAGGCATGGGATATTCTAGGAGATATATGTTCGTCTTCAAAATGTCTAGTAGCATAATTGTCATTTCACTGGACAACTAATCCAATGGCTAAATCAGAAATTCTGAAGAAGGGTCACTTTGACTCTGCCTTTTCTCCACGGATGCTGCTGGAGCTGCTGAGTTTTCCCAACAATTTCTGTTTCTGATTTCCAGCATCAGTAATTTTTTTTTTATTTAAGTAGTCCATGGTTTGGATTTTTTTGGAACATATAGATGTGAGCAGTTTGAGAATTTGAATATAAAATGAAATACAAATGAAAGGATCAGTACAAGTGAACACAGGTTGTTTTTAAGAGCTCCACAGGGTCTAATGCTTTTGACAGAAGGAAAACCTGCCATCCTTTGTGTGATTTTACCCACATGTAATTTAAACACAGAAAACAAAACAAATGCCCATGGCACTAAGATTAGAGCATGGAAATAGGCTCGATTGGATTGTTCCACAGAATGTAAGCATGGACTAGATGGGATGAAAGGTTTCCCTCTGTATCACATAGACTTTATGACTCAAGATCAGAATTTTCCCCTTTAATGAAGTAGTGAAGAACATAGAGGACCAAATGGATTGTGACCCATCCTCATCCCACCACTTCAGAAAGTAAGGTCTTAATGAGAAGGCTAATGACCTACCTTCCCAATCCACAACTAAGCCAGGCCCCTACATGGCTAATTATAGATTGGCCTACCTGACTGGTAAACCAGTATGGGAAGGCTGTCAATTTGTTGTGGGAGGTGGGGTGGATAACTGTGAGATGGCACATGCACTATGTTGTGTAAGTCGAGGAATTGGATGTAGGATGGAGGGGGTGGAGTGACTTCTGGAATTCCACCCTCCTGCCCATGCTTCTGACCCATGACCTTTCTCCTTTCACCCTTTTTCAAACTTATTCTGCAAAATGGGACAATATCCCTGATGACTTTAGTCCCATAATAATGTGAGTTACTCCTAAATGCCTTCTTAAGTCTCTCAGTTCTGAAGAACTGAAGACTGATGGCATGTGCCTGCCTTTCAATGATGTTAATGTAAATTAATAAACAAAAATGGCAATCCATAGAACCCTTAGACTGTAGAAGCAGGCCATTCAGTCCATCGAGTCTCCACCGACCTGCGACTCAGACCGAACCCCTTCCTCATCCCTGTAACCTAGCATTTCCTATGGCCAGTTCACCTAACCTGCCCCTCTTTGGGCTGTGGGAGGAAACCGGAGCATCTGCAGGAAATCCATGCAGACACAGGGAAGAATGTTCAAACTCCACAGAGGCAGTTGCCCGAGGATGGAATCAAACCCGGGTGCCTGGCTCTGTGAGGCAGCAGTGATCACCACTGACCCACCATACGACTTTCAAGCTAAAATTCTATAAAGAGATACAACATAATTTTTTTTTCATAACAAGCTAGAGAGGCAGAGCAAAGCTCACACAAGGGGTCTAAAATAGCAGGAACTTGGATGAAATGACAATCTCTGATGATTTGGCAGTTACCAATATATCTGCTGGTTTTCTTTCTGCTTCACTGTGATGTCTGGCTCAATAACTTCTCAAAGCTCATTTTATCAAAGATTAATCAACCCTTGCTGAAAAGTACTGACTCCACAGCATTGGATTTGTTATTAAAGCTTATACTGATCCAGCATGGTATTAGGTGATGAAAACACAAAATCATACACAGTTATTATTGTAGTCTGTTGTTATTAAGCATGCTATACTCATAGTTGGCATTTTCCAACCTAAAACTGTTGCTATTACAAGCCGAACAAATTGCAGACTAAGATTTTCAGTCTACCTTATTCTGTGGGAATGTTAATGGCATCAATTAAAAAGAAATGCATGATGAAAACCCATGTAAGATAATACTTCTGCTATTGATCCACTGTACACTAAATGCACAATCTCTTTCAGTGTAAAGATATAGAAATTAAATGTTAGAATGGGGAAAGTCTTTATGAATTTCTGCTCTTCTTGGAGACCAATTATACAATGCTATTATCCTGCTGTCTTCCTAAGTGAGTATCCCTTATTACAGCAGTGTCCTGATCATGTTCCATATGGGAGTACAATCTGATAAAAGTCAAAGAAAGGATTTAGAATCCTAGACTTAATCAATGGGCTATTGAATACCAAGACAATGAGAAGGGAATCATAATGAAGTGTTTGATAGAATACTGTGCCCAGTATTGGGCTTCATAGTTTTTTTTAAGTTGGGAGGATGCAGAAGAGATTTACTAAAATGATAACTACGTACGAAAAGTAATTATGCATGTAATTAGGAGGAAAGGCTATAACACTTAAAAAGGAAAAACACAGTAATGAGTCAGGAGGAGGTCGTTCAGCGCCGGGAATGTGTTCAGTTAGATCATGCCTGGTTTGTATCTTGCATCCACCTTCCTGCCTTGGTTCTGTTTCTCATTGCCAAACAAAGAAATTATCAATCTTAGTATTAAAATATTCACTATATCCCAGTTTTGAATTAGCTCTTGGGAAAAGAATTTTTAGATCCCAGTTGTCATTTGTGAAAAAAAAGTGCTTGGGACACCATTCCTGAGTTACTCAGCTTGCGCTTCAAGGTTATGCTCCCTTGTTCTGGAATGAAAAACTAGCCTAATGACAACAATGCAACATAGATGCTTTACTTGAAAAGTTATCTGATTTGCTGATGTCCTTGTAGGAAAGGAAATTTGGCTTCTTTGCCCAGTTTGATTGAAATGTGACACCGGATGTGTAGCAATGCGGTTGCCTCAAGTGCCCTCTGAGCAATCAGGGATGAGCAATAAATGCTGACCTAGCCAGTTATACCCATATCCTTTAAACAGATAAATGAAAATTCTGAGCTCCCCACCTGGGGAAACGTAATCTCTTTCTCTGCCCTATCAATTATTTTAATCATCCTAAACCTCAATTGAATCAGTCCTGAATTTCCAATTTTCCATGGAATTCAAATCTCTGAAGCCCGTTCTCACAATGTAACACTTTTAACCCCAAGTAGAATAGTGTTTCACACATATCAAGTTAAATACATCCTCTTGAAATAAAAGCAAAATATTGCTAGTGCATGAAACCTGAAATCAAAATGAAAAGTGCTGAAAACTGGTTCAGGTAATGTGTGAGTGAAATATGACTATTCTACAAAACAGAGACAAAGAATCATAGAATCCCCATAGTGTGGAACAAGGCCATTCAGCCCATCAAGTCAACACCAATCCTCCGAACAGCATCCAACCCATACCTGCCCCCTGCTCTATCCCTGTACCCCCGCATTTCCCATGACTAGCCTACCTAGTCTGCACTTCCCTGGATACTATGGGCAATTCAACACGGCCAATCTGCCTAACCAATCTGACTTGAAACATTAGTTCAGCTTATCTCTGCTTAGATGTAGATGTGCTATTTTCAACTCTTTCTATTTTTATATCCTTCTTGAGATGTGGGCTAAGAACAGGCATTTATTCTTTCATTGGATGTAAGCATCACCAGCAAGACCAGCATTCGTTGTCCACCCTTAATCGCTCTAGCAAATACAGTATTCCAGATGGGGCCTCACTGAGGGTTTGTTCATGACAAAATTTCACCTCACATTCCAGATGAGGAGCAACTTTCAGCTCCACTTTGTACCAGGCCGTGGTTCTCTGATATCCCTGTGTTTGATGATCTACAATGGCTCTCAGGTTGACAACACCATGATGTGAAAATTCTCATCGATGTTTTCAAAGCGGTAATGAATTGATATCAAGTAATTTGTCTTAGCTGTACTTTATAATGTTGTCAATAAAAAACAAATAAATATGAATTGTAGCATGCTCAGCATTTAAATATTATGGCAGTTTTCACTGGAAATCAGCCAGAATGATTAACTAAATCTATCCTTTGTAATTGCTTAATGGGAGATTCCTGAATTCGCTATCTTTGGGTCCTCTGTGTAATGATTTTTTGCCTGAGTATGGCAGTTACTGTACTTCTTAAACAGATTATGATATAGAAAGCATACTTTAAGGATATTTGGTAATTAGCATGAAAATATCTGCCAACTTTTATACCAAGGCAGACAAATTGACTTCATATTTTTGAAACTGTCAGCCAGCCATGCAGAACTTATCAATGTATATGTTACTGATCTCTTTATACATTGTTTTATATTTGTAAAGACTTTTCAGAGGTTTTCTATTTATCTGTCATTTAAAAAAATTGTTTGATTGAATTCTCTGTGAGTGTAAGTGAAATTTGTTGAAGCACTAGCTTTCTAACCTGACAAGGTACTTTGTACATCAGTCCAACTTTCTGTTCTTAATAATTGACCCCAGAACTGATGCACAGAAATATATTGCTTCCAGTAATTTAAGTAGGAAATATAGTCTAAGAATTAGAACCAAGCCATTCAGGAGATATGTTAGAAAGTTCTTCTACACACAAAGGGTAGTGGAGGTTTGGAATTCTCTTCCTCAAACAGTGGTTGATACTAATTCAATTGTTACATCTAAATTTTTTCATTAAGCAAGTGCATCAAGGCATATAGATCCAAGGCAAGCAGATGGTGTTAGGCCATAGATCAGCCATCATCTCATTGAATGGCAGGCTTGATGGGCTGAATGGCCTGTTCAGCTTTTAAACAATCCAGCCCTGTTCTACAGTTATCAACACATCTCATTTCAGCAACTTCACAGAAACACAGATTTGTTGCAGCACAAAAGGAGGCCATTCAACCCATCATGTATAATTTGACTCTCCAAATGAGCTTTTTAGTTAATTCTTTTCTCCAGCTTTCACCAAATACACTCCTTCTTTTCAGATAATGTTCTAACTTCCTTTTGAATACTGCAGTTGAGTCTGCCCCATCATACCCTCATGTTAACACTAACGCTGATTACCCACATCACTTTTGCTTGTTTTGCAAATGACTCCAAACCTGAGCCCCTCATTCCCTACCTTTTCCGAAACGAGAATAGATTTTCCCCATTTACTCTATCCAAACCACTCATGATATTGAACACCTCTATCTAGCTTCCTGCCAGCTTCTCTTCTCCAGTGAAAAAAGTTCTAATTTCTCCAATCACTGAAGTTACCCATCCCCGAAACCATTCTCATCAGTTTCTTCTGCACACTGTCCAGCACCTTTACGTTCCTCCTCAGTATGCCACCCGAACTGGGCACAAAAATATTACAATGCATTTTAAAAAATTATTTTCTGTTCTATTCTGGTTATATTTGATGGTAATTGTATGCAAAAAGAACCTTACATTTATACAACACTTCTTTACCACCACAAGACAGCTATAGTCACTTAACAGCCAATGATCCTGGTTGGCCAAACTCTAATAGGAAGAATGTAGTTTACAAAAAAAAAGTTTTATGAACCTGCATGAAACATTGGTTTGAGCTGAACTGAAACATTTGTGTCCACCATACTCTAGGAAGGATGTGAAGACATCATGCGAATGATTCCAGAGATGAAGAACTTCAGTCATGTGGACAGGTTGAAGTAAGTAGGGCTGTATTTTATTCGGGAAGAGAAAATTTCATCAAGGTATTGAACTGGACCAGATGGATGAGATAGTGGAAACTCAATAAGAAATGACAAAGTGTAGACCGAGATAACACAGCAGGCCAAGCAGCATCAGAGGAGTAGGAAGGTTGACGTTTTGGACCTAGACACTTCTTCAGAAATAGGGGAGGGGAAGGAGATTCTAAAATAAATAGGGAGAGAGGGGGACGCAGATCGAAGATGAATAGAAGAGCAGATAGGTGGAGAGGAGACAGACAGGTCAAAGAGGTGGGGGTGGAGCCATTAAAGGTGAGAGTAGGTGGGGAGGTAGGGAGGGGATAGGTCAGTCCAGGGAGGATGGACAAGTCAAGGGGGTGGGATGAGGTTAGTAGGTAGGAGATGGGGGTGGGGCTTGAGACGGGAGGAGGGGATAGATGGGAGGAAGGACAGGTTAGGAAGGCAGGACAAAACTGCTGCATCTCCCAGAGCGAAACATTTCAACTCCCCCTCCCATTCCTCAGACGACATGTCCATCCTGCGTCTCCTGCGGTGCCTCAACGATGCCACCCGAAGATTGCAGGAACAACAACGCATATTCTGCTTGGGAACACTGCAGCCCAGTAGTATCAATGTGGACTTCACAAGCTTCAAAATCTCCGTTCCCCCTGCCGCATCCCAAAGCCAGCCCAGCTTGTCCCCGCCTCCCTAACCTGTCCTCCCTGATTCTCCAGCATCTGCAGTTCCTATTATCTCTAATCCACTTTCGAGCCCTTTGTATTATGAAAATCTAAAACCAATGTCATTTCTTTTTAAAATAAGACAGTCTACCTCTGCTGTCTTTTCTGGTACTGAATTCATGACCTCACTGTTCTCTGAATGAAAATCTTTCAATGCTGCTCTAATTTTTCTGCCAATCATTTCATCTGAGCACTGTGGGACATAAGCTAGGAAGGTATTTTCCTGCTAGATTTTCAGCAATGTTTTCCTCATGATATGGGAGAAGCGTGGTTCAATAGTTAGCACTGCTACGTCACAGCGCCAGGGACCTGGGTCCAATTTCCTCGGGTGACTGTCTGTGTGGAGTTTGCTCATTCTCCCCATGTCTGAGTGGGTTTCCTCCCACAGGGCCAAAGACGATCAGGTTAGGTAGATTAGCCACACTAAATTGCCCATAGTGTCCAGGGTGTACACTAGATGGATTAGCCATAGGAAATGAAGAGTTACAGGGGTACAGTATGAGGATGGATCTGGATGTGATGCTCTTCAGAGGGTTGGTGTAGACTTGTTGGGGCAAATGGCTTGTTTCCCCACTGTGGGGATTATGTGAAGTGTGAACCTAAAACTATTCTTTTGGATCACTTCAACGCCTTCTCTTCCATTCTTTGTATTGTTTTTTTTGTGTGGAACCAATCACTACCAAATAATGGTTTGTTTGAGTACCACCACTCTCCCTCATTTCTGAAGAGAAAACCCTGTTGTTAATGAATATGTCATGGTGAAACATATTTGCTCTTTTGAAAGACTGATTAAAAGAACACCAGAAGATCTCTGTCCCAAAATCCACAAACATGACTGCTCTGGTCGACCCATTGTCTCCACCTGCTCCTGCCCCACTGAACTCATCTCCACCTATCTGGACTCCATTTTCACCCCCTTGGCCCAGGAACTCCCTACCTACATCCGTGACACCACCCACACCCTCCACCTCCTCCAGAACGTCCAATTCCCCGGTCCCCCAACAGCTCATGTTTACCATGGATGTCCAGTCCCTATATACCTGCGTTCCCCTTGCAGATGGCCTAAAGTCCCTCCACTTCTTCCTGGCCAGCAGGCCTGGCCAGTCCCCCTCCACCTGACACCCTCATCCACTTAGCCAAACTCGTTCTCTTTGTCAACAACTTCTCATTCAATTCCTCCCACTTCCTACAAACAAAGGGGGTGGCCATGGATACCCTCATGGGCCCAAGCTGTGCCTGCCTCTTTGTGGAACAGTCCCTCTTCCGCACCTACACCGGCCCCAAATCACACCTCTTCCTCCATTACATTGTTGACTGTTTCGGTGCTGCCTCATGCTCCCAAGAGGAGCTCAAACAGTTCATCCACTTCACCAACACCTTCCACCTCAACCTTAAGTTCACCTGGACCATGTCTAATACCTCTCTCCCCTTCCTGGACCTCTCTGCCTCCATCTCAGGCAACCACCTAGAAGCCGATATCCATTTGAAGCCCACCGACTCCCACAGCTACCTAGAATACACCTCGTCCCACCCACCTTCCTGCAAAAATGCCATCCCCTATTCCCAATTCCTTCGCATCTGCCGCATCTGCTTCCAGGATGAGGGTATTCCACTCCTGTACATCTCAGATGTCCTCGTTTTTCAAGGACCGCAATATCCCCCCCGCAGTGGTTGAAAATGCCCTTGACCATGTCTCCCACATTTCCCACAACTCATCCCTCACACCCCCTCCCTACAATAAAAACCAAAACAGAATCCCCCTCATCCTCGCACACCATCCCCCCAACCTCTGGATCCAACACATCATCTGCTGACACTTCTGCCATCTGCGATCCAACCCCACCACCAAAGACATTCTTCTCTCCCAACCCTTATCTGCCTTCTGGAGGGAGCACTCTCTCTGTGACTAGCCTGTCTGCTCCACACTCACCTCCAGCCCCACCACACCCAGCACTTTTCCCTGTAACCGCAGAAAGTGCTACACCTGCTCCCACACCTCCTCCCTCACCCCCATCCCAGGCCCCAAGAAGACTATCCACATCACGCAGATGTTCACCTGCACATCTGCCAATGTGCTATTCTGTATCCGCTGTACCCGTTGTAGCCTCCTCTGCATCGGGGAAACCAAGCAGAGGCTTGGGGATCACTTTGCAGAACACCTACGCTCGGTTCGCTATAAACAACTGCACCTCCCAGTCGTGAAACATTTCAACTCACCCTCCCATTCCTCAGACGACATATCTGTCCTAGGCCTCCTGCAGTGCCAACAACAATGCTACCTGAAGGTTGCAGGAACAGCAACTCATATTCCGATTGGGAACCCTGCAGCCCAATCGTATCAATGTGGACTTCACAAGCTTCAAAATCTCCCCTCCCCCTGTCGCACCCCAAAACCAGCCCAGCTTGATCCGCCTCCCTAACCTGTTCTTCCTCCCAACTATCCCTTCCTCCCACCTCAAGCCCCACCCCCATCTCCTACCTACTAACCTCATCCCAACCCCTTGACCTGCCCGTCCTCCCTGGACTGACGTATCTCCTCCCTACCTCCCCACCTACACTCACCTTTACTGGCTCTATCCCCGCCTCTTTGACCTGTCTGTCTCCTCTCCACCTATCTTCTCCTCTATCCATCTTCTATCCGCCTCCCCCTCTCTCCCTATTCATTTCAGAACCCCCTTCCCCTCCCCATTTCTGAAGCAGGGTCTAGGCCCAAAACGTAAGCCTTCCTGCTCCTCTAGTGTTGGTCGGCCTGCTGTGTTCATCCAGCTCTACACCTTGTTATCTCTTATTACAAGATTGTACTTCCTGATTAAGCTAAGTGAGAAAGGCTTCAGAGTCAAACGAGTACAATTACCAACTTGGCCACACCAATCTGAATATCAGAGCAACAGACTCCAGAACATTCTACAAGTTATGCCTTCAAGAATAACTTATTAGCCTTTCATTTCCCTCTTTCTTAGAAAGCCAAATTCTGAACATAAATCTACTTTTTTCTTTCTCTTCCTGAAATGCATGTATGGGTTAGGCATATTTAGAAGGCTCAACAGTTATATTTCTATAATACAAACTGTGCATATTAACCAATTGTGTTTTATCAAAGTCTTGTTTTGGTAATACACTAATAATTAAGAAACTTGGGTGATAGAACTTGTTCCTTAAAATTTGACATTGATCTGGTACTGAATTAATCATCATGGCAATTGGAAAAAGTGTTTTTATTTTATGTTGTGACCTGTGGTACAGTGGGATTAGAATGGCAGTCCTCAAACCTCAGTTCTAACTGAGTAATAAACTAAAGTAATAAAACAGATACAATTTCTAATACTGTCAGGTGCAAGGAGTGCTCTTGTGGTGCTGTGGTAGCATCCCCATCTCTCAGCCAGAGGACCAGGGTTCAAGACCTGCTCCAGAGGTCTGTTGTAATATGTTTATTGAAAAAATCTGTCTGTTGCCAGGGATGATACATCCGATCCCACCAGGATCTCAAACTGCACTGTTCTATTCTCCACCCAAGAATAAATTACATCTTTAGATTGTGTGCAGCCCGAAATAGTCTCCAACATTAAACCTTTATGAACCACTATCTCATCAGAAGGACAACAAATGAATGGGAATACCACAGACTGCAGGTACCCTTCAAAGCCACACACCATCCTGATGCGAAACTACCCAA
Source organism: Stegostoma tigrinum (assembly GCF_030684315.1). Lineage (NCBI taxonomy): Eukaryota > Metazoa > Chordata > Chondrichthyes > Orectolobiformes > Stegostomatidae > Stegostoma > Stegostoma tigrinum. The sequence goes on along the minus strand of NC_081356.1, from coordinate 33,702,565 downwards.
TCATTCCTTCACTGTTGCTGTGTCAAAGCCCTGGAACTTAATTCCTTTCAGCATTTTCCTGCCATAGCTCAAACAGACAGCTCATCATCACCTTCTCAAGGGCAATGAGGAATTGTCAATTCATGCTTGACAAACTATTCGGTGAAAAAAATTTTTTTTTTGAAGATTCAATCCTAAATGAAAATAACAAGCCAACAAAAACCATGATGTGCATATTTGTCCCTCTGAAGCATTGGAAATCCAATTTGTTTATAAGTATTCAAGGTCATCGTTTCTCTTTGCATTGCCTGCAAAGCAAGCTCATAAGAAGCAGATTTTGACACGCCAAGTTTAGAGATCAAGCATAGCACTGGTCTATTCACACAATAACTTTTTTTGTTATTCATGCTTGAGCTATTTTTTTTGACAAGTGATGATGTGCAAAGTGTTTCACAGTGGTGAGCTGTGCTGCCAGGTAATTGTAAGTGTGTGAATCTGTGAGGAAGGGACTTGTACCTTACAGATGATGGACAGGCTTTGAATCAGTAAGTGAGTTATTTGCAGCAGAATTCCTTGCCGCTGACCTGGCCTTGTGGCCCCAGTATTTACATGGCTGGTCTAGTCCAATTTCTGGTCGGTTGTAAGCCCCAGTATGTTGTTAGCCTAAATTCAGTGCTGGCAAATGCTGTTAAATGTCAAAGGGAGCTGATTAAGTTCTCCCTTGTTGGAGATGATCATTGCCTGATGCTTGTCTGGTGAGAATGTAACATGCAACTTATTAGCTCAAGGCTGGATGTTGTCCAGGTCTTGCTAAGTACTTTAGCACAGTTTGTTTCAGTATCTGAGGAGTCACAAATGGTGCTGAACACTATGTAATCATGAGCAAACATCCCTGTTTGATGGGGAGAAGGTCATAAATGGAGCAGCTAAAGGTGGTTGGACCTAGAACACTACCCAAAAGAAATCTGCAGTAATATCCAAGGACTGAGATAATATAACTCTGACAACTACAACCGTGACACTGAGACTGAGAGAAGAATTGTCACTTCACAAGCATTTGACTGCCACTTGCTATGTCTAAGCTGAAAACTGAATTTTTGCTTTTCAGAGGCATTTAGATTTGTCTCATGGAGCTGCCAGCCGATTAGTGGCTGCCAGCTCTCATGCCACTAGATCTAACAGGTAGGGTGGCCACTGCTGGTACAGTACCAGGTTGGAAAGGATAAGCGTTTTAAGGGATTGAGGTTTTCATATTGTTTGAGGGTTGGGGCCTGGCATTGTGTGAATGCCAGCTGTGATTACAATTGGACAGAATATCTGATGCCACTTAAGGACCGACATCCTCTGAGGATGGAAACTAACAATACAGGCCATCTGGCATCGGCCTTTCCAGCCAAACGCTGAGGGGTTGAAACCTTGAGGTTCGTAATGATTATAAATTTAACAGCGTCAGTTGGTGATGGTAAGCGGACAACCACTATATCCCTTGGCACAGGTATACAGGTATAACCAGGTTGGGGGCAGGGTTGACTGAGTAACCAGCAGTGCAGATGATCCACTGGATTTATTGTGTACTCCCAACTTTCCAATCTGTTTGCCAGACAGGATAAACCTGGCTTTGAGGGTTACAGAAAATTGAATCAAACTGGGGTTCTTGCCCATTGGCTAAATAAACTTTGGCAGCCTTTTGTAGGGATGAGAAGATTGGGTAGGGCAGTGCATGTATCAATAAGAGGAAGAGCTAGTTCAGTTATTAAGTGGGCATCATGAATCCTACAGGACTGCATGAAAGCCTTGTCTCTCAAATCCCAATATCAGTCTTTGTTGACTCCAGTGGAGAGCTACATGGGGTGGGCTATAAGACTGAGTGAAGTGATGGAACCTTCTAAAGTTGTAATCAAGGTTCCGATGAAGATATAATGAAGAGCCACCAGTAAGAAGCATCAGAGGACATGGGAATCTGCGAAACACACTCCAGAATTTTAAGTGCTTTCCTGAAGACGGTGATGTGGGAGGATAATGTGAGAACCTGAAGGAAAATAAATATAATTTCAAATCTGGAATTTGTAAAAAAAAATCAATTTAGTCCTGAGCTTAATATGATATTTTATCCTTTTGTTCCTTTTGAAAAGCACATTGTTAGCAAAGATTTACCTTAATTTCCATAGCATTTGTACGTACTGAATCCTGTAGTCATTGAACATAGCCTTCATTAAATAGTAATGATGCTCCCAGGCTAAAATTGGCTTTCAGCTTCTGTTTCTATGCTCAGGTCTTGGTTTTCTAAGTGAGGCGTTTTTGTACCATTGACTTCAAATTCACAGCTTGGCAGTCATTAATGACCAGACTGCAAACAAATGGGCATCCACATATTTTATTGTTCTTTCAAGCTGCCATTAGATTTCCAGCTACAAAAGAAGAAAGACAGATCATTTACATAGCATCTAAACAATCTTGGACTGTTCTCAAATGTTTCAGAGTCCAGGAATTGCTCTTGAAAACTTGTCTTTGTTGTATTGTAGGAAAACAGTAATGACAAGTTGCACACAGCAATGTTTGACTGCTAGGAGATACAATACCAGTTAATTCATTTCTGGTGGTGTTGCTAGAGACATAAATGCTTGGCCATGACATGAGGAGAAATTTCTTACTTCTTATAAAATGTACAATGTTTATTTTAATCTCCACTGTAATAGGCAGAGGGGTCTTCAGTTCAATAGCACAATACTCCCTTGGAACTTCATTCAAGCAGATTGTGCATTGAAGCGAGGTTCAAACCCTTGACTTTCTGATTTTAGAGTGTCAACACCGATCTAAATTAGAAGTACAAAAAAGAAATGGGGGATCAGTAGTCATTAGCCTTTATATGAAAGCACTAATGGGAAATAAAATAAAGAGAGGAAAGAAGTTTTCAGCTTCCAGTTCAAGTCATATTTATTTCAAGAGTGCTATAGTAATTGGTAAAAATAGGGCTGCAGGCAGTTCCAGACTTCAGCCGTTGAAATGAAATCAAGTCATTTCTCATTTTATGCATTAAAAAAAAGGATTTGCATGCCAACCTGCTAAGACCAAGTTGCTAACTAGCTTTAGTAATTCTGAGCAACTAATCAACTTAACAGCTTGCATGTAACAGGTATACAATTAGACCTGCATTTCGTGGTCTTCTCTACTTCTACCTTACGAGTTCTGTTACATGGCTGATTGTGAAGGAGACAAAGGGCAAGTGCACTAAATATGCTGTGATTAAAAGACTTGTAATAAATGGGTACTGACTATTTATTATAATTTTATATTCAGATTTGAAAATACAGGCCAATGGAATTTGGATAATCCTGTGAAGTTGTTTTCTTAATACGTCAGACTGTCAATTTGGACAGTGACTTAAATATCTCATTTCTGAGAAGATGTATGATTCTTGTCATGTACCTCAGAGAACCCCTGAACTATTAATGCTTAAAATGTTCATAATATTGGGTTTATGGCAGGCAGGGTAAATGCATCAAAGCAGGTAGTTTAGTTTTAACTCCAATAGGATCAAGATATTAGTTCAGTTTAGAAGAGAACAGTATTTATCTGAGCAGAAGTATCAAGCCTTTTTTCTAGTTCAGGTCAGGGAAACCTGTCATCTCAGCAAAAAATGGTTTCTCCTACACAAAGCTGGTGAGCCAGTGAGGCCTTGGATATAAATTCTCAAGTTGTTGGAACTGAGAAAATCCAGACATAGAGATTCACAACCAGTGGACTCAGAAAGGAATCATAAAATTGTTCAAGAAAAAGAAATTAGAAAGTTGTCTCAACTAAGACTGGAGAGATTTTTCTGGGTTCGAGTCTTTGTATCAGATAATGTTCAGGGGCAGTTTAAAACTTTGATGTTTGTGTTAAGACCTGTTTCAATATATAGCTTTGTTTATTTCTTCTTTTGCATAATAAAATGGTGTTCTGTTATTAAAGAGCTTCCGTAGCCTCATGTAAATATGTTTCAGTGACTAAGCAAAAGTCAAACAACTGCAAAAAGTAAATATATGATCTGTCAGGGCAAAATCCAATGTGACTTTTCCAATATTATCATCAGCTGGGATCATAACAGACTGAATGCAGCAAGATAACAAAGTGTAGAGCTGGATGAACACAGCAGGCCTTTCTAATGAAGGGTCTAGGCCCGAAACATCAGCTTTTCTGCTCCTAAGATGCTGCTTGGCCTGTTGTGTTCATCCAGCTCTACACTTTGTTATCTTGGATTCTCCAGTATCTGCAGTTCCTAATACCTCTGCATGCAGCAAGAGTATGTGGTGAAACAGATTATAGATACTATTTTGAACTGAATTCAATTTATTGTGGATCAATCAGACACTGATCACTTATCCTGGATACCAATCAAAGATCATAAAAGGATTGAAACTTAGACAGAGTTTGTGTAGCCAATGAGTAAAAGGAATTCAAGAACCCTCTTGAAACTACATGATGAGAGCAAGATCATCAAGAAGCAAACATCTGCAGGGAGCGGACTGATCCTAGCCCGATTAGATCCAATTGACTTGTCAATCTAAACAACCTATAAACAGTCTATGTTACTTGGGAAGAGTAGGATGGAGTGGGGTGGGTGATAATTGTAAGTTTTCTGAATTACTCATATTCATTTTAGGCTTTTGCTAATAACAGCAATTAGATTTGCAATTGAATTCTGTCAGCTATGATTCTTATTCGCTTGGATATTACATGTTCAGTTGTCTTTTGTACATCATTCTCTGTTCTGCAACTGAGGCCTTCTTCACCAACTGACATTAATTTTTAATCATGTAATGTCCAAAAGAATGAGAATTACAATTGGTCAGTCCACTTGCAGCCAGACATGAACCACCACTGAAATTTGGTTAAAATGAAACAAAAAACAATTATGCAAATTGCTCATTTGACACAAATATTTAGATTCTTTTTCTCAAATCTTTATCAAAAACAAATTTATTCACATACAAACTGATTCTGAATATTAGTCTACTGCTACAACTGTCCCTTCAAGCATTATGGTAATCAAAAATGAAAGCATGCCGCAAACAGTTTCAGTGATGTTTTCACTACAATTAATAAGCCTGTTAGATCTTCCATCCACAGCTAGAACTCTCATCTGCAAGGTGAGAGTTATGGGCTCAAGTGTCACTCTAGACACTTGAGCACTAAAATCTAGGGTGGCATTGCAGTGCAGTGACTAACTAATGCTGTACAATTATAAATGCTTCCTTTTGGGTGTGATGTTAAATAAAGGTTCCTTCAACTCAACAGATGAATATGAAAATCCAATGGCCCTATTTCGAAGAACTACGGGGGATTTATCATCAGTTATGTGACTGATAGCTATTTCTTGATCAACACAAAAAAAATTAGAAAATTAAATAGTCATTCTGACATTACTCTAAGTGGGAGTTTGCTGTGTAAAGATTGGCTGAAGTGTTTCCTATATTGTAAAAGTACTTCCTGAAAAGTACTTCCTTGACTATAAAACACTTAGGGACATCCTCATATTATGAAGGACACTATTTAAATGCAAGTTGTGGTTTTCTTCTGTGTTCTATTTTTATATGATGTGAAGCATATTTAAAGTAATTATTATAAATAACATGTGTGCAGTTGCAACATGCGCCCAGCAAAGAAGATTCATCCCTGACCACCCAAGATCACTTTAACATGATCTATCTGATTGCCTGCCTCGTGCAAAAATGAAGATAAATTTGGACTTTATCAGCAAATAGAAAAAAGTCTTCGCAGCAAAAATATTTTATCATTAACAATAACCAAAGATGAACAAGTATGCAATTTACAAGGTGTGGGTCCAACACTAAAAAGGTTTTAATACTTAATATGGCATTGTTAAATTAAACCATTATCTTAATACCCTGAACCTCCCCACTCCTTTCAATATACATTACAGCAGATGAAGCAATATTGTTGCTTGTTGACTCTGAACAGTCCTGTGAAAATGTAATTATCAATGAGTGAAAGAATTTTTGATGACATTTCTCATAGTGAATCAGTCAGCAGATATTCTGTTTGGTACAATTTATAATCAAGTTGTAACAATATAGAAAGGGTCATAATTTGATAACTGTGCGAAAGGGGAAGGAGCTACAAAACCAGATCAGATGTAAGGAATCCTGCAGAGATAAAGTCACCTGATTCCCTGAAGCCCATGCACCATTTGTAAGGCCAACGTTAGGAGTATGATGGAATACACCCTGCTTGCCATGATGAATGCAGCTTGATGAATTGGCTGAGATAGCATTCGACCCAACAGCTGACCCTCATATGATTTTCGACCGTACCCATTAACAAAGTGTTCTCCATGTTCTCTATGATGTTGAGGAGTTAAAATTAATGTTAACGTGGCTGAGCCCCACAAATCATTCTGCCTTCTCTAATGTTCAGAATTTGGGAGGAGGGGAGCTGAAGGCCATGGAAACTGCAATCCAGTCACCATAGGATACTCAGCAATCCTAATCACTCTCAGATAACATAGGAGAGACCCTGTGGAGGGATTTAATAAGTGTAGGCAGCAAAAAGGAGAGCACCCATCTGCATTTGCCAGGTGCCAGTGGACACAGTTCACAGGGGTCTTTACTATCTTAGGTTGAACTGCGCTGACACTGCAAAACAGGGCAAATTGAACTCAAATGCTTGTATCACATGCCAATGAGGCAGCAAGGCAAGCCTGTGAAAATTTTGATCCCACAGACAATACCAACACAGAACAACAGGTGATGAGAAGGATAGTCCAGGGCTTGAATGAAAGAGATCCATGAATTATGGCGCCCCAAATCTGACAAGAGAGAAAATGGGCCCAGTAAAAGCCTCAAAACCCAGCCCTTTGAAGAAGAACAAAGAGAGGTGACTGAAACAAGAGGAGTTATCAGAGCCATACACCTCCAAATGTCAGAGATAATGGGAACTGCAGATGCTGGAGAATCCAAGATAATAAAGTGTGAAGCTGGATGAACACAGCAGGCCAAGCAGCATCTCAGGAGCACAAAAGCAGACGTTTCGGGCCTAAAACCTTCATCAGAGAGCTGATGAAGGGTTGAGGCCCGAAACGTCAGCTTTTGTGCTCCTGAGATGCTGTTTGGCCTGCTGTGTTCATCCAGCTTCACGCTTTATTACCTCCAAACGTCCATCTGGCATCGAGAGATAGGGGTCAGCAGTTGGGGAGGTCCCAGGCAGCAGCAGCTACCATAAGGGAAATGCTATAATTATGGTGCCCAGGTCACTTTGCAAGGGACTGCAGTTTATCCCCAAAGTTAGTGCCATCACAGGAGCCAAGACCTTTGTCTAGAGGAGACAGGGTCTATAGAATTAAACTGGGAAACATAGTCTGTTATCACCCGACAGAGTCTGTTCATCTCCCCAGACACACACAGAGCACATTTTAGGCTCCAACCTGATGAGGAAGTGTAATTTATGTTTTGACTCAGCTAATCGATGAGGCTCCAGCAGAGATTGTGACAGGTGCATACACACAGTGAATTCATAGCATGGGCAGATTTTGGATTAGACACATGGAAATGTTGAGGACCCAGCAGCACAGGCAATTAACTCAGAGCACAAGAGTACATTCTTCAGCCACAAACATGACTGGGGTCTAATAGAAAGCAAGATACAGAGAGATGGAATGAACCCAAACCTGAAAGATAAAATACCTTCCCAAACAGACAGAGGGGGATGTGGCCAAGGTCATTAGCAGCTTAATAAAACAAGGGCCCTATAGCCTATACTGTCTATCAAAAACTCGGCAAGGTGGCAAGTTAAGAAACCTGGTGGCTCTTGGACACTTCCCAGGGAAGTAAATAAAACCACCACAATCATGGCAGGGACAATAGTGACTGCTTCTGAAACCATAATGAGGTAGGCTCCTGGCAAAATATTCCACTGTACTGGTCATTCATCATTGACTGTGATTATTGTCTCCACCAACACTGTCAATATAAATTCATCTTCACATTTCAGGACTAGTAATACACATGGGCTTGCTTGTCCAAGGTTTCTCACAATCCTCCATCAATATTTCATTAGAGGCTGGTGAAAGGACTGGAGCCTTTTTCCTGACTGCTTGGTACAGTACTTGGACGATCCCCTCCCGCAGAGACAAGGACAGAACATCTGACACTATTAAAGGACCTATTAACCCTTCTCACCACTCTGGGACCAGAAGTTAACCCCAAGCAGGCACAGATCATGAGGTTCCAGGACTCATACTTGGGATCTGAGACAGCTCAGGGGAAATACAAAAATAGAAGGAAAGCTCAACGAGGCCATAACACATTTGCGCCTCCCGAGGGATGTAAGCTCATTGTGTCCGCTCTTATCTTTAGTGGAGTACCGTTGGAAGCACATTGGTGGTTCACTGCTGAAGCTACCCCACTTTCTGACCTTCTTAAAAGGAATATCCCATGGGAATAGACTAAACAGCATATGGAAGCAGTCGCTGTATTAAAACAGACTCCAGTGCAGGCCTCCCTACTGCAGGGACCTGACATAGAACTTTCCTCCACCTTGGAATTTGCAGCCGCAGATACCACACTGGCAGCTGCACTTCCCAAAGAATGACACAATGAACTTGGCCCAGCCGGCTATGCCTCCTGGACTCTTTCACCAGTAGGGCAGGGATTCTGTACGTATGAAGAACAACTCAAACTGGAATGTAGTTTTATTCTTTGTCCTCACGCTGATAAGGAACTCATCCTACAATTCAAGGATTTACACCTTCCAACCCACCAGTTCTTATGATCAGGTGTCCCACGAGAGGTATCGAACCCTTAACAGGACTGGACTTGACGGACCCCAAGGTCAAGGCCCTCTGTCATGAGATAAATGTGAAATTCTGTTAGAAAGTATCTAGACTGTGCACAAAACAGCTTCCAGCTGAAGGAAAATGCAGCACAAGATGTACTTTGATGGGAAGGTGAACCGGGTAGAGTATGATGTAGGGCAATGAGTGATGTTACAAAATTTCCAGTCAGGAACATTCCTGTCTCACAGATGTTCGGGTTTCCATTCAGTGATGGACAAGGCCAGTTTGTCCATGTACAGAATTTTGCTAGATGCAGAAACAACTGGGTGATACCGCACTAGTCAGTTAAAGGACTAGTTAGCCCGAAACAATAGTCGCCAATTCCCTGTGCTTTCAGAGAAACTTGGAGAAATGGATCTGAACTTGGCCCTGATCCCAGACCAGTCAATGATCTAGATTCAAGCCAAATTCGCAATGCTGATCCAGGACCAGCCCCAGTTACCTATTCAGACCAGGGATTCTGGGCCTGCCCTGGACACTGTCCCTCCTGAGGCCTCAAACTCGGAAACTGAACCACAGCTGGCTCCACTTGTTCTGAACAGTAAGGCCTTGAAATACAGTAGTCCTGAAACATAAGGGATGGTTAGAGTCAGTTTGCCCAAGAAAGTTTTCCATAGGACACTCCAGCCCAGAGACAAAGCCAATCCATTTATGAGGGCAGCCATTCCAAAGGTCCCATTAAGCGTTGGTGGAAGAGCAAGTCCCCAACAGTTGGAGTCCACAAATACCATCTGTGTGTGGTTTGCCCTACTGAAGGCAGGCAAATGTAAGAATGATGTTTTGTGGGACCATCCCAACGAATTCAAGATGTTTGGGTGTAACAACCAGTGTGTTGTGTACAGGATGACAAATGGGAAGTCTGATTATTGCTACATGAACACAGATACCACGGCTGACTGGTGGGGTTTTTCCACAAATGGATGTACAGAAGTGGGATGTTTGGCTACTGGCTCAGAGAAAAGACTAAAAATTGGACAACAATGCTTCAGGATGGTCATAGAGGGAAAGTGATTCTGTACGAAATTAGAAATGAGCTAAACCAGCCAGCAGTGCACCTCAACACAATTGTCTGTGGAATACCTCAGAAGACAAAATGGAGCAGTTTTAAAACACACTGGTAAAACCCCGTACGACAATATTCACCCTGAATTGGTATCGGTGGTGTTAGATATATCCAGAACAAAGGTGACAGAGTGGTTCACTTCCCAACTTCAGAAATTCTCCTTGTGTTTGAGCTATTAGGGTGGAAAACACAGCTGAGGCAACACCCAGGTCAGTGGGATATAATAAGAGAGATATGTGATTTAATTGCCTATGAAATCTGCTTCCACCACGCCAAATCCTAACAACTCTCTGAGAAAAGAAGTTTCTCCTCATCTGACTCCTAGCTCTCTTGTTGGCAATCTTGAAGCTGTGACCTATAGTTACTGTCATAGTAACTAGTAGAAACAGAATGTCTTCTTAACCCTATCGAAATTGTTCATAATTTTGAACACCTCAATAAGGTCATCTCTTCTCTGCTCCAAGGACAACAAGACCAATGTCTCTAACCTTTCCTTGCATCTAAAATCCTTCATTTCTGGTATCATCCTAGTAAATGCCCTTTGAACGCTCACCAGAGCTTTAACATCTTTCATTAATTAGGAAGCCCAGAACAGAATACACCACTCCAAATGGCCTCTGACCAATAATTTATAGGGATATTGCATCACTTCCTTGCTTTTGTACTCTGTGCCTCGATTTATAAGCCCAAGGATCATATAAGCCTTGTTAACAACCATTTGAACTTGTCTAACCACATTCAGAGAGTAATGTACATGAACCCCAAGGTGCAGGCAAGTGACATTAGTTTAGTTTAGGAATATTTGTCATCATAGTCGAGGTGGACCAAAGGGTCAGTTTCTGCACTGTATGACTTAATGCCTTAGCTCTTGTACTCATCTCAACTTTGTACCATCGAGCCTGTAGTGTCTCTCCACATTTCTCGGCATTGAATTTCATCTGCCAGGCGTCTGCTTATTTAGCCAACTTGTCAATGTCCTTTTAAAGTCACTCAGCCTTACCCTTATAATTCACTATTCTCCCTGGTTTAGAATCATCTGCAAATTTAGAGATTTTGCCCTCAGCACCTATCTTCAAATCATTTATATAGATGAAAGAAAAGCAAGGATACCAACACTGATCCCTGGAAAACATTGCTTTCAATTTGTCTCCAATCTGAGTATCTGTACCTGAGCTGTCACAGGAAAAACCAACAGATATTGTTCTTAGTACACCTTAAACACCAAATGTTAAAGCCAAAAAGAAAAATAAATAGGCATCTGGTGCACCAACAACACACAGGAATTGATATCCTGCGGAATGTCTTACTTACTGATGATTGTCTATATGATCATAAATATTACTGAGGTTTTCATTGCAGGAACTCCTGCTATAAGGGAGAGGGATGTTGCGTATTTGTCTAATTTTTGGTGGACTGTCATGACATCATGTGATCAGATTAAAAAATGGCATAATTAGCCATTTAGGCAGGAAGCAGCCTCTCCAAGCTTGCTGCCTGTCACGTAAGCATTTCCATAATAAAGCTCCTGGTTCATCTTGGCACTTATCAATTACATCTGTACCGCCAACTTGCATTTTCCTTAGTACCTGTGTCTCTCTCTTTTTGGGCGGAAAACTGCACTCAGAAAGATGCAACAGGTACTGCACTGTCCAGCATTCAGTTCCTCACACCTTAAATAGAGTGTAGCCTGACTTTGACTGCTGTCCCAAATGGCTTAATAACAATTTTCACACTCTTGGACTAGTATCGGATGCTGTCCTTGATTTACTGTGCCTGGACCACCTGAACAAAGTTGAGCCTCCTTGACTTGTCTGAGGGCCATTCAGCTTTTTATCTTTCCAGACCTTGACAATCTCCTGGACTTTCTATCTGCACTAAACAGCAAGGCACGACAGCAGTAATGTGAGCCTGGCATCTCTGGCTGAGGGGACAAAGCACTAAAAACAAGGCACTGCAACATAGGTATATTGCAAACATTTCAGATAGGGCCACAGAGAGTGAGGATCATAACTGTGAGTGAAAAGTTGGAGATGTAGCTTGATCTAGTCCATGGGCTTGATTCATATCCCCGCATACATAGTGGACTTAGTTCAGCCTTACATTGATCGTTTTCTGTGTAATAGTGAAGTGCAGAAACATGTGGTAAGTAGATCAGAGATGTTCCCAGAGATGTGAGAAATTTAAATGCCAGTGTCCATGTCAAGGGATGTACGTGGCTGGTGTTCATGGAATGTGCCCTGAGAGGCAGATGCCTGGTATCTCCGACAGAGGTTGTTCAGAGCAAGTGGTGAGCTGAATTCATTAGCTATTTTTGTTTCTATTTCAGGTTTTCTCACATCTAGCTTCTGGATGTGAGTTTACTCGCTGAGCTGGAAGGTTAGTTTTCAGATGTTTCGTCACCATTCTAGGTAACATCATCAGTGAGCCTCCGATGAAGAGCTGGTGTTATGTCCCACTTTCTATTTATCTGGTTAGGTTTCCTTGGGTTGGTGATGTCATTTCCTGCATTGGTGATGTCATTTCCTGTTCTTTTTCTCAGGGGGTGGTAGATTGGCTCCAAATCAATGTGTTTGTTGATGGAGTTCCTGTTGGAATGTTATGCTTCGAGGAATTCTCGTGCGTGTCTCTGTTTGGCTTGTCCTAGGATGGATGTGTTGTCCCAATCAAAGTGGTGTCCTTCCTCATCTGTATGTGAGGATACGAGTGATAGTGGGTCATGTCGTTTTGTGGCTAGTTGATGTTCATGTATCCTGGTGGCTAGCTTTCTGCCTGTTTGTCCAATGTAGTGTTTGTCACAGTTCTTGCAAGGTATTTTGCAGATGACGTTCGTTTTGTTTGTTATCTGTATAGAGTCTTTTAAGTTCATTAGCTGCTGTTTTAGTGTGTTGGTGGGTTTGTGGGCTACCCTGATGCCAAGGGGTCCGAGTAGTCTGGCAGTCATTTCGGAAATATCTTTGATGTAGGGGAGAGTGGTTATGGTTTCTGATCCCGTTTTGTCTGTTTGTTTGGGTTTGTTGCTGAGGGATCGGCGGACTGTGTTCATAGGGTACCCATTCTTTTTGAATATGCTGTATAGGTGATTTTCCTCTGCTCTGCTTAGTTCCTCTGTGCTGCAGTGTGTGGTGGCTCATTGGAATAATGTTCTAATGCAGCTTCGTTTGTGGGTGTTGGGATGGTTGCTCCTGTAGTTCAGTATTTGGTCCGTATGTGTTGTTTTCCTGTAGATGCTGGTTTGAAGTTCCCCATTGACTGTTCGTTCTACTGTGACATCTAGGAATGGCAGTTTGTTGTTGTTTTCCTCCTCTTTTGTGAATGTTATGCCAGTAAAGGGCATTATTGATGGTCTTGAATGTTTCCTCTAATTTGTGTTGTTTAGTGATGACAAAGGTGTCATCTACATAGCGGACCCAAAGTTTGGGTTGGATGATTGGCAGAGCTCTCCCCTACATCAAAGAAATTTCCGAAATGACTGCCAGATTACTCGGGCCTCTTGGCATCAGGGTAGCCCACAAACCCACCAACACACTAAAACAGCAGCTAATGAACTTAAACGATCCTATACAGACAAGCAAAATGAACGTCATCTACAAAATACCTTGCAAGAACTGTGACAAATACTACATTGGACAAAGAGGCAGAAAGCTAGCACCAGGATACATGAACATCAACTAGCCACAAAATGACATGACCCACTATCACTCGTATCCTCACATACAGATGAGGAAAGACACCACTTTGATTGGGACAACACATCCATCCTAGGACAAGCCAAACAGAGACACGCACGAGAATTCCTAGAAGCATGGCATTCCAACTGGAAGTCCATCAACAAACACATTGATTTGGAGCCAATCTACCACCCCATGAGAAAAAGAACAGGAAATGGCATCACCAATGCAGGAAATGACATCACCAACCCAAGGAAACCTAACCAGATAAATAGAAAGCGGGACATAACACCAGCGCTTTGTCGGAGGCTCATGATGATGTCACCTAGAATGGTGACAAAACGTCTGAAAACTAACCTTCCAGCTCAGCGAGCAAACTCATATCCAGAACCTCAACCTGAGCTACAAATCTTCTCAAAACTCGCTCACATCTAGCATGTTTGGTGAGTCTGGAAAGATAAAAAGCTGAATATTAATAAGGAAAGTTGAGCCATTAACAAAGTATTTAACAAGCTGTAATTCCCCTCAGTTGGCAACTTGCCACTCATGAAAAGATTTACACGATGGACTGAAATATTCCTGATGTTGAAATTAGCTTGATCAGACGTTTTGTCTGACTCTGCCATAAAACTCTTATAGCTCATGCCACATAAATCCCTATGAGAATATGCCCAGCAATGCAACAGATTTAGAATTGAGCATCCTTTAAAGTGCATAAGGCACCAAGTGCCCTGACTTCATGGGAGCAAGTGTTTACTAGTGTTCAAAAAGAACTCATGTTTCATTCCATGGGAATAACACAGTGAATCCAAAGAGAAGCTTTAAACATAAATCATGATGGCAGCTCTGAAGGCTTCAATGCTGCTTCAATTTAAGTTGCAGGTCAAAATGTGTGAAAGGGAAAAAACAGGGAAGAATTGGAAGAGAAAGTTGAAACAATTCAACAAATCAAACCGGACTAGGTCAGATCGAGATGTCTGGTCAGCATAAGAAGTTGGACCGGAGGTCTCCGTGCTGTCTGACTGTATGACTTTATTTGGCAACAGCTTATGGAATAGGATTGTCCACAGTCAATCCTCTCAATTTGGCTAATTTTGGTTAATATGCTTATACATTTTAACCAGCAAAATTTATCTGCTAATCTGGTTGGTTGGCAAGATCCCAAAGGGGAAACGGAAGAACATCAGGCAGACCAACACCTGGTAACGGTGAAAGAAGGGCACGTCAGATCCGTAAATAAAAGCATAAGGGGAAAGAAGGATGATAACAGTAGACGGAAAAATAGGACCCGTGCAGCATTAATGACCTTTGGATGATTGAACAGTTGAGGGAGAACTTCTAGCAGGCTCTGCAAGGGTAAGTCCCATGTGAGATCAGTGACAAACAGATGCAGACTCGTTCCATGGGCAGAGGCACACCGATATTTCAAATAATCAATTACAGCACTTGACCAAGGTCTGGTTTAAAAATTGTAGGGAGACCCCATGAATGGTCATGAAATGCGTTTGGAGCTTGTGAGGTGGAAAATGTCAGCATTATCCGGGATGGAGTATGTTTAGAGTATTTCGACACCCTTTCGTAGACTGATGAGAAAGAGGGAAAGCTCTGGATAAATGTCAGCAGACAAAAAAAAGTAATTGTGTGCCCCTACCCTGAATTATCAAATGAACATGACTTGTGCGGCTTTTGGGCAAACATTATTTTAAATTGTACTGTAGAGTTCTGAAGCTTGAACACAGACATCACCCGAGCACCGTATGGGGGCGGGGGTTGCGGGAGCATAATGCATCATAACTTCCTGAAGACACTACCCGTATAGAACCTCCACAATGTCATACCTAGAAAACCACACCAGAAGAAAGTAAAGGACTGTAGATACTGGAATTTAAAAACATAAATTTCTGGAAAATCTCAGCAGGGCTGGTAGCATCCATGAAGAGAAAACAGGATTAATGTTTTGGCTCCAGTGACCAGTTCTTGTGTATTGTGTATTTGGAGAAGTGTTGATCAGATATTTTGGCACCTTGATAGCTTGAGAATGAGCTCTTTACACCTTCCAGCAGAGCAATAGTGATGGGTATTGGCATGACCCCATTGGATGATTTTAACCCAGCTCCTGACTCCATTGACCAAAGGCCACAGAACATTCTGAAAGGCCCTGTGTGAGGGGTGATATGAACACACGCCTGGAAGCCAGCTCCTTAGTGAAGATGTGGTGAAGGTTCAGCCTGGCCCAGCGGCAGAGCTCCAACCACTCGGAAAGAAAGAGAGAGGTAAGATCCAAACTGATCTGTGAGACTGCCTTTGTAGAAGAGAGCCTCCTCATGCAGAGGGAAATGATATTCCAACAGCCCAGCTCAAACACTTGGATTGATTAATATCCTTTCTCAGATGGATAGAACTAGATAGAGATTAAATGTTCTGGGAATTTGGGAAATGCTTACATAGTGTTTTAATTAGGAATATTTTGTTGATAAAATCAAGTTGAAATACAAAACAAAGTCTGATCCCTTTGTTCACCTCACCAACAGGAACACTAGGATTAAACTGTTTTTAATACATAAACTGATCAAAGCTTGCAAAGCATGGATAAGGAGATAACAAAGTGTGGAGCTGGATGAACACAGCAGGCCAAGCAGTATCAGAGGAGCCGGAAAGCTGACGTTTCAGGCCTAGACCCTTCTTCAGAAAAATATGCAAAGTTCTGTTCTGCAGATCAAGAAATTGATGATTCTGTGAAAACAGCCCTAAAAATGTTGCTTGCGATATTTACACACCCTGTCTTTCCCTATACGATCATGAAGATCTAAAGAGATCTGGAAGGTCCCTGATGACCAGCTCATGATACAAATTAACTTCTAAGATTAACAGACTCCAATTCATGTCATATAGATATTAACCCCAAGAATCTATTGCCCAGTTTGTCAGATGACACAGCCGAAAAGGACATGAGTGTGACTTTTGTAAAGGGGAAGAAAGAGGTTCATTGAGATAGCCATCACCTCTACAAAAATGTAAGCCTTTTGAAAGATTTTTTGGGCAAGAAAAATGAGCCATACCATTGATGCATGAACAAGTATGAAGCTATAGCAGAAATGACCAAAAAAATTACATTTTTTAGATGTATAATAACTACAGCCAGCAAAGGACACCAATTCAACAAGATTTGTAACAGATAGAATTTGTTGTGTCTACCTAGACACTGTTCTGATTGCCTTGACATCTGTAAAGCATGTGGCACTGAAGATATCGGGCACATATGAGCAGAAAATTTCATTCCAAAGGCCAGGCTAAACCCCCGAAAAAAATACAGGTGACCTACAAGATGATGCAACTCCATAACATCAGTAGAATTAGTGTTAAGGAGGTGCACAAATACAAACACGATGAGGTCCAGAGCTAATAAAGTGAAAGTCTTATTTCAGAAGATGGCCAAGCTTTCCATAATTATTCTCAGACACTCTGATGGTGTCAGGCAATCAAAAGGTTTTATAATTATCTACTATCATATGCCCTAAAAGCACAACACTCTCAAAATGCCAAAGTTGATATAGGAACATATTCTTATATATTACAGTAATGCTTCCTGAAAAATGTGTACGCCTGCAACTGGCAGAACATGTGATCAATACTATCAAATCAATGATAATTAATTGTTGAGCAATAAAACCATATATCCAAATTATGTTGATGATTTTTTGTGCAACACCAACAGAGAATGTGTGCATACAGAACAGATTATCATCCTCGGTGCAACCCATGCTTGGATAGCAATTGTCTAACTATTTTACGCCTCAGTGTGGTAGCACACTGGAAATCAAACCCCGCTGTTCCTGGAATCATCACAAAAGTTAAAGATTTCTAAAAGTGCACAGAATTCCACAATTTGACAGTCTTTCAGAATTAGTTTGACAAAACATTGGCCAGGTTTTCTGTACTTAACAAGTCTATTATTTATCATAAATAAACATATTCTAAATACAGATAAACAATTATGAAACAATGACATACCACACTTGCAGTTAAAACTCTAACTCACATACAAAACTCTTCCTACCCACATGAACAGACAGACACAAAACAACCATTGTGTTATGGGCAGAGTGAAGGACTGGTAAGGCAGTTCTGTGATGTGTGTTGACAGGGTTTGCTGAGATTATTCATTTGCTGGTTGAAACACTGCTTCTCCTGGTACTTTATTTTGTTTGCAGGAGGCACAGGATGACTGATTCAGAATTATAAACATCTCCAATGTCATTATTAATTCACAGTTTACAGAAATCCATCATAGGAAATAAGCTGTCTTCAGGCGCAAGATGATTTTTACCGTTCACTGAAAACAGCCCCTTCCCTTCCATTGGCCTGATGGTTTCTAATTGAACATTCATCACCCAGGCTATTCAGTTACCTGTGAGCTAATCACATAGTTTTTTTAGTAGGCAGGAGGCCTCTAGTCATTGATTACTAGTCGCCATACCACAGATCAATCAGCTACTTATTGCTAACCATATCTCCATTCGTACACTGTCTCCTAGCTCCAACTTGTCTATATCCAGCATTTTTCCACTGCCGGAGCCAATATCTGTATAAACAGCACGTATAATGAGTGTCAGGTAACATACCTTTAAAAAGTGAAAGCAACCCTTTGGCTTTTAAACCAGCTCTTTCCCCATTTCAGTCAACAATCAAAAATACAGAAATATAAAAGATGTGTTCTTTACACCACTTAATACTCAGGATAGACAAATTTCATTCCAGTGGCAGCAGTGTGGTGAAGGTGACTCGTTCCTGGCCACCAGGCCTATGGCCTATGGTGGAGCACTTAATAACTAGGACTGTAAAGTTGAACATTTTCTTTTTTTTCACTTTTCTGCCTTTATATTTGATGTTTTGATTTACTTTTCTGTGTTTTAAGACAGTGGCAATACTATACAAAATACATGTGGCAATTAAATAAATAAAGACTTCTCCAAAGACAAAGAAGAATGAAAGACATACACAATGAGTAAGTAGGTAGAGAACAACCAAAACTATACAGTGAGTAAGAAGTGCAAGTTTGAAATGCAACTACTTAGTTTTCAGCAATATTTCTATATTAGTCCAGCAGCCCAGATCATACAATATTATTCCCCTACCTGGTGTAAAGCATGAAGGATGTGTTCAAATTATTCATGAATAGGTCTTGCAAAATTAAATGAGGGTTAACCCTATCACAGCTCTCCGGACAATATATCAATGCTATTGCAAGGTAAGTGGTAGCTTGTCAAAACCACTGCTTGTGACATGTTAGGAACACTTCAACTATAATTTGACTTGTCCAATCTTCAACCTCAACCTTCAATTAAAATCATTCTTTGAGACATCGCAAACTGAGAAAATATGATCTGAAGAAAGGTCACTAGACTCAAAACATTAACTCTGATTTCTCTGCCAGACCTGCTGAGATTTTCTAGTAATTTCTGTTTTTGTTTCTGATTTCCAGCATCTGCAGTTCTTTCAGTCTTTTTTTTAAAACAAAGTATGATTCTGGAGGAAAATTTTATCTTTCTCTTACCACTTTAGATGGCATTGTGACATTCAATTTCACAAACCTTATCTCCACAAAATTGCACAGAAATCAACATAGTGCCTGCAAAGCTGTTTAGAATTACAATACATTGCAAGTCATTTAACTGGTTCAGCTGTTCATTTTATTGCTAAACAATTCTGACTACCATACTCAAACGTGGTATTTGGATTGCTGATTTATGAACTGACATTCGAGAAGTTCGATCAATGTGCAGTGCATTTTTAGGAGTGCACCAATGCTGATTTAGGAATGTAAAACTCAAGCCAGTCAGGTGAGCATGCCACAGAAATATGTGCATTTCTAGCATTCCAAATGTTATATTCTGAAACCGATCCTCCATAGAAATATTGTATATTTTATCTGTTTTGGTACAGCTTGATAAACATTGACATTGTGGATTACATAAGACGAATAAGTAGAGGGCTGTATGACGTACATTTAGAATGCATGATGGTTGCCAAGGTTTGATTCCTCTGAGACACATTAGCTAATAACAATGTCAAGGCTAAAAATACACCAACAACTTTTCTTTAAAATGGATCCAAGGTATTAGACCTTCTGGGAATGAATCATCTTTTGGGGAAAGCACTTTGTGCTGTTAATAACTGACATCTTACAGCAAGCTGCTGTAAGCATATCTGTCTAATTCTGCAGTTTGGCTAAAGTCAATAATCTTCAGCTTGGTAATTAAAATCTGTATGACCCTTACAAGACATTATGTTCTTCACAGCTAATGACTGTTTATTTACCAGCAGGCTCTGAGCTGATTGAAAGTTATTTGCTTGTCATGTTCTTGCATGATGAAGGTCTATAATCTTCCAACTACAATTGCAGTGAGAGATATAATTGAATGGAAAAGATACTTCAGGGAAATTTTTCTCAATGGTATTTTGCTATGCTGGGATCACATTCAGCAAGAATTGATTGAGTGTTCTCTGGTCACAATGTCATCTCTTTCAATTGAGGAGACTAAATGGTGATTGGGTGATCAATTTGCTGAACTCCTCCATTCAGTCTGCAAGTGTGGCCCCAAGCTTCAAGTCATGTCATATTTTAATTGCCTGTCTGATGCCCACTCTAAACTTTCTGTCTTTGTTCTCCCCGTAGTGTTACAATAATGATCAGCATATGCTCAAATAACAATGGCTGGGAGTATTCCCTTGTTTCGTTTACCTAAATGGTCTGGTGTCTTTGAGCCCTAGACAATGCCTGAAAGATTGGCAGAAAAACTTAAATCAGACATTTAAATAGTCACCCAGTGGTCTTCTAACATAATCACTTCCTGAGGCAGAGATGTCCAGTGCAGTTAGCCACTCAAACACCGTGAGGAGCTGTCCAGTTTCAGAGGTCCAGGCTTCTCATTGAAAACCAGATACGCTCGGAAAGTAAATGCAAGTTTGAGTGGTGCGGTGAAATCACAAAGTGGGGTAGTGGGCTGGAATCAGAGGCAAAGGCAGGGATGGGACTTTCAATGGTGACATCCCTTGCCTCCATTCATGATTCCATTTACTTCCAGACTGGTGCAAATCAAGATTCACCAGAGCCCTGCCCAACCCAGCAGGACTGCCTTACCATTTTAATCATCAATAAGGCTACCATTCTATTACTTTCCAGAAACATCATTCATCAGACCTCTGACAAGTTGAGGCACTAGGGAGATAATTAATCAAACTGTAAAGGTCCTTAACTGGGGATTGGTCATAAAGGTTAACTGAGAGTTTTTCTACTCAAATATTTTCTATAACATTTACTCACAGGATTTGGGCATCTTTGTCTCAGTTAGCATTTATTGCCCATCCTTAATTGCACTTGAGAAATTGACGGTGAACTACCTTCTTGAACTGCTGCAATCCATGAAGTTTAGGGACGCCCACGGAGCTGTGAGGAAAGGAATTCCAAGACTGTTACCCAGCAACACTGAAGAAACAGTGAGTGGGTTAGACGGAAACTCGCAGGTGGTGGTGTTCCATATATCTACTGCCCTTGTCCTTCCAGATGTTAGTAGCCATGAGTTTGGAAGATGCTGCCTAATGAGCCTTGATGAATTTCTGTGTTATATCTTGTAGGTGGTACACACCGAGCTGCTGTGTCCACGGCAGATGGAGTGAGTTTTTCTTGATGTGGTGCTAATGAAGTGTGTTAATTTGTACTAGATGGTGTTGAGCTTGGTGAGTTTTTTTAGCGTTCAACTCATCTAGGTCAGTGGAGAGTATTCTTATAGATTTGAACTTTATGGTTGGTGTGCATACTTTGAAGAGTAAGGACGGAGTCACTTGGTGCAGAACTCCCAGCCAATGAGCTGCTCAAGTAGTCACAGTATTTTGATGGCTGAATCAGATAGTTTCTAGTCAATGCTAGCCTTCAGAATGTTGATATTGGGGTGTTTAACAATAGCAATGCCACTGAACATCCAGGTAAGATGATTAGATTCTTAAGCTTGAGCTTAATTGTTGTAGTGGTGAGAAGGAAGCATGTATTGCCCTGATGCCAACCCATCTGATTACTTGCCCTTCCTACCACCTTCTGTGCTATCCCCAAGAATGTGGATTAACCACACGTTTCATTATTCGACAAGAGACTTTTGAATCTTTCAACTTAGGACTACTTCAGCAACTTCAGATCTGCTGCTGCCATTCATATCGTGCCCATAATTTGTTACTCTCCCTGCCATTCCCTTTTGCCTTGCAGTGCTATTCATTTTTTTTTATCTCTCATGCCTTCCATTTCATAACAGATCTTTCAATTCCTCCTCTATCCATCTACATTACCTTGACTCAGCATTTGTTTCATAGTAGGAACTGTAGATGCTGGAGAATCTGAGGTAACAAGGTGTAGAGCTGGCTGAACACAGCAGGCCAAGCAGCGTCAGAGGAACAGGAAGCTGACATTTCAGGCCGAGACCCTAAAGTCTGTTAACTAGTTAACTTCTTCTGTGCCTGATGAAAGGTCAGCCACCAAAATGTGAAATCTGTTTCCCTCATCCCTCAGCTTGAAACATTTTACATTGTATATTGTTGGAAGTAGCTTGAATGTATCTCTTTGACCAATATGGTTTAAAATGTAATAAGATTCTGAGGAATGACAAAGGAGAAGTGATTTAATTAATTGCTAATCTAGTCCTGACAGATGAAGAAAGGGAGTGAAAGAAAAATTGAACTCTGAGAGAATAAAACAAACAGAAATGAGAAATAAGGAAAAAAAAGTCAATTGTGAGTTGAAAAAATTTGGTAAAATTGCCCCAGTTTATAAGAATTTGCAAAATGAAGCAAATGTATTACACTTGGAATAACTGATGACTTCAGACTAATGGCTCCTTTACGATTTAGTTTTCAAAACGCAAATAAATTGAAGACTTAGATGGAGGAATTGAAGGTTGTGGATGTTTTTGTGAGCTTTGACAAAATTCACATTCACGATTGGCTCAAGTGCTCAACAAAAATAAATGCGAGTCTCATTTCGTTGCCATGATCCTGTAGCAAAACAGAAATGATACAATTGATTGAGTGGTTCAGCTCAGAAACGTAAAACTAGAGAAAAGTTGCAGAATGTGTGCCATTCCTTGTAGTCAGGTGAAAGACCTGCACGAAACAAAAACTAAACAACAAATTCAAGGGCCAAGACTGTGGATGCAAGAAATCGGAATTAAAAGCTAGAATTACTGATAAGCATTCAGGTGATATATGCAAAACGTCATGAATCTGAAACATTAGCCAGAGTCACTGCAATTTTCAGCATGTGTCTGAAGGTGGAGAATTTGATGAAATCATAGAAGAATCCCTCCAGTGTGGAAGGAGGCCATTTGGCCTATTGAGTATACACTGTCCCTCCAAAGAGTGTCCCACACAGATTCAACCTCCCCTCAACCCTATGCCTGCATTTTCCATGGCCAATCCACCTAGCCTGCATATCCCTGGGCACTACAAGGCAATTTAGCATGGCCAAACCACTTAACCTGGACATCTTTAGATTATGGGAGGAAACCAGAAATCACTGTGGAAATCCATGCAGACATAGGGAAAATGTGCAATCTCCACATAGACAGTCGCCCTAAGATGAAATCGAACCCCAAGTCCCTGGCGCTGTGAGGTAGCACTGAGTCACCGTGCCACCCCAAATTATTGTGGAAATACTTGTAGTCTGCATCTGCGTGTAAGCCAGTTAGACTGAAAATCAATATAGCAGCTGATTGGCAGCTGTAGTGGGCTATCTGCCAGAATTACACACCCTGCCTGTAACACCTAGTCCACTGTTCAAGTCTTTATCCACTGGGGTCTCAAATTACATGACAGATAAATGTACAGTCAAATTAGAATCTAAAATAGCTTCACCTTCATTATTAAGTCTTTATTTCTCAGAAAGAATACAATCAACATATTATCTAACTGTTTAACCAGAACGTAGATACTGTACATGTGCAATGAGCTGGCCGAATTTAGTCTGATGAGTTGTAGCCTTCCCTGAGTTCAAACTCAGGATCACTTCTTCATGTGGTTGGTCTCAAATTGTCACTCAATTTGTTTCTAATAATTTTTCTAACACGCCTTCTTTTATATCTTTTGTCTCACCTTGTACAAGACCCTCCCAATTCTGAGCTCATTCATTCACAAGTATTGTAAACAAGAGTACCCTGCATCTGTGGCTCCTCTTATCAATCTTATTTTATCCCGTTTTGCAACGACAGAGACCAACTAACTTTCAGTTATCAGCCACTTGCCTCATCATCAGTGTTACTTCTACCGTTCACAGCAAAATTGGGTATAAAAAAAGTTAGCATGCTTTTCCATTATGTTTGTCAAGCTTCAACTGATATCCATAAGGTTATATCATTGTGAGCTGTTGGTCAAAACTGCTAACTGAAGGGACTCCCTGGACCCCCAGTTCAACAGTGAGGCATTAGCAGAGTGCTGTATGAGAAGGGAAGGGGATTTAGTTAGGATATGTGGGCGAGGTTATCCCTTTGATCTGACATAGATGAATGCAGATTAAGGAATTATACAACATCCCTGTGCATTCCCCCTAGCACTGAACCATTACCTTACCCCTCACCCTCACCGCTGTCCCTCACTCAATAGGTCCATATACTTTATACTGGTTCATACAGACCAGGAAAGACAGTAGATAGAATTTTATAAGGTGCTACATAGATGCGCCATAAATTTGATTTGCTGTCAAAATACTACGGCGTTGATGAATGAAACAGCCGCTGGTGTGCTCAGCTCGACTCCACAAACAGCAAATGAGGCAACTCACCATTTAATCTGTTCTTTGGGCAATGTTGTTTCGAGGAGGAAATTTGATCATAAACACAAGAGACCTCTTGGCTCCTCTCCAATTCATGCCAAAGGATATTTAAAAAAAACCAAAACAGCAACATTAAAGTAACATCTTATTCAAGGATTGCATTGTCAACAGTTGTATTACTTAGCTCACTAATGAAATAGCTGCTTGGATTGTGGGCCTACAGCAAGTCTTGGAAAGGTCACCATTAGCTTACAAATACCATTGCTCCCAGCAGGAAACAACACTTTAAGTCTGAACACATAATAATAACTCCCACTCAGATTTGCATCATCAAGCCATATAGTGGGAATTGGGAAATTTCCTGTCTTAGCCTGACTGCCTCAGGCCAAAGTATCCCCAAGGATGGACTGTCCATTGACAAGGATGAAGCCCAGCTGCCCTTGGGCAAACCAGATGTAGAAAACATCCAGGGACAAGAATGCTGAAAACAGAAAT
The DNA here is from genome assembly GCF_030684315.1 of Stegostoma tigrinum. Lineage (NCBI taxonomy): Eukaryota > Metazoa > Chordata > Chondrichthyes > Orectolobiformes > Stegostomatidae > Stegostoma > Stegostoma tigrinum. The sequence continues at coordinate 33,677,717 of NC_081356.1, read as the reverse complement.
ACCATTCAGCCCGTACTCCTCAGAAGCCTGTAGAGTGTTTTGAAGGTCAGTAATCCAAATATTTTTATTTTTAAAAACTTTATGAGGGTACATAAAAAATACCATGGTTTTTTAAACAAAGGACACTTCACTCAGGACCTGGCACCAATATAGCTGTAAATCTTTACACCTGCATAGAGCTGAAATTGGAGAAATGCACTCTGGGGACTTATAGAGAGACATTAATATGTCTCTTTTCTGGATGAATAAGACAATTGCATTTCTGAATTGAGTCAGCGAGATACAATGACGTGCCTCAGCAGCAACAGCTCATTACGTCCTCTCTCTGTCCTTGCAACTCCTTTCAGTGAAGCATGAAATCCAAAAATCTACCAGAAGTTATACTTACCATTTTTGCAGGGCCCCTGGAAAGGATCTGTTGGAATAGCCCATTGTCCAATTTTAAAAAAATTGGGCCAATGCAATGCTTTTGGGAAGATTGGCCAAGACCAGCAACATGTGTGTGGAGAGCTTCAGAATCGGAACACTTTTTTGGGGTAGTAAGAAGTGCAGGTTCTGGAGTCAGAGATAACACAGTGTGGAGCCGAAGGAACACAGCCGGCCAGGCAGCATCAGAGGAGCAAGAAAATTGACGTCTCGGGTTGGGACCCTTCATCAGAAATGGAGATGGCGAGGAGAGGTCAGAAATGGATAGAGGAGGAATGGAGCTGGGGAGCTTAGATAGAATGGTGATGGGTGAGTGCAGGTAGGGTGGCGGGGAATAGTCAGTTTGTTGGTTGGAACAGATACGTGGGAGAGAAGATGAAGATGTTGTGTCAGGTCAAGGAGGCGGAGATGAGATGGAGGGTTGGTCATGGGATGAGTCCAAGGATGGGGAGATTTCAAAACAGGTAAAATCCATGTTTAGGCCATTGGGCTGGAGGGTCCCAAGGTGGAACTGCTCCTCCAGTTTGTGGGTGGCATCATTGTGAAACTGGAGGAGGCCCAGGATGGACATGTCACTCAGGGGTTGGAAGGGGGAGTTAAAATGGTTCACAACTGGGAGGTGTTGCTTGTCGCATACAGAGCACAGATGCCCTACAAAATGGCCTCCAACTCTCCGCTTGGTCTCACTGATGTGCAGTACGGTGGCTCAGTGGTTAGCACTGCTGCCACACAACACCAGTAACCCTCGTTTGATTCCATCCTGGGGCAACTGTGTGTGTCGAGTTTGCACATTCTTTCCGTGTCTGCGTGGGTTTCCTCTGGGTGCTCTTGTATCCTCCCACTTTCCAAAGATGTGCAGGCAGGTGGATTGGTCATACTAAATTGCCCATAGTGTTCAGGGATGTGTAGATTGGGTGGGTTATAGGGGAATGGGTCTGAGTGGGTGGGATACTCTGAGGGTCAGTGTGGGCTTGTTGGGCTAAAGGGTCTGTTTCCACACTGTAGGGATTCTATGATCTATGAATCTATGATGTGGAGGAGGCCGCAGCAGATGAAGTGGACCAAGTTGACAGATGTGCAGGTGAGCCCATACCTGATGTTGAAAGTTTGTTTTGTGCCTTGAATGGAAGTGAAGGGGGAGGTGTAGGGGGCAGGTGTAGCACTTCTGTGGTTGCAGGGAAAGGTGCCGGTGATAATGGAGTTAATGAGGAGCTGGAACAGATAAGGGAGTCAAGCCCCTTGACTCTCACAGATACCTAGACTATACCTCACGTCACCTACCTTCCTGCAAGAATTCAATCCCCTATTACCAATTCTTCTGCCTCTGCCACATCTGTTCCCAAGACAGGGCATTCTACACCAGCACATCCTGGATGTCCTCCTATTTCAAGGACCACAATGTCCCCCCTCGAGTGATTGAAAATGCCCTCAAATGCATCTCCTCCATCTCCCATACCTCTGCCCTCATATCACCTCCCTCCAACAAAAACAAAAATAAAGACAGATATCACCCTTGTCCTCACATATCACCCCAACAACCTTTGCACCAAAGTATCATTTTCCACCACTTTCACCTCCAACAATCTGACCCCACAACCAAAGATATATTTCCTTCCTCACCCCATCTGCCTTTCATAGGTAATGGGAACTGCAGATGCTGGAGAATTCCAAGAGAATAAAATGTGAGGCTGGATGAACACAGCAGGCCCAGCAGCATCTCAGGAGCACAAAAGCTGATGTTTCGGGCCCAGACCCTTCATCAGAGAGGGGGATGGAGAGAGGGAACTGGAATAAATAGGGAGAGAGGGGGAGGCGGACCGAAGATGGAGAGTAAAGAAGATAGGTGGAGAGGAGAGTATAGCTGGGGAGGTAGGGAGGGGATAGGTCAGTCCAGGGAAGACGGACAGGTCAAGGAGGTGGGATGAGGTTAGTAGGTAGGAGATGGAGGTGCGGCTTGGGGTGGGAGGAAGGGATGGGTGAGAGGAAGAACCGGTTAGGGAGGCAGAGACAGGTTGGACTGGTTTTGGGATGCAGTGGGTGGGGGGGAAGAGCTGGGCTGGTTGTGTGGTGCAGTGGGGGGAGGGGACAAACTGGGCTGGTTGAGGGATGCATTAGGGGAAGGGGAGATTTTGAAACTGGTGAAGTCCACATTGATACCATTAGGCTGCAGGGTTCCCAGGCGGAATATGAGTTGCTGTTCCTGCAACCTTCGGGTGGCATCATTGTGGCAGTGCAGGAGGGACTGCTTTCTCCATGACTCCCTTATCTGCTCCTCATTCCCCACTAACACCACCACACCCGGCACCTTTCCCTGCAACCGCAGGAAATGCTACACCCACCCCTACACCTCCCACCTCACCTCTATTCATGGCAAAGACCAAACCTTCCACATTAGATATAGGTTTACCTGCATATCTGACAACTTGGCCTACTGTACCTGCTGTACTCAACGTGACCTCCTCTACATCGGTGAGACCAAGTGGAGACTCTGAGATCATTTTGTAGAGTATCTGCACTCTGTACACAACAAACAACAATACTTTCCGGTTGCCAACCATTATAATGCCCCGTCCCACTCCCTGGATGACATGTCCATCCTGGGCCTCCTTTAGTGTCACAAAGACACCACCCACAAACTGGAGGAGCAGCACCTCATATTCTGCCTCAGGAGCCTCCAGCCCAATGGCCTAAATGTGGATTTTACCAGTTTCAAAATCTCTCCTACCCCCAGCATCGTCCCGTGACTAACCCCCCCTCTCATCCTTGCCTGCTTGAGCTGACACAGCCTGTCTGCCTTCTCTCCCACCTATCTGCCCCTCCCACCTCACTGACCAATCCCAATCACTGCCTACCTGTACTCATCTATCACCGTCCCACTTACCTTCCTCAGCTCCACCCCTTCCTATCTCTACTTATTTCCCAGCTCCCTTCCCCTCCCCATTTCTGAAGAAGGGCCCCGACCCAAAACGTCAACTTTCCTGATCCTCTGCTGCCTGGCCTGTTGTGCTCCTCCAGCTCCATACTTTGTTAGCTTTTTTGGATCTTTTTTTCCATAATTTTATTCCTGGCTATGAAACATTTTGAAGTACATGACCACCTTTGATACAGGGAGATACTGGTATATATTGATCATAATCTCCTAACTTGTGCAAAAAAGATCAAAAAGCCGGAACGCTGCATTATTTCAATGGAGTTTGCCGTTGCACCTCTGTCAATTAAAGATTACACTTCACCGAATTACTTAAAATTTAACACTTTGTTGTGTTTCATTTTGTTTCATTTCTCCTCAACCATTTGTGTTTATTGGTTTCTTAACAATGTATATATTTGCAAGGTGCAAACTGTTTGTCATTAATCATTATATTTTTATTTAAGTTTGTTTTTAGTAATAAACCTAGTACCTGTTGTTGACAAAAGAAATCTGTCTGACGTGTTTGTCATATTGAACATGACACTGCTTGCAGGGATACATAAAATCATGACGGGGATGGATAAGGTAAGTAGACAAGGTATTTTCCCCGGGGTGGAGAGTCCATAGCTATAGGGCATAGGTTTAAGGTGAGAGGGGACAGATTTAAAAGGGATCTAAGAGGCATTTTTTTCACATAGAGATTGGTGTGGGTAGGGAATGGGCTGCCAGAGTAAGTGGTAGAGGCAAATACAATTATAACATTTAAAAGGCATCTGATGGTTATACGAATAGGAAGGGTTTGCAGAGGTATGGGCAAAATGCTGGCAAATGGGACTAAATTTATCTAGGATATCTGGTTGGCATGGACGAGTTGGACCAAAGAGTCTGTTTCGGTGCTGTACATCTCTATGACTTTATATCACTTGTTGGCTGAAGCTTAAAATTTGTTATGACCAGTTGAGGAGTGGGACGAGAAAGAACTTGATGTGGTGCATTAAAAGCACTGGTAATGATATTTTTTATTTAAGTTTGATAAGTTTCCATGATTTTTTTGTTACAGTGCCCCATCATTGTCTACACTAATATTGATCCTTTAAAAGATTGGAACTGCATTGCTGACTTCTTCAATCTCAATCTTAGAGAGAGCTGAAATTTGGAGGTGAGGCATGGAGTAGACATTTTAAGTAATGTGTAAAACTCCTCTAAATAAATTTCCTGCACTTACAGAAACTATTCTCATCTCTGCATATCTCAGATTAAAAGAAAATGCAACACCCTCAAACTGGTCAGTACATTGGTCACTCATGAATATATTAAAGATTATGAAGAAAGTTGACTTCAGCAGGTTACTCAACAATTATAATTATGTCTATCTTATGGACCAGCATATTAAGTAATTCAGGAGAGCAAACAGCTTACATTATGGCATTAAAGATTCCATTGCATTTTGTTAAGTTTGCTAACATTGAATGATATCTCATCGGAAACTTTATCAGATTAACTTGTCTTTATAAGGAAGCTAACTGTTGTTTTATTCAAGGGTCAGCACTGGCAAAGGTAGTCAAACATCAGGTCTGAACACTGCTGTGTGATCCTGCATTGATTTAATGCCACAATTTCAAATATATTACTTTCTCGAGCGAACATCCATGCTCCGTTAACCATCCAGGAGCTTCACTTATAGCATTGCTTCTGCAGTAAGCCAGGTGACCTTGAATGGGTCTACCTCATTCTGGGAAGGATAGAAATGTGTGCCCAGGGCCAATGTACCTTCATTATACAATGATGACCTTACAACTCAAGTCCCTTCCGTTGTGCTCCACTTACTAACTAGGTGAAAGCTGTCAGTGAAGTTGCCTAAATTCTTGAGACCATGTATGAACTTACTTTTCTCTTATTTGACAGAAACAGATTTTGTCTTGCTGAAAAATACACATGTTCTCGGTCTCACACCTTTTGGACCGATTTTCATGATATGGCAAGTAAAAGGAAAAAAATATTTTTCCAAGAAAGAAAAGTGTACTGATTGGTTAGCAAGTGGACTCTGGTGGAGGCATTGCTTTGAGAAATGAACCGGCAATTGATTGTCATATATTTTGTTGAGTTGAATCAGCTGAAGTGCATATTCAGCCATTTTATTGGAGTGCAAATAATAGCATCTTATGGATTAATATGCAGCTTCCAGCACAAGCAAGTGTTCCACACTGTGAATCCAGCTGATAATCCTAAAATTGGTGTCAGTACAATTTGTCACATATTCAGGATTATTCAGCAAATGTTGTCCAATCACAGAATCACATCTAATGTTGAACAGTGTGAAATGAGTTTTACAAGAGCAGGTTTGATACGATCAATACTTTGGTTCGTCAGACAGCACATCCCTTCAGCTGTTTGCAGAACATGAACCAGCAGTTTTTGGGACATGTTTTTCCATACACTCTAGCATCACGCCAGCACTGAAATTCATTTATTATATTATCTATTAGTGTGACAGGGAAAACACCTTTTTGTCTTGACAACTGATTCTTATTAGTAGTGATATCACTCATGTTGCCACTCCACAGTATTGAAACAGTTGCTTATTCTTTTGAACTATTTTCTTCAGCAGTACTCAAAGTATTTACACCTCAACAGCTACCCGAAAACACGAACGTTTTCTTTTCTTTCTATTGTTGAGGTCATGGCTGAGAACACTGCCCATTGATACATGGGTCATTTGTTCTTGCATGTATTCCATGATCTGTCAAAAGGCAGAGCAAGTTCAAGGGGATGAATAACCCACTCCTGCTCCTAGTTCCTATGTTTATATATATGATCCTTACAGTCCAGCCTGCAGTGTAAGTACAAATCAGAAAGTTGGGGGTATAGTCACATCCAACCTCATCTTCAACCACAGTAACCATTGATTTTTGCATGCGTACCACATTCCAGTTGGGGCAACTGGGTTGAGAGGAGGAGCAAGAGACATTTTTATTTCTTTTTTTCTTCCAAGTGATTTTGCTCATTCCTGTGCTCATGGAAATTGAGAAACACTAAACGAGCTGCATTAGCTCACCACCTTTGCTAATATCAATTAACTCAGCCAATCTTCTAGATTAAAACCTGGGCTTTTCACTGTCATTACATCAATCCACACATTAAGGGTATCTACAGCAATCACTGTGAATCCTAAATGGCTGAACCATTGAAGAGACACTTTAATGGATATCATAAGAACATGAGAATTAAACAATAGAAGTAGTTTGCATCATCAAGATGATTCGCTTAAGATGACCATCTACTTCTACTCCTGAAAATCTCCACATCCCTTATCCCTTTGCCAAAATCTCTTGATTCTCAAATAAACAATTTTGATTTTGAAGGTACTTAGGCCTGAAGTTTTGGAAGAGCGGAGAGGATCTCCAGCTTAGCCAAAGAGGAATCTGAACTCCAATTCCAAAAGTTATGTTCAAGAGAGCAGCTCACCATCACCTTCTCGAGTGCAACTAGGAATGGGAAATAAAATATACTGGCCAGCCAGCAATGTCCACACATCAGAAATGAATTTTTAAAAAGTCCTGCACCTGCAACATTTTCTCCGAGAAGTTGAAGGGTTGTTGAAAGGAATGGGAGATAAGTTGCAGATTACACATTCATTCTGCACAGAAACGCCTGCACTTGTTCTGAGGAAGGGTCACTCAACCCGAAACATTAATGTTGATTTCTGTCCTTGGATGCTGCCAGATCTATTGAGCTTTTCTGGCAATCTCTATTTTTGGTTCTGATTTACAGCATCCACAGTTCTTTTGATTTTCACCTGAATAAAGTGGCTGTTTTGTAACGAATGATATAATTGAAGAAATGTAAATGCAGTAGGTGACACCTTTTCATTTATCTAAACTTCATGGAATTTGACCCATTCTTCTTCGTCCCTCTTCATATAAAAGTCCTTTCTTTCCTGAAATCAAACTAATGAAAGTTTGTTGCACTCCCACGTCTGCAGATCCAGCAAGAGTTCCTAACTTTTATCATCCTATCTCCTTACAAAAAGGATTGATATACTATTCGTCATTCTAATTGCTTGCTGTACCTGCACATTATGTCTAAGTGATTATTCTTCAACCCTGCAGAGAGAAAGGAGGTAGCATTTAACAGCTCCAACTTGGGAGACAGCTGATTGACTATTTTTCTCAATCAGGAAAGTGACAGATTGATCAGTTTGTAATTTAAGAAGTATGTTTTTCGGAAGAAGGGATTAACTAAGACACAGCAAGAATATGTGAAAGTCAGGATTAACATAATAAAGTAATGTAAGTAAGCAAGGTACCACAAAGGAAGTAGAGAAATGTTGCAGCAAGGGAAGTAAGTTTAGGTCTAAGTAAGTAAAACTAAGAAGGTTTAAATTTAAGACATGACAGCATATATTGATCAAGTGGAATGCAAAGCCTGTATTATGTGGGAAGTCAAGGATCCTAACAGGTTCCTGAATAACTCTATGTGGAGGGCATTCTTACAGCTGCAGAAACTGAGTTCCATGTTTCACAACTTAAACATCGCCACACTACGTCTTAAGAGCCGAAGGAAGATATTGGATGACCACCAGGCTGTCCAAGAGAAACAGGCAGGTAGTACAGGAGTTCCGTGTAATCCTGCTCAGCAAATCTGTTTTCCAGTTTGGAAACTGATAGGGATGCTGATTCCTCAGGGGAATCAGGCAGTGCCACATTGGTAGCACTGCAGGCAGCTCAACTGTACAGACAGTGAGGAAAATGAAGAAAGGAGGAGGGAATTCATTAGTTAGAGGAGCAGCCAGGATTTTCTATGGCCATTAATGTGACTTCAGATTGATATGTTACCTCCTTGGTGCCAGAGCCCAGGTTGTCACAAAGTGACTACAGGACATTCTTTGGGGAAAGGGTGAGCAGTAGATGTTGTGATCCATGTTGCTACAAATGTCTTAGGGAGGAAGGAGGATACGGTTCTTCAGCTGTTAACAACAGATCTAGGTGGAAAGTTAACAAACAGGGCCTCAAATGTAGTAATCTCTGGATTACTCCCAGTGCCACATGCACATGAGTACAAAAATAGGAGGATAAGATTGATTAATATGTGACTGGAAAGATGGTTCAGGAAAACAACTTTAGATTCCCAGGATAGTAGGACTGGCGCTGGGGAAGATGGCATCTACACAAGACAGACAGATTGCAGTAGAACAGAGCTGAGACTGAGTTCTTTGCTGGTGTTGTTGAGAAGGCTTTAAACTAACTTTGCAGGATATGGGAACCAAGGGAGAATAAAAGATAAGAGCTAGACTCACAAAATATTTAGAGCGCAAATGGCACTAACAAAGGCTATAGCACTTTGGTACATGATATTAGAGTGAAGAAACTGAGGTCTAAATCAGGGTTGCATGTGGAATTTTTATTTTATGGTGATGACAGAGACCTGGCTCAGAAAACGGCAAACCTCAGTGTTAAATATATATGGGTACAAGGTATTCATGAAAGATAGGAAGGGATGGAAAGCAGGAGGGACATAAGTATTGATTAAGGGGTGGTGTTCAGTGCTGCAAAATGAGTGCGTCTCAGTGGGAAAAAAAAAGCACAGAATCAGTTTGGCTAGAATTAAGAAACAAAAAGTATATAAATTACATTGCTCATCATCTACTAGTAAGGGTGTGGAGGGCAAAATCTGTAAGAAAAATACAGAGTTGCCAACATGACAGTTTAGTTTATGAAAAATCCTATTAGCCAATCATAAACTGTGGTCCTTGTATTGCAAGGGGCAGTGAGGGGCAAATATTCCTGAATTGTGTGTGCGAAATTCCTGCAGTAATATATTTCCAATGCAAGAGGAAAAGACGCACTGTTGAACTCAATTTTTGGAAATAGGCTGGGCCAAGGGGGGAACATTTATTATAAGGTTCAGCATGACGGGTAGAGAATGAATATGCAACAATCCAGAGTGAGAAAAATCAATTGATATAGAGTTGGCTTTAATAAGGCAAAAACAGAACTGGGCAGAATTGACTGAGATGTTTGGTTAACAGAAGACTGGAAAATTGCAAACGTTATGGCCCCTGTTCAAGAAATGTTACATGAGAGGCCCAACAATTCCAGATGAGTCTGTTTAATTTCAGTGGTAGGAAAGCTTTTAGAAACAATTATTTCAGGTAGAATCAGTAGAATAGAACAATAATTTATTGTCACCTGTATTTTCAGGAATGTTCAAGTTACCATTCTCCCATGCTATTTTATATATTATATATAAACTAAAGAAAAACAAATTAAGACAAAGTCCATATTAGTTCAGTCCTCGGCTCCAGGGCCCCTGAAGTCAAGGAAACCTGGCTCAGAAGCTATCACAAGGGCCTATCAGGCCATTGGAATCTGGGACCAGACCACAAAGCCAAAGAAGCCAAAGTGGATTGATTGGAAGAGTCATTACAGATTTTTAAAGAAGCATGGTGTTTTTTGTTGTTTTGAAGAGGTAACAGGCTGAATGAGGGTAATGCCGTTGATGTGGTAGACAGACCTTCAGATGGCATTTGATAAAATGCAATGCAACAGAATTATGAGGAAAGTTATTGGTCATAGAATTAAAAGGGCAATAGCAGCTTGGATACAAAATTGGCTGGGCAGTAGGAAACAAAGTAGAGGTCAATGAATATTTTCTAAGGTTTGGAATAAATTTGTATTTTCTATTTCAAGTGATTTACAAAAAAGGCATTGGTGAAATGAAGAAAATCTTTTTCAGCCAGTGAGTAGTTAGGGTAAGGAATTTACTGCATGGAAATGTTGCAGAGGCAGGTTCAATTGCAGCATTCAAGAGGGCTTTTGATGAATATTTGGATAAAAAATAATTTGCAAGGATATGAGGAAGAGCAGGAGATTGACACTATGCAATGGCTCTCATTTAATGAGCCATTACAGACACGATGGACTGAATAGCCTCCATCTGTGCCACAACACATCTGTGATTCTGTGATGTAGAAATACATGAAAATCATTGCAATCATTGAAAAGCAGAATACCGCTAATGCTGGGAATCTGAAAAAAAATCATAAAATATTGCACATATGAAGTTGATCAGACAACATCTACGGAGAGAGAAACAAAGGAAATATACACGTATGTGAGCATCTGTGAGGATGTTCTTTTTTTATATCAAAATGGTAACTTCACAATGCTTCACATTCAGCTTTGCCATTTTTGTTCTCTGATCACTAATCAAGCAATTATCATTTGCATCCTCTTTAAAGCTCGTGTTTTCTATCTGGCTGTGCATCAAAGGTAAACTTGAAGACATTAAGTGCAGTCATCTCATCTAAATCATTGATATAGATTATAAATAACCGAGGCCCAAGCACATCTTTGTGACATTCCACTAGTTAACCCCTAGAGTCTAAGAATGACCAATTAATTTTTATAATCTGTTTTCTGTCTGCTGACTAATTGTCAATGTGTTAATATTTTACCTTTAATGCCATAAACGCTAATCTCATGGAACAATCTCTTGTGTGACACATTGAAATATCTTTTGAAAATCCCATGAGGTCCCTCCTTATCCACCATTCTGCTTACAAAGTGTGTTTGATTTACTACAAATGATTTTCCTTCAATGAAAATGTGTTGACATTACCTAAACAAATGACAATTTTCTAAGTGCCCTGTTAACACACAGCCTTTGTAATAATTTGCAAAATTTTACCATCTGCTGATGCCAAGACATCTAAGCTTCAATTTTCCACTTTCCTTCTCCCTCCTTTTATAAGCAGAGAGATCACATTTGTTACCTTCCACAGGGATCATTTCTGAATCTTGAGGCTTCTAGAACAACTATGCTAGGGAGTGAGCTTCTTTTATTTAAAAAGTTTTATTTATAATCAAATCAAAAATAAAAGCTACTTGGAGCTACAAGTCAAAATTTCTGCGTTTCTAAATAATGTTTGTGGCAAATTGTCAGGTGTCTCTAGTAGAATGCCTTGTTTATTTATTACATTTGATAAGAATTGAATTTATGGATTAATGGAAAGAAAACAAAATTCAAATAGACCATGCTCTGAACTATCACATGTTGCATCTTTGATTTTGTTTTCTTCATATCTCCAGTGTATTCATGCTCAAATTCTATGCATCAATTTTTATGAATTATGCATAGACTTGTTCTAAATGAAAAATCAAGAATCTCAAACCTTATAAATGCAATGGAAAACAACACATTTCTACTGTGAATAAAATGTAATAAGTAATTTACATGTAAAACAGGAAGAAAGTTTTTACCCTTTGCTTTTTTATGTGATAAACGGTTATTTTTGTTCGAATTTGTCAGTAAAATTATCTTCAAATGAATTCAAACTTAAGATGCATGAATAAGGACTAATTTTTCACCATTGATTCTTTATAATGAAAATAGCTTCTAACAGCACATTCAGGTTCATTTATCATCTCAGCTATATTAGACACGATAATGGTCACAATTATAAAACCTGTTTGTCAAACCAAAAGAAAATGTATAACCATTGTGCAGCATGATATAGCTGTATCAGACCATCAGGTTTATTTGGAGTACGATAATGTTGCTTATTAAAAATAGATTGCAGCATAATGATTAATCTTTTATCCCCACAATAGATACACTGCTCTTACTTTCATTGACTGAATGTACGTTATGTTTACTTCAATATCATACAATCCAACTGGAAAAAAGCTAGCAACCACATTTGACATGTTAAAGAGTCACGCACAACTCCAGTAACAGATTGTCAGCAGAATGTGTCAACTGCTGGTATTTAATTTCTCAAGGTGCACATTTTTTCTTTATTAATATTAATTTCCTGACTTTATACACTGTCATTGTGCTCTTGGTTCCTTGTAATTTCTGGTATATGCCTAGCTTTTTATTTATACATGTTTAGCTGGATGCTTTGCAAGATCTAGCCTACTGCGGGAAAGAAGATACAGGATTTTGTATTTACATTTCTTGCTGGCTTGTATTAAGATTTAGACACTTGTATGAAGGATTTTTACTCAGACATCATTTCATCTTATAAATTAATAAAATAAAGATTTCCCAAGATAAATGATTTGACATCCATCACATTCCCTCTAGAACTGGTTTGTAATTTTTTTTGGCCCCCACTCCTGAATATTAGCTTTTTTTTCCTACAAATTACAAACATTCAGGCAATTTTTATTTTCAAAATGAGTTACAATACTGTGAATAAATAAATGCCTTGCATGTTTGCGTGAAAATTTTCTCTATATCTCTAACAGACTTAGATTATAGGTCAAGCACCTGGACCTGGAAATTGGATGGCATAGAACAAAATTGAATCTGGCATCAAATATAGTTGTAACATAATCCCATTATTGTGCTCAACCATGTCCAGATACACAAAATATCTTTCAGCAGTCGAACATGGATAAATAAATTAATGAATCTCTTTGATTTTTTGAAATTTTTACAATTAAGTAAGCTCAATATTTCTAATATGCATTGATCAAGCACACTTTGTCGCTGATTCATTTTAGAATGATGAGTATTATTGAGACCAAAACCCCAGGAGTAAGATTGCTCCTTTAAAAAAAACACAATGCCAACTTGTTTACTATTCTGTACCATTCTCCCCTTTCCTATCTCATGACTGCAAGTCATCAAACTTGAAGTGTTAACTCTTTTTCTCTGCCCACAGATGCTGCCAGATGCACTGGGCTTCTTTACCACTTTCAGTTGTTATTTAAGAGTTCAAGCACCTGCAGTATTTTGCTTTTATTACCTTCCCATTGCAACTAGTGGGTTTATAGCATGTTGATACATCCTAATCTTCCCCAATTTGTCTTAGTTCTGCCATCTGTCACAAGTAATGAGATTGTACCCATGTTCAACTTGATACTTGGTATTGGAGTGAGCAGGATAGTGCCATTTGACCTGTTTCTGTTTTGCAAATAATATTTATATAATCTTAAAATTAATTAAATGAAAACAACAACTGATTACAAGTCCACTTATGTTTGGAATGAGGTTATTGTGCAATACAATATGAATGTAGAATACACCCTGTGAAACTAATTTACCAATTATTTTAACAGATTTTTAAATCAATTTATTTGAAATGCTTTAACGCTCCTGTTAAAATAATGGAGGGTAAAATGTGATATAAATATGCTGAGCAATTCAAACATTAATATTCCACAACACTGTTGTGATACATTTCATTTTTAAGAGAGTGCTAGATCAAATAGGCAACGTTTTAAAACTAAAACTACTGTCTCATTTCAAATGCAATTGGTCCCCATCTTGCTGCGAAATTGACGACAATTTAAATTGAAAAGCACCTCGGAATCTGTGGCAAGGAAACAAAACTCTGAATTGTACATGCCATCACAAGTTTTTGCACTATTTGTGTTGCCCTGCCACTGGCATTATGAAAACTGCATTGTTTACCCACCTGCTCCAATATGTTTAAGAACTATCCAGGTTTGCACTTTGAACTCAAATGAAACTCTAAAGATTGGAGTTGTTACTTAAATATGTTAGTACCCTCTAATAAATGTGACCATTGCTTTATAGCAATAGTTAATACAACACCAATCAACCTTATCAATGCAGAAGGGTAATAATTTTAATTAATTTACTTTCATTTCTGTGTGTAATATGTTCTTCTTCGAGATTTAAACATACATTATGTATATATTCCTACTTTTCCTTTATGTCTCCTTTTTTCCCTTTGTATTTTTACCCAATTTTTCTCCTTTGTTCTTTGTCTTTCTGTGCTAGATGTGACTTGAATTCCCCCCATTTCTCAGTCACCCACCACTTTCTTTCCAAATCTTTAAATCTCATTGATGAAAGAGTTAGACGGTTGGTGCATCACTCAGTAAGGTCCTATCCTATCACCCTCGCCATATAGTTATTAGTTTGTACCTCTAGCAAGTTTCAAAGTAAACGATTTGAGCTGAAAGATGAGAGGAAAAAAAATTGCAATTCTCAATCCAGCAACATAAGGTGAACAATTTTTGTTTCCTTGCCTGAGGAAGAAAACTAACGTGCTGTAGTGTGAGTGAGGTGAAATTCCTGGAATGAGCGAGTTTTCTTATGTGGAAAATGTGTTTATATGCTGCAGGGACAATAGATTGAAGCTTCATGTGGTACGTGCTAAAAGTCTGTTATTTTCCCAGCAGGGAAGTCCAGAAGCAAGAGGTCACAGTCTCAAAATAAGCAGTCAGCCGTTTCAGACTGAGGTGAGGTGAAACATCTTCGCTCAGATAGTTGAGAATCTTTGAAATTCTCCACCCCACAGAGCTGCAGGTGGTCAGGCAATGAACAAATTCATGACTGACGTCTGTAGATTTTTGGAATATATGGGATCAAGTGATACCGCAGCATTGAATGGAAGATACAGCTAACGTATAAAATTACTCATTACATTGTTGTACGGCAAAGCAAAGGAAGAGGGTGTATGCTCACACCCTTTTCTGTTTCATTTGTTCCTAAAAAAGCTTATTTAATCATGTGTTGTTATTAAGGTAGAAGATGGAAGGTTATGGTTTTTAAGCAAACTTATATTGCTATAAAATATCACATTACTCTAATAAATTTATTTCATTGCCATCTCTACCATAATTTTCAGGGTCAGTTATTAAGATATATTTGGAATATAGAAATTTCTTTGATCAAGAATGTCCTTAGTTTCAACCAAACCACTATATTTACCAAGATAATGCTGTGTCGTGTCTCTTGATTAATATGTCATTGCACCTTTAAAAGACAGCTTCATAATACCACCACTATTTCAGAAAATGTGACCCGAAACTCTAAGTGTTTTCATACTCCATCTTACTTGGGATCAACAGAAGCATGACATGCTAGATGAAACATGCTGTTCTTAGTAACTTAATAGCTTAAATTTAGCCCAGGCACTAATATGCCTTAGAATGTAAAGTTTGTATACCATAGTAGGCTATAATAAACATTTGTTGGATTCTTCAATACCATATTATCTGTGCATAGTTGCTTATAGTATGAGAATAAGTTCTTCACTGCTGCGCCATTCAAAACCCACACTGCAAGGCTCTGACCTTCTGAAGAAATTCAACTGCAATTTTTCATGTATTAGATGTCAATGACTGCAATCTTCGAGAAAAAGCTCATACCTTATATTAGATACCACAAATTGCCTTAAAGTAAACATTATCTGATCTAACAAAACCAGCTTGTATTGATTTAACACCATTAAGCACTAAGACGGCATGACAATAACAACCCAAGTCTGATACCATGAAACTTAATCCTATCTTAGAAAAGATGACCAAAGCAAGTTCAAAGAGATATGTTTTAATGAGTGACTGTTAAGAGAAAAGTGGAGCATAAGGTTGTAAAGAAGGAGCTATGAACTTTAGGGCTTTACCAGGTGAAAACATATTGCCAACTCACAGATGCACAGAAGGCCTGGACTGGAGGAGTATCGACAGCTCATAACCCTAATGCTTATAAAGATGATCACAGAACATAGGAAGAATGTGAGGTGATTGGGTAACTTGGAAATGAGAATTAGAAAGTTGAAATGTAAATGTTACCAACCAGAAGCCAGTGTAGTATTTGAGCGCAAGAGTGCCAAAAGAACTGTAGTTACTGTGTTCAGAATATGAACAGCAGAATTCTAGATTCAGTCAATTTTTTAGAGGATGAAAATTAAGAGGCTTGCCTCCATGGAATTGAATAGTCAAGTTTAGAGGCAACAAAGGTGAGATAGCAACAAATGAGCTGAGGCAGATTAGACAATGGCCATATTATCAAGTTGCAAGTAGATGATGATGATGATGACTGGGTAACATGGAATCAGAAATTCACCTTGGGATCAAATATTGTGCCAGACTGTGAAATTGGCAATCAAATAGATCTTTGCAGCCTCTTTCACAAGTAGCATTTACAAGATTTATCAGTTCATGCAGTTTTTGGAAAGTAATGCTACATTATTAAAAATTAGCAAGATGAATTAGAATCTGATTTAAGTTTTAATTGCAACCCGATCATGTGGAGTTACTGCTGTTCTTGCCTTTGTCCATGATTTGTATTATTATTTTGGTTTCAGTGTGTTTTCAGCTAACTATTTACTGTATATTTTCATTCACAAATACTTCAATACACCATTTAACAGGTGTCTTCTTATTTTAATTCCACATAGCTGACCCCTTGTTCTTCAACCTTGATCCCAAATTGTAGATTTCCCAGCCAAGGCTAAAACGTCTCTCAGCATTTACCTTAATAAATTCAGCATGGAATTTTATACGCTTCAATGAGCCCTCATTTCTTTAAAGTTCCCACTACCTCTTTCTTCTGCATGCCATAACACACTGCCAATATTTGTCATCAATTACCAGTCTTAATCTTGGGACAATTGTTTTCAGTGTTTCCTTGAAAATGTTGATAAGCTGGCAAAGTATCATGGCCTATAAATGATTTCAAATATTTATGCCTGCACACCCAAGCGCTAGATTGTTAACTCACAAACTTTCCAGTGAAATGCAACAATCACAATTTAATGGAATCATCGAAAATTTTATAAAAATGTATTATTTCAGAGGATGCAGACAGTACTGGCTAGTCAGACATTTGTTGTCCATCCTGAATGATATTACACAGACAGAGGCCATTCAGTCCATTATCCCTGTGCCAGCTTTTTCAAAGAGATACTTGATCAATCCCATTCCACTCTACTTTCTCCCATGTGTAAATGTTTTATGCTAAATTTCAATAGAAAACTCTTTCAGGATTTACTATTGAATTGACTTCTGACAGTTCGTTCAGATTGTGTTAAAACTCACAGCAAGACAAAAGTTCTCCTCATTTTTTTTCCCAACACTTGTATCTTCTAATTGCCACTGGAAATAGCTTCTATTATTATTATTATTATTATTATTATTGCTCTTCACCTATTAAAACACATGGGGATTTTGAACTTCTTTACTAAATTCACACGGGTCAAAGGGAAGGAAAACCAGCTTTTCCAATTAAAGTCCCTTATCCTCAGAACAATTCTAGCCAATCACCTCTGCAAGTTCTCTGAGGCCTTTATATCATTTATAGAGTTTGCTGCAAGGAGTAGGAGGATTATATTTGATGGTAAGACCTTTGAGCTTAAGGTGAAGTATGAACTTCCTGGCAGCTCGCAGTGTTGTATAAAGTGCATACTTTCTGTCTGAAGCTGTGCTTACTTCAATTCAGCCATAGGGTTTCCCAAAACCTAAGAAAAATCGACCATCCGACATAAAAACCGCAAAGCTAATTAGACCAAATGTTGCAGGCATCATCAACATATTTAAAATGACCTAGGAGTGACCTAGATCCTATCTGACCTTGCAGTCGATTAGCTGCCTACCTTTTGCCTCACCTGCATAAAAGATAGCAAATTGGATCTGAGTTTCCAACAGTATTTGGACCTTTTCCCACCTAACTCCAACAACACCCAGACAATTGCAGTAGAAGAATGATTTGAAACCTGAGAGATTCATCACTGTGTCCCATTCTCCAGAATTCCACTTCCAGGCATATGAGGCATAACCAAAGGTGGAACCAACAATTTCCAGGGACAACGGAGGAAACTCTATAATCTTGAGGGACAATGGCTGACTAGGAAAAAGATCTTTCAGGAAGAGGATTGGTGTTTTCTTTCACCACATACCAGGAAGACAATTGGAAAAATGGGAAATCATTTCATGCATTCTTCGTATTTGTCATATTACTCACTGAAATTTAAAATGGGAAATTTTTATGCACAAATGGAAAGGGAATTCAAGCAAAACTGGGCATAGAGAAATAGCAAATATATGCCTTGTGCAGGTCATCACACTACACAGCAATTATGACTCATCCACGTTAAAACTCCATCCCCCCACCCCATTGTAGACCATTGGGACTAGCCATATTTTATAAAAAGTTTTACATAATATCTTTGTTACTGTACTATGGCTCTTCTCAAACTCAAACATCCCATCTTCTTCTACAAAAAAATTGTGTCCACGTCCTCAAACCTTCTTGTCCTCACACAAATAACTGAATTATATCATTTGCTCTCCATGCCCCTTTTCATTTCTCAGCATTAAATTGCATCTGCCATGTATCTGCCCATCTCACCAGTCTGCCCACATCCTCTTGAATATCAAGAGGAATTGGAAACACTTAATTCAACAGGAGAGTGAATAAATTCATGAATTATCTTATTGGGTTGATGCCTGGCAATGGGTGAACTAAGATAGCAAATTAAATTCATCAGGGAAATTCAATCATGTAGATGTTGAGAATCTTTATCTACTTGTAAGCCATTTCAAAACCAGAAATTATATATCTATGAGATAGTTAATCTTAATTCAACTAGGGAGGAAAGTATAGAATCAGAGTAGTTAGAATGTGGAACTTAGTTGGTGTAGTTAAGGTATAGATTAATTTTCGGGGAAACAAAATTAACAAATAATGGAGAAAAAATTATTCTAATAGAGTAAGATGACTACAGTAGAAGCATGGAAAATTGAGACATTTGGCCTGTTCCTGTGTTATAACTTCATGTACATTTCCAGAACAGACCGGGCATGCTAGTTCAATCTCTTAACAGCAATAAGTATGTTTTTGACAGTCACTATCAAGTAATCTTTGATTTCCTCTTAAATTAAGACATAGGCTGTATGAATCATTACTAAATTACTTTAAATTATGTTACGATATTGCCGTGGGATTTGCTTTATCTTTCACTTCATATTGTGCATCAGAGGATGCTATCACATTTTAAAATCTTTGCTTCAAAAATAATAGTATTTTATTGAAAAAACATTTTAACAGTCCAAGGGTGACATTGCAGTATTAAAACTTCAGTATAGACTGAGTTATGAAGTTAAAACTGTACAAACATACGACAACAATTTAGAAAAATGAACAGGTTTAGCGTAACAATTACAGAGTATAATGTCATAATTTAAGGACTCCACTGAGGACCCAATCTAAGTAAAGATTAGGGCTACATCAGCATCTTTTTATCCTGTATATTTAAGAACTACATATTTTATTTAGGAGTATAAACCGGGAAGGGGAACTTTGAATTGTTAGTTTCTTGTTGTAACAACTCAGAGAAGAAATTGGACTGCTTGATGTTCTTTTGCTGAAACTGTACTTCATCCATTTGTGGAACAATTTAATATCAGGGACCTTTGGGGAAATGAAGTAACTGTCCTGCACAGCTACACAGTACTATTTTTGCATTTTATGCAAATGTCAATCTGGCAGGGTGCTATGTGTTTGCTGCCCATTTGTTTGCTGTCCATATAAACTCTCCAGCCTACCAGAACTTCAATGTTTAATTGACAATAAAATGTGAGGCTGGATGAACACAGCTGGCCAAGCAGCATCTCAGGAGCACAAAAGCTGACGTTTCGGGCCTGGACCCTTCATCAGAGAGGGGGATGGGGGGAGGGAACTGGAATAAATAGGGAGAGAGGGGGAGGCGGACCGAAGATGGAGAGTAAAGAAGATAGGTGGAGAGGGTGTAGGTGTGGAGGTAGGGAGGGGATAGGTCAGTCCAGGGAAGACGGACAGGTCAAGGAGGTGGGATGAGGTTAGTAGGTAGCTGGGGGTGCGGCTTGGGGTGGGAGGAAGGGATGGGTGAGAGGAAGAACCGGTTAGGGAGGCAGAGACAGGTTGGACTGGTTTTGGGATGCAGTGGGTGGGGGGGAAGAGCTGGGCTGGTTGTGTGGTGCAGTGGGGGGAGGGGATGAACTGGGCTGGTTTAGGGATGCAGTAGGGGAAGGGGAGATTTTGAAACTGGTGAAGTCCACATCGATACCATATGGCTGCAGGGTTCCCAGGCGGAATATGAGTTGCTGTTCCTGCAACCTTCGGGTGGCATCATTGTGGCAGTGCAGGAGGCCCATGATGGACATGTCATCAAGAGAATGGGAGGGGGAGTGGAAATGGTTTGCGACTGGGAGGTGCAGTTGTTTGTTGCGAACTGAGCGGAGGTGTTCTGCAAAGCGGTCCCCAAGCCTCCGCTTGGTTTCCCCAATGTAGAGGAAGCCGCACCGGGTACAGTGGATGCAGTATACCACATTGGCAGATGTGCAGGTGAACCTCTGCTTAATGTGGAATGTCATCTTGGGGCCTGGGATGGGGGTGAGGGAGGAGGTGTGGGGACAAGTGTAGCATCATTAAACATCTTCAATGTTTAATTGTCAGTTTTTATGCAATTTTTATAGCAGTATTGTAATTTATTAATGATGTTTAAATCAAACCTTATAAAGCATATGGATATCCGTGAGCAATAAAACCACATTCATTGTTAGCAAAACAGATTTATAGAGATGCAAATTGACTGATTGGCTAGGCATTAAACCTGCAAATGCTCTGAGGATCAAGTTCATCTTAAGCAAAAGTGCAGCAATAATTCTGGTACATATTTTATTGGAAAGTTTCAGCAGAATGATAAAGCTTTAACATTTGAGGGTTAATGACGGTAATCAAACTAATTAATTTTATGTAAACTGCCATTTCAGAATTCCAATGCAACAGAATTTAGCATCATTCGTTACATGCTGAATAATGTAATGGGAATCAATATTCAGTGTCTTGCATATCAAAGATAATGAAGCTATCCAACCATGTTGAGTACTGACAGGCAGACCGATAATAGGTTTATTGAATGGCCATGGCAGGAGGTGCTGAATTGTATGATGATACAAAAAAGAGAAATCATAATTCATAAAATTGCCACAGGCAATTAAAATAAATACTAAATATACACTAATAAAAGTATTTCACAATATACAAATAAATACAATGTTGCAAGATGCAGTTGTTAATTCACAGTATGAAACTGAAAAGTCTACTGTTTTTTGCATCAAAGTCCATAGATCATGGGTTGTCAGGTTGAGTTAATTAAATTCTCAAACATTTACACTATATAATGCAAAAGGATTATGAAATACATTGCAAACTAACTGTTCAAATGCTTAAAAAATTGTATAACATCACAAGAATAAAACCAAATGTCTTGTTCCTTTGCAAGGACTTAGCTGGCCTCAAGATGTCTCAAAGAGTTTGTCAGCAAATGAGGTATATTTGAAGGATATTACTGTGGGAATATAGGAAAATGGCAGGCACAATTTGCATACAAGAAGCTCACCCAAGTGGTTTGGTCGGTAGCATTCCTGCTTTTGAGCTGGAAGGCCCCAGGCACAAGACCTACTCAAGGATGGTTGGCCATGGAAGGAACACTTGCATAGCTCAAAATGAACAACCTGCAAAATCTTTCTAACACTCCATGGCATTCAGCAAGAGAAGGAAGAGTGTGAAATATACAGTAAACTACCATAAACACCAAAATGATAGATTAGATTCTCTACAGTGTGGAAACAGGCCCTTTGGCCCAAAAAGTCCACGCTGCCCTTTGGAGCATCCCATCCAGACCCACCCTCCTACAACCACACACCCCTGAACACTACAGGCAATTTAGCATGGCCAGTCCATCTAGCCCACACATCTTTGGGTGTTGGGAGGAAACCAGAGCACCTGGAGGAACCCCACGCAGACACAGGGAGAATATGCAAACTCTGCATGGCAGTTTCCTGAGGCTGGAATTGAACCTAGATCTCTGGCGCTGTGAGGCTGCAGAGCTAACCACTGAGCCTCCCTGCCGCCCAAATTTCTAGGCATTACTAGATAATCTATTTGTGATGCTGATTGAGGAACGATTTTTAGACAACATCAACAGCTCCATTGCTCATCTTTTAATAATTGTTCTGCAATGTTTTATACCCACCTAGATGTGAGAGCCTTAGTTTAACACCTCCTCTGAAAAATGGTACCTTACAGTGCAGCATACCCTCAGAACTGCACTGAAGTGTCAGTTTTTTTTGTTTTTGTAATGCTCTTTCTGACTCAGAACTCACGACCTGCAAGAGAAGTAGAAGTTAAAAGGAAATTACATGGGCACTTAAGGGCAAGTAACAGTCCAAGTGGTGAATGTCCATGCTGCAGGATCATGGGGATAAACTAGAGGATTGGTGCTGACCAGATTGCTCTGCAGTAAGCAAGCTTTCACTCAAAGAGTGAAGTTAATAGTTCTATACCATAATGAAACCATGACTCCTTTAGAAGTGAAAGAGCTACCAACTGTGCCATAGCTAACAGAGGCGAGAATGAATATCTAAGACATCAAGGAAGCATTTAACTGAGTGTGGCATCTAAGGGCGCTTGCAAAATTGAGGTCAGTGATAATATAGGACAAAACTCTGCTTGGACTAATATCAAGAATATAGGAAGTTAACTGTGGCTGTAGGAGACCAACCATCTCAGTCCCAGGACAGCATTGTAGGAGTCCCTTAGAATAATGTCCATGGCTAACCAACCATCATCAGTTTAATGACCTCACATGCACCACAAGATCAGAAATGGGGATGTCCGCCATGTTTTTGCACCATTTGCAAATCCTCAAGCAATTTGTTTATACATTCAGCAAGACATGGACAATATCCAAGTTTGATCTATTAGGTGGTAATTAACATTTGTGTCATTCCAATGCCTCACAATGTTCACCTTGAACAAGGGAGAATCCACCCAATTTCCCTTGAATTTCAATTGACATTAACATCAATGGGGTGGCAAGATGGCATGTCAGTTTGCATTGCTCCTCACAATGTCAGGAACCTGAGTTTGATTCCAACCTTGTGCAACTGTCTATGTGGAGTTTGCATGTTCTTCCTTTGTCTATGTGGTTTCCGCTAGGTGCTCTGGTTTCTTCCAAATGTCAAAATTGTGCGGCTTGGATGAATTGACCATGCTAAATTGCCCTCTGGTGTTCAAAGATTGGCTGGCTAGGTGGGTTAACTATTATAAATGTGGGGTTACAGGGATTGAGTAGGATGATCATCCGATGATCAGAGTAGACTCGATGGATCTCCATCTACGCTGTGGATGTTCTATTCTCTCACCTAATTCCCCCACTGTCAATATCCTGAAGGGTATAAGCCAGCCATGTAAACTCAGATATAACATTGTCATCGAACCAGCAGACAAAGGAGGAGCGATCATCACACAGAATAGAACAGACTACTGTTAAGAAGCTTACTGACAACTGAACAACCAGGAACATTACAGACAACTACCTGTTGATCTGCCCAAAAGAACACAGCCATCAACTGACCACACTGATCAAGACCTTTGATCCAAATCTTTAGATTATCCTATGCACTCTTATTCCACATATCTCTCACATAAGAGACTTTCACTGCTTTCTGAAGATACACAAAGCCAACACAACTGGACATCCCATTGTACTAGGCAGTGGGACACTGTGAGAACCTCTCTGGCTACGTCAAGGGCATCTTGAAACCCATTGCACAAGGAAACCCCAGCTTCTGCTGTGACACTATAGGTTTTTTACAGAAACTCAGCAAACATGGATCCAGGAACATTCCTCGTCACTATGGACACTTTGGCGCTCTACACCAGCACCTGCATGATGATAGCATCACTGCAACAGCCTCAGCACTTAATATCAACAACTGCCAATTTCCAGACTCAATGCTACACCCTATCTGCTTCATTCTCAACCACTACATCTTCACCTTCAACAACCAGTTCTTCATCCGGACACATGGAACAGCCACATGGACCAAATTTGCACCCCAATATGTCAACATTTTCATGCACAAGTTCGAGCAAGGCCTCTTTGCTGTGCAGGACCTTTGACCGACACTATATACCAGTTACATCAATGACATTGTCTCCCTTTAAAATCGTGGTGAGGAATCACCAAAATGACACATTAGCAACTTCAACAAGTTTCACCACGCCATCAGACTTGCCAAGGGCTACTCTTTAGAATCAGTCTCATTCTTGGACACATGCATCTCTATTAAGGATGGACATCTCAGCTTCACTCCAGCGCAAGCCCACGGATAACCTCATGATGCTTTACTTCTCTAGTTTCCACCATAAACATGTTAAAGAAACTGCCCCCTACAGTCAAGCTCTGTGCATATGCAGGATCTGCTCAGATGAGGAGGAGTGTGAAGGACACCTAAAGATTTTGAAGGATGCCCTCATAAGAATGAGCTATGATGCTCAACTCATCAATTCCCAATTCCAATGTGTCATGGCAAAAAACCGCAATAACCTCCTCAGAAGACAGACACAAGATACAACCGATAAAATACCTTAGGTCATCCAGTACTTCTCCGGAGCAGAAAGACTACGCCAGTTCTCTCAGCCTTCAACATGTCATCAACAACAATAAGCATCTCGCTGAGATCATCCCTACACCTCCAATTCTCACCTTCAAACAACCGCTGAACCTTAGACAGACCATCATTCACAGCAAACTACCCAGCCTTCGGGACAACATCGACCACAACACCGCACAACCCTGCCATGGCAACCTCTGCAAGGCATGTCAGATCTTCAACAGAGATACTACCATCACACATGGGAACACCACTCGCCACATACACAGCAATTACTCATGCGGCTTCGCCAGTGTCGTCTATGTCATACGCTGCATGTAAGGATGCCCTGAGACATGGTATATTGGTGAGACCATGCAGCTGTTACAATGACGGATGAATGGGCACTGCGCAATGACCGCTAGACAGGAATGTTCCCTCGGAGTTGGCGAACACTTCAGCGGTCAAGGATAAAATCACGCTACACGTAACCACACCACACTGTTCTCTTTCCATACAATCTTCCTTGCTGTTCTGTTTTGACACTACCTTTACAAATTGTTATGATCTCTCTACCTTAATTAGTTTGTACCCTTTTAGGCTACTTATTACTTCGGTTAGACCCTAGGCATGCAACTCCTTTACCTATCATGTTATCCCAGTTATTTGGTTTGTCTCCAGCACCACCTTATTTTTAGTTCTTTTGTAATTATCTCCCTGCCTCATTTTTTGCATTATAGGTCATCTCTTTGCTTGTATTTCAGCTGTTGACACTCGACTCACACAATTTGTATGAGCTTTTGATCTCTCTGCGCTTGATCTCTCTGCCTATAAATTCTGACAGTGGAGATCTCTTTCACTTCATCTGTTGAATGGGCTAGGGCCCCAAAGCTTGTGGTATCCAAAAAACCCATTGGACTATAACCTGGTGTCGTCTGATTTCTGATCTTGTCCACCCCAGCCCAACACTGGCACCTCCACCTCAGCATTATATCAGTGTACATTCGCCACATGGACTGCAGCAATTCAAGAAAACAGTTCAGCACCACCTTCAGGGGTAACTAGGGATGGGAACAAATGCTGGCCCATTGGTGATGGCCGCAATCCATGAAAAAAACAAATAAATCAAAATGTGGGGCATTGAATATTACAGTGGATGAACATTCATTGAGAATATATTCAACCCGAATGATGTAAACTCCAATTATTGTCTAATCATAGACTCCTCAATTAGTGGAAAGAATTCTTCAATAGTATGTAGTGTGACTCTCTGTCAAACGTTTCCTGCAAGCCCAGTAGTATCTTGCTTACTAAATATCCCTCTGTTCACCATAGCCACCACAGCCATCTTACAGGTTTGATAGGAGTTTAAGATTGTTTACTGGTCTGGAGTTTGGTGTTGAAGAGAAGAAAAATATGTGAGTTTAAAGCTATGTGCACAATACAATTTGTTAGCTGATTTTGGCAGGTGAATTTGTCTATTGGTGACCAGAAATGACAGCAGGGCGATAAAATATTTTCTATCTGTAGAACTATAAACATGCATCATAGCTATCCTCACTGCAATCTCAAGTAGTTTGTTGAAATCAATAAATGATGAGTGCAGAACACTTACATACACCTTGGTATAGTGCCTGTCATGACAACACATGTTTTGCACATCATTTTGTAAAAAGTGAAATACTTTTTAGCCTAAGATAATAAAATGTGAGGCTGGATGAACACAGCAGGCCAAGCAGCATCTCAGGAGCACAAAAGCTGATGTTTCGGGCCCAGACCCTTTTGTGCTCCTGAGATGCTGCTTGACCTGCTGTGTTCATCCAGCCTCACATTTTATTATCTTGGAATATCCAGCATCTGCAGTTCCCATTATCTCTGATACTTTTTAGCCCATTTCTGTTGTGAGCAGAAGCAAGAGCGGGAGCTTGGACCAGGGGCATGTCGGGAAGCGGGTGGATCAGTGATTTGAAGTCTTTAAAAGCTTACCTCGAGTGTCGGACCCCAAGTGACAGGGTCCGTGGTGTCTTGGATCATGTCTTTGGGGTCCTGAAGGGAGAAGATGACCAGCCCCAAGTCGTGGTCCACATAGGTACCAACAACATAGGTGGAAAGAGGGATAGGGGTGTCAGGCAGGATTTCAGGGAGCTAGAGTGGAAGCTGAGATCTAGAACAAACAGTGTGGCTATCTCTGGTTTGTAACCTGTGCCACGCGATAGCGAGGCAAAGAACAGGGAGAGATTTCAGCTGAACATGTGGCTGCAGGGATGGTGCAGGAGGGAGGGCTTCAGGTACAAGGGAAATTGGGACTCATTCTGGGGAAGGTGGGACCTCTACAAACAGGATGGCCTCCACTTGAACAAGAGGGGCACTAATATCCTGGGTGGGAAATTTGCTAGTGCTATTTGGGTGGGTTTAAACTAGCTCAGCAGGGGGATGGGAAACTGAGGTGTAGTCCCTGTACACAGGAGGAAGAGAGTAGGGAGGACATGGACAGGATCTCAGTGTCACAGGAGTGTGCTGGCAGACAGCAAGATGGTTTGAAGTGTGTCTACTTCAATGCCAGGACTATCCAGAATAAGGTAGGTGAGCTTGCAGCATGGATAGGTACCTGGGACTTCAATGTTGTGGCCATTTCAGAGACATGGATAGAGCAGGGTCAGGAATGGATGTTGCAGGTTCCAGGGTTTATATCTTTCATTAAGATCAGGGAAGGTGGTAAAAGAGGGGGCAGTGTGGCTTTGTTAGTCAAGGACAGTATAACGGTGGCTGAAAGAACTTTTGACGAGGACTCGTCTACTGAAGTGGTATGGGCTGAGGTCACAAACAGGAGAGGAGAGGTCACACCGCTGGGATTTTTTTTATAGGCCTCTGCAAAGTTCCAGGGATGTGGAGGAGAGGATTGGCAAAACAATTCTGGGCAGGAGTGAAAGGAACAGGGTGGTCATTATGGGAGACTTCAACTCCACTAACATTGACTGGAATCGCTATAACTCCAGTACGTCGGATGGATCAGTTTTTGTCCAATATGTGCAGGACGGTTTCCTGACACAGTATGTCGAAGGGCCGACAAGAGTGGAGGCCACACTGGATCTGGTACTTGATAACGAACCAGGCCAGATGTTTGATTTAGTGGTAGGTGAGCGCTTTGGACAAAGCGACCATAATTTGGTTATGTTTAGTTTAGTGAAGGAAAGGGATAGGAACATGCCACAGGGCAAGATTTATAGCTGGGGGAAGGGCAATTATAATGCGATTAGGCAAGACTTAGGAGGCTCAGAATGGGGTAGCAAAATGCAGGGGATGGGGACAATCGAAATGTGGAGCTGGTTTAAGGAACAGATATTGCGTGTCCTTGACAGGTATGTCCCTGTCAGGCAGGGAGGAAGCGATAAGGTAAGGGAACCGTGGTTTACTAAAGAAATTGTATCTCTTGTTAAGTGGAAGAGAAAGGCTTATGTGACGATGAGACGAGATGGCTCAGATGAGGCGATGGAGAGTTACAGATTAGTTAGGAAGGATTTAAAGAGAGAGTTAAGAAGATCAAGGAGGGGACATGAGCAGGCATTAGCAGGTAGAATAAAGGAGAACCCTAAAGTTTTCTGTAGGTATGTGAGGAATAAGAGGATGACTAGGGTAGGAATAGGGCCAGTCAAAGACGGAAGTGGGAAGTTGTGTTCGGACCCTGTGGAGATCGGAGAGGTACTAAATGAATATTTCTCATCTGTTTTCACTCAGGAAAAGGAGAATATTGTAGAGGAGAAGACTGAGTTACGGGCTAATAGAATTGAAAGGATTGAGGTTAGTCAGGTGGACGGGGTATCAATTCTGGAGGGTGTGAAGGTAGATAAATCCTCTGGGTTGGATGGGATTTTTTCCGAGGATTCTCTGGGAAGCTAGGGAGGAGGTGGCAGAAGCTTTGGCCTTGATCTTTGAGGCCTTGTTGTCCACAGGTTTAGTACCAGAGGACTGGAGGTTTGCAAATGTTGTGCCCTTGTTCAAGAAGGGCAGTAGAGATGACTCAGATAATTACAGACCTGTGAGCCTTACGTCTGTTGTAGGAAAAGTCTTCAAAAGGATTATAAGAGATAGGATTTATAATCATCTAGCAAGTAACAATTTGATTGGAGATAGTCAACATGGATTCGTCAAGGACAGGTCGTGTCTCACAAAAGTCATTGAGTTTTGAGAAGGTGCCCAGGCATATGGATGAAGGTAGGGCAGTTGACATGGTGTACATGGACTTTGATAAGGTTCCACATGTTAGGCTATTGGAGAAAATACGGAGGCATGGGATTGAGGGAGATTTAGCAGTTTGGATTAGAAACTGGCTTTCTGTAAGAAGGCAACGAGTGGTGGTTGATGGAAAATAATCAGCCTGGAGTCCGGTTACTAGTGGTGTGCCTCAAGGATCTGTTCTGGGACCACTGCTGTTTGTCATTTTTGTAAATGACTTGGACGCAGGCATAGGTGGATGGGTTAGTAAGTTTGCAGATGACACTAAAGTCGGTGGAGTGGTGGACAGTGTGGAAGAATGTTGCAGGTTGCAGGGAGACTTGGATAAACTACAGAATTGGGCTGAAAGGTGGCAAATGGAGTTCAATGTGGATAAATGTGAGGTAATTCACTTTGGGAAGAATAATAGGAAGGCAGAATACTGGGGCAATGGAAAGATTTTTGGTAGTGTGGATGTGCAGAGGGATCTTGGTGCCCATGTACATAGATCCCTGAAAGTTGTCACCCAGGTTGATAGTGCTGTTAAGAAGGCTAACGGTGTGTTAGGTTTTATTGGAAGAGGGATTGAGTTCCGGAGCCGTGAAGTCATGCTGCAACTATACAAAAAGCTAGTGTGGCCTCACTTGGAATATTCCATGCAGTTCTGGTCGCCCCATTGCAGGAAGGATGTGGAAGCATTGGAAAAGGTGCAGAGGAGATTTACCAGGATGTTGCCTGCTCTGGAGCGAAGGCCTTATGAAGAAAGGCTGAGGGACTTGGGTCTGTTCTCATTGGAGAGAAGAAGGCTGAGAGGGGATTTAATAGAGACATACAAGATGATCAGAGGATTTGATAGGGTGGACAGTGAGGGTCTCTTTCCAAGGATGATGATGTCAGCTTGAACAAGGGAGCATAGCTACAAATTGAGGAGTGATAGATTTAAGACAGATGTCAGAGGCAGGTTCTTTACTCAGAAAGTGGTAAGGGCGTGGAACGCCCTGCCTGCCAATGTAGTTAACTCAGCCACATTAGGGGCATTTAAACAGTCCTTGGATAAGCATAGGGATGATGATGGGATAGTGTAGGAGGATGAGCATAGATTAGTTCACAGGTCTGCGCAACATCGAGGGCGAAAGGGCCTGTTCTGCGCTGCAATGTTCCATGTTCTATGTGCTGAAAATTGACCAATAATAGCCACATATCATTGTTTGTCATACACATTCCTGATTAAAACATTAACTTCTGGCATATCTTTTGGATTCAGAAAAGACTAATGGCTTAATTTTAATGGGATACTTCCTTTAAAATGTGCTTCAACCTGTAGACCATAGGAGTGAAACTTAGACCACAGATCACCTGCACAAATCCCTTCAAAGGATGAAATTCTGATTGCCCAGAAACTTGGAATGAAGTGAGGTCACTCAGCCCATCAAGCCTGTCCCACTGTTCTCGATGGCTGATCGTCTTCACAGTGCAGTTTTCTCTTCCATCCCCATTTTCCTTAATGCCATAGTCTTCAGCAGCCTATTGATTTTCATCTTGAAATTGCTGATGTATTGAGCTTCCACAGCCTTCTGGGATAGAATATAGCTAAGATTCACCACCTTCTGAATGAAGAAATTTGTCCTCATTTTGAGATTATTATCCTCGGTTCTATAGTCACCAGTCACGGAAAACATCCGATCTAATATATCCTGTAAGTATTTTGTTAAGATTCAATGAGATCATTCTTTAAAATTCTAGAGAACATAGAACCAGTTTTCTCAAACCTTCTACGAAAACAGGGATTAATCTGGTTCACCTCTACTGTACTGTCTCTATGGCAAAGGACACCAAAATTGTACACGATATTTTACACAAGCTCTCACAAGGTGCTACACAACTATAACAAGGCACCTTGAATTCTGCATTCAAATCGTCTTGAAATAAAATGAATGCCAAAGTACTGCTTGCTTTTCTAATTGCTTGCTGCACCTATGTGCTCACTTTTAGTGAATTACAGACAAGGACATCCAGACCTCTCGGGACATCTGCACTTACCAATCTCCCACCATTTAAGAAGTATTACTTTTTTTCTGTTTTTTTTTCTCCCAACGTGAATAATTTCACAAATAGGTGCCAGCAGCCATATTTCTTGAAACCTTAATGCATCTTCCACACAACTAATGTTCCCACACATCGGCAAATTGGGAAACATTACAATTGGTCTCTACATCCAAATCATTTCTAAAGATTTGAACATTTGTGGACCTAGCACTGACCCTTGCAATACCCGATGTAATGATTGGTTTTCTGTCAATTAATTAATTCTTAATCCATACAGATATATTTCCCTAATCCCATGCACTCTAATTTTATTTACAAGTCTCCTGTGCAGGGCATTATCAAAAGCCTTCTCAAATATGCTGCATTCACAGCAACACAGTGGCGCAGTTG
Organism: Stegostoma tigrinum; assembly: GCF_030684315.1. NCBI lineage: Eukaryota > Metazoa > Chordata > Chondrichthyes > Orectolobiformes > Stegostomatidae > Stegostoma > Stegostoma tigrinum. The sequence continues at coordinate 33,646,547 of NC_081356.1, read as the reverse complement.
TTAGCACTCTTGCCTCACAGCACCAGGGACCTGGGTTGACACCTAGCCTCAGGCAATTGTCTGTGTTGAGTTTGGACATTCTCCCTGTGTCTGCATGGGTTTCCTCCAGGTGCTTCAGTTTCTTTCCACAGTCAAAGACCCGCAGGTTAGTGGATTGGCCATACTACGTTGTCCAGGGATGTATAAATTAGGTGGATTAGACATGGGAAAACTAGGGTGAGCATGGGTGGGATGCTCTTCAGAGAGTCAGTGTGGGCTTGTTGGGCTGAATGGCCTGCTGCCACACTGTGGGGATTCTGTGTGTTGCTGTTTCACTTTATTGATGCTGTAAGTTACATACTCGAAAGTAAACTCAACGAGTTTGCCAAAAATGATCCCTTTTTCATAAATCAATGTTGTCTCTGTCTAATTTTGCAATTCTTTTCTAAATATTCAGTTATCACATCCTTTATAATTGATGGTAAAGTTTGAGCTACTACAGATAACAAACTATTAGGATTATAATTCCCCATCTTCCCTCTTCCTCCATTCTTAAATAGTAGGGTTAAAATTGTCAACTTCTAGGTAGAAACTTTGCAATATCAATCTGATAGATAACTATTACAATAGATAACCACAAATGGATCCATTATCTCTAGTATTATTTGTTTCAACACTCTGGGATGAAGCTCATCAGTCCCAAGACATTTATCAGCCCCTAATCTAGCTAATTTCTCAAGCACCACCTCACTAATTATTTATTTCAACCTTCAGAGTGATACAGTCATACAGCATGAAAACAGACCTTTCATTCCAACCAGTCTGTGCCAACCATAATCCCAGATTAAAATAGTCCCACTGCCTGTGCTTGGCTCATACCCCTCCAAATATTTTTTATTTATATTCTTATCCAAATGTCTTTTAAATGTTGTAACTATACATGCATCCGTCGCTTCCTCTGGAAGCTCATTCCTCACACGGAACACTCTCAGCGTAAAAACTTTTTCCCCCATGTCTTTTTTAAATCCTTCTCTCCTCACCTTAAAAATGTGCCCCTAGTTTTGAAATACCCCACCCCAGGGAAAAGACACCTGCCATTTACCTTATTTATACCTGTCATGATTTTATAAACCTCTATAAGGTCACTCCTCAACCTCCAATTATCCAATGAAAAATGCACCAGCCTATTCAGCCCTCTCCTTATAAATCAAACCCTGCTTCCCTGGCAACGTCCCGATAAATAGTTTCTGAATCCTCTTCAGCTTAGTATTATCATTCCTATATCAGGGCAACCAGAATTGGACACAATACTCCAGAAGAGACCTCATCAAGGCCCAGTACATCCTCAACATGACATCCCAATTCCTGTACTCAAATATCTGTGCAATGAAGGCTTTCTTAAATTCCTTCTTAATTGCCCTGTCTACCTGTGATGCAACATTCAAAGAATTGTGTACGTGAAAGCCTAGGTCTCACTTGAACAACTAGCATTTCTGGAAGATTTCTTGCATTGTCTGACAATTCAGTTTCTATCTGATTTCCCTGTTTCCACTACAAAATCTCCAGTTCCCACCTGTAATGGGCCCAATATATACATGCTAATTTTCTCACATATCCAATAAAGCTTTTCCACTCTGAATTTATACTCCTCACTAGCGCAAGGAACACACAGGCATGAGAAATTCCTTGCCCGACCAAATGTGTGTAACCCAGTTGTATCAAAATATGAGGCAAGGGCAGGATTTATCTTGCAGATTTCCGAACACTGTCATCAAGCTGAAATGTGGATTAGGGCTACATTCTGTGGGGAAACCAACTGTGACTTTTCCCAGAACATTCAATGAAAACCAGAGGATGGGCTCATTCACCTCTTGGCAGGCAGATCTTGAAGCTAGAGGGCCTTTTGTATATCTGCTGGATTGAAAGAAGTAACGGTTGGGATGCTGAATCTCTCTAAGGAGATGCAGGGAGTGGAATGCAGTGAGGCGATGGGGACCCAGCTCTTGGGCTGGCAGCACTGTTTATGCCATGTGCCTGACATTGATTTTTGCAATGGCAGGATATCAGAGCATGTTTTGATTACAATCAGACATGGTCAAAGCTTGTATTAATTCATACATATTTTCTGACTCTGAGTGGAAGAATGGAAGTCTAATAAGACTGATTGTTTGTTTCTTCAGGCAGAACAGGACATTTCTGAAGCTTGAGATACTTTTCAGCTCGGCCATTTAAGATGCAGTGACGTGGATTAGCTTCCTTTGTGCGCAGCAGTAGGTTGTGGATTCCATTCCTTGGATGAATACTATCTTAGAAAAACAAAATATTGCAGATACTGTAAATCTGAAACAAACACAGAGAATGCTGGAGAAACTCAGCAGGTTTGGCAACAAAATGCGGAGAGGGAAACTGAGCTAACATTTTGCGTCCAATATGACCCTTCATCAGATATTTCCCTCTCGTCACAATGTGTCTCAGCAGGTTAATTAAAAAGACCTGAGGCCTTTGTGGTGCAGTGGTAGTGCCCCTACCTCTGGATCAGGAGGCCAGTTTCAATTCCCACCTGCTCCAGAAGTGTGGACTACATTCTTGAAAAGGTTGCTTAGAAATTACTTACATTTTGAGAAATAGATCAGCTGTGTGTAGAACCACACCACACAATTAGTTCATTTAACAAAGTTGTAATTGATGCCTAAATTGACTCAAATCATCAATGCTAATTGTTTGAAAAAGGTAACTGCTCGGAGAATCAAGAATAATCAAAGTTATGGGGACTCTAATATAATAAAGTCTGGCCCAAAATCCTCACTCATTCTTCAATAGAGAAGAGAACATCCAAACTGACTACAGCAAGCTCTGTTGTATAGTTCCAACAACTATGTCCTTCAGGATTTGGAGAGCTTAATTAAAGTTGGTATCATTGAACCGTCCGTATGACAGGCATCATAGCTGTCCAGCCAATGGGCATTCTGCATGGTCTAAGAAATACTTCTTTGTTTGTTTCTTTCTTATGATTTATGGATTTCATTATACATAAGTCTCAATATACTACCAGCTTCCTGCTCAGATATTGCAACCTTTCAAAGCCACAACAAAGATTAGCAAACTTTCTCTTGGATAAATCTATGATTGATTTACAACAAGTGAAGGTGAGCAGAGTTATTTTTTATTTACTTCTTCAGATTTTCTGCTTGATTAGTACATCTTTGTAAATGTCATAATGATGCTGCAAACCTTTTGAGTAAAAAAGAAATATACTAGCATTTTTTCGTAAAGTGAATTTGTTGATCTGCAAATGGCAATGCACCAAAATTATGTGCTAGTAAAATGGTCTTCACTGTTTTAGAGTGAAATTGATCTTCTTGCCTCCTCAAGTCTGACTGTACTTGGAGAAAGCTGCACTCCCCCAATTCTCGACTCTGGCACTTCCCAATTTCATTTGGTCCTCTGTTGGTGGGTGTGCCAGCATAAAATGTTTGTGGCAGAGAAAGAGACCACTTGGCCAATTGTAACTGCACCAACAGAGAAATAAGCCTTTCAGCTATCCCGTACTTTACAACATTTGGCCCATTACCCTGTGGGTTGCAGCACTATGCATATTGAGACGCCTTGGAATTGAGTTAAGTGTTTCTGCCTCTATGCCCCTTCAGACAGTGAGTTCCAGATCCCTACTGCGATATATGGATCTGATGGATTTGATTAAGTAAGCACTAAATATTGTGATGATATCATGAGATATGCTTAGAGTAAAGAAGGAGATTGTAGGAGATAGTAATACATGATACATGTAAGATGAGTCATTTATGTATGTTTTAATACTTGTTTAGAGCCTTGATTTTAAACAGTTGGTATATGGGTTTCGGTCTGTGTATATGAAAGGGTTTCATGATTGACCAGTCAGTTTTTCTAGAACTATAACTTTTAAAGTATATACTAGTATGAGAGAAAGACATAGTCTATGACCTTGGCGTGCTTCTGGAAATTTATTTGCATTGTTGGTTTTACAACTTGAGCAAGTGTCAACATTGAAAAGAATTTGCTTTTGATTGATATTTTTTGTTCAGGATAAAGAACACAAAGCATGAAATGCTTTTGCTTTCAGTTCGCAGAAGACTGAATTGTAATAGACTTGAGAAACAGTTTCTCCTGGAGAAAAGAGTTAGTTTTAGAACAGTTAGAAAGTAGTTTACCTCAGTGTAAGGGTTTTAATTAAAAGCTCCAGGCCAGAAGTGTTCAGTTAGAAATGCGAAATATGGTCACTGGCCCAAAGTGCTCTCCCACTGACACATCAGTCACCTGTCCTGAATAATTTCTGTAGAATAGGTCAAGTATTGAAGTTTCTCAACAACATACCAAATCAAAACATTTTCTTGTACATTGCTTCACAAATTCACAAGCTCCAGGCCAGAAGTGTTCAGTTAGAAATGTGAAATATGGTCACTGGCCCAAAGTGCTCTCCCACTGACACATCAGTCACCTGTCCTGAATAATTTCTGTGGAATAGGTCAAGTATTGAAGTTTCTCAACAACATACCAAATCAAAACATTTTCTTGTACATTGCTTCACAAATTCGTCTCCATCCAAGTCCTTAACATTTGCAGTCCTGGTCTATGTGTGGAAAGTTAAAATCCCCTACCATTACCACCCTATTATTCTTACAGATAACTGAGATCTCCTTACAAATTTGATTCTCAATTTCCCACTGACTGTTGGGAGTTCTACAGTACAATCCCTGTAAGGTGATTATCCCTTTCTTATTTCTCAGCTCAACCCAAATAACTTCCCGGGACATATTCCCAGGAATATCCTCTCCAAATACAGCACTAATGTTTTCTCTCATGAAAAATGCCACTCCCCCTCCTCACTTGCCCCCACCTTGTGATCTTTCCAATAACATCTATACTCTGGAACATTAACCTGCCAGTCATGTCCATCCCTGAGCCATACCTCTGTAATTGCTATGATATCCCTTTCCCATGCTCCCAACCATGTCCTGAGCTCATTTGCCTTACCTGTTAGGCTTGCATCGAAATCAATGTAGATTAATTTATCAGTCCTCCCTCAGTCTTTGCTTTGTTCCTGCTTGCCCTGACGGTTTGACTTACTTTTCTCCTCCAACTCTACCAGTCTTAGACTGATCAGTTTCCTCACTATCTCCCTGTGTCTCACCCAACACACCCATCCTTACTAGTTAAAATCCTCCTGAGCAGCTCTGGCAAATTTGCCTGTCAGTATGAGTGCCCTTCCAATTTAGGTGCAACCCATCCTCTTTATACAGGTCACTTTTAACCCAGAAAACATAACAATGATACAAAAATGTGAATCCTTCTCCCCTGCACCAGTTCCTCAGCCATGCATTCATCTGCTCCATCCTCATATTCCTACCCTCACTAGCTCATGGCACTGGGAGTAATCCAAAGATTACTAACCTTGAGGAACTCCTTTTTAAATTCCTGTCTAACTTCCTTTAATCTCTGCTCAGAATCTCATCCTTTTCACTTCTTATGTCATTAGTTGCAACGTGTATAATGATCTTCTGTTAGTCCCTCCCCACTTTGAGAATATTCTGCCTCCTCTCTGAGGTATCCTTGATCATAGCAACAGGGAGGCAACGCACTATTCTGATTTGTCACTGTTGGATGCAATAATGTCTGCCTGTGCCTCTGACCTGATAGTCTTCTATTGCAATTGATCACTTGGAACCTGGTATCTCATTATTACATTGGAACCAGTCTCAGTACCAGTGACCTGGCTGTCAGTGCTACATTCTCTTGAGAGCCATCACCTCCTATATTTTCTAAAACAACATACTTGTTTGAGATGGGGACAGCTACAGGAGAACTCCTGCATTACCTGCCTACCACTCCTTCCTTTCCTAGAGATAACTCATTTGCCTGACTGTACCTGCAGTTTATCTCTCTCCCTGAAACTGCCATCCATCACATGCCATAGCTCCTGTAAATTCCTCATTGCCTCTAACTGCCACTCCAACTTGATCCATGCAATCCAATAAGATTCACAACCACACACACTTCCTGTAGACATAATCATCAGAAACATGGAAATTCTTCCTAATTTTCCACATCAAATGGGAAAAGCGCATCATCCTACCAAAGGTTATCCTTACACCTTAACAATCTACAGACCCAGAAAATCGCACAGCCATATTGCTCTAAAAACATGCCTCCAAGTAAGCTTAGTACATGTGTTTTTTTTAATATTTTTAAAGTTTAATGGAGAGAGGGCTTTCAATAACAACACATAATCAAACAAAAACCCATTCTATTCACTGTTGTAGATTTACAAGTGAAAACATGTAAGGTTACGCTTTTAAAAGCCACTTTAGCTGCTCCCCTGCTGTGAGTTTCACACAGAGGTTTCTTCAAGGTTAGCTGTGAATTTCACTGTTCGTTTATTATTCTTAGAACAAACTCCAATGTCCAGAGATACTTGAAACCTGACAGAAAAACCAGTAGCTGCGCAGATTACTGCTGTGTCAGACAGCAACGTAGATTTCTTCCTCATTGGCCACTGTCTGTCTTCCCCTTTTTAAAGTGTCATTGTTTTGATCATTTTCCCTCAAAGTTCCAAAACAATGAACAGCTTAAAAAGCAGTAATTATTGCTCTTAGAATTCAAGGAAATCCACTCCAACATTATTGATCTTCCTTGTTAGCGTCAGGGCTGTTGGGTGGCATGGTGGCTCAATGGTTAGCACTTATGTCTTACGGAACCAGGCACCTGGGTTTGATTCAATCCTTGGGTGACTGTCTGTGTGGAGTTTGCACATTCTCCCTGTGTCAATGTGTCTTTTCTTGTGGTGCTCCAGTTTCTTCCAACAGTTCAAAAGATGTGCAGGTTAGTTGGATTTGCCATGCTAAATTGCCTGTAGTGTGCTGGCTAGGAGCGCCATCTATGAAAAATGTAGGGTTACAGGGATAGCATAGGGGTTTGTCTAGGTGGGATGCTACATGGAGGGTTGGTGTAGACTTGATAGGCTGAAAAGCCTCCTTCCATGCAGTGGGGATTCTATGCTTTGACATTCTCTCTAAGGTCCCTGACTCAATTTGCATTTCTCAGTTTCCTTCCATTAATTGCACATTCCCTTGCCTCATTTGTCCTCCCAAAATACATAACCTCATAATTAAAGTCATAGAGTCATACAGCATGGGTACAGAAGCTTTGGTCCAAATCGTCCATGCCAACCAAGTTTCTCAAACTAAATTTGTCCCACATGCCTGCATTTGGCCCATATCCCTCTAAATCTTTACTACCTTTGTAGCTATCCAAATGTATTTTAATAATTGTAACTGTACCTGCATCGCCTACTTCTTCTGGCAGTTCATTCCATATACAAACCACCCTGTGTGGAAATGTCTCCCCTCAGTATTTTTTAAGCCTTTCTCCTCTTACCTTAAAAGTATGCCCTCTAGTTTTGAACTCCTCCACTCTTGGGAAAAGACCTTTGTTATTCACCTTACCTTGGGAAATCTTTTCCGAAACCTTTCCAGTTTGATAACATCCTTCCTGTAGCAGGCTGACCAGAACAGTGCAGAGTTCTTCAAAAGTGGCCTCAACAATATTCTTGCACAACCTCAACATCGCATCCAAAATCCTCTACTTATGACCTGAGCAATGAAGGCAAGTGCGCTAAATACCTTCTTAACTACCCTGCCTAGCAGTGATGCAAATTTCAACAAACTTTGTCCCTGAACTCCCCGTCTCTGTTTGACAACACTACCCAGGGCCCGACCAATAACTGTACAAGTTCTATCCTTGTTTGTTTTACCAAAATTCAATACCCTAATTATATGATTTGAATTCCATTTCCATTTTTCTGCTCACTTGTCAATTCCATTGATGACTGCTTGCACTCTCCTGCTATCCTCCTCACCATCAACCTATCAATCATCCAATTAAATTTCACCATCTGTAAAATTCTAGATCATGTTTCCTACCCAATGTAAATGATCTGAATTATGAATATGTACCATGAAAAGCAGAGGATCTAGTGTTGAGCCTGTCGCACACCACCGCAAATATTCTTCCAGGAGCACAAACACCAATCAACAATTTCCCTTTTGTTTCACATCACTGAGCTAATCTTATGTCCAATTTGCTACATATCTGAACCCCATGGGCTTTTACTTTTCAACCAGTCTGCCATGTAGAACCTGTCAAAAACTTTGCTAAATTCTATTTAGACCATATCAATTGTATGGCAAACCTTTTATTAAGTGGCACCTATGGGGCCAAGAATGTGATAGCTTACAAGTATTCTGGTTGATCTAGAGGTCTGCACAATCAATGTAAAAAAACACACTAAGTGATAGAAATGTAATGCATGGCGTCCATTTATTACTATTATCCTTTATTTACAGCATAAATCATTTAAATAGTAATTCAAACAATATTGCTTTAAATGCAACATACCAGCAGAGAAGCTTTTCACTTGTACCCCATTTGGACATGGTAATAATACAGTATTTTAGGCAGATAGTTTTTGCCAGTTTATCAAGAGCGCTGGTTTGTTAGCTGCCAGTTAAAACAAAGATTGCAGTATTAGCCTCATTAATGCTCTTTGTCACTTCCTCAAAGAAAGAATCACTCAAGTTAATCTAACACTTTCCTGAACAAATCCATGCTGACTGTCCTTCATTAATCCATGCTTTTGCAAGTAGCAGTTTACGCTGTTTGAGGAATTACTTCTAATTTTCCCACTACTTATGTTAGTCATGTTTATGTTGATGTAATTACATAATTATGTCTAACCTGTCTGAATTATGATCACAACTCACAGAACTGCTCCTGCCACCCCTTCCACCTTCTCAGCTTCACTTTGTATAACTAAGTGGGAAACATACCATCTCTTTTTTGCTTTACTGCACACTGGCTAAGAAAGTGTTGGATCGATAGTTTGCTCCCTCAATTCCTTTTGCGCTAAAGCTGTCCCACTAATTATTAGATAACAAAGTGTAGAGCTGGATGAACACAGCAGGCCAAGCATCATCAGAGGAGTAGGAAGGCTGACGTTTCAGGTCTAGACACTTCTTCAGAAATTTTTGAAGAAGGGTCTAGGCTCGAAACGTCAGCCTTCCTTTTTCTAAACAAGGGTCTAGGACTGAAATGTTAGCCTTCCTACACCTCTGATGATGCTTGATCTGCTGTGTTCATCCAGCTCTACTAGTGGTGTACCGCAAAGATCTGTTTTGGGGCCACTGCCATCTGTCATTTTCATAAATGACCTGGATGTGCGCGGAGAAGGATGGGTTAGTAAATTTGTGGATGACACTAAAGTCAGTGGAGTTGTGGATAGTGAGGAAGGATGTTGCAGGTTACAGAGGGTCATAGATAAGCTACAGAGATGGGCTGAGAGGTGGCAAATGGAGCTTAATGTGGAAAAGTGTGAGGTGATTCACTTTGGAAAGAGTAACAGGAATACAGAGTACTGGGCTAATGGTAAGATTCTTGATAGTGTGGACGAGCAGAGAGAGCTCGTTGTCCATGTGCATAGATCCCTGAAAGTTGCCACCCAGGTTGATCGAGTTGTTGAGAAGGGTTACCGTGTGTTAGGTTTTATTGGCAGAGGGATTGAGTTTCAGAGCCATGAGGTCATGTTGCAGCTGTACAAAACTCTGGTGCGGCCACACTTGGAGTATTGCGTACAGTTCTGGTTGCCGCATTATAGGAAGGATGTGGAAGCATTGGAAAGGGTGCAGAGGAGATTTCCCAGGATGTTGCCTGGTATGGAGGGAAGGTCTTATGAGGAAAGGCTGAGGGACTTGAGGCTGTTTTCGCTAGAGAGAAGAAGGTTAAGAGGCGACTTATTGAGGCAGACAGGATGATCAGAGGATTAGGTAGCGTGGACAGTGAGAGCCTTTTTCCTCGGATGGTGATGGCTAGCATGAGGGGATGTAGCTTTAAATTGAGGGGTGGTAGATATAGGACAGATGTCAGAGGTGGGTTCTTTACTCAGACAGTAGTAAGGGTGTGGAATGCCCTGCCTGCAACAGTAGTAGACTCGCCTACTTTAAGGGCATTTAAATGGTCTTTGGATAAACGTATGGATGATAATGGAATAGTGTAGGTTAGATGGGCTTCAGATTGGTTTCACAGGTCGGTGCAACATTGAGGGCCGAAGGGCCAGCGCAGCGTTGTAATGTTCCATGTTCTGTGTTAACTTGCTTTATTCAAGGGAACACAAGCATTGTCTATTCTACCTGTTCAAATAATATAACTCATTACATACAGTTACAAAGAAATTTATAGGATTCAATTTTGTTCCAAATTGTGTACATGTTGGAGGTTGATCATTCATGGCAGTATTAAAGAGTTGTTGCATTGCTCGAGGTCTTGTGTTTTTGTTAAAAAGGTATTAACAAAGACCCAGTTTAAAATGACTCTGAGGAATCATGCATGTCACTACTTAAAGAGAATAAATAGTTATTCTGGCCAACGGTCGTCCCTTAACCAGGGGTGGGAACAGAAATCATCGGCTCAGATGCTGGTCTGGGAACCAACGCCAGCTTTAAGTTCTACGCAGAACCAAAAATTAGATCATTGTGTATTAGTCAAAATTCAAACCCCATAGACAAGATGAAACCTCTTTTTGATACAGATTTTATCAATTAGTTCCTTCTGAAAAACACATGTAAAATAGGCACATATAATTTTTAAATGGTCATTTGTCTCCTTCCCTCTGCAAATGCTTGTTGTCTTTAAATTTGCTGCAATGCCAACCCACAGAAAAAAAATAGTATCAATGCAGTATAATTCAGTTCATTGGAAGTGCTTTAAGGTATTTATGAGTGGCATGATAAACCAATGCAGAAATTTATTTTCTGTTTGATTTAAGGCTTCTTACTAGTGTTCTGTTAAGAAAAATAGAAAAAAAAACTAAACAAGAAACAAAACTGGTTACCTTGAAACTCCAGGTGACTTTTATTTCAAAGCTGAGCTGTGAAAGTTTCCAAAGACAACAAAATTGAAAACGCTAAAAGTGTCTAATTAGTGACTGGATTGTGGAGCTCCCCAGGGGAAGATCACGTGGATTTAATCGTATGGTACCAAATTAAAGTCCGGTCAGATCATTCCTAATAATGACGCATTTCAATGTCATGTGCAAATAAATTGCCTTTGGGAGAATTTGGTTAACAGGCAGCCAGGCAGTTCGTGGTCCTAAGGGATTCTTTTTCCTGAGGAAACAAATGCTGAAAAGCACATCAAGAAGACCAAATAGTTACAGCTTCACTAACAAGGAAGGTAACTGCACAGAGAAGGGATATCTCACGAGATATTTTAAAGAATTGCATTTTTATAAGCACAATCTTCAGTATTATGTTTTTTAATTCTTATTTATTTGTTTTCCTTACAAAGTAAAAGATCATCAAGGCCAGACTTACTAATGATCCCTCAAGTGGGATTTTACTCTCCCTGGAGATGATGAGAGAGATGGTGAGAAATAATGGGATGAGTTGACCCTGGAAATAAATTCATCTCCTTCTCACCACCTCACCAGATTCATGGGCAGAAAGTTCCATAGTTCATATTCTTGACTACCACTAATGAAGGTTCTTTAGTGGTCAATTTGTGGTTACTTAAGGGTCTCAACTTGCCAACTCACCTGCCTCCTCAGTGGTCGAGAAGGATGGCTCCTTTCCTAACTGGAAAAACTTGACATCCTTCCTGTTGAGTTGTTGAAGGGAAATCCAATTATCAAATCAAAGAAATCAAAGAAATCAAATTTGTTTGTACCACAGCATTCTATAATCTCTTATCATCTGCATAATGCTTTACTTTTAGATTCTCCCTACCAAAGTGGATAGCCTCACATTTTCTATCATTATGCACCATCTGTCAATTTCCATGCACTTACTTATCTCAGCTGAAGGACTCTGTGATGACAAAGAGGTCACAACGGGGAAGTGTCATTTAAGTAGTTAACAATTACCCCATAATGTCCATTACTGAGACACCTTTGTAAACAAAAGGTTGAAGGATTGAGATACTGATGAAACTGAGTTATTGAAACAAATCTAGTGATCAACGCACAAGTGAGTTGTAGGATAGCACATTTTTTTCTGTCAGCAAGTTCTGCCATCAGGTCATTCAAATCTTAACTTGTGTTACAAAACAATTACTGAAGTACACAGTGGTCCCAAAAATAATATATATTTTATAGCACACATTCATCGCAGAGTGAACTCTTAGTGCTTTGAGAATGACAGATTCTGACTAGGAAGAGGAAATGGAAGAGAAGGGCTCAGTAAACCAAACAATGGATAAAGAGGAAGATCTTTACTCCAAGCTAGTTAAAAACTGCCAGAGGAGTGGTACAACACAGTAAGCAAGCTCAAAGGAAGGCAACTATACAACAAGAGGCCATCATAGTGGAATAAGCCAGTGAGCTGTCTTTATAAACTGCCGCAGACCATATGGAGAAGGCACATTTTCCATTCTGTTAGGGCTATCCAGAATCCTGGGCCAATTAATGAGCAGTGATATATTTCCAGATCAAGATGGTTTATATCAGAGGCGATCCTGGCACAGGAGTTGTTACCAATAGGCCTGGTACCCTGGTCCAAGTGGTAAGGACAGCTGACACCATTACTCACCAACAGTTTGTTTCTCACTGTGGAAAACAAGCTCTGAAAATGTTTGATTGAGGAACTGCAGCACCTTATTTATGGATGTAAACTTCTTTCCGCTATTTCCAATCAGGCCTGAATTTACTGCTTCTGAAGGTGCCAGTTTCAACCAAGGCCTTTGGTGGAGAATTGAAGCAGGTCTATCCCTTTGCAATTCCTTAATATCTCTTGCATTTCTGCAGATACATCACAAACTCAGCAGAAATGGAATCTCCTAGCATTAGAAGGTTCCTCTTGCAATCTTCAGAAGTCCAGCAATGATCCAAAACCACATAGGGAAGTAGTTTCAGTTTGAGCTGTATCCAGGAAAACAGACAGAGATGTTGTCTGTCTGGGACATCTCTTAATCAAGAAAAAATAATGGCCGTAACAAACAAACAACTAATCATAGAAAGAATTACAGCCTGGCTGGTGCACAAGACATAGGTAATGATGAATTCGTAAATGGGAGCAATGACAGACGTGAGAAGTGTTATTGTTACTATCCTTCAAGCTTCAAATATACTAATGTTTAAATAAATAGAGCTGTGGGAAAGGATTGAACAGTGATTAGCAAACTATCTTTTGGGACTTGGTTTGAATCCATCAGACCCTAATGATGAAAAGACTACATGTTCTTCTAGGCTGTCTCCTGTAAGGGTCCTACTTGAAATAAATCTGGCTAGTTTCCAGTTCAGGCCTTAATATATGGTGGTGTCGAGCATAAAACCTGCAGTTAGGGTTTGGATTATTTTGATATACTCAGGCAAAGACAGAAGTGATAATCATACATTGGAAGCACTGAGGGTGGCTATGTTCTCAGCAGGCCGACAGACCCTCCCTCGACGGGAGTTATAGATAATGGACACCCAGTAGAGGTGCCCTTACCCCTACACCACACGGTCATTGGCTGACCACATTTTGTATTTTTTAAGTCAAAATTTATAAAAAGTAGCTGAAAGGGAACTTATTGCTAAAGCTTTGCCGTCCCTGTTTTTTTTTCACCTTGCACTGCAACCAGGACTCCTCTGAAGTTTGGAGGCTTCCAGTTGGCCCTTCAACTGCAAAACAGCTCCCATGACAACTAATTGAATGGAGAACCTATCCCCATGTAAACTAACAGCTCACCGCTGTGAAAGTCTCAACATTCTCACACCAGAGACAGGTTCAAGAAAAGCAGTCTGACTTCCATTTTCCATTTGTAGAATTTCAATCCATAGTCTATATAAATATGAAACAATTATAAGGGAGTGAAAAATAATAGGTAAACCATGTCTTCTCAGAGGGTTGCAGAACTCTTTCCTTAAAAAACTTTGGAGGTCAAAATTTCAAAACTAAGATTGTGATTTTTCACATTGAGCAAGAATACTGAGTGCTCGATGGGATAAATCAGTAACCATATGGCTATATGGAGGAACAAGCCTGAGAGCTGAATACTTGAATCCTTCAGCCCGTTCCTCATGTAAAATAAGTTTCCCGTTTGCAATTTGTTTTTAATACCATGGTAAATATTAACCTGGTGCCATGACATTTGAGTGTCAAACAAACTTTACTCTGTACTGAGACTTTACTTGAATTAAGGTTGACTGACGCTGCTCTCGGTTTAAAGGTTGTTTTCTTTTCAAGGAACCATGTTAATTAATAGAATAACTCACCCCAAATTCAAAAGAGACGAATCACTATTTTGCAATATGGGACCCAAGTCAAATAAAATGGTTGTCAAGGTTTTAGTACAGAAGGTTTTTCAACTGTCTAATAATAGCACAGTAGCTAGTCATGAGCGATAAGAAAAGAACATGATTTTTATTGAGAATTTTTTTGGGAATAATTAATGAGAAGACCAGTTCTTTGTGTTGTTCAAGGTTTATTGATAGTTAACGCATTGAAAAGCACGCCTACCACAATAAGCATTTCACTGTTTGCACAGTTTGTCAATTGAAGGTCATCAGCCCACAAAGGAAGATTAAATTCCAGTTCTGTTCTGAACAGATTGGTCCATGGTAAAAAAAAGTTTAATTATATAACACTGAAAAAAAACTTGAAGAGCATGAAAAGAATTCACTGATGTCTTTTAATATTATGTTATTTAACTTGCTACAACGCTGGCTTGAGGAATGCACAGTGGCTACAGTCACATGACTTCACACGTTATAACATAAAATAAAAATGTCTTTCCAATTACCAAGATTACCAGTTAAGGACTTTATTATTGTCAGGTTTTAAACATTAGAGCCTATCATCCAGATTCCTCAGTAAGCATGAACATTGGCTTATCATCAAAACAAAACTTAATAATAATGCAAACATTGATTTACTTACACAGTCAGTAAATAAGCAGTACAATAGTTATCTCTTTAAATATCACCAAAGCACACATGCATAGTTCATAAAAAAGACAATACAACAACCGACTTCTCTGCAGAGATTTTTTTTAAATAAAAATCAGACGAATATTCAGGATCGTGCTTTTAGACTGAACTATGTATGTTCATATTTGTAAGCCCCTCTGGGTTGAGCCATTGAACATAAGAATATATGTTCAAATCTAATTATTCCTGATCCAAAATTATCTCACATATAACTACACCAAAATCCATCCTCCACAGTTTTGTTCACCAGCATAGTAATTTTGTGCTCTGGTTTATATTACTTACTATGTTAGCAACCTTGTGGTTATTGGCAAACTTGAAAACATTTCAGTTACAATAATTTTCTCATTTAGATATAAATCCAAATGTTGCTGCTCATTCTCAAGTTAGTTGCATTAGAACACATTATTGCAACAATTAATTTCCTGGCACAATTTACATTTGCAAACACATTCAAGCATTCAGTCACATTGATTGCAATGACAATAGTACAAGTGTACACCAAAAAAGCTTTATTCTGCAAATACAAGACAAATTATTGAAGTAAAATCTCCCAAGTGTGCATCCAAGTGATACAAAGTGTAGTCAAAATCACATCTACTTTTACAATATAATACATTTATCATAACTTTCAGATAACAAGGTGTAAAGCTGGATGAATGCAACGGACCAAGCAGCGTCAGAGAAGCAGGAAAGCTGGATCCAGAACTGAAACATCAGCTTTTCTGCTCCTCTGATGCTGCTTGGCCTGCTGTGTTCATCCAGCTCTACACCTTGTTATCTCAGATTCTCCAGCATCTGCAGTTCCTACTATCTCTAAGATTTCTTATTGGTTGGGCTGAATGGTCAAGGTTCCTAATTTTTGAGCAGGATTAAATATCATGCTCACAGCAGAAATCACAATAATGGACTAGAAAACTGAGTTGATGTTCCACAGCCATTTGCAGACCTTGTAGCCACCTTTTACCTTTGAAAGTTGGCATCGAGCATGCAATCCCTTTAATTGATAGCAATCCACCCTCAAGAGTTGCCAGCAAATCAGAAGGCAGGCAGCTCTGCGGTCTCAACAGAACCACAGTGGGAATGGTGGCCTCTGCTGGAACTGCACTTGGAAGCAGAGGCTGCCGTAACATTGCGAGTGAATTCCAGGATAGCTGAGACTAATCAGTCAGGCTATGGCAAGGATGGACTGGGGGCTAGAGTTTGCTAAAGGTAGGGTGGGTATGGCATCGGAATGTATTGTAGTGAGTGTAAACGTTGAAATCCGTAGCTGTCTGTGAGTCACAGATTTTCTGAACAGTTTGCTCGCCCACCAGCCTATAAAGGGAGCATTAGCGTTTGTTAAGCAGACTCCCCATGTGATTCATGGCATACCCATGGCTGGGAAATTCCAAATGGTGATGAGGGAAATCAGCGCATCCAATTAAGTGGCTCAATTTGCTTCTGAACAGGATAATCATCAGCCAACTTCGCTATGGAAGCAAGGCTGAGAAAATCCTGCCCACCCACTGCATGCTGGGCTGCTTGACTCACCATGGATGGGACTGTACATGGACGAATGATGCAATCTCCCCACAGACCCCTATTCATCATGGCTGGTGTGAGCAACAACTGATTCCAGTGTGTTCAAAAATTGAACATTTGTTTTCAATATTTAAGTAGGCGCACTCTTCCCAATGCTGCTACACTTGCATTGCATGAGTATGCTAATCTTTAAAATTTAGATGGACAAACTGAGGTTAGTATCCATTTGAACAAATCATTGAATCATAGAATCCCTACAAGGCAAATCATCCTTCAATCAAAAATATTTGAGCACCATTACATCAGATGAACTGAAATTGCAACTAAATATCTTCTGTTAACTACGTTTAAATGTACTAAAAACCCGACTAGTAGATACTAATGCTTCTTTTTAACATTTGTTTTGTTTGTTTTTTAATTCATGTTCAGTGATTTAAAATGGGCCTACTCACAGTAGTGATTTGCCACTTATTGAAGAGGGTTAGTGATTTTTCTGTTTCCCCTTATATTAATTGAACTGTTCCATTGCCACTGTTAAACAAAGCGCAAGAAAATTATCACATAACATGCTTTCCTTAAAAAAAAGTGCATTCTAAAATACTGCTCAATTCCTCTGACTCAAGACTTTTTTTGATCAATGATAAGCCAATAAACATTGCTGAAAAGGGGAATGCATTGCCAAAGCTTTTCATTTTTTACTCCTCAGGACAAATGCAAGAATGACAAAATGTCAAACAATGACAAAAATTTATTGTGCAGGAGAACGATATGCTGATTGGTTAGTCATTTGAATCTGATAAGTCAAGATATTGCCATGGAGAAAGCATCGGAGAACTTTATCTTACTACCAGGCATGCTTATGTATATATGTTCGCCAAAGAACTACAACCAAAACTGAAATACTGAGCTGACAACATTACCCACTCCATCCACTCCTTCCAAGAATTCCTCAACATCATTAAGGACACCAGAATAGAAGAGGACGAGGTAATGATATCCTTCAATGTAATATTATTATTTACATCCATAAACATCAACTTAGCCTTTACGTCCGCAATAGACCACAACAAGAAGACGCAACATGCCCAGAGATACTAGTCACCCTACCATACATCAGAGACATATCAGAGATGGCCACAAGACTACCCAGACACTGAGGTATCAGAGTAGCCCACAAACTAACAACCACTCTGTGATAGCTACTGACGAATGTAAAGGACCCCATACCCACAACAATTAAAACTAATGTAATGTACAAAATATCATGCAGGCACTGTGAGAAACATTACAAAAGACCAAACTGGAAGAAAATTGACAATACAGATGCACAAACATCAACTAGTCACCAAGAGACATGAACAATTGTCACTAGTCTCAATACACACGGACAAAGAAGGACACAAATTCAACTGGAACAACACATCCATAATAGCACGAGCCAAACAAAGACATGCCACGGAATTCCTGGAAGCCTGGCATCCTAGTGGAACTCCAGAAACAAACACATTGAACTGGACCTGATATACAAACTACTGAAAAACAGAACCAGAAGTGATGGCGACCGTCCCAGCAAACCAAGGCATATAAACAACATGTGGGACAGACCACCAACGCTTCACCTGAGGAGCACTGATGATGTTACCTAGTAGGGTGATGAATTGTCTGCAATCCTACCCACCATCTCAGCGAGCAAGTCTACAACATCATCCACAACTTGAGTTACAAATCTTCTCAAAAACTTTAAAGTGCAAACTTTAAACTTTAAATCTCTGTCAATATTTCCTACCACTCACCCCAAGTACATTTCTACAAACATCCAGGGGCAGCACGGTGGGTCAGTGGTTAGCACTGCAGCCTCACAGCACAAGGGACCCGGGTTCGATTCCCGCCTCGGACGACTGTGTGAAGTTTGCACATTCTCCCCGTGACTGCGTGGGTTTCCTCCGGGTGCTCCGGTTTCCTCCCACAGTGCAAAGATGTGCAGACTAGGTGGATTGGCCACGCTAAAATTGCCCGTAGTGTTCAGGGGTGTTTGGGTTATAGGGGGATGGGTCTGGGTGGGATGCTCCAAGAGGTGGTGTGGACTTGTTGGGTCAAAGGGCCTGTTCCGCACTGTAGGGAATCTAACCTAATCTAATCTAATCCTTTGTTTCCACCTGCTTACAGTAATTAATGGTTATATATTGATGATACTAATAAATGCACTATGGAATTCGAAGAGAATCTTGTCAACTGCAAGGGTGATAGGATCATAAAATTTAAGACCAGAAGGAGTAGGTGAGGTGGACAACATACTTACATTTAATAAAATGTGAGGCTGGATATTTGAGCATAACAAACACTTCAGAGAGAAAGGATAGAAGGATGTGCTGATAGAGTATTATGACGTGAAGTGACAAAACCTTGCTTGAGTATAAACACCAAAAGAGGTGAGTTGGGCAAAAGGTCTTTTTCTATTCCATTGATTCAAAGTACTTCTGTTTAAAAACAGCATGATTTTAATTGGAACAGAGATCCTGATGAGATATTACTACTGCTGAGGGAAGCGAGAGAGGAAATAGCCGGGGCCTTAACAGATATCTTTGCAGCATCCTTAGACACAGGTGAGGCCCCGGAGGACTGGAGAATTGCTAATATTGTCCCCTTGTTTAAGAAGGGTGGCAGGAATAATCCAGGTAATTGTCGACCGATGAGCCTGATGTCAGTGGTAGGGAAGCTACTGGAGAAGATAGCGAGGGATAGGATCTATTCCCATTTGGAAGAAAATGGGCTTATCAGTGATAGGCAACATGGTTTTGTGCAAGGAAGGTCATGTCTTACCAACTTAATATAATTCTTTGAGGACATGACAAAGTTGATTGATGAGGAAAAGGCTGTAGGTGTCATATACATGGACTTCAGTGAGGCGTTTGATAAGGTTCCCCATGGCAGGCTGATGGAGCAAGTGAAGTCACATGGGGTCCAGGGTGTGCTAGCTAGATGGATAAAAAAAACTGGCTAGGCAACAGGAGACAGACAGTAGTAGTGGAAGGGAGTTTCTCAAATTGGAGACCTGTGACCAGTGGTGTTCCACAGGGATCTGTGCTGGGACCACTGTTGTTTGTGATATATGTAAATGATTTGGAGGAAGGTGTAGGTGGTCTGATCAGCAAGTTTGCAGATGACACTAAAATTGGTGGAGTAGCTGATAGTGAAGGGGACTGTCAGAGATTACAGCAGAATATAGATAGACTGGAGAGTTGAGCAGATAAATGGCAGATGGAGTTCAATCCGGGCAAATGCGAGGTAATGCATTTTGGAAGATCAAATTCAAGGGCGAACTATACAGTAAATGGAAAATCCCTAGGGAAAATTGATGAACAGCGAGATCTGGGTGTTCCCTAAAGTTGACATCGCAGGTCAATAGGGTGGTCAAGAAGGCATATGGCATGCTTTCCTTCATTGGGCGGGGTATTGAGTACAAGAGTTGACAGGTCACGTTGCAGTTGTATTGGACTTTGCTTCGGCCACATTTGGAGTACTGTGTACAGTTCTGGTCGCCACATTACCAAAAGGATGTGGTTGCTTTGGAGAGGGTTCAGAGGAGGTTCACCAGGATGTTGCCTGGTATGGAGGGTGCTGGCTATGAAGGGACGTTGAGTAGATTAGGATTATTTTCATTAGGAAGATGGAGATTGAGGGGGGGCCTGATAGAGGTCTACAAAATCATGAGGGGTATAAACAGGGTGGATAGCAAGAAGCTTTTTTCCCAGAGTGGGGGACTCAATTACTCGGGGTCATGAGTTCAAAGTGAGAGGAGGAATGTTTAAGGGAGATGTACATGGAAAGTTCTTTACACAGAGGGTGGTGGGTGCCTGGAATGAGTTGCCAGTGGAGGTGGTAGACGCAGACACGTTAGCGTCTTTTAAGATATATTTGGACAGGTACATGGATGGGCAAGAAGCAAATAGACACGGTCCCTTAGAAAATAGATGACAGGTTAAACAGAGGATCTCAATCGGCGCAGGCTTGGAGGGCCGAAGGGCCTGTTCCTGTGCTGTAATTTTCTTCTTTGTTCTTTATTACAGCATCATAGAATATTACAGCCCCAAATGCAAGCATTCCATCCATCAAACCTTTTTAAAAGACTCTTCCAAGGAATCCCCTGCCAATGTCCCTTCTCCAGATTCCATCCCACACTTTCTACTTATTTTACAACCAAGATTAAAGGATGGCACCAAATCCTTTCAAGTATTATCCCTCTACTAATCACAGTTTTTAAAATTTAACAAGGTGAATAATATGGCCAATTATACAGGTGTCATGTTGTGTCTGCTTGAGTATCAGAAAAAAAACTAAGTCAGCCAGGTTTCTTTAGGCAACAAAGAGTTAGTTAAAAATAAACTTACACAAATAAACATGCATAGCTTATTGTCAATGAAAAGGTTCAGATGATACAAATTGACATGACATGAGGCAAATATGTGAAACAAAAAAAATGGTCAAGGACCCCATGGATCAATTCAAACAGCAAATGTGATCAAGATATATCCCAACAACTCCTAAACAATTCCCTCCTCCCCCTTCCTACACCCTTACCTCATTGCAACTGAGTCAAATTAAAGGCAAAACTTCAGCTTTTCAAGCTTCATCAAGCCAGAATTTCTCCTCAACTTGTTTCCTGAATTCTAACCTGTATTGGTTGCCCAAAGAAAATAACATTTAGGTGTTCTACACACTCACTCACAGCTGTCTGCCCCATGATTGCTACAAGGCTTGCCAAATGCTGGATCCAACATCACACAAATATATACAAAACAAAAGGAATCATTCACAACCTGAAACTACTGATCCAATTTCCTTATGAAAGCTATTATTGAATGTGCATCCTCAGTCCTTCAGGCAGTGCTTTTCAGAAGTGCATCACACAGGAGGCCATTGGGCCCATCTGATCACTCTAAGGGCAATCCAGTTACAACTACTCATTTGCCTGAACCTGGACCATAAAGAGGATCGAAAAGGTGTGTGATTGTGAAGAAAACAGCTTTAGAGGGTGGAAAGCAGTCCAAGGAAGATTTATCAAGATTTATCATTTGAAAGGACAGAAAATGGTGAAAGAGGCAACTAGAACATCTTGGACTGTCTGCCTGAATTCTTGATACTGCTAATAATGTGCTGAGGTCTGCAACACAGCAATGTTAAAATTTAAAATTAAAACTATCAAATGGCACACATATACTGAGCAAGAATATTATTTGAAAATGAGTCAGACAAAGAGTAAGGATGTGTGCTATGTGCATCCCACCAGGGTTTCTTCCCCTTGTTATTTCCTACCTTCAACCAATACAGATTGCGTATTTTACACATGACTTTACAAATTCAGATGGTTTGGAGATTTCACTCATCTTTCTGAACATGTTGTCTTAGGACTTGGAAGAATAGTAATTTTGGGGTAAATGGCACATGCCTGTACATTAAGAACTGAATGGACTCTGAAGATCTCCTATGACAATATTATCACACTTAGATCATGATCAACTGATTACAGAGTCTCTGACAATCAGTCTCATTGGTGGCCATGTTCCCCTACAATTAGTTTATTGCCCACTCATATTCCCTCAGTCTGCACATATCAATCATCATTCTACTGTGTGATTTCTAGTTCCAGAAACAGTGTGGCTTGAGAAAAATATATGCTCTTAACAGGCTTTACCAACCTGTTGCAGTATGTTTCAGATTTGCCCAGACGGACTACTGTTGTAGTGTAAACTCAGTTTTGTGGTGGCAATGAAAACAAATGAATAAGAAGTATGTTAGGAACTGATGTGTGAGGCCAGTAAAATGCAGTGCTAGAAACAAAGGCATCTATTCAGTCCATCATGTCCATGGAGAGAAGTCAGTTTTTCTGCCTATTCTCTGTAGAATTGCAGGCTTTTTTCTTCAGCTGCATTTCTAACAGGTTACTGAAAGACAAAGGAAAAATGACATGGGGCACTATCTGCATTATACTAATATCTGCGCAAAGCAAACTGACAAAGGGCCTTGGAAACAAATAATGACCACAGAAGTGATCTCCCATGCATCCACACTTGAAAGCAGCCAACAACATTCTGGGTGTTCCAGAGTCACAGATCCAGCAGTTGACCTGCAGCATGACCTGTGGCAGAGTGATATCTGAGGTGAAGCAATAATGACACGTGATGAATCTGGACCTTCTAAAGAGAAACAAAAGATATATAAATTTCCATTTGGAAGGGAAAGTGAATTTCTGTTGACAAAGAGCATTTGCCTTATATGTCAGCATTGTATATTGATAAGTATTATATGGGGTAAACATTAAGATGCGAATGTGGACAAGGGTATGTAAAGTGCGTTTGCAGACAACACAAAGGTTGGCTGAATAGTTGGCAGTGAGAAAGAATATCTTAGGTTATAGGAGGATATGGATGGATTGATCAGATGGGAAGATCAATGGTACGTGAAATTTAACGGTAAAACATGTAAAATGATATACTTTGGAAGAAGTACCAAGGCACTGGAATACTCAATGAATGGTAGTATACAAAGCTCAGAGGAACAGAGGGATCTTGGGTGCTTGTCCACAGATCCCTGAAAGTGGCAGGACAGGTTAATAAGGTAAGTAAGATGGCATATGAGGCACTTGCCATCGTCAGTTTTGGTATCGATTATAAGGGCATGAAGGTTATTTTGGAGCTATGCAAAACTTTGGTTAGGTCAGACATGCAATACCGTGTGCAGATGTGGTTACTGAAAGAATGTGATTTTCACTGAAGTGGATGCAGAAGAGATTCACCACGATATGGTCCAAGACAGAGCATTATAGTGATGAAGAGAGGCTGGACAAGCTTGGTTGTTTTCTTCTGAGCAGAGAAGGACAAGTGGGACCCAAGAGAGGGCCATGGACAGAATGGATAAAAAGTAGCTGTCCTGCTTATCAAAGGGCCAATAAGGGGGCATAACGTTCAGATAAAAGGCAAGAGGTTTACAGGGGATTTGAGGAGAATCTTGCATCACATGGAAGGTGGTGGGCATCTGGAATACGTTTCCCGGGAGGATAGTTGAGGCAGAAAATCTCACAACCTTTTAAAAGCACTTGGATAAACACCTGAAAGGTTGTAACATTCAACGCTACGGCCCTCATGCTGCTAATTAGGGCTGGTGTAGATTTCGAGTAATTACATTAGTGCAGACTAAATGGACATAAGGCCTCTTTTACACTGTATGTTTCAAAAATTCTCAGTGAAACATTGAATTTATAAGAATAGAGTCTACATTACTACAAAACTTAACCTCATGTCTACCTGCTCCATGATCCTATTTTACCGTCTACGAAGTTTTCATAACAACATTGCAGTGGATTGTGCTTCTTGTTCTCATTCACGTACTAACACTTTCAAACCCTTCCAGACCCAAATGCAGCAGTTAACAACTTCTAGCATATATGTTATCAAATGAGAAATCTCCCAGGTTGTTGGATTACAACATTGTTACAGTAAATTATTGGGATTAGACGTGGCTTTCGTTAATCACACAGAAAGTCCAGTTGGCAGGTGGCGTACATTATGGGATTTATAAATCACAAAGTAACTGTGCCTTAACCAGTGACAGCAAATGAAAACTAGAACAACATAATCTCAATTTTTGACAGCGAATATGAATTAAAAGAAAGGGGTCTGAGATCTGGACATGAGTGAGTATGGGGCAAAATTTGTGAATGCTGAAAAATTGGCATTAGGAGCTCTGAAATGAGATTAATCCACAATTATTTCTTTTGATGCAGGTAACTGCTAAATCAATTTCTACTTTATATGATTGCAGCAGGCAGCTAGTGTTAAGTGTACTGTTGAGTGACAGCATCCTTAAGCTGGGGAAAACAAATACTGAGAGGTTAGCCTGAGTTTACACTAGCCAGTTCTTGTTAACGTTAATTTTCACCTCCTAAAGGGGAACAGCGTTTTGTCTGAAGCAGACACAGGGAGTCATTCAACAAATGAATCTATCCTGGGATAGACACAGAAATGGAAAATGTTGCAGTTGCTCACCACTGGAGCACTGGAAATCTTAATGGAAGAAGTCAACAGTTGGAGAGAAATCTTCAGTCCACAGAGTCTCAGTTTATCTTTCACGCAAATTCTGAGAAGGCAACAAGGAAAGATAGACATCGCAGTTAATGTCACCAGTGCAACCCAAGGAACATAAGCAGTTGAAGCAGGAGGAGGCTGTTCAGCCCCTTGAGCCTGTTTACCATTTGACAATGTTCATGGCCCATCTCATCTTGACCCCAATTCCACTTTCCTGCCCTCTCTCCATAACTGTTCAACCAGTTATTAGTTAAAAATCTGTCTATCTCATCCTTAAGTTTACTCAATGTCCAAACATTACTGTACTCTGGAGTAATGAATTCCACAGATTCATGACATTTTGAGAAGTAATTTCTCCTCAATTCTTTCAAATCTGCTATCCCTTATCCTAAAACCCCTATTTCTAGACCCAACATAGAACTATAGACGTGTGCAGCAAGGAAACAGACCCTTCAGTCCTTATCATCTATGCCAACTAGATATCCTAAATTAATCCAGTCCCATTTGCCAGCATTTGGCCCACATCCCTCTATACCCTTCCTATTCGCATACCATGCAAATCCCTTTTAAATATTGTAACTGTACCAGCCTCCACCACCTCTTCTGGCAGCTTATGACATACACGGACCATGCTCGAAGTGAAAATGTTGCCCTTGAGGTCTCTTTTATATCTTTCCCTTCTTACCTTAAATCTATGCCCTTTCATTTTGAACTCCCATGCCCTGGGATAAAGACACCAGGAAGATCCTTTCTATGTCTGCTTTGTCAATCCCTTTGGCATCTTACATATCTCAATCACATTTCCTCTCATTCTTCACACTCCAGATAGGTTTGGCATTAGCTGCTCAATTTCTAAAGGACTTGGATGTGTTGCCGAAGGAGGTTCAACTACCTCAAAGGAGTAGTGAAGGGTTTTGGATGTACCTTCAATTCATTCACTAACAATGGTATCATTAACCCCAGACACTGCCACTCCTCAAGTATTACCAGCTATCTCTATCAGTCACAACTCATCTTTCACATTCATAACTTCACATTACTCCACACATTAAGAACTATTATATTCCGCACACTAATTTTGCACATATTCCAGTTTTTCAACCATGAGAGCAAGGCCTCCAAAACACATTGTACCCTTCTCCCAGACATAATTCCTCTTATATGGAAGTGTAGGGAACCGGAGGCAGCAGTAGCTGACTACTGTGGACAGGCATGGCTATATGTTCAATCAGGGGCTGGCACTGGAATAACTGTGAGTGGGCTATGACCAGTAGCAGCATTGAAACCATTCAGAATGATGGAATGCTACAGACTGTCTTATTTCACATATTCCAACTTCCAGATTAGCCCCCAAACTTTAGGGTTGAATGTCTTGGTCCCCTCCTCCATCCACTTTGCTTTACCACGGCCCTGCCAATGAGACTTTTTCCATTCAGATCCCCAATCAGTTCCATGCAGCATTGCAAAAGTATATGTTGAGGAAAAACAGAGTGATGAAAAAAATATCACCAGTTGCTCTGAACCTCAAAACCACTGATACTGCAGATAATTGTTAGGGTAATTTAGACGTGGTTTCTGCACATTCTGACAAATCAGTTTCTGTAGTGTGAAACAATAACGTACATGTCAGAACACCAGATGCTGAAGCTGTACTCAGGTACTCCTATACAAGTCTCCGATGTGTTCCGCGATGGGGCGCTGTACAGGAAACACTAATGGGTTGAAATATTCAGAATTTTTGGTGCACTTTCCAGGGTGCCAGAGAAACTGTAGGTACTTTTATTGAACAAGCGAAACTCTGACAACAATCTTGTACAGTTTATTGCTCAGATTTTGGAATCCATCTTTTCCAATATGGAAGTGGTGACTACTTCCATGAAAATACTTTTGAACTTGCCTGATGCATATCTGATGACCAATGTCTCAGCTTGCATTGTGGCACATGTGGTTACCTAACAATGTCTGCATGCTGTAGTGGAACTTCAGTCTGAGGTCATGGAAGATCACTTTGCTGTCCTCATAGCTATGCATATCAGTCCTCAAAGAGACTTGGAAGCTTTCAGAGCAATCCAACAATCTA
Organism: Stegostoma tigrinum; assembly: GCF_030684315.1. Lineage (NCBI taxonomy): Eukaryota > Metazoa > Chordata > Chondrichthyes > Orectolobiformes > Stegostomatidae > Stegostoma > Stegostoma tigrinum. The sequence continues at coordinate 33,619,891 of NC_081356.1, read as the reverse complement.
CACCCAGAAAATTTCTCAGATCATTGATGGTCCACGCCAGGAGGGCGGCAGTGGTTTTTTTGAACATGAATCTGTTCTTCACCCTTGCAATGCTGAGATTTTGCTACTTGAAGGAGATGAATTGTTACGCACATGATAATGAGTAATATAGAGCTGTACTGAAGTGGACCAGGCATTAGTAACCGTGGGTTAAGCATACCATGTTCTGCTTGAAAACATTCCATGTCTAACTCTCTAATGTAATAACTCCTACCTGCTGTTTCTCAGTGAATTTAGAAAGCTGCACATTCAAAAGCTTTTATGATAGTGTCTGTGCATTTAAGAAGAATTTCATTTTAAGAGGATGTTTGAAGGCTCTTAAACAGGTATAATAGGCAGAAATTTGGGAGAGTGATTAATGTAATCTTGGATATAGACAGGTCTGTGGGTGGGAAAATGTCCTTTTTTAAACCAATGCTAAAAATTGCAAAAACTCGATTTGTTCTGCATGTAATTTATGCCTGAAATTATTTGATCTTTTGCACTGGTTTGAGTCAAGGTCACATGAACTGCATTGGCAAAACAAAAACACCACAATGGAACAGAACCTCCAGTCCATGGATCCAATCTCTAAGGACAGGACACTGACATGACCATCTGAGAATGATGAATCACATTTGGTGTATTGAGTTCAGCTTAGAATTCTGCCGTGAAATTTTGTCTCAAAACTGGAAACAACGCTGAGTCTTGAGAGCCAAAGTTGAGGTATGACCCTTGAATTTGATGTTCCCTGATGGTTCATATTACCTACCATTTTCATTGGTTCAAGAAACATGGCAGGTCACAACCAGAAGCTCGCTTAAAGTAATGGTGACTTGAAAATTCAAAACTTTGGTGAAAATTCAAATTTCCCTGCTTTTAATATTTCCATAAATGCAAGGGAATTAGAGATATTCTGTAGTAACACCACCAGTTGAATGAGATTATCAACTTTGAAATAAGAATGCTGAAGAGCTGTAAATCTTTGGACAGGTAAGTTCAGACATTACTATCAATGTCCCTTCATACTCCCTTGCCTTGTCTATACCCTTGAAATATCTCCAAGACCCTTCTATCCCCCTTGCATCCTCCATCCTCTTCCAATATTTACTTTGTGTAAAATCAGTCAGTCGTTGTCAAGTCTGGCAAGTTTTTTGAATGGGCCTGGTGCTTAAAATATAAGCAGAAGCTTTGAAAATCTTCTGGGTAAACTAAGCAGATTTTTAAAAATTTTCGTGCAAAAAAACCAGTGCTATTTATAATATCAATTTCAAAAGTTTTCATCTACCTTAAACTTCTTAATCCTATAAAAGAAAATACAGACAGGTTTTTAAAACTATAAATAAAGAATAAATTACTGCAATATAATAATGACTTCAGTCAAAGCTTGCAATTCTTTGCAAAGTGTGTCAACAAATCCGTGCTGAGTGATATGTATCAGCCATTCTTGGAGCTCTGCTAATGTATGCATATGGAAAAGCAGATAATCTGGCTGTCTGTTCTAATTGCTTCTGTGGTTGCATGGAGGGGGCTTTAGGTGTAATGGGGATCATGGAGTGAGCATGGACTGGATGTGATGAACGAAGGGATCCTAACACCCATGCAGAGGACGGGAATGATGTCTCAAAGAGCCAAGGTAGACCTTCCAATCAACCCACCTCAGCAGCTGCTTACCTTTCTTGTGCCTTGGATCTGCCTGAGAAGGTAGCTGAAGAGCCAAAATTTACGCAACTACACCTCATTAAGATGAAATTTCTATGGGAATGCTTACAGCTTAGGAGGTGGGAAAAGGTCCTGTCTGCATTTGTCAAAAAAGAGGGGGGGGCCTAAGTCCATCCCAAAAGGTTGTTTTATTTGAAAGTTCCAGAAGAGAGCTCTATATTGTTCTGTTTCTTGCATATTGCTCGTCCATTTTAGATGTAAAGTTTCAAATCAAAGTTTGGTCCCGGCGCTCCTAATGTAGATCCTACTGAATTCATAGTGTCGACGTGACATTGATTCTCTCTTCCAGTATCCGGTAACTTGCATTTCTCATAATCCATTTTATCTGTCACCATTTTTCCCCTTACAGATGACCAAACATGTCCATAATCAATTATGAAAGTTAAGAGTATAAAAAGGTGAATGTAATTGTTGCATTTCTCTGCATTGTAAAAGAAATGGCATCAATTATCTGATAAGTTTCTATTCACTGGAATTAATTAGGATTAAAAATTAATCTCAATTTTCAATGTTAATATTTCCTATTAAATGAAAAAGCATAATTTAGAAAGCAATCAGTCTTAAACCATACCTTAACATCTAAATTCACTGCTTAATGGTTAAATCATTTAAATACATTGACGTGAAAGTTATACTGATTTTCATACATGTTCTGTAGTTATCAGTTCTTCCAGCGTATATAATTCTTTCTCTATGATCTCTTCTATAAATTGTAAGTTGTTCCGTTTTTTTAATTATCATGGTCTGCCTTGCTTTCACTTGTTTCCTCATATTTTAATCTAATTTGGATCCTCCTCCACATCTCTGACAATTTCTATCTGCGTACCATCTTCTCCCTCAGTAGTTACTCCACATGCAATAATATTGTGACTCTGTTGTTGATGTATAATACGATTTCACCTCACAGCAAATCTGCAGTTAAATGTATCATAAGCAGGCAAGACCAAAGCATACAAAGAATGGCACTCAACATAAGGGATTGGTTTAAGGCTGATTCTTTCCAACACGTCCACTGGTGAAAACAATTCCTGTTCAGAAGTTGAAAACTGCTTTAAATTGTGAAAGTAGGAGTGCATGTACACGTAACTTTTTTTAGGGCATTTGTGGGGCCCACCTGGAATGCTGTGCACAGTAAGGAAGAACACACTTGCCTTAGATGACATGAAGTGAAGCTTTAACAGGCTCTTTCCTGGGAGAAGTGAAGTATCCTATACTGAAAAATTAGATGGACTCAGCCTGTAGTCCCTAGAATTTGGGAGAAAGAGAGATGTTCTCATTTAAATCTGTACAATTATGAAGGGATTTGACGGGCAGATGTTTCTTCTGACTACAGAGCCAGGGATCACTGTCTCAGAATTAGCTTACAACTATTTAGGACTGAAATGAGGAGACATTACTTCACTCAAATGGCCGTGAATCTTTCAAATTCTCTATTCCAAAGAGTTCTGGGTGCTCATTCATTTAGTATATTTAAGGCAGAAGCTGATAGATCTTTGGGTACTCAGTAAATAAAATGTTATTATGATAGCGCAAGAAGATGCAGTAGAAATAATAGATTGTCCTTTAAGAAGTGACTGAGGAAGCAGGGCCTTTGAATGACAGGCGATCTCATTCTTAAAAGACTCAACAAAATAACTGTGGAATGGATTTTTTCCCTTCCCAGATGGAACCCAGAGCCAGGGTACACAATCTCAGAATATCAAGCCAGCAATTTAGAATGGAAATATGGAGGGATTTCTTCATTCAAAGGATAATGAGTATTTGGAATTTTCAGAGGGCTTAGAGAAGCTCAGTCTTTGAATCAATACAAAGATTGTTAGATCTCCAGATACTCATGAGATCAAAGGATGTGGGGGTAGCATGGGAATGTGGTGTTGAAGTCATTGAGGCCAAAGGAGAAAGCTCAACGAGTCAAATAGCCACTTCCTGACCCTGCTCTCTATGTTCTGACGTTTTTATAGGACTGTTTAAAATCCATGTTCATCTGCCAGTTGCTAATGTTTTATTGCTGCTAATGGAATTTGTTTCTCATTGTTGCTTCGGCTTCCTTTGTTTTCCCTTTCATCTTTTATGTTATTTTATTGTTCTCATTCAGGACTTCAATTCTTGGAAACACACCATGAAAAAGTGCAAGTAAAACTGAAGTCAAATATAATCTGGAGAAAAATCTCCACTCGATCAAATTACTTTCAAATTAAAGGAGATTTACAGCACTTGTTGAAGGTCAATCACCTCCTCCCCAGGGCATTTTGTAGTAGTCCTTCAGAGTAGAGTCTGAGGCCAAAGCATTTACATGCTTTATCAATGCCCTTACTGGCAGCTTAAGGTCAGCGTGGGGCTGTTTGTTCATCGTTACACATTGCTCTGAGCCATTTCCTCAACCCAAGAGGGAGGGGCAAGAGTGAATAGTATTGATATCAAAGCAGATTTTGATCTTGTGTGGTACCATGGAGTCCTGGTTTAAATCAATCAACATCAAGGAAAAAAGTCATACCTTCATCAAGGAATAGAAGTAGGGATATTTGTGAGCAGTTATGCAATGGCTTAGTCCTTTACATCCTATCAAATACTAAAGAATTCTGTGCTGATATGTAGCATGATCTGAGCATCACTAGGCTTGAGCTCAGTGACAAGCAATATCTGCGCCTCACAGGTATCAAGGCAACAAGAGAGAATCTAATCATCTCTTCCTTTCATATCCAATGACTGAATTCCCCACTGTCAATATCATGGGAGTTACCACTGATCAGATACTGAACTGGACTAGCCATATAAGTACACATAACAAGAGCAAATCAAAGACTGAGAATTCTGAGATGACTAGCTCACCTATTGAATCCACAAATTCATGTCCAACAAGACATGAGAGTGAAGGAAACTTGCTTCGAGAGTTATAGTTTCCACAACACTCAACAAGCTATTTACCAACCAGGAGATAACAATTCACTTGATCGGCTCTCCATCCACCACTTTCAGCATTCACTCCATCCTCCACTGATACACAGTGGCAGCAGTGTATACCATGTACAATGTGTGCTGCAATAACTCAACAAGGCTGCTTTGACAGCACCATCCAAACCCAAAACCTCTATCATTTAGATAGACAAGATCAGTCGATGTGTGGAGAATCTGCAGAGAGAGAAACAGAGTTAGTGTTTCAAGTATGATTTGATTCATCTTCAGAACTGATTCTCTCCACAGATGTTGTCAGAAATGTTGCATTTCTCCAGCGGTTTCTGTTTTTATTTCAGATCTCCAGCATTCGCAGTTCAATACTTTTATCCAAACAATTCGCACCGGATAATTTTAGTTCACCTCTGGTTGTCAAAACCTAAATCTGGATTAGGTTCAAATGCGTATCCTCCTTTCTCTCCATTGAAGAAACACCAGAAGCAAACTTCAGTCAAAATATTAGAACATGTACTTTTCAGCACTGAATGCTCTTTGCAAACAAAAAGAGGTTACTTGCTATTCGTGCTTTCATGGGCCATCTCATCTCATTAAGTCTCCCAAGGGACAGAAGTTTTATCGCACTACAGATAAAACTTTCAAAAGCTGACAACTCTCTGAAATTTCATTCCCAGATTCAAAAAATAATCAGGCTGAATTATTCAACCCTGACCAGCTGTACTCCACAGATGGCATTCCAATAGTCCCAATAGAGATAGAACCACTACAATCATCATTAACTGCATTTGATAGAAATCTATTTCACACATCTACTAGCCTGCTCGGGAAAAAAGGTGCTGTGAATCTCTTATCATACTTAACGCTTGATGATTTAGAGTTCATGTCCTTTAGTCTCACAATCACAATCTGATAAAAAAAGTACTATCTCCTTTTTAAATAAAAAGACCTCAAGGTTGTTGCATGGTATTTTTGTGAATCTTCATCGAGGTTATGAGTGAGTGATTTTACTTCAACACCCCCAATAAGTCTTCTGCTGAGAAATATCATATTTTCTTAGCTTTACAGTACGTTATGTCTTAACAAATAAATCTAATCATTATTCAGGACCTGGGGTGCTTAGGCAATGGTTAGAGTGGGCTGCTTGTGCCCCATGAAACATTGATGTGAATGTCTTGGATGCGAACGGTATTGATAAGAATGATATAGATGTGAATGGTATTGATGTGAATGGTATTGATGTGAATGATATTGGTGTGAATGATACAGATGCATTTAAGTGGAACCTCAATAAATAGAAGATGGGCAAAGGATGAAAAGCTATGCCGATATGATGAGGTGAAGAGGGGTGGGAGGAGCATGGAGTAATTGTGGAGCATAGACCCGTCCAACTAAGTGACTTGCTCCTATGGTCTAAGTTCTACTTAAGGGTACATAATGTAACCGCCCATTAATGTCGGATATTTTTCTATTTTAATAAAGACAAATCTGCAGAGGCAAGAAATCTGAAACAAGCAAGCAAAATGCAAGAGAAAATTAGTGAGTCTGATAACTTCTTCGGAGAGAGAAACAATTAACGTTGAGTCCAATATGACTCTTCTTCAGAACCTCACTATTAAAAGAAAAATATTTTGATATAAAAATATTTCTATACTTTATCTACTGGAGCCACTGTGCTTTCAAACAATGTTGCATACATAATTTCACAAGTAGCCTTTCTTTTTGCCAAGATTATGTGCAACATCTTCTTGAATGAATTCAAATATTTCAGTCTAGCAAAGAAGCACATTGATTACATGATTCACTATTGAAGAAAACCTGCTGGATTTAAAGTGGGAACAGTTCAAGTAAAATGGATTTTTCACCACTGTTTCCATTAAAATAGAACTCAGGGATTCGTAAAGCTCAAAGTAATTCACACATTGCTGCATAGGCAAGAGCTGATATTTGCTTTTCAGGTATAGATTTGTTATATCAACCACCAGAAAAATCATCCAACTGATCCTGATTTCCGAATTTCACACACTCAACTGAAATACAGTATTGGGGAAGTGTTGCACTGGTGCAGGAGCAATCTTCTGCTCAGCTGGCTGCAAAAGATTCAAAGGAGACAGGGGAATTCTCCCAGGTGTCCTGGTCAGTTTTAAACTCTAAAATGGATAACCAATTATCTCATTGTTCTCTTTAGCAGTCTTCAAAATTACCTGCCATGTTTCTTGTATTAAAGCAGAAACTTGGCCATCTTAAGGTTGTACAAAATCTTACAGAAGTACACATTCCATCTTGGTTCTAAATGTGCTTGCATCACATAATGTTCTCCACCAGAATTCACAAGACTTAAATTGGGTTACCACTCCCACCCTGACTATTTCACTTATAAACCTAGCTAGGAGCAATTTGTAGCAATCTCACCTATGAATCAAGAGGACTGTAGTTGTGAAACTGCACTTGAGTACTGCAGACCTGAATGTTCTTACGGTTGCAGATGCTTTTCTTTGGATGTAAAGAATTCAGGTGGAGGTTAAAGCTATAATGGAATTGGCATTGTGAAAGGATAGAATTTAATGGGCCTTTGTCCTCTAAACCGACATTGCGGTTTCCTAACTGAATACTTTGATGCTGCCTACAGCTCTGTGATTTTAAACCCGAGATGTGTACACTATTTGAGTTTATCTCTTTCTCAATAACAAAAACTGTCTACTTCAGTCCTTTTTTTCCTCAAACTCTGACTCTTACAGTCAACCAGCCAACTTTTCTCATGATAGTGGATATACCCAAACAACCCCAAAATCCAATTCACATCCAGCTGATACAGAAACGATTCTGACAGGTTTTATAATACATGCTGACTCTATGCTACATGATGTTTCAAAATTCTTATTTAAAGCAACTCAAACTGAAAATGTATCAGATTATTACTGTTTTTTTTCTTTCTGCTTCATCCAAATATATTTTTTAGTTTGAAAATAGGGCAATGTCAATTCAGTGACAACTAGGAAGCTTGGTAGTCTGGTCTTTAAGACTGCTGCTCTAATGTCTACATCATATATGGAGTTATACATCACACCATGAGTGGATGAACCAAGTCAGCATCTTCCTCATGTTGCCATATGTCAGTTTTCAGCCAACTCAATTCACTCTCTGTGATAGCAGGAAAAATCTGAAGGTATTGGACACTGAAATAGCTATGAGAACTGAGAACACTTCAGCAATAATACTAAAGACTTGACCTCCAGAACTAACTGTACCTCTCACCATCCAGACCCAGTGGAGCGACAATACTGACATCTATTTGGTGATGTGGAAAATTGCCCAGTTCTGGCATGTCCACAAGAAACCAGGACAAACACAACTGTGCTAATTAACACCCAATCAGTCTACTTTTGATCATCAACAAGTCATCAGCAATGCCATCAAATGGTTCATAAATAACTTGCTTACTGACGGTGAGATCCTGGTATCACTAGACATGGTTCAAATATAGTTAAAATAGCTCAAGTCCAAAGGAAAGTTGAGAAAGCCTGCCCTTGACATGAAGGTGGCCTTTGACCGTGTTTGACATCAAGATGCCATACCAACACTGTAATCACTGGGAATCAAGAGGAAAACTCTCCATAGTCATACTTTCAATAATAAGATTGTTATAGTTGTTAGACGTCACTCATCTCAGCTCTGTGACATTTCTACAGTATTCTCAAGGAATAAGCCCAAACATCTTCTGGTCCTTCGTAAGACCATAAGACACAGGAGTGGAATTAAGGCCATTCGGCCCATCAAGTCCACTCCGCCATTTAAATCATGGCTGATGGGCATTTCAACACCACTTCCCTGCACTGTCCCCGTAGCCCTTGATTCCTTTTGAGATCAAGAATTTGTTAATCTCTGCCCTGAAAGCATCCAACGTCCCGGCCTCCACTGCACTCTGTGGCAATGAATTCCACAAGCCCACCACTCTCTGGTTGATCTTATGATCTTATGAAATTATTCATTAAAGACCTTTGATTAGGCTGGTGGGAATCTGGGCCTCACTACCTGAAATAGTGGTGAAATATTAACACTGATAATATTTAGGTGCGTATTTTCAATGTCAAGGTATCTTAGGCTACGGGCCAAGTGCTGGAAAATGGGAGGTGAAGAGTTGGGTGCTTGCTTTTGACAGGTGCAGATTCTATGACCTTCCCTCAATCATAAGGTCAATAGTGTTATGTTGCTGATTTCTGCATAATGCCCATGACCTTCTTTGATTCCTCACACAGTGAAACACTATGTTCATTTACATTAAGACCTGAAAAATATCCAGGTTTCAGTTGACATTAGACAAGAAGCATTCACAAGTTGCACATATGCCAGGCAAGGGCTATCTTTAACAAAAGAGAATCTAATAATTGCCCTTGATACTATTGGCATTATCATCACTGAATCCCCCACTATCAACATGCAGGCAGTTATCATTGCCCAGAAGCAAAACTGGGACAGCCATGTAGTGATAGAGGAAAGGAATTCTCTTCTCCTTACTCCTTAATGTCTACCATCTACAAAGCAAAAAAGCAGGGTGAGTTCAGTTCCAGGAATACTTACAAAGCTCAAAAAAATCCAAGACAAAGAAGCCTACTTGATTGACACTCCATCTACTGCCTTAAGCATGCCCTTCTTTCACCATTGACAGAGTAGAAGCAGTGTGTATCATCTTCAAGGTATCTCACCAAGGTACCCTCAACAGCTTCTTTCAAACCCAATATCTAACTAGAAAACAAAGACACCAGTTACATGGGAATATTACCACCTGAAAGCTACCTTGCAACCAATCTGGCTTGGAACTATATTATCATTCCTTCAGTGTTGATGAGTCAGAACTCCTTTCCTGACAGCACCATTGGTATCCCTACACCCCAAGGAATGCAATAGTTCAAGAAGTCAGTTCCCCAATCCCTTTTGAAGGTTTATTGGGTATTGGTAATAAATGTTGGTACAGCCAGCAACACCAACCTCCTAGTAACAAATAAAAATGTCTTATTTCATGATGGCTAATAGCTAGGACTTCACACCTCAAAAATACATCAAAATAATTATGTTCAAAAATCTAAAAATCAACGTTCAACATATTCATACATACTGTGGCACACAATGGGCTATTGTTATGTTGGACTATTGTGTACCACTTTGAGAAGAATGTAATATGCAAGATATGGTATTTATTGTCACCTTATTTTGTTGTGAAATGTGATAGCACAAGTACTCGTACTTAAACAATCTTGAGTTGCTTTATTCAGTGACATAAAATCTCATGATTCTTTACATACTACATCCAAAAACAGTATGCTCAGCTTTCAGAAGCAGGCATAAGTACGCAATTTGAACTAAAATAGCTACCGTTGCTGTTACTGCATAATTCCCCGCATCCAGTTAGCATACATCTGAGGCTGGGGCCAGTCAATGTTGTCGATCTTCCGTGTAGCTGCTTTAAAAAAAAACGAGCATTTTAAGGGAGAGACTGTGAATTTAGATATGCAGATTGATGTATGTTTGCTGTAGATCCACAGGGAAAAACTGGCAATGTGTGAGCACAGGCAGAGTTCATGAGGCAGTGAGAAATCAGGCTGAAAATGCATAGAAAGGATTAGTGAATGAAGCCTAAGCATGAGCTGACAGTGGACTTCAGTGCGGGATATAGACCAAGAAAGAAAAGCCACACACATAGAATCCTTTCAGAATGCTAGGATACCTCAACAGCTTCCCATTGTAGGGAATAGTCGGTAGAAACATTGTCAGAGAGGAATGGTTTGCTCAAACTAATTAAAGAAATCAGCACAAATTGGGCTCTCCTGATTAATGTAACATCACCTCAGAATGATATTTAATGCTGAGTTTTACAGAAAAATTGATATTTTTGTCTGGTTTTCATTCAACTGTTTCCCCAATGGTCTATCCCTCTGTATAAAAGAGATTTTTCCAACAGAGTCATGGTGATGTTGCTAAGCTCGTAACCCTAGAACCACGGGCAAATGTTTTGGGGGCTTGGGTTCGAATCCCAACATGGCAGATAGTGAAGTTCGAATTCAATAAAATGCTGCTCATGGAACTACTGTCGATTGTTGTGAAAACCCATCTGGTTCACTAATTCCTTTACAGGAGGAAACCAGCCATTTTTACCTCGTCTGGCCTCTGTGTGACTCCAGCAGCAATGTGGTTGACTCTTACTTCCCCCTGGACAATTAGAGGTGGGCAATAATACTAGCCTAGTCAGTGACACCCACATCCCATTATCAAATAAGACAAAAAGATAATGGCTGTGCTACCTGAGCAAAATCAAAATAAACTCCAACCTTCAAATATTTCCTGTTCCTTTTGATTGGGATTAAAATTGATTTTCTATACATTTGGATCTCATACACTGATCTTTTTCGTCAAGTTCCTGGTACCTAGTATCAGCATCCCATTTAGTTTCAGGTAGGTCACAGAGTAGGGTTACTTATTCTACCAGGATGGAATCCTGCAGTATTCCATCATGCAATCCAGCAACCATCCCCCCACTATACTCTTCCAACTAGCTGCAACATCACGTCAATCCAAGCAGGGCAACACCTCCCCACAAAAGTTGGAACGTAAACAGACTTGGCAGATGCAGATTTAGAGGAATGAGGAGAGAAAATAATGAGACGTCACATTAGTTCATTAGCCAGTTTTTGGTGGACTAACTAGCATAGGATTGGGAATAGGATTGGCTGATGAATGCCCAGTTAGTCTAATGAAGATCCACTCCGAACCAATTATTCGATGGAGCTAGAATTTAGTTGGAGTGATTTCTTATGTTGTGCCAATGTTGACAGCTCAGTCAAGCTATTACTGCTACTGATGGGCTTTCCTTCTACCGTTAATTCCCGAGTAGTTTTTAACTTTTTACTTAACTACTTTGTCGAGGCTTTTTTCCTTTTTCTTATGCTTTACACACAATGAGATGAGTAAGTCTGGGCTAAGGCACTCTGCACGTATACTCTCCCTGAAGCTATTTGTTTCTTATCAGGAAGTAAGAGTCTTCAACTCCTTATGTACTGTAACACTCTATTATTTATATCTATACTAACACCCCTTACTGTGTCTGCACACAAGAGAGCAAGTCCTGCTATTCCAACAGTTATCACCAAAGTTAAAGATTTTATAAGAGTACTAAAATTTTGCAGTTTACCTGTCTTTTTCAATCAAGTTTTACAGAAAGCATGGGCAAGTAGAGTACTAAAATTTTGCAGTTTACCTGTCTTTTTCAATCAAGTTTTACAGAAAGCATGGGCAAAGTGCTTAACAAGAGCTATTTACTTTGAATACATTGATTCTAGGTATAGGTGAACAACTATGAACTGCCTATTCATTAAGACTCTAAACCCTTTATAAACTTCATAAAAAACAGAAAGTACTGGATAAATTCAAGAAGTCTGATATTCTGACAAAACGCCATTGGACTCAAAACATTAACTCAATTTCTCTCAAATTATATGCTGCAAAACCGGCTGAGATTCTCTCGCACTTTCTGTTTTTGTTTCAGAGTTTCAGCATCTGCAGTTCTTATGTTTTTATTCCCCAATAAAGCTTCCCCTAGACACAGAAATGCACCAAAAACATGTAAATATTACTGCTGAAGAGCAACACTGAGAATGTAGTTCACTGTTTTATACCTACATGTTTTGCTGGGATATTCCTTTTGGCTCGTCAGGACCTGCTGCTCCTTGATGTATTGCTTACAGGAGGCACAGAATGACTGGTTCAGAAATTTCAAAATCTCTGATTTAGTAATTAAAAGAAATCTCACAGTAAGTAGTGTAGGAACATAAACTTGCTTTCTTTAGGTTTTTTTAAAACTACAAAATACCATCTCTCCTTTTGGAGGATCAAAGGCATCTATCTGGCTGTCTACTTCACACCCATCAGCTGTTGAGCTACATGAGATTCAATATTGTAGTTTTTGCCAGACAGAAGGCCTTTACCATTATCAATCAGTCATCACTCCATAGACCAATCAGTGACTTGTTGCTGGTCAAATCTCATTTTATACAAACAGCCAATTGTAGCAGTTCACCTACAACTCAACATCCCCCACTGGTTGAACAAACAACAATGTAAGCAACACCTACAGTAACTGTTGGTAGTTTGCTTTTAGAAAATTCATCAATCCCTTCTGTGATCTTAGATTTTTTTAGGTGTCCTTTTCCCATTTCAGTTCATAATCAAAAATATTGAAAAATAAAAATGTACAGTCTTTATAGTACTTGTCACATTGTAAAAAAAGAGCCTGTCTTGTGTGGTGTTTCAAACCTTTCTTTAAATATGCTCCTTCTAGACTAATGTTTTCTCCCTTACTGATATCAGGTTTATATAGTCAGTTACATTATCACAATGTACACAAATCTCTTTATACCACATTTCCCCTACCAAACTTTCCTTCCAGTCATTACCGCTGCTTATTTTCATTTTTAAAAAATAATTAACATTATTACTTTCATTTTACCATGATTGTTTATCGCCATCTTATCATCTACCCACATCCCTGCAAGGCCCCATCTCTCTCAACTCTCACAAGTCCAAATCTCACAAGTCAAGATGATCTGCAACTCAAACTAGAAATCCCAATTTGGCTTTTTTTACTTTAAAAATATGTGTGTTGTGAGATAGTTATACCACTCTCTACACTGTCTGACGTGACGTAGGTATGGTTGTCCCAAATTCTATGATAATCACACTGGGTCTCACTTCTTGCCTTGACTAATGCTTTCCTGTTACTCCTGAATGTCTGACAATATGGGAACAGCATTCCGACAACACCAGGTATAAGTTGGCCATAGTTTCTGGTTTCCTTCATCAGACTTTCTGCCCTGACTTTAAGTTTCATGGAATCTTTGCCCTGTGCCTAGTGTTGTATCACATCAGCTGCTTTTTACTGTGGCTTTTCTGTAGCTCTTCACCTTCTTGAGAGGTCTTGAGAGGTTAGTTTTGGCCTGAAGCTGTGTTCATCCATTTTTAGTCTCCTGTCTAATAACAATTCTGATGGCGAGTAGCCACTATGTTGTTCTCTGACTGTGTACAATCCAGTCTGGATTTGTATGGATCAGTGACATCACAGTTATGACTGATCTTTTCACCTCTCCAATTGACTGAGGATGGAGTGAAGAACCCATCACCTGGGTGACACTGCATCCAAAGTGAACTTCCTGAAATCGTCCATCATGACCTGAACTCCATTGTGTGATGCTAATTACTTCAGAAGCAATGCATTGCAAAGATATTGCTCTGATCACTGAAACTGCTGTGGTTGAATTAAGTTTTACCACTTCAATTTAACATTACTGATAATTGGCTAGGGTTACAGACATCTTCTGTCAAAAATCAAACGAATTAATTTCCTTTTATATGGCTCTTCCAGAAAAATTGGTGAAAACATTGTCTCTTTGGACACTAATTTGTGCATGGCACCTTGGTCTTCATCTGCCTTTCAGAGTGCTTCAACACGACACTTAAGATGTTGCTCTGCATTTTCTAATATCCGTGTAGTGGGTCTGTGCGGCATTGCTTCACATCAATGTTGGTATAATGATTCTATAATCTACACCAAAAATTCTCCCACTATTGCCATGTGTTGATTTTGCCCATTGAACCTTTTCATAATTTGATCTGCTGGGCTATGAAGGGAATTTTCCAAGGCTCTGAAAATCATGAGAAATTTGCCAAAATCGACTGTGATGTTGAGCAAAGCCCTTTCAACAGCAAGACCTAAATGTCATGTTTTCCAACCAAGTCCCAGATAATGGTGTGAGATTCTCACTAAGGAGTGGTGAGAGGCCTATTAATGGGCATCACCACTCATTATCATTCTCATTACCTAAATTTAATTAATTTTACCTCATTAATATTTAGGCTTCCTTCCTCCTGCTTAGAATCGAAATGTCGAGAATTCCCGGCATAGAAGCCTGAGCAGATAACTGGAAACTCTGCTTGCTCCTCTATCTTACACATCCAATGCCAAAATCTCAATGCACACTCCATGGGCACGGACTGCATCTACCACATGTCCACAGACCTTGGTGTCTGACACACATCAGTCTCACTGCATCATCATGGCATACCTCCAACCTACTTACAGTACGTTTCTACATGTTAGTGTTGCATTTTGGAACAGATCAGCACCTCTCATTGGAATCCACTGCAAGAATATTTTGCTTGCAGTGTCAGGCATCCAGCTTAAGGACTGGACCAGAATCACAGAAGTATCATCGTGCTGAAGGCCATTCAGACTGTTGATCTGTGCTGGATGTTCAAATGAGCATCATTACCTTGTGCCAGTTCCTGCTTTCTCCCCACATGTAATCTGCTTGTAGTTCTATGAATGATGAATTCATGGTCTAATATTGCAAATGGTCCCGATGAGCACAAGTCAAAAAGCTACAACAAAATGATATTCAAGTTCTGTACCAGCAAATTACTATTTCCAAATTGAATCCAGGCTCTTCAATCTGTGATACTTAGTCATCACACAACAAAATGATGGGGTGCCCAGTGCTGGTGATTTTTTTTTTCTCTGGAAAAGAAAAGCAGTGAAGCAAGGTATAAAATCATAGGAAAATGTGTCAAATAAGACATGAATCAGTACACAGTTATGCTTACATGAGGAAACCCAGAAATACATCACTTTAGAGACAGTGAGAGCTTGATTTGAATGCAAAATGAGGCAGTGTTGTAAAGAAACAACTCCTAAAAAGACCATTTTCAAAATACAAGAAACATCATAAGGATGACTAGTCCATTCTTTCATATGAATTAGAAGGCGACAGATATCCACACAGATATAAACTTCCTGAGTAAAGAACAGAATCAACTTTTCTGGTTTAATCTGTTACAGAATCAGATAAGCAAACAGTGAAACAAAAAGTAGCTATTGGAAACATGGAGCTGCAAAAACTCAATGCATCAGGGATGTCTAACAATGACCAAATAGACCCTGCTAAGTTATAAGAAACTAGCAATAGAATCAAGAGGTAACAAAGCGTGGAGCTGGATGAACACAGCAGGCCAAGCAGCATCTTAGGAACACAAAAGCTGACGTTTCGGCTTCTGATGAAGGGTCTAGGCCCGAAACGTCAGCTTTTGTGCTCCTAAGATGCTGCTTGGCCTGTTGTGTTCATTCAGTCCCACACTTTGTTATCTCGGATTCTCCAGTGTCTGCAGTTCCCATTATCTCTGATACATCAGTAGAATCAACACTAGTTTGAGATTTTCAAGTAAATTGAATCCATGCTACTTAATCGGTGTTATTTACTGATAACACAAAACATGATGAATAATCCTGATAGATAATAAAAACCTATTAAAAAGTCGAGTACTGATTCACCCAAACACTGATATCATGGACTAATTCTCACCTTTTCTTTCACTAAATTTGCTTTGGGACCAATGTCAACATTGCGAGTGTTACTAAATATGCCATACTCTGTAGTACTAGCAGTGATACATTGTCTTACCAGAGCATCATCGTCACCTGCAGCATACATACATGTATTGATTTGACTGGGCTGTTCTTTCATATACAAGCCTGAAGCGGTTCAGTTCCACTGAAACTTCTACTTCCAATATTTCCATATCTGACCCTGTTGTGGGTCTTCAGCATTAAGAGATGTTTCAGATGATAATATGGTCCACATCAGAATTCCTATCTTTACGGACAATTACGCCTAACTCTCCTGGCTGAATATTGAGTTTTATTCATCTTAGTATACAAGTGTTTTAATCTTATGATATATTCTTCCAGATTATTTCTGGTTCACAGATAGTCTTGGAATTCTTTACTGATTTCCACACTGTGGCCCTGCAATTGTATTTCCCAAGGCCTTCCCTGCTTTCAAAGACTTCCTATTATTTATTTAGCAGCATCATCAAAGTCTTTTAAGATCCTTGCCCATTGTTGGAGTCTTACTTTCTCTGCTGTGTCTTTAACAATCTGTTTCAACTTCAGATCCTTGCTCTGGAGATTTGTTTCCTAGCTAATACCATGCCTTCTCTTGTGCTTCAGGCGATGGTTACCCGCAAATTGAGATACTCGTTTGGATGATCTTTTGCCTATGAGTATCAGTATTTACACTGCCTGAACCTGTTTTGCTCCTTTCCTTTATTCAAGATGCTTCAAATCCTTGCATAGTATAACCCTCAACGTATAAGAGAATGCTGTGGAAAAGAAAGACTAGCAATGGTGTTGCGCTTCTCAAAAGGATTAAATTGAAGCTACCACAGCCCTCACACTTCATTTCTTTCTTGGCTCTAAATGATGCTTCCACCTTCGTGCTTCATTCCCACTCTTAATTGTATCCCAAGTGGAGAGGTTGCTTATTAAGAGGCCAAGCTGCACTCACAGGTGAGCTCAGGGCATACATGTGGATGTGACCTCAGTGCCCTGTTGCTCGCCAGAAAGGCCAGCCTTTTATTCTCCAACTGGCTATCAGTCAAAGACCTTTTTGTTTTCATCTCCAACATTTTCATTAAAAATAAACAAAATATTATACAAATGAATAATCTATTTTAAGGCTCCTGTGATTTTTTTTGATTCGCCATGGCATTGCTTCAGGTCGCTTCCTGGAGATTAACCTTAAATTCCAGGTAATCCTGGAGGATTGACAATCCTACCCAAGGGTGTTCTTTTCTGATACTGCAGAGTAAAATATTGCAAGATCAACAACACTAGCTTTTACACGTGTAAAAGTCATTAGGATAAGAAGCTGTAAAATATTACAATAGTTGACATTCTGCACACCTACATTTTTGAGCTGGATCATTTATCTTGCATTTTGTCTTGCCAGGAAAGAAGCCCACCTTTAAAAATCTCTGGAAGTACTACTTACGATGTCCAGCAAGAGGAGCAAAGATGGGGGCACAGGAGAAATGATGGTTTTCAAATTGAGAGTATTTGCTTGGGAATCGAGCCAACCGTGAACAAATCTAATAGAGCAGCTGCAAAAACTGTGTATAGCTTCCCAAGCACAATTTTAGCAACTCACTGCAGGAGATATACAGAAGGAGAATCATTTGTCCATTTAAGTAGCTGAAGACAATTATCTGTGCTAAACACTTTTGTGGAGAGCACCGACGCATATTTAACAAGCTCATTCAGCTTTTGAAATCCGCATCGAAGGTACAGATTGGTGATAGGATTGGTGCTATTTTTGATTCATATTTTGCGAGGCAGGCATTTTAATTTAAGCTGTTTTGGAAGCCCAGTTAATGCATAAATTATGCAAATACATCAGTGAGATAAATTTCAGTTCTGTTAAAGGATAATTTATGGACTGAATTCCTTTCTGATACTGTTAAGATTACTCCTTATAATGCAGTGAGCTATACACTGTAAACTGCAACCTTAAGGACTTCTGGCATTCCAAGTTAAAATATTTCCACAATGTTCATACTGTACGTGTAAATTTTGGTTTAAGCAAGATATTTCAGGGAAAGCTACTGATGGCAACACATAACATATTGCATCCATATTGTGCATAGGTGCTTCAAGACATTTGAGACCACTGTAGAATAATGTGATGATAATTTTCACATCAATTTTTGTCACCAGACCAGTATACCACACAATTGGTGCAGGGTAAAAATAATAAACATATTATAGAGACGGTAAGGTGCAAGCCCTAGAAATTCAATAACTGTTAAATACCATGTTTCAAAACTATTTTATCATGCAAGTTTAATAGATCTGTACTCGCCAGTCTTTATTTGCTTCACCCAAACGGATTGTGAATTTTCAGAGTTCCCCATCTTGATACTCCATCGCTGAATATACTTAAAGCTGAGTAAACAGTTTTTTTTCAAATAAGAAACAGGAAGGACAGCTAGGAAAGGGGGATTCAAAGCCAAAAATCAGTCATGAGCATATTGCATTTCTGGGCCTTGTGGTCTATTATTTTTCCTGCCTTGTGGTAGACGGGGGTCACACTGCAGTATACATTATACATTTAAGGTGCATTATTACAATTAGCCTCTGCCACAATGAGAATAGCAATACAACAATTGACCCGATGTTCTTAAAATAGAATCCACATATTGTGGAAGCAGGCCATTTGGCTCATTGAGTCCACACTGACCCTGTGAAGAGCATCCCATCCAGACCCATTCTCCTATCCTCTTGCTGGAGCCCTACATTGTCCCAGGGCTAATCCACTTAATTTCCACTCCCGAGATACATTGGCCAGTCCACTTAACCATCACATCTTCGGACTGCGGGAGGAAACCCACACAAACATGGGGAGAACATGCAAACTCCACACAGGCAGTCACCCGAGGCTCGAATCGAACCTTGGTCCCTGGTACTGTGAGACAGCAGTGTTAACCACCGAGCCACTGTGCTGTCCCCATCTTGACTCAGAAGGAGAAGATTGGGCAGTTCTCTAAATCCTGGCCATTGTCAAATAAACCGCTTGATTGTGTTGTGTTTGTGAGCATGCAATATATTTAAAGCAGAATAGTACATAAAAACCTATGAGCTTCACATTTAAATGAAAGCTATTTCAAAGGACACATGGCACCTATGAAAACATAATCTAGCAAAAGTAATTGAAATCAGGAAAGCCAAGGAAATGCAATAATTGATGCAGAGAGTGAGTAGATCAGATTAGTAGCATTGTTTAACTCACATAATTACCAATGGAATCAGCTTGCTCAGCAACAGCATTGGGTTAGAACTTCTTGAAAATTTTTGGCTTTATCAGATCACTGGATTGGGTTTACACTATATCATCACAGGAATTATGGTGAAAGTGAGATATACTGTGGTTCATATCTTGGAATAATTTCCTGGGATTTCTCCTCAAAGAAGAAAGTTGAGAGGAGATTTGAAGGTGTTTTTAAAGATGTAGACCAGCTAGACAAAGAGAAACTCTTCCCATTAGCCATATTTTTCAGAATTGGAGTACACCAATATAAAGTGATTGGCAAAAGAACCACTGGCAAAAGTGAAGAAATTCATTTTTGTCAGCCTGATAATGTGGTAGAGGCAAACATATTTAATTGCAGCTTTAAAAAGGGAATTGAATGAACACCTGAAGACAAAGAATTTGAAGTAAGGCATGAAAAGTGCAAGGGAGTGGAATTGGTTGAGTTGCTTTTGTTGAGAACCAGTACAGCCACAATGAGATGAACATTTGATGCTGCACTGTTTTTATATTTCATGTCTTTCCACTAATCACCCATGAAACCTTGGATATTTGATTTCCAAGCTTTGCTTCCACACTAAAGTTGCCAGCAATTGTAAATGTTCTGGTCTTAATGCTAGTTTTCTCAGTGCAGTGACTTAAATTGAAAACTAATGTTCGGGAGAGACTCAATCATCTGGTATGGAAGTGATTTATGGCTTTCACATCATTCACAGCGATGGAGATCCATTAAACCTGTGGAGCTTCATCCTTACAGTCTAAAATCAAGTGAACAGACCTTTTATCTGTGTATAAAAAAAGATACGCTTTGACCTTTGATCAGCTTAAATGACTTATCATTGGGTTCATTCCAAAATCAGGTTCTTGAGGTAAGTGCAATATAATTAAATTAATGTATTTGATTTGTGAACATACATAAATTCACATGTTCAATATAATTGATTAAAGTGAAATAACATCTTTACTTTTTATTTTATTCTAAGCTAAATCCAACACAATACCTAACTTTTAGGTTTATTATGTTTAATATGATAGAATGCTCAGAGATCCTTGTAGAACAAAAAACAAGAACAAAGAACATTACAACACAGGAACAGGCCCTTCGCCCTCCAAGCCTGCACCAACACGTCACAACTAAAACCCCTCACTCTTTTGGGGACCACACCCCTCTATTCCCATCCTATTCACGTATTTGTCAAGGTGCGCTTTAAAAGTCACTATCATATCTGCTTCCATTACTTCCCCGAGCAGCACATTTCAGGCACTCACCACCCCCTGTGTAAAAAATTTGCCTCATACGTCATGCTTAAACCTTGCCCCTTGCACTCCTCCAATTCTGGCCTCTTGCACATTTCTGATTTATTTTGCTCCACTATTTGTAACTATGCCCCAGTTCCCAAGACCTGTAGCTCTGGAATTCCTTTCTTGATTTAGTCTGTCTTTGTACCTCTTCCTTCTCTTTAAAACTTATTCGTTGGCCAACTCTTTTGGTGATCAGACCTAACGAAAGAACATTAGAGGAGAACAAATAGGTCAATCAGCCCATGAAACCTACTGCATCTTTCAAGATCATGGCTGATCTTGTGCCTCAACCCCACTTTCCCAAGCTATTTCCACATTTCTTGATTCACTTTCAGTTCAAAAATTGATCAATTTCAGCCTTGAATATGTTCGGTGATTAATATCTCCCTGTGACTCGATATCAAGCTCTGTTTGATACAAAGTCAAGTTAATGTGCTTGTGAATGCCAATGTTGAAAGTGAAGATTTGTCTGAGGTGATCAGATAGATTATCTTCTTTATGACATCTCCTGAATAAATTTAACAGAATAAAGTGTTTGTGGCAAATATTCCTGAAGCCTGATTCAATGGTCGAGTGTGTCCAGATTTTGAAGCAATTGATCAAGCCTAGCACAATGAAATAGTTTGAATTTCAGAATTTGATAGCTTACATCCTTTTGATATTGATCTGCTTGATTAGTTCATTGACACAAATAGAGTAAAGCCCTTTGACAATACTGCTTCCCATTGGAATTGGAAGTTTTAAAGGGAAGCTTAATAAAGGCAATGTGGGAGAAAGGAACAGAAGGATATTCTGATTTGGTGAAACGAAAAAGTGTAGGAGGAGGCTCAATGGAGCAGAAACATCGGCATCAACTGAATCACCTGTTTCTCTGCAGTATATTCTCAGTGGATATCTTGAAGCACAAAATTAAAGGTTCACATCACCATTCATTACAAATCCCAGAATGACGGGGTCCATATCATTTGACAACACAAATCTGCTAATTAAAAGCACTTCCATTTGAAAACATGAATGCTTTAAAAATTTCCATTTCACGAGGGCTAGCATTTTTGCTATACTGCAAAGGTCTGCATCAACAGAGAAACTAAAACTGAGCTAACTGGAATGCCCACTTCCGACAACCATCATGATTTCATTCCCCCAGTGTGTGGTACAATGTCTGCTTCAGTTCTATACAAAAATAAATGAGTGTCTTTGCAGCCTGTAATGAGGCTTGTTGCTAATGCATCACCACCTTCTACTTGAGCAATTTTGCAACTTGTCAACATATAATTCATTAGCTTAACAATTAAAGTGCAAATCTTGGGATTAATAAAACATCAAGAAAATACAGCTGAAGTCACCCATTCAGCCCTTCTGGCTGCTCCATCATTCACCAAGACCATGACTGATCTTCTGTTTTATCAGCAAATGATTCTGAAGGGGTTAATGGTGGACACTATATTAAAACCTACACAATCTGACGATATCATACAGACTTGATTAGGGATAAGGCAGAGGTAGGATACCATAGAGTACAATCTACACCCAAGATCTCCTCAGTGTCTTAGAAACAATGCATTATAAACTAATGTAACATATATCTAATTGCTACCATGTAATACACTACATCTTGTTAAGTAAGACATAGCCTCTTCTTGTTAAGACTCATTAATGGTGATTCCTCTACCACTGCAAACAAAAAAAAGGCCCTTAAATCCAGTTGAAGACATAGGGATGTTAGCAGAATCCTTCCAACTACAAATACCATATCTTGTACCTCCATTCCATCTTGTTGCACTACCCCATATCTCTTAATTCCGTAATTACCACAAAATTGTTTGACCCCTCCCCTTCTTAAACATACCCATGACTGAGTATCTACAGAACTCCAAAGATACTCAAACTCTTAAGTGAGGAAATTTCTCCTTATCTCAGACCAAAATGGCAAACCATTTATTCAGGGACAACGACCCTGCGATCTAAATACCTTAAGCAGGGGAAATGTTTTCTTCACTTATTTCAATTAGATTGTGCTCATTCTTTTAACTCTAGGGGATATGTATGACTTGGCTACTCAATCTCTCTTCATAATTCACTTGTCCTAAAAGTTAATCTGGTGGACATTTGTTTCCCTCCTTCTCAGTTAAATGTATCTGGCCTTAGAAAAGGAGGCCAAAATTGAACACAGTAATCCAGGCATGGCTTCACTACATATATTCAACTACATAATTGTGGCAAGATTTCTTTGCTCTTTTCATCACCTTTGCGAAAAAAATAATTCATTTGTCTTTCTAAATTGCTTTCTGAATGTGCAAACTTCTTGTGCTTCCAGAAATGTCAAATATTTCACTGTTTCACCCAAGATATTTGAATTTGAAAAATCACCCAGGGACATAAGTAAATCACAGACACACACAGAGAAGGAGAGAGGAAGGCAGAAGAAGGAGCCGATAGCCATCACCAACCTGAGAAACACTCAATGACCCAGTATTATATATTGCGTCTCAGACATAAAAACCAACTTTGCACTCTCAAGCTTTGGATGCATCCCTTCCTTCAGCGGTCAAGTGATCAACTGGACAAACTTGTGTAGCACAGTGGCTCAGTGGCTAGCACTGCTGCCACACAGCACCAGGTTCAATTCCAGCCTCAGGCAACTGTCAATGTGGAGTCTGCACATTCTCCCTTTGTCTAAGTGTGTTTCCACAGGGTTCTCCAGTTTCCTCCCACAGTCCAAAGATGTGCAGGTTACGTGGATTGGCTGTGCTAAATTGTCCATAGTGTTCAGGGATGTGTCGGCTAGATGGATTAGCCATGTGAAATTGCAGGGATGGGGTGGGGGTCTGGGTGGGATGTTCTTCAGAGAATTGGCATGGACTCATTAGGGTGAATGGCCTGTTTCCACACTGGCAGGATTCTATGAGGGAAAGCAAAATATCTAGTTGGTAATGCAACAGTTATATTTTAAGAACAAAAACAGAAGTTGCTGGAAGCTCAACAGGTTTGGCAGCATCTGTCAAGAAAAGGTCAGAGTTAAAGTTTCAAGCCCAGTGACACTTCCATTTGAATTCTTCATGAAACACAGATGAAAATGCAACTAATAAGTTGAAAAAAAAAATCAAGAATCAAATGTCAACACGCCACTAACAATATCCCATTATAAGCGTCTGGAAGGTACTTGCGATTTTTTTTAAGTTAAAGCAATTTAATTATTTGATGAACATATAACAATAGTTTTACTAGCCCCCACTGGTTACACAGAGGAGAGTTTTTACAATCTGTCAGAGAAACATCCAAACACTGTTACGTGTCCTTAATTTAAGGGAAAGGCTATTAAGTAGTGAATTCAAATGAAGGTGCAAGAGCAACATCCTCCAATGCTGAGAAACACTTTATGTAATGATGTGCTCATAGCTACGTCCGAAGGAAAAATCAATCATGATTTATTTTAAAATTAGTAAATAATGCAATGAACAAAGTGATAGTAATGTCGTTACTCAGATGTACCTGTCTAAATCCTTGTTTTCTGACTAGTTGTTCTTTATTCAGAATCAAATAAGAGTACCTCAGCATATGATACAATATATCAGCAGGAGATTCGGAGATCCTCAGACATGAGCTCAGTGTTCTGATTTTTAAGTTTTAAAGCATTCCTAACTGAAAGGATACCTGAATCTATTTCTGAACTGAAAAAAAAAATGATGTGAAAGGCATTTAGTGCAATCCTATATTGAGTAAACTCCCCATAATTTGGCATACATTTTCACCAATTTAGAACATTTTAATTGATCTATTCTATCTTTTTCCATGACTACTTTAAAGCAAATAGAATTATGATCACTGGCCCCGAGTGCTCCCATTGGCACCTCAGTCGCTTGCCCTGGTTTATTTCCCAACAGCAGGTCAAGTTTTGCTCCTCCTCCCATAGGTACATACACACATTGATTGAGAAAGTTTTCTTGTACACATTTAACACTATGATAGTCCCATTCTACATTTGGAAAGTTAAAATCCCTTACCATCACAACTCTATTACTCTTACAGTTACCTGAGATCTCCTTACAAATTTGCTCCTCAATGTCTTGCTGACTATTGGAGGGCCTAAATTACAATCCCACCAAGGCGATCATCCCTTTCTTATTTCTTAGTTCCACCCATGTAACTTCACTGGACATTCTCCCAGGAATATCCTTCCTAAGTACAGCCATAATAATATCCCTAGTCAAAAACGCCTCTCCTACTATCTCTCCCCCTCCTCTCTTGCCTCCCTTTCTATCCTTCCTATAACATTTATATTCCAGAATGTTAAGTTGCCAGTTCTGTCCATCCATGAGCCACATTTATTAATTGCTATGATAGCCCAGACCCATGTTCCCAGTCATGTACATTCATCTGCCTTATCTGTCAGGCCTCTTGCATTGAAGTAAATGAAGTTTAATTTACCAGTCTTACCTTGTTATCTGCAAAGCTCTTGTCTGCCTTAACTATTAGACTTGCTCCCCTTACCTACTGCACCAGTTTCAGCCTTTCCTTTTCTCTCACTGTCACTTTCATTCCCACTTCCACCATTCCCCCAACCCTAACTAGTTCAATGCCTCCTGAGTAGGGCGAGCAAATCTCCCTGCAAGGGTATTCCAATTCAAATGAAACCCATTCCTCTTTCAGATCATTTCTACACCTGAAGAGATCCCAGTGGTCTAAAAATGTGAATTCTTGTCCCCTGCAACTGCTCCTCAGCCACGCATTCTACACCTCTATCCTCCGATTCCTACTTTCACTAGCACATGGCACCAATTGTAGTCCAGATTTTACTCATTTGAGTTGTTTATGTTTCAGATTCCATATTTTCATCTATCCCGACTACATCTTAGCACCCTGCCTAAGAAAAGTCGATTTACTTCCATCATAAAAATATTGAATGAGCTCACCCACAAACTTCTGAAGCAGAATTCTAAAGCCTCTCAACTTCCTCAGAGAGTAACAATTCTCCTCATTGGTCTCCTAAAAACAGGTCATCAATTTTTCATTTATGCTCCCAGTTCTGGGTTCTCACCCTACCAACCTCCGGATACAACGCATCATCCTCCGACACTTCCGCCATTTACAATCTGACCCCACCACCCAAGACATTTTTCCATCCCCACCCCTGTCTGCTTTCCGGAGAGACCACTCTCTCCGTGACTCCCTTGTTCGCTCCACACTGCCCTCCAACCCCACCACACCCGGCACCTTCCCCTGCAACCGCAGGAAATGCTACACTTGCCCCCACACCTCCTCCCTCACCCCTATCCCAGGCCCCAAGATGCCATTCCACATTAAGCAGAGGTTCACCTGCACATCTGCCAATGTGGTATACTGCATCCACTGTACCCGGTGTGGCTTCCTCTACATTGGGGAAACCAAGCGGAGGCTTAGAGACCGCTTTGCAGAACACCTCCACTCAGTTCGCAACAAACAACTGCACCTCCCAGTCGCAAACCATTTCCATTCCCCCTCCCATCCTCTAGATGACATGTCCATCATGGGCCTCCTGCAGTGCCACAATGATGCCACCCGAAGGTTGCAGGAACAGCAACTCATATTCCGCCTGGGAACCCTGCAGCCTAATGGTATCAATGTGGGCTTCACCAGTTTCAAAATCTCCCCTTCCCCAACTGCATCTCTAAACCAGCCCAGTTCGTCCCCTCCCCCCACTGCACCACACAACCAGCCCAGCTCTTCCCCCCCACCCACTGCATCCCAATACTAGTCCAACCTGTCTCTGCCTCCCTAACCGGTTCTTCCTCTCACCCATCCCTTCCTCCCACCCCAAGCCGCACCCCCATCTACCTACTAACCTCATCCCACCTCCTTGACCTGTCCGTCTTGCCTGGACTGACCTATCCCCTCCCTACCTCCCCACCTATACTCTCTCCACCTATCTTCTTTACTCTCCATCTTCGGTCCGCCTCCCCCTCTCTCCCTATTTATTCCAGTTCCCTCTCCCCATCCCCCTCTCTGATGAAGGGTCCAGGCCCGAAACGTCAGCTTTTGTGCTCCTGAGATGCTGCTTGGCCTGCTGTGTTCATCCAGCCTCACATTTTATTATCTTTACTTGCATGTTCAATTCTTCTCATAATAAAAGAAAACATTCCATCCACCTTCATAATTGCTTGCAATACCTACTTTCTAACATTTTGTGAATCAAACACATCCATTTACACCTTGGATTTCTGCAGTGATTCTCAACTTAAGAAATCCTCTGCTTTATATGTTTTTCCCAACAAAGTGAATAAGTTCAAATTTTCTGAAATTATACACCATGTGCAAGATTTCCGCCCGTCTACTCATTCTACCTATATCTATCTGCAAAATCCTGTGTCCTCTTTACAGAGATGACGGGAACTGCAGATGCTAGAGAATCCAAGATAACAAAGTGTGAAGCTGGATGAACACAGCAGGCCAAGCAGCATCTCAGGAGCACAAAAGCTGATGTTTTGGGCCTAGACCTGATGAAGTATCTAGGCCCGAAACGTCAGCTTTTGTGCTCCTGAGATGCTGCTTGGCCTGCTGTGTTCATCCAGCTTCTCACTTTGCCCCCTTTACAGCTTGCTTCCCTATTTAACTTTGTGTCAACTGCAAATTTAGTCACCTTACCTTTGCTCTCCTCATCTGAGTTATTGATATAAATTATTAAAAGCTAAGGCTCCTGTGCAAAGCTCAACTGGATTCCATTCCCTTCTGAAAAATACCCTTCTATGCATTCTCCTGTTTTTTGCCAGACAGCCAATCTTCTATCCATATTCTGATGAAGTGTGCGGGATTTATATATCAACGAGTATAACTTTTGGAGTCTGCATTTCAAAGGAGCAACATGTGGCTGTTAGTTACTATTATGAAGAGTTATGACAAAAAAAAGGAACAGAACCTTATACAGTCCTGAACAATGTGGGCTATAATGAGAAATATTAGCAAATCATGTTAGAAGCTGGGCAAGTTAATTTTCAACAAGAGCCACTCGTTACCTTTTCCAAGAGCTGTAGGCATCGATGAGATAGCTACTCATGGCAATCATTGTTTGAGAACAGTCTCATCGTCTGCAAATTTCACCTTATTTATATGCAAGCTGATGGAGCTATATACTGATGAGTCCCTGGTTCCTGAACAACTCCATCTTGTGTTTGTTAAAGGAGTGCCTAATTCATGTCTTGGTGTTAACTGGCAGTTGTTGCTGACACCCACAACTGTGCATGTGTGCTAGTCTGGAAATGCTCATGTGCACAATCCCAGACCTGGGGAGAGAGGGAGGGAGGATGGGAATGCAGACACAGGTAAGTGAGAATGATCCTCTCCCCGCCATCAAGCTTCCACTTCCCTTTCCCTGCTCTGACCCCATTCCCCTCATTATCACCATACCCATTCATACAACCTCCACTTCCCCACCCAATTCACAGCCCCCCTGTTCACAGCCACTGATCCGGCCCCAATTCCCCAGTTCACAGCTACCCGTCCTTCATAGCTCATATGAGATTTAAACCTGAATATGTTTAATTACACATGCGTGAATTTAAACAGTGCACGTGTGCTGTTCATAACAGGCGGAGCCACATTAATTTTTGAAAATGTACTAGATTTTGGAAATATTCCATCAGACTGAAAAGTAGCAATTCTACCCTCTGTTCAAGAAGGGAGGGTAGCAGAAAACAGAAAACTTATTAAACTAGAGGTCGCAGGTTTAAGATGAGAGACAATAGATACAAAAGTGTCCAAAGGGGCATTTTCTTTTTCACATAGGAGGTGGTGACTGTGTGGGACAGACAAAGATAGTGGTGGAAGCGAGCGCAATTTTGTCATTTAAGAAACATTTAGACAGGTACGCAGATGGGATAGGCATGAAGGGATAATGACCAAACACAGCTCCTGAGATGCTGCTGGGCCTGCTGTGTTCATCCAGCCTCACATTTCATTATCTTGGATTCTCCAGCATCTGCAGTTCCCATTATCACAGGTAAATGTGGCTAGTTTAAATTGAGAATACTGGGCAGCATGGACAAGTTGGGCCAAAGGGCCTGTTTCATGCTGTAGACCTCGATGACTCTATGACTATGACTGTAGGCCTTGATATAAATTTAATATTTGTCACAAGTAATGTATTAGAATTGAACATTAATTAAGTTATAGGTGGACAATTAGAAAAGGTCAAGGGAACTGGAGAAGTCGGCATGGTTTTGTGGAAGGGAAATCATGTTTAACCAATATATTAGAATTATTTGAAGGTGCAATATACATTGTGGATAAAGGGGAGGCCATAGGATATCATAATTTGATTTCCAGAGGCATTTGACAAGATGCCATGTATAAGGTTATTGTACAAAGTAGGAGTTCATAATGCAGGGAATAACATATTTGTATTGTTCTGATTCCAGCAGACAGTGCCACAAGGCATCTAACAGTGAAATGTGGCCTGAAAAAATCACATTTTTATATATTAATTAACTTGACATTCACTAAAACAGTTACCTGAAGCAGTTTCTTGAACAATAGGACAGATGTTTGTTACATAATGGACTAAAATAAAATAAAAGCAGAAATGTTCAGAAATGGAACACAAAATAATTTTAGAACACCCAGAAAAACAACATTTCAATGCAGTCCTGAAACACCAATACTTTATAGTAATTCAGTTCCAGACAAATCAGTTTTTTGTATCAAATTTTGACATTCAGTTTAACTGGTTCTCCACAGCTTCTGTCCAGTGAACTATGGACATGTTCTTCTTACATGAATATTCAAAACTGAGAGGTTAGATATTCTCAGCTTGTAACAACCTGCAAATATTTTAACTAAACACTCCTGTTCTGGAGGTTGTACAGACTAAACTATTCCCTTAACTACTTCGAGGAAATATACTTCAAGTAGAGAGATTATACTTACTTCCAACTGCCCTAAAAACTCTTAATCTCTGAGTTTTCCAAAGCAAAACTCAATCCTTGATTGTTTCAAACTGTAAAGAAGTTAACAGCCACCGCATTGAAGCACAGGGATTCTATGACTTTCTCTGCTTAGCTAAGGTAAATTCCACCATCTTATTTCTGCCACCTTACACTCATCATACCTCTGCTGCTGCACACACCTCTCAGCAAGGGTAGTGCTCTGATACCCAACATTGTATGCAACATCCTGCCTCAATCAGTCTCACTGTTATCATGGGTAGGTCAACCTCCAATTTGAAAACTAAAACCAACACACAATGGAGCTTGCCCTGCTGATAATTTGTGAAAAGAACTGTGAAAAGTGGTATAAACTGCCTCTTACCCTCAAGCTGTTATAAAGGAGTGATTAAACGAAATGAACTTCTTCCATTCACTCCATGATCGACAATTAACAATTTACTTGTTTAACTCTAAAAATGAACAAATTAACTGAACCGTTAACAAACTGGACAATTCCCCCTTAGCTACTACCTATTCCTTAATAAAACAAAATTTCAATGGTATGCTGTTCCAATAAATACAAGTCCAACTTACATAAACCAAAATAATAAAAAAATAAAATTTAATCTCTCAAAATTACAGCCAGGATGCATGTTCTGGAATACTCTTTGCCTTCTCCACTGATCTTCATTCTGGAACACCTTTCTCCGTCAAATTCTTGTGTCAGGCATTTTAGCTAAGAGTGCCACTGTATCTTTAATTAGATGATGGTACTCTGAGAGCGTAGAGAATTCTGTGAGAGCCAGTGATTTCCTCTTTAGAGTTGACAGTTCTTAAATCTGTCAGATGGCATTGCTCTCGCATCAATTTTCAAATGCCCTCTTCTTTTATACCCTTGTTGGCATTTCAATTTCTTACAATAGGATTGGTTCTATTTTGTCAAAACTATCAGAATTAAATTTAATTGGTTTTTAGTCTGAATTAATTAATTGGCCGATATTCAAACTAATATTGCATTACCAACAAAACAAAACTGCCACCTTGATTGCTAACTACACAGCCTTTGACACAAATGTTTTGATTTCAGGAAGTCTCTGTGCATCTGTAACCCCCAAGCTGCCCACAGAAAAAAACACACCATGTTTTAAAGGGACCATACACGCTTATCCCCTAGCATTTTAGATTAGATTAGATTCCCTACAGTGTGGAAACAGGCCCTTCAGCCCAACAAGTCCACATTACCCTTTGGAGCATCCCACCCAAACCCATCCCCCAATAACTCACACATCCCTGAACACAATGGGAAATTTAGCATAGCCAATCCACCTAGCCTGCACATCTTTGGACTGTGGGAGGAAACATGAACATCAAATTCCTGCCATGCAATCCACAAATACTCTACCCAACTTTGCAACACTCACCGACTCCAAAACCATCACATCACTGACCCTGCATGGCTTCTGCATATCCTACTCACTTCATGTCCCCAACCTGTGCCTATGCTAACAGCTGTGCTAACATTTTCATTTCATTCAATCCCTCACTTTCTCTCATTACAGGAGAAAACAGTTCACATTAGGGCAGAAAGAGTTGAGACAACTGGTGGGGTAACTGACATTCAGTTTCTTACCTCCATTGGGGAGACAATCTTGACCTTAACAATGCCAAGTAATGAACTGACAAAACCCATACCCATGGACTAATATCAGAGGCTACTCTTGACTTACTGAGCCAGGTGTCCCTGTCTTCAGAGAACAATCCCCCTTAGACTTTGAGACATGAGTGTTTGGGTGCAGCACATGTCTGTGTATACTGGGATATACAGCTGGCATATGATGTAGTTGTGAGATTGTCTTCACACGGTGACATACAGCAACATATTCACTTTTTGACTGATATGTATGACAAGCTTCCTGACTTTGCATCTGTGCTGAATTGCAAGGCAGAATAGAAGCACTGTAAACATTTAAAGTGTGGCTGACGGGAGAAGTGCTGAGATGTAAGACAAGGCAGAGTTGATGTGAATATCTAGGGAGTTAGCACAAAGACATCTAGGAGATGCAGCCTGGTTCACATGTGAGCTGGGTGCCTGGTCCAGTGCATGAGTACCTTTATGTCAGCATTGCGATGAAAGGTGCTGATGCACTCCACAACCTGTCATTGAAGTGCAGAAGTGTATTATAAGTGAATAGGAGATATGCCACAACGACATGATATGAATCAAATGCCAACATTTTTAAATGTGGGAAGCAATGCCCATTGCCAATGCCCATGGAATGCACCCAAAAATATTGATGCCTGGTCTCCAGGATGGAGGTTTGGGAGAGTAAAAAGTGAGCTGGCGTCACCAGGAGCCGAGGCAAACATTCATGTTTAAAACATTCAACATTGAGTTTCTATTTGATGATGGGAGAATTGAAGTCTGCACGCTAATAAGGCGAGATTAGGTAGTAATGAGGGTGATAATGGGCATTTTGCCATCCACTAGAGAGAGTCTTGCCTTGCCATTCAGGACTTGTTTGTAAAATGAAAATGAGTCAGTCTTGAGACTCCCCAACTCAAGTGCTGTGGTCCTGGCAAAAATCCACCCACTGCACTGGGGTCCCATTGAAACAACACCACTGCTTTTGTCACGAGCTGCTTTTCCCCAAAGCTAAAGGTCTTGAGTTCACTTCAATAACTGCTAAGAGAAAGTAAGGTAAGTGAAAGAGGACGTTGACTGCCAGATTGGTGGGGCTAAGATGACAGATATGTAAGCGATTGATGTCATTTGAGGTAAACGTTCTGAGGGGCTTCACGTTCATGTTACATCTGGGTCTATTAACATCTCACACAAGCTCAAGCTGTGGACAGAAACAAAGTGCTCTACTCCAGCTTTTAAAGAGAGCAGATTAATCTCTAACAGTTCTCTAA
This sequence comes from Stegostoma tigrinum, assembly GCF_030684315.1. Classification (NCBI taxonomy): domain Eukaryota; kingdom Metazoa; phylum Chordata; class Chondrichthyes; order Orectolobiformes; family Stegostomatidae; genus Stegostoma; species Stegostoma tigrinum. The sequence continues at coordinate 33,587,448 of NC_081356.1, read as the reverse complement.
GACACTAAGAAGGGAGGTAATGGCCCAGTGGTATTATTGCTGGATTGTTAATCCAGATAATTTTCTAGTGGCCCAGGCTCAAATCCTGCAACTGCAGATGATGTGTTTTGAACATAGAACATAGAACATTACAGCGGGGTACAGGCACTTCGGCCCTCAATGTTGCGCCGACCTGTGAAACCAATCCGAAGCCCATCTAACCTACACTATTCCATTATTGTCCATATGTTTATCCAATGACCATTTAAATGCCCTTAAACTTGGCGAGTCTACTACTGTTGCAGGCAGGACATTCCATGCCCTTTCTACTCTCTGAGCAAAGAACTTACCTCTGACTCCTGTCCAATATCTACGGCCCCTCAATTTAAAGCTATGTCCCCTCGTGCTAGCCATCACTATCTGAGGAAAAAGGCTCTGACTGCCCACCCTATCTAATCCTCTGATCATCTTGTATGTCTCTACTAAGTCACCTCTTAACCTTCTTCTCTCTAATGAAAACAGCCTCAAGTCCGTCAGCCTTTCCTCATAAGACCTTCCCTTCATAACAGGAAACATCCTGGTAAATCTCCTCTGCACCCTTTCCAGACCTTCCACATCCTTCCTATAACGTGGCGACCAGAGCTGTACACAATACTCCAAGTATGGCCACACCAGAGTTTTCTACAGCTGCAACATGACCTCATGGCTCCGAAACTCAATCCCTCTACCAGTAAAACCTATCACTCTGTACACCTTCTTAACAACTCCATCAACCGGGGTGGCAACTTTCAGGGATTTCTGCATGTGAACACCGAGATCCTTCTGCTCATCCACACTACCAAGAATCTTACCATTAGCCCAGTACTCTGTATTCCTGTTAGTCCTTCCAAAGTGAATCACCTCACACTTTTCCACATTAAAGTCCATTAGCCATCTCTCAGCCCAGATCTGCAGCTTATCTATGTCCCCCTGTAACCTGCAACATTCTTCCACACTATCCACAACTCCATTGACTTTAGTGTCATCCGCAAATTTACTAACCCATCTTTCTATGCCCTCATCCAGGTCATTTATAAAAATGACAAACAGCAGTGGCCCCAAAACAGATCCTTGCAATGAATTCAAAATAAAAAGAAAATCAGAAATCAAAAGTCCAATGATGACCATGAATTGATGCTGGAAAACCCATCTGGGTCACTAATGTCCTTTCGGAAAGGAAACTGCCATCCTTACTTGGTCCGGCCTACATGTGGCTCCAGGCCCACAACAATGTAGTTGACTTTAAACTGAACCCTGGGCAATTAGAGATGGGTAATAAATGCTGCCTGGTCAGCAACACCCTCATCCTGTAAACAAATAAAGAAAAACAAATTATGCCTGACCAAATATACTTATTGCTCTCAAACAAGTAACTTCTTAGTTATCTAAGAATAGGGCCTCTTTTATCAATCTGGTAATTTTCTCCCAGCAATAATTGTAATCATGATATTAAGACCTAGGTTTCTTAGGTAGAATAATGTCATCAATTCTGGTCCAGACAAATTCTAATGGCCTGTGGTGAAAGTTCAGGGGATGGGGAGAGTGCTTCTTTGCTCTGGTTTGGGGGGGTTTGGACCGAGATGTGTCTGGAGGGGTTTGGGGCATCAGTGTCGAACATCAATGAGTGGGATCAGTGTGAATGGTTGTGGAAGATCAGTTTTACAGATAACCAGGAGTTAGACTAGGTTTTCATTCCTCTATCTATTATCGTGAATCAGTCAGAATCCCCCATTTTCTAATTCTAACTCAGAGTTGGGTACTTTTGTGGGGGAGTTCCAAGCATTGGGAAATTACCCGTCAAAAGTTTCAACTTCCCAGGCAATCGCCAGAGAGTCAGTGCATCGGGACTTCTGCATTGAACCCACTCTCATTGTCAGGTTACCTGGATCTACGCATTTCTCAACCTTCATGGATCATGGATGTTGCAGCAGGACATAACTGTTTGTGAAATGCTGAGGCATTTTATTGTGAGACACTCCCTCAAATTGATAAAAACATCTGAACTGATGCTTTAAGTGCCTAATTATATGTTTGATCACTGTTCTTCTTGTCACACAAATCTTCTTGTCACTGTACAGTTTTTGTTTGCAATTGACACAAGGCTTTCACAATTTCCATTTGGAAAAAATGATTTGGCAGAGGTCTCCAAGAGGCTATACTTCAATTTGCCCTTTCTGCTGATGATTGCTTTAGAATGGAGACATTATATATGGTCGCTGGAAGGTAATTATTGATCAGTGTGATTCTGTGCTGATAAATGTATTGTAGCTTGACACTGAGGAAACAGAATACATTTCAGTGTTTAACGGGCACCCCAGGAATACACAAGCCGAAACAATAAGTGCAATCAGTGATTTTCTGGACTCCCAGGGGACCTAACTCATCTGTTGCCCATGGTATATCTTGCTACAGCTGTAAATTAGTGACAATAGCGATGCCACTGCATTTGCATTGGGTTAGCAACTGCTAATGCCACTGGCAGCGCATTTGGGACACCCATACAATTTAGGAAGACGCTAAATGCAGGTGTCTTGGAGCCTGTTCCCTTCAGGAAATAGTAAACCAACAGGAATTCTGTTGGGCACATAGGGCACCACGAATGGTCTTTGCCCTCTTTTGTGTCAATAGCTGAGATTGAAGTAGATAAAACCTCCCCCACCAAAGTTTGATCATGATAACCACTTGAAAAAATTGGAAGTTAGGCAATGCAGTTTTCAACTCTTCCACTCTAAACCAGTCCTGCTATGGAATTAGACAAGCCAGAAAATGTTATGCCCTGTCTTTTTGTTTTAACATTAATGTGGACTTTGAAGTGACAAAATAAAAATGTTGTAATAAAGAAACGTAGAAAATAGGAGCAGGTCATTCAGCACTTCGATACCTACTGTGCCATTTATTATGATTATGGCTGATCATCCATTTCAATGCATTGTTTCTAGCTTTCTCTCTGTATCCTTGAACTAGGAATGTTGTATTTGGTGAGAATTTTCTGTTCCATTTATGGAGGCCGACAGCAGACACGAGTCCAGAATAGATTGAGGAAGGTAACTTCATATTCTCAGAAACATAATGGGGTAAAATACTTTGAACATTGAAGGTTGAAGCAACCACTGTTCTGTTAACTTAAACAGAAAGTCATGTTAATGTGTGTTTCACTCTTCATTTCCCCGGTTTCGGCAGGTTTGGATGCAAAGTCGATCTTGATGATTAGTACTTAGAAAGGAATAGCAGGAGTGGAAATTCCAGTGTTCGAACTGGCCAGTCTCAAAGAGAAATGTGGAATCCTGTAGTGTAGATATTTTCTAACTGTTAGGATGCATTAGCACAGACCTCTGGAGCATGTGGGACATAAACCTGTGCCTCCCAGCACAAAGGAAAGGACATTACCACTGGACCACAAAAGCCACAATCTTGCACTGCAAAGCTGCTACATTTAGGTTAATGAACTTGAGTTAATCAGAATTATAGCTGCTTTGAGTGTCGCAGTATGTCCTTAAAGTGCCATGAATATATAACTGGAACAACAATGGTACCATTTATTACTTTAAATTATCACTCCTCAGTAGCATGACTGACAGTCTCATTAGACAGTAATAATATTTGTCTCTTCCTGAACTTTTTTTTCAGTGTAATCAATAATTTATCTGTTCTCACCAGCTGGCCTCAGTGATGGAATTGAAAATGAAGGAACATAATGTGTCTTCCTTTGGCAAGAATCAGTGTTCTCAAGTTTAGGAGGCTGTAATACAATGGAGCCTTTATCATCGTTCACTTATTGAAGTAAAAACTAAATGGTTCTTGCTGGCTGATGACTCCTGGGATATACAGACGTCTATGTAAATACACTGCTATTCATTAGATGCAACTGCAAAAGAATTAAGAAACAAGAAGATGTTTAATCATGCTAAATAATGCACTCTTTTTAAACTATTTCTGAAAATGACATCCTACTATGATAAAGACACCATGGAAAAGAAAATGCTAACTCCAAAGTAGTATTTCATCTCTAATATCAAGCTCTATAAATTATAATTACACTGACAAAATATTACAACTGAGTATGTCACATAAAGTAAAAATAACTGTAAACAAATCACTAGAGGATATATTGCAATATTATTCAAGCTCATATGCATTAAAGTGTGTGTTAAAATACCAGCATGATCCATTCATGTTGCCATAATGAATTATTTCACATTACCAACCTCTTAATATTTTCATATTTCCCTGCACTATGACTCATGCAATAGGATTTTCCGCTGAATTGACATCATACGAGTTGTACAGAAGGTACTTTCAAGTAGCCAATTTCAGTCAATCATTCGCCAGCAAGAACTGTTTTATTTTTACCTCATTGAGTGAACTGTGATAAAGGATCCATTGTAACACAAACCTCTTAAACTTGAGAACACATTGATGTTTGCCAATTGAGGGTACATTATTTCCCTTCACTTCCAATTCCACCACTGAGAACAGCTGGTGCAACAGATAAGTTCTTGATGGTTTTCATTAAAAATTAGTTCAGGAAGAGACAGATGTTATTACTATCTAATGACACTGTTAGTCATGCTACTAGAGGGTAATATTTTAAATTAGCAAATGGCACCATTCTTGTTTTCCCTGTATCACAATAATCATTGGACATTTTCAGTGCTTGTTTCAAACAGTAACAATTCTTTGATACTTCTGGATACTTTGCAAACCCAACTAGGATCATCGTAAGTCTAAAATGCGGAGGTTGGCGGGAAAAGAAAAAAGTTCGCAATAAACAACTGCGCCTCCCAGTAGCGAACCATTTCAACTCCCCCTCCCATTCCTTAAACAACATGTCCATCCTGGGCCTCCTGCAGTGCCATAATGATGCAACCCATAGGTTGCAGGAACAGCAACTCATATTCCACTTGGGAACCCTGCAGCCCAATGGTATCAATGTGAATTTCACCAGCTTCAAAATCTCCCCTCCCCCCACTGCATCCCAAAACCAGCCCAGCTCATCTCCGCCTCCCTAACCTGTTCCTCCTCTCACCTATCCCCTCCTCCTACCTCAAGCCACACCTCCATTTCCTACCTACTAACCTCATCCCATCCCCTTGACCTGTCCGTCCTCCTCGGACTGTCCTATCCCTTCCCTACCTCCCCACCCACACTCTCTTCTCCACCTATCTTCTTCTCTATCCACCTTCGGTCTGCCTCCCCCCTCCCCCTATCTATTCCAGTTCCCTCCCCCCATCCCCCTCTCTGATGAAGGGTCTAGGCCCGAAACGTCAGCTTTTGTCCTCCTAAGATGCTGCTTGCCTGCTGTGTTCATCCAGCTCCACACTTTGTTATCTCGGATCCTCCAGCATCTGCAGTTCCTATTATCACTAGAATCATTGTAAGATTTTGGTTAACATAGATTTATGCACTCCCTAAACAGAGGCATGTTTATTCCTTTTATATTTGTTGCTTGCCAATGAAACAAAGCTAGCTGGGACAGTAACCTTTGAGGAGTAAACTATAAATTGCAAAAGCAGCTGGATTGGTCAAGCAAGTGGCGGAGGGAATTATACTGGTGGGAAAGTGTAGGTTATTCACTTTGTAGGCAAATCAGACATTTTCTCAAAGGTCTTTTTCTTTGTAAAAGTTAATGTTTTGAAAAATAATTGGTACATTTGTACAGGAAAAATATGAATGTTAACTTGCAATTATTAGAGTCATTGAGTCACACAGCATGGAAACACACCCTTCGATCCTACCAGTCCATGCCAAGCATAATCCCAAACTTAACCAGTCCCACCTACCTGGTCCTGGCCTATATCCCTTCAAGCCTTTCCTGTTCATATATCCATTCAAATGTCTTTTACAATGATCTAAGATAGATATCTTTGGATCAAGAGGAGAAGATTTTGACTAGGGGCTGCTCATGCATAAAAACAGCAAGGTTGTGAACTGAAGTTACCTGAATCCCAGCCACTGAGGACGACATAAGTACAAGTCCTTATCTGGAGGAAGAATAATGAGGTAGTCCTAAAGGTGTATTTGAAATGATTTTATAGTGGGAAGACACAGGCTCCCTCAGAACAGCAATGAACCAAGAAGAACAAGATGCCACTGTTCGGGAAGATAAGGAAAAAGGATAAAAATGAAGGATTTCAGTGTGCTCCAGAGGGCAACATTCATAAAGTTGTGGACCCCACACTTGAAAATGTTGAGAGGACTCCAAGATTTTGGAGAAATTGCCTGGCCGGCATGAGCTTCTGTTAGAATCGTAAAGTCATACACCACAGAAAAACACCCTTTGGTTAAACCAGCTCATACCGAACATAACCCTAAACTAAGCTAGTCCCACCTGCCTACTATTCTTGGGAATTTGTCATTATTATTGTTGACTGCTCAGGGAAGTCAAACTCAGCGAGTGTGCGCTTGAATTTTCAGTTTGTGTGAATTGCATGCCTGCTGTTAACCATTTCCTAACCAAATGGCATGAATTGTATCAGAGATGGGAGGAACTGTCGATGCTGGAGAATCTGAAATAACAAGGTGTAGAGCTGGATGAACACAGTAGGCCAAGCAGCATCAGAGGAGCAGAAAGGTGGCCATCTTGGGTCCGGACCCTTCTTCAGAAATGTATGCATATGAATTGTATGTCTGCTTTAAGTAAACTAACAAAGGTAGTGCTTCGTTGATACAGACTTGACTCTTGTCCTCTTTGTGCTGAGCCAATAATTGTTGCCAAGAGCAGTAACTGGGTAACACGTAAATGTTTTGAGCATTCCCACCTTTTAGGCAGTGCGTTCCAGATACCAACTGGCCTTAAGTCAAAAAATAGCTCCTCAAATTCCCATAGACCCTCCTGTTCATAAAGCCTTCTCATCTACAGGAATTCTGCTACCTCTGTCCCCTTAACATTTTGTGTAGCCTAGATAATGTTGGGGTAGGCTTGCCATGATGTTGAACGGTTCTTCCACTGCCTCAGCTTCTGCGTGTACTTCTCTGGGCTGTAATCCCCTGCCTTCACAGCCCACTGACGCCATCGCCTGCCTCTGGAATACAGCCTCTACTTGGACCCCTTCCTCTGGCTTCTCAACTGCCCTCAATATTTTCATTGAAAACTGTTGATGTGACGGCCATCCCAATTTCTCTGTTCCTCTCACGCACTCTAGCCTGTTCCTTTCTGAAGTTACCCGTGCTTCCCTCTCTAAGTTCCAACATGAACTTTGTCAACAAACTTGCTGACAAGGGTGGTGCCCTTGTAGTCTGGCACTGATCTTTACCGTGAAGAGGCTCAATGCCAACTCTCAGACAATTCTTCCTACCTCTCCCCGGAACGTGACTCTGCATCTGAACATCGAATAATTGTTGCCAGGGCTGTCACTGAACTTGTTACTTCTGGAGATTATCCCCTTCTGCTTCCAACCTTCTAGTCTCCCTTCTCCGGACAGCCTGCTTTTACCTTCTTCCCAAAATCTACAAACAAGATTGCTCTGGCAGGCCCATCGCATCAAATTGTTCCTGCCACAATCCGCTCATTTCCTTTCACTGTGACTCCGTCCACTTGTCCAGATCTGTGATTCCTCTGATACCCACCTCCATATTGACAATCTCCAGTTCCCTGACCATAACTGTCTCCTTTTCACCATGGATGTCTAATCCCGCTGTACTCCCATTTCCCAGCAGGATGGCCCAAGAGCACTTGGCTTCATCCTTGACCAGAGGCCTGAACCATCCCCATCCATCAACAGTCTCCTCTGCTTGGTTAGACTTGTTCAATCATCAAACAATTTCGAACAATTTCTCCTTTAAATCTTCTCCCTTCAGCCTAGTCAAAGACTGACTGTAGGCACCTGCATGGGTCCCAGTTATGCCTCTTTTTCAGTTATGTGGAACAAGCGTTGCTCCAGTCTTACACAAGGCCCCTTCCACAACTCTTTCCATGGTCCATTGACAACTGTTTCCATGCCACCTCATGCTCCTGTCTGGACCTTGAAAAATGTCTTCATTTTACCTCCAATATGCCTGTCTAACTTTCACGTTGTCCATCTCCAACATTTCTCTTCCTTTCCTTGACCTTTCCACCTCCATCTCGGGGAATAAACAGTCCACTGCCATCCACTACAATGCTACTGATGCCCATAGCTACTTTCACTACAGCTCTTCAAGCCCACGTCCTGTAAGGCTTCCATCCCATTCTCCCAGTTCCATTGTCCACGTCATATTTGTTCAGATGATGCCACCTTCAAAACAACACTGCTGACTTGACTTTAGTCTTCATGAACTGTGGTTTCCCACCCACTGAGGCTCTCAACCGCATCCAATCTATCACCCATGCCTCTGTCCTTGCCCCTTCCCATCATTCACACAGCATGATCGGGGTCTCCTTGTCCTCACTTTTCATCCTAACAGCCTCCACATTCAATGGATTCTCCTCCAACGTTTCAGACAATGCCAGCAGAATGCCACAACCAAACACATCTTCACTTCGTTTCCCCATCTGCATTTGGTGGGGGTCATTCCCTCATAACACCCTAGTCCATTCTTTGATGATCACTAACATCACCCCCTTTCCTATGGCACCTTCCCATGTCGCCACGGAAGATGTAATACCTGCCCCTTCACCTCTTCACTGCTCAACATCCAAAGGCCTAAACAGGTTTTGCAGGTGAAGCAGCATTTCACCTGTTCTGCTTCTAATCTGACGTATTACATTCATTGCATCCAAAGTGGCCATCTCTACATCGCAGTAACCAAATGTGGGCTAGCTTACCGCTTTGCAGAACACCTCCAGTCTATGCGCGAGCATGACCCCGACCTTCCCACAGCCTCTCATTTTTCTAAACTGACTTAATTCATGTTCTACCCTTGTCTGTGCATCACACCTGACACTGCCTCCACTATCCCATCCTGCTGCCAAATTAGTTTAAACCCGTAACAAAACCGTACAAGAGAATTTCCCAGTAGGATAATGCCCCCATTGTGGTTCAGGTACAAACCATCAGACTTGGGTAGGCCCCACCTTCCCAAGAAGTGGATCCAGTCTTCCAGAAATCTAAAGCCCTCGCTCTGCTCCAGCACATTCATCTGTTCTACCCACCTATTGCTTTATTCACCAGCACATAATACCAGGAGTAATTCAGAGATTATGGACTTTGAGGTCATGCTTCTTCAATCTGCTACGTAGCTCCCCAAATTCTTGTCACCGGACCTGTTTCCTCCTACTACCTATATCATTGGTATCAATGTGAACTGCTTCTGACCATTCACCCTCCCCCTTCCGAATGCTCTGTAGTGGTTTGTTGACAGTCTTGACCCAGGACCCAGGAAGGTAAGTCACCATCCTGGAGTGATGTCAGTGTCTACAGAAATACTCTGTGAGTGCCCCTCATGACTGAATTTCCCACAACCATTGTCCTTCTTCTCATTCTGCTCCCCAACTTGTGCAGCTGAGCTCTGGCTTCAAGCCCCAGAGGAACCATCACTCTCACTGTTTTTTTTAGGTTAGATTCCCTATGGTGTGGAAACAGGTCCTTTGGCCCAACAAGTTCACATTGCCCCTTGAAGCATCCCATCCAGACCCACCTCCCGATAACCCACAAACCGCTGAACACTACGGGCAATTTAGCATGGCCGATCCACCTAGCCTGCATATCTTTGGACTGTGGGAGGAAACTGGAGCACCCGGAAGAAACCCATGCAGACATGAGGAGAATGTGCAAACTCCACACAGACAGTTGCCCAAGGCTGGAATTGAACCCCGGTCCCTGGCGCTGAGAGGCTGCAGTGTTAACTACTGAGCCACCGTGCCACCCCATTTTCCAACACAGAAATTCTCTTCTTGAGCAAGATGCATTCTGGGGCTTTCCTGAATCTCTGACTGCCTCTGTTTTCATGACCAATACTCACTGTCAGCCAGAAACACTTCCTTAAGCTGCCAGGTGACCACTACCGAAGCTCTAAAACCCCTTTCTCAAGTTGATCAAACCAGTACTACATCCTGCAGATGGCCAGTGAAGCTGAGTGTAGACCCCAAGCCTTGCCCTCTCTTCATCTGATGCCTTGGAAGCAGTCTCCACTTCCAGAAGGTGAGTGTTTTTATGCGACATGTGCGGGTATAATAATACTGCCACAGATTATTTTATGGAGAAACAGCATATTCATTTACAACAGAATTATTTCTTTACAATATGTACAAATATAACTAACAGAAGTGTCCATTGATTTCCTGAACTGGAGACTCTGCATGAGATCAACCAGAATTATGAAAAGGCGCCTATTTTTGGATCAGTTCCTGTTCCTAAGGTCATGATCTAGAGGACATCAGTTGTTGTTACAATGTCCAGGATCTAGAGGAGATCATTGCTAAGACAAAATTAAGGATCTAGGGAGGTCATTTGCTGTTAGAAAGAGAAGGATCCAACAGAGATCTGACGCTGTTATAAAGTTAAGATTCTGAAAGACATCAGATGTTGCGCTGAAGTTGAGAAAGCCCATTTGTGTTACATTTACCTCGACATACAGTAGATCTGTCTGTATTTTAACAGTGAGGACCTAGAGTGGATTAGTTATGTTAAGAAGATAAGGGTCTGGGTCATATTCAGAGCCCGATGTGCTTAGAGCTCTTTTAGGGGCTGTACAGCAGCAATTGCCAATTAATGTTTTCCACCAGGAGGCCCATCGAGTGAGTTAGAAGCAAAGTGTCTTCTTTGTGAGAATTGTTGTCAAGGCCACTGCATGATCATGGAGATGGGTCTGCCTGGAGCTGAAGGATGCACAGTCCCAGATGTAGGAATTCACCACGTTGGGATAATCGTCAATGAATTTATGTGAAAAGTGCCTCAGAAAGTCCAAGTGTCTCTAGAATGGTGCCTCCAGATACTGCTCAATTAAGGGGCAAGCCTTTTTAGATCCAGTGGATGAGAAGCTCATCTGCAGTGTTGTATTACAACATTGGATGATTTTCACACTCTTACTGCCCAAGTACAATAACAAGCACACAACGCTGGCATGGAGCTATTGCTGGAGTTCATCAAATTCCCCAAATTTGGCCAGTATTCCCAACATTTGGAAAGCTTACACTGAGACTTGCTCACTCCCTGCTGCAAATAATGAATCCTGGTAAAGATTGAATTTAAAAAGGGCCTGATTGATTCTGCTGGTGCCTCAAAAATGCTTTCTCGCAATCAAGACAACACGGCAAGTGTGAATGCATTGCTGTTCTCTGTATTCCCCAACTGGCTCACCAATACATCCAACAGTGTCACCTCACTCCAAAATCAATGTTTTCTAAAGCTCTGACACAGAACAACTGGATAACAAGCGAGGAGTCATACCAGCACAGGTATCAGCTATTAATCACAATGTCTTTGAGATCCAGCTCAGAAGCACAGGGAGCTTTCAGGAGTTCCCTAAAGAAGATGATTACAGGAACTGCCTGACAGTCTCAGAGCTGAACAATCTGTGAAGCCAGTTGATCAATGGTTTTAGACAAATCATCGCCTGCAGATGCCATCATTGCCATGGCCAACAGCACAACACCCTGATCAAATGCAACCACTAGTAGTTATTGCCATCCTCCTACCATCACCATCTTGTCAAATGGAGCCTCAAGTGACCTGACACACAGCGGCCAATTTGTATCAACATCAAGCCCAGCTGTGACACCTCTCCACCGTGATTCAACGTCTGAATCATTGAGCACACAGAAACTCACCCCACTGGTGAGAGATATAAGTGGGCTGCTGAATATCTTTGGGAACAATGTCCTCACCACGTCTGCCATCCTGAGCTGAGGTGAGAATCTCATATAGGCCGTGGATGGCAGTCAGTGAGACATTGGCCAAGTACATGGTCCCACTGACAGGATGGACTTTTTCCTCAAGTGTATACACAAGATGATTGATACTACTCACCACACAGGCTCTACCTTCAGCTGCTGCTGCCCACACATCCCGGATGAACCTGCTCCCAGTGGGGTGGGAGGTTGGGGGTGTGATGTTGGGGTGCGAAAGAGTGTTAGCTGGGACATATCTGCTGTTGTTCACCTCCTGTTGATCGGATTAGCTCCAAATGACCCCCTAGCACATGAAGGATATCTGAGACCTGATCCTGATGTGTGGTCTCTGCCATAGGAAGAGATTTTCTAACAGCATGAAGCGACCCAGGCACAGTTGAGATGCTGGTCAAACAAACTGCCACAGACCATGAGTAGTAGGTTGGCCAGCTGACCATGCAGCAGGCTCCAGCAAATTAACTTCATGATCCAATGACACTTCTGGAACTGGACTTGTTCATCAGGTTCCATCAGGAAGGATCTTTAGAATCCCTAAGTGCTTCTGAAGCTATTCCAGCCTGGTCCTATCATCCACTAACTGGATGGACAGAATGGTACAGACCACGTTGAGGGCCATTTGTTGAACTGCAAGGGAACAATCAGCACAGCGTGGAATCAGACCTCCAAGAGGTCTCCCCACAAGATTCCTCAGCACTTCCCAGCTGATATCGGACATCCTTGAACACACCACAAGCATCTCAGAGATGGTGTGTATTGTTATCTCTCGCTCATTATCTTCCTTCGACAAGATCCTCTCCTCAATGTTCTGGACGGTTTGATACATGTCTTCTGTCTCAGCAATGATCTTCTCCACTGCAACAGAAAATACATGAATAATAGGTTTCATTGTTGTCTGCTTTTGGAAATGTTCTAATTCTGTTGATTCAATTCTGTCTTCTTTTTAACCTATCTTCTATCTCCCTCCAGAAGGTACGGACTGAGTTTTCCAGTGCACTTGGCTTGATCTCCTCCGAGGTGTCCCTCCTGCACAAGTGCGTAGATCACTTCACATTGTTGTGTTTAAATGAACTTGCGATGATGTGCTGTCATGGTTCTCATTTTGATGGCATCAGCTGTCAGTTGCAATGAGGGCCTGAGCTCCCAATGGCTGCTGTGCGTTATGGTGCAAGGGAATTGGATAGTTGAAATTTATTGCAAAGGGTCTTGATTACAAGAATAAGGAAGTCTTGCAATAACTGGAGCTTCAGTTGACCTATTCAGGAATATTGTGTACTGATTTTTGGGAAAGAATACTTTCAAAAAGGAGGGCCATCACCAATATGCTCAAATGCTTTGAACCTGAAGAAGTAGTTTTGTAAAGTGAAACCTTTTCAGCAAGCAATAAGAGTTCTTGTAATAAGAGTTCTTATCGGAAGTTTGTTCGGGTAGAAAATGTTGTGACAGTCCTTTTATTTTTGGGGTTTCTTACTGACAAGATGTGTTACTAATTATCTTGGCTGCTTGAATTACGAGTAACTAGTCTAATGGCTATGATGGAACGCTGTCTGCAAAACAGCCATTTGCAGATTGTAAAAGCAAACAACACGACATATTCACCATCCAATATTTAAAAGTTTAATTGCTTTTTCAAAACTGCTGGATAGTCATGTTAATTACGCATCCTGCGATGTTATGTCTTCTGAGTATTTGAGACACTTATTTCTGAATCAGATTATTTATTGGTTTCACTGAAGAGCACTGAATTACATCAGTCTGGAGGTTCTTTATGTTTGTTCATCTTTGAACAAAGATGTGTAAATTCACTAGATGTCTTTCAAAGTCTGTACTTAGCTGGGTATTTTCTTGAAACTTATATCTGTCCAGCTTAAGTGCCAAAGATCACATAATTTCCAACAGCCATTTTAATGCCCTGTGCCTAATCTTAAAATCATTATGCAAAAGTTCAAAATAAATTTTGGCATGATAGATGGATTAATTCTTTTTAATTTTAAAATGTATACTCAAACTTGGGATTGTCTATGGGGAAATCTTTCTCTTTTGTCGTGCAGCGTGAGATTATAAACCTGTCCCACAAATTTCCCTTATAATTTCCATACATGTTACGAACCAAGGAAATTGGAAGTTGCTTCACTATATGGGCAATCTAAATGTAAATTCATACTTCATATTTACACACTTTACTACAAATTGCATTGCCCTGAAATCCATAAAACAAATTCATATCCAATAGCTTTAGCTAGATATTTGTGATAGAATTAAAGTAGTGAAAGCAACTGTTCAAAATTTCAAAGAATCAACGCAATATTAACTGTGAAGTCCACAGTTTAAATTTATTATTGAAGATAAAACTGTGGGCTCATTCCAACATTACAAAATTAATTGCTGTTAAGTTAAGTTGTAGGCTTCTTTTTAGGAAATGAGTAAATGAAAATTTGGCATTTAAATGTGCACACTTAGGTGCAGCAAGTAATTTGCAGGAGAAGTGGCCATGGCACAAGTGGCCAAATTAATGCAACTGGTCATTCCACAAAAGCTGAATTGCTAATTATTAAAGTGTTAACAATGTTCTGAGAGTTGTTGGAAATGTAACTGATTTTAAAAGTGTCAGCAGAGGTTTTATAAGCCAAGCTTTCTGCACAATACTTTGCCATGAATGTCTTGCAAAATTATTCACATCTGAGCATTACTTTAATAAATTGTACAACAATTAATGCCATCAATCTGTAAATTTTTTAATGCACCTTTATACATGCCAGTAAATGAGTTGTTACTGGGAAGCGAGAATTACAATAATGCTTCAGTTAGCGTGTTAATATATGAGAAATGTAAAATGGAAATCAACTGGTTTTCACTCCGATCAGGATTGTATGTGATCTATAAATAGTGAAAAAGAAGATAATGTAGATGAGGATAGCTTCATTTGACTGACAGAATGTGTAAAGCACATAATAAATCAGTCACACACAGATCTATTCAAAATTTAGAAATTAATAATCATGTTAAATAGTGGACAATGCAATTGCATATGAAAACTGAAAGAACCTTGGATGCTGGAAATCAGAAACAAAAACAGAAATTTCTGGCAAAAATCAGCACATCTAGCAGCATCGATAGAGATTCTGATTTCTCTTCACAGATTGCTGCCAGACCTGTTGAACTTTTCCAGCAATTTTTGTTTTCTTTTTGCAATTGCATAGGAATACATTTTCAATTTGAATGTTAATAACATGCAGAGTAGCTAAACTTCATATTTTCATTTCCCTGGAAGTGTATTCAAACAACATAGTTGTTCTCAATACTATGGGCCATCAATACTGGCCTAAATGTGGATTCTTTTGTGATTTGAGCTCTGTCTGGGATTGTGGAGGTCACATTTTTCAACATGGTCTTGTGGCAACAAAGGGCAAAATCTAAAATGGCTCTTGCCAAAGTCATTAGTTATATGCTAAATGACTGTGACAAAGGTAATCTTTCTCTTCTTGTCCTCCTTGATGCATCTCCAACTCTTGATTCAGTTGATCACACCATCCTCTTCCAATGCCTCTCCATTCTCATCTAACTGGGTTCTGCTGGTTCCAGTCTTATCCATTTCATTCTACACAGAGAACTGTTTTCAGTGGCTGCTGTTTCTGCTTTCACATCACTACTTCTGGTGTTCCCTAAGGATACATCCTTGAACTCCTCCTATTTCTCAACTATGTGCTGCTTTTGGGTGACACCGCCTAAAAGCAGAACACTATGTCTGACACATAGGTTGATGATGAGCAAGCTCCACATCACTATCACATCTCTTGATTCCTCCACTGTCAATAAATTATCAAATTGTTTGTTGAACATCCAGTACCGGTTCAGCCAAAATTTTCTCCAATTAACTGGGCAAACTGAAGCTGCTATCTCTGACCCCTGCTCCAAACACAATCTCCTATCTCCCAACTCCATTCACTCGTGCTGCAAACTGCCTGAAACTAAATCATGCTGTTCATGGTTCATAGTTGACCATGTGATGAACTTCTGACCAGATAACATTTGTAGCAGCAATATTACCTCCACCTCAGTTTACCTGCTGTTAAAACATTCACCCATTCCTGTGTCAAGAACATTTGAAATAAGAGTTGGTGTAGGCCATCAGGCTCATCAAACCTGCTCCACCATTCAGTAAGATCGTGGCTAATCTTTTTACAGACACAGCTCCACTTACCCACCTGCTCACCATAACCTTAATTCCTTTACTTTTCAAAAATCTATTTATCTTTGCCATAAAAACATTCAGAGGTAGCCTCAACTGTTTCACTGGGGAGGGAATTCCAAAGATTCACAACTCTTTCGGTGAAGTTCCTCCTCAACACAGTCCAAAATCTGCTCCCCCTTATTTTGAGGCTATGCCCACTACTGCTAGTTTCACCCGCCAGTGGAAAGATCTCTCTGCTTCTACCTTATTTATTCTCTTTGCTATTTTATATGTTTTTATAAGATTCCCCCTTCATTCTTCAAAATTCCGATGAGTACAGCCCCAGTCTACTCAATCTCTCCTCAAAAGCCAAGCCCCTCAACTCTCCAAGCAACCTAGTGAACCTCCTCTGCACCATCTCCAGTGGCAGTACACTCTCAAGAAAGGAGACTAAAACTGTGTACTGACTACAGGTGTGCGCTCACCAGCATTACACACAGCACTATACTCCCTCGTAATCTCTTCAGCCTTGAAACTTCTCAACCATGTCCCGAAGCAAACCAGGTACTACAGCCACATCACATTTCTTAGTACCTGCCTACGGAACCAGATCATCCCCAAAGGACTACAGTCCACGTTCAAACCTTCCCAATTTGGCCCCAGCTGTGACAATATCTACATTCAGAACATTGAGACCCTTCCAAAGCATTTCTCCCTGTGAGTCCTGAAACACATGCTCTCAGCAATGGGCTGGCATCTCCAGGCACTACAATCAAGCCTACCCAGCTGAGAGCCTCCCTCTCTCAGACCTGCAAAGGACCTCTCCTGTTTTGTTATTCTTCGTAGGATTCACGACCTGAACTCACAATTTTACTCAACTTTATTGGACACTAAAAACCATAAGTACAGTAAACTTACTC
This sequence comes from Stegostoma tigrinum, assembly GCF_030684315.1. Lineage (NCBI taxonomy): Eukaryota > Metazoa > Chordata > Chondrichthyes > Orectolobiformes > Stegostomatidae > Stegostoma > Stegostoma tigrinum. The sequence continues at coordinate 33,570,575 of NC_081356.1, read as the reverse complement.
GTGCCTACCACACAAAACGGGCTTCCTTTACCTCCCAAATCCCCAGCTGTACCCAGGACCTTCCCCACAATGCACCCACCGCCATTGGCCATGAGGCCACTGTCAGAAAAGCCACAGATGATGTCATATCCGCCACCACCGGGTACACCACTTCTGGGACAACAAACACCATCGCTGCTGAATCCACCACTTCCATTTCCGACACCAACACCGCAGACACGACCGTCACCACTGCTGCTGCCACCACTTACCCCGCTCCTCCCACCACTGACGCCACTCCGCACTTCACTGGCATGGACGCAATTCTGTCGGCCACCAATGCAACTCTGCCAACCACCGACACTGCTCCACCCATCACGGGCATGGATGCAACTCCGTCTGCCGCCGACGCAACTCCGCCCACCACCGACACTGATGTCACTCCGTCCACAGCCGCCACAGCCAGCAGCTCTAGAGGAGACAGCAACACTGACCCCTGCTGAGTCTTCACCATCCCCCCAGACCTCCCCTTTACTGATGACAATAGATCGGTCCTCCAGTAAGGGGCTCACCTTTGTCCTCCTCCAACCATACATCAACGAATACCAGTCACGTTTGGACATTGAGCAGTTTTTCCGCTGCCTCCGCCTCCACGCTTACTTATTTAACCATGAGCCTAACCCTCCCTCCACTGACCCTTTCTCTCGCCTCCAACACAAGCCCTCCTCCTGGACACAACCCCAAGGCCTCCTACCATCCCTCGATCTCTTCACCTCGAACTGCCATCGAGACATCAATTGCCTCAACCTCTCCACCCCACTTACCCACTCCAGCCTCTCCCCTGCAGAATATGCAGCCCTTCACTCCAATCCCAACCTCACCATAAAACCCGGGGACAAGAGAGGCGCAGTTGTAGTATGGCACACTGGCCTCTACATTATGGTGGCCAAATGCCGACTCTCCAACACCTCCTACTACTGCCCCCTGGATCATGAATCCCGGGCACCAAACCATCATCTCCCAAACCATCTATAACCTCATCACCTCAGGTGACCTCCCACCCACAGCCTCCAACCTCATTGTTCCACAACCCGCACTGCCCAATCTGTCTCCTTCCCAAAATCCACAAACCTGACTGCCCTGGTCGACCTATTGTCTCCGCTTGCTCCTGCCCCACCGAACTATTCGCCACCTATCTGGACTCCGGCTTCTCCCCCTTGGTCCAGGAACTCCCTGCCTACGTCCATGACACCACCTAGGCGGTCAACCTCCTCCTGAACTTCCAATTCCCTGGTCCCTAGCACCTCATTTTTATTATGGACATCCAGTCCCTACACACCTGTATTCCCCATGCAGATGGCCTAAAGGCCCTCCACTTCTTCCAGACCCACAGGCTTGACCAGTCCCCCTCCACTGACACCCTCATCTGCTCAGCCGAACTCGTCCTCACCATCAACTTCTTTTTCAATCCTCCAACTTCCTACAGACAAAGGTGGTGGCCATGGGTACCCGCATGGGTCCAAGCTATGCCTGCCTCTTTGTAGGTTACATGGAACAATCCCTCTTCTGTACCTACACTGGCCCTAAACCCCACCTCTTGCTCCATTACATTGATGACTGTATCGGTGCCGCCTCATGCTCCCAAGAGGAGCTCGAACAGTTCATCCACTTCACCAACACCTTCCACCCCAACCTTAAGTTCACCTGGGCCATCTCTAACACCTCCCTCACCTTCCTGGACCTCTCTGTCTCCATCTCAGGCAAACACCTAGAAACTGATATACATTTCAAGCCCACCGACTCCCACAGCTACCTAGAATATAGACCTCTTCCCACCCACCTTCCTGCAAAAATGCCATCCTCTATTCCCAATTCCTTCACCTCCGCCACATCTGATCCCAGGATGAGGCATTCCACTCCTGAACATCTCAGATGAACTCGTTTTTCAAGGACTGCAACGTTCCCCCCTCAGTGGTAGAGAACGCCCTTGATCGTATCTCCCACATTTCCCTCAACTCATCCCTCAAACCCCGTCTCCGCAATAACAACCAAAAATGAATTCCCCACGTCCACACATACCACCCCACTGATCCCCGGATCCAACGCATCATCCTCCGACTCTTCCGTCATTTGCAAACTGACCCCATCACCAAAGACATTTTTCCCTCCCCACCCTTATCTGCCTTCCAGAGGGACCACTCTTTCCGCCACTCCTTTGTCCACTCCACACTCCCCTCCAGCCCCACCTCACCTGGCACTTTTCCCTGAAACCGCAGGAAGTGCTACACCTGCCCCACCACCTCCTCCCACACCCCCATCCCAGGCCCAAAGATGACTTTCCGCAACAAGCAAATGTTCACCTGCACATCTGCCAACGTGGCATACTGCATCCGTTGTACCCGTTGTAGCCTCCTCTACATTGGGGAAACCAAGCGGATGCTTGGGGGCGGCTCTGCAGAACACCTACACTCAGCTTGCAATAAACAACTGCACCTCCCATTCGCGAACAATTTCAACTCCCCCTCCCATTCCTTAGACAACATGTCCATACTGGGCCTCCTGCCGAAGGTTGCAGGAGCAGCACCCTCATATTCCGCTTGTGGACTTTGTAAGCTAGAAAATCTCCATTCCCCCTACCGTATCCCAAAAGTAGCCCAGCTCATCCTCACCTCCCTAACCTGTCCTTCCTCTCACTTATCCACTTCTCCAACCTCAAGCCACACCCCATTTCCTACCTACTAACCTCATCCTGCCCCCTTGACCTGTCAGTCCTTCCTGGACTGACCTATCCCCTCCCTACCTCCCCATCTACACTCAATCTTACTGGCTCCATCCCTGCCTCTTTAACCGGTCTGTCTCCTCTCCACCTATCTTCTCCTCTATCCATCTTCAATCCACTTCCCTCTCTCTCCCTATTTATTTCAGAATCCCCTTCCCCTCCTTCGTTTCTGATGAAGGGTCTAGGCCCGAAACGTCAGCTTTCCCGCTGCTTGGCCTGTTGCGTTCATCCAACTCCACCCCTTGTGATTTTGTATCATCTCCATGTCTTTAAACTCTATCTCTCTAGCAATGAAGGGCAATATTCCATTTGCCTTCTTAAATATCTGCTGCACCTGCAAACCAACCTTCTTTGATTCATGCACAAGGACACCCAGGTGCCTCTGCACAGCAGCATGCTGTAATTTTTCACCATTTAAATAATAGTCCATTTTGCTTTTGTCTTTCCAAAAGACCCATGGTTGGCCTCTGACATTACACCCTCCCTAAACACTACTTCATCTAATGAAGGAGCAGCAAACAGAAAGCTTGCGATTTCAAATCAACCTGCTAGAATATAACCTGGTGTCATGTGACTTCTGGCTTTGTCCACCTTCGTCCAATGCTGGCATCTTCAAATCATGGCTACCATCAACTAAGAAAATTGTAAATATTGGCACAGACATCATGTTTCTGCAGAGATGCAAGAAAGCAGAGAAGACCCCAAATGATGACAGATCATGGACCCACTCAAGTCGATCTACAACACAGACTATGCTGAGAGAATCCACCATCTCATACTTTCAACCATCTTGTAAACCAGCTCTACAGCAGACACTGTAACCTTAAAGTCAAGATAGGGTCCACATTCTCAGCTTGCATTCAGGACACATCAGAGCAACTAGGAGACACTGCCAAGCCGATGAGGCAATGGAACTGCACCATCTACATGCACACCATGAACAGGAAACTTGAAAAACTTGGTGTCACCATCAGCAATAACCAACTCTCTCCCGGTACCATGGTTGAAACCGGTACTGTCACAGGGAACTCCATCATCAACTTGTCGGAATTCACCCTTCACCCAGGTGAAACTGAAGTTCTCAGCTTAGGGCTCAACTTCTGCCCCACCACCAAAATGGACCCCATTGGTCCCACAGCAGACACAGAGAAATTCATTTGGCGAAGGAGGCTCTGGCAATTCTTCCAGAAACCTCTAGATGTCAACAGTGACCCCAGTGAGACAACCAATGAACCAGAACTGGCGACAGAGAGATCCACAGTGTTGTAACCAAAAGAGAAAAGACTTCACCTGATGAAGGAGCAGTGCTTCAAAAGCTTGTGATTTCAAATAAACCTGTTGGACTATCACCTGGTGTCATGTGACTTCTGATTTTGTCCACTCCAGTCCAACACCAGCACCTCCACATCACCCCTCTAAACTTGATTACATCCAAAACTCTGCTGTTCCTGACCTTGATTCCACCGTGTCCCATTCACTTTACCGTTTTCATAACGCACTGACCTACATTGACTCCAGTTCAAACAATACCTCAACTTTAAAATTCTCATTCTTGCTTTCAAACCTCACCATGGCCTCACTCCTCCCAAATTCTGCATTGTGCTCCAGAATGCTTATGTAAATGCAGCCTCAGGTATGCCTGATGTGATCGTCCCACTTCAACTGTTCAGGATCTAAGCTCTGGAATTCCTTTCATAAATCTCTCCATCTCTCTACCTTTCTACCTTCCTCAAAAATCTCCCTTCAAAACCCACCTCATTGACAGCTTTTGGCCATCTGCCCTAACAACACCCTACATGGTTCAATGTCTAATTTTTTCTGTGTAATGTTCCTGTGAAAGTCCTTGGTACATTTGATCATGTTAAAGGTGTTACACAAATACAAATTAGTGTTATATTTGTTTTATAGCACCAATGTTTCTCCTACTTTTGGAATCATAATTCATACCGTGATACTTAGCAGCGAATTATTGTTTATTCAATTATAGCAACACTGCAGGACTTTCGATGCACAGTAGTATAATCATGTTTTTTTTTGTTGTTAAGTGGAATGTTATTTGATTACAAAAGCCATGGCTTTCCCCAGAGCATTTATCTGGTTAATGTTCCAAACAGACTAGAAAAAAGATTTATCACCTTAACCCGTTGTTGAAATCTTTGTAAGCAATTCAACAACAACTTGCATTTAGTTGATCCTTTTAATATTGACAAAGGCTCTGCATAGAAGCAATATTTCCATACTTATGGAAGAAAATACAATCGACACTTTCAGTCACATGAAGATTTTCAAAATATGCCCTTCTTTTCTAGGTTGCCCCAATAAAACCATCAATATAAGGCATTACTTACATCCTTAAATCGTGACCACATTAAAATAAAAGGTGTCTTAAAATGTTTTCAAATTTATTTGACATTGGGTAAGCAATTTGGTAAGTAGGGAAGGCAGGACATGTAGCTCAGGGCAGTTTTCTGTCTTAGACATAATTGTGGCACAGATCCCAATTTTGCAACTGGATGTTCTTCTCCTTTCTAGAAAAAAAGATATCAGCATCACATTTGACAAAAACACAGGAACACTGTTCTCAAACCAAGACAGATGCCTTGAGGTTCCCAGACCAGGACCTATGTCTAAGCCCAATTAACACTTCAATACCACCACCCACCAACACCACCACCCCCCAAAGTTATGGAAGTGACACCCAAGTCCGTACTTATCTTGGATAGAACCTTTCCCAAAGGTGCCAGTTAAAAACCTGAACACCACGCCTCACCCACTAGCTTCCTTCTCATCAAGACTGAGCTCTACATATCAATTGAGGCATAACTCCCATCCATTTTGGGCAGAAGTCAAAGAAAGGACTTTTTCATAGCTTTAGGGCATAGTCGGCCTTATAAAGCATGAAGCTCACTTCCTTCTAAAGTGCGTCGCATATTTTATGCATGGTGGTGGTGAGGTACATTTCTTTCAGGGAGTCAGATTTGATGAGGTAACAACTATCTTTCCACTGATGCTGTAGTCTAGAGCTTTGGTTCGTGGTGATATAGGCTCCAACACTCAGTTCCACTCCATGGCTGATCAGGAATCAGTCCCAGTCTTATAGTCCTACACTGGCATTTGTTGAAAGGAATTGCAGTTGATACTCAACCTGTGGGGCCATATTATGAACATTCATTGACCATTCCATCCTGAAGTGAGACTTGAATCCTGAGCTTCTGACTTAGAAGCCAGCGAATTTGACTGAGCCACAAGAACTCAGGTGTAACAGAACGGAAATGCAGAGGAGATTCCTGGCTATATTTTTATATTTTTGGTCTTTGAAACAAAGACACCTGTATGTAAAAGTATTCAGTCACTGTAAAGCTTAATTACATTTGCATTTCAGAGTCTTTAAAAACTCGCTAGAGTTATAATCCAGAAACAAGAGAAAATGTCAAAGTCTGTATTCAGATTCAGGTAGTTCACAGTTGAGGAGATGATATAAAGCATAAGTTAAATGACAAGAAATAATGCAGCATTAAATTCACAAGCTAAAAACTGAAATACTTAATATTCTTCAAATCAAGTTAGAAACCTGGCATTATTACAAGTCAATTCATAGGCTTATATTACCATATGATTTTAAGTTGTGCTATCACAACTATAATTCACCCAACCCAGTTTGAAGCACCAGGAATCTGATTGAGCAATGAGCATCAAAAGCTATATCAACACATTCAACTACTGGCAGTTACTTTTCTATCAAACCATTGTAAATAGAATTGCTTCTAAGACACGGTTTAAAATTCATGAAGAGAGGAAACTGTATATTATGACAAGCAACATTAATTTCTATATTAATTTCCTTGTGGCTGGTGCAATATGACAAGGTACAATCGAACAATGCCGCAAAAAGTCTCAGGAATTCTCCATGGTAACAGTACGTACTGAAGTACATAACAAGACAAAATTGGGAATTTATCTAATAAAATGGGCACATAAAGCAAAACATTTATAGTACTACACTGAATAACATTTCTTTTATATTGACGTGTTCTTCTGCCTGTAAGAACTACAATGTACATATTGTCATGCTTATACTAACTGAGCAAATGTCAAAATTAGAGCAGTAAAACTCAACCACATTCAAAATTGTGTTTTTAGTTAAGATTCTTCAACCCAATCATCTTAAAAATGGTCTCAGTGGCCAATAAAGATTTACCTTAGAGATAATGGGAACTGCAGCTGCTGGAGAATTCCAAGATAATAAAATGTGAGGCTAGATGAACACAGCAGGCCAAGCAGCATCTCAGGAGCACAAAAGCTGATGTTTCGGGCCTAGACCCTTCATCAGAGAGGGGGATGGGGACAGGGAACTGGAATAAATAGGGAGAGTGGGGGAGGCGGACCGAAGATGGAGAGAAAACAAGATAGGTAGAGAGGAGAGTATAGGTGAGGAGGTAGGGAGGGGATAGGTCAGTCCAGGGAAGATGGACAGGTCAAGGAGGTGGGATGAGGTTAGTAGGTAGATGGGGGTGCGGCTTGGGGTGGGAGGAAGGGATGGGTGAGAGGAAGAACAGGTTAGGGAGGCAGAGACAGGTTGGACTGGTTTTGTGTTGCAGTGGGTGGGGGGGATGAGCTGGGCTGGTTGTGTGGTGCAGTGGGGGGAGGGGACGAACTGGGCTGGTTTACCTTAGATTTACCTTAGTCTTTTTTTTCAATTCATTCCTGGTCGGTGAGCACTGTTAGCAAGGTCAGCACTTATTGCTCAACATTATTTACTCCCACTTCCATGACAATGAGCTGCCTTCTTGAACTGCTGGATCCATTTGTTGCAACTACAATCACAATACTGTTAGGAAGGCAGTTTCAAGAGTTTGATCCAAGGATAGTGAAGGAATAGCAATACAATTTCAAGCCAGGATTGTGTGTGACTTAGAGAGGAGCTTGCAGATAATGATGCTCCTTTGTCTATATATCCCTGGTCCATCTAATTGGTGGAGGCCATAGTTTTGGAAGATGCTCTCAAAGGAGCCTTGTTGAGTTACAGAAGCGCAATTTGAACTTGATACACACTATTGCTACTATGCATCATTGATAAAACAAGCTCATGTTTAAGTTGATGATTCAGCTTTTTTGTTCTGGTCAGGGTTGAGATTCCTGAGTTTTATTGTAGTTACCCTCATTTGGCAAGTGATGAGTATTACATCACACTTTTCATCACAATTATGCCTTTTAGTTGATGGGCAGGCTCTAGGGACGCAGTAGATGAGTTACTGAGGTATTTTTGTGGTTGGTCCCATTAGGTTTCTGCTCAATGGTAATTCCAGGAATACGATGTTGAGGGATTTAGTGATAGCAATACAATTAAATGTCATGAGGCAATGGTTAGATTGTGATAACACAGTGTGGAGCTTTAGGAACACAGCAGGCCAGGCAGTATCAAAAGAACAGGAAAGTTGATGTTTCGGGTCGGGACTTTTCTATAGAAAATAATTAGATTGTCTCTTTTTGGAGATGGCCATTATCTGGTACTTGTCTCACCACATATCAACCCAAGCCTGAAAGTTATCCAGATCTTGCTGCCTGTGGGCACAAACTATTTCAATATCTGTGGAGGTATTGATGGTACTGATGATTATGTTACCATTAGCGAGCATCCCAAATACTGGCCTTATGGTCATTATCCAATTGAAGATGATTGGGCCTGGGATTCTGTCCTGAGAAATTCCTGCAGTAATGTCTTGGGAGCTGAGGTAATTGACTTACAGCAACCTTCTTCTGTGCTGTATAGGACTGTAACCAGTGGAGAATTTTTCTCCTTGGTTTTTGTAGGCTTCAGTTTTGCCAAGGTTTCTTGATACAATGTGCTCCTGCCTTGATATCAAGGACAGTCATTCTTACCTCATTCCTGGAATTCAGCTCATTTATCCATGTTTGGAGCAAGACTGTAAAAAGATCAGGAACCAGGTGGCTTTGGTATAATCCAAACTGAGGATTTACTATGAAGATTTTTACACTGTAAGTATTGTTTAATTGCAATATCAACTATACATTCTGTTACTTCGTTATTTTGATTTTAAATTTACTTGTGGAACATGTATCTTGCTGGTTGGTCCAACAGTTATTGCCTTGCCTTAGTTATCCTTGAAAAGTGGTGGTGAGCTGCATTCTTGAGCCATTGTGGTCTGTATGCTGTAGATAGACCCACACTCCTGTTAGGGACCCATTGACACTGAAAAAACAATACAGTTGGCTCTGCTATAATGCGTGTTTCACCAATACGAAGTGGCTACAATGCAACTGCCAAATAGGGGAATGCTATTTCTAAAACACAAAGTTGTGTTAGCTGTAATGTGATTCCATCGGTGTGCAGACGAGTACACGTTGACATCACATGATCGTTTCACAGGCTTTGTCCTGAATATGCTCAATGTTAGCACCGAAAGAGCCTCCGCCCCAGCATGACATGATCTTTTTGCAGATTTTGAAATGAAGCACATTCTGTCACAGGTACAGAGCTCTGTGATTTTTGGGATATTTTTGCAAATTCTGCCATGTTACCCACAGAAATGTGAGGACAAGGTTATAAGAATGTTAATAAGAAGAGTCCTGGTTATAAAGTTGCAGGTGGAGAATGTAAAAGAAAGACTAAGTCACTGCAAGAGAAGCTAGATGTTATAAAGATGTTTTGAGCATAATGAGAGAACACGTATTATAGTTTGCGTAACAGGAATAAACAAATCCACCTTGCACACTGTTAGAGACAGCTCAGAAAAGATTAAAGCAAACTGCATTGCTGAAAAAGTCTGAGTGCTCACAAATTTGTGAGGTCTTGGGCAAAGGAATTTGAAATGGAGCAGCTGCTAAGTGTACGGATACAAGGTCAAATGAGAACTTGATCTGTGGCCACCTTTCTCACCATTAAAGAGAAAGCTGTATCATTTTATGAAGATCCAACAAAAAAGGCTGAAAATCCTGCAGTTGTGCCTGCCTTTAGTGCTTGCCGTGGCTGGTTTGCAGCAGTTATAAGAACTGCTGTGTTTTTTATAACATAAAGTTATGTGGCAAAGCTGCCAGTGCACATGAGCGGCATGCGATGGCATTTCGTCCCATCGTGAAAAAAATTAAATGTTGAAGAAGGCAGCAATGTAGATCAAATTTTCAATTTAGATGAGACGGGTTTATACTGGAAGTGAAAGCCATCAGGAACCTGCATTTCTATGAATAAAACATATGCCCCGGTCTATAAGGTAGCAAAGGATCATATGATTGTGCTGATGGGTGCCAATGTCAGTGGATACTTAAAGCTTAAGCCTGTCGTGGTGGACCACTCTGCCAATCCATGAACCTTGAACCTTAACGGAACTCTAGGCATCAACTTTAGGTCAAGCAAAAGAGGTTGGATGACAGGCTAAATTTTTCTGACCTTATCATTAGTGTTTTGGAAGATGTTTTTAGAAAGTATTGTGGGAAAAAAAAATTGGATTTCAAGATTCTCCTCATCCTGGATAATGCATCAAGCCAAACAGAACTCAGCAGGGTTGTGGTTCGTGGAATAAGATCTTATATGGCGCCCTTTGAACAGCTTCTTCATGAGAGAAGAAAAAGAGCAAAACATAAAAGCTGGATGTCTTTTTTAAGCTAACCCCCAAGAAACAGTCAGAAGACAATGAACCACAGCCATCCACTTCTGGATTAACTATTATTCCCCCTAACTCTGCAAACACAACTGTACCCGAAGGTGATAGTGATGGTGGTGATGATGATGATAACCCTCAGCCCCTGCATTAAAAACAGAGCAACCTCAAAACCTCCTCCCCCATAACGTCATCTTGACATTTTTTCAAGGTAAGGTGTTAAGATTACTTTTACTTCATTATTAGATATGAACTGGGCATTTATTTAACCTGTGCTGTCCTTTATGTTAGGTTTTTAAGCGATTTTGAGTAATATTTTTTGGTGATCTGCCCCTAACCCTGCTTTTCCCATAAGCCCCATGATTTCTATAGCTCAATTTTCTGTAACCCTATGTTGCATAGGAATACAACTCACATTGTAGCAGAACAGATTGTATTATATTTCCAATTCATGACAGTAGATAGCTTAGAGGGGAACTTACAGGCAGTGGTATTCCCATGTAACTCTGTATATATATTGTCTATTAAGAATAGACAGATGATGAGATAATTGGCCAGGTTGGATTTGTCTTAGACAGGACATCCCAGGTAATTTTTTCATTTTGTCATTGATATTGTAATCGTATTGGAGCAGCTTGACCAAGGGCAAAGCTAATTTTGGAACACAAATTTTCAATATTACAGCCAGGATGTCATCGGCACTCACAACCTTTGCTGTATCCAGGGCCGTCAACCTGAGATAGATCTTGCATTTGCTACACCTACCTAAGGACTGTTGCAAATGCCTCAGCCTTGTCTTTTTCACTGGTGCTGGGCTCCCCTATCATCAAGGATAGGAGTATTTGCAGAGTTTCCTCTGTCCTCTGCCATTCATGACTGGATATGGCAGGACTACAGAGTGTTGATGTGATCTTACCTGTGACACCACTTTGCTCTGTCTTTTGCATGCTGCTTTTGCCGATTAGCATGTATGTAGCCTTATGTTGTAGCTGTGCATGTTCGCTCCACAGTTTTAGAGATGTATGGTACTGCTCTTCGCTTCCCTCTTGCATTCTTCATTGAAACAGAGTTGACTTGTTGGCTTTGTGGTAAGGATAAGCTTTTAAAATTACTATTGATCAAAACAGTAAAGGCTAAATGAAAGCTCAAAGTTTATAACAAGAATGTGGGATGCCTCATGTTTTTTGCATTTTATTGATGTTTGGATATAAAGTTTTAGTGTTTTGATGAAGAAAGGCTGGGAAATATCAAAGATTTCAGTACAGGATAAAGAGACATCTTACAACAATGTGAATGGCTGCTTCAATAAATTTCCAATTTAAGAATTATAAGGCAACAGTTAAAAATAAAGGCATCTGACAAATCAGAAACATGTATGCAATTCAATAGAATTCATAGAAGGAGTAACCCAGATGTCATTCACATCACAAGGGAGATGAAATAAGAGACTAATACAGAAGAAGATCTGACTTCAGTCTGGCTCTCCCACCACTTTCAAAGCCAAAAGCCTTTTTTAAAAGAGAAACTGACACTTTTGGGTGGTAAAGACAGTTCTTTACTATCTAAAAGACACATTCTAGCCTTATTAATGTAGGGGCAATGTCTGGGATGGTGCCTGCAATTGGGACTATAAATTATAAGATTTCAAATTTTAGCTCATCTTCCTTGAACAGAGCTGGAGGGAGACGAGATGCTGCCAAGAAGTACTGTTTGGTATCAATTAGAGAGATATGAAAATTCCATAATGTGATTCACTAACATGCAATGTGAGTGACAAGAGGCTGAGAAGGAAGAGAAACTAATTTTATGAGCAGTCGCATTGTTTCTCTATCTCTGACCTAATGAGTAGGAAACGAAACATTTCTATTCAACAGAATCTGAACTCTTGTGGCAGCAGGACATAAGGCCAGCATTATTATCAAGAAATGATAAAAATCTATGTCATGCCAAGCTAGCAGAGAAAATAAAAATACTGCATCACAGATAACCGTGAACCAGTTTCAAGTGATTTTCCTAGCCGACACAAAATCATACATAAAATGGGACATTTATTTCAGTTCAAGACATGCCATCAATGTTATCAATGTTATGAGCAAAAGTAGCATTATGAAAAATATTCCCTGCTCCAGTCAGCCTCTCTTGTAAAATTATTTATCCCATCACTTTACTGACTAAATTATCTTCAGTATTATTTGAGCAAAAGTAAATCTTTTGGGAAGATCTTGTGAGTTCATTGTGAAGCATCCCTGCCTCTGAACTGAAAGCCCTGGGTTTGATTCTCACACCAGATCTTAATGTTCAAAGTGGGGATGCACATAACTTCGTCAAACAAGTTGGTTGTGAACCTTAAAATTCTTCTAATACACATCAATAGCAGATAAGAAAGGGGTTGGAGATTCCTGGTCGGCAGTGCGACGGAAAAAAAACATTGGAGCTTCTATTATCACTACACATAGCTTCAGACTTTCAATGCGCATGTTGCCACAACAAATAACACTTTATCCTGCGTTAACTGTAAGACATCACCTTCAAATCTCCTATATGTAACAATATATTTTTTCCTCCTGCTACTTCCTTACAATATTGTTTGTTCATCTTTCTTGAAGGTATTTTAGAACATTGTTTTATATGTTTCAGATATAATGCCTTTCTAAATGGGCATCCTTCACAGAATCCCTACACTTTAGAAGCAGGCCATTCCATCCATCAAGACCACACCAATCCTCTGAAGAGCATCCCACACAGACCCACCCTCCTGCCCTATCATTGTAACTCTGCGTTCCCATTGGCTAATCCAACTGCTCATTCCTGGACACTATGGGCAATTTAGCGTAACCAATCAGCCTAACCTACACACCTTTGAACTGTGGGAAGAAATTGGAACATCCGGAGGAAACCCATGCAGACACGGGGAGAATGTGCAAACTCCATGCAGATGGTCACCCAAGGGGTGGAATGGAACCTGGGACCCTGGTGCTGTGAGGCAGTAGTGCTAACCACTGAGCCACCGTGCCACCCTGGCATAACATAATTTATGCTGTATGAGAAACATAGTACCTACGAAAAACATGACTAGTCTTGCATAATCAATTTCATTACAACAATGGTCCCCAGAAATCATTAACTGAAAGCAAACCGACGAGCCAGTTTTAGGAGACAGAGGTTTCACTCACATTTGTTGTCAGTTACCAAGTTAACTCTGAAGGGGTATCTTCAACAATGAGTTAAATTGACACAACAGTCAAAATATATTTTTCCTAATGACTTTACCTGACATTATACGCTGTTGGGGGAAACCCATCCTCAACATCATAGCTAAAATTAAGACGTTTCTGTAAACATTACCAGCTTTATGCATGTGATGTATTTTTAATTTGTAACAAGTATTTATAATAACATGCATAAGTCTCTCACGAAAATATGGTTCACAAAATCAAAATCGGTTAATAGTTGTGCCACTGATACGATCCTAAAAATGTTGAAAGGCACACTCCTTACTTCAATGTCCAACCTTTCAACTACTGAAATATATAGTGCAGAAGGAATCTATCCTGTCCATTCTGTTTGTGCAGGTTCTTTGAAAAGGCTCTCTAATTAGTGCCACTCCACAGGCCTTTTGTCACATTCTTTCAAATACTTATTAGAATATCTTGTTAATAATCTATCTCAGATGAGTTACTCCAGTTGTCTATCAGTTGTGAATGTGCATCACCGGAAGTCAGTCTGATTTTGTACGATAAGTAAAGCTTTATCACCAAAAATAAACAGCCACAATTTATAATCATATAGAATCTTCAATGTAATAAAGAAAGATTCCGAGACAATTCACAGGATTAAAATAAAAAAGAAACCCACATGGCAGGATATCAGAGATAACAAAGTGTGGAGCTGGATGAACACAGCAGGCAGAGATATCAGGGCAGATGATCAAATAGTTAGATCTAAGAAGGAGAGAGAAGAGCGGTATATATGCAGGGAACACATAGGCAACTGAAGGCACAAACACCCAAGCTGGAACAATGAGAATCACAGACTCTCAAAAAAAACAGAATTAGATAAGAGATAACACGGTGTGAAGCTGGATGAACACCGCAGGCCAAGCAGCATCAGAGGAGCAGGGAAGCTTCATGTTTCGAGTCAGGGCCCTTCTTCAGAAAAAAGAATTAGATAAGCATCGGTATTTTCAAGGGTTTGAGGCTGAAGGACGTTATTGTGATAGGGAAGCATGAAATGGTAGGATGGTTTGAAAACAAGCAATAGAATTTTAAAATCAAGACATTGTTTCACGAGGGGAGAGTATTTATGCCTCAATCTACGTTTTAAAAAAATTCTGGTCATTATAGTATTACATTTTAAATGAGGTTAAAGTGGGAATATTGGCCATTCTAATGCTAAAACAATAACTACATCTCAATGTGCTTCTTTGGCTATACGGTGCTTTGGGTCATCTGTGTTGATATATAAATGCAGCCTTTTCTCACCTTATAACTCTATCACTGAGCTGTGGGTGGCTAAAAATGTTAATCTGCCATTCCACAACATATTAGCTTTAAGATAATGGGAAGCCATTGAAAACATTGCAGAGTGCTGACGCCCCATGGCTAGATGAACTTTTCATCCATTGCAATCAGCTGGATGCGAAACTAAACAAATAATTTAATGGCTGTGAGGTTTCATGCTAAGATGGGGAGGGTGCATTACACTCAAACAACTTACTTTTATTTAATGACTTTAACATAAAGAAATGTCCCGAGGCACTTCACAGAATGATTATGAAGCACAACATTACACTGGGCCACATAAGCTAAAATTAGGTCAGATGACCAAAAGCTAG
The DNA here is from genome assembly GCF_030684315.1 of Stegostoma tigrinum. Taxonomy (NCBI): domain Eukaryota; kingdom Metazoa; phylum Chordata; class Chondrichthyes; order Orectolobiformes; family Stegostomatidae; genus Stegostoma; species Stegostoma tigrinum. The sequence goes on along the minus strand of NC_081356.1, from coordinate 33,555,367 downwards.
GTCAAAGAAGAATGTTTTAAGGAGTGCCTTGAAGGAAGAAGGCAATGTTGACAGTGGGCAGTTTTAGAGAGGGAATTCCAGAGCTTGGAACTGAACACTTGAAGTTTCAACTGGTGAAGCAATAAAAACGCAAGACTCATAAGAATGCAGAATCTGATAAATACAGAGATTTCAAAAGGTTGTGGGTGTCAGAGAGATTGCAGGCAAAAGAAGGAGAAAGACGATGGAGGGATTTTGGAAACAGCCAGGGAATTTTAAACTTTTGCTCAACCAGGAGCTGGCATGGGGTAACAAACAGAGGTATGAGAGGGGACCAAGACTGTATGCAAGTTAAGAAAAGACAAGCAGCAGGTTAGAGTTTTAACTTCATACGTTCTTATTTACATTAGTAATTTGGACTTGGAAAACTGAACTTCAACACAATGGCATCTAGAGGCCTTTCAGGGAGGAAATTTGCTGTCTTTTTCTGGTCTGGCCTACATTTGATTTGATTTATTGTTGTTGCATGAACCCAAGTACAGTGAAGAGTTTTGTTTTGCATGCAGTACAGGCAGGTCATAACATACAAGGACAAATAGATCATATGGGTGTTTAGACAGAGCAAGGCAAATAAGGTTATAATTGCACAAGAGGTGCACAAAAGCAAGATCAACATGAGATTTGAAATTTGAGAGGTCCATTCAGCACTCGAATAACAGCGAGGAAGAAGCTGTTCTTGAAACTTTTGGTGCGTGTATTTAAGCTTCTGTACTTCTGTCTGATGGAAGATGTTCGAAGAGAGCATTACTTGGGTAGGAGTGGTCTTTGATGATGTCAGCCGCCACAACGAGTTGTAGATGGAATCCATGTTTGGGAGGTTGGCTTGTGTGATGGTGTGGGCTGTGGTCACAACTTTCTGTAGTTTCTTGTGGTCCTGCGCACAGCAATTGCTGTGCTAAGCCTTGATTCACCCAGATGGAATGGTGGTGCATCTGTAAAAGTTGGTGATAGTCCTTATGGACATCTCAAATTTCCTTAGCTTCCTGAGGAAGAAGACGTGGTGTTGGGCCTCTTGATCGTCAGATCTATGTGGGACAACCACGACAGATTATTGGTTATCATCACTCCTAGGAACTTAACGCTCTCATGTGTATCCAGGCCCATAACTCTCAACAACCCTCTGAAATGGCTGTATCAAACCATTGCAAAGTCTAAAAGCAACATAACTGTATGGATCATCTGTCATTGATTTACAGCTGGAAACTACAACAGCAAAGCCAGCTCTGTCAATCCTGTAAAGCTTTGTATACTAGTGCTGGAATTTAATAATTATTTATATGGGATGGTATGGCTGCAAACATCTCCGCCTAAAGCTACATTAATTCCAAACCTCCGCCGAATCTCTATCACATGATTACCGATACTATAGTTATATCACAGAACATTTCAGTGACTTTTCTACATATCCACAAGACCTATCACTGCACTAAAGCTTGTCCACTATCTACAAGGCACAAGTTAGGAGTGTGATGGAATACTCTCCTGGATGATTCCAACCCCAACAACACTCAAGAAGCTTAACACTATTGATTATATGACTGCTTAATGAGTGTACAATTCACACCATAAACACTTACTGTTTCACCTCCATGCACCATAGCAGCAGTATGTATCATTTACCAGATGTACTGCAACAACTTGCCAAGATTCCATTGACACCACCAGCAAATGCACGGCCTCCACAGTCAGGAAGGACAAGGCCAAGATGCATGGGGACAGCACCACCTGAAAGATCACCTCCAACAGCATGCTGTACTGAAATATATCATCATTTCCCCGGAGTCACAAAGTCAAAATTCTGAATTCCCTTCTTACTAACACTGTGGGTGTGCCTAGACCACATGGACTGCAGCGATTCAGGATGTCAGTTCACCATCAACTTCTCAGGGCAATTTTGGACCAGCAATAAATATTGACCTAGTCAGTGATGCTTAGGTCCCATGAAAAATCGTTTTTAAAAGTAAACATTAGAACTGGGGGACAATCAGATATTAACTTTTGTACTCTATCTGAAAAAGTCAATTGGCATTCCCTGGTCAAGTGCATGGAGACTGAACTACAAATGTACACTGCCTTTAGAGGAATAAGTTTGATTCAAGGAATTCAAATGCATGGGTTTAGTCCTTAACAGAAGCTACGCACTACCACAATTATATTATTTTATAAGAAGAATCTCACTAAACTAATGACACTTGCTTCATTCACACACTTTATATAAAATGAATCAATTCGTTGATTCAAAAATTAACCTCATCGAAGTAGAATATATCTTTAATCTGTTTTCACTAAAGTTCATACACATATGGCATGTGAAATCAATTGCTCTGAATGTACACCACAAGGGTCCTAAAGAGAAAATCCCAAGCCATATAATAATTTATCTAAATATTGGCAGTAAGGGTGCTTTCCAGAGCATAGAGGATATGAGATCCACTTACAAGAGCTACTGATGGGTAGTCATATGAATGGACAGTCAGCTGTCTAATGCTGCTGCTCCACTGATGGGCTAACATGTAAATAGAGATTTCTAGATTTACCCTGATCAACATTACCTGGACAGCTGAAGATAAGAAAATCAGTTCCATAAATTGTGTCTAATTGACTTATTGGATCAATATAAAATGATACAGCAAATGAAGAGACTACATGGTTCATCACGCCTCTGCTGGTTCTTTGATGGAGGCAACCAGTTAACTCCACTTCCTTCATATCCTTGTAAGTGTTTTTTTGAATACTTATCCAATTATCTTTCAGAATTTAGAGTTGAATCTGTTTTCATCATCCATTCTAGGTCATAATAACCTGCTGTGTAAAACATGTTTCCTCAAGTCATCTCTACTTCCTTTCATCAGTCCCCTTAAATGAATCTTCTTTATTTAGCGACCCTGCTACCATTGAAAATCATTTCTTCTTATTTGCTCCATCTCAATCATTCATGGTTTTGAAAATATCTCCCAAATCTTGTCCTAATCTGCTCTACAGATGCTCTATTATTTCTATACGGGGCTGAAATTTCTCAACTCTGCCCTCTCTGAGGGTAGGGACCCCTTCGTAAAGTTGGTTAGCCAGAATTGAGCTTAACCTGCGCTTTGTGATAATTTACCATAACCAGTTACTTTATTCCATTTTCCTATTTATAGAGGCAAGAAACCTAGAGGGTTTTAACCTTTGTTTTAAACTTGACCTGCCACTTTCATGGAAATGTGTGTGTAAATCCCTGATCTCTACGTTCCTGCACCCTGTTTATCAAAGTTGTGGTATTCAATTTGTGATGCTTTCCTTGCACCTTTCCTCAAAAATGCTTACTTTCAGTTATTTGTTGTCTGAGAAGTAATAGGAAATTAGTGAATCTCAGTGTTGAAAATTGTACTATGTTCTGTCAGATTTTACTGACGTCTTTTAAAACAGCATGGTCGTTAGTTTACAATTGGTGTGATTTGATGATAACTTTTGAGATACAATATACAATAGATGTAAGCAATAAAGGGTCTATTATCACAATCCTCAGGTCATCGTATGGTTTAATCAGATACTGAATGCTAAAGCTGCTGTCTATACTGTCAGATTTGAAGTTGACCTCAAGGAATGACCAGTAACATTAAACCTGAAAGAACAACTTCTGCAGACATGCTTGGTTTGTGACCATCATATGTTGCTGAACATTGCTTGGAGTCTTTCAGCATCAAACACTTGTTATTCCTGTGGGGAACTGACAGCTTGTTTTGTTCTTGTGTTATTTTCATTGATTTTCAGCTTTAGCATCTTGTGAAGCATTTTGTTTATGTGGTACTTGGAGAGAGCACAGTGACACATTGAATTTGTAAGTACAGGCCGTGTGTGTACTACAAGTAGTGAATGTCTAATGATGAATTTAAGTCATCTGCTTTTATTCTCTGTGTTTCAGTGGACTACAAGAAATTAAAGTAAGTTATCTTTAAAGTTGGCTGCTGAAGATTGTTGCTCCTAAATCAACATATATTTTGACTGAAAGGAGTTAGTATTGGCTTCCATTGATAGGGGTCTGGGTTTTGTGACGTTTGTTAGTATTATTAGTAATGATTCTTCTTGTCATTACTACGTACAAAAATCAATATTCTTATTTTTTATTCTTGTTTATTGAAATACCTCGGTTTCAGAAGCCACTACCAACAGATTTCTGACAGTATCTGCCTATGTTATTGAGTTATAATGGAATTATGACAGGAGACTAATGAAAGTTATATACAACTTCTAATTTCGTCAGACTGATTCCTGGGATAGGTGAACTGTCCTTTGCGGGGATCTTGAGGAGATTAGACCTGTATTCTCTGTAGATTAGAAAAATGAAAGATGAATCTCATAGAAACTTACAAATTTCTGCAAGGGATGGACAGACTAGATGCCGAAAGTGTTTTCCGTAGGGACAAGAACCATCTCAGAAAAAAGTGTAAGCAATTTTAGGAAGAACTTCTTCATTCAGTGAGTGGTGAGTCTTTGTGCTTCTGCACCCCAGAAGGCTGTGGATTCCCAATCATTGACTAAGACAGGGATTGATGATTTTCTTGCTACTAATGACTTGGGGCATGTGGATAACATGGGAATGTGGTATTGAGGTAGATGATTTGCCATGATCTGGAAAGGGACAGCAAATTCCAGGTAATCAATCCTCTGTTCCTAATACTTCCAAGATCCCAGATATAAGACTGAATCACAGTCTTCTCATTTATTCATGGGTCACGAGAAATGGCTTCCAAGGCCAGCATTGTTGCCCATCCCTAAATGTCTTTTAAAAGGCAGTTGTTACCACCTACTTGAACTGTTTCAAATCATGTAGTGCAGATACACTCACAGAGCTGTGCTGTTAGGAAGGAATGTCCAGATTTTGACAGTGAACGAATTACAATATGGTTCCAATAAAGGTTGCTGAGCAACTTGGAGAGCAACTTGCAGATGGTTGCATTAGAATAAATCTGTTGACCTTGTCCATCCATTCATTATCACAGCCCACAAGATTCAAGTGTTTGGAATATGCTGCTGGAAGAGGCTTGGTAAGTTGCTGCAATGCAATCTGTAAATTGCTGTTACTGTGCATTAGGGGTAGTGAGAATGAATATTAAAGAGTGTTGACCAAGTGGCTGCTTTGTTTTGAAATGCTCAACTTCTTGAATGTATTAGAGCTGCATCCATCAGAGAAGTGGAAAATATTCCATCACGCTCTTGACTTGTGCCTTTTAGGTAGTGGACATCCTTCAAGAAGTCTGGAGATGGGTTATACACAGCAACGTTCAGTGCCCCTGATCTTCACCTGCAGCCATGGCATTTACATAGCTGAGCCAATTATGGCTGTGAATGCTGATGATGGGGATTCACCAAATGTAATGTCATTGAAAATTAAGATGAAATGATATAATTCCCTCTTGTGGGAGCTGTTGATTACGTGGGATATACTTGGTAAACTCTACTTGTCACTCATCAGCACAAGTGTGTATGTTGCCCAGGTTTCACTGTATATCGAAATGGGCTATTGCATTATCTGAGAAGTTGTCAAAGTAGTGAACACTGTGTAATCATTCATGAACATCCTCACTTCTTTCTTTATGGTGAAGGAAAGGTTTTTGACTCAGCAGCAGAGTACGGTTAGGCCTGAGATACTGAGGAGCTCTCTCAGTGATTTTGTGGAGTTGAAATGATTGGCTGCCTCCAACCCCAACCAAGGCTTTGTGCCAGAAATGTCTTAAACAGGAGATATTGTGGCACAGCGGAAAGTATCCCTGCCCTGGGCCAGATCCCTGTAAATTAGCAGACAAGTCAGGGCAAGCACATAGGAGATGGGCAGAACATGTTTTGCATTTTATGATCATCCTTGCTTTTAAGCATGTCAACACGGCAACAATAAGATTCCTCTATTGGTCTCGATACAGCAGTGCCTGGGGTGAACAGCGTCACACACTGCTACCTTATCATTTCCATACACCTCACTATCATTCTTCAGTGACTGCGCAGATTGTTTCTATACAAAAGAGCTAAGTACATATTTACTTCTACACAAGTACTGGACACAGTGTCATCACATCAAGCATTCAGCCTTTGAAGGTAAGCAGGTATGTGAACAGTGAGTAGTGTTTTACACAATCAGCTGGTTAGCTCTGAAGCCACTGGCATCCTCCGGAGGCCTCTCCCTGCAGGTTTGAACCACTTTTTTTCAGTGAGGCTCTCCACCAAGCACACTTCCTGTACGCAAATTAGACTTGGTTCCAAAATTTAGAAGAGTTAATTGCTTTGTTATGTGGTGCCTGGAGATGAGCCCGATCAAAATAAATAGCAAAAAAACTAGCAAATACACCAAAGAAATGCAGCCTCAGTAAAGCTAAGTGGAAAGACATAAAATATGTTTTCTATGCCCTCAGGACATCCTAACACACATTACGGCCAATGAAGCTATTTTGAGATGTCATCTCAGTTAGAAGACGGAGAAAACAAGGCTGAAAACCTTCTGATCTGGGGAGAAGAGGGTTGTCAACTGAGCCAACTCAGAGACAGTTTGCTTGAATTGTATTTTTTTAATTGTTTTATAAAAACTTTTTTGCCTGAAAGATACCTTCTGCAATGATGATATTGCTCTCTTTTGTACAGCTGGCATTGCTTGTCAGAAGCTACAATAGGTACAGCAGTGAGTTAATGCTGGCAAGAGATGTGTGACACAGGAATCTTTAAAGAAATACAGTTTCAGATTGCAAATGGTACTAAGTTGTACAGAGGCTTTGGCTTAAGAGGTTTCAACAGAAATGTAATCTGAATTTGCACATGCAAGAATCATTGAAAAGTGACTGGTGTTCCGCAACACCACTAAAAATGTTGAATGAAACCACTTAGCGAAGAATAAGTTTTTGTCTGCATTTGATTTGGGGAAGATTTTGAACGTGTACTTGAAGCAATTGTTAAAAATCTTGTCATTTAGGCAGCAATGCTGTTCGAAGTAGAACATTAATGCATGTAAGATGGATCCCCGGGGTTTCAATCTTTAGAGTTATATTGATATTATTAAAAAATTGAAAAGATAAGAGGTGAGAATCAGTTTTGTAGCAGTTATTAACCTGCCAGAATGACAGTGTAATTTCACGCCAAATGGAATTTAATGTCTGCTGTTGCATATCAGAGTTATGAATAGATAGAATAAAATGAAAAGGATTCAACAGAAATAGTAAGGCTTGGTTCTTTCAACATTGACCTTAATTGTCTCCTTCCTTCATCTCTCTACAATTATTTTCACAATGTTTATATTATCACAGGTCCTTGCAGACACTCTGAGAGTACCCTTAGACCTCTTTTCGCTGCGCCATCACCCAACCTTCTCTTAAAAGTCTTGTTGAAGCCTATTTCTTTGCAGAACCTTAGACTATCACTCTAAACTCTTCAGTTATCATTGTTCAACATTGATTTTTCTTGTTCTTTTAGAACTTTTTATGATTCATGTGTGTTGTTTCCTTTCGTAAGCTTTTATGATGCTATATGTCATTTAGTTATGAAACTATTCATTCCATTTTAATTGAATAGCCAAGCCATGAAGAATAAAAATGAGGAGTTGAATTTCCTCATTTTTTTTTGTTAAATTGTGGGTGGTTAGCCCACTTAGTATTGACTATCATGCCACCCACACTAGAGAGAAATCTTGCCCAATTGTCCACCAATCAGCTCATTAAGTGTTGGAAGGTGAATGTCAGCTGGTCATTCATCGAATCAGAGGTGTTGACATTTAGAGATAGTGGGAACTGCAGATGCTGGAGAATCCAAGATAATAAAATGTGAGGCTGGATGAACACAGCAGGCCAAGCAGCATCTCAGGAGCACAAAAGCTGACGTTTCGGGCCTAGACCCTTCAGAGAGGGGGATGGGGTGCGGGTTCTGGAATAAATAGGGAGAGAGGGGGAGGCAGACCGAAGATGGAGAGAAAAGAAGATAGGTGGAGAGGGTATCGGTGGGGAGGTAGGGAGGGGATAGGTCAGTCCAGGGAAGATGAGGTTAGTAGGTAGATGGGGGTGCGGCTTGGGGTGGGAGGAAGGGATGGGTGAGAGGAAGAACAGGTTAGGGAGGCAGAGACAGGTTGGACTGGTTTTGGGAGTTTTGGGGGTATACTGCATCCACTGTACCCGGTGTGGCTTCCTCTACATTGGGGAAACCAAGTGGATGCTTGGGGACCGCTTTGCAGAACATCTCAGCTCAGTTCGCAACAAACAACTGCACCTCCCAGTCGCAAACCATTTCCACTCCCCCTCCCATTCTTTAGATGGCATGTCCATCATGGGCCTCCTGCAGTGCCACAATGATGCCACCCGAAGGTTGCAGGAACAGCAACTCATATTCCGCCTGGGAACCCTGCAGCCTAATGGTATCAATGTGGACTTCACCAGTTTCAAAATCTCCCCTTCCCCCACCGCATCCCTAAACCAGCCCAGTTCATCCCCTCCCCCCACTGCACCACACAACCAGCCCAGCTCTTCCCCTCCACCCACTGCATCCCAAAACCAGTCCAACCTGTCTCTGATCAGTCAGGTGATCAGTGAGATGGTGAGCTGAGGCCCTTAGTGGTGATTGAATGCTTAAGGACCTTAACCGGTGGCACTTCAGAAAGCAACCCATGGGCCTTCTGATCTGTTACTTAATTTGTGAGGAGGCACAAAGTGGGTGTCTTTCTCTTTCCAGGACAAACTTGCCCATTATTTCAACTTATTGCCATGCACAGGGAGGGGAAAATAATACCCATACATTTACATAATGTCTGTCACAATGTCAGGTTGTCCCAAAACATATTGTCATAGTTAATTAAGTGTTTTTGAAATGCAGATACAGAATAGGAACACAGCAGCACGAGTCTGTGTACAGCAAGCTCCAACAAACAGCAAGTGATAATTATCAGATCATGGTAATAAAATGTGAGGCTGGATGAACACAGCAGGCCAAGCAGCATCTCAGGAGCACAAAAGCTGACGTTTCGGGCCTAGACCCTTCATCAGAGAGGGGGATGGGGGGAGGGAACTGGAATAAATAGGGAGAGAGGGGGAGGCGGACCGAAGATGGAGAGTAAAGAAGATAGGTGGAGAAGGTGTGGGTGGGGAGGTAGGGAGGGGATAGGTCAGTCCAGGGAAGACGGACAGGTCAAGGAGGTGGGATGAGGTTAGTAGGTAGCTGGGGGTGCGGCTTGGGGTGGGAGGAAGGGATGGGTGAGAGGAAGAACCGGTTAGGGAGGCAGAGACAGGTTGGACTGGTTTTGGGATGCAGTGGGTGGGGGGGAAGAGCTGGGCTGGTTGTGTGGTGCAGTGGGGGGAGGGGATGAACTGGGCTGGTTATCAGATCATGCTTGCTTTGTGTCTTTGTTAACTGAATGGTGAAAAGGCCTGACCATCAGGAATGAACTCACCTGCCCTTCTTTGAAACCATATCATGATATTTTACATCCATTTGTGGAAGTAAATGGGTCCTTGGTTCAATGCGTCAGCTGAAATAACCGTATAATATTCCCTCAATTCTGCCCTACAGCGACAGCACAGATTCCTTTCCTTGAACCTCTGGTATAGAACTTTATCTGACAATTCTGACTCAGTGACGCGTGTCATATCAAGTCAGCCACAGGTGATACAACTTTAGATAAAATTACAGTGCATCAATAAATTTCTCATTTTTTATGAAAATGGTCTTCTTTACACACATCCGATGAATCTATTTTTAGGTACAATGCAACTCAACTTCCCTGAAATCCTGACTCTCAAAAACAAAAACAAAAAGAAGGGTAGTTCAGACAACAGTAACATAAAGAAGCACAATCAAGTTTCAGAGATCAATTTTGCTACCAAGTTATGAACATGCAAAGTGCATGCCCATAAATTAATTTACAAACTTTAAATGAAGAAAAACTGCAGAAAGCTGCAACTTGTGGGCAAAAAACAGAGAGCTAACACACCAGTGCAGCAGATATTCAGTTAGGTTAATGGATTGCTCGCCCTCATTTCAAGGTTGTTGGAGCAAAAGAGTAAGAAAGTCTTATAGCAACTGTACAAGATTCTGCTGAGACCATATCTGGACTACCGTAGGCTATTGTGCTCCCCTCCTTTAAGGAAAGATATTATCACATTAGTTGCAGTTGAGAACGTGTTTAGAAGCATGATCCTTAGTATAGATGAACTGTCTCAGGAACAAAGGTTAAACAGGCTGGTACTCATTGGAATTTAGAAGAATGAAAGCTAGTCTCATTGAAGCAAATAAAATTCTTAAGGGCTTGACAAGGTAAACTTGAAATAACATTTTCCCCCACAGGAGAGTTGAAGACTAGATGCCATAGTCTCAGAATAAACGAGTGCCAATTTGAGTCTTAGATGAGGAGGAACTCCTTCTTTCAGAGGTTTGAGAATCCTTTAAACTCCTTACCATAGAGAATTGTGGGTCAGAGTCTTTGAGTATGTTAAAGGCTGACATAAATAGATTCTTGACAAGCAGGGAATGGGCAGGAAAGTGGATGTGAGTACCTGTCAGATCAGCATTGACGTAACTGATTGGCAGAGCAAGCTCAAGGGAAGAATGGCCTACTCTGTTCCTATTTCCTGTTGTCTTATGGTTTTAATTACGTATGCAAGACATAACTATCCTGTTTCTGTTAGTCTTCATGATGTGTATTAACATGGCAATACATATGTCCTTTTGTGGTCTGTTAAACTGAATAGTAGGGGGAGGATGGTTTAAATGTCAGTTTTGTATGAATAATCCTCTATAGCTGAGCTATGCTTGACAGGATTTGGTGATGGAGTTTAGTGAAAATTTTTGCTATGGCATTTTATTACTATGACTCCTCCTGTGAGATACTCCTTAAAATCAGTCCCCTCTGAACAAGGTTTTGGTCATTTCTCTTCACATAACCTCAGCGGTCTGGTGTCATATTTTTGTTTGAATATGCTTCCACATAGTTCCTTGGAAGATATTACTCTGTTAAATTCACAGCATTAATGCAAGCTGATAATATTCTTATTAACATTCCAGTACCAGCATTTGACAGGATTAAGTCCTAGTTGATGAAAATAGCAACAGCAATCAATTTGGAGGGAACAAGCTTATAAGAATGTTGATCACGTTGGTAAATATTTTTATTTGTTCTCTCAAGGGTACAAGTATTATTTCTAAAACACTTCATTGTCACATTCTTGATACGTACAGACATTTGAACCTATTGTTTAAAATACAGCCTGCTAAAAGCACAGTGATATTTTTAGCCCATACATGTATACATCATAGGGAAATATAGAGATGAAAACTACTTTAGTATTAGTGAAAAGAAACAGATTAAGTTTTCCACAAACACAAGTACTTGATATTACAATTTATCAATAGTAAGAGAAATTATATTACACTGGGAATGAAAAGACACACATTAACATCGCAAGAATACAAAAAATCAAAGTAAAATCACCAAATGTCATCTGAAAAATTGCATTCAAGACAGAAGCTGTAATTCAAAATAAAGAATAACAAAGCAGTCATTCACCTTTTGCAGTTCAATCAAACACCATAAAATCAAACCATTAAGGCAGAGTGGAACACCTTTAACTGTCAAGCAAAGAATGCTTTTACGCAATGGGGAACATTTATGAGCTTCTGTTCAATTTGACATTTTGAATCATTATACCTGAGTTTCTAAGGTAGTAGCTGGAATGTTCTGTGATAATTACATTTTACATTTATTGAAGACAAGAGAATTTTAAAATTTAGTCACATTTTGCATAGCTTTACTCTAAATAAATTCTAAACAATGTTAAAATATCATATTCTATGAAATCTTCTGTTTCTCATATGTGTCCATCATTAACATATATATGTGGTTGTAAATCACTGCCCAAAATATTTTATGACATTCTAAGACATGGCACTGCAACACTTACAGAACCACATTAATTTATTTATATATTTAAAACATCCCATGAATGGATTCAGAAATGCGTTGTTTGCAGTAGATGCACAAGTTATGGAAAACATCAAGACTCAATTTTACCACTTCAATTTTGCTAAATGCATCTGGATTAAAATTTATCACTCAATCTGCACCTACAACGCTATCAGCCATGACTAAGCAGGCAGCACTCGTACTCCTGAGTCATGAAACTGTGTTCACGTGCCATTACAGTCTTGAGGGTAATGATTAATGTCAACAATAATTCCAGTACTAAGGGAGTTCTGCATTGTTGGAAGGGCCATATCTTTCAGGTGAGATGCCAAGGTGAGGCTCTGTCTTTTCTTTTTGGTGAATGATAAAGATTCCACGGAATTATTTTGAAGATGAACGTAGGATTTATTCCCAGTTTCTCAACAATATTTATCCCTCAATCAACATCAAAACAGATTAACATTGGCATTGTCAGGTCATTGTCACATTGCCTTTTGAGATGTAGCTGTGTACAAAATAACTGCCATATTTCCTACATAACAATAGTCATTTCTCTTCAGAGTACTTCACTAACTATGAAGTGATTCAGGTTGGTGGTTGTGTAAAGTGCTAAATGCAATTTTTATTTCTTTATTGCAGCAGTAATAATGGACATATCAAATGCAGTACACTAACTATTTTGGGACATCTTTGGGACAATGTTGAGATATCTTCAGATCATAACAGATACTGTACAAATATGAAGACTGGCATTCTTGTACTGCAATTTCAGCTAGACTTGTGCAAATAATTAGGCTTCATTAGTATCTGCCTTGCCAAAAATTCTTTCATGAGAAGTGGCTTGTTTAATTGCCCTTGAACTGATGGCTAGCAAGGCTATTTCAGACGCAACCTCATTTCCAAAGAAGTGTCTCTGGACTCAAAATATTAACTCTGATTCTCTCTCCACAGATGCTGTAGGACTTGCTGAGTTTCTGCAACATTGTTTTGTTTTTATTTCAGACCTCCAATATTTTGAGTACTTTGCTTTTTATTTAACCACATTGCTAATGGTCTGAATAGACATGTCGGCCAGACTCCATAAGGACTGCAGATTTTAGTTTCCAAAAGGTATCAGTCAACCACCTGAGTTCTTATGATCCTTCATGATACCATTAGCGATTCCAAATTTTAAGTCTAAATTTTAATGTTAATTAGGTTCAAACTCTACTAGCTGCTATGTTGACAAGATTGTGAACTCTTGTCCCCAAAGAATTAGCCTGGACCTTCAAATTAGTTAGGCTGCTGACATTAGTTCCATACCACCAATACTCTAGTTTTACCAAATTATTGATTCGGAACTATCAAATGAATAAAGAGCCTACAGAGTTTGCAAAACTGTGGAACTTCCCTGATTTTAATCACATTATTAACAGGGGCTAAGGTTGCCCAGGGTGTTACCTCTCGCATTCCTTCCCTAACACCCTGTGTCTCTCTCCCTCTCTCTTTTGTCTCCTTTAAGATACTCCTTAAAACTTACTCATTTACGCAAGCTTTTTGGGAATTTTTCCTAACATCACTTTTTGCAGCCTGATTTCAAACTCTATCTAATTATGCTCTTATGAAGCTCATTGGTTTGTTTCAATACGGAAACATTGCTGTATAAATTCATCCTCTGGCCACTCCATGATAACATGCTGAAATAATTCCACAGAGGCCAATCCCATCACCAGGTCACCTTTTATTTACATGTGGAAAGTCCTTGGTACTGATCCAGCTGCCTCCGAGCCTTCTGTCAGAATGAACATGGCATCTGATGCTGTTGTTTATATCTGTCAGCCAGGGCTTCCCCAAACAGCCCCAAACAGGGAACTCCTATTCTATGAGGTTCACCTGGCTAACCACAGTACAATTACTACAATGCAATTTGTGATCCTAAACCATGAATCCACCACAGACCCAATTCATACTCATACTGGAGTCAAACAAAGCTTTGTCATCACCCTGATTTCTTCTCAATTTTCTTTCCTGATATACTACACCTCAACACCAGCAAGCGCGCTGCTGGTGTAGAGCCGTACCTACAGACAAAGAGGAATCTGTCCAATCACCGCTACCTGTAGCCAGTTCTGAGAATGTCTCAACCACTGTCAATGAACTGCAGTCTGCAAATATCCTTGTGTCAACTCACACTCAGAGGCCAAGCTTCAAGCTATTGTCAATACTTTCACAACATATGAGACAAGGGCATTACAGTTAACAATTGTCAGCCAAAGTTCCTTTATCAATGTGCTCTGCCATAGTTTACAACCAACTCAGGTTATCAAAATCCTTAATGAGACCTTGGACAATGTAGACCACTTTCCAGTTATTGGGAACCCGCAGTGAGCAAGGGCAAACATCAATAATAGGTTCAACACTAGCTTAAATGTACAACTGCCTTCTTCAGTCACCCAAGAAAGATAGTATCTGAGGACCAGAACCTCATACCCAGTGCTCATGGACTATAGAGTGGCATTGATATCTACCCTCCTATAAGGCTTAGAGACCTGAACCAAGTAAAATGAGCATCTCAAAACCCTGAAGTGTTATTACCACCATTGCCTCCAAAAGATCCTGCAAATACACTGTTGGGTTAGGCATACCAATGTCAGTGTTCTTTCTTAACCAACATCCCCAGCATCAAAACATTGATCACTGGGTGGGCCACATTATCTGAATGCTTGATGCAAGATTCCAAAACAAGAGCTCTACTCAGAACATCAACATGGCCAAAAGGGCAGAGGAAATGCTTCAAGGATACATGGAAACCTGGGAATGTAGGAACTGGAAGCAGGAGGAAGCCATTCAGCGTTTTGAGCCTGCTCCACCATTCACTATGATCAAGGCTGACCCTCTGTCTCAATGCTATATTCCTGCTTCCTCTCTATACCACTTGATGCTTTTAATATCGAAAGAATTATCAATTTCTTTCATGAATGTACACAATGGCTCTGCTTCCACAACTGTGTGTGATTGTGAATTCCACAGATTGACCACCCACTAAGTGAAGAAATGTTTCCTCATCTCAGTGCTGAATTGTCTACCCTGTATCCTGAAAGTGTGGCTCCTGGTTCTTGACTCCCTGACCAGTGAAAACAACTCTTGCATCTAGTCTGTCCAGCCCTTCTGGAATTTTAAACATTTCTGTCAGATTCCATCTCATTTTTCTAGCCCCAGTCAAACCACTCTCTCCTCATACAACAGCCCTAGCATGCCCAGAATTAGCCCGGTGAACTTACAGCAATTCCTCTTTGGAAAGCATGTCCTCTCTTGGGTAGGGAGACCAAAACTACTTATTACTCGCAAAATCTGCCTGTTCACTGTCATTGCCTGATGTACAAGGACAACATCAAACCCTTCTTGAAAAGGTGCAATGTCCCCATTGGCAACTAAGAAATCTGGCCCAAGACTGCCCAAAGTAGAGGGACAGCATCTGAGAAGGATCAATTTTTAGATATTAAAGGCATCAAGCAGTATTGAGAGGAAGCACGAATATAACATTGAGACAGAGAATCAGCCATGATCACACTGAATGGTGGAACAGTCTCAAAATGCTGAATGGCTTCCTCCTGCTTCAAGTCTCATTTCCAACTGCAAGCTGAAGTCAAGTGTTGATAGGGAAAAGAACACATGATAATCCAAGCATTCCACCTTCCTGTGCCCATAGCCACTGCCTTCCACACCTGTTATAGACTGCAGGTCATGCATTGGATATTCCAGTCATTTGAGCTCAATTTTCGTTTGGATGCAAGTTGTCCTCAACCACAAGGGAATGCCTAAGGGCAGGAGCAACTTGTTATCAATATTCCAGAACTAGCACTTTTCAACATCATGTTCTTCTGTGATGATGAGAACATTGTATATCAAAACATTCATTAACATGGACAGTAAGCTTGGAAAAATTTCAATCCAAGAGCTCCTTCTGCACCAATTATGATAGAACATTTTTTCTTGATAGCATGAAAACAAGATCTAAATTGCTTGACTGTGATACGCGATATAAATAGTCATCTGAACTCATTTCTTAAGAAATGGTCTGCTCAAAAACCAATTCGCTTTGACATTTTCATTATTTTCCATGTACATGCCCCTGAAAAATAAGGCAGACAAAAATACTGAAATATCAGTGAAAAATTAACTTTCCCATAGTTTACCAACAGTGTTAGCAATTATGTAAAACTGGGAGTGCAGAGACACAGTTTGATATCACAGGAATGAAACATCAAAGTAAAATCAACAATTTGCATTTGAAAATCAGACTTACAGCAGCAGAGACTGCAAACCTTAACAGAGAACAAGTTGTGTGGTTATGAACTTGATTCAAGCACCATCAGTTCAGACCATTAAGAGAGAGACAAACACCTTCGACTGCCAATCAATGATTTTACACAATGTGTGCTCCTGTCCAATTTGACATTTTGAATTATTGCGCCTGAGGGTTCAAGATAATGGCTGGAACATTCTGTGATAATCACACTTTGCATACATATATTGAATCCAAAAGAATTTTCAAACCCACTCAGAAGAAACTCAACTCTGATCGAAGTATATTCTAAACAATAGTGAAGTATCACACCCTGGGTACACATCCTGATTTGCCTATTTATCTGTCAAATATCTTGGGGGAGGGATGAAATGACTCAGTTGACTGGACAATGAGCATGGCTCAGGTTGGTGCTGAAAGCACAGGATTCCACCCCCATTCCTGCTGGGATGGACTTGGGCATGCTTTATGGCTAAGGAAGATACAGAGACAGTCATCATTACCATGAGGGAGAGAGTGAGAACAGACCAGATAAAGCAGCAGAAGGAGAAAAGGAAAAACTACTGTGTTATCTCAGGTAAGTCATAGGCTATCATTGTTAGAGGCAATATTTCAACTAAAGTAACTTTGAAAAAGATAAGTTTTGTAATAGTTAAGTAAGACGCAACTTGTGGAGTGCCACAAGAATCAGTCCTAGGGTCTCAATTATTTACAATCTCATAGAGTTATACAGCACAGAAACAGATCCTTCAGTCCAGTTTAACTGTGCCAACTCGATATCCTAAACTGATCTAGTCCCACTTGCCAGCATTTGGCCCATATTCCTCTAAACCTTTGTGCAGAGCAGTTACCATACCATGCTCTGATGCATCTGGGTAAGATGCTTTCTATGGTGCATTTGCAAAAATTGTTAATAATCATTGTGGGCATGCCAAAATTTCTCAGCCTTCTGAACAAATAGAGGCATTTGTCTTCTTTCTTGACTATAATATTGTTGTGTATAATCCAGGATAGATCATTGGTGATATTTACTCCTAGAAAAGTAAAGCTCCTGGCCATCTCCACCTCAACACCATTGATAAAGACAGGGAGCGTGTCCTCTAATCAGCTACCTGAAGTTGATGACCAGCTCCTTTGTTTTATTAACATTGAGGAAGAGATTGTTGCTTTTACACCATGGCCGCTAAGCTCTCTATCTCCTTCCTGTACTCTGTCTCATTGTTGTTTGAGATCCAAACCACTATGGTACTGTTATCAGCAAATTTGTAAATGGTGTGGGATCTGAATTTAGCCATAGCCATGAGTGTGCAAGGAGTACAGTAAGAGAATGAGTACGCAGCCTAACTGGGCACTAGTGTTGAGAGTAATTATGGAGGCGGTGTTGTCAAATATCCTTACGGTTTTGCTGTCCGCAGGTCAGGAAGTCGAGGATCCAGTTGCAGGGGGAATAGTAGAGTCCTAGGTCTTGGAGTTTGGAGATAAATTTTGCTTTTGAAATCATGGTGTTGAAGGCGGAGCCACAGTCAATAAATAAATGCACTGTGGCTATTTTCCCAGGAATGTCAGAGGCTGAGGGGTGACGTTATAGAAGATTGTAAGAACATGAGAGGTATGGATAGGGTGCAGAGCCAAGGCCTTTTCCCCAGGGTAGGGGAATCCAAAGCTAGAGGGCATTGGTTTAAGGTGAGAGGGGAAAAATATAAAAGGGACCTAAGGGCAACATTTTCATGTGCAGGATGGTGTATATATGGAATGAGCTACCAGAGGAAGTGGTGGAGCCTGGTACAATTACAAGTTTTAAAAGGCTGGATGAGTATATGATTGGAAAGGTTTAGAGGGATATGGGCAAAATACTGACAAAAAGGACTTGATTTACCTCGGATATCTGGTCATCATGGATGAGTTGGACGCAAGGGGGTTTGTTTCTGCACTGTACATCTCTGTGACTCAATGAGTCTGACGTAGCTCTCCTTGTTATCCAGATGTTCCAGGAATAAGCACTTGGCATTTGGTAATAGAGCCAGTGCAGGCTTGATGAAATGAATGACCTCTTACTGCCCCTTAATAATTCTGAGATTCTGTGAAAGCTGCTGAGCTACCTGACTTCCTCGTACCTTACCCACCAGAAACAACATAGCAGTAGAGGCCCTTAAGGGACCATTCATTTGCCATTTAAGGGCCGTTAGGAGCAAAGTGTGGGAAAGCTGCTGGATGCCTTACCTACCAAGTGCCATTTTGGAGACAGTTTACGGGTAGACAGTCAGGCAATGGACTATATTTTATTATCAATCCCCCTTCCCCACCGGTCCATGTTCTAATATGTGAACCAGGAGGCCATGTGGCATTGACCACTTGTTTGATGATATCATTACACAGTTGACATGCTTGTATGAATATGTTACAATGATGCAGTGCTTGAACAAATTATACACTTGTTCTGAACACTGTTCCAGAAGGTTTTCACGTGAATCCACTTTGAAAAGATAATGATAAAACATAAGAATTAGAAGAAAAGCTGAAAGGAATGAATGGTGAAGGTATTGCTTTGAAACAAGGAAAGTCCTTGGTTTTAACAAAGTAACAGTAGAAAGATTATGACAAGAATAAGGGCAAAAAATAAAGCTCTATTGGGGCAACAGATCTCAATGATAATTAAATGGAAAGATTTTGACCTTAATTAGATCCAAGGGAAGAGGTAAATTGTATTTTTAACTATTTGATCCAACATATGCTGGCAACATACAATGTTTTATATGAAACAAACAAGCTAAAATCTGGAATCAATATGAAAATAGTTAAGGTGCAAGGATTTGGTTTGTAGTGTTATACCAGGAAACATTGCAAGTGAGCTTTTCGAGATTCATTCTTGTGATGGTGGCAACACAATCACTACCTGAAATGATAATCGAATGCAATTATTTAAAGTGGAATCAGAACGAATGTTGGAGAAGGTCTTTTTAAGGGAACGAAGAAGGGCTGTGGACTGCAGCAGATGTGTGGGATTCTGTGACCGCAATGGCAGTATCTATTTTTAGCTCATAGTTGATCCTCAATTAAGAATCTTTCATTATCCCTTTGAATTTGAAAGTGATGTTCAATGTTCACTTAAGGAGAAATGCCTCGCATTTTGACAAATAAAAGATGCAGCTTACAAGGTGGCATTGTGTTCAGTTTAGCATTTAATATTATAGCCTCACACCAGCCAAAATGAATGAATTAGGAATAAGATATTGACTGCTGTCAGGTTACACAAGTAAATATTACCATCCCAACAGAAGCTTCATACAGTGTCCTAAATCCTGACTGCAAAAAAATGTGTACCTAAATATTGAATTTAAAAAAGACCAGTAGGAACTTGTTAAATCAATTACAAAGGATATAGTCAGGAAGTAGACATCATTTTTCTCTAAACTCTCAAAGTGTGGACTGTAGGATTAACTGGAACAACAAAACACATTACAGAACAATAAAGCAACATATGACACTCAAATAAAATCACAAGTGGACAAGGGAACAATTGAAGTGTTAAAAGAAATTCTGATGTTTATAACTGCTTTGGTAGAAGGTGTTAGTGAGGATACAGAAGGTGCTAATTAACTAGTTTCCAAGAACACCATTGCCTCTTTTTGAGTGTTAAGCAGGGTTTTGCACAATGTGTCAGGAGACTTTATTTAACCTCAAGCCTAACCAGTCTCATTTGAACTAGTTTCGGAAATAGCAGGAACTGCAAATGCTGTAGAATCAGAGATAACAAGGTGTGCAGCTGGATGAACACAGCAGGCCAAGCAGCATCAGAGGAGCAGGAAGATGGTTCGGACCTAGAACCTTTTCTAAAGAAAGGTCTACGCCCGAAATGTCAGCCTTCCTGTTCCTCTGATGCTGCTTGGCCTGCTGTGTTCATCCAGCTCTACATCTTGTTATCTCATTTGAACTAGCTTTGGTTTTCAGAATGTATGACAGAAGAGTAGATATAAAAATGGCATTAAAGTAGTGGGCATCGTGAGCACAGACGTTTAGGCCTTGGGAAATGATAATAATGACATTCTATGGAGCAGTTGCTCCTCCACCAGGCTTTGAATGCTATCAGACCACTGAGATAAGCATTAAAATCTGTATCAAATGAAAGAATACCTGAGAATCCAGAGGGACTAGTGAAAGCCATGTGCAAAGAGATTTGATGGAACCAAATAATATCAGATCATAGCCCTTTTAAAAATTGACCTCCTGTGATTTTTGAAGTCTCAGAGAATCACAATTACTGTCTTTTAACAGTAATAATATGCTAACTTTAATGTGTTTCTTTTCGGCAAATGCTTGATCAGCAACGGCACAACAAATTTGATTGACTAATCAGGAAACAACTGGAGGACTGGCATTAGCAATAATATATTCTCAAGTGGGAGATGCAAAGAAATATGCATTTGAAATTATTTGAGGAAACTTTGGCTCCAAAGGATTAAGGGACTATAGCTTTATCCAGAGCATTTGCTCCATGAAATTAAAGTGTTTAAACTCGCATGCATTCCCTATTGCATAAACCAGAAGAAACATGGAGATATGAAACTTGCTACTCTAACAATGCTGATGTGTGCTGAAGAACTATTATTATTCATCAAATCATATTCAGTTTAATTAGTTTCCAGGGTTGCTGGAATACATCATAGTACTAGTTGAATGAGAGCTACATTTTTTTGCCTTTACTAGAATTAGTAGAGCACAGATGTTGTAAGTTATGATTTCATTACAAGTCAAACTTTCATTTATTTCAAAGTCTATGTGTGTGTTTAACCTCAAAGACAAACAAATTAAATCTAGCTAATATGGAAATTTTACCTTCCCTGGTGTGGCGTGGGTAATGATGAGAAAGTCAACATAATAAAGTGATAATAAAAAAGTCAGATCCTCATCAGCTAGAAAAAATTTTGCAATTTTCTCTTAAGTCTAAAATGGCAACTTCAAAATCTCACTATTGACTGGAAACTGCTTAGTTTCCATGTATTTGCATCTCATTAGTAGCTCAACTATGCTTATTTCAATGTCACTTCCAACACTCCTCACCTTCACAGAGAAACAAAATGGTACCAATACCGCAAGTGGAAGTTACAGCAGGTTCAGAGTGGTTGCAGCTTGCCAGTCACCTGCCCTGGCCATTATCTAACAGTGTCTTCACCAGAATGCCCCTGCTTGGACAAAATTCTCCTCAATCCCTCCTCCCTCCGGACCAACCTCAGGGAATCTCTCTCCCACTGCAACTCTCTTGTAATCGCCTCCATTTCCTACCTACTAACCTCATCCCACCTCCTTGACCTGTCCGTCTTCCCCAGACTGACCTATCCCCTCCCTACCTCCCCACCTATACTCTCTCCACCTATCTTCTTTTCTCTCCATCTTCGGTCCGCCTCCCCCTCTCTCCCTATTTATTCCAGAACCCTCACCCCATCCCCCTCTCTGATGAAGGGTCTAGGCCTGAAACGTCAGCTTTTGTGCTCCTGAGAAGCTGCTTGAGGTGCTGTGTTCATCCAGCTTCACACTTTATTATCTTGGGTTCTCTAGCATCTGCAGTTCCCATTATCTCTCATTCTCCTCAACCCTTTGTCCAATAATTCAGCAGCAGCAAAACAACAGCCTAATGACATCATTATGCCTTCTCACAGAACAACTCAGACACTAACTCAGGCCTTCAACACTTAATATTGGGGCTCAGGGACATCAATGACTTGCATGCTTCCACAAGGCCACTTTGTGAGCTGAGGCATACAAACATCTCATGGGTCAATACAAAGAGCTTCATATAGTCCTTGCCTTCTTAGCACTCATTCATATTGAATTTACTTTGAGGTCTTCAGCCTCTTTGTAGAGGGCCTCTTTCCTTTACTCTGCACTCAGGCTGGTGTCTGGGCTTCCCTGATTACTGTGGTGGTCTCTCTCCAGCAGGCTCTGAAACTTCAAAGAGCCAGAATGCCGCTCTAGGGCAACTCCGCTGGAGAGAGTGCTGAACAGAACTCACTGT
This sequence comes from Stegostoma tigrinum, assembly GCF_030684315.1. Taxonomy (NCBI): domain Eukaryota; kingdom Metazoa; phylum Chordata; class Chondrichthyes; order Orectolobiformes; family Stegostomatidae; genus Stegostoma; species Stegostoma tigrinum. The sequence goes on along the minus strand of NC_081356.1, from coordinate 33,533,131 downwards.
TTATACTCCGACCAGTGAGTCGGAGCTTATCTCCACACAGTAATCGCGACCGCCAGCAATGGCTGGGCGCTTCCCTCTCTTGTTGGTGGGACTCTGGCCACCTGGTACCGACCCACCCGGGCAGTACCCCCAAGAGAGAGAAAAAGAGAGGTCAGGCTGCTTATCCTGGCCAGCAATCCCCCTTGAGTGGGCGGTTCGAATCGCCGAGATCACCTCCGGTCCTTGACACTGGAATTATAGTCTGGGATCTGCTGTGAACTCAGCCAAAATTCGTGTGCCCAGAAGGAGCACAGATGGACTCAAATATGAGTTCAAAATTACCAGTGAGCTTTATCACAGGAAAACTCAACTTGCCCAATCTGCACAATACTTCAATAAAACTTATACTCTACACTATGACATAAAATATTAGAAAACTGGAGCGGACACAACGTAAATCGTTAACTTTACACAAATACAGGGTAATAAAATGTGAGGCTGGATGAACACAGCAGGCCAAGCAGCATCTCAGGAGCACAAAAGCCGACATTTCGGGCCTAGGCCCGAAACGTCGGCTTTTGTGCTCCTGAGATGCTGCTTGGCCTGCTGTGTTCATCCAGCCTCACATTTTATTATCTTGGAATCTCCAGCATCTGCAGTTCCCATTATCACAAATACAGGGTACTTGTATTTTAAAAATCACACAAAACCCTTCCCCCAATGCCTAACCAACTACTCCAGAGTATGAGTGTCCCAGGCCTGAAAAGGGGTCTTACAGCCTCAGAGGGGCTTATTGCTTGTCCGGTGGGGCTCCCTCTCTGCCTCGGGTGTTGTTGCAGACTTCCAAAGTCTGAGGTCGCAGACAGGGTCGAAGTCTTCAGCCCCAATAGGAGCAGCGAGCTCAGGGCGAGGAGAGTGGAAAAGAAGAAGAGCTGCTGATAGCTGGCCCTGCTGCCCTTTTTACCCTTGCGGTTTCAAAGGACCAGCTGGTTCCCCCCCCCCCAGGTAATTCCATTTCACAAGCATCTCCGATAATTACTGCGGCCGGTTTAATCTTATCATTTGTGGAAACAAAAGGGTCGATACCGTCCCAAGTTTGCTTAACTGAATTTTTTGCGACTTCATGGAGCCTCCCAAACTGTTTTCAGATTCATGTAAATTGCTATCCCATTAACTAGATAGGCTCCATTGTTCACAGTTTCGGGTTCATTACCATTCCTATGCCTGTCCCAGGATACGACGTCTGGCAGGTGCCGGTTTTGTTGATTGAGATGTCTCATACCTCTGAAGATCTCTGTCCCTAGCTGCCTGCACAGATGCCAGGTTGACCAGTTCTTTACAAAAGGCCATTTTCTTTCCTTTAAAACTGGGGATTGCCCTGAAACTGCTACATCTATGTCTCAAATTGTTTTTTTAAGGGCATAGGCTCTTTGTGCCCAGTTACAGGCTGTCAGCCTCTGCATCTTGCATTGTTTTCTTAGCAACTCACCCAAGCTCTTCAAGAGCAAATTCCATTACTTATCCATGACCGCTATCACCCAGAAGGACAAGGCAAGCAAATGTATTGTAACACCACCGCATACAAGTTCATCTTCTATCACTCACCATTCTGACTTGTATATTATTGATATAAATTCCAAAGTTCCTTCGCTGTTGTTGGATCAACATCCTGGGTCTCCCTCCATAACAATCCTGCAGATGTTCCAAGACCCAAAGACTGCAGTGGATCAAGAAGGTAGCTGATCACCATCTTCTCTCACACAATCACGAATGGGCAATCAATGCCAATCTAACTAGTTTTGCCCACATTCCCTTGAAAAAGATTTTTAAAACCACACAAGTACTTTGTTCCCAGATACAGGCTGCTAGCCTCTGTGGCCTGCATTGCTATTTACCACAGAGTGAGAGGCAGGAAGTCTGTCATAGTGGGGACTTCTGAAGAGGATGGAGATGTTGCTGAATGGCCCCATGCTATGTCAACTTCACACCTTCGGTATGTGGCATCAGCTTATGAGCTTCAACTAAATGGCTATGCCCAAATGTCCTCAAAAGAGTGCAAGGGGTTTATCCTGGCCAGCAATCCCCCTTGTCAAGAGGTAGGTCTACTGTCATTCAGGGACTGGTGATTCCAGTCCAGGGGTTTGTCTGTCTTGAGTCAGGAACTTGCTCTTACCAGCTTCTCTGAATCCAAATTCTTAATATCTAAGGGGAGAGCCATACTCAGCACTATGGGTCAATTGCAATAAGTCCAGGATTGCAGATACATCAGTTGGGGTGCAGAGGAGACATTAGCTCATACTTAGTCATGGCTATCATGTCATGTCAGCCCAGAGTTGGACTGTTGTCAGCCCTGAGGGTTTGGTCACCAATGGTCAGTGAGTTTATCTGGGGGCAGTCATTGAAATCCTTGGAAAATTGGGCAAGCCAAATATGGGATAGGCTTCATTGCACTGGGTTGCAGTAAATGGTTACAGTGAATGGGACCTATTCCAGATAGAAAAGTGACACCTCATAAATTATAGCAAGACACTAGGAGATGAGGAAGGGGCGTTTCTCACAGATCAAGGTAACTCTGCCCTTTACATGGGGAAGGTGTAGAGGCACCAAAGCCACATGCTCTGGGGTAAAATAAAATGGGGGCATTAATTGCGATATTAAGGGCTTCAACATTAATAAGGGGAGGTTGAAAGATCATAGTGACCAAAGTGACAGCAACACCAGAAAATTAAAAGATAGGGAAAATTTATGCTCATGGTGACTCAAACATTGACTCCTAGTTGGAAATTTGCCACCTCAGATCGAAATTCAACTGTGTAAAAAGTACGCATAGTAAGTCACTGACAACTCATATACATAGGCTGTGATTGCAGTTGATTTTTAACCTCTTTCTCTGTACATTCCTGGAAGGGTAAAACACAATAGTTTCCACCAGAAGTATTTTTCTCTCTGAGGAGGGGTTGGGGATAGAAGATATAGTCAGCCCACTCATCTATTTCTGTTACATCTCTTTCCTTGCTTGACAATTTCCTGCCCTTCCGCAAGTGCATCATTAATTGGGTGCCACGCAATACTTTGCCAGACACCATATCATGCACAATTCTGAAGGTGATTTGTCTCAGTCAATAGTTTCTACCATTTTAAAATATTTCTCCTTTGGAATTTATATCAATAATATATAAACATGAGATGTCAGGTGTGCATTATTTATGGTACGCCATGAAGAGTTCATCTCAACAACTACTAAATGTACATTTGTTTGGTGATTTTAACTTCAAGTAAAATCCCAGAGCAGCTCAAAAGTATAATTAGATTAATAAGGAAGTGAGTCAAAGGAGATATAATGAACAACTTCCAAATAGTTATTCAGAGATGAATTGTAAAAACCAACTTTAAAAAGGAGCATGAGGTAAAGGAGTTGAGGGATTTAAGGAGAAATTCCGGAGCTTAGGACATAGAGAGGTAAAAACACAACCACCAATGATAGGATGAACAGCAAGGGATAAAAACAACAGGATCAAAAGAATAGCTTTGTGATGGGAATTTGGTCAGCAATTTAGTGTAAATTGATATGGAGGTCCACAGTCCAGATACATGAGCTGTCCTCAAGGCTTTAGCCAATATTGTCCAACATGAGGAGACGAATGGGCAAGAATAAATCCTTTAGCGACTCGAGAGGAAATCATGTGAGTGCAGAAAGAGAAGCCATTGCTAGAAATGTTCCACCAATGGGTAAATATGAACAAATGGAACCAAACAAAGTAGGGTGGAGAAAATTAGCAAACCAGCAAAGTGTACAGGTCCCAGGCTAGGACAGGATGTGTAGGGCTGTTCAGTTTTATGGGCAACAAGATGAAGGGGAACATAATTCGAATACAGACAACTTCAATCTGAGTGCAAAGAGCATGTCTTTTTTTTGCACCTTTTAACATTGTGATCTGAAATGAGAAAGAACTGTTTTAAAACCAAGAATTGCTGTATGTTTTGAGCAGCAATTAAATGTGTTTACTAGTGATACTTTTTATAGTTGAGCCCAAGCATTGACTCAGAGAAAAGATGACAAGTTGTGAAAAAGCTGTAAATTGGAGCCAGAAGCATAGGATAGGGCCAAGAATGGGCGGCTGGGACTAGTTTAGTTTGGGATTATGGTTGGTGTGGACTGATTGGACTAAAGGGTGAGTTTCCATGCTGTATGACTCTTTGACTCTATTTGAAAGCACTGTGTAGACGTTTAGAAATTAATGTCAGAGATTCATAATAGACAAAAAACCATATACACCAAGCGAATTCATGCCATCGTCATTAATATGTATTTAATGGCCTAGATTTTGCAATCAGCTGTCAGACAAGGGTTCTCTTGACTGAAAGAAAGGTCTACTGAGAGATCTAATAATCTACATGATGAGAAATTGGCCTCTTTTGAGGTGAAATGAGTTGCAGTGGAATTTCATGAGAACTTACCTGCATTTAGCTGCAGTTATGTCAACAAGCTGCCCATGTAGCCAATTATGTTACAACATACAGGCAGCCAAACACAATTTGAAAGTGTTAATAGTCAAAACACTTCTTAAAAATTTTGTTGAGTTAAATAATGATTCAAATATGCACATGACATTAATATATATGCGGATAGTATTAATATAGTGGTCCACATACTATGAATAATATTTAAAATGATTTAAAGATAATCAGAACCTGATGGGTTGTTGAGGAGTAGTCAATATTAGTATCATAATTAAAAACGTGATTACATTTTATTGAAAAATACTTGAGTTTTTTTTGACTATCATAATGAGAGGGGAAAAGGAAAAGTTTTTACCATATCAATTAATTTTACGAATTTGCACCTCTAGGGGAGAGATCTGTAAAACAGTCCACAGCCGAGTAGCAAATGAAAGACTGCAAATTCAGAATTTTCTTGCTAACCTACATTTGCACTAAATCCTGAAGTTACAACATATTCAGAGGGATAACGATGACGAACAGTGCTGTCAAAAGCACTGCAAATGTTGGATCGATATATTCAGTATGTTTTCTTCAACAACATATTGCTTTCTAATAATGCCATTGGGAATGTTGTATTTGAGTAGGATGGTTCATTTTGGCTGATTGCGTCATACAATCCATTCCTATCAGAATAACAACAGGTCAAGGCATTAGTAGTGGAATAAAATTACAGTCAGAACTTCAAAACTGAGATTATAAAATTCCCAAATGGCTTTGGATAAGATTTAATTTTAATTCATATTTTGTTTTTCACCACCTATTCCTGTGCTACTGAAACCTTACATTAGACCAACATAGCTAGTTTCTGCTTTTTAAAACTGTACTCTTGTTCCAATTCATGGCATACACAGGATGAGCTAATGCTTGTAGTTGACATGGATCATCTTTCATGTAACTGATCTTTCTTTATATTTCTTTTTTGCAACTACCTTTTTGATTTTAAATGTGCGATGTGTCTGAGTATGAGTGGGTCAAACAAATGTGTGTGTCTTATCTATTTGGGACTATATTTTACACTGCCCCACTGGTGGGTTTGAAGGAGAGATCAGCTCATAAAACCCAACAGGTGACCTACCCACCACCTATCAGTATAAAGAGTCACTAGGAACAGTAAAGTGTCTGGTGATCTGCCTGTCCTTGATGATACTGAGACCCTGAGATGTTCAATTAATGGCCACTTTACACTTTCATTCCTCTTCTACTGATATTTTACCTGTGGCAAGAGGTAAGCCCACCCATGTGAAAGGTCTAGCTAGCAGCTTTAATTGCATGAGCCATTGTTAGCCTAGGGGTATCTGCCTTTCTTGACCCCTTTGCCCATAAGAGGTGACCCACCCCCAGAATCAAACATCCCCATTTAACCTCCTTGCACTTAGCCCCTTAAATTCAGCATTCCACCAGCCCCATCCCCTTCATTCCCCACAGTCAATTCAGGGCCTGCCAGCCTGGCACCAGCAATTCCTGGGATTTACTTAAAGTCTTGCCTTCACTTTGCCAGAGATAGTAGGAACTGCAGATGCTGGAGAATTTGAGATAACAGGGTGGAGAGCTGGATGAACACAGCAGGTCAAGCAGCATCAGAGGAGCAGGAAGGCTGGCATTTTGGGTCTGGACCCTTGAAGAAGAGTCCAGACTTGAAACGTCAGCTTTCCTGCTCCTCTGGTGCCGCCTGTCCTGTTGTGTTCATCCAGCTCTACACCTTGTTATCTGCTTTTTCAGAACTGTCTGTAGTTCCAAAAATGACCACTACAGCAGTTCAGACTACTGGAACAATAGAGTTACTGGACAGCCAATTGGTTGGTCATGCCCTCACCTGAGAAAAGTAAGTAAGTAATACTACTCCCAGAATTAATTTGCTGCAGAATAACCATCAGTATGATGGGCTAGGGTACAGGGTGTCTTGGAAAATGCAACAGTACTATTTGTGTGTGTTTGCAGTGAGGAAGAGAGATTGAAAAGCAGCCACTAAAAGTGATGGTAAAAGTAAATAATGAAGTCACCACCAATGCAATCATTTAAAGGTGGGTTCTCGGGATCTGATGAACATGAATTTGAAGCTTCATCTTATATTATCTTAGTACATTTGCTGATGGCTTAGTGGTAAATCCATGGCCTCGTCTGTTCCAGGGACATGAAAACCAGAAAATCTCCTGGGATTGTTCCTGGGATAGAGAAATGCATGTGATGGCTCAGTGATATTATTGCCAGGCTATTTCAGCTAAGTAATGTTCTGGGTTCAAATCCTGCCATGGCAAGTAGTGGAAATTTAATTCAATATAAATCTGAAATTAAGAGTTAAATAATGTGCATGAAACTATTGTCGATGGTTGGAGAAACCTCATCTAGTTCATTAGTGCCCTTTAGGACAGAAAATCTTACCATTTGCCACCTGATTTGGCTCACATGTGACTCCAGACCCAAGCAATGTTGTTGACTCTTCACTGCCCTCTGGGTAATTAGGGATGGGCAATAAATGTTGGTCTGGCCAGTGATACCCACATCCCATAAATGATTATAAGAAAAATTATAGACATGCCCACAATTCAAAAACCCATGGACTTTCACTGCTTGGGCTGAGACAAAAAATAACATTTTGGCTTCACACTAGCGGGCAACAAACATATGAGTAAAATCTCGTCACAAAAATCAGCACCTCTAGCAATGTGAAAGAGAAAATTTAAGGGACATTTTTATTGAAACCAGTATTGTAAATGTATTCCAACACACAGAGTAAATATAAAGCTGTGCATTTAAAGGTCTTAACCTGGGTAGAATTCTTGTCTCTGAGTCAGAAGATGTGGGCTTTCTTCTGCGGTCGGAGAAAATACTCACTGGATCAACATTCCTTCCTTCTCTAATCAATTCAATACTTATTCTGTTCATTTTCTACTTTTAATTCACCCACTCTCCAACAGTTGGGCCAATCGTTCATTGTTAATTCAATAACAGGATATTTCCAATAGTACTTAGAATATATGTTTTTAAATGGTCTACAACCCACCTGTGGCTGCTGCAGTTTGCTGCTGCCATCCTTTTAATGTTTAAAGAAATATAAATGGGAGCAAGTTTAGTGAAAAGTGAGATGTAGACTTGGTCTATCTGCACATATAACACCCACTTAGATCGTCGTATTTTTGAGAAAGTGGAAAGTTAAATGTTTGTTGTTTTGCCCATACCAATTAATAGAAGCATTGTAAAATTAATCAGTGATTGCACATGTAAAGCTATACGCATGAAGAAGGTGTAGTCAGCTTTTGTCTGGTGTGATACAGGAAAGTAGCTTACAACTTTATCTGGAAGAAGTGCTTGCATTGAAGAAGAAGCAGTTTATTGAACGCAAACAACTAGTTACAGGTTGCATCAATGCAATAAACGATAGACATTGTTACAGACGCTATGAGATGGAGCTAGATGATTGGTGTTAATCCTTCAAGATGTTAAGCTGTTCTGCCCACAGGTCTATGCGACATCAACACAAAATGCAGCTTAAGACAAACCACAGTATTTAACATTTTCAGACTTATACATCTTGAAAGATTGATAACACATAGCTATAATTAATCCCCAGATGCATAACTTAAAGAGCTGATTTTTTGCAAATTTGCTCTATTTTTCTATTGGGCTCACTGGATCAGTATAACTGTTGTATTTTATTATCTTACAATTCTCCTTCTTGCTACATACAACCAGCATTTTGCCTCATAAAATTACTATTATAAGCCTGCCTTTGATTCTATGCCAGATTTGGATATGTATTGCATCCATTTGCTTTGGAAAATAGTTAAACATACCAACAAAGTAATGGGATGGACTGCATCAAATCTGTGTGCTTGTTTTCCGTTAAAAGCAGTGACATTACTTTTTAGCATTCCATGCCAGCAACAAAATGAAGTGTTAGACCCTTTAGGAATGTAACATGGGGGGCTAGTTGCTTGATTGATTTATTGCCACGTGTACCGAAGTACAGTGAAAAGCTTTGTTTATGAGCAGGACAAGCATGTCATAGTAAGCAAAGGATGTACAGATCAGAGGTTGTAAAAATACTTAGACAGAGACATACAGGTTACATTACACAGGGTGTGTGCTAGGCAAGATCAACATTAGCAAGATCAGCATTATTTGAGGCTAGAGATCCATTCATCAGTGAAATAATGGCTGGGAAGAAGCTGTTCCTGAACTGGTTGGTGCATGTGTTCAGGGTTCTGTCTCTTCTGCCTGACAGATGAAATTGTAGGAAATCATCACAGGGGTGCGATGGCTTTTGATGATGTTGGCAGCCTTCCTGCAGCAGCAAGCCACTAAAATGGAGTCTGAAGGGTCTAGGCCCGAAACGTCAGCTTTTGTGCTCCTAAGATGCAGCTTGGCCTCCTTTGCTCATCCAGCTCCACGCTTTGTTATCTCGGATTTTCCAGCATCTCCATGGATAGAAGGTCGGCTTCCGTAATGGCCTGGGCTGTGCATACCTCCTTCTGTAGTTTCTTATGGTCCCGGGCAGATCAGTTGCCATATCAGGCTGTTATGCACCCGGGCAGTATACTTTCATTGGTGCATCTGTAGAAGTTAGTAATTGTCCTTATGGACATGTCAAATTTCCTGAGCCACCTGAGAAAGAAGAGGCATTGTTGTGCCTTCTTAACTGTTGTATCTATGTGGGAAGTCCAGGACAGGTAATCAGTTATTGTCACTCCAAGGAACTTGATGCTTTCTACCCTCTCAACGTCAGTTCCATTGATGTAGATGGGGGCATGTTCTCATCTTTTCTTTCTGAAGCCAATGATCAGTTCTTTCGTTTTGCTTACAGTGAGAGAGAGTTTGGTCTCATTGCACCATATCATTAAACCCTCTACCTGCTGTTAAACAAATGCAGTGGCAAATGTATCATCATGAGCATGTGATCAGCTGCAGGGATAGATTGTCTCAGTTATGCAGATGAATCTCAAGCAGCAATTTCCATCAATCATAAGGACTTTTTTCAGGCAGGTGCTGCCTCCAAAGGGCTGAATTGGGACTCAAAAATAAGCGCACATTCATTTCCAGTCCGTAATATTTACTCAGATATTTTCTATTGCATCACTAACCTTTGTCCTTGCACCCACACTATTGATTTCATTCCCTGAAAATTCAGATTCAAAGTGCAATAATTAATGTCTCTCTTGAAGCAGATGATTACGTCCTATTAAAAGCTATAGTGCTATAGGGAATACCCTCAGTTCAAAATGTCGATGGCAACTACTTTAGAATTGAATCATATCTCTACAATTAGCATTGCTACAATACAAAAAGAAATCAATAGCTGCATTACATTAGTGCCATTCAACTCAGTGTGATTAACGCTTTACTTACAGAAGGCCATCATCAACTTCCCAAGGCAATTGGAAAGTGACAATAAATTTGTCCTTTCTGGTCTCAGCATAACCTAAGGGCAAATATTTTCCAAGCATTGAGATAATTCTGTAATTCACTTGGTAAGGTCTTGATTTTGGTCTATATAATTGGCAAGGTAGAACATGTGCTAGCGGAATTAAGATACAGATGTTGATAGGAATGGTTTTTTATGATCATTTGCATTCAAAATCCAATTCCACACAAACAATCAGCAACAATGGATCTCTAAATGGCTTCCTATCCCCTGTGTAGATTTTTGTTTTTCTTTGTATTTTCTATTTAATGCATTATTCACTAGTATGTCTTGATTAGTAGCTGGGTTGTAAGATGTAAAATGCCCTCAGGAAAACTACACATTTTCACTTTAAGAGATTTAAGGCAAAAGCACTTATCTTCAGCTTTGAAATGTTTTACTTCTTGAGATTTTAATATTTGCTCCTTTCCCTGCCTGAAGCTATTGCAGTAAATGAATAACCTGAGCAAATGTTGTACATAACTTAATATCACAGCATATGTAAATGACTAGAAATATATGGATACATGGCTAAAGGATACGCTTTCCACTCACACATGTGATAGTCTTATGTTCCATTTGTAGTCTTCAAAGCTCAATCATTCAACTTCAAAAGGATTTGCTTTTACATCGATCATTCTGCAATTTTATATTAAAGATAGTTATCTCAACACTCAGACCAGAAACTGATGGTGAAATTAAATTTCTGAAAAGCACTTAAAAAGATGTAAGTGTTGTACTGCGACAGTTTGGTACTAAGTATGTCTCTTGATTTTATTAGTTCCGATTTATGTTGAATTCTCCAAAAGCATTTTTCCATTGAAGCTCTGCACTTCCTCTTAAGTTGTCTTTTGTACTTTTGTAACAACTAGGCCCAAAGTACTAATTTTCTATTACATAAGCAATCATGCAAAGGCAACAAACATGCATTTTCCCAGTGACAAGCATTTTCATTTGAAGAGTCATTTGTTTAGAAATTGACTGAAGCAAAAGGGCTTTAAGGCGAAATAAGCCATGGCAGAATCTTGCATTTCTATTTAATAACCAAAAGAGCTGTGGATGCTGTAAATCTGAAGAAGGGTCACCGGACCCAAAATGTTTTCTCTGCTTTTTCCTTCACAGATGCTGCCAGACCAGTGGAGCGTTTCCATCATCTTTGTTTTTGTTCTTGCATTTCTATGTCAGGTGAAACCTTAAAACAGATACAGTAGAGCACTAACATCCATGAGCTGCAATGCCAGCCATTTACTTTTGAACAATGTGCCTTTCAAGAACTGTCTATGCCCAAAGAATTTGCAGAGCCAGTGGAAGGCCATTTTATTTTAGATCAGACAGTGAAACACCAACACCCCTTTCATTATTGGCACATTTCTATGGCTTGTCTCATGCTGCTCAATAATTTGGCACTTAATTACTACTAAAAGAAGGGTTGGCCCAAAGTCTCTCCCCAACTTCCATACCCTCTACCCAATGCACTGTTTTCTGTCTAGTTCCTAATATAGTGTTTAACAAATGTGATCTAATCTTTCTATTAGTGAGCCATAGTGCTGCACTCTAATTGAAGCAGCTATTAGGGTGTTAGGTTTGGTGGGGCTAGAGTGAAGGTAGTGGGTATTATTAACTATCTGGAAATAATAATGCCTCATCTCTCTTCCTATTCACCTCCAGAGCTGCTTGCCCCCTTTACAGTCTGTAACCTTGTTGTGTGACTTGATTTAAGGTGTGTTCTTGGTTAGGGCCAAAAGAAACTGCAGGAGACTAAGGTTCTGTAGCAGTATGCGTTCAGCACTTCAGTATGTGGACGGCAATAGGCTTTATTGAATGTAACTACATACAGAGGATAGTAAGAGAGGACATCTTACTTAGAGCACTACAGACCCTACCCTTTGTTCTATGTGGTCTCACTTCACTGTGCAATAGCTCCCTCAGCACATAGCTTGAGTATAGGTGTTTTTCCCTTTGCAGGCTGTTAGTAAACTTTATCATTTATTAGTTTTCTGCACAGGACATGGCTTAGAAAAAGGCTCTCATAGAAATATCTCACTAGATTCTGTCACAGCTGATGTGGACTGTCTATTGGTATATTTCACATCTCACAACTCTACATCTCTCCCCAAGTCTATCTTACCCCTGTTATTATTTCATCAGTCTCCCTGATTTTTTTTCACAACTCTCTCAAAGCCAGAACAGGATTTGAGTTCTCTATGTTTCCTCTCAAACACATTTGTGCAGTCCAGTGATCTCTTTTTCCAAATGTGGTTTTCCTCTTTCTCCCTTTTTTTCAAAGAAGGGAGACCGCATTAGTGATAGTGGATTGCACAACTGATGCAGATTGAAATTGTTTCTTGCCATGATTTTGAGGTTCCTTGTATCCAAACCTGATTTTGCACTCTTGCATGACATTTGATATTACATATAGAACATTACATAGATTTGAAATTAATATTGATATAACCTCTAAAGAATCTTAAGTCTGTCAGCTCCTTTCAAATGCACAACTACTATCAACTAGAAGGTCAGGGCAGCTGATACTTGGGAACACTACCACCTACAATTTCTCCTACAAGCCACTCACAATCCTGACTTGGAGATATGTTGCCAATCCTTTAATGTTACTGTGACAAGATCCTGGAATTCCCTCCCTAATGGCTTTGTAAGTCTGCCTACACCAAATGTCCTACAGCTGAATTCGAGTACGCAGCATCACCTTCTCAAGGGTAACTTGGGATAGACAATAAATGCTGACCAGCCTGTGATGCCCACATACCATGAGTAAATATTTTTAAAAGGAACCCGAGGTATGACCGATCTTTCACCAAAGATCATCAAGTCTTTGCTGTTCAAACTGTTAACCGCAGGGTAGAATTATAGAAACATAGAGATCTATAAGAGAGAGAAAGGGTCTTCAGCTCATCAAGTCTGCACAGGTCAAAAACAACCAACTAACTACCTATTTTAATCCCATTTTCCAGCACTTGCCTTGGAATTTCAAGTACACATCTAAATACTTCTTAAATGTTATGAGGGTTTTTGCCACTACCAGCCCTACAGATAGGGAGCTCCAGATTCCCACCACCCTCTGGGTGAAAACATCTTTCATCACATCTCTCTTAAACCTTCTGCCACTTGCTTATAATCTATGCCAGCTCGACATTGATCCATCCATAAAGGGGAGAGGTTGTTTCCTGTCTACGATATCTATGCCCCTTAGAATTTCATATGTCTCTATCATGTCCCTTCTCAATCTCCTCTGCTTTAAGGAAAATAACCCCAGTCTATCCAATCTCTCTTCATTACTAAAACTCTCCAGCCCAAGCAACATCATGGTATATCTCCTCCGCATGATCTCCAGTGCTATCATTTATCATGTGGTTTCAAGAACTGCACAACATGAAGACTCTGATGAAGAGTCGCCAAACTCAACACATCAACATTGCATTCTTCCCACAGATGCTACCAGACCTACTGAGTTTCTCCAGCTTTTTCTGTTTTTGTTTCAGATCTCCACCATCCACAGTTCTTTGTTTTATTCCACAAATCACATGCCTTCTTAACCACTCTATTCATCTCCTGATGTCTTAAGGGACTGGTGTACATGCATATCAAGGTCCCTCCAATCTTCAGTGCTTCTTAGAATTCTACCATTCATCATGTATACCTTTGCCCTGTTGGTCCTGCCGAAGTGCATCATCTCACACCCATACAGATCAAAACCAGAAATGACACTACTCACCACAATGGGCCAAACAATATAAATTCCAAGAGGAGTTGAATAATATCGCTTCATCAGAGGCATCACTGATGATGTCACCTAACATGGTGACAAAACGTCTGAATGGGAACAAGCCAGCTCGGTTAGCAAATCAACAATGTCATCCACAACCTGAGTTACAGACCTTTGTCAAAACTTTGACCAATTCACCAAATGTTGATGGTCTCAAAACAATCACTGTGCAATGGAAGATTTTGAGCCTGACAGGCCGCATTAATTAGTTTGCCAAGGCCAAAAAAAATTCGATGTGCATTTTGTGCATAGTAAATCAACATCAACAATACCACTGCAAGCTTTATGCAGACTTAATCCATCAAACTAATTATCTTACCCACCATTAAGCATACCTTCTGTTGGTGCCCACGTCAAAGTGGCCTTGGTCTGCCCGCTGCACCTTGGCACCAGAGGTGGATGAAGGACATCCTCAACTTGCATTTGCGGCATTATATAGTCTTCATCTGTCGCTGAAAATTTGGAGAAGCTCCAGCTTAAGGGAAGTGGTGAGTCTCGATACGTCTTGAGCAAAGGACTCATATCTCTGTACACGCAAAAAACACATAAGAATTTTGTTGGTTTCAAATCATTTTCCTCGCACTCCCGCAACAAATCTGAAGAATGAAGATCAGTTCCTTGTGTCGTCTTCAATTTCTTGTTTCAGCTGTTCATACTTCTTGATCTTCTCAGTCCATGCCCTCTCCAGATATTTCTGGTCATCTTCAAAACTAACCGTCACATCCAACACAGCAAATCTTCAAACTTTTTTGAAGATGATGTCTGGCTTCCAAATGTTTCCTTCCTTGACTTTGATCCTGAGTTCCATGTATGTCATCCAACTATATTGTCCAACGAACTGGTGAAGTCTTTTCCACAATCTTGTTACGACACTTAACTTGGACATTCTTCACAAACGGACAATTTCCCGAGCTGTGAGCAAGTAATTCCTATGGAATTTTTGCATCTCCTGCATTCCTTTTGCAGATATTGTCTACCTCTGGTTAATGGTGTTCTGGTGGGATAAAGATTATATCTGAGCAGAAGACTGTTGATGAACCATGATTATTTTATATGGAATGATGTCTTCGTCCATGAATTGGAGCCAATAACATTCTTGTAATTTTGTAGTCCGGGTCCTTGACTTCTAAGGTGCAACCACTTGGCTAGCTCTCAGTCATGCCAAGCCTTCTAGTCAATGGTGTATGTTTGCTATGTGTTCTGGGACTGGTGAATCTGGGGATGTCTCCAGTTTTGCTGATGAGTTCTTGTTAGATTTCACCTTGAGTTGATAGATCTCAATTTCTTTAAGGATTTTAAGATGTTCTAGTCCTTTGGTCTGTCCAATGTTATCTTCTTGGCAGTATTAGAAAGAAGCACAGATCACTAGGTTCTTTGATATTTCGAGCAACTGCCATTTGCAAATAATGACAGTCAGGATTTAGACTTCAAGTTTGAGCATACCCAAGCCTCCCACTCTGTTCCTTAAGTGAAGTAATCCATCTGTAGTATGAGGTGGTAGGTGTAAAATTTCCTTGACTGATTCCGTATAATGGCAATTTCTGAAGTGTATTTTGTGAAGCTTCTCGGAAGATAAGTAATAGTAGAATCTTGGAATCATTCGCATTTTAAGGATTTCCAGCTTTTGTATTGGGCATAGAGCAGTACCTTGAAGTGTAGAGATCCACCACTCTCCTTCTGTCACACCAGCCCATTGGTCGATATGGGCTCCCAGGTACTTTTCCATGTCATCTGGGGGTATGTAGTTGATGTTATCTCCATAAAGTGCCCAATGTCTTTCATGATCCTAGAGAAGGTTCTTTCCTTTGTAAGTAAAATGGAAGCCTTTCATTCTTGTGTTGTGAATAATTAGTCTAGTTTTTTTTCACAAAACAATTGGATGATGTTTAGGTTCTTCGTCATTTTTGTGTGGGAATCACTCAATAGCGCAATATCAACCGTGAAAACCACAGCAGAACAGTTGAAATTTCTTCCATCCAATAATGTGGACACTCCCATGCAAACTTCCTTGAGATGCACATCCATGGGTCCAAAGCAATATGAAATAATATTGAAAATAAGCAATTGCCCTGCTTGACATTTCTTAAAATTTTATGGGATTTGTTCTGCAGGTGATTCTTTCAATGATCATTGTATTGTTGGTGTACATTGTCTTCAATGAGCCAAATGAATGAGTTCAGCAAACAGACTATTTGTGGGGCTTTCAATAAATGCTTATATTCAATTGAGTCAAATGCTTTAGCAAGATTGACAAAGACAACTTCAAGATCTTTTCTATTCCATTTGGCATCTCTGATGACGTTCGCCAGAACTACGAAGTTCTTGTTGCAGCCTGGGGTCATGACTAAAAACCCTTTCTGTCTGGGGTTAATTTGGACTGTGTGTCGCTCAGTCCTTCACCGTAATTTTAGTAAAGAGGTGAAGGAACATGAGCCCAATTGTAATAGGCTTCCTGTTGTCAATGTCCCTCAGCTTCTTCGAGTCTTCGGTCTTCAGAATCTACTGTTCGGCTCTTCTTCGGGATCTTGGTTTTGTGTGTGATCTCATCCATAAGGTGAAGAGTCTTGGAATCCTTGATGCATCACCACCATGGATCTTCAGGACATCTTCCACCTTCATGCACTCTTGGGGTTGATTCCTCTGATGGCCATGTTGACTTCTTCCTCCTCGATGGGTCACATGAGCAACCTGTCATCCTTGTTACTGTTGTACAGTATGGCTTTAATCTATTAATGTTGGCTTTGTTGTTTGGAATTGAAAGTTTTGTGACAACGTTCACTTCCAGCTCTTGCTTGGAGAGTGGATATTCTGTAACGGTTGGTGTTCTCATAATTTGACAGAATTTTTTATCAAGACAGACAGCAAGGTTGTTGATTCGGAGATTATGGTGCTGAACTTTAGTAAAGGAAACTACAAGGATGTGAGGCATGAGTTGGCCTTATTAGATTGGGGACAGTTACTTAAAGGGATGACAGCGGATAGGTAATGGCAAACATTCAAGGAATGCATGGGGGAACTACAACAGCTGTTTATTCCTGACCGTCGCAAAAACAAAATGGGTAAGAGAGCTAAGCCATGGCTTATAAAGGAAATAAGACATAATATCTAATCCAAGGAAGAAACGTACAGATTTGCCAAGAAAAGCAATAAATCTGAGGATTGGGAGTAGTTTAGAATTCAGCAAAGAAGGACCAAGGTATTAATTAATAAGGCAAAAATAGAGTACGAAAGAAAGCTTTCAGAGAACTTTAAGGCTGATGCTAAGGGTTTCTAAGGTATGTGAAGGCAAAGAGATTGGCAATGACAAATGTAGGTTCCCTACAGAAGGAATGAAGGAATGCATGATACGGGATAAAGAAATGGCTGAGGAGCTGAATACATACTTTGGTTCCATCTTCACGAAAAAGAACCCAAACCAGATGCCAGAATTGTTGGAGGATACAAGATTTTGTGAGAGGGAAGAACTGAGGAAGATCAATATTTGTAGAGGAATGGTGCTGGGAAAAGTTTTGGGATTGAAAGCCGATAAATTCTTAGGGTCTAATAATCTACATCCCAGAGGATTTAAGGATATAGCTCTAGAGATAGTGGATGCATTGGTGGTCATCTTCCAGGATTCTGTAGTTTATGGAACAGTCCCTGCAGATTGGAGAGAGGCTAATGTCACTCTAATATTCAGAAATGAAGGTAGAGAGAAAACAATGAACTATAGCCCAGTGAGTCTAACATCGGTAGTGGAAAAAATTCTTGAATCCATTGTCAAGGACTTTACAGCACAGCTTTAAAAAGGCAGTGGCAGGATGAGACAACGCCAGCATGGGTTTATGAAGGGGAAATCATGCTTAACACATCTGTCAGAGTTCTATGAAGGTAACCAGTAGAGTTGAGAAGGGGGAGGCAGGCAATGTAATACATTTGAACTTTCAGAAAGGGTTTGACAAAGTCCACAAAATAAATTAATATGCAAGATTAAAGCACATGGAATTGATGGAAGTGTATTGAAATGCATAGCAAGCTGGTTGGCAGAGAGGAAACCAAAGAGTAGAAATTAATGTCCTTTTCAAATTGGCAGGTAGTAACTAGTGGAGTGCCACAGAGATTGATGCTGGGACCCCAGCTATTCACAACATATATTAACGATTTGGATGAGAGAACAAAATGTAAAATCTCCAGGCTTGGAGATGGCACCAAGTTGGGTGGGAGGGTGAACTTTGGCAAAGATGCAGAGATCCTTCAGCATGACCTCAACAGGTTGGGTAATTGGTAAATCAATGACAGATGCAGTATAATTTGGATACATGTGAGGTTATTCACTTCAGAAGCAAAAACAGGAAGGCAGATTACTACCTGAATGGCTGTAAATCAGGAGAGGGGAGTGTGCAGTGGGAACTGGGTGTCCTTGAGCACCAGTTGCTGAAGGTAAGCATGCAGGTGCAGCAGGCAGCAAAGAAGGCAAATGGTATGTTGGCCTTCATTGCGAGAGGTTTCGAGTACAGGAGCAGGGATGTGTTGTTGCAGTTGTACAGGACCTTGGTGAGGTCACACCTAGAATATTGTGTGCGATTTTGGTCTCCTTTTCGGAGGAAGGATGCGCTTGCTCTCAAGGGAGTACCGTAAAGGTTTACTGGACTGATTCCAGGGTGTTTCAGATCTCCAGCATCTGCAGTTCTTTATTTTATTTTAAGTAATCAGCAGAAACCTATATTTTTTGCATTGGCATGTTAAAAAAATATGCTAGCATCCCAGCATGCTGAAATCATATTCCCAAGTTCTATCCTGTCAACCAAATACAGGAAGCATGTCTGTTCACAAGCCCAACCATATAACTTAGGCATCAGCATAACAGGGTCAATATCATTACAGCTGATTTGACAGGCAAAATGGTCTAATTCTGCTGCTATGTCTTTTTGTCTTCCTTGAGGCTTTGGTGAGTATACAAACATCTTCACTAACTTGGCTCCTACAGAGTGAAGCAGTTTATCTGTACAAATGCTTTCAGTGTTAGTATTGAAAGATCTCCGCATTGATTAGTTCATGAGAAATCACAGTTAAATGCAGTCTAGCTTGCTGTTATTCAGTGATAACAGTGTTAAGGTTGAAGCCTGACTGATCAGCCAAGCCTAACCAAGGCAGCCACTCTGGCAGACACCAACAAACTTGGCCATGACTGGCGAGTGGGACTGAACTCAAAAGTGAACTCAACTCAAAAAACCCTCTTATGTGATTGCACTCTTGTCCTATGCAAACCTTTGGTGAGAAGCTATCAGACGTATATATTCTGCTTGTTGTTATGGAAGGTGACTGCACTCATTCAGAATCTGGATGTTTTCTAGCTCCTTTTGTGTTTCAAGCGTGATCCCTCGCAGATGGGTGAGAGGCATTACAGTGGTACTGCCTTAGTAACTGCAGTGAAGTGACGGACATTGAATGTACAGATGCTCTGTGTGCCTGTCCTCTGTGGTATCAACCTGACAGCGCAAATTCACACTCATAGCACCATGAAGCATTAAGCAGATAGTGTAACATACACTGGCAGCAAATCATTCATCATCTTTTGGCACTGGAGCCATGTTCTCTTGAGCCACTAACTTCGGCATGTTCCTCTGTCCAGTTTCCATTCAGCAGATGGGATTGCCTTTTTTGGTAAAAAGAACTTACTCTGTGGATAGCCTTCAGCTGCTAAAGTCTGGCCCTGCCTTTTGCCTGATCCGTGACATTGCTAGGGGTTAGGGTGTGATGAGCAGAAGTTGAATGAGGCTGTCAGGTTACAGAGAATGAACTGCTGTCTGGTTACCTTTTAAATAGGTCCCAGGGATAATTACATCTTCCTGCCCACAGTTCTCATCACAAATGAGAATCATGAAATATCGAACAACAAACCATGTTCACCAATGTGTGATTGATATGTGACAGTCAGAAGTGTAATTTTGACAAGGTTTTACATGGTAAACTGATTAGTAAAGATAGATCACATGGGATTCAGGGATACCTTGCCATTTGGATATGAAATTGGCTTGACGGTGGGAGACAGGATGGTAGCAGAGGGTTGTTTTTTAAACTGGAGGCTTATGGCCAGTGGTGTTCCATAGGGCTCAGTGTTGAATCACTGTTGTTTGTCATTTATATAAACGATTTGGATGAGAATTTCAGGAGGCATGGCTAGTAAGTTTGCTGATGACACAAACATTGGAGGTATTGACGAGTGAAAAAGTTTCCCTGAGATTACAAAGGAATCTTGATTAATAGGGCTAATGGCTGAGGTTTGGCAGATGGATATTAATTTGGCTAAATGCAAGGAGTTGCATTTTGATAAAATGAACAAGGGCAGGAGTTATACAGTGGATGATGGGGCCAGGATAGTATTGTCAAACGGAGACACCAAGGTGTTCAGGTATTTCTTTCACAAGTATGTTGCAGATAGATGGGGTAGTTAAGATGGCGTTTAGTATGCTTGCCTTCATTGGTCAGGCAATTGGGTATAGGAGTTGTGACTTCATGTTGAGTTTTGTACAGGGTGTTGGTGAGTCCACTTTTGGAGCATTAATTACTGTTCTGATCACTCTGCTATTTGAAAGATATTATTAAATTAGAGAGGGTTCAGAAAAGATTTGCCAGAATGTTGCCAGGACTGGAGAATTTGAGTTATAAGGAGAGTCTGGATCAGCTGGGGCTTTTGTCCCTGGAACATAGGAGGTTGAGGGGTGACCTTAAAGAGGAGGAGATCTGTAAAATTATGAAGAGCATAGATAAGTTGAAAAACAAAGGCCTTTTTCCACTCTTTTTTCCCTAGGGTGGAGGAGTGCAAAACTAAAGACCATATTTTTAAGGTGGAAGGAGAAAGATGTAAAAGGGACCTGAGGGCAACTTTTTCACACAGAAGATGACATAATTTTTTTTAAATTATTTATTCACAGGATGAGGGCATTGCTGGCTAAGCAGCATTTATTACCCATCCCTAATTCCCCAGCGGGCATTGTGAGTCAACCACATTGCTGTGGGTCTGGAGTCACAAAATAGGCCAGACCAGGTAAGGATGACAGTTTCCTTCCCTAAAGGTCATGAGTGAACCAGATGGTATTTTCCCTGGCAATCGACAATGGATTATCATCATTAAACTGCTAATTCCAAATATTTATTGAATTCAATGTCCACTATCTGCCATGGCAGGATTCAAACCCAGGCCCCCCAGAACATTATCTGGGTCTCTGGATTAACAGTCCGGTGATAATACCACTAGGCCATCGCCTCACCATAAGTATGATTATAATGAGAACACCAGAAGAAGTATTAGATGCAGGTATAGTTACAGCATTTAAAAGGAATTTGGTACATGAATAGGAAAGGTTTAGAGGGATATGGGCCAAATGCATAGTTTAGTTTGGGAAATTTGGTCAGCATGGATAAGTTGGACCGAAGCGTTCGTTTCTGTGCTGTTGGTTCTATGACTCTAGGAAAGAAACTGATCTCCCAAGGTTTAAAGTGGCTTATTGCAGAGAACTGAGAAAGAGAGCTGCTGAAGACCTTTCTCTTGATCAGAAGAACCTCTCTCTATCATATTTGCAGTACAGGTTGTTTGCCCAACTTGTCACATGGTAGTTGGCAAGCAGAGGACATTTGTAATTGATAATTGGCTACTGGTCCACACCAATTGGCTGCACTTATAAACACCCCCTGCTTGCAGGCCATCTGCACATTGCTGGAATTCACATCTACACAAACCAGGTTCACAAAAGGCATCAAATTCCTGACTGTCAAAACACGCAGCCATTCTGTGAATTTATGGGTTTCAAAACTGTTATTTCTTATTTCAGTTCAGAGTTTTAACATGCGCAAAATAAAAAGACACAGTCTTTACACAACAAAGCACAACTGGAGATAACTAGTTGATTTCAAAAGTCAACTGGTGCAGATTCTTGGAAAAGGGAAGCAATGCTAAATGCAGAAAGAGTGACATGCGCACAGATGCTCTCTAACAAGGTTCTCACACAATATTTCTGAGTTGACTTGCATTCCCAAGTGCCAATCCTAGACATAATTAGAAATGTTCCAAAATGACAGGAACAATGAAAGCCAGGACCTGCATTGATGAAGAAATACAAAAATTGACGTGATTTAGTGAACTAAACGCAATTAAATATTAAGAGAATAATTAATCGTTTAGGTTGATTAAAGTGTGGAAATGGTGATTTATGAAATGTTACATTGAAA
The DNA here is from genome assembly GCF_030684315.1 of Stegostoma tigrinum. Lineage (NCBI taxonomy): Eukaryota > Metazoa > Chordata > Chondrichthyes > Orectolobiformes > Stegostomatidae > Stegostoma > Stegostoma tigrinum. The sequence continues at coordinate 33,511,259 of NC_081356.1, read as the reverse complement.
ATCAAGCAATGATCGAACCTATAAAGTAACTAACAAATTTAGTAAGATTGTCATTTTAAAGATTACTTGTGATGAAAAATTAGATGCATATTTAAGAATGGATAATTGAAAATATTTATATTTACTTTGATTTATTTGATGAATTTTTATGCGTTTTTTTCAACTCGGAATAAATTGACAGTTCTAAAATTAAACAATAATTGATGGATAAATAATTTGGTTGAAACAAGGACCCATTTGTCCCATATGAAATTTCCCGGAGGCAGTCAAGGCAAGATCTTGTTCAACTCTCTAAAAACATGCTGGTGGTAGGAGAATTGATCAAGTGCCAGGAATCCAGAGACAATAAACGGGCTTTAATTTGTTGTGGCAATTGTTAGATTTCCTTTTGCATGTTTAGCATGGTACATTTTTCATTGTTTGATAAGCTTTTGAAATTGTGAGTTGATGCAGAGCAGTAAGGAAACTGAGCATGTAGGATCTGAGTGAGCAGTGAAAATGTGAGCAAGCATCCAACAAAAGGTCTAATCTTTTCTTCTTGGCGTTAGCATGGATGAATTGCCCACATCAAAATCCTAGGGGTTACCATTGACCAAAAGCTTAAATGGAGTAATATGGACCAACCATATAAGCACAGTAACTACAAGAGAAGGTCAAAAGCTTTGAATTCTGCAGCAAGCAATTAAAATCCTTTCACTATGTACAAGGCATGAGACAGATGTGTGATGGAATACTTGCTATTTTGCTAGATGTGTACAGCTTCAAAAAAGTTCAAGAAACACAGAACATGGTCAGTGCATTGAGTATAGGAGTTGGGATGTCATGTTTCAGCTGTACATAACTTTTGCTACCAAAGTTTTGGAATACTGCTTTCAATTCTGGTCTCCCTGTTATAGGAAAGATGTTGCTCAAATTAAAAGGGTCCAGAAAAGTATTACAAGGATGTTGGCAGGGTTGGAGGGTTTGAGCTATAAGGACAGGCTGAATAGGCTGGGGCTATTTTCCCTTGTCATAAAGCAAAGGTTGAACCTCTTCTGACGGCTAAAATTGAAACACCCACAGAGGAGCATCTCACACAGTAATCTGTAAAAGGAGTGTGAGAAGTGGGGTAACCTGCTTTTCAGCAAGTTCTCGTGGTTACATAAAATAAATCCATGGTATTCAATCAAAATCAATAAATAACAATTTATTTATCAAACTCTAACAGTGAACAAATTACCTAAACAATTAACAAACCAAATACATCCCTTCTAACTGCTACCTTTTCCCAAATAAAGCAAGATTCTAATAGTATGCGGTTCCAATAAATACAACTCGCACTTATATAAAAAATAATTTAGTCTTTCGAAATTATAGCCAGCTTGTGTGTCTTCTGGAATGTTCTGTGCTTTCAATTCTTCTTCAGGATGCCTTCTGCATCAATTCTTCTGCCAGGAATATTAATTTGTTGTGCAGTCAGTAACATTGGTATTTAAATGGTACTTACTCTAAGACATAGAGGAGGATGTGAGAGCCGGTGATTCTCTCTTGAGAGCCGAGGGCTGTTAACTCTATAGGATGGCAGTTAGCTCTGGCATTTTGTTCAACTGTCACCTTCTTTTATACACATTATAACATATCAATATTTCTTACAATAGGATTTGTCATATGTTGTCAAAACCAACAGACTTAAATTTAATTGGTTTTGCAGAATCTAAGTGCCTGCTTCAAATTGATTGGCTAAATTCAAAAGCTTGTCATCTTGATAAAAACTGTTTGTTGGCCTGCCATCTCTGTGGCCTTTTGCTACAAATGCTTCAATTTGGGTGTTCTCTGTGTACTTGCAAACTTTTAAGCTTCTACTCATTGGCGTCCATTTTAAATTTCTAAGCATAGAAAAAAAACACACAATCTTTTGAAGGGACCACACAATGCTTTCCCCCCTAGCATTTTACAAATTCTAACGTCCTGCCTCCCAATCCACAAGGACTCTATCCAACTTTGCAAATCCCTCAGAGACTGAAGGGTAACTTTACAGAGGTTTATAAAATCATGAGGGGCATGGATAGGATGAATAGCCAAGATCTTTTTCTCAGGGTAGGGAGCTCCAAAATTAGAGGCCATAGGTTTAAGGTGAAAGGAGAAAGATCTAAAAGAAACCCAAGGGGTAACTTTTTCATGCAGAGGGTAGTGCAGGTATGGAATGAGCTGCCAGAGGAAGTAGTGGAGGCAGACACAACTGCCACATTTAAAAGGCATCTGGATGGAAAGAGTTTAGAAGGATATGGGCCTAAAGCTGGCAAATGGGACTAGATTGATTTAGGACATCAACGAGTTAGACTGAAGGGTTTGTTTCTGTGCTGTACTACCATCTGACTCTCTATAACACTCCGTAAAACTCGACCGACACTTGATCTAATCTTCAAAGCATTCATTCCCCTATTGATGCACAGCGGCTCCAGTGTGTGCCTTTTATAAGATAAATTCCAGAAATCTAGCCAGTGTTTCTACAACAACTTCAACAAATATAATCAGAGGTGGGTAATCAATGCTAGTAATGCTAACAATGTCCACATCACTTCACACCACTCAATGCAATTCAATAGTGAATCTGATATTAGGACATCGTTTTTGTTAGGCTAATGGTAGATCAGTGCAATTGGCACATCTATGCTTTAGTTGTTTAAATTTAAACATAAAGCTGCCCCTCAGATGAAGTTGTTGAATCATTTGGGAATAAATATTTGTGAAATCCCTTAGCCTCTTCATTGTTGTAATTCAGATAACTGCAGTCATTAATTAAAATATTGGGAGAGCTTTGACAGATTTTCTTACGATACCAACAATAGGGAATGAATGAAATTTCCTGGATGTGCGAAAATAACCACAAACAACCATTTATAGTAGTTCTGCTGAAATGATAATAGACGATCAGGAGAACCCTATTGAAATTCGAAGCTGTCATGATTAAATCAACATATTGTATTCACCCTAAGTATTGACACAGCTTTGCCATGCAGACTGAGTTGGAGGAAAAATCAGATCTTTTGGCAGGATTTAGAGCAAGGCCATTTTAAAATCACTGCAAACAGGAGCAGAGAAAACAATCTAGTTAGATGGAGTCTAGGCATTACAGCAAACAATTTATTTACTCAGTAGATAGAGTTTATTTAAACACAGAATCTGTGCACCAGAGAAACAGATTGTGATCCTATTTAGCTCCCAATGTTAATATCACCATTTATTGCCTGTACATATAAACAGAGCATAAAATTTTACATTTTAATACCAATTAAAGCTAGCTTGCATCCTTTAAAGTTATCCTGCAGCTCTTAAAGGAGAAATGTAGCGACAGTGTACCAGGTGGCAGATTCCCTGAGCAAAGTACAGACGTTTCACATATTATTCCATGCCGAGGATCAGGAAGGAAAATTGCCCCTGAATATCCTGTGGCCTCCTGCTGAAAGCCTTTCCCCCGTCTCCTACTCCATCTTCCAGCCAACTACCCTGCAGTGCATTACCTTTATTCATTCTCCAAATTAGCCTATATACCAAATGAATACTTAGTACTGTACTTTGAAGGCAATTAGTTGGCGCAAAGACCCTTCCCCGCTGTAGAATTTTGCAGCTTGAAAAGAACTATTGAAAATACCAGTTAACGTGCTGGAAAAGCAGCAGTCAAAAAGAGTCAAGCAGCACCTAAACTGTAGGAAACTGACATCCCCTTTTAGTGCTGCTGCTGTTGCATTCTCAAATACCACCACTGACAACATGTGGTAGTTTGCTACAACCAATCCTTCTCTCTGCACACTAAGTCCAGAGCATACCTAATTATGTGTGGTAAAGGACAGCCCAGGGGAGAGAAGAGACAAAAAACCGAAAGGATTACAGATACTGAAAATCCGAAACAAAAACAAAAATTGGTGGAACAACTCAGCAGGTCTGGCAGTATTGGTGAGGTGAAAGCATTTGAAAACAAACACTTGACTTACCCGATAAGATAGCTTATTGTATAATAACAATATTTACAATTTTCATTAACTTACTGGCCATAATTAAGAAGGACTCTCCTGAGCTATGCAAAGTACCTTTCAAGTTCTCAGTGAGAAATCATCTGCCTCCACCCAAAGATCTGTGACATAATCAGATTGGATTGAGTTTAATGTGTAATGAACATCAACTCTTTCAGAACCATTACCTTATCCAACAAAAGTGTAGGGATGGTTTTGCTGCTGAATGAATGTTCAGCTGTCTAAGTTTAAGAAAGAGTGCCAGTTGCATTATTCAGCTGCAAAATTGTAATGTTGCCTGTCAGCATTGCATGCTGATTGACATAATGAGGTGCTGGATCTGCATATTTTTCCGGGTGTTAGCTGCTTATGCACTAACGTTCTCACCAACATAATTAACAGTGGAACGCATTTTAATTCCCTAAATGTCACCCTATGTGCAACAAGAATGAACACAACTGAGCCAAATTTTGTGCCCTGTATATTTACTCAGAAAGCAGCAACTGGCCAAGTAGACAGTCTATGAACTACAACAAACAGAACATAATTAAACCCATAGAGTGTTCTCCCATATAATGCAGGGTTATTTTTCTAGAAAAATGCAATCAGCGGGGGATAGTTTTATAAAACAAATTACATATGTAAAATTAATCCCAGTCACCATGTCGCAGTGAAGCCTGAAGCATAAATTTCAGGGGAATTACTCATCTTACTTTTAAGGTCAAAGTGATGTTGTTGCATCTAATGGTTGTTTACACATTTCTCTCATAAAATGTTGTGGCCTATGGGTTTTGGTCCTGAGCTAAGCAGGTCAGGAAGATTCCACCTTTAATTCCTGTGTTTGTGCTGAGGTGGTTAGGGTTGTTAGGTGCCAGAAATGAACAACAAAAACGATCTTGGCATGCACAAGCCAGAAAGGAAATTAAGTGAACTAGATTTCCTGTCTCCAGTGGTCACCTGGAGTTTTACATGGCTAGGTGTTTAATAAGGAAACTGTCCAATAATCTGCCAACACTCAGTATCAGACTAGCACAGGAGAAATGCAATGAAATATTGAATGCCATGCGACAACACCTGCTGGAGGCAAGGAGATGTGATAGCAGAGAATGATAGCTGTGTAATGAAAATTGGACTTGGCAGCTTAATACTTTAGTTGACTTTTGGAGCTAATTCTTATATGATGAACAGATTTCTTCTCCAGCAGTGTGACTGACTGAGTACGGGGGAGCCCTGCAAGTGCTGAATGGTGCAGACCAGAGATGAGTTGCAAGCAGCTGGCAGCACAACACATCATGTCACACATTGCACCTGCTGTGGGCACCATCACAGATCCAAGCACCCCAGTGCTTTTCGATAGCAATCATCCTGTCATTGAGAAATACCCAGCTCACAAATAAGCTGAATAGCAAAGGCCTTTTCACTAGAGTGAGGGAGATCAAAACCAAGGGGAATACTTTTAGAGTGATAGGATAAAGATCTGAAAGGGACCTGAGGGGCATCTTTTTCACACAGAGTGGTGCATATGTGGAATAAACATCCAGAGAAAGTACTAGATGCAGGTACAGATACAACATTCAAAAGATATTTGGACAAGTACAGAGATACAGGCCAAATGCAGGCAAGTGGGACTGGTTTAGTTTGGGAAATTTGATTGGTGTGGATGAGTTGGACGAAAGGGACTGTTTCGGTGCTGCATGATTCGATGTGTAACAGTCATAAGTTTTTTTTCAATTACCAACAGCATTTTAATACGTCAGACTTCCATCTTGTAAAGAGAGAAAAAAATCATTCTTCTTTCTCACTGGGATTAAGTTATAGAGTACAGAATTCAGCTCAGATCTCCTATACCTTCGGATTGAAAAAGCTTTATTGTCAGATATACTCAAATGAGTACAGTGAAAAGTTTACAAATCACCACTTACGGCACCATCTTAGGTACAAAAGTACAAATTCCTAAGAAAAAATAGATAAACAAGGAAGCAAAAATAATACAGAGGACAGGAATAAATTAGAAAAACAGAAAAATTATATGTTCCTTACAACAGTCCTTCCAACCCAGTCCACACCAGCAACTAGCCTCCTGTAGCTGAAAGAGAGACCTCTACTTCCTCGCTGCCACCTGCTTTGGACCTACCAATGTAGGAGTCACCACTCTTTAGGTGCCACCTTTTCACTGCTGGATACATCATTTCAATGCCACCAAGCCCCATGCTGAAACCACACTCACCCCTCAGCCAGGAGTCCCTGGCTTCCCCTCACCCATAACCAGAAGTCCTTGCTATGGGCCTACCGTGACCGCCACCAGGAAGAGCTACCTAATTAGTGTCACTCCCCAACTCTCCATATGATTGCGGCAATGGTTTCCTTTCAATGACTGATCCAGTTCCCTTCCGAAGTTACTGCTGAATCTGCCTCCACTGTCATGCAGTTCATTGCAGGTTACAACAACTTGCTGCAAAATAAATTTTCCTTTATCTCCCCTGTCGTTTTTTTTAGCAAGTACGTTAAGATAGGGGAACATCAATGTGGATCATTCGGATAGATTGGCAGGATGACTGACAGCTTTTTAAAGCAATCCAATTTTGCCACAGCGAACTCCTAAAGACACTGGTGTGATGATTCCCAGATCATCTGTTTTTCAGTGCTGTTGGTTAAAGGTGAGTAGTAAGGGGAGATTTCTTCAAAACAGTGTCATACATCCACTTGAGAGGACAAAACTGGTATTCAGTTGAAGGTCTTATCTGAAAGACAGTATTTTGACAGCAGAACACACTCTCAACACCGCACTAAAGTGTCAGCCTCGAATATGGGCAAATATCATTGAAGTAGGGCTTGACCTTTCTCCTCTGGTCTGAAAGTGTTATTTACTAAGCCTTATGGTGCAATGGTAGTGCCCTTACCTCTGAGCCAAGAAGCTCACCTGCTCCAGAAGTGTAAAATGCCATGTCAAACAGATTGATTAGAAATTATTTAACCACTGAGTCAACACTGATTGACAGTGACTTTAGTCTCTGATTTACAAATGAGTTATCATTAGAAATCAATTCATACTTGTTAAGGACTCTACCGCATGTCTTGAAAAATTACAAGGTGAGCTACCTGGTAGCCTTCACTGTTCTGTTCTCTTTAAGATTAATCTTTAACATTATCTTTGACATCAACTCTGAGAGCTCCCCATGCGTACCTTCAAGACTGCGTTGGAATCTGTTTGAGCAATTATTACTCATTTTGACTATCCAAGTCTACGTAATTGAGATGACATGAATGATTGTCATCTGGTTTTCACAGTGCATTTTAATGTCTGTTTCTCATGTCTCTATTTAAACTGTGTGCAGAAGCTTATGTTCATGTTCTGTTGCAACAAGAAGAACAACAGATCGCAAAACCCAAATGGGCAATTGTACTATAGTGTTGAAAGGAAATGGGAAATTTCAATATTCTAAATTCCAAATAAGTTCTCCCAACAGAACAACTTACACTATGATTACAAGATATATATATTTATTTTTCATTAATTAAAAAGCGAGGATTTAATCCTTTTTTTGGATAATTAACAAATATGTAAAGAAAAGGGGTTGGGTAAATATGGCCCAACAAAGCTTGAACTGTTTGCATCAACCTTTTTTTTAACTCAGGCATATTACACGATGGGATAGTCAAATGAGACAAGATTCAGGGAAAGGTCCACAACAACTTTGTTAAGTGCTTTATGAATGAAAAACAATGATCATCATACTCTATTATTGTAATTTAGTTAAATTCTATCAATGTCTTTACAGAACTCTTCAGTAAACAGTCTTAATGTCTAAATCGCCAAATGGTGTTACCATCATTGAACCCTCCTCCACTGTAACATCCCAGGGGCTACCACTGACCAGAACTCAGCTGGACTCACCATAAAAACAGCCAAAAAACCTGGAAAGGGGCTTGGAATACTGCAGTGAGTAACTCATCTCCTGACTTCCCAAAGCCTATCCACCATATATATGGCACAAGTCAGGGGTGCAATGGAAAAATGGAATATTCCGCACTTGTCTAGATGGGCACAGCTCCAATAACACTAAAGACAGCATCCTGGTCAAAGCAACCTGCTTGATTGACACTATGTCCACAAGCATCCACTCCCTCCATCACTGACACTTAGTAGCAGCAGTGTATACAAGATGCTCTGCAGAAATTTATCAAAGATCCTGAGACAGGCACCTCCCAAACTCATGACTACTTCCATTCAGAAGCAGACATATGCGAACACCACCAACTTCAAATTTCCCTCCAAGCCACTCAACATCCTGACTTGGAAATATATGCCATTCCTCAGTGTCACTGGGTCAAAATCCTAAAATCCCCTCCCTAATAGCATTGTGAGTCAGCCTTCAGCACATTAACAGCGGCAATTCAAGAAGGCAGCTCACCACGACCTTCTCAAAAGGAACCAGGGATGGACAAAAAATGTTTTTGTCACCAATGATGACATCAATGCCCCACAAGTGAATAAAGAAAAACTAGCCTCAAATGTCACTAGCTAACCACTTCTGACATATGTTTCCAAGTATTTGATATTCCCTATTCACAGGTCCCTACCACTGTATTTGAACAGTTTGTCTGGAAGGACTGATAATAGCCATTCAATAATACTGGGACAGGTTGAACCTCAGTCTTTAAGGGTTGGCTGATGTTTCAGGATCTGCAGTCCTCAATTTGTGCTTCCCCTCTCATCTAGGGTGGGTCCTGCTTTTCAGGGCATCTCAGCAAGGTGACGCCATTGAAGCAGGTACAAAGGCAGATTGAATAGGGATTCCAGGTTGCTCTTTATATCCCCGTTTTGTGCCCTTCTGAAAGATTTTTTGGCATGTGTTCAATATTAGCATCAGGCAGTGGCACGATGATCCGATGTGTTGGCTATATTCCACATTTGGAGGTGACACAATATGGTTTTGAATCTTCAATTGTTAAGTGCTGTCCTTGTCAGTTATACCTCTGGCCTCCAACTGAGAAGGGTGCCATCAAATCTGCGAAACATTCCAAAAAAAAGTCCTCTAGAAATGTAAACAAAGGTTTCTGTTCTGAAACAATGTGGCTGTTAGTGCCTGACCAGGCAATTCCACATCGGTGTGGTTTTGATGAAAAGATGAATGCGTGGGTTCATGAATGCAGCTTGCAAAATTGCAGAGTCTGGCTAGATTTGAACTTGACTTCCACATTTCAAAGTTTTAGCCACATTAATGAAAAAATAGTCAACAATGGTCAACCTGGCAGCCATGGGTCACCTGACCATGTAACCTTATCCTAACCCAAACATTAAGAGGTAAAATTTGCTGATATCTTGTTTTCAAATAGTTAAAATGTGCGAACATGTAAGGAAATGGGGGAGAAAACAGACTAAATGTGCTCATAGCAAATAGTTCCAGTTGCAGATTTAACACCAGCATGTCTATCCTGTAACTCTAATTGAATATTTAGCACTAGCACAGCTGTTGTAAACTAATAGCTTTCTTTGTTTGTTGCACTTTGTCGGATTTGATTAACATGTCCTTATTCTATTTTTTTTCAGTTTAAGGCATTGCCTCCCATAAACTAACTAATCAGCAATCATCAGAATTGTTATTCCCAATAGGAACATCAAGAACAGAAGCAGGCCATTCACCCTCTCAATCCTGTTCTACTATTTCAATTAGATAATGCATGATCCATATGTTAGGTCTATATCTATACTTGCCTTCTTTAAGAAAAATCTTTCAACCTCATCATGAGAATTTTCAATCAAATCCTCCACAGCCATAACAATGTTTTTGGGTAAGATTTTTGCAGGTCTTACTACTCTTTGTATGAACAAGTACTTTCTGACGTCACCGGGGTGATCCATGCCTAATCATAAGATTATTTCCCAAATCTAGTCTCAAGAGTGTCTCTTTTCAGGGAATGCCAGTTCCAGTTGCCTTCCCTCATAGAGGGAGGATGAATTGGCAAGCAGCCACCCACTCATAAAATTCACCTCTTGCTGTCCCACAGGTTAGCATCAATTGCACATGTGGAAAGATTTTGTGCATAAGACAAAACAATGGCAACGCATAGTTATAAAGCACCATAAACATGCCAGAACATTGTAAGATTTAACCAGTGTGTTATCACTAAAAATGTTGACATTGAGCCACAGAAAGAGATATCAGACCAGCATACAATTCATCAAAGAGGTAGGATTCAACATATTTCTTTAAAAAGGAGGCAAAGAGGTAGAAAGTTTTAGGGATGCATTTCACAGAATAGGACTTAATAGTTGAATGTGCAGCTGCCAGAGAGGGGAGCCAAGATCATAACATGTACAAAATGCCAGATTGAAAAATCATAGTGATCTTAGAGTGTTATAAATCTAGGGAAGGATGCTATGAAAGGATTTGGAAACATGAAGAAAGATTTTAAAATGAAAATGCTGCAATCCAACAAACAATGGGTAATATTTTGCAGTACAAGTAATAATGGAAGGAATACACTTGATTGATTGATTGATTGGCACATTGTTACCGAATTATAGTGAAAAGCTTTGTTTACAAGTAGTACAGGCAGATCATAGTAAGCAAGGATGTGCAATTAGAGGTTGTGAAAAGTCTTAGAGGCATACAGGTTACGTTGCAAAGGACATATGGTAGGCGAGATCAATGTTCGCCAGATCAGCATTATTTGAGGCTAGAGAGTCCATTCAACAGTCTAATAATGGCTGGGAATAAGCTGTTCCTGAACCTGCTGGTGCGTGTGTTCAGGCTTCTGTATCATCTGCCTGACAGTAGAGGTTGTTGGAGACTATTACCAGGGTGCAGTGGGTCTTTGATGATGTTGGCAGCCTTTCCACTGCAGCGAGTTATGTAAATGGAGTCCATGGATGGAATGTTGGCTTGTGAGATGGTCTGGACTGTGCACGTCATGTTCTGTAGTTTCTTATGGTCCTCTGCAAAGGCTGTTATGCACCTGGGCAGTATGCTTTCAATTGTGCTTCTGTAAAAGTTGGTGAGTGTCTTTATGGACGTACTGAATTTTCTGAGCCACCCTGTGGAAGAAGTGTTGTTGTGTCTTCTTGATCATTGCATATATGTGGGAAGTCCAGGACAGGTTGTCAGTCATTGTCACTGTAAGGAACTTGAAGTTCTCCACTCTCTCAACCCCAGTTCTGTTGATGTAGATGGCCGTGGGTTCTCCTCCTTTCTTTCTGAAGTCAATGATCAGTTCTTTAGTTCTGCCAACATTGAGAGCGAGGTTGTTCTCACTGCAGCATAATCACCAAGTCTCTAAATCCCTTCAGTGTTTTGGACCCGTTCTCGTTAAATAACCAACCTATTGCATTGGTATTCAGAGATAATGGGGAACTGCAGATGCTGGAGAATCCAAGATAACAAAGTTTGAAGCTGGATGAACACAGCAGGCCAAGCAGCATCTCAGGAGCACAAAAGCTGACGTTTCAGGCCTAGACACTTCATCAGAGAGGAGGAAAGGGAGAGGGTTCTGAAATAAATAGGGAGAGAGGGGGAAGCGGACTGAAGATGGAGAGAAAAGAAGATAGGTGGAGAGGAGAGTATAGATGGGGAGGTAGGGAGGGGATAGGTCAGTCCGGGGAAGACGGACAGGTCTAGGAGGTGGGATGAGGTTAGTAGGTAGGAAATGGAGGTGCGACTTGGGGTGGGAGGAAGGGATGGGTAAGAGGAAGAACAGGCTAGGGAGGCGGGGATGAGCTGGGCTGGTTTTGGGATGCAGTGGGAGAAGTGGAGATTTTCAGGCTTGTGAAGTCCACATTGATAGCATTAGGCTGCAGGGTTCCCAAGCGGAATATGAGTTGCTGTTCCTGCAACCTTCGGGTGGCATCATTGTGGCACTACAGGAGGCCCATGATGGACATGTCGTCTAAGGAATGGGAGGGGGAATTAAAATGGTTCGTGACTGGGAGGTGCAGTTGGTTATTGCGAACCGAGTGGAGGTGTTCTGCAAAGCGGTCCCCAAGCCTCTGCTTGGCTTCCCCAGTGCAGAGGAAGCCACACAGGGTACAGTGGATACAGTATACCACATTGGTAGGTGCGCAGGTGAACATCTGCTTAATATGGAAAGTCATCTTGTGGCCTGGGATGGGGATGAGCAAGGAGGTGTGGGGGCAAGTGTAGCATTTCCTGCGGTTGCAGGGGAAGGTGTCGGGTGTGGTGGGGTTGGAGGGGAGTGTGGAGCAGACAATGGAGTCACGGAGAGAGCGGTCTCTCTGGATGGCAGACAAGGGTGGGGATGGAAAAATGTCTTGGGTGGTGGGATCAGATTGCAGATGGCAGAAGTGTTGGAGGATGATGCGTTGTATCCGGAGGTTGGTGGGGTGGTATGCAAGGATGAGGGGGATCCTCTTAGGGCGGTTGTTGCAGGGGCGGGGTGTGAGGGATGTGTTGCGGGAAATGTGGGAGACGCGGTCAGAGCATTCTCGACCGCTGTGGGGGGAAATTTGCGGTCCTTGAAAAACATGGACATCTGGGATGTGCAGGAGTGGAATGCCTCATCCTCGGACCAAATGCAGCGGAGGCAATGGAATTGGGAATAGGGGATGGAATTTTTCCTTTCACCTCAAAGCGCACCTCCATTTCCTACCTACTAACCTCATCCCACCTCCTTGAGCTGTCCATCCTCCCTGGACTGACCTATCCCCTCTCTACCTCCCCACCTATACTCTCCTCTCCACCTATCTTCTTTTCTCTCCATCTTCAGTCCGCCTCCCCCTCCATCCTATTTATTCCAGAACCCTCACCCCATCCCCCTCTCTGATGAAGGGTCTAGGCCCGAAACGTCAGCTTTTGTGCTCCTGAGATGCTGCTTGGCCTGCTGTGTTCATCCAGCTTCACACTTTGTTATCATTACATTGGTATTGCCAGCAAACTTGTAGATGGCATTCATTGGGCATTTGGCAATGCAGTCATGGGTGGACAAGGAGTACAGTGGGGGGCTGAGGATGCATTCCTGGGGGGGCTCCATTTATGAGTGTTATTGTGGAGGAGGTGCAGTTACCTATCCTCATTGATTGTGGGAGGTGCAGTTACCTATCCTCATTGATTGTGGTCTGTGGGGCAGAGAGCTAAGGATCTAGTTGCAGAGGGCCGAACCGAGACCAAAGTCACAGAGTTTTGAGATCGTTCTGGAGGGGATGCACTCATTGATATTGACATGAAAACCAGGCAGCAATTTCAAAGGATTGCCTCTGCAAAGGCAAAATCATAAAATCGTTCTTTTGAAAATTGTATGGTGCTTGTATCTTATTGAGAGGTTTGTTAATAAAACAAATAGAATCACATCATAGATAACAAAGTGTGGAGGTGGATGAACACAGCAGACCAAGCAGCATCTCAGGAGAAGTTTCGGGCCTAGACCCTTCATCAGAGAGGGGGATGGGGAGAGGGAACTGGAATAAATAGGGAGAGAGGGGGAGGCGGACCGAAGATGGAGAGAAAACAAGACAGGTAGAGAGGAGAGTATAGGTGGGGAGGTAGGGAGGGGATAGGTCAGTCCAGGGAAGATGGACAGGCCATGGAGGCAGGATGAGGTGGTAGGTAGGAAATGGAGGTGCGGCTTGAGGTGGGAGGAAGGGATGGGTAAGAGAAAGAACAGGTTCAGGAGGCGGGGACAAGCTGGGCTGGTTTTGTGATGCAGTGGGGGCAGGGGAAGAACTGAGCTGGCACATCATGTTAAGGTATTCACCTAATCTCCATACAGTAAACCTGAAGTTTTTTTAAAAGTTAGGCATTAGTGTAAGCGTCATTTTAATTGTCTGATTAGTTGTAATTGCCAAAATATTTCACTGGCCCTGAAGACTAATTTTAAAATATGCAGAGTTGCATTCCATCAGAATTTAATTACCATTGGAGGTTAAGAAAAATTAAGAGCATGTCTTAAAAAAACTTTTAATCTATTTTATCATTCTATCTCTCCCTATCCCATCTTTTACTTCTTCCTTTTATTTCAACTACTGTACCCAATTTGGCATTGAATTTAATGTTCTATCCAATTTTTCCTCAGATTTTATAGTGCTCATGGGAATTTGTCAAGCTGATTGATTTAAGGATATGTACACTGCTCCTTCAGTTCCAGGATCCCCTGCAGAGGGAGCTGCGTTTTGAACAATCGGCTAACAGCAATGTCCATGGTAAAAACACACAGAAACATTGAGCAAGTGCATGTTTAAATAACCCAACAGTGCACAAACAATGATAATGGGAACTGCAGATGCTGGAGAATCCAAGATAACAAAGTGTGGAGCTGGATGAACACAGCAGGCCAAGCAGCATCTCAGGAGCACAAAAGCTGACGTTTCGGGCCTCGACCCTTCATCAGAGAGGGGGATGGGGAGAGGGAACTGGAATAAATAGGGAAAGAGGGGGAGGCGGACCGAAGATGGAGAGTAAAGAAGATAGGTGGAGAGAGTATAGGTGGGGAGGTAGAGAGGGCATAGGTCAGTCCAGGGAAGACGGACAGGTCAATGAGGTGGGATGAGGTTAGTAGGTAGATGGGAGTGCTCCCACGATAAGACATTCCACTCCCGCACATCCCAGATGTCCAAGTTCTTTAAGGACCGCAACTTTCCCCCCACAGTGATCGAGAACGCCCTTGACCGCGTCTCCCGTATTTCCCGCAACACATCCCTCACACCCCGCCCCCGCCACAACCGCCCTAAGAGGATCCCCCTCGTTCTCACACACCACCCTACCAACCTCCGGATACAACGCATCATCCTCCGACACTTTCACCATTTACAATCCGACCCCACCACCCAAGACATTTTTCCACCCCCACCCCTGTCTGCTTTCCGGAGAGACCACTCTCTCCGTGGCTCCCTTGTTCGCTCCACACTGCCCTCCAACCCCACCACACCCAGCACCTTCCCCTGCAACCGCAGGAAATGCTACACTTGCCCCCACACCTCCTCCCTCACCCCTATCCCAGGCCCCAAGATGACATTCCACATTAAGCAGAGGTTCACCTGCACATCTGCCAATGTGGTATACTGCATCCTTTGTACCCGGTGCGGCTTCCTCTACATTGGGGAAACCAAGTGGAGGCTTGGAGACCGCTTTGCAGAACACCTCCGCTCAGTTCACAACAAACAACTGCACCTCCCAGTCGCAAACCATTTCCACTCCCCCTCCCATTCTCTAGATGACATGTCCATCATGGGCCTCCTGCACTGCCACAATGATGCCACCCGAAGGTTGCAGGAACAGCAACTCATATTCCGCCTGGGAACCCTGCAGCCTAATGGTATTAATGTGGACTTCACCAGTTTCAAAATCTCCCCTTCCCCTACTGCATCCCTAAACCAGCCCAGTTCGTCCCCTCCCCCCACTGCACCACACAACCAGCCCAGCTCTTCCCCCCCACCCACTGCATCCCAAAACCAGTCCAACCTGTCTCTGCCTCCCTAACCGGTTCTTCCTCTCACCCATCCCTTCCTCCCACCCCAAGCCGCACCCCCATCTACCTACTAACCTCATCCCACCTCCTTGACCTGTCCATCTTCCCTGGACTGACCTATCCCCTCCCTACCTCCCCACCTATACTCTCTCCACCTATCTTCTTTACTCTCCATCTTCGGTCCGCCTCCCCCTCTCTCCCTATTTATTCCAGTTCCCTCTCCCCATCCCCCTCTCTGATGAAGGGTCTAGGCCCGAAACGCCAGCTTTTGTGCTCCTGAGATGCTGCTTAGCCTGCTGTGTTCATCCAGTGCACAAACAATGAACTGCCTCCCCACCAAGTCAATGTAACACACATGCTCATGAATTTGCTATTTGGTCTTCCTCCATAAGCATATTTCTAATAGACCACAATGCTCTGCCATTTATTCTGCATAGTTCTAAAAATGGGAAAGTAAATGAAATGTACGGTAGTAATTCTGTTGCCCATTAACTAAGCAACGTCAGGACAGACTATGCTTGCCACCAGTTTAACTATCTGCTTTAGTGGGTGGGCAGCCATTTTATCTGTCATGGAGGTTTATTCAAAGATATCATGGCTTCCTCCAGTGCCATTTGCTAAAAACTTATCCTTGGTCTACCAATGATGATTAATAAAGCACATTGCACACCCTTCCTTGTTCTATTTGACTTTGACTTTATTAAATTCACCATCCAGTGCTCATTTTCCACCCAGAGAAGATAATAATTAGTAATTCTGTACAGATCTTGGCTTTATCTGTCATTAATAGCCTGTTAGTAATGATCAATAATGTTTGGCGAAGTGTTAATGCTAAACATATAAATAGTCAATCTGCATCATCAATGGTGGAAGAGATTGCATGGCAACAAGCCCAAGTGAGAAATAGTTCTGCATTCAGAATCATGCTAAATCATGCTCTGGAAATAATCAGAAAATATGTTTAATAAAGAGTAAAGTTTACAAATAGCTTAGTGCCAAGCAGCTTCTTTTGATCTGGGCCCAGGATACAACATCCAAAAAGAGCCATTATGATGGTAACATGCTTAATTTTTTTTTGCTTGTTAGTTCATATCAGACTTCAGCCTGCCACTGCTCTGCATCTTCCCTCCAGCACTACAGCATAGTTCATTTTCATTCCATCATTAAGGTCATTCCTATCCCATCCGCTGTTGAGATGCATATTACTAACACTGCAGATGCACACGTAGGTGAGCTGGTTTACAATTCGTGGAAAATTTGATCACAACCTCTTTATTTAATTGAGAATTTCATTGGACTGTTAACGATGCAAAAGACGACCCAGGAAACATTTCCCAGTATGGTATGTTGCTGAAGCATCATTCGATTCGAAGATCCTGGTATTAATGTTGAATGTTTTGGCCTCTGCTAATCATATTTGCCTAGCCTTGCATGTGTCAGCAGATGCAAAATTCATTCCCGATCAATCAAGCAGGTTGCAGGTTTTGCAAAGGACTTGCTAAATATGCAGGCAGGCACACAAACAGTAAACAAGGAGAGTAAATGGAACAAGTGCATTACAAAGATACCATATGTTTACATCAGATTATTAATGATATTTCATGAGAAGAGTAAATGAAGTTCATTATATTTGATTCATAGCATCAATAAAGTGATCCTCCAAAATGTCACTCATTGTCAGTGAGCAAGTAAACACTATTACCATTTCAAAAATGAGACAATTTTAAATAGATCCAGAGAGCAAAACATTGTTGGTGCTGGAATCTGGTATAAAAACAGAACATTCTGGGAAAACCCAACAGATCTGGCAACATTTGTAAAGAAAACGACAGTTTCAGGGTGACCTTCAGAACCGAAATTAGTTAGTAATGTAATATATTTTGACCAGGTGAAATGGGGAAGGGTAGAATAAAACAAGAAAGACTGGTGATAAGGTGAACAGCAGGACATATTAAATAACTGTCCTGGAACACACTGTTGGGATAAATCTTCCACTTTCTCCTCATCTATCAGTTGTCTTGAAAAAACAATGTGTTTTAGGAGAAATGTTTTAAATCCTTTGCGTGTTATTATTTTTATTAGTGAACATGAGGTAGATGTTTGGGTAAATTTAAATCAGAACACCTCTGAGGAAAGGTTCTGAGGAAGGGTCACTAAATCTGAAACATTAATTCTGATTTTTTTCTTCACAGATGCTGCCAGACCTGCTGAGCTTTTCAGCGACTTTTTTTTTGTTCCTGGGTTCTCTTTCATGTTTCTCTTCGGAATGGAACTTGAAAGGATCTAGGTTTTAAGACTAAGTCAAGGCCAAGTTCCTGCAGAGAGAAATCATCACAACTAAAGTCAAATTAGCCCCTCTCCCCTTACTGCCTGTGGTCACTGGTTTTTCTGCACTACTCTGTTCTTCTGTTCTGAAGAATTAGACTCAAAGCAATAACTTGTTTCTCTCTCAACAGATGCTGCCAACCCTACTGACTTTCTGCAGAATTTTCTGTATTTGCTTCTATTCTTCTTGTTGGTGGATGGTTCTTTTTGCATCCCTGTGGTTTCCAGACTGACCTGTCTCTATGTGAATCTTGGAGTTAAACAATGTATTATCTGCAGTGAGATTTGTTCATACGGTCTCATGATCAATACCTTTACTGATCACATTAGTGTTTAAGTTAGAAGTCTGCTACAAATTGAAGACAAGTGGTGGCACACCTACTGTTGAGGAACTAGCTTCTCTGCAGCTTTGGGGTATTAAGCTCAGACACATTAGATTTGGGGGAGTGGATGGCAACAATTGCTTTTGTGTTCATGTTCACACCCAGACAATGGGGCTGTGTATTCCACAACTGGTTTCACATTTTGAATGATTTTTCAAGAGATAGTAATTTGCCTGTGAACATTTATATTTTAATGACTTACCAGAAGAACATTTAAATATGTGTTAATCTTTTGTCTGTTCTAAAATCACAGTAGGTGATATTTGCGGTGCAGCATTCACTTATAAAGTCAATTTTAAAATTTTTCATTCCATAAGGGTTACATGTTGAAAGTTAAGAACAAGTTAGTTTTACATGCCATGAAATAACAGATTAAATGTTCTGTTCACCAACCTATCAAGACCTGCTTCTCTTTTCACATTATTTACGTAATAAAATTATTAATTAAAATAATCACATGACAGGGTCGGTAAATGAATTGCTGAATTCTGAGGAAGGGTAACTGGAACTGAAAAATTAACTTCACAGATGCTGCCAGACCTGCTGACCTTTTCCAGTAATTTTGTTTTTGTTGCTGAATGAAATCTGTTGAATAAAGGAAATGCTTCAATTACTTCATGGAAACATTTTTGAGTTCTGATTTACATCTTTAATACATATTTCCTTTTGCCCATATGCCCATAGGATGAATATCTCAGCTTATTACTTTACAAAAATGTCTTTTTCTTGTTTTTAATTTTATTTTCTGTTAATCTTGCTATATTCTGGTCACAGGATAGACAGTCCAGCCCTATATAAAACAAGGCTGTAAAACTACAGGACCATAAAACATTTTCCAAATTTAATATTTTTGGGATTTAAATTCATTAAGCATTCTGTGAAGAATGTTATTATTGTCATTAATATAGTTGTTGTGGTTTTGTTTAAATTAAATAATTGTGGTTTCAGCTGAGAGCAATTTGACTGAATGCAAATGATATTTCAAAACACGAAAAATCCATCACAATTGCAAGTGATCAGAATTCTAAATTGACCTATTCACTTTACATGACATAGCTACGACCACAAGGTGAAAGAAAACTTCCTCTTATGTACTGCTGTATGTGTACAACAGATCTTGCAAAGCATTTAATAACCAATGAAGTGTTTTGAAATGTGGCCATTGCTTTGATTTGGGAACTCAGCACCCAATTTGTACCCACAAACATCAAATCAATGATAGTCAGATCGATTACTTGTTGTTTGATGTTGCTTGAGGGATATCTATATATAGGCCAAAGTACCAGGGATAACTCCTTCATCAAAATGATGCCTGAAGCATCAATGAAGCATTCAAAGCAGGCAGACCAAGCTTCAGTTTACCAACCCATCTGAAAGACTTTATGTTCGACAGTGTGAGTCCCTCCGTTCAATTAGGAGACACAGTTTTAGCCCCTTTCTCAGCCTTTTAGTAGAAAGTTTTTAATTCATTGATACTTTTTATTCAACAGAACTTTAATAATGAAGAAAATTAAGGGAGATTTTAAGCCACATCAAAAGCAGATATATTTGTATGGGCAAAGATTACAGAACTGCCATGTCTACCATGAAACACATATCAGGTATCCACATCTCAGGTCCTGCCAGCAGGGTGTTTGTCATCTTAAGACAAGCTGGGAGTCAATCAATACAATTTTCAGTGCTTTTGGAGTTGCTTTAAATGAGTTCACGTTTAATTGTAGTTATCTAAACTTTACAAATGCAGTCTATTATTTTCCTACCTAAAAACATAGCCAGAGACAAAAGTAATCGATTGTAAAGTGAATGGAGAGAACTGGAGATTTAGTCAACACAACTTTCAGCCTTTTGTGTTGCTTATCTTTTAACATAGCTCCAAAAAGACACAAGTAGATAATCTTTTTGAGTCAATGCACATTACCCTTGGGTCACCATTCCATTAATGCTTAAACTTTTGATCTCCCCTGGTGTTGCTCAGTGTCATAGCTTGAATCAGCTGTTAGTGTTTTCGTCTGAGCTAAAAATTCCATGTTCAAGCCCCATTTCAGAGTTAGTGCGTAAGCCAAGGTGGCATTCCAGTGAGGTACAAAGGGAAAACTACATTATCAAAGATTTCATATTTACACATAGGAAGTTAAGATCCCATATATACCTTCACTTCACAGCAATTTGAGCCTGCAGACTGTGACTTAGCTTAACTTAGCTTCATCTAAAAGATAAATTAATATCTCATCTCATGATTTCCTTGAGATGTATGTGATTTAAATAATTAACAGCCATTCTACCTGCATAAATTTCTCACAAAACTGAGTTGGTAAATCTTTAGTGTGGTGATGAGGTTTTGTTTTCGTTTTTTTTGGATACACAGAGAAGCAGAGACAAAGAGGATTTAGTTCAACCAACATGTAACTCGTTAGTGTAGTGAAGTGTAAGATTATTTCTAAATTCTCTTGTGTGCAAGAATGAAAATTTCCTCGCATGTTTTCCTCTGTGACTATACACAATTTTACTCTGGTCCCGCTTGGGCAGTCTGGGACACAACTGAAAATGAAAGGTCGGACCTTGCGGCTAGCAATTCTGTAAAAAACACGACGTCTTCCTTCTGCCAGTTCATCTTTCATGTGCATTTGTAAGGCATGTCATTGAAACATTGTTGCCACCAGGGTTTTGTAAACTGCAGAAAATCAGGAACATACTATAATTCATTGTTGAGCAAGGCTGCTCAATTGCATTTTGTAATTGGGCGTACATTAGAAGTCTAAAAATTTATGTAAACCTCAAGTAGCATGTTATCAATTGTAAACTTTCGCCAAACTCTTTTCTTTAGCATTTATTTTCTTTGCCTCTTCTCCTTGAGAGGCTATGTGTGACATGTTATCCCATGTAGAAAGCAGAGAAAGCATTTGTCTCTCAAACAATTGTCAATGACGTTTTTATGTCTCTGGCCTTGTCCTTGGAATTTCACATGCTACCCTGACCTACAGCGAATTACCTGACATTCCCAAGCCACCTCTTCATTCAGTGTCCCCTGTGTGGGAACATTGGGAAATATAACAGCCTAAGGTTGCTGCATAATTCATTGTGATAGGAATTCAGGACAATCCCCAAAGATGGATCCTGATTTATGACACATATCTGTCCTCCAACTGGGGAGTATGGACAGGGGTGGTATAATGGTGGGAATGGAATAACTTTTCAGATCTTACTCGTTATGCCACAACACCTCTTTCACCACCTTGGGGGTGGTGGGAATGTGGAACACATACCATAGCAAGGGAATAGTTTCAATGCATTTAAGGGGAAATTAAACAAGCTTCTCTGGAAAAGGGGGGAAGAAACCGTTAGGATGGTAGTTTTAGTTGAGGAATAATGGAAGGACTTGACCATGAACTTTGGCATGGATTGACTGAGCTCAATAACATCTTCCTGTCCCTTTTAATATATGTAATTACTTCTAAACTGCAGAAAGGAACATGGATTGGTACCAACTTCAAATAAAAGTATAGTAAAAGAGGATAGATTATTTTATCTATTATATAAACAGAGACATCTATTACCATGATGAATGTGCCATCCACAGCACTGCAGCATTGGATACATTGAAGAAACCATGTCAATGAGTTATATTTTGACATATCACTATTAACCTCAAACATACTAATTCCGTAATCACTCTGTTGAAACTGTATACATATCAAAAGAATAATTTATTTAGATATATACAAAGAAAATCCCATTCTGAATTGCATTTATTAGGTACTACAATAGCAGCTTTAATAACGTAACTAAGGTCTACTTTTTTCAGATAATTGTTCAAAACCATGATAACGCTGGGCACAGTAGAAGGGAGAAATCTGTTTTGTTTGAAAGAAGAACTGAGAACAGCAAGGCACTGTTTTAACGTGGTTGGTAAAACAAAAACCAAAAGTACATACAAAAGCAAGTTTTTTTTTAATGCAGTGTGTGGTTAGGATCCGGAATGCACTGCTTTACAGTGTATTAAAGACCCCAGGATCAATTATGACTTTCCAAAGAGTGTTGGATGATTATCTGAAGAGGGGTTCTGAGAAAAGGGTGAGTGAGTGTGACAAGGTGTTGTTTTTACGGAGAGCCAACACATGTATGACAAACCAAATGGCTCCCTTCCATATTGTAAACATTTTATAATTCTACAAAATCCTTTGCCCAGATGAATCTCAAAACTGGAAAGAACATCTGAGCTTCATGAGCTTCGCATCTATTTGCCCTACAATTTGGAATTTGTAATACAACATGAGGTTATAGCACATGGATGGCCCAAATATTATGAAGTAGAGATTCTTTATTCCACTGGCACTGGTGCATTGCAAACAGGAATAGAATTAAGAATTAATGAAGAACTATAATCATTAGTATATGGAATAACCATATGAGCTACGTTGGACTCTATGTTGCTTTCTCCACTATTTGTGGTGAACCTGGTGCTAAATCATTTCTTGGTGACTTGGTTCTGGCTCATGGTTTCATACTGACAGAGCAGCTATCTCACTGCTGCCTATTGAAAGTCACTCCCTGAACCAACCTTCCTCAAGAGGTGGATAATAACATTTCTGAACAGGTTGATTGGAAAAATAGGTTAATTAGAAAAAGGAAAACTGGAGGTCCTTTTGCAGTGCAGTGTTAGTGTCACTATGGATCACTCCTGGTTAGTGTCACTCCTGGATCAGGAGGCCTCGGTTCAAGTCCTACCTGCGCCATAGCTGCGTAATTACATTTCTGAACCGGTTGATTCAGAAAATTTTTTTTTAAGAAAGGGAGAAAAACTTCCTTCCAACAATAATCCAGTTGTGTTCCCTCACTGATGCCACCAGATGGTGGAGGTCCCAGAGAGTTGTTCAGTTCCCTAGTTTAGTGCCCTCCATCACTGCCACCATCTGCTGCTTGAGGTCCTGTTCCAGAAATATACTTTTCTTCTACATACATGCCCAAAAGTTGATGTACTTGAACAACCTACAGTAAATATAAATGTCTTAGATTGAGTTTGTTGAGGATATGTCCCTCCATGGTTTCCCCTATTGTGTGAAACTACCTTGCTGTTGAAATTTTGTGCACTCAGCAGTTATTTCCTCAAGATTTCACAAATTGCAATTTGGGAATTGTACACCAAATGTGCTAGTATTGCCACAGTTGTTAAATGAAATACCAATAATCAATCTCAGAGATTTCATTTCCATTTATCATCTGAAATAACTCCACTGAAGCTGGTATCACCAAGTCACCCTTTATTTACCCATGGAGTGTCATTGGCGCTGATCCATCTCCCTCAGAACAAGCTCTCAGAGTGAACAGAACCTCTGATATCCTGTTCATATGTATCAGCCAGGGCTCCCTAACTTGACCTGATTAATGGCCCCAATCAGGGACCTCTTAATTTATGAAGTCCACCTGGCTGACCTTAGTACAGTCAATATATTATCAATACAGATAATTGCGCAGGCACTCCAATGATGTTGCAGCTGACACTGTGAATGCAATTTTGGTGTTTACAACAACTCTTTGCTAAAACGGTAAACATAATATGATGGACTGATGATTAGTTCAGCAGCCACAATCAAAAATAGCAAATTTAATTGTTTGAAATAGAACAATTGCACATCACTGAGGGCACTTGAAACCGCAGGCATGTGACATGTCAACACTGGTATCCATTCAACAGAAAGCTACTTCCACGTTGATGTTGCAGTTCATAAATTTTCTGCTTATTGCTCAAACCTACTTGCTTTAGAAAGGAAAAATTATACTCCTGCTCTTAATTCTTCAAAAAATGGTGGCAAGTACACAAATGAAGTGTGCTGTTCCATTTTAGGTTGGGCTTATCTGTAAGTATTTGAGATTCACGTGGAAACGATTAAAATTCTACTTAACTGGTTACTCCAGACTTGTTGATGCACCTTTCTCTTACTGCACTGTTCCAGCATCTGTTGGCAAATTAGAATACATCAGCATCGCTGCTCTTTCCATTCATGCATAGGATGTGCATGGCATTGGCTGTGCCAGCATTTACTCCCCATCCTAATTGCACCAGATAAGGTGATGCTGAGCTGCCTTTTTGAACCACTGAAGTCCTTTGGATATAAGGACACCCCGATGCTGTGACGAAGGGATTCCAGAATTTCGACCTGTAAAGCAGCAGTGAAGGTACAGTGATATATTTCAAAGATATGCTTGCAAGTAGCTCAAAGTGAAACTTTCAAGTATTTGCTGCTCTTTTCATCCTACCTGGTACAGGCCACGAGTTTGGAAGGTGCTGTTGATGGAATGTTAGCAGCGCATCCTTTCATTCCAGGCACTGCTGCAACAATGCATCAGTGGTGAAGGGAGTGAATGTTGAAGCTGGTGGATGTGTTGCCAGTCAAGGCTACTTTCTCCAGGATGGTATCAACCTTGTTGGACTTAGAATGGCGCTTAACCCATGAAAGTGTACAATTGTCATCGTGTACCCGAGCTGTGCCTTGTAAATGTTGGACTAGCTTTAACGAGACAGGAGGTGAGTTACTCACTGCATAATTCCTTGCCTCTTACCTGGGCACATGACCACTATCAGAGGATGAAATAATGTAATTGTGATGCTACTGAACTAGTAATACAATACCCCTGGTGAATATTCTGAGGACATGTGAATCCTACTAAGACAGATGGTGAAATTTGAATTCAATGGAATTCTGAAAAGAAAATCTTGGCTAATGATGTCTCTGTAATAATTGTCAATAAAAACTCATTTAGTTTTCCACTGGGAAAGAAATCTGCTTTCCTTACCTGGTCTGGCCTGCATGTAATGCCAGGCCCATAGCGATGTGGTTTTCCCTTGGTTGCCCTCTGCACGTTAAGTGCTGGCTTAGTTGGTGAAGACCAAATCAGAAAACATTATTGTAATATTTAAATGTTTTATGCACTGAGTACATTTAGTTGTTATTTATTTTTCCCATCAGGCTGTGTTTTTACATAACCTTACTCTGTTTTGACTCTCTATCTTCATTATGATATTTAAGTAGCAGATCTTGCTATCGGTGCATTGCTCTTGGCTTTTTTTTATTTTGTCCACGGAATGTGGGCTTTGGTCTTCAGAACAGCATTTCTTACCCATCCCTAATTGTATGAAAGGCAATTAAGAATCAACTGCAAGGCTGTGGGCCTGAAGTCACATGTAGGCCAGAGCAGTTAAGGCTGGCACAATTCCTCCCCAAAAAGATTAGTCTAGCAAATAATTTCACTGCATACAGAGTGGGTCTACTGGGAGCTGTCTGTGGGGCTGGAGGGTAAGGAGCAACAGCCAAGCAGAAAGGAAGAGGCTAGATGAAGAGAAATGTGGAAGTGACTGCAGAAGAGATAATTTCCAAAGGAGATCTTTGGGGTAAACTTCTTTTACCTCAAGTCCACTGCAGAATATGAAGTGCCTTTGCCACAAAAGTGAGAGCACCATTTAGATTCCTCACATGTTGAACCTCAAGTTGAGCTTTGAACGATACCATGGACAGCATTGCCTGTGGCTGTGAAAATCTCATGCCCCACAAATTTGAAGCAGCAGTCTCCTTCCAAGCTGCAATTGTCACTGACAACTCTGTGTTTGCTGTACACCAAGGTTCCTTACACCAAGAGGAACGCTTACATCTCTGTCCTCATAAATAGAGTGAAGCAGATTGAGAGGGCATTAAACTTCAGTCACTGTGTCAGCTTTTGCATGGTGCAAGGTGTCGCAGACTGCACCCAGACACTCTTTCATGCTGCCCATTGCCAACCTGACAGAAAGATTCCATTCCCTTGACATCCAGTTACAAAAAAGTATTCAAGTAAGTCAGTGTCCTGTTTTTGTAGATGAGATTCCCTACAGTGTTGGAACAGGCCCTTCGGCCCAACAAGTCCACACTGCCCATTGGAGCATCCCACCCAAACCCATCCCCCTATAACCCACACACCCCTGAACACTATGGGCAATTTAGCATGGCCAATCCAACTAGCCTGCACATCTTTGGACTGTAGGAGGAAACCGGAGCACCCGGAGAAAACCCATGCAGACACGGAGAGATTGTGCAAACTCCACACAAACAGTTACCTGAGGCTGGAATCAAACCCAGGTCCCTGGCGCTGTGAGGCTGCAGTGCTAACCACTGAGCCACTGTGCCATTTTCTGGCATTAATGCCAAAAATTTGCAAATACAGGCTCACACCATTGTGTTATCTTCAAGAATTCATTCCAAGTACAAAGTCTGTAGGACAATGTGGCTTTTGGACCAGTGAACACTGCTGGAAGTCAATTTGGCTCATTAAGGGCTTTGTTAATGATTAAACTAAGAAAGTTGACAGAGATTTTCCAGTCACCCTCAGAATCACAATACAGCTGGGGGCTGATCAACCTCTAGAGCTGCACCCTAGTGGCAGGTCAGGGTGTCAGTGCTCAGACCAAGTCTATAGGCCCCCGACCTACTTTGGTCGATGTGGAGCCAAAGGCCAACATATAGAGGGGTTGCCCCTTCTCCTGATCTCCTCCAAATTCTGGCCTGACTGACATAAAATATTTTCAGTTCAAAACAAATGTCAAGCAGGGCAACTTCTTTTCAGGTACACTCTTGGTTACTTACATTTCACTGAGGTTGGTGCACCTGTGACTGGCCCATGAGTTTTGAGAGCTGACCAATTGATACTTGGAACTGGTCAATGATGGAGACAGGAATGTAGACATCATAAATTAAATCAGGACTCCCCCGACCCATGACCCAGCTTTCTGACTTAAAGTCAAAACATGAATCCTGTTTCCCAGCTCTGTGTAGCCAGAAAAAAAAGGCATGTTATCACCCAGAAGGAGGAGATAACCCTCCCAGGATCCCAAAATCACTATTCTCAGGAGGCTGTACACAATTTTCTGCTGTAACATCAAATGGAATTGTATTAATTTGGCAGAAGGGGGAGGTAGAGAATTGATTTCTGAACAAAATGACACTGTAAATTAGGATGGGCTAAAGTTGTGTGAAGCTACTATAAAAAAGACATTGTCATTTTTTTAATGTTCTAATAAGTAGTAAGTCTTTGTAACAACAAGTCAGTTTGCTTTTGACCTTCTACCGTTTTAGCCCTTCAATCTACACTGCCTATGATACTGAGGAACCCTTCCAATATAATCATCAATTTGGAACTTTTTTATTTATTCATAGGATGTTGGCATCATTGGTAGACTAGTGTTTATTGTCCATTTTTAATTGCCCCAGAGCACAGTTAAGAGCCAACCACATTGCTGTAGTTTTGGAGTCACATGTAGTTCAGATGTGATAGGACAGCTGTTACCTTCGCTAAGGAACATTAGTGAAACAGATGAGTTTTTCTAACAATTTCTAATAGTTTCATGGTCCTTGTTAGATTTCAGTTACAGATTTTTTTTTAGTTGAATACAAATTCTATCATCTGCCTTTGTGGGTTTTGAACCTGGATCCCAGAACAATTATGTTGGTCTCTGAATTAATAGTCCAGATATTCACTCCATCTAAGCATTTTATACTCCTCAATCAAACCTCCCATCAGCCTCGCCTATTCCAAAAATAACAGTGTCAGGTTAGGCAACCTTCCAGTCAGTGAGAAAATTCAAGCAGGTGAAAGAAAGAATGGAGATAAAGCAAAAAGAATGATTCAATGTGGAAGGAGAACCAAGCTGGGATCTTCCTGAGCTGCATCAGCTTATGTTATCAATCCTCAATGACCGCAGTTAAAAAAATGAAGCCAGTCATTTTCTTGTATGTGAAGATGTTGATATGAAAAAAAAACAGAATAAATTCTTATTTGGAATGTATCCATTGAGAAATGCAAGCTTTACAACTCAGCAGGGTATCAATGTTCAAATGTGATAAGCCGACAAATGCAAAATACACAATCAAAATCGAGCCAGGTGTGTAGGCCTTTAGAAGTGGATGCTGTAGGGAGGAATTGTTGTAAGGCAAATACACATTATCTTTGGGATGCTTTATGAATTGAACATAAATTGATGGGACAAAGTGTTTTCTCTCTGTCAGCTGTGTGACTCCAACAGGAAGCAAGCTAAGGCAATCTCTACCATGTTCTCCTTGGACACGAGCCACAAGACAAAAGCTCATAAAACACAATAAAATAGACACTGGACTATAAAGACCATATTTCACTTCTGGAGTACGTGGTTTCTTCCAAAATATCTTCCTTTCTAATGGAGAAGCACATAACAAAAAGCCTGAATATCGTCATAATGTTTAAATCTGTGCATCCATGCATTTGCAGAGGCCTCAGATAATACTGCTGGAAACTGAAAAGGCAAGACTTGGGTCAATACTGCCTGAGACAACAATTAGAGTCCCAGACTCTGAATCTTTTGCTTCTAGATTTATTAGAAGAGATGGCACAGTAGTTGTCCTGCAGGTGTACAAAACTCTGGTGCGGCCGCACTTGGAGTATTGAGTACAGTTCTGGTCACCACATTATAAGAAGGATGTGGAAGCTTTGGAAAGGGTGCAGAGGAGCTTTACTACGATGTTGCCTGGTCTGGAGAGAAGATCTTACGAGGAAAGACTGAGGGACTTGAGGCTGTTTTCATTAGAGAGAAGAAGGTCGAGAAGTGACTTAATTGAAACATATAAAATAGTCAGAGGGTTAGATAGGGTAGATAGGGAGAGCGGTTTTCCTAGGATGGTGATGGCGAGCATGAGGGGGCATAGCTTTAAATTGAGGGGTGAAAGATATAGGACAGATGTCAGAGGTAGTTCCTTTACTCAGAGAGTAGTAAGGGAATGGAACGCATTGCCTACAACGGTAGTAGATTCGCCAACTTTAGGTACATTTAAGTCGTCATTGGATAAGCATATGGACGTACATGGAATAGTGTAGGTTAGATGGGCTTCAGATCGGTATGACAGGTCGGTACAACATCGAGGGCTGAAGGGCCTGTACTGTGCTGTAATGCTCTATGTTCTATGTTATGTAGCAGTGTGGAGGCTGCGGGCCAGGCCCTGAACAAAGCACCAGATGGATCAGCCCCAGGTCTTCTCAATTTTCACGTATTGAGGCATTGCTTTATATCTCAACTATACATTGTGTCCTGCATTCTATATAGCTATACTCTCAGTTTACATAATCTCAACAGTCCAATTGGTTGATTTCTTTTTAATGTGGTATCTGTAGTGAAAGTGTCATGCTGTTACTCATATACACTTCCATTAGCATTAACATGATAACACAAATAAACTTAACTTATAAGAATCTCAAACTGTATGCAATTATATTTAATGTTTCCAGCCTAATCAGTCATGGAATGTCCAGGCTGTTTAGTTTGTACAATTTCCATAAGCCAGCTTCCTGAAGATTCTGAAAAAGCTATAGCTGGTAATCTGTAACATGAAATGGATTATTTGAAACTACCTTTCCCACTGGTGTTCCTAAGATAGAATCAAATGCTGATGTTCTTAATACGGATTTATCTAGCAATGGATGACAGTGTTAAAAAACAGCACTTTCCCAGCAATTGTGCTCAAAAGATTGAAACAGGATATGCCAGCCAATAAGAAATATGAGCACAATTATAACTGATCTTCCCAGGAATAATGAATCAGATTGTCTGCTTTGGCTGCACTTGGTTAAGTATGGCTCTTAACTCAGGTTGAAGAATATATACTGAGGTTTTTTTGTGGCATAGTGGCAGTGTTCCTATTACTGTGCCAAGAGGCCTGGGGGTTCAAGTCACAACCCTCTCCAGAGATATGTAATAATATCCCTGAACTGGTTGATTAAAATTACCTACTTGCATGTTGAGTCAACCGCCATTGGTGGATCCCTGTAGAATCTTGCTCAATTAATTTACCCCAGTTCCCTAATCACTCCTATTCATTCCAATTTTTCATCTCTCTCAATTCAAAACAGCCGAATTCGAGAGATGAGTTGCGAGCTACAGTCCTGGATATCAAGGGCGCATTTAATAGGACATGGCATCTAGGAGCACTGGCAATTCTGGAACTAATGGAAGTCAGGAGAAATCCTTCCACTGCTTACAATCATACCTGGCACAAAGGAAGAAGGTTGTAGTTGTTCAAGGTCAGTCATTTCAGCTCCAAGACATCAGTCCTCAAGTTAGTGATCTAGGCTCAGCCATCTTCAGCTGCTTCACTAATGGCCTTCCCTCCATCGTAAGGTCAGAAGTGGGAACATTTGCCAATATTTGCACGGTGTTCAGCACTATTCGCAACTCCTCAGATACTGAAGCAGTCCAGTTTATATTCAAATGTAATAAGATCTAGATAATATCTAGGCTTGGCCTGAAAAATGACAAAGTGGTATTCTCACCACACAAAGTCTAGGGAATAAATACATCCAGTAAGAACCAATCTAACCACCTCCACTATCAACATCCTGAGGATTACCTTTGACCAGACACTCAACTGGACTTACCATATAAATACAGTGATTACAAAAGCAATATTTCAGTGAGTTACTCAACTCTTGACTCCCCAGAGTCAGTCTACCATCTCCAAGGCACAAGTTAGAAGTGTGATGGAATACTCCCCACTTCCCTGATTGAGTGCAGCTCCAACAACGCACAAGAAGCCTGACATCATCCAGGAAAAAGCAGCCCGCTTAATTGGCACTACATCCACAAGCATGCACTCCCTCCAACCCAACACTCAGTAGTAGCAGTGTGTATTATCTATCTACAAGATGCACTGCAGAAACTCACCAAAGATCCTTAGATAGCACCTTCCAAATCCAAAACCAGTTCCATCTAGAAAGGCAAGGGTAACAGATACATGGGAGCACCACAACTTGCTAATTCCCCTCTAGCGCGTTCACCTTCCTGCCTTGGAAGTATATTGTTCCTTCATTGTTGCTGGGTCAAAATCCTATAATTCCCTCTCTGAGGGCATTGTGAATCAACCTACAGCACGTGGACTGCAGAGGTTCAAAAAGGCAGCTCTTCACAACCAGTTCAAGGGCAACTAGGGATGGGCAAAAAATACTGGCCAGCCAGTAATGCCCACATCCCACAAATTAGTGAAAAATATACAAAAATTAGCCCCTATCACTTCACAACTATGTAGTCAACACCATCCTTCATGTTCTCTTCCTCCTTGACTGATGGCTTCCCCTGATCTGTTTCACCTTATTGATGATTTCTGCCCACTTCTTATCACTAAACTCCCTTCCAGTCACTTACCTCTCTCTCTGGATTGAGCTACTCTTCCTCCTGATCACCTTCCTTACCACACTTTCTCAGTGGTGAGCTTTGAAATGATTCACTATCTTGCCAGTAGCAGCCAGAACATCCCATATCTCTGTTCATCACCCTTCTGACTGACTATTTAAAAAGATTTTCCAGCAATTTCTGTTTATGTTTCAGGTATTCAGCATCTGCAATTCTTTTGCTTTTTTTAATTCAAAAAGGTTGCTGCACAATGCGTGATGCAACAGTTTTCATGAGAGAAGCAAGTTCACTGTTACAGAAAGTCATGGCTAAGTCCCGAGCTATAAAATGCTGACGCCAATAATCCATTTAATGTTTTGGCTTGTCAGGTATTATGAACAAATCTCCACTAGTATTATTAATCTCTCTCAATTCAAAACAGCTAAATTCCAGAGATGAGTTGCGAGCTACAGTCCTGGATATCAAGGGCGCATTTAATAGGGCAAGGCATCAAGGAGCACTGGCAATACTGGAACTGATAGAAGTCAGAAGAAATCCCTCCACTGGCTAGAGTCACACCTGGCACAAAGGAAGAAGGTTGTAGTTGTTCGAAATCAGTCATCTCAGCTCCAGGTCATTGCCATAGGAGTTGCTTGGAATAGTGACCTAGGCTCAGCCATCTTCAGCTGCTTCACCAGTGACCAATGTTAGTAGTTTTCACCTGGGCAGATAATCAAAAATACAACAGTTTTCTGTCAGCTCAGATAAATCAGTATATTCAACAAAAAGCACTATTTGGGCACCATAAGCATAATCAGTGCTTTCATTAACACGGACAATTTGAATTTCTATAGCACCTTTAGTATACTAAAACATCAGAAGGCATTTTACAGAAAAGCTACGATGCAAAATTTGACACCAAACCACACAAAGTGATATTATTGCAGGTAAACAAAGGCTTCATCAAAGACAGAGGGCAGAATCTTATACAGATATGAATGACATGCTCTATGGTGAAATCTGTGACAGAATAAACTAACAATTCTGATGAGGCCTATCACAGCATCAAGAACAATGCATTACATCTTGTATGCATCTGCTGGCTGGTGAAGCAAGTTCCTCACCAGGCAGAGGCAAGTTGCCAATTAAGGGGTCATTAGAGCTTGCTAAATGTCTTATTATGGTACAACTCACTTCATTCAGCATTCAGTGGTTCCAAGTGTGCCAAACATTGGCAACTTCAGCTTGCCACAGTGGTTGCGAGAAGCCTCCATGTCACTGAGCACCAAAAAGCATTAAAGGGTATGATCTATGGGCACCTGTCCCTCTCACCCCTGGTCCACACATATTGTTGTCCAACGTTTGTCAGTCACTTAAATTCATCTTGGTGCTTCTCCAATCCACGTACAAGAAACTTAGGAAACATACCTGTAGTGATTGTAGCCAGGTCAGTCAGACTGACCTCATAGAATATGAGTTCCCTGATTTGGAGCTGTTAATCTGTTCCAATCAGGGAGGCCTGGTTGACAGTTAAGAATGGAGTGTCAGAGGGTCTGTCCATTCTGAGAGCTGACTCTGAGGGAGCTGGATCAGTATCATTGTGAAAATAAAGAGTGACTTAGTGATGGGGTACTGGTCTCTGAGGAGTTATTTCAAGACCTGCATTGCAGACCACACCAGCAATTAGCATTGAAAGGTTGCTGCAAGGATTCTGCGACTGGCACAGAGCTTGCATATTGAACTAGGGCTGCTCACTTGCTCTCTTAATGCTCACTTGTTTAGTGTCTACTTGCACACCTGTGGCATCCATGTCTTTCCTTGTCTTCCCCTACTGTACCTTCACTGTTAGCCTGCTTGGTGTTTTAGCCAGTGGCTGAAAGCTGTTAGCACTGACTGAATGAATTAACTTGAATGATTAATGTGGCTTTGAGAAGGGAAGGGATTTGAAGCAGCAGTGGGCACATCCTTTTAGAAGTAATGTGTTGGTCACTCAGTCAGTGGGGCACCATCACCGAGTTGAGCACATACTGTGTCCAGACCCATATTGGGAAAGACAGTAGAAAGTGCAATTCTACTGCTTTTTAGTGGTCTGGGTTTGGGCATGGGTGTGTCCTACAGTGTAATCTGGCCAGATTGTGCAGCGTCATCCTTTCATGCTAAACTCTGCAAAATTGGGGCTATTGACTTGGGCCAATCAGGAACCCCTGGCTGACACATATGAACAAGAGTCTCAAGTATTCTCCTCACTCTAGGGGCTATCTCTGAACCAGCTGGTCTAAATCCATGTATCGTGCTCGTGTCAATAAAGCTCAACTTGGTGATGGGATATCAGCTTCCATAGAGCTTCTATTCAACACCAGACCATATCAGTGTATAATTCATCCATGAAATTAATATTAAATTTGTCCAGTTTCATTAAGAGTTAAAGATATTTGACACAGCAAAGGGGCTGGCCATGGGCACCCGCATGGGCCCCAGCTATGCCTGCCTCTTTGTAGGTTACGTGGAACAGTCCCTCTTCCGCACCTACACAAGCCCCAAACCCCACCTCTTCCTCCGTTACATTGATGATTGTATCGGCGCTGCCTCTTGCTCCCCAGAGGAGCTCAAACAGTTCATCCACTTCACCAACACCTTCCACCCCAACCTCAAGTTCACCTGGGCCATCTCCAACACATCCCTCACCTTCCTGGACCTCTCAGTCTCCATCTCAGGCAACCAGCTTGTAACTGATGTCCATTTCAAGCCCAAAGACTCCCACAGCTACCTAGAATACACCTCCTCCCACCCACCCTCCTGCAAAAATTCCATCCCCTATTCCCAATTCCTCCACCTCCGCCGCATCTGCTCCCAGGATGAGGCATTCCACTCTCGCACATCCCAGATGTCCAAGTTCTTCAAGGACTGCAACTTTCCCCCCACAGTGGTCAAGAATGCCCTTGACCGCGCCTCCCGCATTTCCCGCAACACATCCCTCACACTCTGCCCCCGCCACAACCACCCAAAGAGGATCCCTCTCGTTCTCACACACCACCCCACCAACCTCCGGATATAACGCATCATCCTCTGACACTTCCGCCATCTACAATCCGACCCCACCACCCAAGACATTTTTCCATCCCCACCCTTGTCTGCTTTCCAGAGAGACCACTCTCTCTGTGACTCCCTTATTCACTCTACACTGCCCTCCAACCCCACCACACCCGGCACCTTCCCTTGCAACCGCAGGAAGTGCTACACTTGCCCCCACACCTCCTCCCTCACCCCTATCCCAGGCCCCAAGATGACTTTCCATATTAAGCAGAGGTTCACCTGCACATCTACCAATGTAGTATACTGCATCTATTGTACCCGGTGTGGCTTCCTCTACATTGGGGAAACCAAGCGGAGGCTTGGGGACCGCTTTGCAGAACACCTCCGCTCGGTTCGCAATAAACAACTGCACCTCCCAGTCGCAAACCATTTCAACTCCCCCTCCCATTCTTTAGATGACATGTCCATCATGGGCCTCCTGCAGTGCCACAATGATGCCACCTGAAGGTTGCAGGAACAGCAACTCATATTCCGCTTGGGAACCCTGCAGCCCAATGGTATCAATGTGGACTTCACCAGCTTCAAAATCTTCCCTTCCCCCACCGCATCCCAAAACCAGCCCAGTTCGTCCCCTCCCCCCAATGCATCACACAACCAGCCCAGCTCTTCCCCTTCCCCCACTGCATCCCAAAACCACCCCAGCCTGTCTCTGCCTCCCTAACCTGTTCTTCCTCTTACCCATCCCTTCCTCCCACCCCAAGCCGCACCTCCATTTCCTACCTACTAACCTCATCCCACCTCCTTGACCTGTCCGTCTTCCCTGGACTGACCTATCCCCTCCCTACCTCCCCACCTATACTCTCCTCTCCAGCTATCTTCTTTTCTCTCCATCTTCGGTCCGCCTCCCCCTCTCTCCCTATTTTTTCCAGAACCCTCAACCCATCCCCCTCTCTGATGAAGTGTCTAGGCCGAAACGTCAGCTCTTGTGCTCCTGAGATGCTGCTTGGCCTGCTGTGTTCATCTAGCTTCACACTTTATTATCTTTGACACAGCTCTTTCAGCTTTGCATGTGACATCAATGGTTCATTTTACATGGGCAGGCTTAACACCTTGTACAACAATTTGGGAGAATCGAAGCAAACAGAGGAGACCATTGTAACATTCAAGAGGAAAAGAAATATCAAGGAGGACATAGAGTGAGACATAACCATGCGTTACAGTATAAGTCACAGAAGGTGACTTTGCTTCAGACTATTTCATTGCTTTCATGGACTGTGAAGTAAGATTATGCAGATGAATTTCAGGCCAGGATGCAACATGGAAATGCATTCCCACAGTATTACTGCAGAAAATCCATGTGTTAATCCCCGAGGAATTGCCTGGGTCAACTCAATATCAGAACTATGCACAGCTCCAGGTGCAGATTTCAACATATATTGAGAAGTCATTCTTTGTGAGAGTGGAAAAAATATTACTTAATGAATAGAAAGAGTAAATGCAAATTATGAGGAATGCATCAATAGGCTGGAACAAGTTCTGAAAATTATTAATGATATCAAATTCCCAACACAGAAGATATGAGTAGGAAAGTGGAAAAAGTGAAACAAATAAAAAATCAAGATGTATAGCCCTCCGAAAACAGAAGCACTCAACTTCCTTTGAAATCAGTCTGGGAATTTCATCACCAAAACAGATATATAAGCGATGAGAATGTTCTCAGCTTCATATGCCCACCACAGGTGAACATGGCCACAAGGACAGGATCTTCATTACCAGATTGTGGACACAATGGTTTGTCTAGCCCACCTGCGAAAGAGGTCTGAGGCATCGCATTTGTTGACAGGAGAAAAGACCACCTCAGAGCTGGGGCACTTTGCCCCAGTTTTAGGAAAATATATAATTCCCTCTAACCCTCACCTCTCATCCACTAAACCCTCATGCCCCATCCAAATTACAACATTTATAAGGAATCTGGATGGGTATATAAATAGGAGTGGTTGAGAGGGATAATGGGAACTGCAGATGCTGGAGAATCCAAGATAATAAAATGTGAGGCTGGATGAACACAGCAGGCCAAGCAGCATCTCAGGAGCACAAAAGCTGACGTTTCGGGCCTAGACCCTTCATCAGATCTCATGGTTGAGAGGGATATGGGCCAAGTGCTAAGAAATGGGACTCGATTAATTTAGGATATCTGGTCAACACTGACAAGTTGGACAAAAGGGTCTGTTTCCATGTTGTACAACTCTATGGCTCTATGTCCCACATGAAAATCTATGACCCATATGCAATCCATGCTTTCTTTTACCCCTTGTGCCAGATTTTGTGCTTCCACCAGACCCCATGGTAGCTCGTGTATCCTTATGCCAAACTATGCCACTGATATGTCTATGTTCCGCTGTCAATACAACCCCACATTCAGCACTATTATGGCTGACTATCCACATCAATACTGTTTTTCACCATCCCTTCACGTTACTGGTCATTTTAAATCCAACAATCTCTACATTATACACACTCAGTGACTGAGATTCCATTAGCTCTTCTTGGGGTAATGAATTCCAAAGATTCACAAACACTGAAGAAGAAAATCTCTCGTCAACTCAGCCCTGAATAGCTTCCCCCTTATTTCGAAAATTGTGTCACCTGGTTGTAGACTCCGAAATCTCTAACAGCTAGTGCCTAACCTGTATCTATCTTTTAAAGTATTTAGGCAGTTTCAATGAGATTACCAGTGATTCATCACAAATTGAGAGAAGACTCAGGAATTAACTGTTTCGCTATCCACAGATCATACCTGTTGTGCTTACCAGTATTCTTTGTCCTTGTAATAAACCCGGGGTTCTTTTCTGTTGATTGAACCCACAAAAAAATTGCAGTGTTAGAGAAGGTAAACTTTCACTTTGATATCAGTTCTTATAAAGAAGATTTTATTTGAATTTGCATTGCTGCAATATATAAATGTCCACATGAGGCCAGCCCATTGCTAGCAGGTTTAGAGAAGGTTGTTTCTGAGGATTTAAAAGTTCCGTCCCTTGAATGGTTAACAATTTTATAGAGCACCTTGGGATTGGAATTTCATCTAAAAGTGAGACATTTTAAAAAGAATGGCCAACAGTTTTTAAGCGGAAGCTGAGGACAATTAAATAGAATAGTAGTACAGAGATTAAAATTGGAGAGACAGAAATTAGAATTTTCAGAAAAAGAGAAGAAATAGGAAAGAGAAAGAGAGGCCGGGGGGAAAGAAAGAAGGAGAAAAGAGAGAGTGAAGTAGAAAAGAGAGATGTGAACAATAAGCGAGGAGTTAGAATTTCAGGAAAAGAGGCAGACGGATGAGCTTTAACTAGAGCAGCTCAAGCTGAGGGTCAGCTATCCTCAAGTATCCCACAAAGAGACCACTGGCTCAGATTTATGGATGGAGATAACTCAATTTCCCCATTTCATTTCTAAATTTGAGGAGGCTGATTGATGGATTTCTTCTCAGGTTTTAATTGGATGTCACAGCAGTTAAAGTGACCAGCCCAACATTGGTCCTTAGATAACAAGGTGTAGAGCTGGATGAACACAGCAGGCCAAGCAGTATCATAGGGGCAGGAAAGCTGACTTTTCAGGCCTTGACCTATATTACATTTCTGAAGAAGGGTCTAGGCCCAGAACGTCAGCTTTCTTGTTCCTATGATGCTGCTTGGACTGCTGTGTTCATCCAACTGTATACCTTGTTATCTCAGATTCTCCAGCATCTGCAGTTCCTACTATCTCTGAAACAACATTGGTCCTTGTTACTGTACACTAAGCTCTAGGAGAAGGCACAACATTTTCTCTTTGGTGAGGAATGGGCCATTGATTGCAAGGCAGTCACAAAGGTTGTATTAAATTCATACCAGTTAATGCCACGAGTGTATCATCAGAAATTCTGTACCCTCTGAAAATTTCCTGACCAGGCACACCTGGAGTTTGAAAGACTCAAACAGCTTACCTTTGCCCAGTAGGTACGAGCACTTAAAACAGAAGCCATTTGCAAAACCCTTTAAGAACTAACTTGAGCAGTTAAAAACAACCCCCACCTACTTCCCAATTAGGATACGCCTCGAAGAACACAGTGACTGAGTTAGGGCAGAGTGCCACACTGGCTGATAATTATAAGCTGACACACAAACATCTGTTCTGAAAGAAACCCTTCACTAATCAATTCAATCAGCTGGATTGAAGAGGGTGCAGAAAATGACTACCAGGATGTTGCCAGGAATGGAGAGTTTGAGTTATAAAAATAGGCTGGACAGGCTGGGACTTTTTTCACTGCAGTGCAGGACGTTGAGGGGTGACCTTATAGAGGTTTATAAAATCAAGAAGGGCATAGAGAAGGTGAATAGCAAGGTCTTTTCCCTAGGGTGGGGGAGTTCAAAACTAGCGGGCATATTTTTAAGTTGAGAGGAGAAAGATTTAAAAGGACATGAGGTCAATCTTTTTACACAGATTCGTGTGTGGAATGAACTGCCAGAGGAAATTATTGATGCAGGTACAGTTGCAACATTTAAAAGACTTTTGGATAAGCACATAAATAGGAAATGTTTGGAGGGATATGCGTCAGATTCAGGCAACTGGGACTAGTTTATTTTTGGAACATGGTCAACATGGATTAATTGGAGCAAAGGGTCTGTTTCTAAGCAGTATGACTCTAGGCCTCTGTGACCATGGACAGGATAGAAGGGGAAACCGATGCAAACTTTCAAGAATAAAAGTAACAATGACTTAAATATTTAAGTTATATAGTATATACATTAAATGATTATGAAAACAAAGATCCTCAAATAACAGGTCATTTGCGTTTGCTTATTACCCAGTATAATAAAATTGATCCAAATTGAAAATGCATTTCCCATAATAACACAAAAATTGTTTGATGTTGTGATGTGGAGTGTGGAAAATATAGGCTAAAGGTGGTTAATCGGAAAATGCCTTCTTTATTTCGGCCTGACGTCTTACAGGCTTCCAAATTAAATTTGGAAGACACTGCCCGAGGTATTATTTGAGTAACATAAATAATCACAAATGTTTTAATAAATGCATTTAGGACAGAACTTTCCCTCCCTGGTATGGAGTGTTCAGTTGCAGGAAAGGCAGGAAAATGCAATGTGAGTGAAAAAAATCAGAGCTCAATATCGAGAAAAAGTTTTGTCTTTTTACCCAAGCCTTGAATGGCAACTTCAGGATCTCACCCTTGAATAGTGACTAACTTATTTTGTGCCTTTGTGTCTCATCGAAGCCCTAACTCATCTTATTGATATGCCATGTCCAATCTTCCTGATCTTCACAGAGAAATTTGGTGGTGCCTAATCCCAACAAATAAATCAGTGGTTACCTGCTTATCTTGGCCATTTTGCAACAGCTTCTTCACCACAACATCCCTGAATACTCCATTGCCACCATTCACCTCAACCCTTCATCCACACAAGTTGGCACCAGCAAATCACCATCCTTATCACATCTACTCTCCAAATTGGCCTTTTAACACCTCATAGTTCAGAGATATGTTTCTTCCAGGCTACTTTACAAGCAAACACACCATATGCATCTACATAGGATACATCTCATGGTTATTGCTTCTTTTCCATTGAATCTGTTCAGTGAGGAAGCAGGCCTGTCAGCCAATCGAGCCCATACCGATCCTGGGAACAGAATTCCACCCCTCATCCTGACCACCCTATCCCTGTAATCCTGCATTCCCCATAGCTAATCCACTAGCCCAGACATCCCCAGACACGAAGAGTAACTTAGCATAGCCAATCGATCTAACCTGCAAATCTTTGGATTGTAGGAGGAAACCAAAGCACCCGGAGGAAACACACGCAGACAAGAGGAGAATGTGCAAACTCCACACTGATGAAGGTGGAAACGACCTGGATCCCTGCTGCTGTGAGGCAGCAGTGATAACAATTGAGCCACCGTGCTGCCCAATTACATGGTCACTCAATGTGGCTTAATTGGAGGCTGCCAGGCACTAGCTACATCACATTGCTTTGTTGGTTCCAACTGTTTCCAGCAATGACTGACAGGCTGCCAACCTTTGTGTGGCCCATATTGCTTTCTTAGCTTAGCGGGACTTTCATTCTCAATTACAGGCTGCCAGTCTCTTTTGTTTGTGTGCGAGGGAGCGGCAGGCACCTTGTCACAGTGGGGAGAACAGAACTGTCAGAAGTGTGGATATGTCTCTGTGCAGCACCGTACTATGGCAACATCATAACTGTAGTATGTGCCAGCAATTTGTCCAGCAAACATATACTGCCAGTGCTTTAAGCAAATGGCCAGATGAAACGGAAGGGTGTAGTACCTAATGGGATGAAGGGGGACAACAAAAGAGTATCACAAGCCTCAGTGAAGGGTCTGATCCGATTCCAGTCAAGAGCATTGGTCAGGATCAGTCAGGAGTGTGGTCCTGAGTGTGAAGGATGATGGCCTCAAGTAATCAGAACCATTACGTTATGTGCACCAATTCCCTCCTGCCATATCAGCTGAGCAAGTGCAATCAGAACAATAACACTTGAAATTTCCATTTCACACGCACAATCTATAGCTAGATCTAGACAACAATTCTTCACAGCTGCCACATAGAATCATCACAAAATCCCTACAGCACAGAAATAGGCCATTTGACCTATCAAGTCCACACCAACTCTCCAAAGAACATCCCACCCAGACCCACCTAGACCCACTCCCTACCTAATCCCTGTAACCCAGCATTTCCTTTGGCTAATCTACCTAGCCTGCAAAGCCCTGGATACGTCAAGCAATTTAGCATGGTCAATCCACCTAACCTGTACCTCTTTGGACTGTGGGAGGAAATTGGAGCAGCCGGAGGAGACCCATGCAAATTCAGGGAGAATGCGCAAGCTCCACACAGACAGTTATCTGAGGCTGGAATTGAACCCAGGTTCCTGGTGCTATGAGACAGTAGTGCTAACCACTGAGCTACCATGCCACCCTCTTAAAGAGGCCAGTCGGCCTCTTGAGTCTGCACTAAAACTCCAAAAAGCATCCTACTCCCCCACCCAGAGAGAGCAAGACCTGCAGATGGGCCTTTGCCCCCAACCTCAAATTCAGCTGGACCATCTCTGATACCTCCCTCCCCTTCCTGGACCTCTCCAACTCCATGTCTGATAACCACCTTGACACTGATATCTATTTCAAGTCCACTGACCTCCATAGCTGCTGGGACTACACCTCCTCTCACACACCCTCCCACATGAATATGATCCCATACTCCCAATTCCTCCGCCTCTGCCACATCTGTTTCCAACTTGGAGTGTTCCGCTCCTGGACATCCCAGATGTCTTCCTATTGCAAGGACTGCAACTTCCCTCCTCCTGTGATTGAAAATGCCCTTGACTGCATCACTTGTATTTCCCACACCTCTGCCCTCACATGCTCACACGCACAAAAATAAAGACAGAATCCCACTTATCCTTACATATCACCCCACCAAACTCCGCATCTGGCATGTCTTACTCTGCCACCCACAATCCGACCCCACAACCAAAGAGATTTCCTTCTGCAACCCCCTCCCCCGACTATATGCCTTTCATAGGGATCTGCTCACTCCGCAACTCCCTCATCCACTCATACACCCCACGAGCCCCACCTTTTCCTGCAAACACAGGAAGTACTACACCTGCTCCTACACCAAACCCCTCACCTCCATTCAAGGCACCAAACAAACCTTTCACATCAGACAGATGTTCACCTGTACTTCCGCCAACCTGGTCTACTGTATCTACTGCTCCCAATGTGGCCTCTTCTACATCGGAGAGACCAAGCAGAGACTCGGAGACCATTTTGCAGAACATCCGCACTCTGTACGCAACAAACAACAACAGTTTCCGGTCACCAACTATTTCAACACCCCCTCCCATTCCCTGGGCGACATGCCTATCCTTGGCCTCCCCCAGTACCACAATGATACCATGTGCAAACTGGAGGGGCAACACCTCATATTCTGTCTCAGGACCCTGCAGCCTAATTATTAAAATCTCCTCACCCCTGGCCTCATTCCATGTCCGAACCTCACTCTCATCTCGTCTCCTTGACCTGACAAGCTGTCCATCTTCTCTCCCAACTATCTGCCCCACCCATTCCACTGACCAGTCCCCAACACTCCCTACCTGCACTCACCTATCACCATACCATCTACCTCCTCCAGCCCCACCCCTCCTCTCTCTATTTATTTCCCAGCTCCCTTCCCCCTCCCTATTTCTGAAGAAGGGTCCCAAGCCAAAAGTCACCTTTCCTGCTCCTCTGATCCTGTCTGGCCTGCTGTGTACCTCCACGTTGTGTTGTCTCTTGTCCCCCACCCTATCCCCATAACGAATGAAAATTTCTCTTATGCAACACACATTTGGATACGATCTTACACCTCAAAGCTTCTAATGCAGACATGACATTGACCTATTTGAGAAGCTTCAACGTCACACTGTGTGAGGGCATAACATGAGACTTCATTGCAGAAATGTATTCCTTCAATAAGTAGTGTTATCTTTCTGACGTACCACAAAATGTTATCTGTTCACTTATCTTTTGTAGAGATTGCTGTGGCTGGAATTGTTGTGACTTTGATCCAACTATGAAGACAATGAGGAAGGAACAGCCATTACAAACCCATCAAAAAGCCCGAAAGTCACTGCAGATGCTGTAAATCAGAAAAAAAAACAGAAATTGCTGGAAAAGTTCAACAGGTCTGGCAGCAATCTGTGAAGAAAAATCAGAGTCAATGTTTCAGGCCCAGTGACCAGTTCTGAGAAATGGTCATGGGCCTGAAACATTAACTTTGGTTTTTCTTCATCAATGCTGCTAGACATGCTGAAACTTTCCCAGCAATTGTTGTTTTTTGTTTCCCATAAGATTGACAATTTCCAACGGCCACCAGGCTGTTCCAGAAGGAGGAAAAGGAGGTGAAGGTCTTCTGTGAAGGCAGAAGAGAGGATGAGATCCTGCATTTGTAGACTTCGCTGTCATTTTCTTCCACTGTCTAAGATATAGTCCCAGGTCTTCACCACCAAACTGCCTTCTGTTGGAGCTGGTCTTACACTTGAAATGACTGGATGTACTTTTCTGTGAGATTCTTGTCATTCTTCTAGTCCCCAGAGAACCCAGGCCCAGTCTCCTCATTGTCTCTTCAAACATCAGTCCGACCATCCCAGCAATCAGTCTGGTGAATCTCATAGCACTCCCTCGTCAGCAAGGAGATCCTTCCTGAGGCAAGAGGACAGAACTGCACACGATACTCCTGATGAAGTCTCTCTAGTATTCTTTACAACTGAATCAAGACTTTGCTCTTGTACCCAAATTCTCTTGCATGAAACATTAACATACCACTTGCCTTCCAAATAGCTTGCCTCTCCTAATTCTTCTCACATTTAGTAATAATTGACTCACTCTTTTTTTGTTAATTCAAGAACTCCATCTGGATCTGTAATGAACTGGAAAATATTGTCAAGCATCTGGTCATAACAGATTAAGAAAGATCCATTATTATTGGTAATGGGAGAGCAGACAGCACAATGTTACTTGCTGCCTTGCTTGAGGTCTCCTGATCCCCACATAAGCATTCATGCTCTTGTCTGGTCAAAAGTACTATTTCCTCCTCAACAGAGTGAGGAGCCTAATGCTCACCGGCCGTACTCTTGGTTGTCTCAGCCTGGTTTGGACTAGCTTTTCCTGCAATGTGACGGGGGTGGGGGGGGGAGCGGGATGTGAAGGATGGAAGTGGATGGAAAGACAGTTGGTGGTGATGCAGGAGGGGAAGTGGTGAGATGTCTCCAGTGAGTGAGCAGGAAATGCACAGAGTTGTAAGGATTAATAGTTTGAGACAGTGAAATGGATGAGAGCTGTTAACTGGACATGATGCATGAAATAGATAGAGCCTTAGTACGTGAGCCTTTGTTAAAAGGAGAATGCAGTGGCAGGGCTAGAGTGACTAGTGACCCTATGAATCTGAGGTGATAAAGAAGATGGTGGGACTTATCCTTGTGAATTGTAGATCATTGTTCTTCTTCCAACATTGCTGGACATCCCATTTTATCCAGGATACAACACTGACCCAGGCCCCAGGCTGCAATTCTGTTCTAGGCTGGTTCAATCTGATAGTATGGCCTCTTCAAGTAGTTTACATTGCTGGTTCCCACACACACACACACACACACACACACACACACACACACACACACACGCACACACACACACACACACACACGCACACACACACACACACACACACACACACACACACACACTCTACAATGGTTCTTGGAATTCAACAGAATTATACAGAATAAATTGCACAGACAGAGGGTTTAGTTCAAGCACAAACTTGTTTATTAAAAAAAACACTTTGATACCTCTTATGACTGTCAGCTAACAAAGATTGATTTTAATCTCCATTAGTCCATCATTAAGGGCACCATGTTCATGTCTGTGAAAGGGGGAGTGAAATTTCCTGTCCAATGACGCATGTCTTTGATGATAACATTCAAGCATTGTGCTATGAGGGGCAGTACCTAGCCTGCATTGTCTGATGTGCAGCACAGT
The DNA here is from genome assembly GCF_030684315.1 of Stegostoma tigrinum. Classification (NCBI taxonomy): domain Eukaryota; kingdom Metazoa; phylum Chordata; class Chondrichthyes; order Orectolobiformes; family Stegostomatidae; genus Stegostoma; species Stegostoma tigrinum. Next base: position 33,466,377 of record NC_081356.1, on the reverse strand, counting down.
TGCATTTTAAAATATGATACCAGCAGCCTGATTGTTGGATTGTCCTAGCAGTGGCAAGCATTTTCAACTCTCCAGTAGTGCAATTTCACAGAAAAGGCACCCATTAGCCAGATCCCATTATTAACGAGATAAAGAACTGGAGATTGTATGAGAAAAATCACTCCAAGGCATGACAGGATGGCCTTCATGATTCTTGCTTGACAAAACACTTTAACAAATAGGAACATTACAGGCTCAGGATTATTTGACAGGCAAATATTTTTGCCACATTTATACAAATTCAAATTTTAGAAACCAATTTAAATCTGCGCTGATTATATGTTCTGCTTTCAAATGAATAGTTGTTGTCAAAGGTGTTTTCTCCCCCTGAAGGTTACAATGGAAAGTGCATGGAAATGCATTCAACAAAGTGACATTTAACCTTTATCTACCTTCTAATATCTGGGTGAATGGCGGAAAATCAAAACAAGTTATACTCTTTTCATACATGAAGCATGAAGCAATAATGTAACAAGGAAAAGTTATAAATATTTATTTGCAGGTGTTGCCAGGTGAATAACTAAATGTGCACAAGTTTAATTAGCTATTTATTAAAAATCAAGTCTCCAGTTAACAAATTCTTTATTCATTACATATCGAAAATCTTTGATTTGTATTTTGGTTGGGATTTGATTTGTCTTATCCACAAATATCACATTTGCCTGTGTGAGCAAGCGATATCAAATTTCCACCTCTGTACCAGTGGCATAGTTTGAGCCAGTTTATCAATACTTGTGTCTTCAGCCTTCACTGCAGCAAAGGTGTCCTTCAACAACCAACTGTATTTCTCTGCTTCCCAAATTGCCATATATTTTATCAAAGGATTGCATGGAAATAAGGATAGAGGGCAAGAAGTTTGAGGATTGAATTATATCTCAGGACTCTGATCGACTTTTTCAGGTCTCCTTTCATCTAAAGACTTCACTTATTCTTCACTTTCAACCATATCACAGGACATCAAATTGTTTTTTTAAAAAATACTTCAGGCAGACTGTCTTTCTTTCATATCAATTCCTCGAGCATTAATGTAAGCAAATTACCTTGACACTGGTCAGGATAAACGTGCGATGTGATCCAACAACTCAAAGCTTATCGAAATGGCCAGTAATGTTGCCGAAAGTTCTCAACTATTAATTTTTATTCTGATATATTAAGCAGCGATTTGTATGTATTTTGTTGATTGTGAGAAGGATTTTCATGAGCCTCACTATTAATTGCTAACAATGATTGAAGTGAGGGCATGTTGCAGGACAAGAAAAAATGTTAACCAGTTTTTTTACAGAATACAATAAGCCATACAAATTGTACTCTGAATGCTTATAAACGTTAACAACTACGGTAAGGATTTCGGATAGTTTCAAAACTTTGCTCATTTGGTGAATTGTTTTAATTTGATTTGATTGCTCGAAATTAGCTCCTGCTTGTCTGAAGAAAATATTTTTATAATTGGAAATAAAAATGAGATCACAAATGTTTCTCAGTTAGTTTTGAATAATGATTATAACTTATTGAAATTAACAATTTCCATTCTTGGCCTCAGCGTATCATTTGTTTCATATAGGAATTGCTCTGCTTTATAATCACTAAAGTACCAAGAATTTGAGAATTTAATTAATTTTTATGAAAAATAATTCTCAATGTGTGATATTTGATTGCTCTTTTCATTGCAACACAAATGTTTGGGAGTGAAATTTCAAAGGCAACAGAAATAGACTTGGCTTTGACCTTTTAAATAAATGCCCTGCATTCCCCCATATTCATTTACGCAATAATTATGTCAAAACTACATCTATTTTTATGTAAATTTTTCAGGAAACGATTAAATTAATGTGGGCATTGTACAGAAACATAGTAGGAACATGTGCAAAGATTTTCTCAATTTTTGCACTGGATACTTGCAATATCTCATACTGGTGTCTTTGCCACAATGTAAATACAAGGAAAATCAAGGTCAAGTTGCGTATGTGTCATTATGTTGTGACAAGAGATATGGATGTTGAAATAGGTAGGCCAGCATTTATTGCCCATCCGAGTTCATTTAAGAAGATGGTAGTAAGCTGCTTTCTTGATCCACTGCATTCCATATAGTATTCCACAGTGCCATTAGGGAGCAAGTTCCAGTTAATTACATCTGGAAGCCTAATGATGAACATGTAACTATTTTCATAAAAACCAATCTGGTTCATCAACATGCCATAGGATGTAAAACTGATGCCTTTATGTGGTCTGGCCTTCATGTGACTCCAGACCAATTGCAATATTTTGGCCTTAACTAAAATGGCCAAGCAAGCCATTCAGATGCATCAACTTCTTAAAAAATTGAGACAGCAGTTGTCTGGGCTCCTCAATGGTACAAACTGATTAATTCATCCTGACACAAAGTAAGCTTTTAAAAAAGGCAAAGCAATCAATGTTTAATTATAGTGTTGGCCCATTGACCATCCCTAAATTGATACTGCAGCTTAACATTACGACTCACAACACATTAATGTTTCATGTTGCATGCAGATTAGCCAATGAGCAGACAATAGGATTAAATTTCACAGCAATGCTTCCAAAGGAATAACCTACAATTGACCATTAACACTGTTGTTTTAGTGGATGTACTTTGGTAGCACCTCTTAAGCATTTTAGTTCATTAAATTAAAGATTTGGAGATCAGCAATGAAATATAAAACTTAATGATGTTGATAATGGTCATGTAAAGTGCCTTTGGACATTTTTCTAAGCTAAAAGTTCTATATAAATGTAAGATGACATTTTTGCTATAAAAGCAATAGAGATGCTGTTAAGTGGAGGGCTGGTAAACACTCAAGGATGGATCTAGTGTTCTCCCTTGGTAGCAAGCCATGCAGAAAGCCAGCAAAAACATACTACAGTCACACAATCTATATTTTGTCAAAACACTATTCAATCTTCTACCATTATTTGCCATAGTCTGTAACCTGAATGTTAATTGCTGCTTGGAGCACTAATTTGTTTTTTTTTGTCCATTCTTGAGAAACAGACACTGATAGGAAGGCTAACATTGATTGCCATCCATAGCTGGCCTTGAGAATGTAGCAGTGTGTCTGCATCTTTGAATATTGTAGCCCAGGTGGTGAATGTAAACCCACAATTAATCCCTAAGTTTCTGACAAGACATGATTACGTGTCTGCTTAGTCATACATTGATCTTTGTTGGGCTTTGCATCCTGAACTTTATCCTCTACTCAAATAACAGATTTGGAAATCCATGAGATAATGACATATGTGGTACATGTCACTGTTTAAAGACAATCCCCTCAGCAGTACATGCTTGTACCCAATCAGGCAGTTGCTAGTCTTGTATGAACATGAAGATGTGTGTATCATGCATACCTGCTGGAAATTTATACAAAGAGCCCTTGGCCAAGGCAGCTGTGCTTGACTGGTTTAACCAATTTGGCTGATGTCAGGATGTTGGCTTCCATTAGCTAGTAACTCCTCACTCCAAGAGCTATTGACCAATAACTGGCCAATAAAAGTCTCTGCAGAATTACCATAAGTGTTGGCTGCTCCAGAGACTATAGGCAGCCCCCAGAAGTAAAGATGCTATGGGCCCAGGCTTAAAGTTAAGTTCAGCAGTTTACTAAGCCACATGCCCCAGTGAGGAGCATACAGGGTGCATCAAAAGGAAGCTCTGTACCACTAGCTGGGCAATGAAGGCAACTGATTTGACCTGGCAGCCTGGACACTACACCCTCACACCGACTGTGGTGGGCAAAATCCCAGCATCATCAGGTGTATGAGGTTCTTAAATGGCTTTTGATTGACACATGGATGAGAGAAGCACTGAATGCACTCTCTGCCTGGGTGAATTCCCCGCAACAGCAATGGGCATAACACACTGATCTGGTGATCGATTGAGCATGCCCACAACATCTACCCCCCATCTTCCATTCATCCCCAAGCTGGCACCTCACCCTCAGTGAGGTATAAAGTTCTGGTCTATAATCTCACTGCACCATACGTAATTTCATCATAGGTCTCAGCCCCATAAGCTATTTCTCAGTTTAAAACTGACCGACTGCATTTCAGCACAGTTCCTGTAATGTCTCCATCACATTTGGTTTACTATACTGTTCAGCACATCCCATAATTTGACCACCAGTCCTTCACTTGCCTGACCTTAACCTTTAATCTGTCGTTGTTACTTGATGGCATTTTGGCTCAGTGGTTAGCACTACTGCCTCACAGTGCCAGGGGCCCGGGTTTGATTCCATCCTGGAGTAACTCTCGGTGTGGATTTTGGTCATTGTCCCTGAGTCTGCTTGGGTTTCCTCCCAATGTTCTGGTTTCCTCCCCAGTCCAAAGATGAACAGCTTGGGTAGATTGGCCATGATAAATTAACCATACTGCCCAGGGATGTATAGGCTAGATGGTTTAACCATGGGGAAAGTAGGGTTACAGGGTGAGGGTAGGGTGTGTGGGCCTGCATGGGATGCTCTTCAGAGGTGATTGTAGATTGATTGGGCCGAATGGCCTGTTTCCATGCTGTAGGGATTCTATAGATTATTTTAGCTAAGCATTCTACTTTTCTTTCATTAGTTTTAGCTGGTCTTGTGGTTAGTTATGTCTGTCTGTACTCCCATTATCTTTACTTTCCACTCTTGTTCAGTCAGCTTGCTTTTATATCCAGTGGAATTCATCCAGACTCTGTTGTTCATATAGACAGCTAACATGTTGAATGAAGACCTTTATCAGAGCTAAATATGTTGTTAATTCTTAATAAACAGTATTTTATCTTACTCTTACAGATGCTGACCACCTACAGTCTGTTACTATTTTGCTTTTAGTTTATAAATCTTACTTAAGATTTGAAACAAGCTTTCAAACATCTGTGTTCATTAATGAAAATCCCAAATGTGTTAGCTGCCTGATATACTGGCTGTGCATCTAGTTCACATGTGGATGCCTAAAGTTAATTCCTAAGAAATCCCACAGGAGAAACTTAGTCCTCAAATAAACAGAGAAAGAAATTTGAAGGATTCTGAATGTGATTATCTATTGCTACTAATTGTGTATGGAAATATCATGTTCAGCCGCTGGTGAAATATTTCATAAATGCCATTGATGTTTTCCTATTGCATTTAGTTTTGATTGGGACTCTTTTGTGCTTTCATTGTCCTCATTTTTGCAAGCTCAGTTTGGCGTATTGGACAAATTCTGCTGACTTTGTGCCTATTATGACCATTCACTTAATATTTTCGCCATCATTTTCTATAATATTTTAGAATACTAAGATTGAAGAAGAAGGTAATTCTATGGGCAATCATATTAAAATAACAACAGCCCTGGAGTGTGGTATTCAGCCCTGAGCATTATATATTAGGAAAGATATACTGACTTTGGACTGGACATAAAGTTGTTTGACCAGAATGATATTGGGGCTAAAATGAATCTGTGATCCATGAAGGTTAAGGTGAGATTTTATTGAGGCGTTCAAAATCATGGGCCCAGACATTCCCATCAGTGGAACGGTGGAGAACCAAAGGGTACTGATCTTAAGATGGTGAAAGAAACAATGGCAATATGTAGAAAAACTTTGTTGCACAGTGGGATGTTAGGATCTGGAATGCATTACCCAAGCATGTGGTGAAGACAGATTCCATCATGAGTTTCAAATGGAACTGAATAACTAACAGAAAAGAAAGGACATTAGGAAAATGTGGGAGAGTGGCATTAAACATATAAATCTTGCTGAGAGGCAACATAACCGCAATGGGCTAAATAGCCTCCTGTCTTGTAATTGTTACATGACTGTAAGGTACTATATAAGGCCTAAATCATGAGGACAATTCGTACAAAAAAACTTGTATTCCATTGAATCATAAAGTTTAAGGGATGTTTTCGGAGGTTACTTTATGAGGAGACATTATACAAAATAAGCCTGTTTTCACTAGGACTTAGAAGGTTAAGAAGTGATCAGATTGAAGTTTTCAAGATATTAACAGGAAAAGATGGGTTATATCATGATAAACTATTTCCGCTGGTTGGGGATTTTAGAACTAAGAGATAAAGTCTGAGAATTAAGGCCAGACAGTTCAGGGGAAATATTAAGATTAACTTTGACACATAAAGATGTAGATGGTAGATGTTTGGAGCTCTCTTCCACAAATGGTAGTGGATACTAGATCAATTATTAATTTAAAATCTGAGTCTTTTTTTGAAATAGAGGTATTAACGAATATGGGCCAAAGGCAGATATATATAATTATGTTATATGGCCACAGATCAGTAAATGATCTCATGATAGCACTGAATGGTGAAACAAGCTCAGGGGTCTAATCCTGTTCCTATGTTCCTGCCTAATTAAATGTTTGAAATGATTCAAAAATTTGATGAAGTAGAAATTATTTCCAATTATCAGACAAATTTGGACAAGGTGACATAACCTGAAAATTAGAGCTAGGCTATTTGAGGGTAATAGCAAAAATGACTTTGGCAACTCAAAGTACAAGAAATCCAGACCTCTCTCCCTCCAAAAATCTATTGAGTCTGAAGATCAGTTGAAAATTTTAAACTGAAGTTGAATGGCATTTTATTATGTAAATGTATTAGGGGATGATGAACTAAGATATCTTTTTCAATGAGGATCCCTGAAACCCAACATTTCCCTGGACATCCTGAAAGGGATTTTGGGCAATCTGTTCAGTAATGCGATAATTGTATCAAGTCTTTAAATTTTTCAAGATGCATTGTTCTTAAATTTAACAGAAAACCACTTTTGTTTTCCTTTTCTTTCATTTGGATCAATGGGGTTTATAAGTGGGAGGGGAGGGGAAGAGTGTTGGCATTTGACAATCAGGGCTCCTTAAGCAATTAAAGGCTGAAAACCACTGAACTAAAGTTCAGCACAAAGAAACTGATCTAATTGAATAGAAGAACTGGCCTATTCCTTTTTCTATGTTCCAAACTATTCACCCTGCAGTCTTGTTTTCTCTTTTCCTTTTTCCGAAAAGTGCTTTGACTCCGGTTACCAACAGTCCATACTGAATAACTGAGATCTGCTCACTATGGTGAATGGCCTATGCTCCATTACCTCATGGTATAAGCATTCTCAAGTGCAGCCCACTAACAAGATATAAGATCAATTGTTGCTTGTATAAAAGAAAGTCTTGAATAAAATGCAAAAGATACATGTGAAAAATTTGCTCCTAGTCTAGTCACATCAAGGTTAATTAGTGCCATTTGATTCATATTTTTGTTTCTCATAGGCCTTTGGATGTTATTTTAGTAATTGATAAGAACAGGATGAACCGTACAGAATATTCCAATGCTCAAGGAATCAACTACTTAAACATTATAGGCGCTATTGACCCACTCACAGTCATTTACATGCCTTTTGTCATTTAGGAAAGTATTTTACTGATTTATGTTATATATTCTTTTGTGCAAGTACTGCAGTTAATCATTCTGGCAGCCTATGGTAGAATCACCAGGGCCACAAAATCTATTCCTTTTTTTCAAATAACAATTCATCCTTTCGGCACTGATTCATACAAATAGACCTTTTCAAAACATACAGGCTTTGTTGTATCGTGTTATTTGTCTTAATTACTTTAGAACGTCTGCAACAAATGTAAATTCATGCCTAACCTTTATCTATTGAATTCTATCAAAAACGTTGTTACTTACACACTTTTAAATAGATTTAGCATTTCAACAGAAGGGGCATTTGAATGTGTATTTTTCATCCCATGTCACCCCATTTCTCAGCATGAATGTGGTAGTAGTGAGAAGAAAAGTGTAAACGAAAATAATTGAAAGCTTCAAATCTTAGAATCGTAGGTTAGTGTTTAACGGAGCCGAGGCAAGTAGATGGCAAGGGCTTACATTTGGGAGAGGTTAGAATTTCAGTCATAAATTTAAATTAGGCATCCAATGACAAAATGTATTGGTTAGGATTGTATTCATCAGAGTTTAGAAGAATGAGGAGGGATTTCATAGAAATCTGTAAAACTCACTTTCCTCATCCAAGTCATGTTTATATACTGCAAATAATTGTGGTTCTAGCACTGATCCTTGTGGCAATCTACCAGTTACAGGTTGCCATCTCATTACAGGCTTGAAAATGCCTGTCTTATCCCAAAACACAATCTTCTATACTCTACCCATGTTAATATCCTACCTCCACCACCATGGGCTCTTATTAAGAAGCATAATGTGTGGTACCTTAAGAAGATAATGGGGATTACTCAAGTGGGAAAAGATTCACCCAGAGAGGGAATTGAAAACTTGGATGGGAATATTAAAATTGAGGCGTCGCTTGACCAGATATCATTGTAGATGTGTGAGCATGAGCATTGATGGGTGAAGAGAATTATTGAGAGTTCAAAAAAGGGTATTAGTGTTTTCAATGATTTCTCATTTAAAAAAGTTCAAAATAAAACTTTAAAAATTGCAGTGTGCCCTCTTGCTCATATAAAGCAATGCCATGGGAGTTTCAAATTGTACAGTTTGTCATCATTTTACATACTTCCCTTTACTGTATCTTAATTACTATCTTTCAGACTGTAAAACTGAAGCTACTTTAATTTTGATAGCATTATGACATTATAATTGGTAAGTTTCGTTTCCCTTTCTTGTTTTTTTTTGCTTTTGTTTCCACTGCCTGGAGCATCTCACCCACTCTGTCTCAATTTATGAACCTCCTTAGAAATACTTGTAATCATATAGCAAATTGCTTTATGGCCCTTGACACATATCAAAGTGTAGTTACTGTTCTATCAAATACTGCACTTAAAGGAAGTAACTTTGGAGCAGAATTGAATATGTTACACATGACATGAATGTAGGTTTCTTTCACTTTGATAGGATTGCACTAATGGCCCCCTAGTAGACCATGGGAAATTGAGGAGCAAATACGTAGGGGGAATCACAGATAGCTCTAAGGATAATAGGCTTCTAGTGGTAGATTTTAACTTTCCAAACATGACTGTGACAGCCTTAGTGTTAATGGCTTAGATGAGGAGGCATTTGTTAACTGTATTCAAGAAAAATCACCAAATCAATATATAGACGGCCTACTAGAGAAGGAACAAAACTCAATTTCCTCTTGGGAAATAAGTCAGGGCAAGTGACTGAGGTGTTACTGGGGGAGCACTTTGGTACCAATGACCATCATTCTATTAGCCTGAAAATGATTACGGGAAAGGTGTAGGCCTGGTCCACAAGTTAAAGTTCTAAATAGGAGCAAAGCCAATTGAGATGGTATTGGGCAGGAACTTTCAAAAGTTGCCTGGAGGAGGCTGTCACAGGTTAAGCACTATCTGGCAAGTGGGAAGCTTTTAAAAGTGAGATAATGAGAGTTCAGGGACAATATGTTCCTGATAGAGCGAAGGGCAAGGCTGACAGGAGGAGGGAACACTGGATGACTAGAGATGTTGAGGCTCCAGTCAAGAAACAGAAGACGGTACATGTCAGGTACAGACAGCTGGGATCAAGTAAGTCCCAGGAGGAGTATAGGGATGTGTGAATACATTTAAGAGGGAAATCAGGAGGGGACAAAAGGGGGCATGAGGTAGCTTCTGCAGATGAGGCTAAGGAGAAGCCAAAGTGGCTTTATAAGTATATTAAGGACAAGAGAGTAACTAGCTAAAGAATAGGGTCCCATAAGAATCGACAAAGCTTTCTTTGTAGGAGATGGGTAAGATAAACAAATATTTTGTTTCAGTATTCGCTGTGGAGAAAGACAAGGAACATAGGAAACTCAGGGAAGTAAATAGTGATGTCTTGAAAAGACGAGGTGCTAGAAGTCTTAAAATGCATACATGTAAATAAATCCTTTGGACCTGATCGAGCGTATCCCAGGACGTTGTGAGAAGCTGGGGAAGAAAATTCAAGACCCCTAACAGAGATATTTATATCTTTAATAGCCACTGATAAAGTGTGGGAAGACTGGAGGATGTCTAATGTTATGTCACTATTTAAGAAAGGCTGCACGGAAAAGCCAGGAACTACAGAACGGTGAGCCTGACGTCAATAGTGGGGAAGTTGTTGGAGGATATTCTGACTAACAGGTTCTACATTCATTTGGAAAGGCAAGTACTGATTACAGATAATCAGCATGGCTTTGAGCGTGAGAAGTTGTGTCTCTTAAAATTAATTGACATTTCTGAAGAAGTGGCCAAGAAGATAGATGAAGGAAGTATAGTAAACGTTACCTACATGCATCCTCATAAAGCCTTCGACAACATTCTGCATGGTAGACTGATTAATAGGGTTAGACTATGTTTGTGGCTGGCAGTGTATTGCCTGAAATACTCTATGCTTCAGGTATTATCCTGTGACTGAAAACACACCCATTGCTTTTCAATCAAAAGCACTTTGAGTCACATTTTGATTCTGCTGATATTTTAATCAATCCTCATTGAAGTGTAGCATTTCTTAAATTAACTTGTGAGCTGCAGCTGGCAAAATGTTAGTTGATCATTTCATTGATGTATAAATTGTATTCTTCATTTCATACTTGGAGTGCACACTCGAGAGCTCAGTGCCATCAACTTAGAAAAGAAAAGTAACAAAAAGTAAGCTTGTCAATTTTTAGAAACAATGTACAGTGCTCGAGTTATGGCTTGTATGTTGTGGCACATGTTGAATTTTCAAGGCTTTGATGGGTTTACTAATAGAAATGATTTTCAGCCTGTGTTAATATGTACTTACTCTTTTGTTGCTTTTACTTTCCTAGTTAACTGTTGGGGTCTGCAGGGATGAGTTGCTTGCTTTTTCATTGAAATCCTGACAGTTTTCAGCGATTATGCTTTTAGCTGTCAAGGAGTTACTTACCCATAGCTGAGAGTTTGGCTCTTGAGTACCAGAATGCATCCAAACACCACCGTGCTTTCACACTGCATGTAAAGGAAATGAACAAAAATCCTCTACACTGCCCAGAAACTTTATTTGAGGGCTGTGAGGGAGTTGGTTTCCATGGGTTTAGATGTGGAAAATGCCAATGGAGAAACTGCATACTGGCAGAAAGAGATTTATATTTATAACTCACCTTGTTTGCTTTTTCTTTGGGGGTAGAGGGATGGTGCAATAGTGCTCACATCGCTAGACTTGTAATCCAGAAGTCTAGACCAGTGCTCTGGGGTCATAGGTTCAAGTCCCACCATGGGTGCTGGTGAAATTTAAACTGAATTATCGAGAAGAAAAAGTATCAATGAATGGCAAAATAAACTGGAATTCAAATGCTATTCTCAGTCACGGTTGCCATAAAACAGACATGAGTTATTGTAAAAATCCAACTTGCTCAATTTAGGGAGGAAACATATTGTACTTGCATTGCCTAGCCTTATCCATCACTCCAGACCCACGGAGTGTAGGTTAACACATGAGGAGTTAAGGACAGGTAACAAATACTGTCCTTGGCAAACACGTCCATGTTCCATCAATGAATAAAAGAGGGTGGCAATTAAGCTCCTTGACCCTGTTCTGACATTTATATCTTAACTCCACCTTTGTTCAATCTTTGTTCGTTGACTCTCAATACCTTTTATCTGATTAAAATGTAGCAATCTCTGTTCTGAAATCTTCAATTGACCTCCAGTCTCAACAGACTTTTTTTGAAGAGCGAGTGTTACTTGTATGTTCATTAGATCATTATGACACAAGAGAAGGGCATTGTTTACTTAAGTGCCGGAAAGACTTAGAAAGAGAGTTTGCTGTCACATGATGCTAGTGGTAAATAAGTGGCCGACTTATGTATTGAAGGGTCTAGGCCCAAAACGTCAGCTTTCCTGCTCCGAAGATGCTGCTTGGCCTGCTGTGCTCATCCAGCTCCACTCCTTGTTATCTCTTATATATGTATTGTATGTATTGTTGTGTCTGTAAACAAGCCATTTAACAGAATTATTAGTGTCTATTTCCACGCTTAACAACCTAGTTTGAGAGTGACATTGCAGCAAGTTATAGATTTCCACTGGTTTACATGAGACAGCATTTTTCCTAACATCACCCTTAATGGCTTTAATTTCAAGGTGATTCCCCTATGCTCTGGGTTCCTCCACATGGAAACGCTTTCTATTCACCAATTCAAAACATTTCATCATCTTAAATACCTCAGTTGGGTCACCTCTTTATCTTCTACAGTCAAGGGAATACAAACCATTGTGTACAACATGTCCTCACAATTTAACTCTGCCTTAGCCCTAATATCATTCTAGTAATTCCATGCTGATGGCCTCCAAGGGGTGTATGTCTTTCCTGAGCTGAGGTGCCTAGAAGTGGATATGATATTCTAAATGGAATCTGACCATTTTGTCCTGTTTGCTGTCTTTAAATATTTGTTTGTCACAGAGTTCTTAAACAACAGGTTTTCAAGACTAGTGGCATTGGGTGAACAAATTAATCCTCCATCCAGCATATAATTGATATATAAATCACCTTTCCCTCCTAGTTTATCTTTGCTTTTTATCCCATCCCCAATTCCCTTGAATTTCCTTCATGTCCAAAAATTTACCAGCTTCAGTCTTGAATGCATTCAATGACACATCTCCCTGGCCTACAGTATTTTAAAGATTCACAAATCTTTCAACAAAATAAGTGTTAATTAGGGTAGTAACCAGGTAACCAGACAGGCCATTTCAAGGATCAAGGGCCCTGGCTGGAAATTGGATGTTAATAGTTATTCACTGCTTGACAGTGTTACTGGGAAGGCAATGACAGCTGACAATATTACAGCTACCCAAGGACTAGGATTGATATGGAGCCACTAGCAGGGAGTAATATCAAGAGGGAAATTACAGGATCATAGCTGGGGGATACAGGGAAAGAAAAGGGTAAACAGCAAGGGTGGGGTGTCTTTCAATGGGCCATCCTTTCTAAAGCTGAGACAATTTCCACCCATCCCCATGAGTCCACAAGCAATAACATCAGATGATTAATTGTAAACACCATCAGCAGTGAGTTTGGGATAACTCCACAGATGCCTGTAGCCTGTCACCAAGTCCTGTGGAAAGATCTTGATACTGATCCTTAAAGCCAGTTCTTAGAGTGAACAGAACCAGTGATGGACATATTTATATCTGTCAGCCAGGGCTCCCTGATTGGACCAGGTTAACAGCCCCAATCAGGGAGCTTATATTTGATGAGACCTCATCGCCATCACGACATCCCATCCGCTTTGGGTCCGAGGACATAGGCTGGATTTTATCATTTGTAGCTCCCCCTGTGGTGTTTTAGCACCAGGTCAGGTTCCTCTGCCTCTGCCTCTGCCTCTGATATGGGTGGTAAGAAACACACAATAGTTCACCTGTTGCACCCACAGCATCTCAGAGGCAAAGGCATTAAGGAGTTGACACCCATTGTGTCCAACTCAGATTCAGAAGTATCCTCAACGTTTGACGAGGAGGGATAGCCATGGGTTCTGTAATAGTTGGAAAGGCTGTCAAGGAGCCAGGCACATTTTGCTCCTGCACCAGTTGTGAGTTTGCAGCTTTCATATGATCCATGTGCTTGTTCAGGACAGCCACATCTACCTGAACTTTCTATGTGAGCTGGACCTGACTTGCGTGTTGACAATGACTCTTACCCATACAGGGGCATTCGCATGCTTCCCATAACAAACTTGTTCATTTGAAGTAAACTGTCTCTCTTCCTTAGCAGAGTCTTGAGTCTGGCATTGGAGTTCATTTCCCAGGCTGACCCTTTTCTTTTAAGAGTTGATGCAACGGTACCAGGATGGAGGCCAGTTTATATATGAACTTTTAGTAATAATTCAACCGCCCAAGGAAGGACCTAAGATTCAGTACCCACAGGGGAGTGGGGACAGTTTTGATCACCATCGCTTTATCAAAGGGTCCAAAGGGTGCAACGTGGTCTTGTCGACCCTGTAGCCCAAGCAGTTTACTTGGACTGCTTGGAAGCCACATTTTTCCTTTCTTAGGTGTTTATCCATCTGGGAAAAATGTCTAAGGACTATGGTCCAGTTTTCTAAGTACTGCTTTTTGATCTTCCCTATTATTAGCACGTCATCTAGATAAATGGTGGGCTGGGGTAGATCTTGTAAAATATTTTCCATCATCAGCTGAAAAATTGCATGGGTTGACAATACTTCAAATGACAGTCTTGTACATTGGTATAACCCTTACGGGTATTAATTGTAGCACATTTTTGGAAAGAATCATCAAACCACAGTTGAAAGTACATACACGGCTCATGTCCAGCTTTATGAAGGGCAGTCCTGCTGCCAGCTTTGTGCATAAATCCTCAGTGCAAGGGATTGGGTATTTATCAAGCTGCAAAAAGTGATTTATGAGATAATAGGAACTGCAGATGCTGGAGAATCCAAGATAACAAGGTGTAGAGCTTGATGAACACAGCAGGCTAAGCAGCATCAAAGGATCAGGTTTACTGTTTGTTTAAAATCCCCACAAAAGTAAACTGACCTGTCGAGCTTATTAATCGATACAGCTGGTACTGCCCAATCTGCAAAATTGGACTGGTTTGATGATTCCCTCTCTTTCCAGCCTCCTGATTTCTGCCTCTACTTTTACCCAAAAGGCAAATGACATTGGGCAGGCCTTACAAAATCATGGAATTGCTTCCTAGTTGACATGCAAGGTGGCCTTAGTTCCTTTGGTAGTCCCTAGGCCCTTCTAAAAAGCATTTGGGTATTTAATTAGGATTTCAGTTGGTCAGCCATTTCTTAATTCAAAAATGTTGAATCAGCGTAGGTGAATCTTTCTCAACCAATTTCACTCCATCGAGCTTTGGCCCGAGCCTTTTGCTACAGTCTGTGATAACTGAACCAGCTGCTTCTCATAAGAGACTAGTATAGAGATTTTACCCTTAATCTGTAATGTTCCCCAGTATAGGCTCTCAGATTAGCCTAGGTTTTTCACAACCTTAAGTGTTGCAGCCCAGAGTAAATTTTGTTAAACACTCGTTCTGCAATCACTGAAACTGCTGCACTAGTATCAACCTCCACGAGAGCCGGGTGACAATTTCACCAGACATTTACTTTGATTGTTTCTGATTTGGATGTTACTGAGCAATTTAACTTTTTCCAACCAGGTGTAGGTGGACTATTCAGGATGTGCGCTCTCCTAGATACCAGCCTATGATTTCTCTCAATCAGTTTAGGTTTCTTGGGAATCTTTTGCTGTCTCCTCAAATACGCATACCAGCAGCAACTATAATGGCTTGCTGGCCCGAATCCTGAAGAAAATTTTAACCATTTAGCTGTGGATTGGCTTTGTTTTGGGGATTTGCTGTGGGCTAAGCTGGACTCCCTCTGTTCAGGATATATTCTGAGTGATGCTACGCAATTGCCTTCACATACGCACCACTTACCACATTTTCCAATGATAAAACCATTTGCAATGCCTCTTTGGAACCCATTTGGGCTTCAGCTAGTAGGAACTTTTGCATCTTTACATCATTAATCCCACTCTTGTCACCACAGGAAAATCTCCACAAAGGCCGGCATCCCATCACCAAGCCACCCAGTAGTTACATGTCATAAGTTCTTGATACGAACTCAGCTCCCTCAGAGCTAACTCTGAGTGATCAGCATGTCTAACACTCTTTTTCTTATCTGTCAGCTATGGCTTCCTGTTGGACCAGGTTAACAGCCCAAATCAGGGAACTCATATTCTATGACAGCGACCTGGATGACATTGTGACAATCACTGCAGAGATGAGACCCTTGAGGAGATTAAATGAGATTTTTCATGTGCTTTCCTACCACAGAGTTAAACAGGACAATGTCAGGAACATGGCAGGACCCCACTCGCTAGCCTCCCATTTGATCAAATGACTCAAGCCCCACCCGATACCTGACCCCAAACATTTTACAGGAAGAAGCATTATATTTCCGCTACTGTGTGAGGTGCTGTCTCCTCATGTCAATATGAAATAGTCTACTTCTTACTCGCACTCCAATCCCCTATTTCTAGGCTCCCCATCCATTGGAAATAGCTGTTAAAGTTAAGCAATCAGAGAATTATCTCCATTCCAATGAAATCAGCTCTCGATTCTCTGAACACCTAGATAATATGGGCCCATTCTAATCCCTCACCCTGATACAGCTGTCTTATCTCAAGAATCAATGTAATAGTTCGACAAGTTAATAAATCTAAAAAAAAAATTACAATGAAATAATGTTTTTTATCATTGAGTGGGAGAAATTTCTTTGCTTGCTCTATTTAGCACCATCATTTGGAATGCAGTTAGTGTTGCTGAACTAGTATTCAGTGCAGCCCTCCCTCTGATCTCAATAGCGTGCTTGGAATGGATACAAAGGATGGACCTCAACAAAATGTGATATGTAATGCATATTAACCATCGATTTATGATTCTATCTGTGTTTCAATCAAAGACTGCATGTTTTTTCAGATTTATCATTGAGCTCTCTTAGATTCTGATGAATCTGAAGGAGTGAGGAAGTATCAACTGCTTATTCATAGCAGCAGATGTAATCAATGATGATCATATAGGTGATTCCTGTACAATGTGAAACCTAGCAACTTTTGTGGCAAGTTCATCTATCTTTCTCTTCACCTCCATGCTGACACAAGCCGTGGCACTATAATGGAAATATTATGAGTACCCTGAGGACATGGCTTCATCCAAAGAGTGGGCTGATCTAATAACTATAAAGTGACTAAGATTGCAAATGAATTATGGTATATGCCATGAGCGATTTTTAAAAATTATGCCATCTGTGCTTTCATTTTACATTTCATGCTCACTAAATTGAACCTTGTTAAGAATTAGATAAAATTCAAGTGGTACGAAACATATGGTTAGTGGTGAATTATATTCCTTTATGGTTTGGCTATTTTGTTTGTTTTGTAATAGCTTGACTGTTACTAATTAATCTTTTCAGGAGTGTTGAAGAATAGTTTGGAATTTGTTTTCTGACAGTTGCCACAATCCCACTGCAATATGTATGAAAAATATTTTTTGCTGTATCACTGTAATCTTGCTTTTTTTTATTAATAAGAAGCATTTAATAGGGACATCTCAATGTAACATTTGTGCTGTAGATAAGTCGTAGAGCTCCCATTGCCCTGATTCTAACTTCTCTCAAATCTATCCTTTACAGACCTTGAATATTTTTACATATTTTCAAAGCTGTGGATGTCCCGCGAGTGGGCTGTCACTGAAAAAGCAATTTGTGGACCAAGTGTCTGACTCCAAAATAAGTGGGCTGTGTGTCAAAGTGTCTCTACAAAAGCTCTTGGGTCTGCATGCTTCTTTACCATTGATATTGGCTCAATCTTTAGATAATGTTATGGACCAGAGTAGATCCACCTCAAAATATTTTAAGAAGGAAGCCTAGACCTTAACTTGTTCTTACTTTAAAAGCAAATATGAGGTGCAGTGTTCCAGATGCAATGTAACTGGTCAAACCATTCAATGTTAAATAAAACGCAATCTATTTAAACACTGTAGTTAAAATACCACCAAGGAAAACAGAATTTAGAATAACAACTCTGTTGGAAAACTTAACAGAATAATAGATGCAGAAACTATTACTATAAACTGTTCCAATGTAGTAATATCCCATAAACAAACCCCTTGGCAAAAAGGAAAAATCAGAAAAGTAAATTTTTTCACAGATAACCCAATAGCTGAAAGGAACCCCAGCTTCTAGGTGCAACCAAGAAGGAAAAGGTAGTTTCTACTACTTCAAGCCCACAACAGTAATTGCTTAAAACCAAACCTAAAACTAAAATAAAAACTGAGAAAGCCCTGACTGTGTGAGCTGACAACACCCAGCCAGGCTGCTTCTGTTGTTCCAACTTGAAAAAACACAAGGCCTCACAAGTTTTTTGTTACTTTCTTACAGACAGCTCCTCCCTCTCATTCAATCTCTGTTTTAAAAAGCTGGTCAATATAACCTCTTAAGCCACAGCATCATCACAATAGCAATTCAAAAATGGGTATAAAGAAGTCAGTCTGCTGTTTGTTGTGTGGTCCCATGGCCTAGGTGCATAAAGAACTGATTTTAAAAGGGGTGAAATGTAAGGAAGATTTCCACCATCTCTTTTCTAAAGGGGTTAGGGCATTCAAGCGTTTCTTTTTACATTTGTGAAGTCTGAGATGTCAATTATGATAGATAGTCATGCACTAAATCATTTCAAACGTTTCAAACTCTCAAATCTCTGCAGGGCCATGTGTGTAAATACTGTTAGATTGGAACAAAGAAGAATGCATTTCTTATACTTCATAAAGAATCAGTCTGAGGAGGTTTGAATAATACAAAGAACTCTGTTGTTTCAGTGGCTTCTGGGCTAGTGTTTATTGATCAGCTGACTCTGAGTTTTAAGGTCACTGATCCACATGGTTCCTACAGTCACCTTGATTCTCTCCTGACAGTCACTCTTCTCGAAGTTTCATGTTTAGGTGCAGTCATAGTTTTGTGGATCATCCAGGGTCATTTTCTCATTGTAGATTAACTTGTCCTCTCTAATTGTTGTCCCAGTGCCTCATGCCTTCCAACACTAAGTTCGTTTCTCTCCAAAACCCAGACTAAAATTCTCCTGCTGTTTTCCCTATGGGTCATTGCATTGAGATCGACCTGATCAAAATAACAAGTTTTTTTTCCTGTGGATGTGACAATGATGTATTATTCTTTCTTGTCTTAGTCAATATTTAGTCTTAGTAATACACAAATAGTTCATTTGAAGTAGGCTCATTGAAGTGAATAAGTATTGAAATAATAGAATCACTTTGGAACATAATTACAAATATATAAAAAACTGATGCTAGGGCTCACTGGGGAATTTTCAAGTCTTCTTGAGGATAATGTAAGCAGTTAATAAGACATGCTTGCAACTGGCTGAAGGATATACAAGAACGTGATTAATGCTGTTATAATTGATGCTGATACTAAACACACTGCATGGAAAAGATTTCTGTCCATTATTTAATTCACTTGACTTAATAAAAAAAAACAAAAAATGTAATGTTTCCTAAATCTCAAAACACTCAGGGCAGTAGGAGTATGTATATACTGCATAGAACGATGTTGTGGTGCTGGCTTGGACTAGGGTGGACAAGATCAGAAGTCACACAACACCAGGTTATAGTCAGCAGGTTTATCTGAAATCACAAGTGACTTCACCTGATGAAGAAGCAATGCTCCAAAAGTTTATGATTTCAAATAAATTTGTTGGACTATAACTTTGTGTTGTGTGATTTCTGATCTTATATGGAATGACATAGGATATGCAGCACAAAAAAGTGCAACCAGTCCACACCAGTGTTTATGTTCCTTTTGAGAATCATCTCACCTAAACCTAGTACTACAACTAATGCTTCCCTTTTTTTTCATACGCTTGTCCAATTTTACTTAAATGTCTATATTTGCCTCAATCATTCTATGTGCAACAAGTTCCACTTTGTGATGTTTCTTCTGAACTCTTGTCAGATTTCTTGGTGACTCTCTTATGTACATGGTCTTCAGACATGCTCTAAGCCACAAAAGAAAACATTTTCTCTGCATCTACTTTGTGAAAATTTTACATAATTTTAAAGATTTCTACCCCAACCAGCATTGTTTTCCAAAGAGCAAAGAGACTAAGATCTTATTTTTTTCCCAGATACTTTTACCCCACAGGGCCTCTACATCCTTTGAATGTTTAGTTTACATATGAAAATATCATGTATAAACCCAATATTGCCAAGGATTAATTTTTGATTCTCCACTCTTCAAATATATTACAAGTATGTCAATTTGCACAAGTATGTCAATTTGCAAAAGTATGTTCATGACACCCTGTGCCCTTAGGGAGATACCTCTCCCTGTTTTGTTTCTCAATTCAGCAAACACCTCTCCGTTGCTTGTTTGACATTGAAGTTTGGAAGTTGTACAACTTTCTTTAATTTTACATGAGAAATGACAATATAAATACTCATGTAATGCGTCAAATTCTGAAAAGATAGTATCAACCTTTTTCCTGGTTTCTTACTCAGTTAGTACTAGACTATGCAAAAATATTGACATCCGACTTGAGCCAGATCGAGATTCAAAGTCATGTTCTTCAACAGGCCTACTTAATTCCATTCAACAGCCTTCCTCACAATTCTTACCTCAAGCCCTTCACTACTGAAGAAAGGTATTGTCACTTTCAGACTCAGTTTTTCCATTCCACCCCTTGTTTGTCTTCCTTCAGTTATGCTCTATAAACACCAGCTTGTTCAAGATGCAGCTCCCCGAATCCTCTCCTGTTCTATGTCCCACTCAGCTATCACTTCCCAGCACATGAGACATGCTAGCTTTCTTTACCCCAGAATATCAAGTCCTCACCATTCAAATCCCATCATAACAACACAGTACCCTATCTCTATGCCTCCTTCAAGAATGATTTCCCAAGATGCTTCAGTCTACTGATTCTTGCCTCCTGTACATGAGCCCTGTCACCTGTAACAGAAGAGTGGCCTGAAGTAAGTAAGTACCATAAAATGCAACAAGTCTTGGGCATTAATTGGAGGCTCAGCAATTTAGCCAATGGACTTAAGGCTAGAAGTTTTCAGTATTGGTGCACAGCGATGAATATGAAATGCAATCATCCGGGGAGATAAAAAGCTAAGTGCCTTGAGTCAGATGAAAAGCCATTGATGTAATAAAGCTAAGGGCCAAGGGGACAATATGATTTGACACTTGGGAGTCCAAGATATAATTCACATGCATGCGGGGACTCTGCGCCAAGTTATAAACACTTGTGACTTTTATACACAAAATAGGACCACATATCCCCTTTGGAAGGGCAACCTTCCTATCGCTAGGCGCGTGTCATAATGTGTCCTGTGATTATTTGGTGTTTGAGTCTGACTGCTCAGAGTCCCTAAACAAAGTATAACTTAACAACAGTTAAGCAGGTTAAACTCACCTGAAGATGAAGACATGTTCCCCAAAGTCAAAAGAAAATTAACATGCCTTTCCCTGTTTGTATTAATAATCATTCCATCTTTCATCATGCTCAGCGACTAACTTTCTAATTAGCTATTATTTGGTGGATGTAATGTGCTGATTGGTCAGATGTTACAAACTCAACTTCTGAGTTCAGGATTTTGGCCATAGGTTACTCCAGTCATCTCTCCTGGGTTTTTTTTTCTGAGGATCTGCTGTCTGTTTCCAACTGACTTCAAGTTCTTTCATGAAACTATGTGCATGCACTCCTTTGTCATCCCTTGGAAGGCATAAATTATACTCTGATCTTTATTTATCTCTTGCTTGATTGATTTTATTGTCATGTATACAGAAATACAGTTAAAAGCTTTGTTTACGAGCGGTACAGGCAGATCACAGCCAGCAAACGATGAACAGATCAAAAATACTGAGACATGTACAAGTTACATTGCAGCACTGGCTTATCTCGATGATGTCAACTTAAAATTTACAGATTTCCCCCACACCCCAACTAACCACAAACTGGGGGAGACAATTCCAAAGATTAATGACCCTCTGAAAGAATAAATTCCTCCTCATCTCCATCTTAAATAAACAGTTTTTATTCTGGAGCTTTGTCTTCAGTTCCACATCCCCCCTCATGAAGGGAAACGTCTTTCCAGCATCTACGCTGTCAATTTCCCTCAGAAGCTTATTTGGTTCAACTGGAAGCATTTGATGTCTCAGGGCAAACCACTGTTGCAAACACCATCTGAAACAGGTAATTGGACCTGACTGACTGAGTAAAGGTCACCTCTTTACCCTTACCCAATATAGCAGCAGTGGACATTTGATGGGAAATATTTGCGGGCTTCCTTAGAGCCATTTTACAGTTTTCAGAATTTACATGTTGTCTGAAGGATGCACACCCAACTGTCCTGTTTCATTTTCTAAACAGGTGTAGCCTTCATTGAGTGCAAAGGCAGCAAGGCTTAACAAAGCTTGAGGAGATTGTTAGTGTGGTTGGGGAGAAAATTTAGTTGCTGTAATAAACAACATGATTTTAGGAGAAGCTTTGACAAAATGTGGGAGATTACACAAAATATCATGAGAGTTGCAATTATTGAAAAGATAACAAATTAGATAAAGGATTAGAAGGTGCAAAGGGAATAGAAATCCAAGATAGCTATCAGAGTGGTTGAAGTCAGTATTGATGTTATATAGGGGTCGTATGTAAGCTTACTGTGTATGTCACAGATTTAGCTGTAAAGGCAAAATGAAGTCATGTGGAATTTGTCAGATATACAATAGTAGAAGTTCAAATGATTTCTTCAAAAGCTTCAAAGGAATATTGTTATGATAGCAGAACAGAGAAACAGTGGCTGATGGAAATCATTTGCTGACAAAGTGTAAGGTGATACATTTAGATAAAAAAATAGCTACAGTAAAAGAAAAAAAATCAATGTAGTAAGCTATGCTGTAGAGGAATAGATGAATTTGAGACAACAGAAGACTAAAAACAGCTTTCCGGTTTGCTAAAGTGACAAAAGGGCAATGAAATTCCAGATTTGATCATGGTCATATGGAGTGTATAATCCAAGAGATAATGGTGCACTTAAACAAACTTTTAATCAGACACTAGTCATAGCACTGTTTGCAACAATGGGCATGGTGCCGTGGGAAAAAGAATGAAGCTTTTGAGGGGGGCTACATGCATTCACTAGAATCAGTTAGAATCATACTTTTTCTAGTAGTTACTTTGGAACATAGGACTTTGGAGCAGGCTATACAACTATTTGAACCCACTCTGCATTTAGTAAGATTATGGCTAACCTGATTGCCAGATCAAATCGAGGAGAAAACAGAATAAATTTTTTGGGCCTGGTGACCCTTCCTTAGAACTGATGGTGGCTGGGAAAATGTCACTTTATGTGCAGAAAGTAGGGAGGTGGGTGGGGTAGGGAGTAAACAATAGGATAGAGCCCAAAGAGAGAGAAAGGCAGTTAGACAGACAAAGGGAGTTGTTAACGATCAGGCTGGGAGGGTGAGTAGTCGTTAATGGGGACTGTTAGTGACTAGCAACAGGAGTGTGGAGTGGCAGGCTGTGGTAACAAGGCCTGGTGGGTGGAGTGGGGGGCTGGGACATGGGAGAGTTTAGGCCCTAAAATTATTGAACTCAATATTGAGTCCGGAGGGCTGTAGGGCCCCCAAGCAGAAAATGAGGTGTTGTTCCTCCAGATTGAGCTGGGTTTTACTGGAACTCTGTAGCAACCTAGAGACAGAGATATTGGCCAGGGAGCAAGGTGGTGCATTGAAGTGGCTGGCAAAAGATAGTTTAGGGTCTCTTTTGTGAGCAGAACGTAGGTGTTCTGTGAAGCGGTCGCCAAGTCTACACTTTGTTTCCCCAGTGTAGAGGAGACCACATTGTGAGCAGCAAATACAGTAGACTAAATTCTTGGAAGTGCAGGCGAAGTGTTGCTTCACCCGGAAGGTATGTTTGGGCCCTTGGATACTGGGGAGGGAGGAGGTAAATGTGCAGGTGTTGCACCTTTGCCAGTTACAGGGGAAGATGCCGTGGGGCTGTGGAGAGGTGTTTGGGGATGAAAAAAGTATGGACCAGGGTGTCCCGGAGGGAGCAGTCCCTGCAGAAGGCGGACAAGGGTGGGGAGGGGAATATGTGTCTGGTGGTGGCATCTTGCTGGAGGTGGTGGAAATGGCATCTGATGATCTTCTGGATGTGGATGCTGGTGGGATGGTAGGTAAGGATAAGGGGAACCCTATTGCTGTTGTGGGAGGGAAGTGAAGGGGTGAGGGAGATGGGTCAGACCCAATTGAGGGCCCTGTCGACAACGGAGCTGGGGAATCTTTGGTTGAGGAAGAATGTGGACATTTCGGAGGCTCCCTTGTCAAAGTTGGCCTCATCTGAACATATGAGATGGAGGAACTGAGAGGACAGGATGGAGTCTTTACAGGAAGTGGGGTGTGAGGGTGTATAGCCCAGGTAGCTGTGGGAGTCAGTGGGTTTGTAATGGATATTAGTGGCCAGTCTATCCCCAGAAATGGAAATAAACAATTAACAACTATTCACCCTCCCAGACTGAGCGTTAGCAACTCCTTTGTCTGCCTAACTGCCTTTCTCTCTCTTTGGGCTCTATCCAATCATTTACTCCTTATCCCACCCACCTCCCTATTTTCTGAATATAAACTGACATTTTCCCAGCCACAATCAGTCCTGAGGAAGGGGCACCAGACCCGAAACGGTATCTCGGCTTTCTCCTCCACAGATGTTGCCAGACCTGCTGAGCTTTTCCAGCAACTTTGTTTTTGTTCCTGATTTACAGCATCCGCAGTTCTTTGGTTTTTATTCAATATTATCATGACTGATCCCTTTGTGTTTAGAATTCCACATTTGCACCCATTCCCAATATCCTTTGATTCCTTTGCCTAATTAAAATGTAAGCCGACCTTAAAAATATTCAATGGCCCCAACCTCCTCTGCCTTCTGAGACAGAGTTCAAGAATTTCACAAATTTTTGAGAAAAAAGATTTCCTCTCACTTCTGTCCTAAAAGGGCAAATCCTAACTTTAAAACAGTATCCCCTAGTACTACACTCCTCACAAAAGGAAACATCTTTTTCATGTCCACCTTGTCAAGGCCATTCAGGATCATGGACATCTCAACCATATAAACCCTAACTTGTCTAAACTCAAAAGAAAACAAGCCTTGTCTGTCCAATCTTCCATCATAAAACAACCTGTTCATTCCAGTTTTCAATCTTGTAAACCTCCTCTGAACTGCCTCCATTGCATTTACATCCTTTCTTAAATAAAAAAAATCAAAATTGTACAAGGTACTCAGGATGTGGTCTCAGCAAAGCCCTGCATAATTTAGACATAACATCCTTACTTTTATATTCAATTTCTCTCACATTAAAGGAGTGCATTCCATTCACTTCCTTGATTATGTGCTACACCTGCATACTCACTGCTCATGATTAATGCACTAGAATATACTGCTCCCTCTGCAATTAATAATTCTGTAATCATTTTCCATTTAGGTAATACTCTGCACTTTTATTCGGCCCATGAAAGTAACCAACTTCACACCCCTCATACATTTGCCAGATGGTTCACGCATCTTCTCTATATCAGTCTGCACCCACCTTATGTCCTATTCACAGCATATGTTCCTACTTATAATAAATGCAAAATCCTGCACATTATAGAAACCTGAAAACAAGATGTTAAAGTATAGAAGGAACTCAGCAGGTCTGTCAACGTCTGTGGAGAGAGAAACTGAGAAGAGTCTGTGAACTCAAAACATTAACTCTCCTTCTCTCTCCACAGATGTGACCCAAGCTGCTGAATTTCCCCAGCATTTTCAGTTTTAATTTGCACTTTCCTACCTATCTTTTGTGACATCTGCAAAGTTATCTACCATGCCTTCCTTCCTCTAATCTAAGGAATTGATCATTGTAAAGATGTTGAGGACCCCAACAGATCGAACCTATGAGATTGCATTCATCAAATCCTGAAAAATCACAATATACTCTCCATTTTCTACCTGCCAATCAGTCTTCTGTCCATGCTCGTATATTACCTCCCACATTGTAAGTTCCTATTTTGCTCAATAACCCTTTATCCATAGTGCATGTTACTCCTTCAAAGAGCTTCCACAAATTAGTTAAACATGATTCTCTTTCACAAAACCATGCTGATTCTTCATAATTACCCTCGTTTTTTCTTGTCTAAATGCACAGCTACCACTTCCCTAACGACTGATTGTAACATCTTCATCACACCACTCCACTGAAGGGAATTCCCTGTATCTTTCTTTTTTTCTGCTTCCCTTCCTTTTTGAATAGATGAGTTGTATTCACTGATTTCCAGTCTTCTTTCCCATACCATTTATGATTGGACATCCTGATTTCCTGAACCAAGGTTATCCCTAACTATTGTTTATATGCCATCCTTAGTTAACAGTGTTATCCGGTCACCTTTACCTAGCTTCTCATCAATGAGGACAGGATGGGCAGATTGACCTTTTTCTGACCTGCTGCCGGGAGGCTTGCTCCCAGGCATTGCCAGGCTCCTGACTCAGCTCAAGACCCATGCACACTCCATAAATTTGTACTGCTGCACAGAAGGAAGTACGAAATGCCCTTTGAAAGACTTGATTGCCTAACTGTTGCTGATGGCAGGCAGACACTGATACAGAGACCATGCTTCCAGGAAGGGTGGCCTAATGGTATTATTGCTGGACTCTGTTAATCCAGAGACCTGGATAATGTCCTGGGGGCATGAGTTCAAATCCCACCACATCAGATGGTGGAATTTTAATTCAACAATTCT
Source organism: Stegostoma tigrinum (assembly GCF_030684315.1). Lineage (NCBI taxonomy): Eukaryota > Metazoa > Chordata > Chondrichthyes > Orectolobiformes > Stegostomatidae > Stegostoma > Stegostoma tigrinum. The sequence continues at coordinate 33,440,120 of NC_081356.1, read as the reverse complement.
GGAATTAAGAGTCTAATGATGAACATAAATCCATTTCCATTATCAGGAAACACCTATCTGATTCACTAATGTCCTTTAGGGAAGGAAACTGCCAGCTTTACCTAGTCCTACATGTGACTCCAGACCCACAGCAATGTGGTTGGCTCTTATTCAGGGCAATAAATGCTGACCTAGCCAGTGATGCCCATATCCTGTGAAATAATTTGAAATAAAAACCTCTGGGCATTAGAAATCTAAAATAAAAGAAATGTTTCAGAAACTGAGCAGGTCTGGCAGTATCTGTGGAGAGTGAAACAGAGTTAATGTTTTGGGGCAGGATGGTGGCTCAGTGCTTAGCTCTGCTGCCTTATTCTCCAAGGACCTGAGATCAATTCCAGCCTCCAGTGATTGTCTATGTGAAGTTTGCACATTCTGCGTGGGTTTCCTCTTGGTGCTCCTTTTTCCTCCCACAGTCCAAAGATGTGCAGATTAGGTGGATTGGCCATGCTAATTTGGCCATAGTGTCTAGGGATTAGCAGCCTAGGTGGGTTAGCCATGGGGAATGCTGGGGAAGGTGTGGGTCTGTGTAGGATGCTCTTTGGAGGGTTAATGTGGACTCAATGGGCCAAATGGCCTGCTTCCACTCTGCAGGGATTCTATGATGATTATGAAATGAGACGTGAAGCAATGCAATTCAATGCTCCTGCTCACCAACGTCACCCAGAGCCAACTCCACGGTGCTTGATATCACCATGACATAATAGCCATGGATTTACAACATTTGTACTCCCGGAAATGATGCACTACCAACTTATTGATTCAGTCCAATAATCCTGACAAATTCAGGATCTCGTTGCAACTATAATGTATACATCACAGACACCAATGTGTATGTAAGGTCTAGGTTGGTAAGGGATGAAACAAGTGAATGCAAATTTTACAATACATTTCACAGAAATAGTTAAAAAGATTTCAAGTTGTGTTAAATCTGAGTACTAACGGAAAACATTGGTAGCTTCAGCCAGAGGCTGAGGCATAGTATGTGCACGCGTGTGTGTGCACGTGTTCATTGGCAGGAGTGGAACATTCAGCTTTTTGAGCTTCTCTTTACACTTAATGTTTTTTAATTCTAAATTAAAATTCTCAATATTAAAGTCTTCTTCACAGTTAACATGGGGATTGCCCTCTATAGTCGTCACTGGAAAATAAAGAGTGAAAATGATCAATTTAGAATAATCAATAATAGCTCACAGAAACTGGTGTGATAAACAGTGAAGCCTTTTCCTGCGCAAATAAAACTTAGCCATCCATCAATATTGTATTTAATATTAAGTACATGATACCTATTAATAAATGAAAGTTGCATATGTGATTGCTATTTCCTTTACGAATCAATCGATTCATGCATCACTGATGAAAAACCTATAAATGCCTCCAGAAATGTCACATCCTTTACAGTCAAGGGAAGAAAGTTACTTACTAAGTAAGTAAAAACTATTTCCAGAAGTTAAACTATAACTACCCAGGGGGAATCAAAGTACATTGAGGCATTTTAAGCAATGCCATACAAAATAATATAGGAACAAAGAGTAAGGGTAAGTCCATCCGACCCTCAAGCCTGTCCTCCATTCAAAAAGAACATGGTTGTTCTGATCCAGGCCTCAACTTCTCTTTTCTGCCAAAGCCATCATCTCCCTGATATTCCAAAATTCTACCTATTTCTTCTTCCAGTACATTCAATGATTCAGCCTCCACAGCACTCTAGTTTGCCGAATTCCAGGCATTCACCACCATCTGGGAGAAGACATTTATTTGCATTGAAGTTTTAAATGAATGTCCTTTATTCCTACAGTCGAGACTGCCCCCACTCATGGAAACATCTACCCTTTTCAAAACCCCTCGGAACCTTACCCATTTCAGTAAGATTGATTCTTATTCATCTAAATTCCAGTGAATAAAGGCTTAATTTCTTTAGCCATTTTTGATAAGTCAAACCCGTCATCCCAGGAATCAGCTTATTGAATCACTTTTGAACACCTGTGAATGCCAGAACTTCCTTTTTTAAATACAATGTCCAAAACTGTACACGGTGTTCTAGGTGCAGCCTCACTAAAACCCTGTACAGTTGTAACAAGACTTCTCTCCGCTTTTTACCACGAGCAAAAAAGCCAACATATTAATTTGACTTAATTACTCACTATATCCACATGCTAATGCTTCGTGTTTCACGCACATGAATATCCAAATCCTTCAGTGCTGTACTGTCATGGAGCCTCTATTTAAATAACAGTCTGACTTTTGAGCCTTCTGACCAAAGTGCATGAGCTCACCTTTTCTTACATTAAGCTCCATCTAGACAGTTTTGCCCACTGACTCAACTTGTCTACATCCCCTAACATTTCCTTATGTTCTTGTCACAACATGCCCTCCCGAACATTCAGCAACATTGGATACATTATATGCTGCAGCCTCCACCAAGATATTAACATAGAATGTAAATAATTGAGGCCCTAGACTGATCCTTGTGGCATTCTACTAGGTACATCTTTCCAACATGAAAAGGACCCATTAATCCCAACTCTGTTTCTATGTCTACTAATCCTCAATCAAGGCTAAAACAATACTCCCAATGCCTTCTGGAAAATCAAAAGCATTACAACTGCTGACTCCCCTTTATCAACTTTGATTGTCATTCCCCCAAAAAACTTGCAACCAATTTAATGAAAATGGTTTCCCTTTCACAGAATGATTTTGACTCTGTTTGATTGTGTTAAGCTTTTCTATATGTATTGTTATTTCTTCCCTAATGACTGACTCTAATGTTTTCCCAATGATAGATGTTAAGTTCACTGACCAATGGTTTCCTGCTTTCTGTTCCTTTCCTTTCTTGAAGAAGAGTGTCATGTTAACAGTTTTACAGTTCACTAGAACCCTCCTGGAATCCAGTCAGCTCTAAATATTTTGACCAACGCTCTTGTAGTCTGTGCAGCTATTTCCTTGAAAACCTTGGATGCAGATCATCAGGTTCTGGAATTAGTCTGTCTGCATTTCGTTTGTCACATTCTCTCAACCACATGATAACGAATGGTACAAGATCTTTCATCCTACTAGCTTGCTTATTTATCACTTTTCGGATGTTTATCACGTCCTCCATAGCAAAAACTAATTCAAAACATCAGTTAAGATTATCTGTCACTTTCCTGCTCCATTCACTAGTTACATTCTCTAATGGTCCCACAGTTACTATATCTATTACCTTTCTTTTTATACTTGTATAGAAGGTCTTTTTGTTTTTTATATTGCTTGCTAATTTACAATTACTTGCAAACAATAATTTCTTTCCCTCATTATTAACTTTTATGTTATCTGCCACTGGTTCTCAAAATATTTCCAATCCTCTGGCCTACCAATAGTTTTAGCCTCATTGTAGGATGTAGTTTTTGATTGGATAATCTTCTTGACTACCTTACTAAACATAATGGATTACCCTCTCATCAAGTCCTTTTTGATATGAATAACTTTTTACTGTATGTTATGAAATAGTCTGTCACTGCTGATCCATTGACTTCTAACTTAATCTATTTCCTAATCCACTTGAGGCAATTCTTCCTTCATTCCTCCATAATTTCCCTTATTTAATTTGAGTACATTGGTTTGAGACTCAGGTTGCTCTCCCTCAAACTGTAATTCTATCATATTGGGAACACTACCCACTACAAGACCTTTAACTATGAGATCTCTTATTAATCCTACCTCATTACACATTACAAGATCCTAGATATTCTGATCCCAGGCAGGTTCTGAAATGAACTGCTCATGGAAATAATCCCTGCTGTACTCTACAAAATTAACTTCCACGTCATTCTTATCCACTTTAATTGTCCAATCAAAATGCAGGTAATATCACCTATAATAATTGCAGTGATATTACATTTTAGTTACATATTAGTTCCCAATTTTCACTTTGACCTAGAATTCTTTCGGTGACTAGAGATGACTCTGACATTTTTCTTTTGCTATCCTTTATTTCCATGCAAACTGGTTCCACATCATGATCTATTTCACTTACACCACCACACTGATACTATCCTTAATTAGCAATGTTACCCCACTTCCTTTTTTTTTGTCTATTCTTGCGGAACATTGAATACCTTTTTAATATTGAGTTCCCAGTCCTGGGCACCCCACAGCCTTGTCTCCACAGTAGCCATTGTGTCATTATCCTTTATTTTTATTTGTGTTTTCAACTCCTCTACCATTTTTAACAAATGCCGTATGCATGCATTAAGATAAAAGAAACTGAGGCTTCAATTTTTAACCATTTATTACCCAAGTGTTAGACCCTGTGACACTCTTTTGGTGGCTTATACTTTATACCCATTCCTGTCTCACTTTGATTGTCATTTACTTCTTTATTCACCTGTCCGGTCTGTCATTCCTTTCTGATTTTTATTCTCTTTAATGGAAACTTACCTAACTAAGCACTATCTAGATTCCTAATTCAGCAGTATTCTGGTTCCAGCATGATTCAAGTGAAGCTGATCCTAATAGATTACAAAGTGTGGAGCTGGATGAGCACAGCAGGCCAAGCAGCATCTTAGGAGTACAAAAGCTGACGTTTCGGGCCTAGATCCATCTGATGAAGGGTCCACGCCCGAAACGTCAGCTTTTGTGCCCCTAAGATGCTGCTTGGCCTGCTGTGTTCATCCAGCTCCACACTTTGTTACCTCGGATTCTCCAGCATCTGCAGTTCCCATTATCTCTGATCCTAATAGAGCCTTTCACTGGTACTAGTGCTAATGCCCCATGAATTGGGGCTCAGCTGTCCCACACCAAACTTTGAACCATGCATTTACCTGTCTAATCTTATTTAGCCAACATAAAATTGCATCTGGCTCTGGTAGTAATCCTGAGATTATTATCTTTGTTAGCTTGCTTTCTAATTTAGCCCCAAACTGTGAGCAATCCCTCAGTAAGACATTTTTCCTAGCTGTTGTTCCTTTCCTGTTGGTATCTACATGGATTATGACAACTGGATGTTTCTTCTGTCAGTGCACGTTTCTTTCCAATTTGGGAATGATGCACTGAACACCGTCACCAGGTAGGCAACACAGCCTTTGAGACTCTTTGTCTTTGCTGCAAAGAACAAAAAAATTTCACCCAACAATGCTATATCCTGTTGTCACTATTTTTTTAACTTTTCTCCCTTAGCTTGAGTGGCCTCTGGGCCATGATTCTTTGGTCAGTTTGCTCATTTTCTCTACAATAAGATCATAAGACTGCAAGATATAGGAGCAGGATGAAACCATTTGGCCTATCAAATCTGCTCTGCCATTCAATCATAGCTGATTATATTTCTCAATCTCATTCTCCTCCCTTCTCCCTGTAAACTTTTGTACGCTTACTAATCAACAACATGTCTATGTCTGTCTTAAATATACTCAATCACTTGGCTTCCACAGATTCATCACACGCTGTCTGAAGAAGTTCCTCCTCATCTCTGTTCTAATGGAATATCCTTCAATCTGAGGCTGTGCCCTTGGATCTTAGTCACTCCTATTCATGAAAACATCTTCCCCTTCTCCACTGTGTCCAGGCATCTCCGTATTCTGTAAGTCTCCGTGAGACCCCACCCCCATTTTTCTGAGCTCCATCAAGTACAGACCCAGAACTTTCCACTGCTCCTCATATGACAAGCCTTTCATTCCCAGGAACATACTTGTAATCATCCTGTGCACCCTCTCAAAGGCCAGCATACCCTTCCTTAGATGCGGGGCCCAAAACTGCTCACAATATTCTAAGTTAATAAAATGCAAGGCTGGTCAGGCCCAGCAGCATCTCAGGAGCATAAAAGCTGACGTTTCGGGCCTAGACACTTCATCAGAGGATTCAATATTCTAATTGTTGCCTGACAAAAGCCTTAAGCAGTCACAGCTGCACATCCACGTTCTTTTATTCCAGCCGTCGTGAAATGAATGTGAACATTCCATATGCCTTCCTATCTAATAAATTAACCTAGATGTTAAGCTTAAGAGAATCCTAAATTGGACTCCTAGGTCCTTCTGCATTTTAGATTTCCAAAGCTTTTCCACAGCTAGAAAATTAGTCTATGGTTTCTATTCTTCCTACCAAAGTGCATAACCTCATACTTACCAACATTGTCATCCATCTGCCACTTCTTTGCCCTCTCTCCTAGCTTGTCCAAGCCCTTCTGCCACCTCCCCATTTCTTCAAAAGTACTCATCCCCCCCACCTATCTTTGTGTCATCTGCAAACAGTACCTTTGTCCAGATCATTAACGTATAAAATGAATAGTTGTAGTCATAACACTGAACCCTGCAGAACTCTACTAGTCACCAGCTGCCATCCTGACAAAGACGTCCTTCTCCCAATTTCCTGCCTTCTGCCAGTCAGCTAATATTCTATCCATACCATTACCTTGCCCTAACAGGATAGGCTCTTATATAATTTAGCAGCCTCCTGTATGGAACTTTGTCAAAGGCCTTCTGGAATTCTAAATAGACCACATACACTGGCTCTCCTTTGTCTAATTTGCTCATTTGGTCCTCAAAGAATTCTAACAGATTTATCATGCATGACCTCCCCTCAATGAAGCTATGCTCTCTCAGCTCTATTGTACCATGCACATCCCAAGTATTCTGCAATCACACCTTTAATAGTGGACTCTAAAATCTTACCAATGACCAAGGTCAGGCTAACTGGCCAATAGTTTCCTGTCTTACGCCTCCTTCCTTTCTTCAGCATGAGTCTTGTATTAGTCATTTTGCATTCTTCTTTGACCCTCGCTAACTCCAGTGATTCTTGAAGGAACACCACCAATGCCTCCATAATCTCCTCATCTATCTCTTTCAGAACCCAGGTGTAGAGTTCATCCAGACCAACTAATTTATCCACATTTAGACCTTTCAGCTTCCCTAGCACCTTTTCCTTCATGATGGCCGTTTACTTCTGACGCTGTAGATGTTCTGGTGTGTGACTGTTATCTTCCTGAAGACTGATAATAAATACCGATTCAGTTCCTCCACCAATTCTTTGTTCCCTTTACAACTTCTTCAGCCTTATTTTCCAGCTGTCCAATTACCTCTCTTAGCTTTTATATATCTAACTAAACTCTTACAATCTTCTTTAATATTGTTAGTTAGCTCAATCTCATTTTTAATCTGCTCCTCACTTATTGCTTTTTTTGTTCTCCTCTGCTGGATTTTAAAGGCTTCCCAATTCTTCGGCTGTCCACTAATCTTCACCATGTTGTATGCTTTTCCTTTTAATTTTAATGCTGTCCCTGATTTCCCTTCTCAGCCATGGTTGCCCTTTCCTCTCCTTAGTATGTTTCTGCTATCTTGGGATGAATTTCTGCAAGGCATCCCAAATTGCCTGCAATTGCTGCTCCAACATCTTCTCTGCCAGGCTTCCCGTCCAATCAACCCTGGACAGCTCTTCCCTCATATAATAAAATGTGAGGCTAGATGAACACAATGGGCCAAGCAGCATCTCAGGTGCTGCTTGGCCTGCTGTGTTCATCCAGCCTCACATTTTATTATCTTGGATTCTCCAGCATCTGCAGTTCCCATTATCTCTTCCCTCATATATCTTTGTAGTTATCTTTAATCAATTCTATTTCATGGCATCTGATTCAATCTTCTCCCCCTCAAACTACAGAATGAATTCTATCACATTATGGTCATTGCCCCTTTGGATTCCTTTTACCTTAAACTCCTTAATCCTGTCTGCCTCATTACATATTAAGAAATCCAGAATTGCCTGTTCCCTAGTGGGTCTAACACAAACTGCTTCAAAAACAAATCATCTTGTAGACCTTCCATAAATTCTATTCCTTGAGATCCACTACCAACCCAATTTCCCAGCCCACCTGCATATTGAGGTCCTCTGTGATTATTGTAATAGTGCCTTTCTTACATGTCTTTTTTTTAATCTCCCAATTTATCTTCTTTCCCACATCCTGCCGAATGCTAGGATGTTCATAATCCCCATCAGTCCCCTTTTTTCCTTTGTGGTTCTTCAACTGTACCCACACAAAGTCCACACTTTCTGACCCTCTATCGCTTCTTCCTGTCGATTTAATTTCATTTCTTATTAGCAAAGCAACCCCAACCCCTCTTCCCATCTCCCTGTCCTTTCAATAGGATATGTATTCATAGATATTCTAGACCCAATCCCCCTATAGCCATGTATCTATAATACCCACAACATTGTACCTGCCAACTTCTTTCTGGACTACAAGCTCATTTACCTTGTTTTGTGTGCTGCACGCAGTTAATTAAAACGCCCTCACCCCTGTGTTGACTGCCTGTCACTCACAGTTGTCCCCTTATCTGCTGTGCCTGAAGTTAGATTCCTGAGTCTTTCCATACTGTCTGTTCTATTACTTGTTCTGGAAGTTTTAATAGCCCCTCTTGAGTCCTTCCTGCGCCGCACCTTTGACTATTTGCATTATCATATGTAACTGAAGTCCCACACCTAACTAGTTACTTCAAAGCAGTACCCTTGTCCACGCTGGAAGCAAGAATATTGTATCTATTAGACAAGGACCCTGCCTGATGCTCCTACAAAGCTAAACGCTCGGTGCTCTATACTTACCTCACTCACAGTCTAAGTGGTCAGGCTGCTTCCTGAAAGACAGGTACCTTTTCTCCTCCTTCGTTCATTGCAGGTTCTGTAACTTGAGGCTCCTGCTCAGCAACTCAAATCAAAATTTCTCAAGCAGACAAAAGTTGCTGCCGATTGTGAGCAAATTGGAAAGCACCGGCACCTATAAGTTTCCATATGTTATGCTTGCAGCACATCACCTGAGCAGCCATCTCATTTCTGCTAATTAAGTCTGGTGTTAAATATTTTAGAGAATTTCTCAAACTGAATTGTTCAGTTGCAACAATATATTTTGATTTAAACCACTTGGTCAAACAAAAGGCAAGGAAGAAATACCTACTATACACCTACATGTTTTCCTGTGATGTTACACTCTGGTTTTGACAGGTAAAAGCGGGTTAGAGGGGAGCTTTGCTCCTAGTTTTTATATCTCTCCGCCAGTAGCCTTTACAAGCAGCTCAATCTTCACTTTATCAAACTGTTGTCCCCACATTCAGTCATGCTGTTTGAAATATTGCTGACCCCACGCTCTCTCCATTGTTTATGAAGTTGCTGTTCCTGCTCTCTTGCACACTTTATGAAGCTTTTGCCACTGCCCTCCCTCACACTGTTTCAAATACACAGGATTTGGCTCAATCTCATTCTTATACATTGATGCAATCCTTTATCCATACCTAGCTAAATATGCTGAGCAATCTTTAAAATTGTGTTGTGACGTAGTTAAAATGGAATTTATTTTTAAGTCAGAAAAAGTAAACTTGTACTCCTGAAGAGCTGTTCTTCCCCAGTTAAATCAATTTTATGCTCTCAGTCAGGTTCAATCAGACACTATGCAAATTGAATGGCCTACATAATGCAGAATTTAACTTCAAACCCATGTCGTCTCCTTGCTAAGACATGTTTTTCTACCTTGCAACACTGAGTAGAATCTTTTACTTTCATTGGGGCTATGCTTCAAGGTCAGACTAGTAATTAGATCTGGTAGTATTGTACTAGAAACCGCATTGCCTTCCCTCCTCCACCAGAATTACGCAGTAGACAAGAAGGTCGATGGCCAACCTTCCTGGCCCACTGCCAATTAACACCCTTTAGAGGTCAATTAAAGACCATTAAATGGCCTCATCCTGCCACCACTGGGGTTTAACCAGCTTCACACAGTGTACACAACAGGTCAACCTTCACCTCAGGAAGATGGGCCAAAGCACATCCCTCAATTTAAGGCAATCTGTGCCTGATCAAGGAGGTAAGCCTATCTTCCCATAGTGATCATGCTGTGAAACCACCTCCAACATCAACCACCAGGCCCACCCCATGGCCACCAGCCCAGCATTACATTCATGTGACCCCTGGCCTGATTCTTAAACAATCCTGAATTTCAGTGAATGTCCTTCTCATGGCAGCGATGAATGACACTGCTGAGTACAAGATCTCTGGCCCCTGATTTGGCTAGCAGCTCTCACTGGGTGGGAAATCCATCCCCAGGTCTCAACTCCAGCAGAAAACTCACAACTGCCTGACTAATGTTTGTTTTGGTGGACCTTCCTGACAAGAGGCATCACAGGTCTCTCTCTAAGTCTGCAGCCAGCATGAGCAATGCCCAATACTACAGTGAGATGTTGTTGTTGCATACCTTGTTACAACTGATTCCCAAAGGCAAAGGTCCCCAATCTGATATGGTCCTTGTGATGAGGAAGGAACATTTTTCAGTGCCCTCTCTTTGCTGGTCACAAGAAAGTTAATTTAAATCAAATACTCTCCTGATACCATTGTCAATTCCAATGTATTAATGTTTTAAAAGGTACCAATTTGATCATGCTTCTTGAGTCAAAGAAAATGTTTATTAATTATTAAAATGCAAAGAAAAATTAAATGCAACATAGATAGATTAAAAACAAGAACGATATAAATATTTTACAAAATTATGAATTACTCTTTTGTTTGACCATGCAGAGTAGATGATGAAACTTTGTGGTTCTTAAAATACCTTAGACAGCGCATTTCATATCCACATCCACATTCATCTAAAAGTTCCCCTCCAAGCCATTCACCATCCCGGCTTGGAAATATATCGGCATTGCCTCAGTGTCACTGGTTAAATTGTCCAGGAATTCTAAGCAATTAGACCAATACATTCAGTTATCCACTCAACAATTTAACTGGTCCACAAGAAGGGAACAAGAGGCAGAAATGGTAGATGTCAACTGAAATGATTTGACTATCTTTCAGTGTACATTTGTTTCAAAAAGGTATCCTTTGCATCTAATGGTCATCCCGCTTATAAATTGAGATTAGAACCTTTCTTGTCATCAACAATTTTGATTGCCTTCTGTTTCCTTCAGGACCAAAAATAGCTGCTGCACAGGTTTATCAAATATATGTCTTCATGATTCAGTCCATAGCCTGCAGAAATATGGAAGCAGAAATTACTAGCGAGAGTGATGATAATCCGCTATCTCAGAAGGTAAGGTGAAGATGAAGGATCCTTAGCACTGCCAAAAGGTGGGGGAGGGAGAGACAGAAGGGGAGAGAGAGAGGGAGAAATAAATTCACTTTAACTCCACTTACACAACTAATAAAACATCAGATGAAAAATGACCTTGAAGTGGATACAGTATTGTAGTTTTTTTTAATCATATCTAAAAGAACATAGCTGTGGACAAAATGAAGGAATTGCAATGTGCTCCAATTTGAACAATGATCTAACCCAGATGAACACTACAGCACTATGGATCTCAACCCATGTAGTCACTACATTATTAAATCTGACCTGATTAAACACTCAGCATCTGATGCCACAACACTGCATATGTTTTGTTTAATATTTAAAACAAAGCTCAGCAAATCATCTGGTTAGTATCCCAATTTCAACTGGCACAACATTCTCAACCTGCCAAGAGAAACACTTTCTCAGCTTTAGTTTTCTAACAATTACCCTCGAGCTCCGGATTATTAAACTTTTGAAGCTGGTTCTCCGTTTGTGGCCTTGATTCATGGGCTGTGTCACATAGATCACACAGGGTAGAAGGAACCTACAAGATGGTTACTTGGAATTCTTCCAAAAGCGGCAAGGAACATACTTGATCCCAGCAGGAGCTCTTCTGCTGACTCTGTAACCATAATGACAGGGACACATCTCTGTGAATCAAACAAATTTGACAGGGATGTTTTGTCAAATGAAAGAACATTAAAAATAGTGTAACATTTTTGAAACTAAAGATTGCGAGCAGATTATTTTTCAGTCTCCACTTCATCTTTGCAATGCCACATGAATATCTGTGAATTACACAAATCAGTGTAAACAATGACCAGGAATCCCCAAAATCAATGCAAACGTTCCGACAATACTGAGTGGCAGAAGTTTCACAGAGTTGAGAGCGACTTCTCTTGCCATCAAGGTCGTTTGTAGGCCAATGTGCATCAAGACGCCCGAGTAAAACTAAAGTCAAAGGGGAGTGGGGGAACTCCCCACTGGTTAGATTTGTACCTAGAAATAAAGGAAGATGACTATAATAGTTGGAGGTCAGTCATTTTGGCCTCAGGACATGTCTGTACAAGTTTCTTAGGGTAATACCCTACACCCAACTGTCTTCAGCTACTTCATTGATGACCTTCCCTCCATAATAAGTTCTGAAGTGCAGATGTTCAGCACCATTCGCGACTTATCAGATTCTGAGGCAATCCAGCTCCAAATGCAGAAAGACCTAGACAATATCCATATTTGGCCTGACAAGTGGCAAGTAACATTCATGCCACACAAGTGCCAGGCAATGAAAATTTCCCAAAAAGGAGAATGTAACCATCTCCCCTTGCCATTCAATGGCATTACCATCTCTGAATCCTCCATTCAACATTCCGGGTGTTACCATTGACCTTAACTGAACTAGTCATAAACATTGTGGTTAGAAGAGCTTTTTGGAGGTGAGGAATGTTGCAGTGAGTAACTCACCTCACGTCCCACCAATGCCTGTCCAAAATCTGGAATGTGATAGAATACTGCCCACTTGCCTGAATGAGTGCAGCTCCAACCAATCTCAAGGAAACAAAGCAGCCCGCTTGATTGGCACCACATCCACAAAGGTCAAATCTGAATGCAGAAAACAGGGTTAATGGCAGGATTTTTGGCAGGGTGGAGGAAACTGAGGATCTTGGGGTCCATGTCCATAGATCCCTCAAAGCTGCTATCCAAGTTGCTAGGGTTGTAAAGAAGGTGTATGGTGTGTTGGCTTTCAGTGGTAGGGGAATTGAGTTTAAGAGCTGAGCAGTTATGCTGAAGCTCTATAAAACCTTGGTTAGACCACACTCAGAATGTTGAGCTCAGATCTGGTCGACTCATTATAAGAAGGATGTGGAAGCTTTAGAGAGTGTGCAGAGGAGATTTACCAGGATGCGGCATGGACTGGAGGGCAGGTCTTAAAAGGAGAGGTTGTGGGAGCTAGGGCTTTTCTCATTAGAGTGAAGAAAGATAAGAGGTGACTTGATAGAGGTGTACAAAACAATGAGAGACAAAGATAGAGTGGATAGCCAGAGATTTTTTCCCAGGGTGGAAATGGCTATTACGAGGGGACATAATTTTAAGGTGACTGGAGGAAGGTATAGGAGACTTGTCAGAGGTAGGTTCCTTACACAGAGAATGGTGGGCATGTAGAACGCACTGCCGGCACTGGTAGTGGAGTCAGATGCTTTAGAGACTTTTATGCGACTCTTGGATAGGCACATGGATGATAGTATCATGCAGAGTAGTTTGAACTTAGTAGGATAATAGGTCGGCACAACATTGTGGGCCGAAGGGCCTGTACTGTGCTGTTCTATGTTCTATACACTCCCTTCACCACTGACACTCGGTAACAGTAGTGCATACCATCTACAAGATACACTGCAGAAATTCACCAAAGCTCCTTAGACAGTGCCTTCAAAATATGCAACCACTTGTGTTTAGAAGAACAAGGGCAGCAGAAACAACACCATCTGCAAGTTCACTCCAAGCTACTCACCATTTTGACTTGGAAATGTATCGCTGTTCCTTCAGAGTCACTGGGTCAAAATTCTGGAACTCCCTCCAGAAGGGCATTGTGTGGCTACCAACAGCAAATACACTGCAGTGGTTCAAAATGATAGCCCATCACCACCTACTCGGCTAATTAAGGATGGGCAATAAATGCTGGTACAGCCAGTGACAACCAAGTCCCAGGAATTAATATTCAAAAAAATCTAAACCCTGCAATGGAACATAAATGTCCACAACAGTTCAATCCAGGGTGAAAATTTGGGCTATGATCAGGAATTTCCACAAACAATACCAAATTTTTGGAGATTCTGAATGGCAAAAGATGGCTCTGTCATTGGCGGAAGCTTCATTGCAACAATGAAATGTGGTTAAATTAACATAATTTAGACAGCAGCGCAATTCTCAGGTGTTACTCCATTCATTGTTCATTTCACCCAAATACTTTTGACAATCAGATGTATTTAAAAGGGACAGGCTGTTACTGTTAAGCTCTCAATTTTTAGTCACTTTCCTTTCAACCCACCCTATGCTTTATGCTGTGCTTGCTTTATAACACGTTATTCTTTGGAGCAATGGCTGTGCATTTAGGAATCCCTTCTTATCTATGCTTTTGGAGGAAGAGGAAATTGAAGAGTAACAGAGACACACTAGAATGAGTTACAGAACAACTGCCTCTGCCTACCATTACCTCCCTGAGTACACATATTGATTTACTGGTCCTAGCCTCCAGAAATATTGTTTCTTTGGGCGTTTTCTATCTGTGGTGCTTGGTAAATTGGTATCACCAAGTTTACCAGGGGCTACATATTAATTTGCAAGCAAACTCTTGAGCATGAACTTCCATTATCAATAACTGCCAAGGGCATTTCAGCTTTCCTGAATTGTTTTGCCCCCGGCACATGCTAGGCTGCCAAAACAGAACATCTGGAGTGAGACCAGCTGCATCCACAGATGTACATAGCAGTCGATCGATGATGTTTTGTTTGCCAGCATCAGGAGCTACACAAAAAACAGCAGCAGAAAGCCTTGATTGCACAAGGTCCAACCAGAGGATCATTAACCGTATGCATTTCACCTCATCTGCTCCAGCATCCAGCAGTGACCAGTTTAAAACCACAACAAGCATCATTCTATCAGTGTCTGGGTCATCTGTACAGGCCAGATCATAAAATATTCACTCCCTGGCAGCAGTTTAATTGAAGACAATCCTCCAAAAATAGTAAATTTGGAGTTAAATTATGACAATTGTGGCAAAAAAACTGTTCTTGGCTTCCTTGATTCCAGAGTACATATGCATGATATCTATCATCTGATCTTTACAACACACCTCACAGAGTTGCAGATGGGTTAGTGTCTCATCACATTGGAAGATTTTGTTATTCAATAAATAAGGGCAAATTCCACCTGTGGAATAGTTTGTAGCACTCTTACCCCTGACTTAAACGGTTGTAATTTCAAGCCCCAACCAGCACTGACTGCCTGTGTAAGTAGGGGAGTTTACAATTGAGTTTGAGTGTTAATTTGTAGCGTTTATGTCTTGACTGTTTAGCTGTGGCTGCAGTCTAATTATTTGTAATAAATAATCAGTATGGTCAGTATGGATCAGTACCTCGTCCATGTTTTCTATCAATTTGTGTCGGAAAGCCAGATAAATTGGGAACTTACCATACTTCTTTAAACTGTATCATTTGTGACCACTCCAGGAATAACATTGATGGATTTCCAGCGTGCTACCTCCATGAGTCGTAACAGTTACCAGGAGGCTCATGTTTTTATCCCTCATTTTTTCACTCAAATTTCACCATCTGTTATGGTACAATTCTTACCCATGGACCCACAATACTAGTCAGGGCTTTTGGACATTTCCATTGCATTAGTACTTCCCTATAGATCTTCTGATTCAGAGGAAGGGGTGCTACCAACTGCCCAATGTTGCTGTCTATAGGAGTGTACAGGCTAGGAAAAGCAGAGCAAGCCATCTGCAAAGTCCTACAGATCTGAAATCTTTCCATAGCGTTGTTAATAAAACCACGATTTCATGCTGTGATGTTTCATCAAGTTTGTGATGTTCCAAAATGACACTTATTTTTAGCTTACTGTATTAGAAGTATGGATTATCCCCTGAAGATGCATTCTGGAAGAAAATGAGGTTTTCTCTGCCAACAGTGACTGTGCGTTAGCAAATTCTGCATCACAAGGAAAACCTTTAAGTTACATTTTGATTTATCTCGCTGCTGCTGCACACTAGGTTCAAGCTGTGTTTTTGGAAAGCAAGTCCTGCTGTTTATGGTTTCTAGCGCCTACATTCTAATAAAGGAACACTGACGGATACCATCTGTTTTGGAATGACTCTCATATTCTGCTTAGTTTGCATGCTTTTTTTCTGACGTGAAACCTTTGACTTTCTGACCATGAGTAATTCTCTAGAACCTCTTTATAAATTACTTGTCTGGAAATGGTATTACTGCAACTTGGTTGTGTGTGTGTGTATATGTGTTTTGAGGGGGTATGCTGGGGGAGTGGGGGCAGCAGGCAGATAGAACTGCATTTGGCACATGCAATAAAACATTGCAGGGAATAGTGTCATGCAGGAAAGGTGGGGTGTGTCATCCACAGACAGGATCATGCTGGCTTCAAGGACTGGAGGCAGTGTATGACCACACCAGGTGTGGTCACTTCATATGCCAGGGTCTGGGAGGGAAGGGTGGGCAGGATTAGATGCATGTAGATAGGGAGGGCTTGGGGAAGTGTGAATCCTGTGGAGTTGAAGGGATGGGCTACTAGGAAGGAGATGCAATGTTTGAGGCCTCACTGACTGAGTCAGGCTGAGGCAGAAAGCTGCTACAAGGGGAGTGCACTAAGACCTTCCATTGTGCTGGAAATCAGTTGTATGTAATGGAGAAGAAAATGTCTAAACTACGTTCAGAGTGGCTCAGCTAATTTTTTTGACCTGTGAATGATGGGACTGCAGCATTCACTATCAAAATGACCTTTAAAGGGGAACGTCATTTGTCGCAAGGCCATTGAAAGGTAGATTACACAGACAGGCAGACTGCCTATGCCTGGCCATCTTTCAGCATTGATCCTCTTCGTATATTGCATCTTCCTGACACAGAGGAAACCAAACGTAAGGGATGTTGAACAAGGAGAGGCAAAGGTTTCACAAGGACTGAATATGCTGCGTACACATTGTTCCCCTTACTTGCAGATAGTGCAGTAGCTGTTTAGAACCGACCTCCAATATTTGAGTGTTGCCATGAATTGCTGTCTGATGGTGTGAATATGTGTTTCTACCCACTTGTACAGACTCCCACTGCCCTATTGTGGGATGTCGTCACCTGTAATGAGAAAAGGGGAGGAGAATGAGTGAGATGGCAGTGGGTAGCATTTCCATTGGTGCTGGTGCATGTGGGAAAGTGGTGTTGAGATGTATTGTTATAACCCTATCTGTTCTTTCTCGTTTTTCCTTGTCTAACTAAGGTTTAAGCTTTTTAAAAAAGAAAGATATTTAGTAAAGATTGGGATTCTCTGTGACATTCATGATTGAGTCAGCATCCACCTCCCACTCCACAACCCAAAATCCCCCCACTGGGGAATGGACCTTGGAGACAGCAGGGATTGTCCACTGTTTGGTCAAACCCCATCCCCCAATGTAGCAGAAAAGCTAACAGTGTGTTTAACCTTGTAACCTCGCAACAGGTACAAAAACAATCAGTAAGAAAAGTTGCAAACTGGAGGGAAAAATGAGGGGCCGGAGTTGTAAAGCCAAACCCTGCAGCCCTGCAGTGTGAGAAATTGATGGCTAGGGCTTGAGCCGAGGAAGGTGAAGGGTCACATTTCAGCGGTTTATAAAATTCTGAGGGGCGTAGATAAGGTGAATAGTAAGGGTCTTTTGCCTAGGGTAGGCAAGTCCAAAACAAGGGGCATACTTTTATGACGAGAGGATAAAGTTTTAAACAGGACAAACTTTTCACACAGAGAGCGGAACCTAGATGGAACGAGGTGCCAGAGGGAGTGGTTGATGCAGGTACAGTTACAACAGTTAAAAGACTTTTGGACAAGTACTTGAATAGAAAAGGTGATAATGAGGTCAGCCAGGTGGACCTTATAGAATGAGTTAACTTTTTGGGTCTGTTTACGTGATCCAATCAGGGAGCGCTGATATAAACTGGAATGTCAGAGGTTCTGATCAAACTGAGAGCTGGCTATCAGGGAGCTGCATCAGTGTCAAGCACTACGCATGTGTAATCAAGTGGTGATTTAGTGATGGTATACTGGCCTCCGTCCAGTTATTTCAAAAGGTTTGGAGGGATATAGGCCATTTGCAGCAAGTGGGACTAATTTAGTTTGAAAACATGGTCAGCGTGTACTAGTTGGACCGAAGGATTTGTTTCCATGTTGTATGAACGTATGACTCTATTTCACTGTCAAAGTGAGGAAAGGTTGTTCATCCTTTGATACAGCTCACAAGATGCTCACATTTACTGTAATGAAGAATTATTTGTATGTTACCACGTTTATGCAATACTCCTTTTTCTCTGAATGAGCTAATAGTAACGGAACCAAATAGTGTGTACTTGACCATGAACATTTCAGCACCTGAGATGAGGGTTAGCCTGAAGACTGTAGCAATCATGTAGACAAGACTGAAGCATCTTTTAGATGCTGCTAAATGACAAAGGTGGATTAGAAATGTACCTGCAGAATTTTGAATAACCCACTGTCTTTCAAGATGAAAGAGTTGGGAAAAGTCACCACATCCTTATTGCACCAGATGCATGTTAAGTTTTGACTTTGAGATGCATCACTCCCTAAATTTGGGCAGTGCTAGGCTACACAAAAGCATTCAAATTATGCTTCAGTTTCAGAGCAGTCTCATGAACTTCGACTCAGTGGTATGTCAAGTTCTGGATGTCATGTTACTCAGTAATCTTTAAATCCAGCCTAGATGGTTTGAAAAATCTCACTTAGTTGTGTGGCATAGATCATTACTATGTGTAGCAGAATCAAGCTGACTTTTCATTTGATTGATTTTAATGAGATGAATATCCAATAGGATCCAAGAGGCTGAACGTGATATCCTACTTCATGGCAAAGATGCAAATTACTCCCATGGAAAGAATATATGTTCCAAATTAAGAATGGGCAAGAGAATTAAGTGAGATCTCTGAACGTTGTTTGATGTTTAGCATATCTCACTGGTACATCACTTATGATTACTAAATTACATGTTTGGTATTCTTTATTTTCTGATATGATGCGTTATTCAGATCATAATGAATACACACACAAATATGATGTGCAAAATATCTATTACAAAGGAATCACCAGTAAATTATAACAACTCAATTTATCAAGACTGCATGGCTGATCCTCCAAAATACCCTTTTCAAATCTACCCCATACAAATATACAAACAAGGAGCCTGCACAAAAAAATGCAGCCCAGTGAAGCCATCCAAGTGTGACCAAGCCTTTACCTTATCCTGAAAAGTCTCCTAATCACCTCTGCTCTGTCAATATTAGCTAGCTATTATTTTCCACTATCAAAGGACAGAGAAGAGCAGACTGTATAAATAAATAATTATTAGTCATTCACCTCTTCCCGCCCCCTCCAACCATGTGAACTACATAAAGCCGATACTGTGATTTAATTCCAATGGAGCATTCACTTAGATGTTCTAGTCTGTTGGGGGACACAAATTCTGGATAAAAAATTCATATAATTGAAACAATAGAAAACTGGAGATTAGATAAGAAAGGCAGTATTGTTGTCACATTTTGGCTACTTCTTGTGATATGGAAATGATTTCTCCTTTAACTGGGCATATCCTAAACTGCTGTCAATCATTACACACCTCAACAGAATGAGTATTGGTTCCATGACTTATGGGGAAATTGGAAAAAGCACCGCTGAGACTTAATACTACAATTTGTGCTAAATCTATGTGTCAACAATTTGTAACAGCTAATTAAAGCCGTTAAAAAGTTTTTCTTTCGCTGATTCACTTAAGTTTGAAACAGCCCCATTTCATGCAAAATGTCAATTTGTAGCTGAAATTTAAGAGCTGACACCACGGAAAGGAGAGAGAAATCAACAGCACTATCGCTGCAACCAAGTTACGACTTATTATCAGTGGTCACCAGAGGTATCGCAACTGAGAGCTCATTTAACCAAATGCTACTTGCGTCGATCTTACTTACCCTCCCATCAGCCCCACCCCTATTTATTTCTGGACTCCCCTCCCTCTCCCCAGCCTGACAAAGAGTTTCCCTTCGAAACAATGACTTTCCTGCTCTCCATGCTGTCTGACCTGTTGTGCTTTTCCAGCTCCACATTTACTGACTGCTGTTAGTA
Source organism: Stegostoma tigrinum (assembly GCF_030684315.1). Classification (NCBI taxonomy): domain Eukaryota; kingdom Metazoa; phylum Chordata; class Chondrichthyes; order Orectolobiformes; family Stegostomatidae; genus Stegostoma; species Stegostoma tigrinum. The sequence continues at coordinate 33,420,151 of NC_081356.1, read as the reverse complement.
CTTGAACAGGTGCCAAAAACAACAGATAGCATTACAATCCTGCAAATGAAGCTGCAAGAAGCAACAGACATCCTATCTGATTTTATTTTGTCTGGCAACATGTTGAGCTGTATTTTATCAAACCTGGTGTAGATAAACTTGTTACAGGCAATGAAGGTCTCCACAGACAGAAAATATCAGGTCAGTCCAATGACCATCTTAAGAATTCAAACAAAATATGCTCAACACTTGAAGATCAATTTCGAGTGAAGCTGAAGTTCAGAATGAACCAATAAAAGTAAATTGCTGTGGACTCTGGAGATCTGAAATAAAAACAGAAAAACAGAAATAAAAACAGAGAAATTTAGCAGCTCTTGCAGCCTCTGTGGAAAGAGAAACAAAGTTAATGTTTCAGGTTCAAAAACTCTTCTTCGGAACTGAGTTTCTCCAGCACTTTCTGTTTTTATTTTGGGTACCCTACCTGGAATTTATGACCTTTAGGTAACAACCATCAGAGGTCGTTGACCAAATTATAAATGGATGTAGTGATGTAGGGCATGGTTACAACATCACAGCAGATGAGCTAGCCAACAAAATAATCGAGCTCATCATAGCATGTACCATGGTGGATACATTCCAAAAGGGCCTCTTGGACTAAGCCAAAGTTACACTGTGAACAGTCTGCTATGAGGCAGACACAATACAAAGCCAAACTAATAAGAGACAGAGCTCACAGGCTACATATAATTCATCTACTGTCGGCATGGTAGCCAATGCAGGCAAAGCAACGTCAGCAATGCAGCTTCATGCATGCACTCAATGTCCCGCCTGTAACACTGTATGCAAGACATCTCACACCAGAACACATGGCAAGTGCCAATGCAGCAAGCAAAGACCAGCCCAAGTACTGAGTATGACAAGAAGCCACGTTCGAAAGCTAATGAATAAAGAGCATGTACCAAACAGCATCAAGGCACAACCCACAAAAAGTCTAGCTGAGCCATACAGAGATGGATGATAAGAATTAACAGCTCAGTGATGCACGAAGCGAGTGAACATTCAGCACAGTGTGCATCACAGAATGTATCGACACAGTGGTATCAAAAGAAACCTTTGCCACCAGCCAGATTATATGTCTGTGGATGCCAAGATGACCTCTAGTTGAAACTGGCTACATGCACAGCTGCAGACATTCATCCATTTCATGCTTTGAATTATATGTACCAACAGAAATGGTAAATCATGTTTCAGCTAACCACTGTCTAACTCACTGTGCACAATGACACCAAATTTCCATCCCTGGAATTCATACACTCATGTATTACTGCAGTAATACACAAACACACTGCAGTTGTTTTATACTGTGGGCTTCGCAGGTCAATGATCATAGAACAACTGGTGTGCACAGACCTCGCTTGCTCTAAATCCAAGTCAAGGCAATGATGAGGACCAGGAATCTGAGAAAGTACCACTGAAAATCTTGTACTTACATAGGGAAAAGATCACTTAACTTTGAAATGTTGTTATTGAGTGATTACACCCACTTCACACAGGTACTCTTCATCACTCTGCAGAACTAATGTGGAAATATTATTTGGCAGACAAGAGTATTCAAACCTCCACAGCTTTCACTTGTCAATATTTCCAGGTGTATCTGCTTTAATATAAAGAAAGCAATGGAAATGAAGGATTCTCATGACTGACATGAGCCATGGGACAGAAAATTTAAGTCCAACATTTAACTGATGGTACCTGAAATCCAGGGGAAACTGCCAGTGGGTGTGTTGCATCAAGATCCTATCAAGTTTGAACATGAAATGACATGACAATGCACCAAAATAGATACCAGTTTAGGTCAATACCCCAACCAGATTCATGGAAGAATCCTATGGCAATTAGCACAAAGTCTCAAATACAACACAGCATTTAACCCGTACACCGAAAACATACAGCAGACTCCAGAAAATGTTCACCATAACTAAATAAAAACCAAAAGAACTGTAGATGCTGTAAATCAGGAGCAAAAACATCTTTCATTAGAACGATGGGAGAATTTTCTTCACTCGTTCATGGCATGTATGTGTCACTGGCAAGGCCAACATTTATTGGCCATCCCTAATTGCCTTTGAACTGACATTATAACTGTCACCCCTTGCATCCTTCAGGTGGTATGACTTAAACTGTTGTCAGTTATTACGTACCTCAACAAAATGTGATGTATTTATCCCATGACTTGTGAGGAAGTTGAAAGCAGCAATGATAGAGTCAGATGTACTTTATCTCCCAGTGGATTATCATAATTAAAGTAGCTTTGTCTTCAAATAAAGAACGAGCATTATTATTATTTAACCAACCTTCTAAAATTGGTGGATTAACGCCTAAATGAAGAGCGTAATAATTCTCTCCACACAAAAATCTCATTTCCAAGTCCTTTCTAAGTGTTAAGTTTTAAAAGAATGTAGATTTATGGACATTAAAAAGAGAAGTGACATGCTGCAGATATTTGCCAAATGTAAATGTGAAAACTATACATCAGCAGTTCCCAAAATGATTGGAAATATGAGATTTATTATCTCTGCTTAGGGTTACCTGTTGGGCACATCATTTCGTTAAGTTTATTGTGAAGTTGAATTTAGTTGGAGGGGTTGCAGTTGAAGCTTGAATTATCAATTTTGCAGATTATTCCATCATCACACCTAGCCCATCTCCAGGAAAGAAGAATCAATCCTGATGCAGGATAAGAAAAAATGGAACAAACAGCCACATATGAGCAGTTAGCTTTTGTTAAAGAGAAATTTTGCTGGAGCATACTCATTCACAAATTCACAAGGAGTAGTTAAAATACCTCTTAATTCAGTCTCGTTGTATAACCTACTGATGTGGGATAGCATGGTATATTCTTTATTTTACATCATTACTGAACAATAAGCAATTACAAATCTATCTTCTTTGTGAAATAAAACAGGTTAAGGATTTCAACAGACTCAATGGTGACCACCAGTTTACCTTTGGAAGGATTGAACAAGTTCATACAGAAAGTATATGAAAAAATGCTTCAGATCACAAAGGGAGTGGTTTGATTGCATATTTGGAGTCATACTATTATGTACATAACTGTGGGCAGTTATAATCACCTCCCACAAAAGATGTTCTCAATGAAGTGACAATAAACATCAGAAAATAACTAAACGGTGGCTGGATTTTTATAACTAAATGTACTGCTGAACACCAGTATTCTTTTGTAAATGGAATTGTAGGATCATTAGAGAGCGTAATAACACTTTTAGATATGTTGGGAATTTCCACTAAGGCCCACTTTAACTTTAGTATAAGATTGGTGTAAAGACTGGATAGTTTATTGTCATGAAAGGGTGTTATCTGAAGTGTTAGTTTAAAATATCATTGGCTGGACATTTATTTGAACTTTTTGGAAAGAACATTTTTCAAATAAACAATATTGGTTACTGCAGCAGAATTGCATTTGCATTGAACGTAAGTTCTTCTCCGACAGTGACTGATTCTATGCACTTTCAGAGAAAAGTCACATGATTCAGTTTGTGTGTTAAGTATTGGTTTCCAATACAAGCAATTAGATAGATCTATGAAATGCCTTCACAGAGGCCAGCATCCTGTCCCCAAGTCACCCTTTATTTGCACATGCATAGTACTTGACATGATTAATAGCCCCAGTCAAGGAACTCATATTCTATGAAGTCCACCTGGCTGACTTCATTACAATCACTATAATTTATGCCAGCAAAGATCTTTAAAATGTTATGAATAAGTGCAGAAAATAATCAAGAAGGAATGTAGGTCTTTATATCCAGAGGAATGGATGACAAGCATGCACAAGTAATGCTGCAGCCGTACAAAGTCCTGGCTAGACTTTATTTGGAGCACTGTGAGTAGATTTGGTCAACATACCTTAGGAAGGGTATATTGGCTTTGGAGGCTGTATAACACAGGTTCACAGGAATGATACCTGGACTTCAGGGGTTAAGTTAAGAGGACAGATTATACAAATTGGGCCGTTTTTCTTTAGAACTCAGAAGGTTAAGGAATGATCTCAGTGAAGTACTTCAGATATTAACAGGAAAAGACAGGGTCAAACAAAACAAATTATTTCCACTGGTTTGGGATTTTAGAACTAAGGGGCATAGTCTGAGACTTAGGGCCAGGAAGTTCAGGAGAAATGTTAAGAAGCTTTTCTACACAAAAAGGGTGGCAGATGTTAGGAAGTCTCATCCACAACCAGCAGTGGACATTAGATCCGTTGTTAATTTTAAATCTGAGATAGGTAATGTTTTGTTAAGAAAAAGTATTAAGAGATAAGGGCCAAAGGCAGGACTATGGAGTGAGGCCCCAGAACAGCAGGGAGTTCACTGAAAGCTAGTGTGAACTTGAGGGGCTGAATGCCCTTTTCCATTTTTATGTTCCAATAAGTAATGAGAAAGAACAATGGTAAACAATAGAGGAGGAGTGGGATTAGGTTAGTCTTGTAGAGAGCAAACATGAATGCAATGGGCAAGACGGCATTCCATGATTCTGTACAAGTGTCAACCCATAAAGACAAGTTATACCAAAAAGGTTTGTATTTCCTTGAATAGAAAAGGCTAAGTGATGATTTTCAGGTGTTATAAGGAGAAGTTATATAAGTTAGGCCAGTTTTCCCTGCAATGTAGAACCTTAAGGGGTTACCTGATTAAAGTCTTCAAGATATTAGCAGGAAAAGACAGGGCAGATAAAGAAAAAATATTTCCACTGCTTGGGAATGCAAGAAGTAGGAGGCATAATCTGAGAATTAAGACCAGCCAGTTCAGGAGACAAGGGTCCTGACCCGAAACGTCGAGCTTTCCTGCTCCTCTGATGCTACCTGGCCTGCTGTGTTCATCCAGCTTCACACCATGTTATCTTAGTTCAGGAGGGATGTTAGGAAGCTATTCTACACACAAAGGGAGGTAGATCATTTTTCCACAAATGGCAGTGGATGCTAGATTAGTTGTAGTTTTAAAACTCAGATAGATTTTATTTAATTAAGTGAAGACATTGAGGGAAATGGGCTAAAGGCAGTAAGTGAAGTGAGGCCACAGATCATCCACGATCTCATTGAATGCTGGAGTGGGCTTGAGGTATTGAGTGACCTACTTGTTTTCCTATGTTCCTATAACATAAGGTCCAAGCGTTGTTGATAAATTAAATACTTAGTGCAATGACACAGAAAAATGAATCAGTCAATACAATGTTTCTTCCCTCGTTTCGGCTCCTTCTCAATAGATGTTGGGCAGGTATAATGCACTTAAAAAACATAGAAAGCTTACATTGTTGAAACAAGCTAATCGGCACATCGAGTCCATAACAAACTTCCAAAGAGCATTCCACCCATACCCACCCCTCTCCCCAGTCCCTAGAGCCCCACAATTTCTCATGGCAAATCCACCTAATCTGCACATCTTTGGACTGTAGGAAGAAATCGGAACATCAGGAAGAAACCCACGCAGGCACAGTTAGAATGTGCAAACTCCACACAGTCACCCAAGGATGGGATCAAACCCGGGTCCCTGGCACTGTGAGGCAGCAATGCTAACCACTGTAACATTATGCTGCCCCACTTCCCATGTGTAATGCTGCTCCTGACTGTACTCATGCTTTAATTGGTCATGTAATTTGAATCACTTTGTCATTTGTCCTAAATACAGGTGATGAGAAATATGGGCAACAATACATGTGTTCCACATCCTTCTGTGTTATAAATTAGCAACGGCAAAGTGGGAAGCACCGTTACCACTGAGTCAGAACTCTAGTTCAAGTTACCCTCCAACAGCTTGAGTGAAAAATATATGTTGATATTCCCAGTGCAGTACTGAGGGTGTATGCCACTGCTGAAAATGTGAACCTTTAGGTGGTGAAAAGTTAAACAAAGATCCTGCCTTTTATAGAATTGTTTTGAAAAGGTGCCAGGGATTTCTTCTTGTGACAGGGTCCAATATCTATACCTTGACCAATATTGAGAAAAACAATCAGTCTTGTCATTATCACATTGTTGTTTGTAAGCTTTGCTCTATGCAGATTGGTTACTATGCTTTGCCAAGTGCAACAGTGACCACTGTAAAATATTTTGGAATGTCCTAAGGCCATGGAAGGCGGCAAATAAATGCAAAGTCTTTACTTACACCTGCTGTCAAAATAACATCAGCATGAAAACCATGTGTTTTAAACACTTGTAATGCATGTGTGAGGAAGAGCTTATTTATCAGGTTGTACTCGCTTTTCTTCCCATCCCATCGAATACCCCAGGCTTTGAGAAATAATCTCAAGGGAAATGAGGCAAAAGATCAATCTATTTCAGCCATCTTTGGGAGACACCCCAGAATATCCCCACCTTGGGAACACACAGTACAGGGCAAAAAAACCACCACCAAAAAAAACACTATCCTTACCACCTGCTTTATGACTCCAAAGTTTAGGTGTTCCCTGGACCCAAGTAATCAATCCAACATTTATTAATCATAACAGTAATGCAATGTGCTGATGAGCAAAGTCATGTACAGATTATAGTGGATAAATCAATAAGACCACATGATGTTTCATTGACCGAGGTGCTGAAATGCATTAGCAGAGAGATATGTACAAAACAAAGCAAGCTGTGCTGTATATGACATTGGTTATCGACCAACTGGAAAGCTTTGTGCAGTTGACAGGCACCTAATCTTGAAGAAGAGATTATTACCTTTTTATGAGTTTGCAAGCATGCAGAGGTCACTCATAAAGCAATGTTCATGGTAAATATAGCGAGAAGATTTCTTCTGCAAGTCTTGGAAGCTAAATTTTACACCTATTCGTGTTATGTGGATTTATGATTTTATCACATGAAATATGCAGAGAAACCCCAATTCACCTTTCAGTTCCAAACTTCAGTTTAGCCGAAGCTCTGCTGCCTGCATCCTAAACTGAACCAAGTCTCCCTCACCATTACCTGTGCTCATTGACATACATTTGCTCTCAGTCCAGAACACATCACTTCTTAAATCCTTATCCTGATTTTCAAATCGGTCCATGACCTTGCATAGCGCATTTATCTGACCAGTTCAGCTGTGCAGCCCTGGAAAATCCATATGCTCCTACAGTCATGATCGCTGGCCCACTTTGATATCCTTTGTTGCGCTACTGTGGCTGTGCCTTCACTGCCTAAAATCTGGAATTCCCTCCCTAAACCTGTCCACCCCTCTTTACCAGACTCCTCATTTACTACACACCTGTTTTTTTTAACCAAAGTTCAGTTATGAAGACTCCCCTTGTGGTTCACATCACATTTTTTCTGCTAATGGCTCTGTGAAATGCATAAGCGGTTAACACATTACCACGTTAAAGGTGCTATAAAAATGCATATTTTTGGTTGTTATTCATTTTTTTATCTCAGAATTTATATCATGAGGACACAATGGCACACTGATAATTATTCCCTCTGATAATTCCATTAAAATTATAAGCTGTCCTAAAAATCCTGGCTCTCCAATATGAGCACGCAGGATACTCAAATTAAGATACAAGTGTTCTTATTAACTGCAATTCAGATTGAGCATTGTCGGTAGATATTTCAAGCCTCCAATTTCTAGATCAGAGATGCTCATTTTAATTGGAGATCAAGATGGAAAGTCTGATCTCTGTGCATTTATGAACTTCAGCTAGATTTCCAGAAAACATTTGATAAGGTGCCACATTAAAGGCTATTGTTGATAATAAAAGCTTATTGTTTAAGAATTAACATGTTGGTATTGATAGAAGAATGGCTAGCTAACAGTAAACTGACAGCGGGCATAAATGAATCATTTTCTGCCTAGTGAGACTTAACAAGAGTTGTGCCAAGGGATCGGTGCTGGACCTCAACTTTGTGAAATTTATCAAAGTGACTTGGATGAAGAAACAAAAGGTACAGTTGCTAAAATTTGTCGATGACACAAAAGATGAGTAAAAAAGGGTTGTGCTAAGGACATAAGGAAACTACAATGGGATTTAGATTGGTTAAATATACAGGCAAAGATGTAGCAAATGGAGTATATATGGACAAATTAGAAGTTGCTCATTTTGGTAGGAAAGCATAAAAAAGAAATCTGTATACAAATGATGAGAGATTGCAGAGCTCTAAGATGTACAGGAACCTGGGTGACCTAGTGCATGAATTATAAAAGGTTAGTATGCAGGTACAGCAAGTAGTTAGGAAAGCTAATTACAAGGTAATTGAATACAATTGGTTCAAGTAACAAGGCATCAATGAGACCACATCTCGAGCACAATGTACAATATTAGTCTCTTCATTTTAGGATGGAGGTAAATGCCTTGGAAGCAGTTAAGAGAAGTTTTATTAGATGAAAAGCTGGAATGAATGACCTCATAAGGAAACAATGGATAGGCAAAGCTTGTGTCCGCAGGAGTTTCAAAAAATACAGTGTGACTTTATTAGTACATTTCTGAACATAGAACATGTTAGAACATATTAAAACATCCCAATGGGCCTTGACAAGGCATATGTAAAAAGAGTGTCTCCTCCTGTGAGAGAATCTACATCTATGCATCGCTGTTAAAATTCAGGAGCCATCCATTTAAGATAGAGACTACTAAAACATAACTTCTGAATTTTTTTTTACCAGTCATGAGTATTTGGAACTCACTTCCTCAAAGAGTAGCGAAACAAGAGTCTTTAAATATTTTGAAGGTGGGGGTGCATGGATTTCTAATGAGCAACTGAGTAGAAAGATCTCAGGGGAAAGTGGAAAGATGGAGAGATCAGATCAGCCATAATCTTACTGAATGGAAGCACAGGCTCAAGGAGCCAACTCCTCCTCCTAATTCATATCTTTATATGGCAGATATGTATCTGTTGTTTCTGCTGAAGTCAAAAATTTCTGAACTAAAGACTCACAATGCCCCTATAATCTGCCACAAATTGTAAGTGCTCCATGGAGTGTGGCAATGTTTTGGGAAAGATTTGTTAAACTTAAAGTATTATGTACAAAAGCAGAATTTGCTGGAAAAGCTCAAGAGGTCTGGCAGCATCTGTGAAGAAAAATCAATGCTAATGCATCAGGTCCAGTGATCCTTCCTCAGAACTGGACTAGGGTAATCGGACCCGAAACATTAACTCTGCTTTCTCTTCACAGATGCTACCAGTCCTGCTGAGCTTTTCCAGCAACTTCCGTTTTTGTTCCTGCTATACAGCATCCATAGTTCTTTCATTTTTTTTAAGTCTTATGTATTTGTTCCTGAGATTTGACTGAATGCCATAAGCTGGATGCAAGCGTTTAAACAGCAGTAAATCGATTGCCTCATGACCTGAACATTGCTGCAACCAATCCCTTAAAAATACAGTAATGCCTCATTCACTCGGTCCACATATGTGGGTCCTTCCCATGCATTCTAACTTTTATGTTTCTTTACTTAGCAATTTCTGATTTTGAAAATAATGGACCATATATGAAGCAGTGTAGGTGACAATTATTGAACAATAGTTTGGCACATGGGCAGCAGAGGAAGCCAGAGAGATTGTTTATTGTGTTATTTTGTTTTAAGTAAACATTCACTGCTCAGTCATTAAATTGCTAGGGCTGCTGTGGAGAAATTAATGAGGTTAACAAATGGCACCCACGTGCAATATTATGATTTTGCAAAACACCATTATGTGAAATTATGCATCCTATGTCATAACAGACTCATTAGTTCACAAAAATATTTTTGCACCCTTCAGTTTTAAGCCCCTGCTTTCTTGTAAAAAAAGCTTTTATTTGCTTCCCCACTTCACAACTGCACTATGTTTTTTTTTAATTGCTGCTTAATTCTAAACTAGTATTGGCCTGCAGCATTTGGAATCATATGGAGGTCTGACAAGTATTTACACATATTCCTTTGCTATGTTTGTCCTTTTGTATTGCTGATTATATTCCCAGGCCTCAGGAGGTACAAAAGCAGAGCTATTTCATGGGGAATTAGCCTGATTTTATTCCTTGATGAGCAATCTAAGATGGCTTGTCTAATGTGTCCTCATTTCTTTTATCTATTTCCATTCATTTCAAATTCAAACACCAAGAGGATAATCCAATCTGAGAACGTTGTACACAATATTCTATACAAAATTAAATGCATGAAGTTATAAATATTGAGATATTGCTTTTCGTTCACCATTAGCTTAAGTTCTACATATAACGAGAAGCAGTCAAAGCCAACTGGGAGAATTGTTGGAAGAAAACTGTGTGCGGTCCAGCACGCATCTGTCTTTCAAAACAATAATTTATAACAAAGGTTTGTACCTTTGTCAGGATCTTAAATGAGGAAAAATAGGTTACAAGCGGATTTAGATATGATGAATGATTAAGTCTGGTGAGTGCAACATGATATAAATATCACCCATTGAGAATATGTTCAAATAACGTGTTCTTGTTTGAGTATTTTTAACCTAAGGGGACGTTGAATAGCATTGCCAGCCACAATCTCAATTTACAGTTATGTGTAGACACTGCACATGCCAAAAAGCATGTTAGCTTTGTCATTACTACTCAATTATCTCGTTGGTGTGCTTTACAATGAATCAATGTTCACTGAAAATGAACCTCTCAAATCCTCTCAATTCCAGGGTTAGGGCGATGGAAAGCTGTCTCCCAGGATATCAACCTGGATACGCCAAAGAACCAAAATAATGCCTACTTGGCACACAGATGGTAACTCAGCTATGGATGCTGCAGCTTATTCAAGTGCAGTAGCCCAGCAGTACGATCTAATCACTGCAATCCATTGATTAATGTGGACTGTTCAAACAAACAGCGCAGCAAAGGCTATCTCTTTCAAGGGGGTAGCGGTCAAGGGTCATGGCTAAATTATATTTTCTTCCAGAAACTTGTCAGGTCTCAGAGAAAAAGAGCTGGAACAAGATTTGACATGTCATATCGATGACTCCACCAAGTAACTACCTGCTCTCACTATTGTCTCTCACATAATTTGACTCCTGATCATTTTCAAGAACTTGCTGGATTTAGGCATTATTGTTCATTTACTCACCACAGAAAATTAGGGCTGGCAATTAACAGAAGGGCTATAACGGTAGGTCGGTATCCCATCACCAAGTCACCCTTTATTTATACGCATACATAGGACATGGCACTGACCCCGCTAGCTCAGAGACAGCTCCTCGAGTGAGCAGAACCCCTGACACTCTTGTTTATACCTGTCAGCCAGGAATCCCTGACTGGACCAAGTTAACAGATTCAATCAGGGAACTCATAGCTGATAGTGTTCTAATCACTACATTACTCCCCCACTAAGTCCTAGGAGAACGGCCTATTATTAATCCTTTAGCTTCTCCAGGTGCATTTTCATCAGGTCTGGTTCTTCTGATTCTGCCTCAGAAACTGGCGGCAGATACCAGATCGTGGCCCACCTCTTGCACCGGAGTGTCTCGGCCAAAATTCATCTCGTTCATCGGGGGTAATGGCATTGCCATTTTCTAATGATAAAGCCAGTTGCAGCTCCTGGTTGAATTCAGTTAGGCTTCAGCTAGTACATAATCATTTTTTTGCATGATCATAGCTTTTGCATGATCATTTCATTAACCCTATATACTAAATGGTCGCTCAACATCTCATTTAGGGTTAAACTGAAATCTGCCAGCTGCCTTAATCTCGTTGAGTAAAACCGATTGCATGTCAGAATTAGAGGAGGTTTGGGATCATAATATTCCTTAGCTAAATCTGTCAACTCTCAAAAAGATGAAGTATGTCGTGCTTCAAGGCAAGATAGGCTTCTAATAACAGAAATAGCTGCAGGTCCACAAGCAGCCAGGAGAGTTACTCATTGTTTTTCATCTGCCTCAATGCCACTTTCCCAGAAAAATAGCACATTCTTTCAACATAAAGGGCCCAGTCTTCAATAAGACATGCCTCCCAAGTAGCGGCATGATGTCACAAATGTTTATCCCAACTTAAAGACAACTATTGTGAGCGAATCTTTTCAGAGGCATATTTTAATTTTGTCACTGCTGAAATAACTCCACAAATGCCAGTAGCCTGTCACCAAGTCACTCTTTACATACACATGGATAATACTTGATACTAGTCTAGCTTCGTCAGAACCATTTCTCAGAGTGAACAGAATCTCTGATGCTCCTGTTATTTCTGTCAGACAGGGCTCCCTGATTGGACCAGATTAACAGCCCCAATCAGGTAACTCATATTCTATGATGTCACCTACTGTCCTCATTCCAATCATTACTATAATAAGTGCCACTTAATAATAATGCGAGTTATGGTTCATCCGGTGGCAGACACTAAACCTTGAGTTACAGGTTTCAAATTTTGCACCCCGGAGCTTATTAAGCACATAAATCGATGTTAGCATTCTAATGTGGTACTGTGAGAGACTTGTTGTGTCAAAGGTGCTATCTTTCAGATGAGCTGTATGAAAGATCTCAAGATACCATTTTAATGGAAAGCAGAGGATCCATCTCTGGTACCTTGGACCATTATTTACTCCTGAACAAACATCACGAATCATAGGTTATCGGTCATAATCACATTGCTGATTGTAACTGTGCACAAACTGCCTGCTGTATTTTTTACATTGAAGAAAATGACTAATTCTCTGGGAATAAATCAGGGACATGCGGGCAATAGAGACGAATGAGTGCTAATGGACCAGGGAGAGCAGAGTCAGGATCAGGTGTGTGGGGGAGTATAGGAGGTGCAGCACTGTTGAGCCTGTGCAAAGGTGGCATGGTGGCTCAGTGGTTAGCACAGCTGCCTCACAGCACCAGGGAGCCAGGTTTGATTCCAGCTTAAGCTGACTGTCTGTGTGCAATTTGCACATTCTCCCCATGTCTGCGTGGAATTTCTCTGGATGCTCCAGTTTCCTCCCACAGTCCAAAGATGTGTAGGCTAGGTGGATAGGCCAATGCTAAACTCCCCGTAGTATTCAGGGACGTGTGGTTATAGTGGAGTGGGCGTGGGCAGGGTGCTCTGAGAGTTGGTGTGGACGTGTTGAGCCAAAGGGTCTGTTTCCACACTGTAGGGATTCTATGAAAGGTCGGGCAGGGGGTTTTAAGATGAGGAAAAAGAGTTTGGGAGCTAGAACCAAAAGGAAGAAAATGTCTCAAAGCCAGACATTTCCTTTCCAAGGGAAACTAAGACTGAAAGAACATTCTCAGAATGAGAACAATAAACTAATGTTAAATGGCCAAGGCATTTCAAATAACTTAAGGGGTTCATAGTCAATTGTCAGTTGAGGGAAAATGTTTACCATGATAATGAAACTACGTTTGTGTGAGGTTGACCATTAAAAATCAGGGAGAAAATGAGGCCCAGAATTAAGCAACACATTTAATCTGGAGATTGTAGGAACTGCCGATGCTGGAGAATCTGAGATAACAAGGTATAGAGCAGGATGAACACAGCAGGCCAAGCAGCATCAGAGGAGCAGGGAGGCTGACGTTTCAGGTCTAGGCCCTTCTTCTGACCCGAAACATCAGCTTTCCTGCTCCTCTGATGCTCCTTGGCCTGCTGTGTTCATCCAGCTCTACACATTTAATCTGGAGCTCCTTCATGACATTTATATATGGTAAATAGGGAAAAAAAATTGTTTTTTTCTTCTTTATTCATTAACAGGATCAGGGCATTGCTGGCCAGGCAGCACTTCTTGCCCAGGCCAATTACCCAGCGGGCAGTTAAGAGTCAACCACATTGAGGTGCGTTTGGAGTCACATGTAGGCCAGACCAGGTAAGGATAGCTGTTTTCTTCCCTAAAGGACTTTAGTGAACCAGGTGTGTTTTTCCAGACAATCGACAATGGATTCACGATCATCATTAGATTCGTAATTCCTGATATTTATTGAATTCAAATTCCACCAGCTGCTGTGGCTGGATTCAAACCCGGGTCCCCAGACCATAATCTTGGTTTCTGCATTAACAACCCAGCGATAATACCATGAGGCAATCACTTTCCCCACTCAAGAATGGATCAAGAACTAGAAAACACTCATTTAAAGTAATTAGTAAAAGAAGAAAATGCAATATGAGGAAAATCATTTTAACACATTGCTAAGGTCGAGTGTTCATTATCTGAAATTGTGAGAAGAGGCATGCTAAATCAAGGCATTTGCAAGAGGATTCAGGGGTGTGGGAAAGATGGTTTCCTTTTCATGGGGCACTGGCATCAGTTCTGGGACAGGAGGGATCTAGACCACTGGGATGGACTCCACCTGAACAGGACTGGGTCCATTGTTCTGGTGAAAAGTGTAAAGAGGGTGGCCAATAGGACTTTAAGCTAGTAAGTGAGGGCAAGGGAGGAATGAGCGTACAGGGAGTATAACAATTAATGGAAGGCAAAGCTGCAGGTTAACAGGTGACAAGGAAGCTTCAACTCCTTTGAAAATAAGGAGAAAAGTTAAAGGGAAGGAGAACTCGAGCTGTTAGTAATGGAGGTGATAGGACCCAAAAAGAAGGTTCAAAAACTGGCATAAGGCACTTTATCTGAATGTTTGGAGCACACAAAACAAGGTAGATGAGCTGACAGTGCAAATCATGGCAAATGGGTATGATTTAGTGGCCATTACAGAGACGTGGTTACAGGATGGCCATGACTGGGAGTTAAAAATCCAGGGGTACCAAACTGTTCGGAAGGACAGATAGGAAGGTAAGGGAGATGCTGCCGCTCTGATATTTAAGGATGATATCAGGGCAGTAGTGAGAGATGATATAGGTTCAACAAAAGGTTGAATCCATTTGGGTGGAAATTAGGAATAGCAGGGAGAAGAAGTCACTGTGGTCTATAGGCCATCAGATAGTGACCTCGTGGTGGGTCAGGTAATAAACGTAGAAATAGCTAATGCATATAAAAATGGCACAGCAATTATCATGGGGGACTTTAATCTACATATCGATTGGTCAAGCCAGGTCGGTCATGGCAGTCTTGAGGACGGGTTCATAGAATGCATCCACAATAATTTCCTCGAACAGTACGTAATGGAACCTACGAGGGAGCAAGCTATCCTAGACCTGGTCCTGTGTAATGACACAGGAGTAATTAGTGATCTCACAGTTGGGGATCCTCTCAGAAGGAGCGATCACAGTATGGTTGAATTTAAAATACAGATGGAGCGTGAGAAGGTTAAATCCAGTATCAATGCCCTGTGCTTAAACAAAGGAGACTATGAAGGAATGAGGGAGCAGTTAGATAAGGTAGAATGGGAGCAAAAACTTTATGGTGTGTCAATTGAGGAACAGTGGAGGACTTTCAAAATGATTTTTCACAGTATTCAGCAGAAGTATATTCCAGTGATAAGGAAGAACTGTAGGAAAAGAGAGAGCCAGCCATGGATGTCTAAGGAAATAAAGGAAAGTATCAGAGTAAGCAAAAATACAAAAAAGTAAAGAGTAGTGGGAAACTAGTAGACTGGGAAATCTTTAAAGGCCAACAGAAAGCCACAAAAAAAGGTTATAAAGAAAAGTAAGATAGATTATGAGAGTAAATTAGCTCAAAATATAAAAACAGGCAGCAAAAGTTACTATAAATAAGCAAATCGTGAAAGAGTGGCAAAGGTAAACATTGGTCCTCTGGAGGATGAGAAGGCCAATTTAATAACTGGGAATGAGTAAATTTTTGAGATATTAAACAGTTATTTTGAGTCGGTCTTCACAGTGGAAGGCACAAATAACATGTCGAAAACTGGTGGCAAGAGGGTTATAGCAGGTGAGGACCAAGAAACTATCATTATCACTAAGGAAGCAGTGCTGGGTAAACTAATGGAGATGAAGGTAGACAAGTCTCCTGGCCCTGATGAAATGCATCCCAGGATACTAAAAGAGGTGATGGGGGAAATAGCAAATGCACTAGCAATTATTTACTAAAATTCACTGGACTCTGGGGTGCTTCCTGCAGAATGGAAAATAGCCAATGTGACGCCACTGTTTAAAAAAGGAAGTAGACAAAAAGCAGATAACTATAGGCCAGTTAGCCTAACTTCAGTAGTGGGGAAAATCCTTGAATCTATCATTAAGGAAGAAATAGCAAGACATCTGGATATAAATTGTCCCATTGGGAACACAAAGCATGGGGTCATGAAGGGTAGATCATGTTTAAATAATTTGGTGGAATTCTTTGAGGACATTGCTTGCATGGTGGACAACAGGGAACCTGTGGGTGTGGTGTATCTGAATTTCCAGAAGGCATTTGACAAGGTGCCACACCAAAGGCTGCTACATAAGATACCTACACGGCATTACAGGCAATGTACAGGTATGGATAGAGGATTAGCTGACCAGCATAAAGCAAAGAATAGGGGTAAATGGGTACTTTTATGGTTGGTGGTCAGCAGCTAGTGGTGTGCCTCAGGGATCAGTGTTGGGACTGCAATTGTTTACAATTTACATGAATGATTTGGAGATGGGGACTAGGTGTGGTGTGTCAAAATTTGCAGATGACACTAAGGTGAGTGGTAGAGCAAAGTGTGCAGAAGACACTGAAAGTCTGCAGAGCGATATAGATAGCCTAAGTGAGTGGGCAAAGGTCTGGCAGATGGAGTACAATGTTGGTAAGTGTGAGGTCATCCGTTCTGGTAGGAATAACAGCAAAATGGACTATGTTTTAAATGGTAAAAAGCTGCAGCACGCTGCTGTGCAGAGGGACTTGGGTGTCCCCTTGTGCCTGAATCGCTAAAAGTAGGATTGCAGGTGCAGCAGGTAATTAAAAAGCAAATGGGATTTTGTCTGCCATTGCTCAAGGGATGGAGTTTAAAAACAGGGAAGCTATGGGGCAGCTGCATAGGGTCCTGGTGAGGCCACACCTGGAGTACCGTGTGCAGTTTTGGCCTCCTTACTTGAGAAGGGATATACTAGCACTGGAGGGAGTGCAGAGGAGATTCACTGGGTTGATTCCAGAGTTGAGACGGTTGGATTATGAGGACAGACTGAGTAGGCTGGGATTATACTCATTGGAATTCAGAAGAATGAGGGGAGATCTCAAGGAAACATATAAGATTATGAAGGGAATAGATAAGGTGGAAGCAGGGAGGGTGTTTCCGCTAGCAGGTGAAACTAGGACCAGAGGGCATTGTCTCAAATTAACGGGAACCAGATGTAGGGCTGAGGTCAGGAGGAACTTCTTCACCCAAAGGTTTGTGAATCTGTGGAATTCCCTGCCCAATGAAGCAGTTGCACAGTAAAGGAATGAAGGGTTATGGTGAATGGGTGGGTAAGTGAAGCTGAGTCTCAAAAAGATCAGCCATGATCTTATTAAATGGCAGGGCAGGCTCAAGGGGCCAGATGGCCTACTTCTGCTCCTACTTCTTATGTTCTTATGTTACTTGAAGAGGAATAATGTGCAGAGTTATGGGTGGAGGACAGGAGATTGGCATGAGGTGAGGTGCTCATTTGGAAAGTAGGTGATATGTTGAGTGGCCTTCTATGCTATAGTTATGTTGTGACTCTGGGTGGTGGAGCGTGAGGCTGAGCCGAGCTGGGTCAAGACATGGAACCTATGGCAGCAGGGGCTGAGACAGTGGGAGAACTATAGGATCTGAGCCTATGGGAGGAGGATGGTGAGATTGTTGGTGGGACAGCCATGTGGAAGCAAGCTATCAGGAGACTGCAGGAGCATACTAGATGTCTGAGAAATTCAGAAACAAGAAATACAGCATATACAGCAACCCAATAGCAGGTTAAGCTAAGCCTGGGACTGCTATCTCAGATATAAAAATAAAGTTCATTAAATCCCAGGCTGACATGTAGCCCCAGACTATCATTGTGAGATAGTAGGAACTGCCGATGCTGGAGTCAGAGAAAACATGGTGTGGAGCTAGAGGAACACAGCAGATCAGGCAGCATCAGAGGAGCAGGAAAGTTGACTTTTCGGGTCAGGAGGCTTCAGAAAACTTTGAGATGTCCAGTTGTCGTGAAGCACAGTATTTCTCTCTTATTAAGTTAGCGATTCAATGACAGTTATTCACGTCCCTTCTTCACTCCCCAAACATTCTCCTCCCTCTCATTTCCTGACAGGAAGTGAGTAAAAGCTGTTTGTTAACAATTCTGCACGTAATAATTTCCTTTTAGAGAATGAAACTATTTCAAATATAACATTTAAACATTTTTTAAAGCATTTTTTAAAAAATTCCCACTTATCACTCACTCCTAATGAGATGAAATTATTTCACATCGATGATAATTAAGATCAGAAAGCTTGATGGAAATAGATTCCATGAGATCGTTCAAAATGCCACAAGACATGTTCCTGAGGAGGAGTAGTTTGTAAGGTTATGGGAAACAGCACGGGACTCTGGCAGATCCTTTAAAAGGTCAGCGCAAGCAGGGAAAGCTGAATTCAGTGTAAGATTCAATTTGAACACAGCCATCCACCTTCCCCCCACCACCAAACCCTCCCCCCCACCACCACCACCCTCCCCGCTACCACCACCACCCTAACCCCCCACCACCAGCACCCTCCCCACCACTATACCCCCCCCAACAACACCACCACCCTACTACCCACCGCCACCACCCTCCACCCTACAAACACCACCCTACCACCTCACCACCACCATCCTCCCCACCACCGTACCCCCCACCAACACCACCACCTCCCACCCTACCACCATACCCCCACGAACACCACCACCCTACCCCGACACCACCACCACCCTCCCCACCACCATACCCCCATCAACACCACCACCCCAACCCCCACCACCAGCACCACCAACCTAACCCCCACCACCACCACTCTCCCCCCACCACCACCCCTGTCCACTACCACCACCAGCCCACCCACTACCCATCCACCCACCCCCCACTACCACCACCTTCCCACCACCACCCTAACCCCCACAATCAACGGCGCCCAAAACACCATGACCCTCCCCCTCCCCCACCACAACCACCAAAAGTCGCAGTGGCAAGCTTACAGGCAGTCTTCCCGTAGGCTTCGGGTGATCCCTCTTGATCAGCCGCACTATGATCTACGGCATGCCATTCTTTGCAGAAGGCTGACCCCTCTTGATGACCAATTCTATCCTCTCTACTTCCCGAATGCCAATCTGTCACACCTCTGATTAGCAACTAGGTTTTGGAGATGAGACACAGGGGTGGCACTATGGCTTGTACTATTGCCTCACACTGCCAGGGAACAGGGTTTGTTTCCAGTCTTGGGTGACTGCATGGAGTTTGCACGTTCTGCCCATGTCTATCTGAATTTCTGCTGGGTGTTCTGGTTTCCTCCCACAGTCCAAAAATGTGCAGCTTAAGTGGATTGGCTGTCCTAAATTGTCCACAGTGTTCAGGAATGTGTAGGCTAGAAAGATCAGCCATGGTAAATGCAAGGATAGGGGTCTGGGTGGGATTCTCTTTGAATGGTTGGTGCAAACTCCATGGGCATCCTTCCACACTGTGGGAACTTTATTAACTTCTATCCATTAACATGCTGTTTCAAAGGATAGATAACGTGGCCTCAAGCAACTCATTGCCTAATCTCACAAAATAGCATTGTCGTTCATCATGTGGCTGTCTTTTGGATAAGACACTAAGCTGCAGTCCTGTCCACTTGATTATTATAATGTGGGAGGCTGGAGTTTCAAAGTTGGATCAGGACCCCACACGTGGTGCTGAATTTTACAGTTTCCTCATGGGTGTATTTGATAGCAAGAGCGCTCATAGAATGAAGAAAGTGGCTGAACCAACACTCAGCCACCCATCCCTGATTTGTCTTTGATATTATAGTGGGCAGAGAATGTGCCAGGCAATCCACTCACCCTGGGACTTAAGTAGGGCCTCGTTCTGTTTCTGCCTCTACACTACATGCAGCAGGGGAAGGCTGGAACAAGGTATGTCGTGACTGTGTGTGTGTGTGTGTGTGTGTGTGTGTGTGTGTGTGTGTGTGTGTGTGTGTGTGTGTGTGTGTGTGTGTGTGTGTAATATCACTGTGGGCTGAATGACCACTGACCTTCTTTTCAGTTAGGTGATACACCCTCTCTAACGATACCTGTGCAAAGGATTAATTCTAGTCTCTGATCCTGTAGTTTTGGATCACAGAGTGTATCAAAGTGATTTTTTTGTGCATTCAGTTGAATGAAGTTAAGAGAAGACTCAACAACAGCAATTTGCTTAAACATGAACATTTATTGAGTAATAACAAAAGACAAAAGAAGATAGGAGCATTTATTAATTAAAAAGAAGACAAAAAAATGGAAGAAGAAGTAAGCACCACACCCTTCTTACCATTGGGGACCCCTTGATCGAGAGCTGGCCTGGAGGTTTAGGTTGTTCCTGGCACCGTTTGAGGTCCAGGTCTGAGGTGAAGCCTAGCAACTTAGAATGAAACTCTCGCCCTTATACAGGATAACAAACAGCCAGGCACAGAGAAACAATTGCAGAAAAACACCTTGATTGTGCCATCTTCAGCATATACAGCAATGATCACAGGACTCATTCAAGGTCATGCAGCTGTCAAAATCATCAACAAGTTTAGCCCTTCAGCCCATCCTATACACCTGTAACACAGTTTTTGAGTATAATGCAAGCTCTGCCATGAATGCCAAGTTAAGGTGCCACATTTGACCAAGTGCTAGTTGGCCCATCAAATATAATTTTAACATAAAGACAAACCCCTTGATGACTTGACCAGTATTGCCAGAAATTACATCGGAAATTCTAGTCATTCTATACAGGTCTCTTCACCATCTCCATCAATTTGTTAACAAATGGGTTCCTGCTTCTTCCTCACTGCTCACTTTCAGAAAAGCCAAAACTGTACTGGTGGATTTGGGGGTCTTAAGATGACCTTATAATCGCTAGGGTCCATGCACTAGGCTCTGACCCCGTGGCCATTCATAAACCTTACCAAAAAGATCACATGGCATTTGAAAAAAGAAAGGTCTGTGGCTTTCTCTGCAAGCTATTAGCCAATAATTATCCACCGGGCACCAGAAATACAGATTATCTGAATATTGCCATGTCTAAGCGGGTAATAACTGCATTTTGCACATCTCAACAGTAACTTATCCTTAGAAATATGCTACTGGCTGTAAAGCACACTGGGAGATTCAAATAGCATGAAAAGCACTGTGGAAACGCAACTCTTTGTTTATCATTCAAGGCAATGACAACACAATCTTATATCATGCTTTAAATGCAACAAGACATCCAAAGGTACTCAATAAACTGACTGGAGATGTGTGCTACAATGTTATATTATTGCAAAGTAAGTTAGAATCTATGTCTTCACAGCATATGCAAATATATACAAAGATATCACATCACTCAGCACTGCACTGCAAGTTATGCACTGAACTAACATTGTATCATTCTGCTACAGATGGAGAGATCTGAAAGTACACTTGAGTCAAGTTCCAGTATCAATGCCAAAAGTCTTGACTATTTAAAACTTTTAAAAAACCATATTATTAATAAGCTTATTTGCAAATGTGGCATCATATTATATTTTGATTTAACTGAAGAAATTTAAAAAGTCTAGTGTTAAGGCAGGTCCTTCTTCACATTACCACAATAACAGAAATATTATAAGGCAAACAAAAGGGATTCATATAAATTCCTCTCAGGGTTTCTGTATAATGTCTAAGCTGCTGCAACCAATTCATGCTTTATTGATTTCTAAATTGCACTGTCACGTAACAGTAATGGTTTGTCAACTCCTGCATTGGATTATTGGGATGTCTTTGATCAAGAGAGTAGTATTCTCCGAAATGCCAATTGATTCACTTTTAATTTACTTTCCTTTTTTTGTAGAAGACATAGTCACATAAAAATGTCAATTGCAGACTTTTCTCTATTGAAAGCTATTCTATTGAGAATTACATCCTTCGCCATATACAAAATACTACACAATGTATTTGTTTTTTATTTTCACTGAATAAAAATACACAAAGTCACTAGATTCTAAACTGTTCCATTTGTAATTATTTACTTATCAATTTCAAATAACCAACACTAATTTTGTTATTCTATTTTCTTTCTCATATTGGATTGATTCAGAAGCATGATTGTTTTACATATTTAGTCCTTTAGTAGACAAGACATTGCCAATTCTTTCAATGATAAAAGATTAGTATGTCACGGTTGATGTTGCTATTGTCAACACTAACTTGCATTTATATAATAACTCCAACACAAAAACATGACCAAGTCACTTTGTGCAAATGTTATCCAACAAAATTTAATATCAAGCTGCATAAGGAGATATTGAGTCAGATGACCAAAAGCTGCACAGGCTATTTTCCCTGGAGCATTGGAAGCTGAGGGGTGACCTTATAGTGGTTTATAAAATCATGAGGGGCATGGATAGGGTAAATAGTTAAGGTCTTTTCCCCAGGGTGGGCATATCCAAAAGTAGAGGTCATAGGTTTAAGATGAGAGGGGAAAGATTTAAAACGGATCAAAGGAGCAACTTTTTCATACAGAGGGTAGTGCATGTTTGGAATAAACTGTCAGAGGAAGTGGTGGAGGCCGGTCCAATCACAACATTTAAAAGGCATCTGGATGGGTATATAAATAGGAAGCATTTAAAGGGTTATGGGTCAAATGCTGCCAAATGGAACTTGATTAATTTAGGATATTTGGCCAGCATGGACGAGTTGGACCAAGGGGTCTGTTTCCATGCTGCACAGCTCAATGACTCTAATAAGGTTTTAAGCAGTGTTTTTAGGGAGGAGCCGGAGAAAGACAGAAATGCTCAGATAAGAATTTCAGAGCTTCATGATATATGTCTCACCACCAAAAGCCTATCTTTACCAGATGCAGCAAAGCTTACGTTTTCGATTGTAGCATAACATACTAGGTCATTGCTAAGGTGAAATTGAAAGTTTCAACTGAAATTTATTATTGCTCACCAATATATACAAATATTACACAAGCAGGTATTTCAACATGTGGACAAACATTATCCTATTTGGCTACAAAGAGTAGGATGCATCCATCAGTGTAGCATGTTTCACATGGCCCAGATTATGAGGGCATATGAGGGCTTTATACCCTCTCAGGCAACATACAACAATACCGTGGTGAAATTATGAGCATATCTCTTCAACATACGTTGAAATACTAAATATGAGACACAACAAAAAGAAAAAAAAACTCAAATGTATATACATGGTTGCACATAAACAGACGTTTTCAATAGAAAATTAACCAAACAGGTTAAAACATAATTTACAAGATTAACAATTCAAACTTCAGTGTAACTCTTTTGGGGTTTCACAATGAGTCCTGACCTGATGATCTTATGCCCATCTGGAGAAGCACATATTGTTCTCTGTTGCATATATCTCACAATTTGGTTGCCTTGCTGTTGTTTGTTGCCACTCAAAATCACACACAATCATCACTGGAGTTTCCTTATTCTCTTCATACATGCTTCTGTGTCATACATTGGTCTGAGATGACTTCTGCTCCTTCACAACATAGCATACTGATCAGTAATAACTTTATTTAGCTGAGTGTTTTCTTTAGAAATGTTTGCTGATATCAAACTATTTGTATTTCTAACTCCCCTAGCACTGTTCAGTGTCCAGTTTTCATAGTCTGGGCCTGTATCTGCTTAATTCTATGCTGTCTTTGAAGAAGAGCATCCTTTATCTCAAAATGGTTGGACAATGGGCTCCTGGGCAAGGTCACTCACATGTGCCTTTCACATATATGTTGTTTGGGGTTGGTCCCTACATCATCTGTGCTGCACTAAAATGCAGCAGTGCAATGCGATAATCTTGTTTTGTTACTTGACACTTGATTATTATTTTGATAGTAAGTGCCATATATTCAATTAGACCATTTGAAGGGTGGGGAGGGTGGGTCACCCCCCCATCTGGGACTTGAAATGGTTCACGCAACTGCATCCATTGTCAGTCACTATCCAATCTGGAATATTGAATAAACTGAAATTGGCAGTCGTCATGTCAGCAATGGTTACACTTGTTGAGTTGCAATGTCATTGAATAATGAGAAATATCAACATGCAATCATTAATGAGAGTGTAATCCCCTTGTGCACTCTGAATAGGTCTGTTGCTTCCTTAATCCAATGAACAGATGGAAGATCATTTGGAAGTAAAGTCTTTCTCTACTGATGGCATTGGTATATTTGATATGTCTCACAAGTATTCATAAGCAGTTTAATTTCATGATTCATCCTGGTCAGTACCCAGGTTTGCACACAAGCCATCCTGTGCATGCAAACACATACATTCCTGGTGTAACATGAATACGATATCTTTGTATAAGACTTTTGGCATTAGGACTTAGTTGACGTTGAAAATAAATTGCCATCATACGTCAAACTGACCCCTGTGTGGGCAAAATGAACAAATCTTGCGAGGTATTCATTTAGTGCACTCAGCTATCGCTAGATAATACAAATTTTTAGATGGTCATTTTTAGCAGTTACCAATTGCGACTATTCATGCTGTGACTGGACAAAGTGTAACAGATCAAACTTGATTGAAAGAATTGTATCATGAACGTTTGATCTGTCACAGTGGGTATGGTTTGAATCTCACAAATTGTGACTGTGTTAAGATCTGTGTTTACTCGTAGGCCCGTCACTGCTAGACAGTTGGTATCGTCCATGTAGAAGATTTCAGGAAGTCATGATGTGCTTGTGACTGGCACTGCAAGTATGACTGTACCAATGCACTGAATTTGTGATGTTATACAGTAAGACAGTTTGTCTGCAGGCTACACCATGGACCATAATCATAATATGGTGGCACTATCTCCTGTGTTGATTTTAGCTTTTACTGTGTGCCATCCTGCCATTTCAAGACATGTAGAGTGAGTAATTGTGAAAGCTTCTGATTACCTTGTAGCATCAACATGGTGTGTGAGTTAACAAATCAGAAAGCTTGCTCATCATCTCAAATTTGCCTTTCCATTAGTTGGCTTTGAACATCATGGATATGTTTGAATTTGTTAACACATTCCTTAATGCCATTGCTGTGGCATTGTACCATCTTATAGTCACCAATGTGATACATACCATGAGTGTGTCTCTTAGTGGTAGACTGAGCTATTAAGAGTAAGGCATTCATTTAGAAACATTCAACAACTAAATCCATGGCTGCCACTAATAAAGCAATTAAATAAGAGATGTGCAAAAGACTGGAATTGGAGGAGTACAACGATCTCAGATGGCAGGAGGGCTGTGGGAAGTTGCAGAAATATGGAGGAGTGTCTGCACAGAGTGAGAAGGCTTTGAATTTTAAAATGAAGAACTGGGAGCCAATGTATGCCAACCGGACAGGCGTGTTGTCATTAGGAAAATTAAAGTTCAAGTACTGTAAATTTTGCCATTAAATGTATGACTGTGAGATTTTGCCTTTTTAATTTGGCACTTCCAATTGAAGATGCCATCTCAGAGAAAAACATCACAGTTCTTTAAAATGAACATCCTGTTTGTTGGTTGAGTTTCATAACTGTATTATGACTGGAAACAATGGAGAATTCATCTAATCAAATTGGATAAAATTCAGACTGGCCAGTCAGATAGGAGAAACAGAAACAAATCCCACTTACTGTGTGGAGGAGACACGGCTGCATAATGTCCTAACTTCCTTTGTGAAGTAAAGGGAGTTGCAATTAAATTCACTGTAACTTTCATTTGTCTTCAAGACAGATAGAGCAAGCAAGTGCACTGATTGTCAGTTGGTAATTATGCACATTACCAGAGGGACAAGATGTCAACAGTGGCTTTGTTTTCTCAATGGGCTTGATTGATAACATTACTTGAACTCTGTTAATAGGAATCATTATTTTGATGTCAAAAAATTCAAATTATAAAAACTTAATGGGAGGAAACTGATTTAACCCTGCTGGTGAGAAATCCACATTCCCATAGGAATCTTACACACGTGCGGATGAAAGCCTTTTGATCTTGTCTGTGAGATCTCGGAGGACTTTGCCTAGTTTCCAAAGGCATTCATTTCATGTCCATTGTGATTACACTTCAGGCAAAGGTAATATAACATGTTCCTTTTCGTAATTATTGCAGAGGGATATTAACTTCCTATCTATTTGGTCTAACTAAATGCACAGAAGACATCACAGCGATAAAGTGCACTAATGGTAACAAAAATTTGCAGAATGCAGGGTTTGCATAGTGTTGTTATGAAACTAAAATTTCATAACTTTGAACATGATGGAAACAAATGGAAAATGGCACGCAAACATCTAATTCATAATATTTTAACACAATATACTTCAAATTTCTAGGTTTCTATGTAATTGTCCATTTTTGAAATGTATTGTTCAACGATCTTTCAATTCAGACTCCAAATTCTCCAACTGATGCAGAGTAATTTCATGAACATTAACGTTGCTTGACAAGATGAACGTTAAAACACTTCATGATTTTTTGCTTTTCTGATTTGCTTTTCTCTTGAGTATATGCAAAGCTACTGAAGTTGCATGGGGACTTTGTAAGAACTGTGCATGGCTATGTTGAGGAAGAACATGCTGAGGGCATGTGCAATTAAATTCACTGCACCGCTGAAAAGGCTGAGGCACTGCTTAAATGTGTTTTAACCAGTGCCATCATGAGATTTCCATTGGTCTCTGACACAAACACTTACATGGGTTTGCCTGAAATAGAACGGCCCATTTAGCCCACTGAAGCATCCTCTTGCTGCTCTTTTTCTGACCCAATCAGCACAAACTTTTGTCTCATTCTCTTCCTTGTTGTTCTCAAGTTTCTCTTTATTGAGCTTCTTTTTACTTGCGCTAAAGCCATTCGTCACAAAAATCCCTTGTAGCAGCAGGACATACAACATCACTACTCTCAGGATAAGGAGGTTCCTCCTGAACTGCATAATGCATTTATGGAATACAATGGAAACAGCTAACAGGGAAGTTTCTCATACAAGACCAAGCCATTGGCACGTGTAAATCTGCAAAAATGCATGGAGGATCAGTGAATGGTGAACGTTAAATGAATTCTGGTCCTCAAATGATCGTAATAAAAACAGAAAGAACTGCGGATGCTGTAAATCAGGAACAAAAACAGAAGTTGCTGGAAAAGCTCAGCAGGTCTGGCAGCATCCATGAAGGAAAAAACAGAGTGAATGTTTCGGATCCGGTGACCCTTCCTCAGAATCCTTCCTCTGTTCTGAGAAAGGGTCACCGGACCCAAAATGTTAAGTCAAACGGTTGTATGTTTATAGAGGTAGTAGGAACGGCAGATGCTGGAGAATCTGAGATAACAAGGTATACACCTTGCTGTATATTTATATGTTTGATTAATTAGACTTCAGGGCACGATGGTGGCACAGTAGGGCTTCTCACTGTAGCCTGTGCAGTCCAACAGCTTTTCCTTCTTCTTCATGCTTACTTTCTCATTTTTATTCCATTTTTTCTTTTCGTTCTTTATCCGTTAGAGCTCAGTTGTGGCAGCGACATCAGCCGAAGGACTTTGACAGTCATCCATGAGACACCAGGTCACGGTCAGTGGGATCAATGTCCAGAACGGTACCCAAGTAGGACTCTGCAGTGAGGCAGCTAACTTGGCAACAGAGCCTGGGGCCCAGCACGAGCCGGGATGGCAGCAGTGGTGGTCAGGCATGACACCGCAGCAGAGAAAGCTGGCAGCAGCAGCGAGCGCACTGAAGGATTGAGAGTGGCAGCAAAGCCTGGTGTGCCTGATGGAGGTCAGCAGCAGCAAAGGCAGCTGGCAAGCACAGGCAGGTCTTAGTTCAGCACAGGGGAGAGAGAGTCCTCTTGAGGAAAACCCAAATTGGAGCACCTACAGCCTGATGCCTTAAAAAAGGTCTGTCATGCTTGACTTTTTAACTTCTTTTCTCTATTTTTCTATTTTTAAATTAAGGAAGCTGTAGTGCTGAACCTTTAACCAATTTCTTTATTTTTTTATATTTCTGTAACTAAGATTTTGTACCTAGGTGTTTTGTACCTAAGATGGCACTGTGTGTGCCAACTATGTACACCTTTCACTATACTCCTGTACCTCATACTTGAGTGCACATGACGATAAAACCTAAAGCTAAAATCTAAATCTAAACTAATACAACCACCGTTAAATTTGCTGGTATGGTGGCTCAGTGGTTAGCACTGCTACCTCACAGCGCCAGGGACCTGGATTTGGTTCCACCATTGGGTGACTGTCTGTGTGGAGTTTGCACAATCTCTCCGTGACTGTGTGGGTTTCCACCCACAGTCTAAAGATGTGCAGGCTAGGTGGATTAGCCATGGGAAATGCAGGGTTAGAGGGATAGGGTAGCGCGGTGGGGTGCTCTTCGGAGGGTCAGCATGGGCTTGATGGGTTGAATGGCCTGCTTCCACACTGTGGGGATCCCATGATTCTATGAACTCTCCCATCTGTTAGATCAGCAGCAAATATATTTCTGAATTAGATTGCTCCACATTTAATGGTTCTGGCTGCTTCAATTGACCAGGTTAAATTAAAGTAAAGCAATTTTGTCACGATTCAAACAGCTGAGGGTAAAGAGGCATTGCACTGAGCCAAACCAGACCAGGAGAGGCGCTAGGCTTTGTTTATTGTCTGTGTTAATTTAGTTGTCCCCAATCAAGCTTGCTTTTAACAGACAGAACATTCTCCTTAGTAGCACAGTGCTATAAAAGGAAAACCGTAGGCATAATACCTGAAATACCTTATCTCTTTCCAGCAGTACTTTCTAGAATATACGAGATTATGAGGTGAAAACCGGGATTATATTCAGATGTCATGACTGCATAACTAAGGACCCTCCTGATGATGGTTCACATGGAAGACTTTTCACGAACTCCCAGCACGCAGGGGAAGTAGGTAGGGATTTGTAGCTTTCAGGTAGCATGGAAAATAATGAGAATTTTCTTTCTTGAAACATAATGTATTTATGCACATTTCATATTTCAGCTATTTTGCCTAAAGTTTGCAGTCTTGTGACAGGTTAGTCATTATCTACCAGCTATTTGTTCATTATTTGATGATCTAGTGGTGAGCTTCACATCAAGCTGCCCAGTGACGTATTTGGTAAATCTTTAATTCCAGCACTGGACTAGTATTTGTATGTTCTAACAGTTTTCGATAGTATCTGATCTTGTTTTTCTCTCAAAATTCAATCTTTGTTAACACATGAATTTTACAACCTGTGCAGTTCAGATTCAAAGAACTTCAGTGTTTCTCCCTGGAGAGAAAAGCCTGAGGGAACCAATACAGAGTGAAAAAAAAAATGAAACTGGAGGAATAGTTATGAAACACTGATTGTTTGAAGGTCAGAAAATTGTGCGGAATAATTCTACTAGTTACAGGACTGAACACAACATGCTCTGCCCTTACACTTGGAATTAAACCCAGCTCAGATTGATGGAATGAAGGTTCCTACTTACTGGGAGAGCAAAGCCCACCTTTAGGAACATTGGGCAGAGGTTTCCTATTTTCAGATGAATTTATAGAATCCCTACAGTGTGGAAACAGGCCCTTCAATCCAACAAGTCCACACCGACCACTGGAGAATCCCCTGATAGCCCACATAAGCTACTCATCTCTGAGCATAATGGGCAATTTAGCCTAGCCAATCCACTTAATCTGCACATCTGTGGGAGGAAACCAGAGTACCCAGAGGAAACCCACGCAGACAAAGGGGGAATGTGCAAACTCCACACAGACAGTTGCCCGAGGGTGGAAGTTGAACCTGGGTCCCTGGCACTGTGAGGTAGCAGTGCTAATCACTGAGCTACTGTGCCACCTATAGTGCCCATATGAAGGATTTTGTCAAGTGAATTCATGGGGCCCAGTCCGCTGGGGTTCAGAGAGGCTTTTCTCAAGCAGCCTTCCACTCTTCACCTTATACCTTCATTAACCAGGCCCTTGGGTGCTGTTCCTAGTGACCTTGCCGGAGATTTCTGACATTCAGGCAACTAGCACCCCAGTTAAAGGCTAGCTTACATCATTCCAGACAGTACAAGCCAGAAATGACCTGTCAGACTATGATGGTCAAAACTCTGTGTTCAGGATATGGCCCAGGTGAGAGGAATGCCTGCTCCCCACATTAGGGACATGGACATTAAGGTCTTAAATAAAATCAGAAAGTCCTGGAGAAACTCAGCAGGTGTTAAAACATCTTTGGAGACGGAAACAGAGTTAACACTTCAAATCTGTTTAGACCCATATTCAGAACCAGAGGATCTGGACGTCTGGGTGGATATTTTGTGGAGAGGAGGGTGACCCTTTTTCTGGTAGACTGCCACAGGAAGCTACTCCATCAGACCAAGCCAGACTGGACTCACATTGCTGCCTGGCTCACTGCTGTGGCCTCAGTGAAGTGGAATGCCCTGCAGGTCAAGTAAAAAGGTCAATGATCTCCTTTACTTTACAAGGATAAGT
Organism: Stegostoma tigrinum; assembly: GCF_030684315.1. Lineage (NCBI taxonomy): Eukaryota > Metazoa > Chordata > Chondrichthyes > Orectolobiformes > Stegostomatidae > Stegostoma > Stegostoma tigrinum. The sequence continues at coordinate 33,389,813 of NC_081356.1, read as the reverse complement.
GCCCCATCTTCTTTCTGTTGCCTGACACTCTCAGAGCCATGACTCACTCCAACTCTACCATTGCATGGATATCCCACCAATCATGAATTACAAGTCTCACTGTTACATTCATCTTGTCCCCTCACCTGCTCTTACCTACATCACCTTCCCGAACAAGTAGCCCTATCTGCCCTCTGCATATCGTACTCAATCACTGGAGGACATGTTGCCACCTCTCCCCAGACTCTGGTAGGACCAAGCATCTGGATAAGTGTGGCCAAGACCCTGGTCTGGAATTGGACAAGTTCACTGACTGACTGTGGCAGTACCTGCTGACAGACTGTTGGCTCACTTCACACCAGTAAAGGTAGCTACCCTTTAAACTTAACATAGTGCCATCGGCTTGAAGCACGTGCGGTGTGTTAGTTACATAAACTGCAGTGGTGACAATGATATGGCCATCCTTTTGACTGTTCAGTGCTCACCACTGTGACAAGCTGCCTGTCTGTCTTTCTGTGCTAAACAAAAGTGTCAGCAAAGCTGCTGTCCTGTATCTGAGCACCAAAGTCTCAGTGTCCTAAGAAAGTAATGTGAAGTATACAGATGCAGGCAGCCTCCCAGAAAAAAGCAAAGTAAAGGAGTGCTAAGAAAGAGGGCTAAAAACTATTAGATGTATTCTGTGTAAGTGCATGCGATACATCTGTGGCCATGTGCACAAAATGGCTTGACAGAAGCATGCAAGTCACAGGTGTCCCTGCACAGCAAAGGGAGGTCCTGAAGGGATGACGTATGAGTTGGACTGACAAACATGATGATGTGTTGGTTGTTTGCTGATGTCTACCTGTGTGGTCAGAGGTTGTTGTCCATGGAGCCATGCAGGAACTTTGTGCAGAAGAAGCATTTGCATGATGTCCATGACAAACATTCAGCAATCTGTATCTGAGATAGTAGGAACTGCAGATGCTGGAGAATCTGAGATAACAAGGTGTAAAGCTGGATGAACACAGCAGGCCAACAGCATCATAGGAGCAGGAAAGCTTGATGTAGAAGGGTCTAGGTCCGAAACATCAAGCTTTCCTGCTCCTATGACGTTTCTTAGCCTGATGTATTCATTCAGCTCTACATCTTGTTATCTCCAGCAATCTGCTGCTGTCAGGTATCCACTTGCATTTACATCTTGGGAATACTCATCCAATTTTTCGGTGAAAGGGAGAAGAATTAGAAGCAGCGTAGAAATACAAGAAATAAAGTGAGTGGGGCTGATAATGAGGTGCAAAAGTATGGAAATAAAATAGTTGCATTTGATAGTGAGATTCTGGAGTCACTATTTAAGGCTTGAAGAGAAAATCAGAAAAAAGATTTCTCAATATCGAAATTCTGAGGTTTTTCATTCTTACTGCTTTTTCCCACATTTCTCACCAAAACAAAAGGTTAACCTCCATCCCGCAGAAAAGAAGAATGTTGGTTAACCATTTAAGCCTGTTCTGGTGTTAAGTGAGATGATATGTGATTTGAATTGGTATGTCAATATTTGCCTCATAACCTCAATACATTCAACTGACAATAAAATCTTCTAAATACGGATAAATTTAAAAATTAACCTGCCATTAACTGCCTTTTGCAGAATGGAATATTAAACTTGTACCTGATTTTGTGCATTGAGATATTGCCTAACTATACTCCTGGATGTGCTAATCTTCAGTCAATGTTTCCTTGTCCTCAGTTTCCTTTCTTGTCAAAAGTTCCTTTGTATCTGCATTATTAATTTACTCCATTTTCTTGAAGACTTTCATCAAATCAACCCTTCACTGTTTGAGTTCCAAAGAATGCCATCACTCCTTGCAATTTAACCCTTGGAATTCAGGAGGGAAAATCTGTTCACATTGTGCTATTTCAAATGATTCCAAGTATGCCATGTCAATTTTTCAGGGAAAACTATGGTGTGAACTGTTACGTGCATAAACCGTACAGGCTTCTTCAACGATATTAATGAGTGCTGTGCTGTCTCTCTTTCTTTAAGATTGTCTATAAAGCCTAACTGTGACCAGGTACCTCTCCTAATTAACACACCAGGCCAGGCAGCATCAGAGGAGCAAAGAAAGCTGATGTTTGAGGTGTTCAGAAATGGGGGAGGGGAAGGGGGCTCTAAAAGAAGTAGAGAGAGGGCGAAGTAATAATAGAAGGTGGATAGAGGAGCAGATAGGTGGAGAGAAGACGGACAGGTCAAGGAGGTAGGGATGAAGCCGGTACAAGTGAGTGTAGGTAGGGAGTTGGGGTGGGGGTTGATCAGTGCGGAGGGAGGGGCAGATATGTAGGAGAGAAGGAGGACAGGTCAAGGAAGTGGGGACGAAAGGGAGGTGCTGTTCTTGGCATGATGTCAGGTGTGGGGATATTTTGAAGCTCTTAAAGTCCACATTGAGACCATTGGGCTGTCAGGTTCCAAGGCGGAATATGAAGTGCTGCTCCTCCAGTTTTTGGGTGGCATTGTTGTGACACTGGAGGAGGCCCAGGATTGGACATGTTGTCCAGGGAGTGAGAGGGGGAGTTGAAGTCGTTCACAACTGGGAGGTGTTGTCGTTTGTCATGAACCGAGCTTAGGTGCTCCACCAAGTGGACTCTGAGCCTACCTCCAGCATCAACAGTTCCTATTAACTCTCCCAGTTATTGTTTACGGCTTGGTGCCAATTCCTATTGGATTGTTTTTTGTTTGTGGGACCATTTTCATGCTAGTTACGTGTTTACTGAGAAACTGATTACAAGTTGAAAGTAATTTGTTGATCGGAGATTACAAGTCAACTGCACAATGGCAACAATTTTATAACATAAACACCAATTTGCATTTATTCAGCATTTTTAATGTAGGCAAATGCAGTGCTTATAATGGGAGTTCTTACTTTATCGCATTGATGACATGAGAATTTTGATCACCTTTCACCTGTGCCTGAAAGTTTAGTATTGGATGGAGGCACTGATGTATAGAGTTGCTGTGTATAAATATATTCAAGTACAAATTAAAAGGAAGTGGAACAATACCAATGATAATCAAGAAGAAGAAGATGTCGCGATGATGTGAAAATGGGGATGCAAATATACAAGGAAATTAACAAGTGATTTTGTCACTACTGTGAAGTTTCAGGCCTTACACCTTAGGAAGGGTATGATGGCCTTGGATGGAATGCATTGTATGTTTACCAGAAAATATCTGGTTAAGTTACAAAGAGAGATTGCACAAACTAGAATCCTATTCCCTGTCATTCGATAATGGGTGATTTGATGAAAATTTTGAAAATAGTAAGGGTGACAGGTAGGATAGGTTAAGGGAACTTATTTCAGCAACTGGGGATTTCATGTCAAAGGAGTATTGGCTAAAAATTAGAGTTAGACTTTTCTAGAGTTAGGAAACATTCCCATACTCAAATGGTGATGGATGTTTGGAGCTCTCTTCCAAAAATAGCAAGTGATGCAAGACTACCTGTAAATTTTAAATCTGAAATGTTTAATAATTAAAAGTAATAAAGGACAAGTTACAAAGGTAGGAAAGCAGAGAGAGGTCACAGACCATTCCTGATTTCATCAAATTATGAAACAAACCCAAGGACAGACTTCTGGTAAGATGGCAGTGGAGAAGGACTTCTGACCCTGGGGCTCATTTGCTCCTTCCGCTTTTCATTTTTTTAATCTTTTCTTTCTTCTCTCATTTATTTTCTCTTAAATTTTATTTTACGTAACTCTTGTTGAAGAATTTGGTCGTGGTGAAGGCATCAGTGATGGGAAGTGATGCCAGCAGCGCAGAGTCAAGTAGGCCCAGCAGCGCAGACTCAAGTGAGATCAGCAGCACAGACTCACATAGGAGCAGCAGCACAGACTCATGTAGGCCCAGCAGCACAGACTCACATAGGACCAGCAGCGCAGACTCAAGTAGGCTCAGCAACACAGACTCAAGTGAGCCCAGCAGTGCAGACTCACCAGGCCCAGCAGCACAGACTCAAGGCAGTGGCTTCAGAGAGAGTTTGTGATCCCGGTGGCTTTTACATCATCAAGGCAGTCCCAGCGCCAACTCATGGCTGCTGCGGCAAATACAAGTTTGGGTTCCTGGTGGCATTCTAAGCAGTTTCATGGAGGTGGAGGTGAGTTTGGGCCCAGTACAAAACCCGGCAGCTTCGTGGGCAAGGTGGGCCTGAAGCAGACTCATGGGGTGGTAGAGTTGGATTTGGGCCAGTGCAGTACCCAGTGGCATTGGTGATGTCTGCAATGGTGAGTTCCAGCAAGGACTCGCAATGGTGGTGGCATCGGTAGAGGTGAGATGGCGCTGAAGAGTGGTGACTTATGCTCCAGCGGCAGTGGAGCGGCAAAGGGGGCCTGTGCCTGGCTGCCAGGCTCATGGCCCATGACAGAGCACTTAACAAGGGAGGACTGTAAATTTGGGCACTTACTTCATTTCTTCATTTTTCTGCCTTTATATTTTATGTTTTGGTTTATTTTGCTGTGTTTTTAATATAGCACCAGAGAGTGACAACACCATGCAACACTTTTCACTGTATTTTGTATCAAGATACCGTGGCTGTAAATAAACCAAAGGGCTTATTGGCCTCATCTCAGTCAGTAGATTCCAGAATTCCTTTTACGTTACATCTCTACACACAGTGACACGAGACATGGTTTGGCAGTGAAGTATTAATGATTACTATTACTTGAGGTCTGTTACCCTATATTTATTCTTTGAGCATTTTCTTTTCAGACATTTTTCAAGATGTCAATGCTTGTTTTGGCAATGCAATCAAACAATGTCAAATTTGCTTATGTCCCTTGTGGCCTTATCTGAGATCTGGAGTAGCATGTAATGATCATCTGCTAGCCTCACATTGTTCTTCACTGACACCAGTCAGTTACTCAGAATGTGAACTGGCCTCATATGGACTGGGACCATGCAGACTATTGATTATTCTTGTTAGAATCTTCTGCAGAAATGAGCTGATCTTCCTGTGTCCTAACAAATTAGCAAGGTCGTCGCAGGGTCAGAACCACAGCCCATAAATCTATTTTTTTGTGCACATTATGAAGTTTGCTTTGTTACTTCGGTCCATTACTATTGTATGATGTAGCCCTTCAAGAAGAGTGTGAAGTAATGAAAGCAGCTTGATTAGCAGTGTGTAAGGCCAGGATGGAAACACACGTTTGCTGGTCGTAATTACCTCAGTTACAGTCAACAGAGCAGTTAGTGCTAGACAGCAACTGCAATCCACGAAGGTGTAGCACTAGTTAGCTGTAATCCAGATAGCTCACAAAATAATATGAAAAAAACAAGGAAACCAGAAGGGTTAAAGATATTTTCACTTCTTCCCTGAATAGGAAGTAGCCAAGATGTTTCGGTCTTGAGATCCGGATTTTATGGGTTCCTGTCTTAACAGATGCATGCCTCAGTCACATGGGAGGCATGTCTATACGTTATGGATAGCATTCTGTGATTTGCGCCACATCACCTGAAGAGGTGTAGTCCAGTATTGATTTGCAGCACCGTCATGGAAGCTTCATCTGCTGAGTGAGCTTTGTCCAGCTCTGCATTGGATAATCAAACCACAAGCATGGTCTATACCTCAATGGAAGCACAGTCCAAGGCAGTGGTGGCATCACAGTAAGTGAGTAGGAAGACAAAATGATGTGGTAATTTTCTTTTCTATTCACTCAGGGGATGTGGGCATCGCTGGCGGAGCCAATATTTATGACCCATCCCGAAAGAAGTTGGTGATGAGCTGTCTTCTTCGACTGAAGTTCTATACTACAGGTATATCCACAATGCCAGATCCCAGGATTTTGTTCCTTAAATGTAGATGGATCTGTGGTATATTTTCACAGGATGGTTTCCTGGAGGGGAACTTGCAGTTGGTGCTGTTTATTGCAAAGTGGTTGGAGTGTAAGAGCAAGGAAGTATTGCTGAAATTATAAGTAGCTCTGCTAAGACCTTGCCTGGAGCATCGTGCACAGTGTTGGCACCTAAGGAAAGATGTACTTGCTTTAGATCAGCATGCAAGGACGATCCATTTGAATAATACCTTCAATGAATGAATTGCCCTCTGAGAACAGATCTGGAAGAACAACACATTTTCCCTGAAGTTTAAAAGAACAAGAGCTGATCTTCTCGAAAAAAATGCAAGCTTTTGGCGGGTTTGACAAATGCTGAGAGGTTATTTCCACTGGCTGAAGAGTCAAGAAGCCAAAATAATTTCACAATTAGGAATCAGCCAGTTAGGAGAAAATTCTTCATTCAGAGCATTGCAAATCCTTGTTCTTCTCTCTCCCAGAGGAAGGAGGTCACCCATTGTTGAAATCCTTATTTCTGACCATAGGATTTGACAGCCAAGGAGAATACAGTCATAACATGTCCAGACAGGTCGAGTACGAACCTACATATCCCTCCAGCATGTGCCAAAGGCAGGTGGTAACAGCAGCAAAGATTTCTGGTTCATTCGACTTCTGTCACCTGATTTTAAAAACTGAAACCTTCATGGACAAGAATAGTTTCTTTATAAAAGAGAAAATACTGACTCAAGATAATAAAATGTGAGGCTGGATGAACACAGCAGGCCAAGCAGCATCTCAGGAGCACAAAAGCTGACGTTTCGGGCCTAGACCCTTCATCAGAGAGGGGGATGGGGGGAGGGAACTGGAATAAATAGGGAGAGAGGGGGAGGCGGACCGAAGATGGAGAGTAAAGAAGATAGGTGGAGAAGGTGTGGGTGGGGAGGTAGGGAGGGGATAGGTCAGTCCAGGGAAGACGGACAGGTCAAGGAGGTGGGATGAGGTTAGTAGGTAGCTGGGGGTGCGGCTTGGGGTGGGAGGAAGGGATGGGTGAGAGGAAGAACCGGTTAGGGAGGCAGAGACAGGTTGGACTGGTTTTGGGATGCAGTGGGTGGGGGGGAAGAGCTGGGCTGGTTGTGTGGTGCAGTGGGGGGAGGGGATGAACTGGGCTGGTTTAGGGATGCAGTGGGGGAAGGGGAGATTTTGAAACTGGTGAAGTCCACATTGATACCATATGGCTGCAGGGTTCCCAGGCGGAATATGAGTTGCTGTTCCTGCAACCTTCGGGTGGCATCATTGTGGCAGTGCAGGAGGCCCATGATGGACATGTCATCAAGAGAATGGGAGGGGGAGTGGAAATGGTTTGCGACTGGGAGGTGCAGTTGTTTGTTGCATCCCAAAACCAGTCCAACCTGTCTCTGCCTCCCTAACCGGTTCTTCCTCTCACCCATCCCTTCCTCCCACCCCAAGCCGCACCCCCAGCTACCTACTAACCTCATCCCACCTCCTTGACCTGTCCGTCTTCCCTGGACTGACCTATCCCCTCCCTACCTCCCCACCCACACCTTCTCCACCTATCTTCTTTACTCTCCATCTTCGGTCCGCCTCCCCCTCTCTCCCTATTTATTCCAGTTCCCTCCCCCCATCCCCCTCTCTGATGAAGGGTCTAGGCCCGAAACGTCAGCTTTTGTGCTCCTGAGATGCTGCTTGGCCTGCTGTGTTCATCCAGCCTCACATTTTATTATCTTGGAATCTCCAGCATCTGCAGTTCCCATTATCTCTAATACTGACTCAAGGTGGCTGCAGCTTTCACCTGACCAGGTTGAGACAAGTTCATTAAAACTAATGTGACATAAATATTGACAGTCTGAGCCAAAACTATCATTGTGTTTCAAAAAGGCACTGAGCCTCCATTAGATGTGAAGAAAGCCTTCTCTCTCACTTTTGATTCATTATTTTCTGGAATTTTCATAATTTTTGGATTAAAGTCGGTCGCAGATTGGTGGCTACAGAAGAGACAGTGATTTTTGTTTGAAAAAGCACAGGAAGTTGTCTTTGAGGTGAACAGGAAAACTAGAAAATGTTTTAAGATTCACCAAGGCACGTGGGGACACCACAAACAAAGGCTGAAAATCAGACCTGAAAACTGGAGGTTGCAAACAGGTCCTGCCTGCACAAGTTCAAGCTCCCGGTTGCAGTACCAACAGTTATAGAATCAGGAGGCAGCGGCAACAGGAGGAGGTCAGAGGTAGTAGCATCAACAACAGCTTCTGTCAAGACTACAGACTGTGGCTAGGCCCAAGTGCCTATATTGAGATAAGACTCAAATAAGACTTTAATACCTGAACATTTCTCATTCATTTTGGTTCTGTTCCTTTATTTGTGCTGTTTTATTATTCTAGTTTTGTGCACAAGTGTGTAACCAAGAGACACTGGTCACTTCAACGGAGGCGTGGTCTCACTGAAGAGTTGTGACTTTGGTTCCAGCAATGGTGACACAGCAAAGGGAGCTCATGCCTGGTCACCAGGCCATGGCCCATGATGGAGCACATAACAAGAAGGACTGTAAAGTTGGACACTTTCTTTATTTCTTCGTTTATATTCTATGTTTTGGTTTATCTTTCTGTGTTTTAAGATGGCAGCAGAGATTGGCGACACTATACTATACTATTCACTGCATTTTATAATAAGAATACAAGCCAACAAATGAATCAAATCAAATAGACTCCAAACTGAAGCACGAGGCAGTGGGACAAGTGCAAGTACAAATAAAGTAGCTGCTTCGGATCTCAGACAAGGCATCGAAGCTAATCTCCAGTGCCTGAGCTATTCTAAGTGATCAACAGATCTCACCAGACTCTGGAATAGGAAGTTCGGAAAGAAAGATTTACAAGGTGCAGAATGAAGCTGGCAAAAGGATCAGGTCAATATATGGCTGTATGCAGTGCGGAGCATCACAAATAATATTGTTACAAGACAGGGCATTGATAAAAATGCAGGGAGATATGAGAATGTATTGAGAGTGGTCAATGTCTACTTCAGTGTGAGGGATAAATAGTTAACAATAATGGGAGAAATTGAAGGAAATGATTCAGTATGTAGAGTGTACAGAAGAAAACACACTAAAAGTGCAGCTACCAGAATGAAGTAAGCACCAACTACCATCTTGTAAAGTGTGCCAAATATGAAGGGAAAAGGTTGCACAGTGGGATAATTGTCTAACAAGTGGCACAACACCAGAAAAGTGGGACATTTTGGGAATGTATGCAAGTTTTCAGTGCAGATTAGAGTAAAACAAAAGGGAAAATCTGTTAAAAAAAATGCCAGTTCAAGGGCTGGACCAGCCACAAAAGCAGAATTTCTTTCTGTAGAAAACAACACTTCTGGAAATAAATGGTGGAGTTTCAAATTGGAAGTGAATGGATTTCAGAACAAGAAACCAATAAAACTTGTTAATGACGCATTCTGGTGTGATGTGCTTTATATAAGTCAGGTCAGTGTTCCAGTATGACCAGTACATTCATTTCCAAGTATTGCTGTTTTTAACTGTTTTTTTCCCTCTTGGGAATGGAGTTTAAACTTATTTTGGAGTGAGTGTCTCAATGTTATCAGCTCAGCTTAAATGGCTTAAAAAGATTAAATTGCAGCCATCCTCAATAAACTGCAGAAACCTGGAGGAACATCATTGAAAGCAAAAGACCAACTTACTGCAAAGGTCAGGTACAAGGAAAGATAAATCACAGAATCTCCTTATGTCATTCAGAATCAACGATGCCCTCCATTAAACAGGAATGCATGTCTAAAGTTGAAACCAATTCAGAAGATTGATGAGATTGCAGACATAGACCAAGGAAGAGACTTTCAGAGATTTCCCAAAATTGGTCATAAGCACTGATAGAGACAGAGCGCGACATTATCTTAAGGGATAATGCACAACCAATCTGCTGTACATAACAAGGAAAGTGACACATCCATTCTTGGATAAAGTTAAAGAAGAAATAGATTGTGTGTCTGATAAGAAGTAATTTCACTAGGTACAGTATTGGTGAAACAATACTTAGAATAGTTACAGTACCAAAACCTGATGAGACTATATCAATCTGTTTGCAACTAATTCAATTAAATGAAGCAGTGGAATGAGAGAGTCATCCAATGGGTTTGATGGGTAGAAGTCTAGCAAACTCTAGCTAAGTGTACCCTATTCAGCAAACTGGATGAAGACAGTTGAAAGCGGAGAATGTTTATTACATCCTTTTGTTTATTATTACCTTAACAGGTTGCAAATTTGGAATGGCATTCTGACCAGAATTTTTAGCAAAGTAAAATCATTGATAGGATAATGTATTACATGGACAACATACTAATACATGGATCTATGAAGAAGAAGGTGACCAAAGAGTTAAAATAGTCATGAATATACTTGAGAATGAAAGTCTAACGTTGACTGAGAAAGCTAAGTTCGCTTAACTGAGGATTACATTTGTTGAGCACACTGGAATCACAGTATTGCCCCTAGCCATCTCCAAATACCAAGGTTATTAGAGAATTTCCACCATTAAAAAGCATTACAGACTTCAAAGATTTCTTTGGATGGTGAACCAAGTGAGGGCATTTTTTTTAAAAATTGGAAGAATTGTGGATGCTGTAAATCAGAAACAAAAATAAATTGCTGGAAAAGCCCAGTGGGTCTGGCAGCTTCTGTGAAATAAAATTAGAGTTAATATTTTGGGTCGAGAGTCTTTCCCTCAGACCTGCTGAGCTTTTACAATAATTCCTGTTTTTGTTGAGGAAACAGAGCAAATGTAAATGAGCCTTTGAGATTGCTATAATTCAAGGTCCTTGAAACATTGACCAGGAGAAAGCATTGGTCAAAATCTAGCAATTCATGATCTCATAAAACAGTCTTGCACACTGTGATCTGTATGTACTAACCTTAATAGCAGCACATGAATCTTCAACAGGTTGGAACAGTATTTCTTCAGGTCCATGGAGATTGAAAGCAGAGACAACTCACTAACAGTGAACAACGGAATGCTACGATTGAAAGATTGTTTATAAAACTGTTCAGATTATGGAATGAACTTACATTCTAAGACAGAAAGTGACCATAAATCATTGTCTGTCTTCTGAATACAGAAGAAATGGCCAAGATGCCACCCAGAATTCACCCAGTCAGATTGAGGCTGTTGAATCTTGACTCAATGATTGAATGTATTTGAGGGAAGCAATGAATAACAGCATACACACTGTTGAGGCTGCGAGTGACTCCAGTAGACAAAGCAGGTATAGGTATCATTAAATAAGTTGAAGCCTACATGGCAAAAGTCATAAAATGTTCGCTGGCTACAAAAAACTTGCAAGAAATCTGTGAAGCTCAAGAACTTGATTAAGAATGTATCCAGACAAAGAAATATTATCTGGAAGGCTACCATTCTATGCAGTCTGTATTACCACACCAATGCCAGTACTTCAAACAGCATAGACCTCTTGTTGTCAATAGCAACTGGTTCATCTTCAATAAGAGGTTGTTATTACCACGAGCACTTAAGTTTGAAATTCTGGAAAGTATTTATCAAAGGCACTTAGATATTACAAAGCCTCATGCAACAACATAACAGTCAGTGTGACGGCCAGGGGTCACAATCTGAATACAAGAAATGACCAATGATTACGTGTTGTGTGTGGTGAACGATCAGGAGAAGGAAGAACCTCCTATTCCCACCATCTTTTCCACCAAGACCTTGGGAATGGATTTAGTTGTGTTCAAACGCAAGTTCTTGATTATTGTCATAGACTACAATGCAAAGTGGTTTGAGACAAATCGTCAACTTACAAGAACACAGCAGATGCGTTGATAGAATTGCTCAAGAAAATCTTCTCAACAAATGACATTGGCAATGCTTCACAGTTTGCAAGTAACCATGTCAAGAGATTTGGATGTAAATGCAATTTTAATCATATCTCACATTTACCTCCATATCTTCAAGCGAATGGGGAATCTGGGTGAGGTTTTCATACAATTGTGACATTATTGAAGAAGAATGATCAGTAAATCTTCAACTATAGATCATTGCCTTGGCAAAATACGTTATCACCAGAACTATTATTTGGTAAGAGACTGAGATAGCAATTCCCATCTCTGTCTCAGAAGCTACAGGCTAATATCACTGAGAATGACCATAACAGAGTGAAGCAGTATGCAGCAGAGTAAAGAAATGGCCACTCTAGAAATGTTAACAAAAATTACACAACAAGAGAGTTACCTGAGATACAGGAGCTATGGATAAAGAATCAATAAAGAGAACTGGCATAGAACAAGCACAGCCACTGAGATTATGCAGCTGGTAAACAAATCAAGGGGCTGTAGGGCAAAATTGTAACACATTGATATCATTTGGAAAGAAATTATTAGAAACATGAAACTATTTCTCTGAAGAAGAGGAGGAACAAGAAAGCTTGAAAGCTACCCAGGAAAGAAACAATCACAGCAGAGGTGAGGCAATGGCTAGTGGTATTACTGCTGGACTGTTTATCCAAAGATCCAGGTAATGGTCTGGGGACTGCATTCAAATCTTGCCATGGTAGATGATGGAATCTGAATTCAATAAATATCTGCAATTGAACATCTAATGATGACCATTGTTGATTGTCAGAAAAACTGACCTGGTTCTCGAATGTCATTGAGGGAAGGAAAGTGCCATATTTACCTGGTCGGGCCTCCATGTGACTCCAGACCCACAGCAATGTGGTTGATTCTTAACTTCTCTCTGGGCAGTAGGGATGGGCAACAAGTGCTGGCCTAGCCAGCGATGCCCTCATCCTATGAATGAATAAAGAAATGTAGGAAGAGGGCAGAAAATCCAAGACATCAGAAAGAGTCAAGAACAGGTCCAGCAAGATTGGTCAAAGTATCATGGGAACTAACCTTGTGAAATCTGAGACTTTGCGGGTAAGACAAGAGGGACAACAACATGGGTGAAGGTGGGCGATGTACTGAGACATCAATGCTGGAAAGTATAGTTGATCAGTGGTTAGCACTGCTGTTGCACAGCATCAGGGGCCCAGGTTCAATTCCACCTTTGAGCGATAATCTGCATGGAGTTTGCACATTCTCCCCAAGTATTCATGGGTTTCCTTCGGATTCTCCCGTCTCCTCCCAAAGTCCAAACATTTGCAGGCTAGGTGATTAACCTTGGGAAATGCAAGATTACAGGGAAAGGGTGTAGGGTGTGGTCTGGGTGGGATGCACTTTGGAGGGTTGGTGTGGACTAAATGGTTTGAACGGTCTGATTCTACACTGTCAAGATTCTATTCAATAGAATATGTAATGATGTGTCACATGATTATTGCATGAGAACTGACACAGAGCAGAGGGTCTATCAGAGTCCTAAGAAAATGTTTACATCTATTAAGCTGTAAATTAAGAGTTCCTACAGCAAGACTCCAGAAGCAGTACCCGAAAGATTGGCTAGAGTTAGATAAATTGCACATAACAGAAGAAATAGGGAGGAGGCTCAAGGGATCATAGGACGTGCTCCTGCTCCTATTTCTCCCATTCCTTTAAGGAACTTACTAGAGTCAATTAATAGGGTTCCTGTGATCTTTCAGTCCAGCATCAGGACTTCAATATTCTTCCTTTCCAGACAGCCCATCTTATTTCTCATAAATTGTCTCTCAGGTAGTGAAAGTTAGAGGACCAATTTTGCAGTTAATTCACACACAGACTTCTCCTTTCACCATTTTGATTTGAAATATTTAGATATCAACCTGCTTGCCTGAAAGTGGTAGGTACTGATTAGTGACATGGATGCATCTCATCCCATCCCTCTCAATCGCTGTAATCACCTTCAGTCCTACGATCCTCCAAAATGCATGCTACTGCAATTCTTGTCTCGTGCATGTCCTGATCCTTATCACTCTATTATTAGAGATTGTATGATCAATTACCTGGGCTGTAAGCTTTGGAATTCCGTCCCTAAATCTCCTTGACTCTCTACCTCACTTTCCCCCTTTAACCAAGCATGTTATTGTCTGTCCTAAGCATCTTCTTTTGTGTGGCAATATGAAAATCTGTTTGATAATGTTCCTATGAAATTCCCAGGACATTTTAATTTTGTCATTGTTGTATTAGGGCCAAAAAGCCATTTTTTGTATCCTCTCCTAAATAGTTCACAGGATTCACAAGCTGCAGCAGCCTGGAGGTAACCATTTCTAGTAATATTTAAAGTTGCTGTTTAGGTATATGGCTAGTGAGCTCATTACACTAATGGTGGGTGGCTTCAGCTTTGTAGGACTGCTAGACCTGGCAGTAATCATTTGTGAATCAGCATTACACTGTATTTGAAGAGGAGCTTCTGAGAACCTCCCCATCGATTTCAACAGGTTTATCTTTGAAGCTGAAGAGGAGGTGGAGTCGTCCAATAGGCCCCAGCATAAGGAAAGAAGGCTTGCTTTGTCCAATCATGACGATAGAGAGGCAAAGTTTCTCACTTTCACCTTGGTCACTGAGAGCAAATGTGTGAAGGAAGCTATGCTTCAGTCCAGAGGCTCTCATGGAACTCTATCCCTTGTTGCAACATGAAACTAATGCGCAGTTATGTATCAGTTTTTGGTTTTTTTTATGTCCTTGGTTTGCCTCAAAGCAATGCAGGAATTACGTGCATTTTATTTACAGAGTTTACAGATACCCCTGCAATCACAAAATGCCTGCACTCATTCTTACAGCTCAGCTTCCAAATAATACCTGCTGATTTTAGTTATGAATCATTCTAAGACTTAACCAATCAAGAACCATGAGTATAGTTCAGTTACTAGACGAATGAAACACAGATTGAACACAACACTTACAACAAGGTGACTTGCATCTTTTCAAGTTACTGTCAGAGACTCTGTAGCCTTGATTTTTCATGCTGCAATCTGCTCTAATCATGAAGTAATAGCAGTAACATTATCCAACCTGCATCCACCAGATTATTGTGCTATTTGCCAAAGTCTATGCATTCATAGTCTTGCCCATGGACTCTTTACAACAGAAAAGCAGGGTTCTGGACTACACTTGGATTGCAAAATTTACCCAGGTGCAGGAAACTTCAAGTACACAATACGTTCCAGTAGCAAAATCTGCCATTTAATTCATTTAATCATTAGAAATAAGACCAGGAGTAGGCCACTCAGCCCATTGAACCTGTCCAGTCTTTCAGTAAGACCATTGCTAATCCAATTGTGACTTTAACACCATCTTCCTGCCTAACTCCTATTATACTTAACTTCTTGGTGAATCAAACATAGATTTAGATTTTCTTGTCACATGTACTTAAGTACAGAAGCACAGGAATACAGTGAAAAGTGCATGATATCGCCTCATGTGGTATGCCTTAGGTACAAAGGCACTTAGGTACAAAAACCTTAGGTATAAAGTAGTAAAAAAAAGTTAAAAGTGTTAAGCATTACCTTCACAAAATAATAGAAAAATAAGGAAATAAGGTAATAGTTAACATTAAAGTCCTCCTTAATATAAAGTGGAAAAATAAAGGAATGAGGCTAAAAGTTCAACAGTCTCTGATGAGCCCTCCATTTAGCTTGCTCTCCAGGAAATCTCAGCTGTCTCTTCTCAATGCTGATGCCATAGATACTGGGAAACCTCCTTCACCACTGTCATTTCTGCTGCTGTCGCCTCTCTGATCTCCTCCTGCTGCCTCCAGAACGTGTCCAGGCAGGACCCACTCACACACTGAGAGACCACCACGGACCAAGCCAAGAGATCAGGCCAAGAGACCGCCAAATGCTGCTGAGAGACCGCCATGGGTAGGGCCATGAAGGTGCCTCACCTAGTCTGTGTTGAGGTCAGGAGTGAAGAAAAGAAGAAAAGAAACAGCAAGAGAGAAATAAAAAGACAAAAACATGTGAAAGAAATGGATGGAACAGAAGAGCTCCAACTAAAGATAGATCTATCTAACAGACTTGAATATATTCAATGACCTCGCCTCCACTGCTCGCTAGGAAAGAGAATTACAAAAATAATGATCCTCTGAGAGAAAAAATTCTTCCCTGTCTTTATCTTAAATGAGGGATCCTTTATTTTTAACTATGCCTTCTGGTTCTGGATTCTCTCATCGGGGAAGCATTCTGTCAGCAATTTACCCTTTCAAGCCACTCAGAATCTTCTATGTTCCAATATTATCACCTTTCATTTTTCAAAACTTCAATGAATGTAGGTCACAGCTGCTCATTCTTCCCTCACAAGACAAATCTCCCATCACAGAAATTAGCCTAGAATATGCTTCCAAAGGTGTATCCTTCCCTGAGTAAGAAGTCCCAGGCCAAATACAGAACTGCACTCTGACACTCTCTCACAAATGCCCTGCGCACATTTAGCAAAACGCTTTATTTTAATACTTCATTTCCTTTGCAATAAAGGCCAACATTCAGTTTGTCATCTTAGTTATTTGTTTTAACTGCATACAAACTATATTGAGCATCTAGCTAGTGTATCATGATAAACAAATATCCTGCAGGTTTCAGGCAAGTTTTCTGATTGCTCCCATGATGCATCATGTGCTGGTCCTCAGTCAAGGAAGAGGAACTTGCTTTGACTCTGAGCATCAGGTCAGAGTTTGGCTGCTTGAGCACAAAAGCTAATCTCTCTGGTCCTGGCTAATTGTACCTTTGAAGAACTCAAGGACAGATGCAACAATGATGTGGAAACCATGCATGTTTCCCGTCAAAGTTGGCAAAACAAACGAAAGCTTCCTGAATCAATAACTCTACCACCAGGATAGGGCAAGAGCAAATGAAAATTGGGTGCCGTGACAAATTTTAAATCACTATCACTCACTTTGCATTAACACTTGAGACTAGTAGCATGATAGTCAGCTATATTTGGCTATTGATATGTCAATTTCAGAATGCTCTTACTTTGTTTACAGTTATTCTCCGAGGTTTTTTTTAGACATTGGATAATAGTTGACTATGCACTTATCCTGCTCTGAGTTATTGACAGAAACTGATTTATATGTGGGTACTTTCAGATTAAAGTTCAACATGCAATTATTCTGTTCTGTTGAAACGACTTCTAATTTTGACTTTAATATACTTAATTTAAATACACAGTTGTCATATGTTTGTATGTTTGAGCTTCTTTTAATATTACCTGTAATCATAGTGATCACAGTCACACAGAAATACATTGAAATGATGCAGGCCTTCTCCACTTAGGTGATAATAGCTGACATAGCTAGCTCAGGGCAAAGAAAGCTAATGTGTGTGGGAGGAATTTGTTCTCAGCCGCATTTATTAGCAATTGGGAGAAAGGTGTGCAAGCTTAAGTGGGTGGTATAGACATTCAAATGCTAAAATTCACTGCAATGTGCTGCCATTGAATAGTTCTGACAACATTGTACATCTGAGCAGGTACTACCCATCAGTCTTTGACTCTGTATCTTCCCCTTCAATGGCCTCATGGACGGGTATATCGAGACTGAGCTCTTCCTGTAATTAAAAATTGTTCATAACTAGAATTATTATTAGAATGCACAATTATGAAACATTATGCCATACAATTACAATTACTATGTTATAATGTACAATTAAATGTAGTTATAATGTAATGACAGTTAGCACAAAAACTGCAATTATTGGTGCCACCCTTTCTGGCACATGCTACAAGGAATCTGAATAATCCTTACAAAAGCTTTACAACTGCCTCCATCACCAGTGTTCACAATATGGTACACATGGAATAGTGTCATAAGCTACAGCTTCTGGTGGATGACAGATGGCAGGAGAATATATGAAATCAGAGCGCAAGTAGCCCATTCCTGCGTTCAAGTCTTCTCCAGCACTGAATTAGATCATAGCTGATGTTTGTGTTTCATATTCTACCTTCCCCTCTACCTCCAATAATTCTTGATTCTCCGGCCTAGCAAGAATCTATCTCTACATTAAAAATGTAAAATGGCCCCACTTCCATCATCTTCTAAGACAGAGTTCCAAAGTTGCACATCCCTCAGAGAAAACCATTCTCCCATCATCACCCTCAAATCTAGTCACACCCCCAATTCTTCGATAGTCCAGTTGAAACAAGCCCCACCTGTTCAATCCTTCCTTATAAGACAACCCACTCCATAGAATCCCTACAGTGTGAATATAGACCATTCTATCAACAAGTCCAAAACAACCCTCTGAAGAGCATCCCCAGACCTTATCCCTGTAACTCTGCATTTCTCATGGCTAATGCACCAATCTGCACATCCTTGAATACTATGGGTAGTTTCGCATGGCTGATCCACCTAACTTGCACATCTTTGGACTGTGGGAGGAAATCGGAGCACCCAGAGGAAACCTACGCAGGTGGGGGGAGAATATACAAGCTTCATGCAGACAGCCAAGGGTGGAATTGAACCTGGGTCCCTGGCACTATGTTAAGCACTGAGCCGCTGTGCCACCCACTCATTTCATGTGCCAATTTAGTAAATCTCATCTGAGCCAACTCTAATTCATTTGCATCTTGCCCAAAATAAAGAGGCCCAAAAATGCAAATACATTGTGGTGAATGGGATGTGGATTATGGACAATTTAGCATGGTTAATCCATCTAGCCTGTATATCTTTGGAATGTGGGAGGAAACCAGAGCACAGACACAGGGAGAATGTGTAGGGAGGCAATCCTTCAGGATTCATCTACCCATTCCCCTCTTCTCCTTGAATAACTTGCTAACTGTTGAGTTCCGTAGGTCCAGTGCTTTGTTGTAGCCGCCCACATGCTGGACATTGATGTGCTGTATCCACTGTTGTTTATCACCATCTCTACATTCAGAGAAAGGCATTCCTTCATTACTGATGTCTACGCCAGCTTCCAGGTTGAGATGAAAAGTACACAGCTAGATGATGTTCTTCATTGCCCACAGTCTCCCAACCACTACGTTACTCTAAAGAAGTCAGCATGCTGTTCAAATGAAATGGTGAACTGGTGCTGTCTCACTAATTCTTATGAGCCAGTTTTTGTTGTAGTGCCAAAACACCTCCCTTGCTTTACCACTATTTATCTCTTAGATTAGATAGCTAATCCATGAACCATAAGGGTGACATGGCGGCTTAGTAGTTAGCACTACTGCTTCACAGTGCTAGGGACCTGGGGTCAAACCCACCCTCAGGCAACTGTCTGTGTGGAGTTTACACATTCTCCCTGTGTCTGTGCTCTGGTTTCCTCCCACAATCCAAAAATATGCAGGCTAGGTGGATTAACCATGCTAAATTGTCCATAATGTTCAGGGGTGGGTCTGGGTGAGATACTCTATGGGTTAGTGTGGACTTGTTGAGCCAAAGGAACTGTTTCCACACAGTAGGGATTCCATGAACTAAAACTGTCATTTCTCTCTCATTCCTATGAACTATCAACATAATGCTTCCTTTATCACATGTCCACTTTCTCATAATGTATAACAAACTACAAGCTGAGGAAAAATTTACTTCGAACCTCCAACACTTGAAAATAAAACTATTTTGAGCTTTTTGCATCATCTCTGTTAACGATCTTATTGGTCTTATTGTGCAATAACGTTGTAAATGCATGAACCAATATAATTTTGAACGATCACAATGCAGTTCAAGTAGATTAATTCAAGAAAGCAACAAGCCAGCAATGTTATTAGAAAAAAAGCATTCTTTCCTCAGGCATAACAACGCAAGTTTCCCATAATCATTTTATGTGATCAATTATTTCAAGCATGCAGAGGAATTGACTGCTAACACATAGACTTCAGTATGTTTTAATAATGAAGTCAAGATCAATTAAAGCTCCAGTGCTGTAAAGTCTTCATATATGGGGAAAAGACAAAATGATCTAAATCAATAGAACCACCATCTGTCACCATTTTAATCTGATGTTACCAATATCAGAAAATATAACTGTGTGATTATTCAAAATGGGCTAAAATGCCAAGATGATAATTTTCTTTTAAACGAGTGGATGGCATAACATCATCAATACACAGAACAAAATCTAAATTTATTGAAATTGTACTCATATCAGAGCTCAGATCTGTCAAACAGTAGAATTATAATTATGCAATCCAAATGTAAGATGATGGGTTAAGACATTCTGATTAAGGTCCTTCATGATGTACAACCAGGAAAACAGTAAATTTTGAGGCTGCATTCCACGTACTGTAGTAATCAATTATTGGTATGGAGCAACTGGTTATCAAATACTACTTTACTATGGAATAAGCATGTGACGTGTTGCAAATGATGAATCCATCTTTTACAAATGGGTTTACAATTAAGGGAATAGGACCCAGATAAAACCTTACTCCCACAAGTGCAATTTTTACATGCCATTCAAACACATCTGCCAACATTAAATGCCACTTTTTACACTGCAGTGACTGAGTTGGTTTGTTATTAATCATTCTGAAGTACGCATCACTAGCCAAATGGGAACTTGAAAAGATACTAATTAACTTTTAACAGGTGGCAAGCTTATGTTAACTTCTTTCACAGCGTATTTTCAATAAGAAAACATTGGAATGGAAATCACACTTCGAATTCTCATGCAGAGGAGAACATAATTGACAAGTGACTTTATCAGATCATGCTTTACAATGAAATAACACACATTTTCACTCTTTTCTTCATAGGATTCAAACCTAGTAAATTACAGTGAAAACTAAATTGAAATAGATGCAGCATCTACTAAATATGGAAAATTTAGTAACATCTTGTAACATCAGTCTCTCAGATTATTTAGGTGATGAGCCATTTCCCTTCTTCATTATTAAAACAAAGTCAGAAGTCATTTGACACTAGGCTATAGTCCAACAGGTTTATTTGAAATTACAAGCTTTTGAAATGCAGCTTCTTCACGACCTGATGAGGAGCCATGCTCCAAAAGCTTGTGATCTTAAATGAACCTGTTGGGACTATAACCTAGTGTTGTGTGACTTCTGATTTTGCTCGCCCCAGTTCAACACCGGCGCCTTCACATCATTATAAACAACTTTAGCGATTCATAATTGTCCTTTATGAAACAGTAGAATCAGATTAGGTTTCAAGTTTATTTTGAGAAGTGCTTTCTATTCTGTGCTTTTTGAACATAATTGATTATCCACACATAAATTATGAAGTGGGACAAAAAACATTGTGTCTGAATTCTCTGCTGATCTTAAATTGTCAAAGAATCGAGCTACAATAAAATGTCGGCCATGGTTCATTGGTATCATCCTCATCTGTCAGCCAGTGGTTCAGTCCCAATGCAGAAACTCAAATCCATAATCTAGGCCAAAATTTCCAGTGAAATTACAGACAGGATCTTAAAACAAGACCACGCCTAACTTCAAAATTGGACATAAGAGATCTACTTTGAAGAACTGGTCCTCCACCTTGACCATTATTTACTTTCAACCAACTTCAGGTCATTTCCTTAATTACTGCTTGTGGAACTTTGTTCTATGCAAATTGGCTGTCACATTTTCTACATTACAAGTCAATACACAGCAAAAAGCCTTTACTTTGATGTAAAGAGCTATAGGTGTCCTGAAGTCATGAAGTCTACATAAATGTAAGTTATTTCTTTTAGTGTTCTTATTATTACAATGACACTAATGTTTCAAGATAAAGTGGCTATATTCAACAGATATAATTGAATGGCAAGCTTTAGGCAGGAGTCTTTGTGAAAGGTAGGGTTCAGCATCTGGGTCACTTCATAAGTTTTATCAATGTGGTACTTCACACATAAAACACCAATTCCAGGGAATGCTGAATTTGAAAGTTGCTATGAAGAACCAGATTGACCATGTCAGGAATCAATGAGGCTTGGAAATCAAAAGATCTGGGGGTTGTGAGTTTGTCAGCAGAAAAAAATGTGACAGATGCAGTTTCGTGTCAGAAAAGTATAAAGTGATGAGACTTAATAAAAGGAAATATACTCAGTAGAGATATCAAAGCAGAAGAAAGATCTCATAATATTGGTGAATAGGATGATAACACGATTAACCTAGATTTTAAAAAAACTCAATACAAATTGTTGCTAACAAATGTATTATTGTATAAAGTAATAATCAAAAGACATACTAAATTTGTACTGTTACATTTTTATAAATTAAAATTGACTTAGATGATCCCTTGGCTTGAAGGAGTCTACTCAGTTTTATTCCTCCTATTCCAAAATATCAAATATCAAGTCATGAAACATTGGAAGGAATTGAGCAGATTACTAACAGAACCTGCAGAACTAGGTTATGAGAAATAATTGTGTCTCCTAGCATCTGTTTCTCAAGGAGCTGAAAGGAAAGATTATTGAAATGGCAAAGAAATTAGATAATATTGAAAAGGATAATATTATTTTCCACCAGGTACAGGATCACAGAAGCCAGATGCATAAAATCAGCTGCAGGAAGTCCCCACAACCGCCCCAAGAGGATCCCCCTCGTTCTCACACACCACCCTACCAACCTCCGGATACAACGCATTATCCTCCGACACTTCCGCCATTTACAATCCGACCCCACCACCCAAGACATTTTTCCATCCCCTCCCCTGTCTGCTTTCCGGAGAGACCACTCTCTCCGTGACTCCCTTGTTCGCTCCACACTGCCCTCCAACCCCGCCACACCCGGCACCTTCCCCTGCAACCGCAGGAAATGCTACACTTGTCCCCACACCTCCTCCCTCACCCCCATCCCAGGCCCCAAGATGACATTCCACATCAAGCAGAGGTTCACCTGCACATCTGCCAATGTGGTATACTGCATCCACTGTACCCAGTGCGGCTTCCTCTACATTGGGGAAACCAAGCGGAGGCTTGGGGACCGCTTTGCAGAACACCTCCGCTCAGTTCGCAAAAAACAACTGCACCTCCCAGTCGCAAACCATTTCCACTCTCCCTCCCATTCTCTTGATGACATGTCCATCATGGGCCTCCTGCACTGCCACAATGATGCCACCCGAAGGTTGCAGGAACAGCAACTCATATTCTGCCTGGGAACCCTGCAGCCATATGGTATCAATGTGGACTTCACCAGTTTCAAAATCTCCCCTTCCCCTACTGCATCCCTCAACCGGCCCAGTTCGTCCCCTCCCCCCACTGCACCACACAACCAGCCCAGCTCTTCCCCCCCACCCACTGCATCCCAAAACCAGTCCAACCTGTCTCTGCCTCCCTAACCGGTTCTTCCTCTCACCCATCCCTTCCTCCCACCCCAAGCCGCACCCCCCGCTACCTACTAACCTCATCCCACCTCCTTGACCTGTCCGTCTTCCCTGGACTGACCTATCCCCTCCCTACCTCCCCACCTACACTCTCTCCACCTATCTTCTTTACTCTCCATCTTCGGTCCGCCTCCCCCTCTCTCCCTATTTATTCCAGTTCCCTCCCCCCATCCCCCTCTCTGATGAAGGGTCCAGGCCCGAAACGTCAGCTTTTGTGCTCCTGAGATGCTGCTTGGCCTGCTGTGTTCATCCAGCTTCACATTTTATTATCTTGGAATCTCCAGCATCTGCAGTTCCCATTATCTCTGAGGCAATTGAAGTAAATTACTTTAGGAAAGGAATAATTAATCTGTGGAGCAAGTTGTGAGTGGAAGTGGTTGCAAGATCCTAAAAAGTAAATAGAAACGTTACTCAGAAGGAATAATGTAATAAAATGTATTTGATAAGATGGAGAGGAAATTGAAAGATGGCAGGCAGGATGGACATACAAATGTTGATATTTGGGCACCACTCCCCAGTGGAAAGGCTGGAAAGGTCCACTTTATTGGAACTTACACCTCATTTCAATGGATCCAAGCTGGTGCAGAAGCTCAAGTAATTGAAGGTTGTGCAAGAAGTAGATGTTATGATATGATGAGCATGTACCTTTAAGACAGCATGTTATAAACGGCCGTTGAATATTACCAAGACTGGATATAATACCATAACCCCATGACTTGTGCTCAGTATAGGTATACATACATGGTCTCCCAGTTAAAATTATATGTAAACAGTTTCATCTTCAAATAAAGAACCTGGATTATTATTTGGCCTTGTTGTAAGATTGGTACATACATGACAAACAGAGGAGCATAGCATAGCAGTAGTGTCATTTCTGAAGATTGAACTGAGAAAAGTACAATCCTTAGGACATTCATATGCAGAGGAACAACAGACATGGAAGTGACACAACCATCAAGTACTAACTCATCATGTCTAATTGACTATCATTCTGTAGAAACCCCAGACACTAAACCTTAATTCTAGAACATTGCTCCTTCAGGTTGCCAGCAGGCATTAGATGCTGATAAGATTATTTAAATTTGGGACAGCTTAAACTCTGTGAGCAGTGAAATTTATGTAGGAACAAAGGTTTCAAAAATTACTCTGAACAGTCCACATTTAAGTAGAACTGCAGAGAGAGAACTGAATCCAGTGATCACTGTGTACACCAAGGTGATTGGCATAGATGACTGCCACTGCCAATGCATACATGGATAGTGCCAGTGACCCTTGGCATCTGTAACATTCACCTAGGCTGTGAATCAGCAATAAGTTCATGGTGAATCGGAGCAATCACAACAGGATGTCGCTGACCACTAAAAAGAAAGCATAAGATGGTAGCAGGATTAATGCGGAGAAACTCCAGTCCAAGATGAGATTTGGTATCACGAGAAAGGTGGATTAAGATCCCCTGTTGTGCAAAAATGGACAGACCACCTTCAATTCCTTCAAAATCACCAAGAAGAAAACCCAGCCAGTGTGGGAAAGAAGGTGAAGAACACAACAGTCAAGAACGTGTAAAAGTCTGAAACCAAATTCACCTCTCAGAGCCAACATATCTCTGGACAGGCCTAAACCCCTTTTAAAATAGTGCCTGATCTGCACTGAGCTCATTCTCAATTCAGACCATTTCAAGTTGACACAATAGCCAATTGCTGCAGATGTTGAATTTTACTTGAATGTAACACAAATGAAATTTCTGTTTTTTTCTACTTCATAAAAAATATTCATTTATCAGACATAGGCCTGACTGGGCAGTGTTTATTGCCCATCCCCTAGTTGCCCTCAAGAAGATGGTGGTGAGCTTCCCTTTGAACCGTTACAATCTATTTGGTAATGGGTACCTCATCAATGTCGTTTAGGAGGGAGTTCCAAGATCTCGACCTGGTGACACTGAAGGAACGGTAATATGTTTCAACTTAAAGGGCACATTCCAAACCCGCAATCTCCAGCCACTTAAGGTTGCAAATATACGGGAATAGCATCCTTCCAAGCCAGCCACTCTCCTGACTTCAAGTTTTGACATCACTTCATTGCTATTGCTGGAACTTAATTATTAATGGTACTGTCAGTACATCTGTATTAATTGGACTGCAAGAGATCTAGAAATAATTTCACCACCACATTCTCAACAATAGTTAGGTAGCGGGACAACTGTTCATCTTGTTAGTGATATCCAGGTACCATGAAAGAATTTTTAAAAATCTTTTAAATAACAGTTACTATTGTAAAGTAGGAAATACAGCAGCCAATTTACATATAGTAAACTCTCACAAACAACAATGTGATAATGACCAGACAATTAATTTTGTGATGTTACGTGAATGATGAATATTGATCAGGAAACCATGGAGAACTCCCCTGGTCTTCCAAATAGTACCATAAACCTCCTTTACATTGACGTGAACAGGCAGATGAGGTCTTAGTTAAATATCACAACTGAAAGACAGCACTACGTGACAACATTGACGTATCTGCATTTTACTGCACAGATTTCAGAAACTAGTCAGGTAAAGATGATGAATGCTGAATGTTCCACCCATTATTAGCAATACTGAAAAATCAAACCATATACAATGTTTTAATGAAAAGGGCTTTTATTCACTGATAAATGTAAAAGAACCCTCATCTTTTAACAGACAGCTGGAAGATGAAAACCTGTTATGCAGGATGAATGAAGCTTAATGTTGAACTTAACAGTTTTGCTCCATTCCCCCTCATTATGTTGCATCTTCCTTTTCAGGATGGAATGAGATAAGTTCCACTGTCTTTTAAAATTCACCACTTTTGAAGCACAGTGGGTGACAAAAGGTCTGTTGACAACAAGAGACAGGTACTAGGTTTTCAAACTGTGAGACAAGCTCTTAATTAATAGAGTGGAGAACAGACATTACATCATACAGGATTCATTCCAAAAACACTTCATTAATGGCAACCAAGTAGTCTAACAAACCTGTTGGACAAGGGCAAAGACAGTACATTATCTAGAAAAATTATGCAATTTAAATTTACATGAGCCTCAAGGCAAGAAGAGGTGAAAGCTTTATCAGAATATGTCTGAAGGCTACTTACATCTCAGTTCATTGGTCTAATATGGGATAAATATTTGACCCTTTTTCTCCTTGCACTTGTAGAATATTCTCACAAGAAGCTACAGCCGTGTTGCAGCTAATACTAAAGGTGGCAAAATCACAAAGTGCCTTTGTAAAATTAAAGGAACACAGACATAACAAACTGAAGATTTATTCTAGAACTGTCTGTCTACAACCTTATAATAAAACAAAGAACTGTGGCTGCTGGAGGTCTGAAACAGTGACAGAAAGTGCTGAAAAAACACAATGGGTCTGTCAGCACCTGGAGAGGGCAAAACAGAGTTCACATTTCCAGTCTGATGATCTTTTGTCAGAATGCTCTTGGAAGATTTTTGTATGTATTTGGAAGATAATTTCAAATACCATTGACCGATTTACAATTATTTGGAAATTTAAGAACTGAATGGGGATAGTCTACATAACGTTGTGCATGGGAAACCATATTTCATTAACTTGAGTTTTTTGAAGAAGTAATTAAGTGGATTGATGAAGGCAGAGCAGTGGACGTGATCTATATGGACTTCGGTAAGGTGTTCGACAAGGTTCTTCCTGGTAAATTGGTTAGCAAGGTTAGATCACATGGAATACAGGGAGAACTAGCCATTTGGAGACAGGTCTGGCTCAAAAGTAGAAGATAGATGGTAGTGATGAAGGCCTGTTGATGGGTGCTGTGCCACAAGATTTGGTGCTGGGTCCACTGCTTTCCGTCATTTATGTAAATGATTTGGATGTAAATACCAGAGATATGGTTGGTAAGGTTGGAGATGTCTTCAAAATTGGAAGTGTGGTGGACAATGAGAAAGGTTATCCCAGAGTGCATCGGATTTTGATCAGATAGGCCGATGGGTCAATGGGCTAATGAGTGGCAGCTCATTTTGAGCAACATTTTCGCGCAGAAAGTGGCACATGTATGGAATGAGATGCCAGGGGAAGTGGTGGAGACTGGTACAATTACAACATTAAAAAGGCATCTGGATGGGTATATGAATAAGAAGGAGTTACAAGAATATGGGCCAAATGCTGGCAAATGGAACCAGATTAATTTAGAATATCTTGTTGGCATGGATGATTTGTACCAAAGGGTCTGTTTCCATGCTACACAACTCTATGGCTCTATGACTCTGAGAGAAGAAATTTTTTCTTCATCACTGTCCTAGGTAGTAGGTTTTGTATTTTGTTCTAGATTCTCCAACAATGCAAACAAACATTTCTGTCAACAACTACTCTGACAATCCCCAGGAGAATCTTTAATTTTTCAAACAAGATCTGCCTCTTCTTCTTTTAAATTACAATCAGTAATGGCCCAAGGAACTCAAACTTCCCTTATGACACTTTCAACTCAGAATCAATCTTATTAACTTTGTCTGTACGGACATCGACATCAGTCAATGGCTCCTCAGCTGGTAAAAACCTTGCCCCGGGTCAAGAGTTTGAAGGTCAATGACACTTTTTTATTAATTTTAATAATAGGCTTTATTAGTTAAAAAAAACCTTGTTATGTATATGAATAGTCACAAACGGAATGCAGTTCTGTACAGTAGCATATGAGGAAACTAACAAACGTTGGAGTTTGACTCTATCCAACAAAACAAACCAAACCTAAGGCATCTCTTCCTTGTACACCACTATATTTACATGCACCTGAGGCACTGGGAAGGTCCAACAACTGAACACACCCCTGTTTAACTTCAGCAGAAAGATCTCAGACAGTCAGCTCAATAATTAAAGGCTGACAATCCAATGCAGTATTAAAGCAGTGCTGTACTGTTGGAGACACGATCCTTCAGGGAACATGTTAAATTGAGGCCTTGTCAAGATTCTCAGGAAGTTGTAAAAGATTGATTAGAGAATCACGGCATTGTTATGGCAAAGAATTCTGCCCATTGTGTATAGATCAGCGTTCTGAGCATTTTGACTTAGAGCCATTTCCTGCCTTTCCCTGTAATCTTGCAAAATGTTCTTTTTATAAACTAATCATTATACTGTCTGATTGCTTCAAATGAACCTACCTTCTCCGTACTTCAAAGCTGAATCACTCATGTGACACAGAATATTGCTCACCTGACTTTTTCTTTTGCAAAATTCTTTGAATCTATGTGGTTCAGTTGGTGTTCCCTTTATGAATGGGAAAAAAGTTTTTTCCTATCTGCTCATTCAGAATGCTCATAATTTGGAAATCTTCAATCAAGTGCCCCGGCAAGTCATCTCCTCTTCAAAGAAAACAGTCCCAACCGTCATCATAACAGAAGTTCCTCATTCCTGGAGCAATTCTCAAAAACCTCTAATGCACTTTCTTCAATGCATTTGAATCCTTTCTACTGTGCGTACCCAGAACTGTACACAATACTCCAGCTGAATTCTAACGACTGTCTATTTAAGTTTATCATAACCTGTCTGCTCATGTGCCCTATGTCCCTATGAACGAAGCCTTGAATATGGCTTTATTGACTTTTATATCCCCTTGTCTTGCCACCATGAATGATTTATGCTCAAATACATCAAGTCTCTCTGCTCTCACACAGCATTTAGAGAAATACTCTTTATTTTGTTCCATCTCTATACATTCTCTGTATTATTCTTTATCACCTCACACTTCCCCACTCTGAATGGCAACTGCCACCTATTCACATATTCCACCAAATTATCTTCTTGAAGTTCCATCCGCCAAATGGTTGACAATTCATCCAATTTTTGTCATTCACAACATTAGAAATCGTCCCTATCACATTAAAATCTAGATCTTTGATATGTATCAGGAAAAGCAAGGATACCAGTACCAACTGTTAGAGGAACTCTACTCAAAACCTTTCTTCAAACCAAAAAGTTCACATTAACCATCATTCTGTTTCCTATTCTCCACCAAAACGTGTATCCACATTCTTACTATCACTTTTATTTGATTAGCTATAACTTTCCTCATTGGTCTGTTGTGTGGCACTGTATTAAGTGTCTTTTAAATATCTGTGTACACAACATCATAGCCACCTACTCATCAACCATTTATTACTTGTTAAACATTCCCACAAGCTAATTTGACGTGATTTTCCCTAAAAACATCCATATTGACTTTTCCAAATCGATTCACATCTTTCCATATGATTCTATTCTGAATAACTGTTTCTCGAAGTTTCCAATCCTCTAAAATTAAACTGACTAGCCTATAATTGCTGGGCCTACTTTTAGAACTTTATTGAACAATTCTCTAATCCTCTGGTATCACCCCCCATCCGGGGAAGTTTGAAAGATTATTGCTAGTGCCTCTGCAATTTCCATTCTAACTGCCTTCAAATCCTTGAATGTATCTCATCCAGTACTGGTGCCTTTAATTACCCATATCTTATCCAATACATCATCCTTTTAAACGTTAGGTAGCATGGTGGTTCAGTGGTTAAGACTGCTGCCGAACAGTGCCAGGGACCCAGGTTTGATTCCAGCCTCAGATGACTGTCTGTTTGGAGTTTGTACATTCTTCATTTGCCTGCATTCATTTCCTCTGGGTGCTCCAGTTTCCTTACATAGTCCAAAGATGTGCAGGTTAGGTAAATTGCTCAGAGTGTCCAGGGATGTGTAGGCTAGGTAGATTAGTCATGGGAAATAAAGGGTTACAGGGATAGGGTAGGGGGTGGGTCTGGATGTGATACCCTTCAGAGGGTCAATGTTCCACACTGTAGGGTTTCTATGATTCTTATTAATTTTGAAACCTTCCAGTGATTGTGTCTCTTCTCCTGTCACCAAAACCATCTCAAAATTCGGTATTAAGCTTAGTTTACAATTGTGTATACCAGCTAGCAACTGTCATAGGTGCATCTTTTCTTCTTAAACTGAATTTGTAGCCTCTTTGTTGTCTAGGGAGCTTTGGATTTGTTGGTCCTACCTTTGTACCTTTCCCTTTTGAGAGAATATACCTTGAGTCTGCCCAAACCTTCCTCTGTTTGTACGTAATGCATTGTTCAACTATTGTTTCTCCAACTAGCCTTTAATTCCAATTGAAGTGACCCAGGTCTGCTTTCATCCCACTGAAGTTGGCTTTTTGCCAGTTGATATTTCTTACGCTGTATCAACCATTTTTCACAGTCATCCTAAAATGTATGATACAACAATCCATTCTTCAAACGTTCATCCACTGTCACTTGATCTACATAGCCCACCTCATTCCCAAGAACCAAATCTAGCAGTGTCTCCTTTCTTGTTCAGTTGGATAAATACTGCTGTAGGAACACCTCCTGAACACAAATGTAGCTCACTCACTGCACCTTGCACAAGAAGGGTCTAGGCCAAAAAACATCAGCTTTTGTGCTCCTAAGATGCTGCTTGGCCTGCTGTGTTCATCCAGAGCCACACTTTGTTATCCCCTATATCCCAGTCTATATGTAGGCAATTAAAGTCCCCCAATAAATCACTCTGTGATAGTTACAATTCTCTTTCACTTCCTTGCCGATTTGTGCCTCCATATCCTTCCCACTCTTTGGTGATCTATAGATTGCAACAATCAATGTAATTATACCCTTCTTGTTCCTTGAACCCTCTGGAACATTTCCTTTCTCCAGAAATGATCTGCTCGATGGAAAACACCACACTTGTTCCTTTTATTTTCAGTCCAATCTTTTCTGAGCATTGTCTAACCAGGTATGTTTAATTCCCTGACTTGCCCTTCCTTGAACCAGGTTTCCAATGTTGCCACAGCAACACAAGGCCACACAGCAACCTGTGCTTGTAATTCCCCAATCTTATGAACTATATTTCATGCATTCACTTACATGCAGGGTAATTCTGATTTACAAATAATGACTTTCCTCCTCAATCCGACTCTGTTTAGTAACTTATTATTCTCTAGTTTTATCTGTGTCTGTGGGGTCTATGTTCTGCACTAAAAGCAACTGCTTTACCCATTGCAACAACACCTTGAAAGTTTTTCATTAGCTGTAAAACTCTTTGGGCATGAAAGGTTCATATGAATGCAAGTCTCTCTTTTTCTTTAAGCTCTGAATGATGTAAATCTCTTTTTCCTGTCATTAACTTATAGTTATCATCACATATCGCAAGTCTGGAACAAACTGACATTGCTAATACAAATCTACTGACCTGCCCACCTCCTGCAATCTTCACACACATCAACCAATACCATTCACCTCGACTATACTCCTCTTGTGGTCTACCTGACATATCTTTCAAGGTGAAATGGTGACCTGATGTATATAAAAAATGCAAACAACATTCAAAGGGATTTAACCAATTAACCTGATAGACAGAGCAAAGTTGGACAGATTTTAATATAAAACATTATAGATTCAAACCTGAAGTATGAAATAAGACTGAAGAGAATTAAGAAAGAAAAAATAAGTTTGGTCTTATAATTAATATCATATTGGAAGCTTAGTGAATGTGGAATTCAAGTCTACAAAAGTTACCAAGTATTAGGTAGGATGCATCTCAAGGGCATTTCTCTGCAAGTTGAACAAGTTATTCTAGCTTTGTATTGATCGCTTGTGAAGCAATTCCCTGAATATTGTGTACAATTTTCAAACATGCCTCCAAAAGGACATTGACAGTTCAGAAAATAATGACAAGAATAATCCTGAGATTTAGGATTCTGCATTATGAGGAAAAAAAATTAACAGCAGTACCCGTCAAAGAAGATCAAGTAGAAACATTATTCAAAATGAAAGACAGAGGTGATACAAATTAAAGGCAGCTACCTGACTTTGTCCTTGAGTGCAGAAGTAGGGATCATGTAAAATTGACAAACCTTTCACTATACGAGAAATTTGAGGACTTTTTTGACATGTGCCACTTGGTCAGTCTTGGATGGGTGATGCAAACATTTAGTAAAAGCAATTGACACAATCTTGATCAGTTCCTTGAAAAATATTGCACAAATATCTTGTTAAAGATTACAGAGGCAAAATGTAAATAGGAGCACGTGGTATAAGGCAGAGAAGGGAGTGAATAGATGTGGAGCTGGAAAGGCACAGCAGGTCAGACAGCATCTGAGGAGCAGGAAAGTCAACATTTGTGGCTAAAACTGTTCGTCATGACTGGAATATTGAAGCTCATCCAAATTAAATAATGGAGAAGAGGAAATAAATTGACATTATTCAGTAATTCAAATGTCTGTGAAATTGCAAGTTGTGCACTATTTTTCTTCCTGTACCTATACTTTGCGAGAATAATCTGTTTAACAACACATCAAAAAGTTTACCTTTCAATTTAAATTGTACAGCTACTATTTTTGCAACCTTCAATACATTATTTCTTCTAATTGACACAACTACGAGAATTCTGCGACTACTTGTTTAAAGTAATAGCCCATACACACATGCAGAGCAGAATTAATTCAGCTCTGAGTATGTTTTATGGATTATCCACTTTGTGAACTTACGTTGAAAAGTAGGCTTATATTTGAAATGTTTAATGATTTGCCTAGTTCCCTCAATTATGCTGCAGCCCATAAGTGAATTGAAATGGAGAGTACATCAAGGGGTGGGGCATTTTTGGGTGGAGTGGGGAAGGGGAATGGCATTCAAAGCAGGTTGGAGATCCTGCAAGTTTATGTTGGGACACTTCTACAATATTTTATCCACAAAAACTATATTAGAAGACATCCTTTGTTTTCAGAACGAGGTCAATTTAAATGCTTCTGAATATATAAAGCCAGATTTAGTTTATGTGAGTTATGATTCTTGCATTTTCCTTGTTATTTTAATTAATTGTATGGTATGAAAACCACTTCAATCAAAAAACAGTCACCATTTTGAATGGCAAATGTTATAAAGCATCAACACTAGCTAAAAGATGCTCTTGATCTTGTCATGGGTTGTGGTTAATTCCTGACACCAGTATTTATTTTTGATTTATTTATTGTCACATGTATCTTGTTACAAAATACAGTGAAAAGTGTTGTACAGTGTCACCGCTCTCTGGCACCATTTTAAAACACAGAAAAATAAATCAATACATAGAATATAAGGGTAGAAAAATGAAGAAATAAAGAAAGTGTTCAACTTTACAGCCCTTCTTGTTCAATGTTCAGTCATGGGGCATGGGCCTGGTGGCCAGGTTCCCCAAGATATGTCAACACCTCTCTACAGCGCCAACTCTCATCTACCTTCAGCCCACCGCTATGTGTCCTCACCGGAACCTCTGCTATTGAAGATGTCATTGATATTGCCCGGTACCGCACCAGCCCAAACTCCACTGTATCACTGTCATGAATCTGTTTTGGGTGCACCTTTGGGCAACACAGCTGCTGCTAAAGCTATTGGATCTCATACTGGCCCAAACACACCTCTGCAGCATCAACCATATATTTTGTAGACATTATGTTTATCAATACATTAAGGCCAACATTTGGAAAAAATATTGCATTGGAATAGATCCTGCCCAGGTATTCAATGCAGTTTCTTACTTCAGCCCAAATATAACTGGCATATTATAATTTAATGAGGATGACAAGAATAAAATCGGATAACAAAGTGTGAAGCTGGATGAACACAGCAGGCCAAGCAGCATCTGAGGAGCACAAAAGCTGATGTTTCGGGCCTAGACCCTTCAAAATTGGATGATGTATTTACACGATTTGCTATTTAGTAATATTATGTTCCTATCATTCAGGGTTAAATGTGCAGCAATGGTCGACTTAATCTTTAAGAAACTTCTTTGCTGAGAATCACTGATTTCAAAAACAATCAAACTGGACAAATCTTCTGTGTTTGAAATTAAAATATCACTTATTTCAGTGAGAGTCAACAGCAACTTCCTGGGTCAGGGCAATTGTGACTTGGATGCAGCCAATATATTGAAACAACTTTAAATCCATGAAATCAAAAATAGAGGCAAAGCAATCTGCAGCTAAGCATAGTGCTACCGTGGAGACTTCACATCATCCAGTCCTGACAAATCAAGAGACATCATTGAAGGCTCAACAGAGCCTTCCATTTACATTACAGTGCTTCACCTCATAAGCACTGGAATAGCTAAATGCATACACATGATAGGTGACCAGGACAGGTGAGATTTTTATTTATCAATATTCAGTATAAATAATTGCCAAATTATTTGCAATGAAGTATCTTGCTCATTTTCCTTAGTGTATTGCAATCAGTATTTGATGATGTGTTACACCAAGGTCTTAACTTCCTGCCTGTATACATATCACACTTTTCTTACACTGAGCTCAGATGATTACAAAAATGCACAGATGTAACGCTGCACAAAGCATTTTTCCTGATCTTTGAAGATCACAATGATTGAGGCATTAAAATGCAATATATAGTTCTAGTTTACTTTGCCTAGTGATTTACTCAAGTAAATCAATGGGCTTACTGCAGCCATCATAACCAACACAATGTTCTATTCCTAGTGTATTTGAACAAATGCAGTCTGGAAGAAACCTTTGAGAAAATCATTTTCTGAGAACAGTCAATAATCATATTTTACTTGAAGATTAATTTTCTGATATATTTCCTGAATGTGCCTTTCTAGCCGTAACCAATGTATTGTGGCCCTTCTCACAATATTTTTAAGCTGGCTTTTTCTAAATATTTAACAATTTCATATACCTCTATAAAAATGTCTTCTCAGATGCTCATTTTCTAGGATGAAAGGCCAGGATTTAGAAATTTCGGTTGGCTGTGGTGCAAATCCAGTAATGACTGCCTGTTAAATGCGGTATCTAATAATTAGTGTCTTTGGTCGCAATGGCACAGCGTGGAATCATGAGCAGTTCTGATGCCCACCATTTTGCTTCACCACTCAGGGTGCAAATTTCTAAAATCTCTTCTTATAGATTCCACCTGACAGTCAAGGGACTTCAACGTTCTTCTCTCTGCAATGTCTCTGCAATGCTGAAGTGACACCCTTGTGCCTTGCTAATTTGGGCAAAATGCTTGCTCCCCACCAAGTTTGTGATTGGAGCCCTCAGAGCCCAAAAGGTTTCCGAAGCCATTCCTGGCTTCATTCATTCCGTTTGAGGTGAGTTTGGGGTTAGCCAATTCATTCAGAGCCTTATAAGGTGCACAATGAAGGCTGACTATGATTTTTCTTTACCAAAGTGATGGGGGCAGATTAACTGCCAGAGCTTGGGCATCTCCTGGCAGACTGCTGTGCTAGCATTCCAGAAGCAACCACTTACTTTCTAATCTTTTACTATAGTGGATGTTCCATTCAGACTGGAAGGTTTCTGATTTTCCCTCCAGCTTTGAGAGCTAATCTGTTATCTCTTAATTAGTCATGGTGCCTATTTCTAAGGCAGTTATGGGGAGACACTGCTCAACATTCCAATGAATGATGATTGGCCACTGAAAGTAGCCTAGAACTAGGAATTAGCCCTGGTTCTTATTTTCCCTTTCCACAGTAGAACATCTGTCTTGTTTTTATGGTGTATTCTGATGAATCTTCTTGTCCATGCCTGGAGATTTTAGAAGGGCATGTGGTGCAGAAAGTGTTCTCAGAACATTTCAAGTGGTTGGCTTTGCTGACTGTCATTGGCAGGAATCTCCTGCGCATTCATCAGCATATCATGTATACTCATTAGCATCCCACCCTGCTGGAATTCTGTTCACGGATGTAATTATTTTACTCAAAAAATTGGAAATATGTCTGATTGCAAGCTGTGTACAAGAGGCAAGTACCAGAGTTATAGAGTCATTCGGCACAGAAATAGACTCTTCGGTCCAACTCATCCATGCCAACCAAGTCTCCCAAACTAAACCAGTCCCACTTATTTGCATTTGGCCCATATCCCTCTAAACATTTCCTATTCATGTGCCTGGTCAAATGTCTTTTAAACCTGGTAAATGTACCTGCATCTACCACTTTCTCTGGTAGCCCATTTCACATACAAACTACCCTCTGCGTGAAAATGTTGCCCCTCATGTCCCTTTTAAATCTTTCTTCTCTCACCTTAAAAATATAACCCCTAGTTCTGAACTCTCCCACCCAGGGGAAAAGACCCTTGTCATTCACCTTATCTACACCCCTCATGATTTTCTAAACCTGAAGAAGGTCATCCCTCAATATCCTAAATGCCATTGAAAGAAGTTCCAGCCTATCCAGCCTCTCCATACAACTCAAACCCTACAGTTCCAGCAACCTGGTAATTTTTTTTCTGAACCCCCTCCAATTTAATAATATCCTTCCTATAACAAGTTGACCAGAACAGTACACAGTACTCAGTACTAGATGGTGTTACCACTAATCCTCTGGTGTGTGAAAGTGTCTTCATTAAACTAGCTTCCTCTGATAAAAGCTATTTATTTTGACAAATGCTTATACTCTTAGAAATGGAAGCCTCTCTATGTTCACCAGTTCATGGGAAGTCTCATTCACATGCAGTCTGCTATCTTGTCATTAAACACTAATAGTGTTGGGATAATTGTTCAATGGCCCAATGTCCAGCCCCAACAAGCCAGTCACTAGCAGATTTCAGCAAACATGACGATGCCAGATAAGCGCAATTTAATTTAAAATGGGAGCACCTTCAATGCGGGATTAACCTAAAGGGGCATGAATAGAAAAGGTGGGTACAGAGTTGGGCTGATTGGAACCAAGTGGTAAGGAATGGAAGTTAAAACGTATGACTGTTAAGAATGCTGGGAGGGATGCTAGAGAATGGAGATAATATATTGGGATACAAAGGGAGAGTAACAAGTCATAGATACATTGAAGAGAGGGCTATTGAAGAGTAAGAGCTGGAAATTAATAGCAGGGAACACAATAAGGTAAGTCAGCTTGATGGGGAGAGAGAAAAAGAGGTGGAACTGAATGAAATGTGTATAAGGATAAGGCTCAGCATGGGGAACTGAAGAAAATTTGGATTGGGGGAAGAGAATATCTGGGGAGTTAGTGAAGGGGCCGATATTCAAAGGGGGAAATCGAATAAAGACATGGTGGGGCATGGAAGATGTAAGAATTTGCGGGGGTAAGTTAGAGACTTAAAAGACTCAAATTCAAAATTGGTTGCCATCTTGTAACAAGTCATTTTCCAATTAAGAGTTTTGGAGAACATGCAGTGCAAAAGGGAGGGGTTCCAAATCTTTTTTGCATGTGCTTAGGTGGATCCAAAACACACTAAAAACAGGATATTGAAACAGCAAGCAACAAGCTATTATACGAGCAATACCTTTGCATTGAAGTAAAATGTTTTAAAAGCTGCAAACATTACAAACCAACAAATGCAGTCATTTGTTAAAACTTCTTAATAAAGTTTAGATTCTCCAGCAGTAGTGACAGTCTCTTTTTATGTGGGGAAGGGGAAATTGATGTGCAATTATTCATGCGGGCCATTAACAGGCCCATTCATAGAGTGAATGAATTGGGGATAAAACCATTATGTTGCCCAATCCTTTCAATGTATAAGGGCTGCATGACAGTGAGTAATGAAAGTAAATTGATTCACATTGTGCAGTTTGACACGGGTGTGCAAAGCAGGGTTAACGTTCACAAATACTTTGTACCTGTCCGTGTCAGTGAAGGGAAGAACCAGACATGCATTATGGAGGTTACACCTCTCCACGTACAGTGGTGATAGGGCAGGGCAGCAGCAGCAACTTGATTAGTCCTCACATTTGGAATTGACTATGACAAGATGTCAAATGCAAAATTTACATCTCATCCTTGCTCTTTCTTCACAAATCAGTAATACCATGTCAGATACTGGAACTACTGAACCGAACAGCAGTATTAACATTAATAAGGCAATGAGGGCAAAGGATAAAGTGAAGCAAGGAAGAGCAACAAGAACAGAATTGGAAACATGAGGATGAAGGCTTTTAGCTGTTGATGAATGCACAGAGTGTGAAAATGGGGACCAGGATTTTCAACGATGCCAACCTATCTGCACCGGAAAGGGTCGACAACACATTGCAGCCACCAGCTGATGAGTAACAGACAGTGCAGGAAATGTCTTCACATAACAAGGAAAACTATTACCTGCATTTGCCACGTCCTCAGGAAAGTCCACTGCTACAAGCCTTGAGAGGAAAAGCAATGTCAGTGACACTGAAGATCACAGCAGCAGTGCGTTTCCTCACCAACGGCTCTTTTCAAGTGCAAGTGGAGACTCATGTGGTACCTCACAATTTTCAGTCTGTGTTTGTTGGGTTAACAAGACAGCAATCCAGTGTTTCCATTTCACCCAAAGCTTGGCTTGTTGAGTTCCCTTAGGAGCAAGGGGCCACTGAGTGCATCCATGTTGTATTCAAAGCTCTGTGGCACCATCCAGCTGAATTCCAGCACAAGAAGGAACTTCAGTCACTCAATGTCTAGTTTGTTTGTGACCTAAGGCAACAATTGCTGTCAGTGTGTTCTCAATATTCAGGATCTGTCATGTCACTTACATTCTGCACAATACCCTGGTTTCAGGGATAATGGGAACTGCAGATGCTGGAGAATCCGAGATAACAAAGTGTGGGGCCGAATGAACACAGCAGGCCAAGCAGCATCTTAGGAGCACAAAAGCTCACGTTTTGGGCCTAGACCCTTCATCAGAAAAGGGGGATGGGGAGAGCGTTCTGAAATAAATACTGACCTATCCCCTCCCTACCTCCCCACCTATACTCTCCTCTCCACCTATCTTCTCCTCAATACATCTTTGGTCCACCTCCCCCTTTCTCCCCTATTTATTTCAGAACCCTCTCCCCATCCCCCTTTTCTGATGAAGGGTCTAGGCCCAAAACGTGAGCTTTTGTGCTCCTAAGATGCTGCTTGGCCTGCTGTGTTCATCCAGGTCCTCACTTTGTTACCCCGGTTTCAGGAATGTTTCACTCCCAATGTCACCTCCACGGCTGACTGGTGGATGACAAAGTATTTTCACAGAAGGCATGACTAATTACCCCACTGCAAACCCTCAGACTGATGCCAAACAGGGTGACAATGCAGAACATGCATCTACTAGAGCCAGTGGGCAAGCAACTGGGTATCTATTTGCCCTCCCATGGCCTGGACTACATAAGAGGACCACTCCAGTACTCACTGGACAGGGTCTCCATATTAGTTAGTCTGCTGTGCCTGCCAAAATGTCGCTCAATGAAGGCATGAGCTCTTAGAAGGGCCGAAAGACTTCTCAACTGTTACTTCAGATGAGGAAGAAGGGGAGTCTGCAAGAGAAGCTGAGGGAGAAAATGCAATGCTGAGGAATCTAGGTCAATAGTGAGATGAGGCAGAACAGTCCTGAGAGAGCCTGATTGCAGTTATATTTGAGAAATAATGGTGCTGCATGAACCTTAATGAACATGCGGAAGAAGTACCTCTCTGTGATGCTTAAGTCTAACTGACCTTGAGGAAATGCTTGTTTTTATAAAAATGAAACGTTATGTTGCTCCGCTTGTAATGTATTGCAAATTTTTTTGTTCCTTTTGCACCAATAAACTCTTGTTCAGCTTAATAGCTAAAGGGTCAGGGTGGTGTTCATTGCATTTTCATGGTGACAATGCTTGAATTATGTAGGCAAGAGTGTGGAGCTAGAGGAACACAACAGGCCAGGCAGCATCAGAGGAGGAAGAAAATTGATGTGACAAGTAAGGACTCTTCTTTAGAAATTCTTCAGAATTTTAAGGGTCCCAATCAGAAACATCAACTTTTCTGCTCCCCTGATGCTGCCTGGCCTGCTGTGTTCCTCCAGCTCCACCCTGTTGTCTCTGACTCCAGCATCTGCAGTTCTTGCTGCCCCTTGTATCACATAGACTTTTGTTTACAAGGGACATTCATGTATTACAGAAATGTAGAGGAGCCACGCCACACAGTTCAACTCACAAAATACAATTACATAGCTTGCATTCCTGCTTTCCAGGGGATTTTGCCCTTCCAGAGGAGATCTGCACACGGAAATATCAGTGCTCTTCATAACTCTGCAGCTGAAGTACATGTGAGAGCCTAGGGTAATCAACGTCCCTCAAGACATTCTGGAAGGGAATGAAAACTGTTAATAGTGCAATCAGGCTGCATGAAACCAATGCATTTTGAAATCTTAAGTGACATTTATTTACACACAATTGTTTTACTAAATGTTCGTAGTCGTGCATCCATCTTCAATTCAATAATCTTTAGTCCATAGATTCCTATCACTACAGCTGGCTGCTAGCTTGGTTGCTACAGGCTGACTTCCTTGCCGTTCTGCCATCAATTATTTCTGTGATCATTTTCTTATGGCCCTGGGCCAGAGGGACCAACTTTTTCAAGGTCTCCTACATGGGTGAAGACCCTTCCACTTTTGACACTTAGCTGCAGAAAAGAAACTTCTGCCCTCTGTATTTTGATTGTGTCTTCCTCTGACATGTTGTACTATCCAATCCTGCTGCCTTAGATAATTACAATAGATTGCTTCGTTGCTGATTGCTGCACTGCATCAGTTGCACCATTGATTTTTCTTTGTTCCGGTTAGACACACTCAGCTGATTTGGTGCTTTCCCAACAGCTCAAGTGAATTCAACCTTGAAGGTTCAAGAAAACAAAAAGATACAGTTCAATTGTCCTGTATCTGATTAGTAGCAAGACTTTTGCATTAAAGTGAATTCTAGGTCTCTGTAAATCTTGATTAATACATGGAATTATCATCTTCACTTTCATGTGATTTTTCAGTTTTTGTGTAGCACAGAGAAGAAGCACACAGAACATACAAAATTCCCAGTTCAGGTATCTTTTATTTCAATGGCACATTCATGAAAAAGCTTATCCAAAATAACGAAATTCCTGGCGGTGGACAAGCATTGTTCAATGTAATAAAACAGAACAGGAACGTTGAGAATTCATCTCTTTGCATTGAATAAATAGTGATGCAGCATGTTGTTCTAAAATGGGAGCAAGAATGCCTTGTGCTCACAGCAAGAGTGGAGGCTAGTGATTCCAAACCTTTCTCCTGTAGCTTGCATCTCCACTCGGCGCAAAACAGGTTATTTGCCCAATTTCTGAAGAAGGGTCGAGGCCCAAAAAGTCAGCCTTCCTGCTCCTCTGATGCTGCTTGGCCTGCTGTGTTCATCCAGCTCTACACCTTGTTATTTGCACTTCAAAGCTTGTTTTTGTTAAGGAAAGAAAGAGAGTAGAAAGCTTGTGCACTGTTGTTAGTTCCACTTGGACTTGTGAACCAAGTTATCCTGCCAGCAAAGAACAAATGGGATCTTCCAAATCTTCTCAGCTTCAAGGGGTTTCCATGCTATCTGGATGGTTCTCCATGGTTGCTAACCATTTGCCCGCTTGAGTCGGGAACACAGAATGTGGCCTTCTCCTTAGGGTTGAATATTAGTAATTAAACATCGTAACTGTCTGAAAACTACAAAAATGCTGCTAAACAGATAGCAATCTCATTTAATGCAAAAATATCAAAAATAATTCTGTCTGTATGCCTTCTCTCAAAAGATTTTAATACGTGTTTTCAGTAGAGGAGATGAGAAATACAAGAACGTCACAGTCTCGTGGAAACATGCAGACCATGGAGCTGGATATTTCCATGGGACTGTGATGTGCTTGTATTTCTAATCACCCCTCTCTAACAGTGAACTCAGGATGAACTGAATTTTCCACTGGAAAGATTTGTGAATCGCTTGGGAAGAGACGTCCTAATTCAGCAGACTACCAGAGATCCTGGAACAACCCATTGGCAAAGGCTTTGCAAGGGCCATCCCTCGCGTCTCCCACAACAAATAGCGATAATATTTAACACCACTGCCTTCATTACTAACATCCAACTGCCTTCCTCCAGTCCAGCATAACATGTTGTACCTTCACTTCATGAAAGGTACTAGCACCAACAATAATTGAAAACAAAAACAACTGGCCCCAATTTCCATTCCAGGTCAAATGCACACAGAGTTGAATGAAATTCCAGCTCTGTGAACCCAAATTTTAAAACAGGTCACCTGCAACTTTGTTTTTCAGTCCAGTGGGCAATGGGGTGTACAGGATGGACTGGGAGTGCTGTCATACAATGACCCATGGGAGACTGCCAGTTCCTGAGGTGGACTGGGTGGAAAGCTTGCTTTGCAGCTCCAATACTGTGGTCACGGTTTAAAAATAAAGATGAAAGCAGGCAACATTCCCCCTAATCTCACCTTCACACACTCCATGCACTATCCAATTCATCCCACACGTCTGTACACACCCCATGTGGTCTCATGCCCTCTCTGCCACTCTATGCCCCAGTGCCTCTATGAAAACTTTGTACCTATTTCTACCCATTGCTCTTCCCCCTCACCTACAAAGCCATCTCATTGAATTAACACAAGTAGCCATACACATAGATGAAAG
Organism: Stegostoma tigrinum; assembly: GCF_030684315.1. Classification (NCBI taxonomy): domain Eukaryota; kingdom Metazoa; phylum Chordata; class Chondrichthyes; order Orectolobiformes; family Stegostomatidae; genus Stegostoma; species Stegostoma tigrinum. The sequence goes on along the minus strand of NC_081356.1, from coordinate 33,347,464 downwards.
AAAACTATAACTTAAATTTGTGAAGGCAAGAACAGAGTTAACGTTTCAGTCCTGTGACCTTTCCTCAGAACCAGACCTGATACGTTAACTCTGTTTTTTCCTTCACAGATGCTGCCAGACCTGCTGAGCTTTTCCAGCAACTTTGTTTTTGTTCCTGATTTACAGCATCCACAGTTTTTTTCAGTTTTTACAACTTATATTTCTTTATTTCAGACTACAGCCTGTTTAAAACAGCATTATCATTCATAGATGTACATTTTGACACATTGACATTTCTTCATAGGTCCTCATAGCCTGGTCAGTTCCAACTGCTTTATGCAAATTTTACACAGAATCTTATCCACTATTAACAGTTCCAAAAGACTCTTGATGCCCACGTTCCCTGATCCCCACCCTCAAGGTGTCTGAGGACTATAACTGCAGGTGTACCTCAGTTTGCCAAAGGGGTACATTGGGTGTCCAAGAGAAATGCACTGAGAACAGACTCGCTCTTACCTGGTCTAATCTTCACAATCCCTGTTCCAGACACCAGGAACTCCAAAATCCAATTTCATTGGGAACACTATCACCCAAATGGCCAGTTGCCTCTGGGAATCAGGTATGGTCAAACTATAGACTGCATAGGTATGAAGCTCTAAAAGACCATAAGCAGTCAGATGCAAAAACATGGTCAACAACATAAGTTTTAAGGACAGTCTTAAAAGCAAAAAGTAAAGGCTGAGGGACAGGGAACTTTAGGAAGGGAACTTCTGTGCCTATGGCTTGTCCACTCCATCTGCTTTTTTTTCTTCTCTTTGTCTCTTCCTTTTTGTTTCTTCTTTTCTTGTGTTTTTTTTGGCAGAAGTCAGTAGGAAGATGGCTTTGTCAGGGTCCAGCGCGTGGCAGTAGCTGGAGAGCCCAGACTGGGACTCTGGCAGTGACATCAAGGAGGCGACTAGTGGAAGGGCAAGCACAGGGACCCAGTATCAGCTGCTCCATCAGCGGAGGCGGCATGGGAAAAGTGAAGGAAAGATGGTTTGGGCGGTTGCTGCGGCTGTGATGGCGGTTCATTTTGACCCTTGTGGCTGAGCTTGGTGGGCAGCTTCTGTGGCCAAGAATTCCAGTGTGGCGGTCTTGCAGCAGTATTGTCTGTTCCCAAACCCAAGAGCCATGAAGTAAATTAAGATGGACATTGTCTTAGTTTTCTTTTATTTGATGCCTTATTCTATTAATATAAGTGCCATGATACAGTGACTCAAACACTTTTCACTGTATTTCTTATTGTTAAAACTACCAGTGACAACAAATGACATCTATTCTATTCAGGATTTTGAATCCAACTGAAGGCACAATGCCAATGCTGGAAGATTGAAGCTATGGATTCTCAACAGTCTACAATTGGAGGAGCACATACATCTTGGAAGGTTATGAATTTAGAGGAGATTACAGAGATACAGGGGGTGGGGCTGCTAATGGATTTGAAAGCAAGGATAGGACTTCTAAAATTCAGGTATTGCTTTACCTGAAGCTTTACCTGGTGAGCAAGCACAGCAGTGATCGGTGAACAGGATTTGGTGTAAGCAAATAATAAACAAAAGAACTGCACATTCTAGAAATAAGAGAGAAAAACAGAAATTGCTGGAAAACCTTAGCAGATCTGGCAGAATCTGTGGAGAGAGAGCAGCGTTAATGTTTCGAGTCCAGTGACCCTTTTTCAGAATGGATTTAGGTTGAGACATGGACAGGAGCATCAGGGATGAGATAGTAAGGACTGCCAATGCTGGAGTCAGAGATAACACAGCATTAGAAACGGCCTCAGATTTCCAATAGGTAGACTGTGGTTGGTCAGCCTAGAGTGCATTGAAGTAATGTAGAGGTAACAAAGGCCTGATTGAGGTTTTCACTAGAAAGTGAGATGAGGCGTGTGTGAAGTTAAGTAACATTACAGTGGGTGGAAGTAAGTAACCTTTGTATCAGCACGAATATCATGTCTGAAGTTAATCTCAGTGTCAAATCTGATACAGACGTTAAGAACAGATTGGTTTATTCTCAGTTGCTAAGGGGAAGTTTGGATTGACAATTGATAATAATGGTTTCAGTTTTACAAGCAATTAACTGGAGGAAATTTCTGCTAATACAAGTTGAATCAAATGACTCATAATTTAGCAGCAGTAGTCAACCAAGAGAGGTGATGGTGGGGTGGGGTTATGCATCACCAGCTTAAATGAGTAAACTAACACTGTACCTTCATGTTGGAACATGCAGATAAGGAATAGGGAGTGAGGTTAAGCCAGATGTTTGACAGACACCAAAAGTAAAACTGAGGAAATAGCAGAAAAAATGAGGCAGCACATTGACCTAGTTCCTACACACATGACAAGTGATTCATCAGATTAAGACTCTCCCTGTAGTCACAATTTAAAGTCCATGTCGTGTTTGCTAGGATCAGATCAATTGATGATGCAGTTTTAGGAAAACACTTCTTTTCTTCCTGAAATGGCTGAAAGGTGTCCCAATCTCAGCACTTGAAACAAAAAAAAGAATGCAGATTAGCTTTTATTGCTAAGAAAGAGCAAAGAAAGATTTTATGTTGGGTCAGAGTAGGGGATCAGATTGGATTTGGGATAAGGGGCTTTGGGTACAGCAGGCTTTAGTGTTGTGGTGGTCAGGCGTGCAGTGGTTATGGAAGGGTTATCAGATCCTAGGTGGGCATCTGGATCTGGCAGTATTGAGTCAAGTTAGATGATGGGGCAGCCTGGGGGAAGCATTGTTGAGATGGTAAGTCTTCACTTTGGAGTATCAGTGTCATCATTGCCCAGAGTTAAATAGATTTTTAATCCTTGAACATTTCCTGGTTATTTATTCAGCTTAACTGAATCAGAATCCTTCAAAGTTTGTGACTTTAAGGGGCTTTTTCAAAGTGTTCCAAATGCAGGGCAATTTTCAAATGGAAGTTTTCATTCATCAGGAAAGGCACAAAGAGGGACCTTTGAACAAAAACAATGGGGCCAGATCTGCAGGTCTAATTCTTTCTTCTAATGCCTTCCTTGTTGTTTGTATCCGGAAGGAACTTCCCTTTTAATAGATGGTGAATTGACTACCTTTACATAGTGTTAGTGAAGTCCAAGGTACCATCCATCTAAATAGGTGTGTGGCCACTGAATAGCATGCGGTGTCTGCCAGTGGCATATATTATGTTGGGTAGCGCCACCTTTAGGAGGTTCCTGCAACCAAGTGAACAATTGTCATGAGCACCTACATTGCACTGAAAAGGGGCCAATGTCACTTTACTGTTGTTAGACAAAATTTGGCAGTAAGCCAGATCAAGAGATACTAAGATAACTGACTAAAAATTTGATCAAAATCTTAGGTTTTAAGGTGTGATTTGAAAATGAGAATGAAGAGGAGTGATAAAATGGAAAGAGAATTGTAGACCTGAGAGCAATTTACCCAAGTAATACTAGAGGTTTAGGATAAAAGCATGGCCACAAGTAGAGGAGTGAAGAAAATTATGGACTGTGCAACTTATACAAACACTGCCCAGCCTTTTGTCAGTACAATCAAGTTTCCAATGTCTGTATAGAACTCTAGTCAGGATCACTGTTAGAGCAGAGAATCGCAGTTGATGTTTTTCCCGTCTCCACCCGAGGTGTTCCAATGCAGTGTTAGCTGTGGCTTCATTGATGTCACAATTGCATTTGAATCATAAGCATTCAAGCCCAACTTCTTTTCTTGAGAAAATACAAATTAAGGGCCCTCATTCCAATTCTATATTGAGGAAACTGGTGCTGCAACAAATGAGCTGCTGTCTTTTAGATGAGATGTCAACTTGGGTCAATGTAAAAGCTCTGTAGCTTATTTTGAAGAAAAGCAGAAGAGTCATGCCTGGCTGCCTGGCCAATATTTACCACACAAGAAAGGTACTGCTATCTGTGGAAATTTTTGAGTGCAAATTACCTGCCACATTTCCTATTTTACAAAAGTGACTACAATTCAAAAGCTACAGAATTGGCTGCAATGTGCTTCATAAGGCTTTTATTCTTTCTTTTTCTCTAAGTGACTGCTTCTGTTAGTTTAAAACGAGAATGAACCATGGCAAACTTGGGATTCAACCTGTCTCCCATGCCCTGGGTGTAAATGCGAGACTAGACCAACCATTTGGGAGATTTCACAGACTGTTATATGCTTCCTTTTCAATAATTCATGCCCATATGATAAGACAGCATCAGTACACCTCATTAACATCTTCCATACGTTTGGTTTGCATTGTAACTATTGGTCAACATAAAAAAGCTGCGACAGAAATGGCCTTTTGTAATAATAATTTTTGGCAGGGAGCAGAAAAGGATCTGAAAGAGCAGCTTAATTTTAATCAATTAAGTTTCATGTTAAAAGGATTTTCAGAAGTTTTTGGCACGTGAAATTCTCAGAGCACCAGGCATAATCTGAACTGAAAATTCAGCTCAAAATCCAGCACATAGCCACCAGGGTAATTTAACGCTGCAGCACATATTTTATCTGCTGATATTTCATGGCATATTATTTTAAGTTTTGTGACAGCCATTAAGAGACTTAAAACACCAATTATTGTGAGTATTTTCAAAACATTTTTCAGCATAAATTTTCCAGTATTTTTATTATTTTATGGGGGTTGTTGATTTGGCAAATATTTGTTACCTATTCCTAATTGCTCCACCATTTGAGAGTCAGCCACACTTTAGGTCAGAAGTCACATGTAAATGAGAATGGGTAGGGGCTGCAAATTTCCTTTGGGGGATTAACAAGCCAGAATTTTTTTTTTATGAATTGATTAATGCTACCATTATTGAGACTAGCTTTATATTCCCAGATGTTTTAAATGAATTTAAATTTCTGTAGCTACTATGATGAGATTTGAACTTGTGTCCTTGCAGTGTTAATTTGAGGGTTCTGAATTACAGATAGTGACCAATGCCACTTTGCCACTGTTCCCCCTTGAAATTCCATCTGAGGTAAATTGACTAGAAGCAGGATGATACTATTTTGCCTATAAGCACTGTGTTAACATAAAGCAAAATTGACCAGCCACTGTTCACCAATGATTGGGGCATTTTGCACTGTGTGGCCGAAGCAGTGAACAAAACAGATCCTATATTTGGTGCTGCTGGTTCTCCATTGATGTAATATGACACTGGTGGGAAACCTCTAATATTGTACAGCAAGAAAGATGTTAACTGTATTATCAAGACCCTGAAGAATTAGGAGTATGAAAAGGCTATACAGCCCCCCAGGCCTCTTCCTCCATTTAATAAAACTCTGGTCTGTCTTCAACATCACCTCAATTTCTTACCCGAACCACACATTTTCCTGTTTCCCATGACATCCAAAAATCTATGATCTATTGAATACACTCTCAGCAGTTACATATTCACTGGTTGCTGAGGTAGAAACCTCCAAAGATTCATAACCTTCTAGGGTGAAAGAGATTTCTCCCCTTCTCAATCTAATTGGCCAAGCCTTCTCTTGAAATTGCAAACCATATGTCTAGACTCCCTGACCAGCGGAAACAACAGCGAAGCTTCCACCATATTATGCACTGTTCAGTTTACAACTGGATACTGTAATCAAAAACTGTTTCTCTATTCGGGACTTACATGCTAAATGATTATCAATTTTCCATCGAATTCTGTAGCTGTTTTCTTTTAACACTTTGGGCATTGTCTAGATTCCTATTGCTTTGGGGCTGTTTGTTTATAACTTAATTTACAATCATACAAAATAATGTTTGTAGCTATGTTTCTTTTAAACATTGTCACTGGCCTCTATTGCCAATTATTTTGGCAAATGCTTATCTTTCTTTTCAGTCTCTCACAAACGTTTTGAATGAGTTTTCAAATGACAGAACTGTTTGCACGTCTCAGTATCATTCTTCAAATAATTCTTCGGTGATTTTATTTTATATTTCACATCACACAATGCTGCTAGACTATTAATTTTGTTTGTTTTTACTATTTCTTTTATTTTGTTTTGCCTAAATACAAAGTAATGCTTCAGTGAATCTCTTTTCCGGTCATTGAATGCATACGCAACGTGGATCCTTTGGAATACAGATTGCCAAGTCAATTCTTAAGAATACTTGACTTTTGATTCTTTTGCCCTGGTAAAGAAAAATAAACAGAAGCAGTTTTTTTTTCTGATTATTATGACAATTGCTTTTGCTAAATGCATCAAAATTACAAACCGTTCTGTAGCATTTAGGTAAAAATGCTTTAATTGCTGATCAATATTGACTTTCCGACAAAATTGACTCCTTTTTAAGAGCACCTGAGGACAGTTTTATTACGTTTTGTTCCAGGATTTATACTGGACCCAAATATTGCATGTTCTTCCCAAACTCATTAATATGGATGAGTTTATAAACTCATCCCTGAGGGAGAGTAGCTTTCAAACAAACAACAAGTGATCAGAACTGTTAAAAAAACATTGGAAATGAGTAACATTAATGGCAAGTTCAATTTGTCAATACATTGAGCCTGTGAAGTTGGCCTATTTGTGCAAGTTGCAAATATTCTATTCACAACTTTATTTTTTTTTCCTTACTTGTTTGGATCCATTTTCTTCTCTCTGCTGTGATAGAGACTGCATATTGTCAAAAATATAGCAAGAACTGCACAAGCTAGAGTCAGAGACAACACAGCATGGAGCTAGAAGAACACAGTAGGCCAGGCAGCATCAGAAGAGCAGGAAAGTTGATGTTTCGGGCTGGGACTCTTTTTCAGAAATGGGGAGGGTTAGGGGACCTCAGGAATAAATAGAGAAAGGGGTGGGGCTGGGGAAGGTAGGTGAGATGGCTATAGGTAAGTGCAGGTAGGGGGTGGTGCAGATTGGTCAGTGGGATGGGAGGAGCAGATAGGTGGGAGAGAAGATGGACAGGTTGTGTCAGGTCAAGGAGGTGGAGATGAGATGGAGGGTTAGACTTGGGATGAGACTGGTGGTGGGGGAATGTTAAAACTGGTGAATCCCATGGTTAGGCCATTGGGCTGTAGGCTTTTGAGGCAGAATATGAGGTGTTGCTCCTCCAGTCTGCGGGTGGTATCATTGTGATACTAGTGAAGGCCCAGGATGGACATGTCACTGAGGGAGTGGGAGGAGGAGTTAAAATGGTTGGCGAGTGGAAGGTGTTGTTGTTTGTTGCATAAAGAGTGCAGATGCTCAACAAAATGGCCTCCGAGTCTATGTGTGGTCTCACCGATGTAGAGGAGGCCGCTTTGGGAGCAGCGGATACAGTAGACCAAGTTGACAGATGTGCAGGGTGAAACCCTGTTTAATATGGAAGGTTAGTTTTTTTGCCTTGAATGGAAGTGAGGGGGTGCTGGTGCGTGAGGTGCAAAGACAGGTGTAGCACTTCCTGCAGTTTCAGGGAAAGGTTAGTGCAGATGCTCTACAAAATGGTCTTCAAGTCTCTGCTTTAGCACAGATGCTGTACAAAACGGTATTGTTCAAGGTACCTGCAGTAACTCTTTACAGTTCATCTTTTATGTATTAGTCTAGCCAGTGAAGCCTCTGATTATTAAACCACAGTGCCTCAGTGAATGTCGCTCATTATGGTCAAGCTCACTTCAGCTCTCACCCAGTTCCACATACGTGCGTCTCCAGCAGGACTCAAAGCACAGTGATCACAAGAGGAATGATAACATTAGCTAGTTTTCCCTTTCCCAACAAGGTTGTGGATAATTGTAACATCTCTGCTGCCACCAAGCTGAGATCAACTAGTTGAGCAACCTAGAGAGGGAACTGTGGATTTGCCAAGTCTCTATGTTCATGGTTTTCTGATACAACATGACAGTGAAGAACTCTGGGAAATCCTGGGGATATAAATGAAAATTATTTATTTCTTTGACATTCCTCATTGCCTGGTATTGTAAGAGTGTAAGTTCATTCCTGGGCCCCCAACTGCTTTCTTCCCCTTTTGCTCTGAAAATTTTAGCAAGTACAATATATCACAGCTAAACTGGATGTGATATCTGCTTACCTTTAGTCTGGCTTCAAAGAAAGTTTGTAGTGGTTCTATCTTCCAATAGCAAGCCTTGAATCTCTCACATGGCAGAAACAACATTGAATTAGCATTATTCTCACATGTACACAAATGCGTACAGTGAAAAGTTTACAAGTTGCCACTTACAATGCAATCTTAGGTACAAGGTGCAGATTCTTCAGTACAAACACTTAGGAAAACAATTAGAAAAATAAAGAAATAAAAAGTCCAGCAGATTGTAGAAATAAATTAGGAAATAGTGAAATAAAAGGTTCAGAATAACAGTTCTTCCAATGCAGACCAAACTGGCACCTGCCTTAGCCTGCACCGGGACTTGACTCCAGACCGCGCCGGACTTCATCTCAGTGCTCTCAAGGCTGGGAGACCATTCTGGAATCACCTCAAGGCCAGATATCCACACTAAGGCCACGCCGGCCTGAAAGACCATCACTCCAGACTGAGAGACCTCCATGTGCCACCAAGATACTGCCACATGCCACCAAAAGACCACCACACCGGCTGACAGGTTGCCATGCTGGGTAGTGAGACTGTCAGGCTGAGAGAATGCCACCTGGGGCCAGGAGGCTGCCTCACTGGATCCATGCTGAGTCCGAGAGACCGAGTCCACGCTGAGGCCGGGAGTGCAGGATGTATCCGAGAAGAAAGGAGAAAAAGAAAAATACAAAAAGAGAGCAAAAGAGGGAAAACAAGAACAGGATGGAGCAGACAAGCTCGAGCTGAAGCGTCCTGGTCCATCACCACCTTAGAGTAATGAAGTAAAAAGTGATTTTCAAGCCATGGGGAATACAGAAAATTGGAACACCATTCTTTGATACATCCTTGAAGCAAATCAGTTCAACTGATGGAAAAAAAACGTGTTTTAATCATAGTTACAAGATCTCAAGAGATGTCTCGATGAAATTAAGAGAAGGTTCAAGATCACAGCGAAAACAAAAGCTAACTGAAGAGGGAAACACAATATGCCTAATTTCAGGTATTATCTAAAGTTTTAAATCTGGTTCCACATCCTTCCCCACTCTTAATCATTAATTTTTGCTTCCTATATGCCAAAGATATCAAATAACAAATAAATTAATACAGTGCTTATACGATATCTGAGATAGTTATGGAAGTGCCTAGCTGATGTATGCAGTTTGGGAATGCTTATATTTGATCATCATCATCAGCAAGGTGATGCAAAAAGCCATAAACACTACTATCAAGTGACATTTGGTCTGCAATAACCCGGTCAGTGACCCTCAGTTATGATTCTGCTACTCAACTAGGATTACTCAACTCCTGATTACAGCTGTTGTTCAAATAAAAACAAAAGAGCTGACCTCCAGATGCTGGGAGATTGCTATTGCTGACATGATAGGTCAGTGGTTAGCACTGCAGCTTCACAGTGCCAGTGACTTAGTTTTGATTCCAGCCTCGGTGACTGTGTGGAGTTTGTGCATTTGCCTGGTGTCTGTCCAGATTTCCACCCGGTGCTCTGGTTTCTTCGGTCTAAAGATGTTTAGATTTGGGAGATTGGCCATGCTATAATGTCTAGGGATGTGTTGGCTAGGTTGATTAGCTAGGGATAGGGTAGGAAGCTGGGTTTCGGTGGGATTCTATTAGGAGGTTTGGTGTAGACCTGATGGGCTGACTGATCTCTTTCTGCACTGTAGGGATTCTATGATCTTAGATTAACATCAAGTTTGAATTCAGCCATGTTTGGCACCTCTGAACCCTGACAAAACCATGGGAAGAAGAGGAAATTCATTCTCTGTTTGGAGTTATACTTAACACAAAGGAGCATGGTAATGGTTGTTGGAGGTCAATTTTCTCAGTCTCAACGTGTCACAATAGACAATAGACAAAAAACAACAGACAATAGACAATAGGTGCAGGAGTAGGCCATTCGGCCCTTCGAGCCAGCACCACCATTCATTACGATCATGGCTGATCATCCACCACCAGTATCCTGTTCCTGCCTTATCACTGCAGGAACTCCACTGGTTAGTGCCCTAGGCTTAAACATCTCAATCTGCTTCAACAATAATTTCTACCCAAAGAACAGAATTAGCGATATTCACTGATTTTTAAACAACATTCAGCACCTGTTCAAACCCTTCAGTTACTAATATCATTCCTATTTGTATGTGGCAAGATCTGCACAGCATTCAGTCTTGGGCCGATAAATGGCAAGTAATATTCAAGCCACAGAAGTGCCAGGCAATTATCAACTCCAGCAAGATCAACTTTAACCATCACCCCTTGACATTCAACAGTGTTATCACTGCAGAATTCCACACTATTAAATTCCTAGGGAAGTATCAACGACCATCAACTGAATTAGACTAGCCATACAAATACTGTACCTTCAAGAATAGATCAGAGGCTAGGAACTGTGCAGCAAGTAGCTCTCCTCTTAACATTGCCAAGCCTACCCAACATTTACAAGGCACAAGAATGCGATGGAATACTCTTCACTTTCCTGGATGACTACAGCTCCAACAACACTCATGAAGCTTGACACCATTCTTGACAAAGCAACCTACACAACTGGCACCCCATCCACCACATTAAACATTCAATTCTTCCATCACCAATGCATAGTTGCAGCAGTACAAGATGCATTGCAAATTGCTGCGGTGCTTTCAACAGCACCTTCAATACCAATGACATCTTCCACATACAAGACATGGGCAACAGGTTCATGGGATAACCATGTTTCCTTCCAAATCATATGTCATTCAACCTTGGAACTGCTTTCCTAATGGCACTATGGATATACCTGCACCAAATAGACTACAGCTGTTCGAGGAAATGGTTTGCAACCACCAGTGGTGCTTGGAAATGTGCATCAAAAGTTAGCTTAGCCACTGACACTTATATCCCGTGAACAAATTAGTTTTGGTTTAAATCCTAGTGGCTCCGTTGCCATGGTTCCAGATCCCTTGACCTGTGTTCCCAAAGCCTTCCTCATCATTGGAATGCCTACTCACGCTGCCTGATGCTCAGGCAGCAACTCTACGTATTTCTAGACTTTGAGTCTATATTCAAGTATTTCAGAGTTCCAAGCTCCCATCTAAGTGCAACCCAAACCCAAAATCACCTTCTATGTTGATAATACTATGCATAACTATGTTCTTTTCTATACCAAATTTCTAACTCATTATAAGCAATGAGATTTGCAGTCAAACACCAAACTGAACACCATGCATTCTTTATAAGTGTTAACTTCCATTTATGACTTGCTTTTACTCTTTCTGTTTACTTTCTTTGAAAGTTACTATTTTTAGCCGTGTTTATTCTACTAACAGTCAGTTGCCCATTCATCTCACCAAATTGATTAATTCTACTGCGATTGGTTTGCTGATGAAAATCGAAAAAATTTCCTTCAATTGATTAACTGATATTTAAATATATGAATAGACTTACATCTTAATTTGTTTGGATAGCAAAAGGTTAGGGAGGAGATAAAACAATCAAACTGATCTTTGTCTTTTTTTATAAATTAGTAACTGGCATACTTAATTTATGAAACATTAAAATTTTATCTATTTCGGAATTGCACTAAAATGCACCCCAAAAATCTCTGTGCATTTGAGCAGGGTTGTTAATTTTTATACATAGAGTCTCAAAGTAATTTAAAAGCCTCATCTTATTCACTTGTATCAATCATACCAGTAGAGTCTGGATAAAAGATTCTAATAACACTCAACATTGACTTCTTACCCCATGTGGTCTCAGAGCATGAGATCAAATATCCAAGGAAACCTCCCGCCAATTACCATCCACTGTCTTCTCTCAGTTCATGAACCAGTACTTGCCCATGTTGAACACTCAAGAAACTGACAATTTTGGACAAAGAAGTCCCTTTGATTGGTATCCATGCATCATCTTAAACATTCACTCCTTCCCACAATGGGAGTAGTACGTACCATCCTACAGGATAAGGAGAGCAACTTGCCAATAGCTCCTTTGGCAGCTCCTTCAAACCCATGAGATCTACCACCTACTAGAAGGACAAAGATAGAAGACAAGCTGGGAACACTGTCCCCTGAAATTTCTCTTCCGAGCCACCTGTTAGTTTCGGCTAAAACTTTAATATTAATCCTTAATTGTGAATGGATCAAAATTCTGGCACTCCCTGTCCAGTAGCACTGTGGGTCAACTTACACCATACGAACTGCAAATGTTCAAGGATGTGACTCGTCACCATGTTTTCAAGGGCAGTTAGGGGTGGAAATAGTTCCTGGCCTTGCAATGGCAATGAAATCCAGTGTAAGACAGTATAAATGGTGTGCACTATCTTCTGCCACGCATCATCAGGAATTTTCCAATATGAGTAAACAGCTATCAACTTTATTTATTCATGATAATTCTGAAAAACGTAGGAGAACATTTTTTTTTCCTCAGGTTGTGTTTACATTTTGGCTGGCATTGACTACTGAATCAAATTCCTTAAATGGTAGCTCAGTGAAAGCCAGTCAAGAGACATGCAGGCAAATCTTTATCATATATGGTTCCTAAGTAAAAGAAATAACTTCGTTCAGTGGAAAGCTTTTGACTTTTATTGAGGTTACTTTGAAATAGATATATATATAAAGTATTTTATGTACAAACTGAACTCCAGCTACTACTGTAGCAAAATGTAGGAAGACAAAGTCAAACAATATCATACAAAGGTTCAAGCACAGAATAAGGTTTTTCAATCCATTGTCTGTTAGTGCTCTGGTAGAGGAATGTTGTATGTTGTTAAATTTTCCCTCAGTAAGTCTGAAACTCTTTGTTTCAAATATTCCAATTTTGCTTGAAAATAGTCAATGATCTCTACTTCATTGGCCCCAGAATAGGTGACTGGGGAAAGGATCAGGTGAGAGCAACAACTTTTAATTAGACACTGCAATGCAAAGCGATCAGCAGCATGGGTTCAATTCCTATGCCAGCTGAGGTCACCACGAAGATCCCACTTCTCAACCTCAGCCCTCAAATGAGGTGAGGTGACCCTCCGATTAAAGTTACCACCAGTTGTCTCTCTCTCTAATGAGGCAGCATCATTATGGGGCTATGGCAATTTTACTTTTAGCTACATTATTTACAAACAACGTTTAACATGGTAAAATGTCCCAAGGCATTTCATAGTAGCATTATAAAAGAAAATATCACTGAGCCACATCGAGACATTAAGGCTGATGGTCAAAAAAACTTGGTCAATTAGGTACATCTTAAGGAGTGTCTTAAAGGAAAGAAAGAGAGGAAGGGACAGAGAGTGAGATTTATAGAGGTAAATAAACAGCTGAGGTCATAGGTACCAATGGCAGACTGATTTAAATTGGGGATGCTCAAGATGCCAAAATTAGAGGAGCAGGAATATCAGAGGATTGTAGGGCTGGGGAAGATTAAAAAGATATTCAAGACTTAGGCTGTAACAAGATTTGAAAACAAGCATAAGCATGTTGAATGGAGTTCCTGAACTGGATGTCAAAGTAAGTTTCTGAGTGCAGGGGTGATAGGTGAATGGGACATAGGAGCATAGGAAGTAACAGTGGGAGTTGACATTTGGCTTTTCAAAGCTTTGAAAAGCCAAATGTCAACCCATACTTCCTACGCTCCTATGTCCCATTCACCCATCATTGCTAGTTTCCCACCTCAATGTCATTTTCCTGCACTATCTCTGAAATCTAGAAATCTTTAATATTTAATGACTGCATGAAGGAGCTGCAACAATTGTTCCTTCCCGTCTGGCACAAAACACCCTTAAGCACTAGGACTCCTAAGTTGTTTTGCTCCAAACTTCTGAAGCCTTTCCCTGTTTAAAAATAGTCTACACCTCTATTCTTGATACCAAATTGCACAACCTCACACTTTCCCACATCATATTCCATCTGCCAAATCTTTGACCATTCTGCTAGCCTGCCCAACTCCTTCTGCAGCCTCCCTGCTTCCTCACCATTACCTGTCCCATCTTTGTGTCATCCACGAACTTAGCAACAATGCCCCTGTTCCTGCATCCAGATCATTAATGTTTAACGTGACTAATTGTGGTCACTCTACCAGTCACCAGCTGCATCCTGAAAAAGGCCTCTTTATCCCCATTCTCTGCCCTCTGCCAGTTAGCCAATCTTCTATCCATGCCAATACCTTACCCCAGTATTATGGATTCTAATTTAGCAGCCTCCTATGTGGCACCTTGTCAAAGGTCTTCTGGAATTCCAAGTAGATCACACAGCCTAGCTCTTCTTGGCTGTTAGTAATGGACTCTAAAATCTTACCAACTACTGAGGTCAGGCTCACTGGCCTACAATTTCCCAGCTTCTGCCTCCCTCCTTTCTTAAACAGGGGTGTTACATTAGCCATTTTCCTGAGACCATCCCTGATTTTAGTATTCCTGAAAAATCACCACTAATGCCTCCACAATCTTCTCAGCTATCTCATTCAGAACCCTGGGGTGTAGTCTATCCAGTCCAGAATTTATCCATTGTTGAACCTTTCAGCTTCCCAATTACATTGGTGATGGCCACTCCACTTAACTCTACCTCCAGACTCTATTGAATTTCTGGTATGCTACTGGTGTCTTCCTGAAGACTGATACAAAGTACCTATTCAGTTCCTCCTTCTTTTCTTCGTTTAGTCATTACTATTTCTCCAGCCTCATTTTCCAGTGGCCCATTTTGCCTCTCACCTTTTGCCTCTACCTACATAGATTCTATGCCTTCTAATCCCATGTTGTTTCTTGATATTGGTTTAATTTACTTTCTTACTAACAAGGCAACCTGTCCCCTCTGCACACCTCCCTGTCCTTCTGATAAGACATGTAATCCTTGGACATTTACTTCCCAGCCTAATTCTCTTGCAGCTACTTTTCTGTGATGCCCACTACATCATACCCACCAATTTCAATCTATGCTAAAAGGTCATTTATTTTGTTTCATTTACTGCAAGCATTTAAATACAACACCTTCAGTCCTAAGTTGACTGCATCCTCCATCTCACAGTTGTCCCCTTATCTGCTGTGCCTTAAGTTAGATTCCTGATCCTTTCCATACTCTGCCCTATTACTCGTTCTAAACACTTTAATAACTTCTCCTGAACCCTAACCTCCTTAACCAGTTTAAAGTCTTTGTAACTACGCTATTTAGCCTTCTGCTATGATCAGGTAGAGCCTGTCTTGATGGTAGAGATCCCTCCTTTCCCAATACTGATTCCAGTGCCCCATGAAATGCAACTCCTCTTTCAATTACCACTCCATTGGCCACATGTTTACTTCCCTTGTCTTCTTGTTTCTTTGGCAATTTGCATGTGCCTCAGGTAGTAATGCAAAGATTATACCCTTTGAAGTCCAGTTTTTTTTAAAATTTTGTTTCTAATTCCTGATGTTTCCCAAAAAGGACGTCTTGCCTACTCTGGCCCATGTTATTGGAGACAAAGTGGACTACCACAACTGGGTCATCCCATCCCTCTCTAGTATCCCTTCAAGCTGACTCCAGCTGTCCTTCACTTTGGCATCAGGTGGGCAACACACCTGCTCACAAAGGATGCTATCGGTACACCTAAATATACAATTCCCTACCATTATCACCTTTCTCTCTCTCCAAAAGGAGGTTGGGGAAAAATGGTCTTATGGATGTGTGTAAACTACAAGGACAGTAGAAAAGTTACTTTGGGCATTATTTCAAATTAAAACAATCCATGGACAAGGCCAGGTAGGGACACAAGCCAAGAGGAAAGTAAAAATTGATTTCAGGAAGTATTTTTCCATAGAAAGGATCATTATTATCTGGGTAGTCTTCCTCGCTGTGATGAAAATTAACAATCTGAAGACATTCATCATCACCTGAATGCTGCAATGGGGTAGTCTGTGAGCCCCGACAGAATTATTGGTTTAATACCTTCCTTCAACTTTGCTTCCTGTGATCCTTTTGATATATTGGGTTGACTTTTGAAATGTGAGCTCCCAGCTGTGGAACGTCACTTGCTCACAGCACATGACAGAAAATTGCAGACTAGATTCCAATAATTTCCTTTCCCTTCAGAAAAGAAATGGTCTTTACGTATTGATTCCTAGAGCATAAATCAACAACAACAAAAAAAATTGATCATACTTCCAACAAAACCTATGACTTTTGTTTTTACAAAGTTCTCGAGAGGCTTAGTCAAATCTATTCAGATGGGCACATTAGGAACTGGGGAAGCCTTTCATGAGCCATTTCCACCATTCAATTAGTTCTCATCTGATCTGGATCCAAACATGATTTAGCTGTCTAAGTTCCAAACTACTAATGCTTTAGCTTAACAACATCCACCAAGTTGAAATTCTGGGTTGTTCAAGCCCCAGTCCAAAAATCCTTTTGCAAGGAGATAATTATTTGCTCAATTGCAAACAACCATTTGGGGGGGACCAGAAGTGGATTTTAAATGGATTAGTAAATCTTTGTATTCACAATCAGTCCTACATCATGTCTTGTTGCATCACATGCAACTGAAAACAGTTTCTACAACTTTATAACTTTGCTAAAAATAAATCATGCCATTGTTAATGAAGCTCAGTCTCTTTCACAGGAGAACAGATATATGCACAACTCTGAGGTCCTTTTGTGATGCATTGAACAATCATTAAGGAAATGGAGGAGGGAAACTCATTTCTGAAAATAGTAGGGAAAATAACAAACACCATTGTCGATCTTACAAAAAAAATGTTAAAAATGGAGAATGTGGTAGATGAGATTATTCCACAGAGACCAGTATCCCTTTGCCAAGTCACCCTTCATTTACAAATGAAGAGCCTGTGACACTGATGCAGCTCCCTCAGAGCCAGCTCTCAAAGTGAGGAGAATGTCTTATACTCATGTTCTTATCTGTCCGCCAGGGCTCCCTGGTTGGACCAGAGTAACAGCCCCAATCAGGGAATTCATATTCTATGAGGTCCACTTGACTGACTTTGTTACAATCACTAAATCCCTTTCCCAAGAGTTCGGGAACATAGGGCGGCTCATGCTTTTGTAGCTCCTCCTGGTGCATTTTGGCATTGGGTCAGGTTCCTCCAACTCTGCTCTGATACAGGCAAAGTGTTAACACATCATGTTTCACCTCTTGTGCCCGGAGCATCTCAGAAAAAATCATTTTCTCTTCAGGCAGCAAAATCTGCCTGGAGAATAGCCCATGTAGTTCTATTGTTTAAGAAAGGTAGCAGGGATAATCCAGGAAATAACAGGCCTGTGAGCCTCACGTCAGTGATAGGAAATTATTGGAAAAGATTCTCTGGGACAAAATCTATACACATTTAGAAGCAAATGGATTTATTCACAATAGACAGCAAGAGAGGTCATGCCTTACTAACTTGATTGGGTTTATTGGGGAGGTGACAAAGATGATTGATGAGGGAAAAGCAGTTGATGATGTCTATATGCACTTCAGTAAGGCCTTTGACAAGGTCTCTCATGGCAGACTGGTACAAAAGTCAAATGCTATCACGAATGTGCTGGCAAGATGGATACAGAACCAGCTTAGATATAAAAGACAGAGGATAGCGGTAGAAAGATTTTTTTTCATAATGGACGCTTGTGACTAGTCATGTTCCACAGGAATCAGTGTTGGGACCTCTGCCATTCGTGACCTACATAAATGGATTGGAGGAAAACGTGACTGGTCAGATGTTTATGGATGATACAAAGATTGGTGAAGTTGCAAATTGTGAGGAGGATTGTCAGAGGGTATAGCAGGATATAAATCAGGTGGAGTCATGGGCAGAAAAATGGCAGATGGAGTTTAATGCAAACAAATGCGAGGTGATGTATTTTGGAAGGTCAAGTACAGGTGGAAATTATAGTGAATGGCAGAATTCTTAAGAGTATTGATTTGCAGAGAGATCTGGGTGTGAAGGTCCACAGATCACTGAAGGTGGCAGCGCAGCTAGACAAGTTAGTTAAAAAAAGATCTCTGGCATGCTTGTCTTCATTGGAAGGAGCATTGAGTATAAGGGTAGGCAAGTTTTGTTGCAGCCTTATAGAACTTTAGTTAGGCCACACTTGGAATATTATATTCTGGAAGTACAGAAGGGTGTGGATGCTATAGACAGGGTACAGAAAAGGATAGTCAAGATGTTGCCTGGTATGAGGGATTTTAGTTATGAAAAAAAGGTTGGGTAGTCTGGGTTTGTTTTCACTGGAATGTAGAAGGTTGAGGGGTGACCAGACAGAAGTTTAGAAGATTGTGAATGGCATGGATAGACTGGAAAGTACGAGGCTTTTTCCCAGAGTGGAGGGGTCAATTACTAGGGAACACAGGTTAAAGGTGCTGGGGTAGAGAGGGGGTGGTGTGCACAATGTTTACAACAGATGTGTAAGGCAAGTTTTCCACACAAGGGGTGGTGATTGTCTGGAATTTGCTGCCAAAGGAGTTGGTGGAAGCAGATACAATAGCAACACTCAAGAAGCACCTAGATGAATACATCAATAGAAAGGGGATAGAGGGACACAGATCCTGCAATAAGACAGGTTTAGAATGAAAGGGCAAACTTGCCAGCGCTGGCTTGGAGGCGGGGGGATAGGGCAATAGGCCTGTTGCTGTGCTGTATTGTTCTTTGCAACAATCTATGATTTCAAGGCATATTCAACATTTGACAGAGAGGGAGAACCCAAGGGTTTCAGTGCAGTTGGAAAGGCTGTTAAGGAATCAGGCATGTTTTGCTTCCACACCATTTGTAATTTTGCAGCTTTCATGTGGTCCACATGCTTGTTCAGGACCATGACATCTACCTGAATTTTACACATCACTGGACCTGACCTCACATTGCCAATTTCTCTTACCCATACAAGGCCATTGTTGGGGTTCTGACACCAAACTTCATTCTCTGAACTGTCTCTCTCACTTAGCAGAGTCTTGTGTCCAGCATTAGTATTCCAGATGCTATTTCACCATCTTCCCCAGGTCTGGGAAGGTCACATTTGACATGGTCTTCTCCCTATTAGCAACTGTGCTGGAGCTATACCTGTAGTTGTACGAGGGGCAGTACTTTCATCAAATAGGAACTGGGACAATTGGTATCTGGAGATAGCATCAACGTTTGGACTACTCTTTCAGCCAGAACATTGGATGATGGATAGTATAGACCTCTCCTTGTATGTCAAATGTCATTTGACTTTAGGAAATACTCAAATTTTCTGCTGGCAAACAATAGCCCGTTGTCTGTGACCAACACTTCCTGGAGTCTGTGCACAGTAAATGATGTGTGCAGTTTTTCTACAGCTGTCCCTGTGGTAGACAAATGAGCTCTAAGCATATCCATCCACTGTGACTGGGTGCCCACAATGACTAAGAACATTCAGCCCATGAAAGAACCTGCGTAGTCAATATGTAACTGAGTTAATCATATGCCACAGTTATGATTATTTGGAAAAGCACAGTTTGATTAGAAATAGTCAGCATGGTTTTGTGAGGGACAGGTCATGCCTCACAATTGCATTCTTTGAGGATGTGAAAAAACACAGTGATGATAGGGTCGAGCAGTGGATGGGGTGTATATGGATTTGAGCAAGGCATTTGATAAGGTTCCCCACGGTAGGCTCATCCAAAACATAACGAGACATGGGATTTAGGGAAATTTGGCTGTCTGGATACAGAATTGGCTGTCCAATAGAAGAGAGAGGATGGTACTGGGATCTGGGTCCTCTGCACTTTGCGATTTTTATACATGACTTGGATGAGAAAGCGGAAGGGTGGATTAGTAAGTTTGCCCATGAAACGAAGGTTGGTGGAGTTGTGGACAGTATGGAGAGCTGTTGTAGGTTGCAACGAGACATTGACAAGAAGCAGAGCTGGACAAAGAAGTGGCAGATGAAATTCAACCCGGAAATATGTGAAGTGTTTTATGTTGGAAGGTCGAATTCCAATGCAGAATAAAGGGTTAATGGCAAAATTCGTGACAATGGAGGAGCAAATGGATCTTGGCGTCCATGTCCACAGATCCCTCAAAGTTGTTACCCAAGTTGAGAGGGTTGTTAAGAAGGAGTATGGCGTGTTGGTTTTCATTGGCAGGGGAATCGAGTTTAAGAGCCGCAAAGTTATGCTGCAGTTCTATAAAACCTTGGCTAGACTACACTTGAAAGATTGTGTTCAGTTCTGATCGCCTCATTATAGGAAGGATGTGGAGGCTTTAGATAGGGTGCAGAGGAAATTTACCAGGATGCTGCCTGGAATGGAGGGCAGATCTTATGAGGAAGGGGTGAGGGAAGTAGGGCTTTTTTCATTGGAACAAAGAAGGTTGAAAGGTGACTTGACAGAGGTGTACAAGATGAGAAGAGGCATAGATAGAGTGGATAGCCAAAGATACTTTCCGAGGGTGGAAATGACTATTTCGAGGGGGCATAATTTTAAGGTGATTGGAGGAAGGTACAGCGGAGATGTCAGAAGTAGATTCTTTAAACAGAGAGTGGTGGGTGCAAGGAATGCACAGCAAGTGGTGGTAGCGGAGTCAAACAGATTAGGGACATTCAAGCAACTCTGGATAGGCACATGGATGATAGTAAAATGTAAGGTACGCAGGATAGTTTGATCTTAGAGTAGAATAATAGGCCAGCACAACATTGTGGGCCAAACAGCCTGTATTGTGCTGTACTGTTTTATGTTCTTCGGTGATCGGGTCTCTCTGATACCAAAAAGATTTTAATTCTGGTTGAGATGGCCCTTTGGTTTCGCCTATCACTGCCAGCTATTTTTTTTTTGCCAGGACCACTTCCTTTTTAATCCAAAGTCTGATATTGTCAGGTGTAACTGGAGGTGTATCCAGAAAATTTGAAATCGTTATGGACTCTTCCAGTGACAGTACCATTAGTGGCGTATCTGCCAGCAGATGGTAGCTCAATGCATCCGCATTTGCTTCCTGACCTCCTGTATGGGGTTCCAATTTGTAATTATACACACTTAGTATTAGATGTCATTGCTGAAGTCGGTCTGAAACTATAGGCAAAACCACCTTGTTCTCTTTAACTAGAACTAGCAGGGGTTTGCGATCCATTATTAGTACAAATGCACATCCATAAAGGTATTGGTAGAACTTCCTGACTCCAAATATGACTGCCAAACATGCCTTTTCAATGTGGGCATATTTATGCTCTGCATTAGCCAAACTCCTGGATGCATACATTATTGGGTGTTCCTCTCCATTTGGGCCAACTATGATGCTGTATGGGAATGCATTACTCATCAAGACCAGATCTCGCTTGTAATCATAGTGTGCTAACACCCGAGAGAATGATAGCTGCTTCTTTACTTCCCTGAAGGCTATGGCTTGTTTACGTGACCATTTCCAAGGCTGACTCTTACTTTAAAGAGTTGATGCTAAGGTGCCAGGATGGAGGCCAGGTTATGTGTGGACTTTCCACCATACTTAACCAGCCCCAAGAAATTACCTCAGTTCCGGAACAGGCGTGGGAGCTGGGGCACCTTTGATCGACCTCACTTTATTTTTCAACAGCTGTGACCCAGTTTTGTTAACTCTGTAGCCTAAGCAGGTCACTTGGGCTGCCTGAAATTCACATTTTTCTTTTATAAGGCATACAACTGCCTGGATAAAATGTTGAAAGTTTCTGTCAAAGTTTTCTAGATACTCATTGACCTTCCCTGTTGTTATCATTTCAACTCGATAAATGGCCAGCTGGGACAGATCTATTGTAAGCTGTTCTCTGATCCATCAAAACATTACCATTTGGGGCGTTCCAAGATAATAAAATGTGAGGCTGGATGAACACAGCAGGCCAAACAGCATCTCAGGAGCACAAAAGCTGATGTTTCGGGCCGAGACCCTTCATCAGAGAGGGGGATGGGGAGAGGGAACTGGAATAAATAGGGAGAGAGGGGGAGGCGGACTGAAGATGGAGAGTAAAGAAGATAGGTGGAGAGAATATAGGTGGGGAGGTAGGGAGGGGATAGGTCAGTCCAGGGAAGACGGACAGGTCAAGGAGGTGGGATGAGGTTAGTGGGTAGATGGGGGTGCGGCTTGGGGTGGGAGGAAGGGATGGGTGAGAGGAAGAACAGGTTAGGGAGGCAGAGACAGGTTGGACTGGTTTTGGGATGCAGTGGGTGGGGGGGAAGAGCTGGGCTGGTTGTGTGGTGCAGTGGGGGGAGGGGACGAACTGGGCTGGTTTAGGGATGCAGTAGGGGAAGGGGAGATTTTGAAACTGGTGAAGTCCACATTGATACCATTAGGCTGCAGGGTTCCCAGGCGGAATATGAGTTGCTGTTTCTGCAACCTTCGGGTGGCATCATTGTGGCACTGCAGGAGGCCCATGACGAACATGTCATCTAGAGAATGGGAGGGGGAGTGGAAATGGTTTGCAACTGGGAGGTGCAGTTGTTTGTTGCGAACTGAGCGGAGGTGTTCTGCAAAGCGGTCTCCAAGCCTTCGCTTGGTTTCCCCAATGTAGAGGGGGCCACTCCGGGTACAGTGGATGCAGTATACCACATTGGCAGATGTGCAGGTGAACCTCTGCTTAATGTGGAATGTCATCTTGGGGCCTGGGATAGGGGTGACGGAGGAGGTGTGAGGGCAAGTGTAGCATTTCCTGTGGTTGCAGGGGAATGTGCCGGGTGTGGTGGGGTTGGAGGGCAGTGTGGAGCAAACAAGGGAGTCACGGAGAGAGTGGTCTCTCCGGAAAGCAGACAGAGGTGGGGATGGAAAAATGTCTTGGGTGGTGGGGTCGGATTGTAAATGGCGGAAGTGTCGGAGGATGATGCGTTGTATCCGGAGGTTGGTAGGGTGGTGTGTGAGAACGAGGGGGATCCTCTTAGGGCGGTTGTGGGGTGTGAGGGATGTGTTGCGGGAAATACGGGAGACGTGGTCAAGGGCGTTCTCGATCACTGTGGGGGGAAAGTTGCGGTCCTTGATGAAGTTGGACATCTGGGATGTGCGCGAGTGGAATGTCTTGTCGTGGGAGCAGATGCGGCGGAGGCGGAGGAATTGGGAATAGGGGATGGAATTTTTGCAGGAGGTTGGGTGGGAGGAGGTGTATTCTAGGTAGCTGTGGGAGTCGGTGGGCTTGAAATGGACATCAGTTACAAGCTGGTTGCCTGAGATGGAGACTGAGAGGTCCAGGAAGGTGAGGGATGTGCTGGAGATGGCCCAGGTGAACTGAAGGTTGGGGTGGAAGGTGTTGGTGAAGTGGATGAACTGTTCGAGCTCCTCTGGGGAGCAAGAGGCGGCGCCGATACAGTCATCAATGTACCGGAGGAAGAGGTGGGGTTTGGGGCCTGTGTAGATGCGGAAAAGGGACTGTTCCACGTAACCTACAAAGAGGCAGGCATAGCTGGGGCCCATGCGGGTGGCCATGGCCACCCCCTTAGTCTGTAGGAAGTGGGAGGAGTCAAAAGATACGTTGTTGAGGGTGAGGACGAGTTCAGCTAGGCGGATGAGGGTGTCGGTGGAGGGGGAATGGTCGGGCCTGCGGGACAGGAAGAAGTGGATGGCCTTGAGGCCATCTGCATGCGGAATGCAGGTGTATAGGGACTGGACGTCCATGGTGAAGATGAGGTGTTGGGGGCCAGGGAATTGGAAGTCCTGGAGGAGGTGGAGGGCGTGGGTGGTGTCACAGACGTAGGTGGGGAGTTCCTGGACCAAAGGGGAGAAACTGGAGTCCAGATAGGTGGAGATGAGTTCGGTGGGGCAGGAGCAGGCTGAGACGATGGGTCGACCAGGGCAGGCAGGTTTGTGGATTTTGGGAAGGAGATAGAAACGGGCCGTGCGGGGTTGGGGAACAATGAGGTTGGAGGCTGTGGGTGGGAGGTCCCCTGAAGTGATGAGGTCATGGATGGTGTTGGAGATGATGGTTTGGTGCTCAGGTGTGGGGTCATGATCGAGGAGGCGGTAGGAGGTGGTGTCGGAGAGTTGGCGTCTGGCCTCGGCGATGTAGAGGTCAGTGCGCCATACTACCACTGCGCCACCCTTGTCTGCGGGTTTGATGGTGAGGTTGGGGTTGGAGCGGAGGGAGCGGAGGGCTGCCCGTTCTGCGGTGGAGAGGTTGGAGTGGGTGAGAGGGGTGGAGAGGTTGAGGCGGTTAATGTCTCGACGGCAGTTGGAGATGAAGAGGTCGAGGGAGGGTAGGAGGCCTGGGGGTGGTGTCCAGGAGGAGGACTTGTGTTGGAAGCGGGTGAAGGGGTCAGTGGAGGGAGGGTTAGGTTCCCGGTTGAAGAAGTAGGCATGAAGGCGAAGACAGCGGAAAAACTGCTCTATGTCCAACCGTGACTGGTATTCGTTGATGTGTGGTTGTAGGGGGACAAAGGTGAGCCCCCGCCACAACCGCCCAAAGAGGATCCCCCTTGTTCTCACACACCACCCTACCAACCTCCGGATACAACGCATCATCCTCTGACACTTCCGCCATTTACAATCCGACCCCACCACCCAAGACATTTTTCCATCCCCGCCCCTGTCTGCTTTCCGGACAGACCACTCTCTCCGTGACTCCCTTGTTCGCTCCACACTGCCCTCCAACCCCACCACACCCGGCACCTTCCCCTGCAACCACAGGAAATGCTACACTTGCCCCCACACCTCCTCCGTCACCCCTATCCCAGGCCCCAAGATGACATTCCACATTAAGCAGAGGTTCACCTGCACATCTGCCAATGTGGTATACTGCATCCACTGTACCCGGTGTGGCTTCCTCTACATTGGGGAAACCACGCGAAGGCTTGGAGACTGCTTTGCAGAACACCTCCGCTCAGTTCGCAACAAACAACTGCACCTCCCAGTCGCAAACCATTTCCACTCCCCTTCCCATTCTCTAGATGACATGTCCGTCATGGGCCTCCTGCAGTGCCACAATGATGCCACCCGAAGGTTGCAGGAACAGCAACTCATATTCCGCCTGGGAACCCTGCAGCCTAATGGTATCAATGTGGACTTCACCAGTTTCAAAATCTCCCCTTCCCCTACTGCATCCCTAAACCAGCCCAGTTCGTCCCCTCCCCCCACTGCACCACACAACCAGCCCAGCTCTTCCCCCCCCACCCACTGCATCCCAAAACCAGTCCAACCTGTCTCTGCCTCCCTAACCTGTTCTTCCTCTCACCCATCCCTTCCTCCCACCCCAAGCCGCACCCCCATCTACCTACTAACCTCATCCCACCTCCTTGACCTGTCCGTCTTCCCTGGATTGACCTATCCCCTCCCGACCTCCCCACCTATACTCTCTCCACCTATCTTCTTTTCTCTCCATCTTCGGTCCGTCTCCCCCTCTCTCCCTATTTATTCCAGTTCCCTCTCCCCATCCCCCTCTCTGATGAAGGGTCTAGGCCCGAAACGTCAGCTTTTGTGCTCCTGAGATGCTGCTTTGCCTGCTGTGTTCATCCAGCCTCACATTTTATTATCTTGGAATTCTCCAGCAGCTGCAGTTCCCATTATCTCTGATACCATTTGGGGCGTCATCAGCATGTGCAGTCTCGTACATTGTTACAAACATTTATGGGTATTAATTGTCCCATGTGTCTGGGAAGCCTCATCTAACCACAACTTCAAATATGCATGTCTCATGTCCAGCCGTGTGAAGCACAGCCCCCCCTGCCAGCTTTGTGCATAAATTCTCAATGGGAGGGATTAGGTTTTTATCCAGCTGCAAAAGCAGTTTTCCATTTGTTTAAAGTCCTCAAAATTGGTATGGCTGGGACTGCCCATTCCGCAAACTATATAAGTTGAATGATTCCTTTGCTTTCCACACTCCTGATTTCTGCCTCTACGTTTACCTATAAGGCAAATGGTACTGGGCAGCCCTTGCAGAATTGTGGGATTAGTTCCTGGTCAACATGCAAGATGGCCTTGGCTTCTTTGGCAGTCTCCAGACCTTCCTGAAAATTTTCCAGGTATTAAATTAGGACTTCATTCAGGCAGGCATTTTGAATTGAAAATTGTTGAGCCAATCTTGGTGAATGTTTCTTAAACAATTTCACCCCATCAAGCATGGGCTCGAGCCTTTTACGGCAATCAGTGATAACCGAACCAGCTGCTTCTTAGAATATACTGGAACCGAAGTTGTGCCTTTAATCTGTAAAGGTTCCCCCATTTATGTTTTCAGTCTAGCTGAGGTCTTGCACAACCTTAATGGTTGGAGGACTGCAAAGCAAATTTTGTTGAAGACTGGCTCTGCAATCACTGAAACAGCCACACTGGCATTGACCTCCTCTAGAATTGGGTAACCATTTAACCAGACATTTATTTTGAATGATTCTGATTTGGGTGTTGCTAAGTGATTTGACTGTTCCAAACTAGATGTAGGTGGACTTTCCAGGGTGTGCAGTCTCCTGGATACCAGCATGTAAGTTCTCATGCTCCATTTACGTCTCACAGGGCTGTTTTGCTGTCTCGAATGTGCACACTGGCAGCAAGTACAATGGCTTGCCATGCTCGATCCTGAAGAAAATTTTAACCACTTGGCTGAGGCTTTGCTTTATTTTGGGGTTCTGTTGTGAGTAAACCTACAGCCCTCTGTTCAGGATATATCCCAAGCAAGGCTATGAAATTGCTTTCACTCAAGTGGCTTTTTCTAAACTCAATCGGACTGGCACGGGTGTCTACTTCCATAGGAGTTTTACGAATGATAAAGTCAGTTGTAGTGCCCATTTGAAGTCCAGTTGGGCTTCAGCTATTAAGTGCTTTTACATGGTTACATCATTAATCCCCCATACCAAACTGGTTCTCAGCATCTCATTAAGGATTAAACCAAAATCACATTCTGCTGTCAGTCATCTTAACTGAGTTACATATCCGACTACGGTTTCTCCAGTTCTCAAACTGCCGAGTAAAACCAATTGCATCTCAGAATTAGAGGAGGCATGGGGTTGTAAAATTCCTTAACTAAATCCATTAACTCTTGAAAGGTTTTCAAATCTAGTGCCTTAGGGAAAGTTAGGCTCCTAATAACCAGAAAAGCTGTGGGTCCACAAGCTGTCAGGAAAATTACATGTTGTTTTTCATCTGTGCTGTATCATTTTCCTGGAAAAAAATATTCTTTCTACATCTTGAATGGCAAGATCAAACAAGTTAAGCTTCCCAAATAACAGCATGATGCCAGAAATGCTCACGCCAACTCAAAGACAACTGTTGTCAGTGAATTTCTTCAGGAGCATGCTTTTTTTTTCTCATCGCCACTGAAATAATGCCACAGAGTGATATTCCATCACCATGTCACCTTTTCATACATATGGACAGCCCTTGACACTGATCCAGCTCCCTCAGAGCCAGCTGTCAGAGTGATCAGGATGCCTGACATTCCTGTTTTAATCTGTCAGCCAGGGTTCCTTGATTGGACCAGGTTAAGGGCCCCAATCAGGCACCTCACGTTCTATGAGGTCCACCTGGCTGACCTCATTACAATCATGACAGTATAAAGATTTTTATGAGCCAGCACTTGATGCAAACACCACACATGCCAAAAAACCCTTACCAATGTACTTTTGAAGTGTTATCACATTTGTAATGCAGGAAAAGCTATAGCCAATTTCCACACAGCAAGCTCCCATAAACAGTAAGGCTACAGTAACCATGTAGTCTGTTTTCAAGTGATGTTAATCAAAACTAAAATCCTGGGCAGTACACTGGGGATCTCCCGCCACTCTTAGAAATAGCTCAGTGGGATCCGAAAAGAAAGACAAGATCTTCAGGTTAACACCGCATTTGAAAGACGCGACCTCTGACAGTGCAGCACTTGTGTGGTAATGTATTAGGACATGAGCCTGGGGAGTCACACTGCAAGTCTCAGATTCTCCAGCATCTGCAGTTCCCATTATCTCTGAACACTGTCAAGTCCTGCAGCAGGACTTGAATCCAGAACTTCGAGACTCAGTAGGGGAGGAGAGCAGCCCACTGGTTCATGGCTGATGAGGGCAATGACCCACCTGTGCAGATATCAGTGGGAACCAAGAGGGGGGGAAATAATTTCGAAAAGTGCTCATTATTTGGAAATGTACATTTGGTCGTACTGGAGCTCCATTTTGAGGTAGGGGAGCTGAGTTGGGCCCGTAATGTGCCATTTGCAGATTTCACCAGTTTTTGCCTGTGGGAAGGTAGGGATATTTCAATTGCCTTTCACTGCTTCACAGTTGCGTCCACCTCCATGGAGAGCGAGCATGCATGCCACACGGTCTGACGGTAATGCTCAACGCTTTCTGCCACCCGGTTTTGCCGCGGGGAAGGGTGGTGGGAGGCTGATGCCCAAAGCAAACTCCCCATCAGCGTCTGACCACCAGCATCCAACCGGAAGGCTGCGCGCCCGATTTATTTGGACGTTTTAAAAAATAGTGGGCGACAATCGATCCAGCCCTGGCATCGTTGCTATGCGAACTGGGGAGGGAAAGAGAAAGCATCCACAGAAGAACAAAACCACGCCAGCCCATACTTGCGCCCAGTCCGAAACAGCGGCTGGGGCTTACAGCGCATGCGCAGTGGCTGCCGGGCCCCGTGGCCCCGCCCAATCCCGCCCTCGCTGTGGGACAATGGATGGAACGTGCAATGTGGCGCTGGGCAGCGCGAGACTGCACCGCGCGCACCGAAGCGGCAACAAGTTTGGTCCTCTCGCAGCCTCGCGTGCAAAACAATCATCAGCAAAGCTAGTTCTTCTTCTTTGCACTTTCTTTGCACACTCCGAAACTGCTTTGGTTTTCTTCCCCCTTGCATTTTGCAGCCTTGTTCCGATTTGCTTTTTTGCATCGTTTATTTGTGTTCTGGGAGGAGGTGGTAAGAGGGGAGGGGAGTGTGAAGCTGAAGTTTTGTTTGTTTTTTAATTTTGCAGTGTTTGATTGCTGGTTCTCTTTTAATTTACTGTTACTTTTTCCACCCCCTCCCCCCCCATCACGCGTACGCAGACACACACACCTCCCTCAAGCCCAAGGTTGTTGCGAGGTGATGAGAGTGTTGCAGAGTAGCCGCTTGCTCCCGGGGGTTTTGCTGCGGCCGCTCTGCGCCCTTCTTCTGCTGCTGCTGCTAGTGAGCGGCACTCCCGCTTGCCGGAGCGACGCTGAGCTGCCCTGCCAGATCCTCAAGCGCATCGGGCGCACGGTGCGCCTGGGCGCGGTGCTACTGCTGCCGCAGCAGCATCCTGGACCCCCGCCGCTGCCCGGACCAGTCAGGTCAGGGGCCGCCCGCGATGCCTTGCTCCAGGCCGTGCGGCGACTCAACGCCCGGGCGGCGGAGTTGCTGCCTTATAACCTGTCGGTCGAGCTGGTCATGGGCATGGAGACGGGCCTGGGGGAGTTGCCGGCCTTCGGCGTGCCGCCGGCCTCTCGCCGCGACCCGCAATCCTTCCTGGAGAGCGTCTGCCGCACGGTCGTGGTGCAAGGGGTCAGCGCCCTGCTGGCCTTCCCCCAGAGTACCGGGGAGCTGCTGCAGTTGGAGTTCCTCTCATCCACCATCCAGATCCCGGTGGTCAGCATCGTGGGCAAGCAATACCCTAGGCAGTCCAAGGTAAGGCACCCGGAGAATTTGAATGTGCAACCGCGGGGAGCAGAGCAACTCCGGAGGAAAGCAATTTTTGAGATAGGGCAACTTTGCAAGGAAGGACGAAAGAGTAGTGGGAGTGGGTCTGGATAGGTTCCCCCCCCCCCGGTTAGTTCTCAAAAGAGTGTGAATGGGCCGAACGTGCTAAATGGGTAAAGGTTAGGCAGAATGTGATGCGGAAATTGTGGCAGCTTTCCGTGCCTGCACGCTAACGAGTTCTGTTCTGGACACTTGAGACGATATTGGACAGCTCCCCCATTACAGCCAGCGTGGACAGGGTTAGGGGAGAGCGAATGGCCTTCTCCTGTCTACCCTCCCTCCCCCCTCGCTTTATTCGACTGAGAGAGATAAAATCGTGTTGTGGGAGTCTCGTTGTGGACGAGCAAAGAGTCGAAATGAAGTTCGCTGTGTTGACTCGCTTTTAATCGTGATTTGGGGCGAGTGGACTGTTGAAGTTTGCACGGTAGTGGTGGGAGTGGAAGTGTTCCAGGAATCCGGGTTTGGCAGGTCGATATAAAGCAGATGTGTTATGGCTGAATGGTGCCTGGAGTTCGGCTGATCAAGGTTAAGAAATGGTTTGCGGTGCCTCTTTGTTTCAGACTGTAGCTATTTCAAATGACGTGCTCCCCAATGAAAGGTCTACAGTGCGATGATTGTTAGATTTGGAGACCCGATAGGGATTGTGTACTTTAATCAAATCGAAGAAATACGTAAGGGTCGTTTGCACAGAAATGATTATAATGACTTTTTTAAGAAAAATGGTATTTGCATAGTTAATAAATCTTGAGAAACTTGAATCTTGCCGCTCTCGTACATTCTCTAAGAGAATTGGATTGAAATGCATATTCGAAGCTTGTGCATTTTTTCAGAAAAAGGAGCTTTCGTTTATTGTGAATGCAATCGACGTTACATTCGCTATCCAATGATTCTGGAACCGCTGATTTCTAGCGGATGAAGTGAAAGTTCAGTGAGGACGAGGCAGCGGTAGCTTTTACAGTTTGAGACGGACTTTCCCAGCGGCCAAGCCTCAGCACTTTTCCTTGATAATTCAGCAGCTGTCGCTTTTGGGTGGAGGGGGAAGGGGGATTCAGAATGTTTCATGTTGCAGTACATTTCGTAACTTGGAGGAATTTAAATATTCTAGCGGGAATGGGAATAGCTGGAACTGGTACCAAACGTGCCCTCAAACAGCAAAAAAAGTTAGGCTCGAGATTGTTGTGAAACATAAATAGGATTCGGGAGACTAGACATTTGAGGTTAAACGCTGTTAGATGTTGGATTTCTGTTAAAATGAGTGTTTGGTGAAACTGCATGGTGGATGTGAACATTTCGCAAAATCTTAGCGCAAGTGTTAAGGGACAAAGTAAAAATGATAGACTTCACGGCGAAGACTGGATGATGTCATGGCGAGAAAACTATCTTTCAGCATCAGTAACACGAGCTGGTGTGAACACTAAGCAGTGACAGAGGCAAACACCGGCTTCAGCTTGCTCGTTGAGCGAGGGAGGTGGTCTAGCCGATTTACAGCTCCATCTCCCAATTTGGCACCAAAACACCGAGAGCGAATCAATCCGAGTGAAGTCACAGTATTGACAACTTGTCGCCGTGTGTGGTGGGAGACACGGTCGTATTAGCCCACTCTACCTCTCCTACACCCCCTCTCCCATCACTATTTGTTCATTAAGCTCGCTTCTCAAAAACATCAGGAAAGCTTTTTATTCCTGTCGTAGCCATTTCATGCAAAACCAAAGTAGGAGCCTTGTGGCTGTTTTGAACGTTTCTTTCTGATTCAAGTTAGACATCATTAGCTCTGCAGCAAAACTCAGATGTTTATGCATCGCCCTGTCTGAAATGAATCAAGGGCGCCTTCATTATAGATTTCAGCTCGACGGGGCAAGATATTGTTTAAAACAGCTGCTGATAAACAGAGCTGGGAAGTGTCTCTCAAGAAACGTTTGTTCAAATGGACAACTATTTTGCAGCGTGTATTAAGCGGACTGTTTTGATTCCGTTGACTGACATAAGGAACATCATCTTTCTGAGTGTGGGTAATCGCTCCCATGACCGGGACTGGGGTTTGCACAAAAATCCAACCGATAGTCACAGCATCTTTGGAAGGGAGTTTCGTGTCTGAGAAACCCGAGCGTTAAAATGACCTCCAGTGAAAACATGGGAGACAGGGCGGGTGACTTCTGTAATGTTATTGAGGCGGTTTGAGCTCTCTGGCAGTGCGGGTCAGCTCGTCAGCTGGAAAGAGGGCGAGAAAACTGTTTGTATCTCTATCACAACATCCACTACACCCCCCCCCCCAAAAAAAAATGTCAGTGAGTTGATGAGCGATTGATTCCAGAGCCTTGCAACAATGATCGCTTCAGCTTCCTGCTCACCTCGCCTCCCCCCAGCTCCTCTGACTTTGGAGAAGATGCAACTGTCTCTCCAAAGTTGTTGTGGTCCAGCAGAAAGCGATCTTGCCCCAGATTTTGCAGCATGAAGCGGCTGTACCCCATTCCCCTGTTAGACGTGCTGGCACTGCCAGGCAGTGCCCGCAACTTTTGCTCGTTACTGAGCAGCAAGGCTGTTTAAGGCGCAGATTGAGAGACACCGTCGTGTCCAAGCGCCACGATTCTGGTATCCTGTGGCAGGGGTTCAATGGGGAAAAGGTGGGAGGTGTAGACTGAACACGATACACTCTGAATGAGCCCATTTGCTGGGGTTTTGAGCTCCTTGATCATGTCTCCTCCATCAACCCCTTTTCCTCAGATCACCGCATGACACCGATCGTTTAAAAATGACCAACTCAGTACGGATTGAGGAAATGTCTTCACACCCAAATTAACATTATTTATTTCTCTTGGGTGTTTGTGCTCATAATCACCGCCTCATCATTGCTAAAATATCAATCAAACGTTACCTTTTGGATCCCGGGGCGGGATCTGTTTTGTCTGTTTATTTCCATGTCCCTTTTCATTAGCTTCCCGATTTTCACGAGATAACGTTTTCATCACCTCGAGAATTCCAGGCGATTTTTATTCAGTCGCCTTTATATATATATATATATATATATTTTATATATATATATATATATAAAAAGTCTAGAGGAAACCTTTTGTGTAATGGGTTTGCTTACAGACCTGTGACGGTGATTGATCGCTGTTCAGCGACATTGTATGAACATCAATTAAAGTCAAATTTCCACTGGATGCCTAACGTTCACGGAGTTATCCGAGTCGTGTTCTTTTTACGACATAAATTGGGGCTGCCATTAGTCTGGGATGGATTCATTATCCACTCTTGGCAAGCTGACAGCAGAACCTTGGAGCGAACTGGTTTCGCTTGTTCTTGAACATAAGCTGAAAACATTAAACGTTGATTTCGAGCTCAGCTAGTAAGGATTGAGCGCCATCTCATGGAAAGCATTCTTCGATTGAACTTGGTTAACCAAAACTGTGCACTGGAAATATCCACCAGGTCTGACAGCATTTCAGCTCGACAGCCCGGCGTTCTGAAACATAAATTCCACGGTGTTCCGACTTTATATACTGTCCGTATTTGCAATTATTTAATATTTACTTTTCCCTGTAACATGATTAAAAGTTGCAAGTCGCCAGAAACTGATAGACAAAAGCATTTTGAAAAGTTGTACGTACAGTCTGCGTAGCCTTCTTGCGAATGCTATTAATTGTGTTGTAACGCTATTCTGTGAAATCACAATGAATAATGGTTGCCTTTGAGTGATTTACAAGACTATAATCCTAACCAATGGATTCGGATGTATAGGACGCTAAATGTCTAGTGGTAATTTACAACGCAGAGATTCAATTCCACCCGTACAGATAACATCACATTACCAGAGCTTTAACAGTACAGCTTAAGAACTTAAGCAGCGTTTTTAAGATAGGCTTTCTGCTTGAAACATACTGTCAGACATTTGCAACATGTTTTATTGTGCAGTCTGTTTTGGCTCAAAGCTGTGCTGTCAGGTAATCTGATAAACAGAGACTAGAGTGAGTGACAACAGCACATGCTGCTGAGTAACCTGGTGCATTTTAAAGATCTTGGTTTCTTGGTACAGTGGAAACTGTAAACACATCTCAATGGTAATGTAAAAG
This sequence comes from Stegostoma tigrinum, assembly GCF_030684315.1. Taxonomy (NCBI): domain Eukaryota; kingdom Metazoa; phylum Chordata; class Chondrichthyes; order Orectolobiformes; family Stegostomatidae; genus Stegostoma; species Stegostoma tigrinum. The sequence goes on along the minus strand of NC_081356.1, from coordinate 33,313,890 downwards.
TCATCAAGCTCTTTTTAATATTAAATTACAAATACATCTGATAAAATGCACAGCTGCATAATTTGACATGAAGGCACTTGGTTATGTGAGCAAAGAAGAGCACAAGGAAGAGGCTTAGAGAGGGAATTCCAGAACTTGGGATCCAGGCAATAAAAGGTGTGGCTCCCAGTAGTGATGCAATTTAAAATGGGATTTGTGCAAGAGGCTGGAATTAGAGGGGTTCAAGGATCATTAAAGAGTCAAAACACTGGAGAAGGTTACAGAGCTGGGGTTAGACAAGGCTGTGAATGAATTAAAAATGGGGATGAGAATTTGAAAACTATCAAGTGGCTTCAGCATAATAAAATATATGGAGGCACTTCACAAGAACGTTATAAACCAGAATGGCATCAGTCTGTGAGAGGAGGAAATGTTTATCAGAGATAACATGGTGTGAAGCTGGATGAACACAGCAGGCCAAGCAGCATCAGAGGAGCGGAAAAGCTTGACGTTTTGGGTCGGGACCCTTCTTCAGAAATGTTTATCAGATGACTAAATTATGGGCCAAAACACATACTTTTACATTGACCTGAAAGGAAGAAAGCGAGGGAGAGAGGGTATTTCAGAGCTCTGAGACTAGGCTTTTTAAGGCACAGTCTCCAATAATAATGATTAAATTGAGAATACTCAAGGAGCTGCAGTAATTAGACTGACAAGAGACTGGAAAATTAGGATGAGAAAGTTTAAAATAAATGTCGCTTGACTAGAAGCTACTGTCAATCAGTGGGCACCAAGGTATTAAGTGAACAGGACTTATTGTGAGTTTAAAAACTTGGCAGCTGAGTTTTGGATGACCTCAAGTTTACCACGAACCTTATGTCATAAGAGATGAAGGCATGAATGGAAGTTTTGATAGCACAAACTGAGCAATGTTTTGGAAATGGGATTAAGCCCATATTGTACAACTGTGTGGTCCAGAATTCTCTGAAACATAACAAACAATCCAGGTTTAGCCACAAAAGTGTTGTTAGATAGAGGATCAGAACAGGTCAGCATGCACAAAGAGATGGGTGGGTGGGTGTTGGTGAGAGTTTGCTGAGCTCAGATTCATGGAAAGTGGAAGATGGCCAAGAGTGTATCAGAACAGTTAAATCCAGAGGTGGAGAAGATTATAGTAGCAGATGGGCTGAGGCCTGGGTGGTTAGAGACAATGTTGCAGAGAAACAGTAGAGTTCTGCAGAAAGCCAGTGGTGAAGGCTCGAACTGAATCCAAACTTCACACGCTTTCTTACAATTATTTACAGTTACATCTTACAAACATACACTTCCTGACCATTTCCGTACAGTTAATCTACAATTATTTCATTCATTCACAGGATGTGGGTGTCACTGGCTAGTCCAGCATGTGTTGCTTATCTTTAATTGCTCTTGAAAAGTTAACTGAATGAAGATATATTTCCATCTCAGGATGGTGAGTGGCTTGGAGGGGAACTTGCAGGTGGCATTACTGTGTATCTGTTGCCCTTGTCCTTCTAGGTAGTTTGGATTTAGAAGTTGCTGTGTAAGGAGCATTGCAATGCATCCACTGTGTGTCACTGGTTTTGGTCTATACTCTCCTAATTTCTTTGCTCAGTGGCAGCGACTTCCAAACTAGAAGTCACTGTTGGCATGCTGATTTAGTGTGTGCAGAACCTCTGAGTGGCTGCAGAGCTTAGAGTGAGTGCTGGTGTTGGTAGTGAATGTTTGTCGAAGTGGTGCCACTTAAATGGGTACTTTGCCTGGATGGTATTGAGCCTCGAGTGTTTATGGAGCTGCACTCATTCAAGAAAGTGAGGAGTACTCCATCACACTGCTGAGTTGTTCCTTGCAGATGATGGACAGGTTTTGGGATGTGTTAGTCACTGCAGAATTCCTAGCCTCCAATATGTTCTTGTAGTAATAGTGCATATGTTGCTGATCCATTTCAGGTTCTAGTCAATGATAATCCCAGGATCTTGATAATGGGTGACTCAGTGATGATAATTCCACTGAACATCAAGTGATGATGGTTAGATCTGCTCTTGTTTTAGATTATCATTGCTCGGCACTTGCATGACATGAGTGTTACTTGGTACTTGTCTGCCCAGGCCTGGATAATGTATGTGGACTGTTTCAATATCTGAGGACCCATGAATAGTACCGAACTTTCCAACTTCTGACCTTATGATGGAGGAAAAATCATTGATCTTGCAGGTTAAAATGTTGGACCTCAGACACGACCCTGAGGAAATTCTACACTGATGCCCTTGCGACTGAGATAAGTGACCTCCAACAACCATAACATCTTTCTTAGAGAGCTTTCTTCCAATTCCCATCATATCCAGTTTTATTAGGATCCTTTGATGGTCACACTCTGTCAAATGCAGCCTTGATGTCAAGGCTGTCACCCTTAATCCCCTCTTGAGTTCAGTCCTTTGGTTCATGTTTGTACCAAGGTGGTAATGAGGTCAGGAACTGAGTCGACTTGGCAAATTGAACAGCTTATTGATGAATAAGTGCCATCTAAAGCACTATTGTTGACATCTATCACTGTTGAAGATCGGGAGTAGACTCAGATGATTGGCTGGGTAGCATTTGTCCTCTGTTTTGTGGGTAGGGCAATGTTCCAAATCAACAGGTAGATACCACTGTTACAATTTTGCTGGAACAAACTGGCTGCTAGGGCACAGCTCGTTGTGGAGCACAAGTCACTGAAATGTTTTCAGGGCTCATAACACTTACAGTATCCAGTGTCCTCAGTTGTTTCCCAACATGAAACAATGAATCAAATTTGCTGAAGGCTGAAATCTAGGATGTTGGGAACCTCAGGAGGAGGCTGAGGTGATAGTTGACTTGGCACACACGCTTGCAAACACATTGATTAACATTGGTAATGGAGTGGTTATGTGGCCTGAAGTTTCAAAGAATAGTGTATAGTTAGTCATAAATGATTAGGAGTGGGATGGAGTCAAGAGGATCGGAAAGGAGTTTGTGGTGAAGAGTAAAGGGAATGACTGCAGTCATCCTGATAATTAGTTGGGGGAAGATTGTGTTCATTTAGTACTACATGCTGCAGTGTGACAATTTGGCAACACTGGAGGCAGTGGGAGATGGTTCTATGGTAGAGCTGTTGTCAACAGCATACAAACGAAGCCTTAAGTGTCTTCAATCTGCCCATGTGTCAGATTCACTTTGAGTGCCATGTCAGTGCTGTGGCAGGGAGGAGAGATTCTGGTAGGGAGTGATGAAAAAGTTTATTTTAAAGTCAGTGGCATGCAAATGAACTTTGGATTGGTGATAATGACTTTGTAAGGATGGGAGAGCAAGAAGGCACTTTGGACAATGGGTTGATGATGCCATATTTGCAGGCCAAGTTGACAGTACCTGACCTAGGAGGGGGGCGTTAACAATATTGTCTACTTTGGGAAGTGAGAACAATTAGATGGCCAGTTGGTCGGACTAAGTTCAAGGATTAATAAGATCCTGGTTTTGTTAAATATTCAAGCCTGAAACTTTTCATTGCATATTGCTAATGGTAGGAGCATGTTTTGGAAATAAATCAAGATAAAAAAGTAATCCACCTCCAGAAATTTCAGATAGTTTCCTGAATGAATGAATTAGTTTTCTCAGTCTTTGCATCATTCCTGAATATTTCACTTGCACTTCTAGAATTCAAGATGATAATTCACCCCGATGGATATGTTTTTAAATCGTTGTGAAACGAACTGGTATTTATCATCTAACATTTTTCACGTTCATGTATGAACCTTGTACACCTTTTTAAAAGTTAATTGCTTAGTGAGGTATTGATAAGGCTGTGCCTGCGCCCATTTGTTGGGTATTTTTCAGTCACTGAATATCGGTCAACTAGAAAACAAACGCTGCCTAGTTGTTACCTTTCCTCCCCAGCTTGACATAAGGAAATCATAGCAGTTGTGTCATCTTGTTACAACCAACTAACTTAAATGCAGTCCAAGAATTACAATGTGGGAACTTCCTTACAGGCTTGTGTGGACTGCAGAATGATAGCTTGGATGGGCTGCTAAGACTGCAGCCCAATAGCTAAGTTCAGACAGCATAACTTACAACTTAAATGTCAGTCTTGGCTCAGAAAGTATTCCTGCCTTTAGAGTCAGAAAGTCAACGATTCAAGAGAGTTGAGCAATAAATTTAACATGGCGGCTCAGTGCAATACCAATATTGCAGGTGCTTTCTTTTGGCTAAGGCATAAAACTAACAATCTAAATTCTGTGTGGGACATAAAATATTACATATCACTGTTTGAAGAACAGAAAGAAAGCATTTCTGGTATTTTGGCCAACATTGTTTCTCAATGAACCTCCACCAGACTAGATTTTTTGGCCATTTATGCCTCTACCATTTGCAACATCTGACTGTGCAAATTGGCAGCACATTTATCTACAAGCTAACTGCCCTTCAGTGGTTCTGAAATACTTCAGAAAATCCTAAAAATCTGCAAGGTAGTTTAACAAATATAAGTTCTTTAAACTCTTCAACAATTAGAAACAACTTACTGAAAGTATGCCCAGCAGCATCTCAGGAGCACAAAAGCTGACGTTTCGGGCCTAGACCCTTCATCAGAGAGGGGGATGGGGTGAGGGTTCTGGAATAAAAAGGGAGAGAGGGGGAGGCGGACCAAAGATGGAGAGAAAAGAAGATAGGTGGATAGGAGAGTATAGGTGGGGAGGTAGGGAGGGGATAGGTCAATCCAGGGAAGACGGACAGGTCAAGGAGGTGGGATGAGGTTAGTAGGTAGGAGATGGAGGTGCGGCTTGGGGTGGGAGGAAGGGATGGGTGAGAGGAAGAACAGGTTAGGGAAGCAGAGACAGGTTGGACTGGTTTTGGGATGCAGTGGGTGGAGGGGAAGAGCTGGGCTGGTTGTGTGATGCAGTGGGGGGAGGGGACGAACTGGGCTGGTTTTGGGATGCGGTGGGGGAAGGGGAGATTTTGAAGCTGGTGAAGTCCACATTGATACCATTAGGCTGCAGGGTTCCCAAGCGGAATATGAGTTGCTGTTCCTGCAACCTTCGGGTGGCATCATTGTGGCACTGCAGGAGGCCCATGATGGACATGTCATCTAAAGAATGGGAGGGGGAGTGGAAATGGTTTGCGACTGGGAGGTGCAGTTGTTTATTGCTCGGTTCACAATAAACAACTGCACCTCCCAGTCGCAAACCATTTCCACTCCCCCTCCCATTCTTTAGATGACATGTCCATCATGGGCCTCCTGCAGTGCCACAATGATGCCACCCGAAGGTTGCAGAAACAGCAACTCATATTCCGCTTGGGAACCCTGCAGCCCAATGGTATCAATGTGGACTTCACCAGCTTCAAAATCTCCCCTTCCCCCACCGCATCCTAAAACCAGCCCAGTTCGTCCCCTCCCCCCACTGCACCACACAACCAGCCCAGCTCTTCCCCTCCACCCACTGCATCCCAAAACCAGTCCAACCTGTCTCTGCCTTCCTAACCTGTTCTTCCTCTCACCCATCCCTTCCTCCCACCCCATGCCACACCTCCATCTCCTACCTACTAACCTCATCCCACCTCCTTGACCTGTCCGTCTTCCCTGGATTGACCTATCCCCTCCGTACCTCCCCACCTATACTCTCCTCTCCGCCTATCTTCTTTTCTCTCCATCTTCGGTCCGCCTCCCTCTCTCTCCCTATTTATTCCAGAACCCTCACCCCATCCCCCTCTCTGATGAAGGGTCTAGGCTCGAAACGTCAGCTTTTGTGCTCCTGAGATGCTGCTGGGCCTGCTGTGTTCATCCAGCCTCACATTTCATTATCTTGGATTCTCCAGCATCTGCAGTTCCCATTATTACTGAAAGTATGAGTTTGACAAAAGTTTTTGTCACACCAGACCTGTTTTCTTTAAAGTAACTTCAAGAAATTGCAATTTTTTTTGCTGTAAATTGTAGAATTGCACTGGCTAATTATAAAGTTGCTGTCTGGTAGGAATAAAATTGTACATACCGTTAGAAGAAGTGTGTTTGTTGCTGGGAATGTGTAGGGATCTGACACATTGTGTCTGTGGGTAAAGTTTATCAAGTAACATTATCGGCCAAACCATACTTTCAGATGTGAAAAGCCTGGCAGCATCTTGCATTCCACTATACAATACTCAGTTCTCTTTCTGATGCGCACATGATTAGCACTGGCTGAAACTAATATAGTATGCAAGTTATAGAGACTACCAAATAAGCCAAGCTTCAATGTGTTGAATTCTGATATACACCCACAAGGAAGTATGTTGTAACTCTGATCTCCATTGAGCTAAACTTAACTGAGCAGAAACACTTCAATATAAGTTACCCCAAAACCTTTCTACATTAAATAGTCCAAGGTCACAATGTGGCAGTAGTATTCAAGAGCAAAAGCAAGTGTCGAAAGGCAGACAGTAGAGTTCAACAGGGACTTCCTGTGGGAATTTTAACAATGTACAGTATTGTGAATAATTCACCTAATTACCAATACTCAAGGTTCTATGTTAATGTTTGATAATCCATTGAGCAAAACTTATCAGATATTTTCAGGAGTCCTGATAACATCTGTAGACCCAGCCCAACCATGTTCGTGACGTCATAAATTATCCACTGGTGGTTAAATTTAACTGTTTTGAGTCAATAGTTTGTTCTGGAAGAATGAAAGATAAAGGCTGAACTTTGGTAAAGCTTCAAAAACTGTACTTTGAAAAATAATCTTTTAGAATGTTTGAATAAGGTTTATTGTACAAGAGGCACTAAAATAAGAGAGAGTGGATTATTCAATGCATTTTATAAATGCCAGAATTGTGCTGGGGAAATACATGAATACGTTCACGTAATTGAAGATCTAGTTTTCTTGTAAATAGGGCATAGTGTGGATGGTGAAATAGTGTCTCTCTTTAATTAGGTTATACCTCAGTGTTTGACATCTTGTCTTCAGTATTGTTGTAAGGTTTTTTTAAAGCTTGAAGATTCTTCCTTATTAAACTACGGTGCCAGTGGAACAGGTACCGAAGTCCCTCAATAAATGGGAAGTATACTGATAAGGATTAATAATATTTTTTAATGAAGTTCACTTCCTTATTCTCTGGTGTCTCTGAGCCAGAAGTAAAAGTGTTGAGGAAAAATATTGTTCCCAAAAGGAGATATTTTCCATTTAATTGTTACCAAATCAGCTACATGGAAGCCATTCGAATCATATCAATACAGTCGTGCAAGCTATCCAATTGTTGGACCTATGGATGGTTACCATTGAGCTAAATAAGGATTGACAATCTTCTAAGGGGCTAAGATTTGTTTTATCACTCTAATGGCTCTCTTCTAAACCCATTCGGTTTTATGAAGGAAAGCCTTGCGTTTCTATGAAATCTTTCCCTATCTCAGCTCATCCCAAATGAAAGTGTTGTTACTGTTGTAATGTGGGTAGCACAACATTCATTTTGGATACAAGCTCCTATAAACAGTAGCATAATGAAAACCAAAAATTGTGTCTTAGTAATATGGGTGAGGAATAAATGTTGATCAAGACACCAGGGAAGACTCGACTTCTTCTGTTCAATTCATTGCTGAGAGTTCTTGATTGTGAGTAGCTAGCCTTGATTTAGTGCCTTGACTAAGAAAATACTTAACAAAGCACAGCACTTTGTTACAACTGCGCTGAAATCTCAACTAGATTTTATATTCTGAGAAAGGGTCACCAGACCCGAAAGGTTAACTTTGATTTTTTTTTCTTCACAGATGCTGCCAGACCTGCTGAGCTTTTTCAGCGACTTTGTTTTTGTTCCTGATTCATTGTTTTTGTTCCTGAGTTCTTTTGGCCTTTTTCTTATGTTCAATCGTCTGACTCAGGTGAATGCACTACCCACTGAGTCACATATCAGACACATTTACAGACATATATAATGCAAACCTCAAAGGTTTGACATCAAAGTACTTTAATATTGCAATATTGTTTTTATCCTGTAGAAAAGGCTACCATTGGAAAATTGCTTTAACCATTCTGTTTTGTTGCTCAGCGCTGTACAAACATGAAACCCTCAAGTTCCAACTGTGTCCTTCAACAGTGATGGTAATGTGACTATTAAACAACATATGTGGCCCAGTATAATTGGAGAAATTTGGTCTCCGAGCTGTCTATCAGATGATCACTGACAATGGTGCTGTCACTTCTCAAAGGTCTGTTCGGTTGTCAATCTCAGCCACAGCATGCTGAAACGAAAGGCAGTGAACTGCATCTCACAATTCCATTACATTAAACAACTGTTATGAATATTAAATGGTTGACAATCCTTTGAAAATAAAGACATTCAGAAAAAGAAACATAATACTGGGCAAGTGAACAGTTCAGCCTAATCCTATATGTTTCATTTGCATCTGCTGCCAAACTTGCTGATCTGAGCTGCAGGCATTTGATTGGAAAACATGTTACTGACCCCTTAGTTGGTGTTTTTGGCAGATGAAAATAAACAAACCCATGTTTCAGAGCTGGACTTGGAAAGAACAATATGGTTAATACATGAGTGAAATGTATTTTCACTGGTGCCCTGTACAGCTGCAACATGATGTCCTAACTTCTAAACTCAATGCACTGACTAATAAGGGCAAGCATATAAAATGCCTTCTTCAATATCCCACCTGCAACACCACTTTTAAGGAACTATGAACCTGCACTCCAAGGTCTATTTGTTCAGCATCACTCTCCAGTACCTTACCATGAGGTATATAAGTCCTGCCCTGATGTTCCTTTCCAAAATGCAGCACCTTGTGTTTATCTAAATTAAACTCCATCTGCCACTCTTTGGCCGATTGGCCCATCTGATCAAGATCCTGTTGCACTCTGAGGCAACCTTCTTCACTATCCACCACACCTCCAATTTTGGTGTCATTTGTCAACTTACTAATGATAATTCTGATGTTCACATGCAAATCTTTTATATAAATGACGAAAAACAGTGGACCGGGAATCAATCCTTGTAGCAAACCACTGGTCACAGGCCTCCGGCCTGAAAAGCAACCCTCCATCACCACCCTCTGTCTTCTACCTTCACACCAGTTCTGTATCCAAATGGCTAGCTCTCCCTGTATTCAATCTGATCTAACCTTACTGACCAGTCTACCATGAGGACCTTACTCAAATGCCTTACTGAAGTCTATGTGGATCACGTCCACCACCCTGCCCTCATAAATCTCTTCCTTATTTCTATAAAAAAACTCAATAACTTAGTGACACACAATTTCTCGTGCTCAAAGCCATGTTGACAATCCCTAATCAGTCTTTGCCTTTCCAAATACAAGTAAAGCCTGTCTGCCAGATTCCTTCCAACAGCTTGCCCACCACCAATTTCAGGCTCACCAATCTATAGTTCCGTGGCTTTTCATTTCCATGGCTGTTTCTTTCATTGACATAATCGCATTTTTGTTTGGAATGGTGTAGTGCATGCAGATTGTTGTGTAATCACAAATCATCCAACACCTTCTCAAATGCCTCAACTGAACCCAACTCCACTGCACTTTGAAATAATGGGAACTGCAGATGCTGGAGAATCCGAGATAACAAAGTGTGGAGCTGGATGAATGCAGCAGGCCAAGCAGCATCTTACGAGCACAAAAGCTGACGTTTCGGGTCTAGACCCTTCATCAGAAAAGGGGAATGGGGAGACGATTCTGAAATAAATAGGGAGACAGGGGGAGGCGGACCAAGGATGGATAGAGGAGAAGGTAGGTGGAGAGGAGAGTATGGGTGGTGAGGTAGGGAGGGGATAGGTCTGTCCTTCCCTTCCCATCTCCTTCCCAAAATCCACAAACCTGCCTGCCCTGGTCGACCCATTGTCTCCACCTGCTCCTGCCCCACCAAACTCATCTCCACCTATCTGGACTCCATTTTCTCCCCCTTGGTCCAGGAACTCCCTACCTATGTCCGCGACACCACCCATGCCCTCCACCTCCTCCAGAACGTCCAATTCCCCGGTCCCCAACACCTCATTTTCACCATGGACGTCCAGTCCCTATATACCTGCATTCCCCATGCAGATGGCCTAAAGGCCCTCTGCTTCTTCCTGTCCCATAGACCCGAACAGTCCCTCTCCACCAACACCTTCGTCCGCCTAGCTGAACCCGTCCTTACCCTCAACAACTTCTCTTTCGATTCCTCCCACTTCCGACAGACAAAGGGGGTGGCCATGGGTACCCACATGGGCCCAAGCCATGCCTGCCTCTTTGTAGATTACGTGGAACAGTCCCTCTTCCGCACCTACACTGGCCCTAAACCCCACCTCTTCCTCCGTTACATTGATGACTGTATCGGTGCCGACTCTTGCTCCCAAGAGGAGCTCGAACAGTTCATCCACTTCAACATCTTCCACCCCAACCTTAAGTTCACCTGGACCATGTCTAATACCTCTCTCCCCTTCCTGGACCTCTCTGTCTCCATCTCAGGCAACTACCTACAAAACAATGTCCATTTCAAGCCCACCGACTCCCCCAGCTACCTGGAATACACCTTCCAGCCACCTTCCTGCAAAAATTCCATCCCCTATTCCCAATTCCTTCGCCTCCGCCGCATCTGCTCCCAGGATGAGGCATTCCACTCACGCACATCCCAGATGTCCTTGTTCTTCAAGGACTGCAACCTCCCCCACCTCAGTGGTCGAGAATGCCCTTGACCGTGTATCCCCTTTTCCTGTAAATGATCCCTCACACTCTGCCCCCGCAAAAACCGCCAAAAGAGAATCCCCGTAGCCCTCACATAACACCCCCCCAACCTCCGGATACAATGCATCATCCCCCGACACTTCCGCCATCTACAATCCGACCCCACCACTAAAGACATTTTTTCATCCCCACCCTTGTCTGCCTTCCAGAGAGACCACTCTCTCCGCCACTCCTTTGTTCACTCCACACTCCCCTCCAACCCCACCACACCTGGCACTTTTCCTTGCAACCGCAGGAAGTGCTACACTTGCCCCCACACCTCCTCCCTCCCCCCATCCTAGGCCCCAAGATGACTTTCCACATCAAGCAGATGTTCACCTGCACATCCGCCAACGTGGAATACTGTGTCTGCTGTACCCATTGTGGCTCCCTCTACATTGGGGAAACCTAGCGGAGGCTTGGGGACTGCTTTGCAGAACACCTACGCTCGGTTCGCAGTAAACAACTGCACTTCCCAGTCGTGAACCATTTTAACTCCCCCTCCTATTCCTTAGACGACATGTCCATCCTGGGCCTCCTGCAGTGCCATAAGGATGCCACCCGTAGGTTGCAGGAACAGCAACTCATATTCTGCTTGGGAATCCTGCAGCTTAATGGTGAATTTCACCAGCTTCAAAATCTCCCCTCCCCCCACTTCATCGCAAAACCAGCCCAGCTCGTCCCCACCTCCCTAACCTGTTCTTCCTCTCACCTATCCCCTTGTCTGACATCAAGCCCCACCCCCATCTCCTACCTACTAACCTCATCCCGCCCCTTTGAGCGGTGTGTCCTGCCTGAACTGACCTATCTCCTCCCTATCTGCCCACCTACACTCACCTTTACTCGCTCCATATCCGCCTCTTTGACCTGCCTGTCTCCTCTCCACATATCTTCTTCTGTATCCATCTTCTATCCAATTCCCCCTCTCTCCCTATTTATTTCAGAACCCCCTTCCCCTCCCTCATTTCTAAAGAAGGTTCTAGGCCCGAAATGTCAGCCTTCCTGCTCCTGTGATGCTGCTTGGCCTGCTGTGTTCGTCCACCTCTCCACCTTGTTAGCTTGGATTCCAGCTTGATGTTTTACCCCTTATTTTATTCTATGCTAGTCATGTCTTGTTGAAAGGCTTTCCAAACATTAATACACACTAAATCTATTGCTTTTCCTGTCCAACATTTGATATCTCTTCAAAGGATTCTATTCAAATAGTTTCTTCCCAGCAGGATCTTGCTTTTTGAAATCCCTGTTGACTGGCTGACTGTTCAGATTTTTTGTTTGCTCTGGATACTTGGTAATTTCACCATTTGTTGAAGATTCCCAAATTTCTGCCTCCCAAATATGTTTAAGCAACTTGGCTGTAATTATGTTAGCCCTAGCCCGCTTTGTGCAAATAGGTATTACATATGCTGCTGTCCAGTATTCTGATACTAATCCACACCAATCAGACCACTGAATGTTATGTTAGAGTGTCACATTATTATTTTTGCCCAAATCCCCCTCAGTTCATGCACTGTAACATGTAGTAATTTCCCTTGGAAGTTGTGCACTGGCTGAATGGGGAAATCTTCACAATTTAAACAAATTAAATGCTTAACACATGTTAACAGTGTATATTGCACCTGGATCTACCTTGATCTAACTGCAAGTTACAGAATTAGCTGCCATTTTTAAATTGCCCATTTAAATCCCATGAGATATAAACTGTAGCTTGTAATCCATTGAAGCCGATTGTGGATTAGTATTTAATGGTGGTAGATTTGGTATATTAATAAATAATCAGTTTAAACATTTTTGTGTTTCAATATTACCCTGAAGATTGTGCTCCAAGAAGTATTCAAAGCCATGCAACTGTCATAGTAAGTATGGCTGAAGAAGGATCTGCTGTTGAAGCTTTTTGCATTGCACTGATGAAGACAAACAGAAGAATGCCTAAATTCACTGCATGAAAAAGGGTTTGCCAATTGATTGTTTGCCGTTCATAATGTATGGAGAAGCTGTTGTCTCCCAGGATTCTGTTTCTTCCATTGAGGTACAATACAGGCAGAGGACAGATCCCAGTGTAAGAATCGTATAATCCCTGCAGTGTGGAGGCAGGCTGTTAGGCCCATTGTATCCACTGCAACCCCTCATAGAGCATCCCACCCAGACTCATGCCATTTCTTCATTATCACTGATTCAAAATCCCGGAAGTCCCTTAACAGTACTTGAGTGTACTTATTGCAAGGATTCCAGTGTTTGAAGAAAACAGCTAACCAACTTCAGCTTGAGGCAGTGACAGCTGGACATTATGTGACCTAGCTAGCAACACCCAAACCCTATGAATGATTTTGCTTTCAGAATTGAATGTCCTGCATTATTTATAGTCACTGGAATTATACCTGTCTTACACCTGCCACTGATGCATCAAACTATTTAGTAGTAAATTGTAATAAAGCTGTAAAGATAATCCTCAACTTTCATGCTAGGTGTGTTCAATTGACCCTTTTGACAATAACCTTCACTCTAGGCCCTTTGGTTACAGACTTTCCTGCCAGGAGTACTATTTTCATCTCTCTTTATGCATTCCAAATGTATTGCAATGTTTTGATAACCTTTTAAATCACCTTTTCTGGTCCAGGGAGGATAATCCCAGCATCTGTGCTCTTTCTACATATTCTTCACAGCATAGGTTTTATATATTCTGTTACCACAAGTACAGCTTATGGAAAAATTGCTTTTATAAACTTTCAGCTGTGATGAATGTTCAGAGGAAGAAAAATTCCAGCTTCAAAACCTGTCTGTGGCTATAAACGCCACTAAAAACTATACTGAGCAAATGAAAACTGAGGCATGTTAGCAATGCAGATAGTAACAGATATAAATCAGCAGAATCCTCACCAGTTAGATAGGCAATTACATTATTAATCAATTCTACTCTGGATGTGAGTTTGCTCGCTGAGCTGGAAGGTTAGTTTTCAGACGTTTTGTCACTTTTTTTTATTTGAAAAAATATACTTTGTTCATAAGATGTACAAAAAATAAAACATATTTATACACCTACCCAGTCATGCAAGCCGCTCCGGGTTACCCAGGGGGTACGTACACCAACTAAAGGAAAAAAAAACAACAAAGAAAAAAAAGCAAAGAAAATGCCCTGGCAGTCATCACCCCGCACAGTCCCCGTTGGCCCCCTGACCAGTTGGGGAAGGCGCCAGCTGGGCCCAGTTACCAGATAGGGCCCTTTTCTCCATTCTGGACGAGGGGTTTCATACGGTGGTCTTTCCCCACCGCGCCTTGGCGGCGGCTGCCCCAAGCTCTAGCGCGTCCCTCAGCACGTAGTCCTGGACCTTGGAGTGCGCCAGTCTGCAACACTCGGCCGGGGTCAGTTCTTTCAGCTGGCAGACCAGCAAGTTGCGGGCAGACCAAAGAGCTTCTTTCACCGCATTGATGGTCCTCCAGGTGCAGTTGATGTTGGTCTCAGTGTGCGTCCCGGGAAACAGCCCATAGAGCACGGAGTCCCGCGTCACGGAGCTGCTCGGGACGAACCTCGACAAATAACACTGCATCCCCCTCCAGACCTCCTGCACATAGGCACACTCCAGAAGGAGGTGATTGACAGTCTCGTCCCCCCTGCAGCCGCCTCGAGGGCAGCGTGCGGTGGTGCAGAGATTCTGGGCATGCATAAAGGATCTCACTGGCAGAGCCCCTCTCACCACCAGCCAAGCAATGTCCTTGTGCTTGTTTGAAAGTTCTGGCGACGAGGCATCCTGCCAAACGACTTTGGCAGTCTGCGTGGGGAACCACACGACGGGATCCACCCTCTCCTTTTCCCGAAGGGTCTCGAGGATACTACGTGCTGACCACTGCCCGATGGCCTTGTGGTCAAAGGTGTTTCCCTTCAAAAATTTCTCCACAAAGGACAGGTGGTACGGGACAGTCCAACTACTCGGAGCGTTCCGCGGCAACGAGGCCAGGCCCATCCTTTGCAACACCGGGGACAGGTAGAACCTCAGTAAGTAGTGACACTTGGTGTTTGCGTACTGAGGATCTACACACAGCTTGATGCAGCCGCACACAAAGGTAGCTGTCAGGGTGAGGGTGGCGTTCGGTACGCCCTTTCCCCCATTTTCCAGGTTTTTGTACATGGTGTCCCTGCGGATCCGGTTCATCCTCAACCCCCAAATGAAGTGGAAGATGGCCCGGCTAACCGTAGCGGCGCAGGTCCAGCGAATAGGCCAGGCCTGTGCCACATACAACAGTACCGAAAGCCCCTCACACCTGACAACCAGGTTCTTACCTGCGATGGATAGGGACCAGAGCGTCCACCTGCCCACCTTCTGCTTCTGTTTGGTGATACGCTCCTCCCAAGTCTTAGTGCACGCCCCAGCTCCACCAAACCAAACACCAGCACCTTCAGGTGGTCTGTCCTGACGGTGAAGGGGATGAAGGAGCAGTCGTCCCAGTTCCCGAAGTACATGTCTTCGCTCTTACCCCTATTGACTTTGGCACCCGAGGCCAGTTCAAACTGGCTGCAGATGTCCAACAGCCTACTCACCGACCGACAATCGGTGCAGAAGACGGCAACGTCGTCCATGTACAGGGAGGTCTTGACCTGAAGGCCTCCGCTGCCTGGGATAGTCACGCCCTTCAGGCTCACGTCCTTCCTGATGGATGCGGCGAAGGGCTCCACACAGCACATGAACAAGGCAGGAGAGAGTGGGCAGCCCTGCCTGACTCCAGATCTGACGGGACAACTGTCCGATTCCCACCCGTTGATCGAGACTGCGCTAACAATGTTGGTGTAGAGCAGCCGGATCCAATTGCGGATGCCGTCCCCGAACCCCAAATTGGAGAGGACGTCCCTCATGTAAGCATGAGAGACCCTGTCGAAGGCCTTCTCCTGGTCCAGGCTGATGAGGCAGGTGTCCACTCGCCTGTGCTGCGCATAGGCGATCGTATCCCTGATGAGTGCGAGGCTGTCAGTGAGCTTCCTGCCCGGCACAGCACAGGTTTGGTCAGGGTGAATCACTGACTCCAGGACAGACCTGACCCGGTTGGCTATGACCTTGGCCAGGATTTTGTAGTCCACGTTCAATAGTGAAATGGGACGCCAATTCTTAATTTCTTCACTCTCCCCCTTCCTCTTGTAAATGAGGGTGATGATGCCCTTCCTCATGGACTTGCACTTTTCCCCTGCCCGAAGCGCACTATCGTACACCTCCAGTAGGTCCTGGCCGACCAGGTCCCACAGAGCGGAATACAACTCGACCGGTAAGCGGTCGCTCCCGGGAGTCTTATTCCTCTCCAAGGACTTGAGGGCTCTGGTCAGCTCGTCCAGGGATATCAACCGGTCCAGCCACTCCCTCATGCCGTCGTCTAAGACCTCCGTGATAGACGACAGGAACGACTCGGAGGCCGTGCTGTTCGTGGGCTTCATGTCGTACAGTCCGGCATAGAAGGATCTGCTGATCCTCAAAATTTCGGGCCGAGACAACGTCACCGAGCCGTCGTCCTCCTTCAGCCAGCTAAGCACAGAGCTCTCTTTGTGCACCTTCTGAAAGAAGAAACGCGAGCACGTCTCATCCTGCTCCACGGAGCGGACCCTGGACCGGAAGATTACCCTGGAGGCCTCCGCGGTGAAGAGCGAGGCTTGCTGGCCCCTCACCTCCCGGAGGTCCTCCATGACATCGACCCCCCATCAACTGCAGAAGGAGCAGGTTCTGCACCCTTTTCTGGAGTCGTGACAGCTTTCCCCGCCTCTCTCTCGCCTTCCGAACACCCTTGAGGACAAAGAACCTCTTGATGTTCTCCTTCACCGTCTCCCACCAGTCGCCCGGAGACTCAAAGAGGGGTTTCACAGTTCTCCAACCGGCGTACTCCCTCTTAAGCTCCTCGACATTCTCTAGGGTCAACAGAGTCGTGTTGAGCTTCCACGTCCCCTTGCCGGCCGGCTGGTTGTCCTGTAAGTGACAGTCGGCCAGCAGGAGGCAGTGGTCAGAGAAGAACACTGGCTCGACGCCAGTGGACCTGACTGAGAGCGCCCGTGACGCAAACAGGAAGTCTATCCTTGAGCGGATAGACCCGTCTGGCCGCTGTGCTCCGTCTGGAGGGGTGCTGAAGACATCGAGCAGCTTGGCGTCCTTCACCGTGCCCATCAGGAATCTGGACGTGACGTCCAGTTGACTCCCCCCACCCGCTGCCCCCACGCCAGATCTTCCATCTGCATCGATGATGCAGTTGAAGTCTCTGCCGAGGATGACCGGCCTGGACGTAGCCATCAGGGGTGGAAGCCGCTGCAGGACAGCCAACCGCTCACTCCGTACCGCTGGGGCGTACACGTTGATCAGCCTCGGGGAGCCTTCCTGTAGGTGACGTCAACCACTAGGAGGCACCCCCCCCACCACCTCCTGAACTTGAGAGATGGTGAAGTCGCGCCCCCGCAGCAGAATAGCCATGCCCAAGGAGCGACAGTCGTTATCCCCCGACCAGATTGAAGGCCCACAGGTCCAGGCGCCGGACCATTTCCCGTACCTGCCGAGGTGCGGTATCCCGCACTCCTGCAGAAACAGGAGGTCCGCCTTGACGGTGGTCAGGTCGGCCAACGTGGACACACATCTTGTGGTGAACTTGACGCTGCGCACATTAATGCTCGCAACTCGTACCCCCATTGTGGGCAGGGACCGCAGTACCCTCCCCAAGTCCAAGGTCCAGCCCCTCCATCTGTCCCTTCCTGCCCATTGCCCGGGCTCAGGAAACCGTCCATGCTGCCTTCCGGGTGGCATCCCCCATCGGGGGTATGGAGACAGGAGCCTCCGGCTCTGCGTCATGCTGGGGTCATGCTGTTTCCTCCTTCCCGCCTGGAAGTTCCGGGGGGCCCTCCAGTGCCCCAGGGGCACGTGACTGGGTGTTGGAGGGAGCCTCAGGACGCCTCCCGTCACCTGGAAGCGGGGTGCTGCTTTCCTTCTCTCTTGAGATCTTTAGCTTCTGCTTTGGGCGGGCTCTCTCCGAATCTCCCTCGTCAGAGGAGCTCTTATAGCCCCCTGTAGCTGCCTCTTCCCGCCTGATGGTTGCGGTTCCTGGGCCCGCCGGCGCGCCTTCCTCCTCGCTTTCCGGACCGTCGTCCACTCCCCTGGGTCGCCTGTCATCGCCTCCATCGACTCCGGGTTGTCTGGGGGGGTGGGGGGGGGGGGGTGGGGGGGGGGGGGGTGGTGGGGAGTGGAGCCTGCAGGGGCGCTTTGCTGGCCTCGGGCCCATCCTGCGGGGCTGGGCCCTCCTGCACGACCTGGCCCTCCTGCACATTAGTGGGGTCCTTGCAGGGGCCTGGTGCATTCCTCTCCTCCGGGGGGGCTGGCCCCGCATTGCCCCTGCCGGCTACCTGGGTGTAGGTGGTCCCCCGCCGTGGGCATGCCCTATAGAGGTAGCCCGCTTCCCCGCAAAGGTTGCAGCTTTTCTCTTGTGGGCAATCCTTTGCAAGGTGTCCCTCCTCCCTGCAGTCCCTGCAGATGGTGGCTTTGCAGTCGGCCGCCACGTGACCTGACCTACCACAGGCATGGCAGATTTTAGGTTGCCCTGCGTAGGTCAGGTAGCCCTTGCTCCCGCCGATCGCGAAGACAGTGGGTGTACAATGTTCCCGTCCGCGCCCATCCTCAGCGTCACCTTGACCTGCCTCTTACTGGTCCCGATGCCAAAGGGGTCCATGATGTTGGTTATGTCCCGTTCCACCTTCACATACCTTCCAAGGAAGGTCAGGACATCAGCTGCTGGCACATGCGGGTTGTACATGTCTACAGTCACCATACGGCTCCTCTGCGCTGGCATCACGAACAGCGAGACAGCGGTCGATACAGAGAGGGGGCCCTCACCTCCTTTCTCCTTGAAAACCTCCAGGAAGCGCTATCAAAGCTTGGCACTCCTGAAGGTTACATCGTAGAAACCTCTTCCGGGGAAATCCTGCAGGCAGTAAATGTCTGCAGCAGCGAACCCACAACAGTCCAACAGGACCCTCTTCAAGAAGAAGGTGCGGTCCATAGGTGCACCTTCATCCACCTTCTTCACGGAAACATGGATGGTGTTCCGGTGCCCCTGACCTGGAGCAGGAGCACTTGCCGCAGCCATCGTTGCAGGTTGGCTGCTCCCCTGAACCAGCGTTAGGCCGAAGCCAGCATTAAGATCCACCAGTTGCAAGGGTGCACAGCCAACCCGACGTCTTCCTTCCACCTCCAGCACAGCGCTCTCCTCCTCTCGGTCCATAAAAGAGTGGGTCTTTATTTTGTTCCGGATGTAAGCTGGTTCACTGAGCTTGAAGGTGTGTTCCCAGAAGTTTCATCACCATTCTAGGTAACATCAACAGTGAGCCTCCGATGAAGCGCTTATGTCCCGCTTTCTATTTACATGTTTAGGTTTCCTTGGGTTGGTGATGTTATTTCCTGCGTTGGTGATGTCATTTCCTGTTCTTTTTCTCAGAGTATGGTAGATAGGCTCTAAATCAATGTGTTTGTTGATGGAGTTCCGGTTGGAATGCCATGCTTCTAGGAATTCTCGTGCGTGTCTCTGTTTGGCTTGTCCTAGGATGGATGTGTTGTCCCAATCAAAGTGGTGCCCTTTCTCATCAGTATGTCAGGATACGAGTGATAGTGGGTCATGTCGTTTTGTGGCTAGTTGATGTTCATGTATCCTGGTGGCTAGCTTTCTGCCAGTTTGTCCAATGTAGTGTTTGTTGCAGTTCTTGCAAGGTATTTTGTAGATGATGTTCATTTTGCTTGTTTTTATAGGGTCTTTTCAGTTCATTAGCTGCTGTTTTAGTGTGTTGGTGGGTTTGTGGGCTACCCTGATGTCAAGAGGTCCGAGTAGTCTGGCAGTCATTTCGGAAATGTCTTTGATGTAGGGGAGAGTGGTTATGGTTTCTGGGCCCGTTTTGTCTGTTTGTTTGGGCTTGTTGCTGAGAAATCGGCGGACTGTCTTCATTGGGTACCTGTTCTTTTTGAATACGCTGTATAGGTGATTTTCCTCTGCTGTACATAGTTCCTCTGTGCAGCAGTGTGTGGTGGCTCGTTGGAATAATGTTCTAATGCAGCTTCGTTTGTGGGTGTTGGGATGGTTGCTCCTGTAGTTCAGTATTTGGTCCATATGTGTTGTTTTCCTGTAGACGCTGGTTTGAAGTTCCCCATTGGCTGTTCGTTTTACTGTGACATCTAGGAATGGCAGTTTGTTGTTGTTTTCCTCCTCTTTTGTGAATGTTATGCCAGTAAAGGGTATTATTGATGGTCTTGAAGGTTTCCTCTAATTTGTTTTGTTTAATGATGACAAAGGTGTCATCCACATAGCGGACCCAAAGTTTGGGTTGGATGATTGGCAGAGCTGTTTGTTCGAGTCTCTGTATTACTGCCTCTGCTAAGAACCCTGATATCGGAGATCCCATGGGTGTACCGTTGGTTTGTCTGTAGGTTTTGTTATTGAAAGTGAAGTGGGTGGTAAGGCATAGGTCCACTAGCGTGATGATGTTGTCCTTGCTGATGAGGTTGATGGTGTCTGTTGTATATGTCTTCAGTTCTTCTAATAGTGTAGTCAGTGTTTCTTTGGCCAGGTTGACGTTGATGGCAGTGAACAGGGCTGTTACGTCAAAGGAGACCATTATTTCACCCTCTTCTATCTTGGTGTCTTTGATGGTGTTCAGGAATTCTTGGGTGGAGCGAATGGAGTGGTGGGAGTCTTCTACTAGGTGTTTTAGTCTGTGGTGTAGTTCCTTGGCTAATCTGTAGGTTGGTGTTCCAGGTATTGACACTATGGGTCTGAGGGGGGCTCCTGGTTTGTGAATTTTTGGTAGTCCGTAGAAACGTGGTGTGTTGGATCCATCTGGTTTCATTTTTTGGAAGTCGCTCTTGTTTAATTCTCCAGATTTTTGAAGTTTTTTGAGTAAGGCTGTGATTCGGTTCTCTCGTTGTGGGGTCGGGTCTATTGCCCCCTGTTGGTAAGTGTCAGTATCTGCAAGCAGTGCATTCGCTTTCTCAACGTCGTCTGTTCGGTTTAAAATGACTGTCAAGCGTCCTTTGTCTGCAGGTAGGATAACGATGTTTTTATCTTTTTTGAGTCCTTTTCGGGCTTTCCTTTCTTGTGTATTGAGTGTGTTTTCTTCCTTTTTCCTGCTCAATGTTGGTGCGATTGTTTGTCTGATGGTTTGCTGGGTTTCTTCTGTGAGTTTGTTGCCTTTCAGTGTTCAATTCTATTATCAATTCTACTATTGAAGTCTAAGAGTGTGTACTGCACTCTTGGCTTTCTGTTCACTTCATTTACTTTTAACATGGCTTTCGTAATTGAAGGCTTGACTTTGGGGACAGCCCTTAAGAATCTAATGGTTGTCACCAAGTATTGTATGCATTTAAATACCCCAAAGGCCTGAAAGTAGACAGGTGGTGCAGAGGCAGTACCTAATCCAGACCCCAGGCAAAAACATCCTAGGGCACAGGTTCAAATCCCAGAAAAATTAGGTGGTGCAATTTAAATAAAACTTTACATAAATCGAAAAACAAAATCTGAATTGAATGCCAGTGACCATGAAACTATTATTGATTATCAGAAGAATTCATTTGGTTTAATAATGTTTACTATTCATACCTGATCTAGCCTACAAGTTACTCCAGACTTAATTCTCACATATTGTGATCTTAGGTGAAGATATTTGAAGTCTCCAGTCAAATAAAGAAGGAAACAAGGCATGATTTTTTTTTATTTGAAAGATGCATTATTAATCAGATTTTTCTTATCTTTTCTCAATAGAAGTTCATACTTGCATTCATAAATTAATCATGTTTTGCTTGGCTTAACAGCTCCAAAATAAAGTACTGAAACTTTTCAACTACTAATTCTTGAATCTCTTTGTTTCGCTCATCAAATCATGACGAGGCATTTGGCTAGAGAATCAGTAATCATTGTTCCTAACTTCAGAGAACTGTAACTCCTTATTTTAGGGTCTCAAAAGCACCAAAGGGATGGAAGTGTGATGACTTAGTGATACAGTTATAAGCAACGCAAATCTCCTTTTTAGAGATCACTATTCATTATTGCCTAAGTTGTGGCAATGAGATTTAAGTAAATCATGAAGGAACTGATCACATGACTCTGACATCAGTAACAGAAGATGCCAGTGTAGAATGAACATGTGGAGGGAGAGTTCTCAGACTCTACACTGGAAAGTAGGTGTTTGAGAACTTATGTACTGATGTAAATAAAGAAGCGTTATAACACATAAATAGTGGAAGAGGCTTAACGAGTGTTAAAGAGCAAGCAGTGTTAAAGATGTTTGTCTCCATTTGCGTCAAACAATACTGCAATCTGCACAAGTTAGAGTGTAAATGGCAATCAGTCCATCTCACCTACCAATTGTGACATCTTGAAGTGCCATGCTGACTACAGTTGGATAACAGATGTATCTCCTTTTTCATGGGGAGTACTTCAGACAGACAGTCATGATGATGTTGAACTTGATGTCCACATGGAATAGTAGATGGTTAATAGAATATAATAACTTTTGGGAAGGTGTGGTTTCTTCATGCATTCTTCCTGGTCTGATGACTGTTCTCAAACCAATGTCATTGGATAAGATGATGATCCCTAGAAAAATTATCAAATATTGCAAACAAGACCAACTATCTCAGTTGTCATTTTTATTTGTTCAGAAGCCCTCACCTATGACCTCACTTAATGTTTCCTATTTCCTTCTGAAATGTTTGCATTTGATTGAATATTCCTCAGACCCCCATGTGATTTCATTGCATTGCTGAGACTATGTCTCACATGTGTTGGGCAGTTTTGTCTCCCCTTTCAATTAAGAATGGAAATGTGTTGGTGGTGGTTGAAAGACTTCTCTGGATTAGTACCTAGAATGAGCAGCTTGTCTTGTGAAAGGATTGGACATGCTGGAAGATAGCAAGAACTGCAGATGCTGGAGTCAAGAGACAACACTGTGGAGCTGGAGGAATACAGCAGGGCAGGCAGCATCAGAGACCAGGAAAGTTGACATTTCAGGTCTGGACCCTTCTTCAGAAATGGGAAGGGAGAAGGGAGCTAGGAAATAAATAGAGAGAGGAGGGGTGGGGCTGGGGAAGGTAGGTGGGATGGTGATAGGTGAGTGCAGGTAGGGAGTGGTGCAGATTGGTCACTGGGATGGGAAGGGCGGATAGGTGGGAGAGAAGATGGACAGGTTATGTCAGGTCAAGGAGGTGGGGATGAGAGGGAGGGTTGGACATGGGTTGAAGCTAACGGCGAGAAGATTTTAAAACTGGTGAAATCCATGTTTATGCCATTAGGCTGTAGGCTTCCGAGGCAGAATATGAAGTGTTTCTCCTTCAGTTTGTAGTTGGTGTCATTGTGATACTGGAGGAAGCCCGGGATGGACATGTCACCGAGGGAGTGGGAGGGTGAGTTAGAATGGTTTGAGACTGGAAGTTGTTGTTTGTCGCATACGCAACACATATGCTGTATGAAACGGCCTCCGAGTCCACGCTTGGTCTTACCGATGTAGAGGAGGCCACATTGGGAACAGTGGATACAGTACACCAAGTTGACGGATGAGCAGCTGAACCCCCGTCGGATATGAAAGGTTTGTTTAGTGCCTTGAATGGAAGCAAGGGTGTTAGGCGCTGGGACAGGTGTAGCACTTCCTGTGGTTGCAGGGAAAGGTGCTGGGTGTGGTGGCATCTGTGGAGTGGACAACGTAGCGGCAGTAAGCGTGGTCCCTTTGAAAGGCAGTTATGGGTGGGGAGGGAAATATCTCTTTGGTTGTGGGGTCAGATACAGACAACGTTCCTGCTTGTCTGATGCTGCCTGGCTTGCTGTGTTTCTGCAGCTCCACATTGTTGTGTTGGACAGACTGGGCATCTTTTTCACTGGAGTCTCGAGTAATGAGTCACATAATTGAAGTGCATGGACGTGACAAAGTGCATGTGGAAAAGATATTGCCTTGTGTGAGAGTCCACGAAGTGGGGAATACTTTTAAACAAAGCAGTTGCGCTTTTAGGACAGAGGCAAGGGGAATCTGTTTCTCAGAAGTATGTATGACTTTGGAATTTTCTACTTCAGAAGGTGGTGGAGGTGCGGTTATTGAATATCATAAAAGGTGATGGTAGATTCTTGTTAGACAAGGGAATCACAGGTTATTGGGTGGAAATTATTCTTCTTTACTCATTTGTGGGCATCATTGGCTCGTCCAGTACTTATCTCCCATCCCTGAACACGTAGAGTCTGGAATCATATGTAAGCCAAGGTAGAGATAGTAGATCTACTTTTAAGAAGGGCATTAGTGAACGAATGTTTTTTTTTACAACAGCAGACAGTGGCTATATGACCACCACCAGGCCAGCTTTTTATTGATTTCAGATTTCACTGCCTGCCATGGTGGGACTTAACCCAGGCTAACATTCTGAGGACATAGATTTCTGAGTTACTAGTTCAGTAACAAGACCACTGCACCATCATCTGCCCTGTGTGGAATTTGGAACACATCAGGTCAGCCACATTTTAATTGAATGGCAAATTAGCTGACTTTTGTTCCTAATTCAAGCTGAAATGTATTTCAGGAATTTTGAGTTTCAAAGCTGTAAACCAGGCTTTGTAACTGTGATTCAGTGGAGGTATCTGTTCCTCGCTCAAATGACAGCAACATAGCACTGGACCAATGACCTCTCACCTCTCTTGCTGAACTGAATTTTCAACAAAACTCCCTTTCTACTGGCGTTTGGCCAGCATCTGAGCCCATATTCTGCATCTCTCCCATTGATCTCCCAATCAGTTCTCATTTTGTGATTACCCTGAGCAATATGATCTTATAAGGCAATGGGTTGTTAGGGGTCTTAAATTTATTCCTGGAAAGAAAGTAGCAGTCCTAGGTGTCAGTCTTCACACAGATGTACACTTTGGGTTGTATCTGATTGTCTTATTAACAATAGGTCTTTGAAATCTTTTTGGGGAGAAAACGTTCCCTGTAAATTGCACGGCGTATATGTGTGCAGTCACTCCAACGTGCAGTGCATGCCGACCTGCGGCTGACATGAATCACATCATTGCCTTCTGTCTCCAGAACTGGCTGCCATGAATGGACCTCAGAGGTTCACAGAATAGCACCGCAAGCCTCTCACCAGCGTTGCCCCTCTACTGTTCTTTTTCCCTACTTCTCCCCATCCTGCCACATTTATTCCATACCCCCCCCCCCGCTCCTTCAGCAGTGATAGATGGAAATATCATTTTTAAAAAAGAATCCTTCATCCATAAAATGCAGGATCAGGACACTGTGGATTTTACACTTGACTGAATCCAAATGCTGATTATTCACCTTCCTATGGTACCTACATTTCACACAAGTAAAATTTGCAGGCAGGCTGCTGGCCTGTATTAGACCTGGCACTGGGGGTTGACCAGCAGAAAGTTGTAAAATGGTAAATCAGCATGCTGACAATATATGCATTACTTGTGTGTGTTCAACTGTTCCAGTTTTTTAATTGCCGTATTAATATCTAGGGATCTAGCCCAGTTGGAGCTCAAAGCCTAAAGAAGAATGAAAATATTTTCAGATATTCCATTTTCTACTAAAATTATTCAGGAGGAAGATGTCAGTTTTGACATGCATATTGCCTCGATCCAATCATTCACTTGCTGCAGTTTCATCCTGGATTTGTTCAGATCAGTAAGATTTGCTTCTTGCATCATGGAAATTCAACAGGCTTGTTTCAATAAACTCGACAAGCTTATTCGAAAGGAACAAATTTTGCCAAATTTGTTACATCTGTTGGTTTAATTTTTTAAAAATGTAAATTACTTAAAAATACACAACTTGTAAAAGTCTTACACCAAATCAAAGTCGCATTTTGTAATTACTTTGAGCAGTATGATCTTACAAGGTAGCGGCTTGTCATGAGTCTTAAACAAATTTATTTCTGGAAGGAAATTATCAGCATTGGATGTCAGTCTTCACACAGATATATACTATGGACTGGTTCTGACTGTCTTTTTTATTAACTATGGGTGTTTGCAGTCTTTTAGGGAAAAAAAATCAATTGTTTGTGCTTGAACATTTGTAACGTTGATATAATTCCAAATCGGTACTGGAAAAGAAAGTAAATGAGTTAATCTCTCTATGAATACATCGGTATCTCCTATAACCCATATGAAAAATGCAACCATATTTGATCAATTTTTGAGGCAAAATTTTCTGTTTTCTTCCCCTTTTGAGGCTTCACACAACTTGTTTCGATGTATATGGATCTAAACATCTCCATTCTTTATTACATTAAGTATGCACCATTCCATAAGCACAATATATTCTTTACTAGTTAATTCTTGGGAAATTTTGGGAAATTATCTCTTCTGCAACCCCAGTTTTATAGGTGGCCAGACTTTCAGCTTTAGAATTTCATCATTAAGCCTCTCCACCTCTTCTCCTTGAATGGCCTTCTTAAACCGTACCACTATGACTTTTGTCATTGCCCTAATATCATTTTATATTACTTATCAAATCTTGTTCATTACCACTGCTGAGAGATATCTTAGGGCATTTTGCTTGATTAAAAGGTGCTTTATAAATGTAAATTATTGTAATGCAACTTGATGGATTGTGCTCACAATGGAAGTTATAGCATCACTCATAACAAAATGGGAACTTACAACAACCTAGTGTCACTGAGTGTCTCCTGGATTGAAATTGATATGCAAAATAAATGCAATGTCATTGGCTGTCAGTATAACACCCATCTAGCAAGCTTGGCCAAAAGCAGTTCGCTAACACGTGAGCTACGATATAGCAGATCACAATGTGCCTCAGCGAGGAGAACACAGATCAAAAGATTTCTCACCATAATGACCACTGCTTCAACAGCCTTTTTGATTATTCTTAGGTTAGGTTCTTGATAGGCAGAGCTCTCACTGCAATAATTTTTTTCTGCCGTCACCGAAAATGTGATTTTTCTGTAAACCTCATGTATCCAAGTTGGTGCTTCTGAGCTTTATCAGTTGGGATTGAGTGTAGTTCTGTCAAGTGTGAGCTTTGATTTTATGTACCGTTCTCTGACTTATCATTAATAGCCCTTAGAATTCTATGTTGCATTTGCCTATCCTGGCTTGAATTGAACTTGAGATCATTGGTTCATGGGGATTTAGAACAAATAATTTGGCAGTTTCTTCTACCTCCTGGTAATAAGTTAGAAATTAACAAAGTTCTAAATTGGGCTGTTTGCCCAATACATTTGTAGACTTAAAATATGCCAACTTGAATGTAGGGAAAGGTTTTCATTCTAGACGCGGGTAGTCATGTCACTTTGTGAAAGGACTACTGCTTGCAGTATCTTTTACACCAGCCTGTTTTGAGATGTTGTGACACTTGCCTGGAGCAGGTGGGACTTGAACCCTGCCTTGTCCCAGGGGTCAGGTAACTATAACTGTGCCACAAACGACCTTTGGGCTACAGCCTGCGAGCAGGTTAGTAATTGGAGTTTTTCTTTATTTTTTTTTCCCATATCCGGATGTATTATCAGACACAACTGAATGGATTTAGTATTGGTGGGGAAGAAAAACATTTTCCGTTAATCAAAATTACATGCAATACCCAGCTCAATAATGGAGTACGTTTATGGGTAATTAAAGCCAATTTTCAGGTCAACTGGAATTTTTTGGCACTTACATGTTGTGACTTTTCTAGGATTTTCCTATTTAAATCTTCTGTTTTTTTGTCAATTTGAAAGTTGTAACAAGATTGTACCTTGTATCAAGATCACTCAACGATTTTGCAATTAAACCTGAGAGGATCTGCTTAGGGAATCTTGTGATGCACTGGGCAATGCCCCACCCTCGAAGCCTGAATCGTCAGGTTTTAGTCCCACTCCACAACTTTCCACTATCTTTGTCAAAGAATGCTGGAAAAAAATCATTAGTGGAAGCAACCGGATAATCCATTTCATCTAACAAATATCAGCACAGAATAAAGTGATTCAGCCACTGTACCTATACTAGCTCTTTGAAGGAACAATCCAACCAGTTGTTTTGCTTTGTTGTCTGTTCTTACACCTGCCCTAACCCAAGCTCCCAATCAGAAGATGATTCCTTCACATTGTTGGCAGCATAATCAAATCTAGAAGAAAAAGCACATTCATTTTGGTGGGTGCTGGTACTTGTGGAAGTTCTGGGTACTTTTTTCAGTTTGTTTTGTTAATTGTTTATATTTTACCATGGCATACCAAGATCCTAAAGCTTTGGAATTCCTTCCCTGAACCTTTCTGCCTCACTGCCACTCTAACTATATAACTCCCCTTTAATCTAACCTTTGGGTCATCTCTCCCAAGTTGGCCCAAAGTTGTTTTACATCAAATTTTGCTTTGTGAGGTGCCTTGTAGCATTTCATTAAAGATGATATATCAAATTAAATTGTTCTTTATACACAGGAATGCAGTTACAACAACCAGTTTGTGTTTGATTTGTGATCCCATAGATCGCCATATTCTGGCAAAGGGAAGTAACGGCATAATGAGTAGGTTGGATAAAGAGGAATCAGTAGATATAGGGTGTTTGGATTTCCAAAAAGCTTTTGATAAGGTAATGCATGTGAGCCTTTGCTATTGGATGTAGTACATTAGCAGAGATGGAGGATTGGCTAGCTAATAGAAGACAGAGTGGGAATAAAAAGAGGTATTTTCAGGTTGGCAACCTGTAACCAGTGGAGTACTACAAGGATCAATGCTGGGGCCACAATTATTTATAATTTCTATTAATGACCACGATGATGGAAGTGAATGAACTATCACTGGGTTTGTGGATGATGCAAAAATACATGGGAAGGAAGTTGTTGAAGATGTCTGGAAGAGTCTGCCGAGAGATGTGGACAGGTAAAGTGAGTGGTCAAAAGCTCGGCTGCAACTCCATTACATGGAGAAGTGAGGTCATGTACTATGGCTGGAAGAAAAGAGTTGAATAGTTTTTTAACTGGAGAAAGCTTAGCACTCATGGGTTTGGGGTGATCCTCATTCATGGAATGGCAAAAAGCTAGCATCCAGTTGTTAGAACCCTCACTGATTTTTCATTATTTTTATTATTTCTTATTTTTATTATTTTATCAACTGGGAATTGAGATCTGAAGAGACTTTGGAACAGCTTGTTTTAAAAAGAAAAGAACAGTCCAAGCAAGCTTTGTTTGATTGAGATCAGGCCTGGAGGCTAATTGCAGATTGAGTTTTAATCAAAAGGGTACATTCAAGCAGATGGCAAATCTTGAATGGTAATTGGTAATGGGAAGGGGGAGAGGGTGGGAGTAGATGTTCAGTCTATTAGAGCAAAAGCAGAATTGAAGGTACGTTTTGAACTGTGTTCTCTGGGGGAAGGTGAGCTTGGCTGCTGATAAGACAACATGAAGATTTGAAAGCTACCTACCTGCTTAATCTCTCGTACCGGCTTCCTGAAGCCCAAAGAGTAGGAAGCTGAGTTGGAACAATTGCTGCCTTTGCCTGGGTGAACTGAGAAAGTGACCTTGATTGGGTGTTCAGGAAAAGAAACTGAGGAGTCCACACCTATTTCTGTGAAACAGCATACTGTGAGAAAAGTTTAAGTAATCTGGCCAGTTTTGTTATTTAAATTATCACATATTTATCCATTTGTTTATCTATCTTTTGTGTGACTCGGGGCTAAAAATAAATATTTATTTAGATTACCATGTCGTTTCATTTTTTGCCTTTTAAAGTTATTGTGTATTTAATAAAAAGTTGTCTGTTGTTTAAGATACAATGCTGTTGTCTGAAAATTGATTATTTCAAAGTGTGGGATTGGTTATTTAAAAATCTGATTAGCAGCCATTGGAGTGACTAGGGTTTTTGATGTCTTAATTTTACTATGTTGTGAATATACAGGTAGAGAGGCTGAATTTGATTCAGCGGTCTGTCTCCATGTCATTACAGTGGATAATCGGGAGGGCAGATAGAATGTTGTCCTTTATTTTAAAGTGAACGGAGTATAAAAATACCAAAGAAGATCTTGCTAGAAATGTCAGACCACACCTGGAATATGTTGGTCCCCAATGCCAAGGAAAGATATACTGGTGTTGGAGGCAATCAGAGAAGGATCACCAAGTTGATTGTGGAAGTGGAGAGGTTTTCTTATGAGAAGGGCTTGAGTATGTTGGACTTTTACTTACTGGAGTGTAGAAGAATGAGATGAGACCTTATTGAAACACAAGATTGTTAGCGGACTTGGCATGATAGATGTGGAGAAGTTGTTCTCCCTTATGTGAGAGTCCAGAACCAGAAGGCTTTATCTCAGTATGGGCTCACCCATTTAAGACAGATGAGAAGGATTTGTTCTCTGAGGGTAATGAATCTGTGTAATTCTTTACTGCAGAGATCTGTCAAGGTAGTTAAGTATATTAAAGGTTGAGATGCAGATTTTTAAAACAGTAAGGGAATAAGACATGAAAGTGTAGTTGAGGATAATCAGATCAGCTGTGACCTCATTGAATGGCAGAGCAGACTCAATGGGACAAATGGCATTTTTCTGCTCCTACATTTTATGCTCTTATCTACTCATAGTTCAGTTACATAATCAAGTGGAGCCTAATTTATCGCTTCTACCTACTGACAAAGAGCAGTACAGTGTTACAAACACCAGTCACAGCTAATGATATAAGCTACATTATTTGTTTAGGTGCATGGTGATATTGAACAAAACAGAGTATCCCAAGAATCTCAGCTTGTTATTTTCCTGCAGGCATTTGCAATCTGGGTTCAGATTGATCAGTCAGTCTAACTGATTTTACTCCTGACTTTGCTGTCCAGTATAGAACAGAATTTTGACAAATGGATGTATTACTTTGGTTTGATTTTAGTATTGTCTGAACTCTGCAAAATCTCCAACTACCATCACAGTGGAGGCACAGGGGAAACCTCCGCTAATTTAAATCCTAGAGGAATATTGTTCAAAGTGCTCTGGTGTGAAAAACCGCACCATACTGTTATGACTGAGGTTGGACAAGCGCACCGTTTCCTTTCTACTCCCAATTCCCCTCCCTGGTCACAACAAATTTTATATTTAACAAGGTTTAAGATTTGGCCAGTTTAATGTAGATATTGGACCGGAATTACTTTTGCTCTAATCTGCATCAGTTGCACAAAGTCAACACTGCTTACGGGTTCCTTACCTCCTTAACTGCTGCACTGAACTATTACTGGCAGCGTTGTTTCTTCTGAGCCTCCACAAGTCCCAGGATGCTTCCTGTCCCCCTGACCCCAACATTTAGTTGCTAATTCCTACAGTAGTTTTGAGTTTTAACAGCAGAGTCAAAGTCATTCCAGTGTTGTTTAGTGCTCAGAGTCCCCCAGCTACACAGACCTGTGTAGGTTAGTTGACTTTTACCAGCCCAGTTCTCCACACAGTTAGCTTCCGTCTGTTTCCCAGATTGAAAACCTTGCAACATGCCCCATTCTTGTTTCTATGCAGGACAGAATGTAACAAAATATTTTGAAATTATCAAATGTAGCACTAGCCGTAGAAATCAAATGTAACAATCCCTTGGAAATGTCTGTGGCTTGAACATAACTTTCACAAAGTGCTGGCTCTGACAGCATAAAATATGTACAAGAGAAAAGGAATTTATCACTATACAAACCAACAAAGCACATCTTATAATCAAATGAGGTCAATCCAGACCTGATTGGCACTCTTATGTTATTTACTATAACAATTATGTTCACTGAGCTGCAAAGTTTTTTTTTCTTTCCTGCCTGGTGAAGAACACCAAAGGAAAACCTTAATAATCTGATTTTCATAATGTAAAGTGGAGTTCAACACTTAAACAGGCAATGGATTGGAAAGTCAGAATTGGTGCATGTAACTGATAACTACAGATTTCAAGTAAAGGCAAAAGAGCTGCATTTGTATACCACCTTTTACAATTGCAGGATACTCAAAATACTTCACAGCTGGTGAAAAACATTTTGAATTGTAGTCACTTGTCAAGTTTGAAAAACAGCAACCAATTTATGCACAGCAAGCTCCCACAAAACAGCATAATGATGATTTGCTTTAGTGAAGTTAATTGAGGGATAAATATGAACGAGGAGTAGGTCACTCAATTCCTTTAGCCTCCTCTGCCATTCAATAACATTATGGCTGATATAATTGCAAACTCATCTCTGATAATTTCTCATCCATTTGCTAAAGCAGAATCTATGCATCACTGTCTTAAAAATACTCAAGGACACTGGTTCCACCACCTTTTCAATAAGAGAGTTCCAAAGTCTGATCTGCAAGAAAACAAAACACTTCAACCCCATTTTAAATGGATGATCCGTGATTTTTAAGTGGTGACCCATAAGTTCTAGATTCTCATATAAGAAATGTCCTCTCCACATTTACCCTGTGAAGACCCCTCAGGATCTTATGTTTCAATCAAGTCACGTCTCATGTTCAAACTCAAACAGATCCAAACCTAGCCTCTCTACGTTTTTCTCATAAGACAACCCATGCTTTCCTGTTATTAGTCTGAAACTTTGTCTGAATTGCTTCCAATACCTCTTCCATAAATATCTTCTCCAGATATGGTTTCATCTTCCATAACTCCATAATTGAACCATAACCTGCCCATCTGCACATTCAGTTCATCTTGCGATAAATGACAACATTATGTTTCCTAATTACATACTGTATTTGCACATTAACCTTCAGTGATTCATGCATAAGGACACCAAAATCTCTCTGCATATCAACTTCTGTAATGTCTAACCATTTAGGTAATACACTTTTGTATTCTTCCTGCCAAAAATGGGCAATTTAATTTCTTCCCACATTACACTCCATTTGTGAGATCTTTGCCCACTCACTTAATGCGTCTATATCCCTTTGATTCATCCTTATGTCTTCTTCACAACTTACTGTCTACCTACCTTTATGCCATCAGTCAACTTGATAATCATATCTTCTGTCTCTTCATCCAAATAACCTATATGAATTATAAGTAGTTATGGCCCCAGCACTGATCCCTGTGACATACTACTATTAACATCTTGCCGACCAGAAAAAGAACCAATGAATGCCTACTGTCTGCTTTCTGCAAGCCAGCCAATCTTCTAATATCCATGCCAACATATTAACCCCTACAGCATGAGCTTTTATTTTTCTCAATAACCTTAGGGATGGCACTTTATCAAAAGCCTTCCAAAAATGTAAACACAGTCCATTTACTGGTTCACTTTATTCATAACATGTCTTACTTTGTCAAAGAACCACAATACATTCATCCCTTTCTCAGTATCATGTTGACTTGTGCCTGATCACCTTGAACTAATCTAAGTGCTCTGTGTTATAATCTGTAAATGTCTGTCACTTTCCCAGACTA
Source organism: Stegostoma tigrinum (assembly GCF_030684315.1). Taxonomy (NCBI): domain Eukaryota; kingdom Metazoa; phylum Chordata; class Chondrichthyes; order Orectolobiformes; family Stegostomatidae; genus Stegostoma; species Stegostoma tigrinum. The sequence continues at coordinate 33,280,864 of NC_081356.1, read as the reverse complement.
CCAAGGATACACCCTGCTCCCCTTTAAAATATTGTAATGGGATCTTTTATTTCCACCTAAGGAAAAGCAGATGGGATGTTTATTTAATATCTCATCTAAAGGAAGCCTACAGTGCTATTTCCTGATACTGCATCTGGACTGCCAACCTGGATTTTTGTACAGAAATCTCTAGAATGGATGTTGAATCCCCAAACATCTGACCCAACAGAAAGTGTGGTACCAACAGAATATCATACTTTTTTTGTTCACAGAATCTTTTTGAAAGGTGTAAATATTCAAGGCAGCATTGATAACCATGGTATATCATTTCATTGTTCTCTGATTCATTGGAGATGTCACACTCCTTGTTGGTACTACAGCAGTGATTCTGTGACCTGGAAATGGAACAAGCAGAAATTGCACTCCACAACATTGTACTTTTGCAGCCTGTGATTTCTGCTCCTTCATTCTATAGGATGGCAAATTACAGGCTGTGGATCCATCACGTGCTGAGAATGCTGTGAATGTCAGGATGAGAGTCACTCATGTATGTATAGTTTAAAGACAACTGTCTAGTTGTTTGACCCTGCATATGAAGTTTAAAAACATACTAGAGGGGAAAAAAATAAATTCAGTTTTAAACTTGCTGCTGAAGCAGGGGATATTCTGTTGACAGAGATTGCTGATTTATTCTTACACTAAAGATTTATCTGACTCTGATTTATGATAGTTCATGCCTTGGCTTTTATTGTTGACCTCGTCTTGTCCTGCTGAGTTCATGTCCCTATTTGCACGTTAACACAAAATGTCTACAGCGGTCGCATTTCATTATAGTCCCTTTATTAAGCAGAGGTTCAGTTGTTTCTTTCAACAAATCTTTAAGCATCCTTCTACTGCACTTCATGTAGTTTCTTGGGCCTAAGTTGCTTACCATGTGATGCTGCTATCAGTGTGATTAATCTTGAGTAGCTCTTTCTTTTTCAATAACCTTTAGAGAATGTGATCTGTAAGGTAAATGTTCCCATCTAAAAGCTGCCGCTCCTTCCCTTAACACATTGGTTCCATCTCTCTGCACTGGCATACATGACGTGTCCTACATCTTGTCACTTTGGTAGATTACATTGAAGGGAAAACTGCAGCAGTTCAATCACTGGAATGCAAATACGCTGCAGTGTCATGTAATGTTCCCTACTGTGTTTACATGGTTGTGGAATGGACAGTTTACTGTGAGACTATGTCACAGATTTTCTGGTCTTCACACAATCAGTGACCAGATGATGCTCAAAGATACACATCATAAGAACATAAGAAGTACAGGCAATAGTGTGTCATTCACTGAGATCATAGCTGATCTTGTACATCAACATCATTTTCCTGCAGTACCTCTGTATTCCTTCAATGTTTTTAAATGTCGAAATCTATGAGTTAGTATTGAACACACTCAAGATTGAGCCCTCATAGCCCTCTTCAGCAGAAAATGCCAAAGATTCTGATTGAAGAAATTCCTTTTGATCTTGATTCTAAACGATCTGTCTTTTATTCAGCTCCCTGCCCCCTGTTGTGGAGACCACAGGATTGGGGCAGGGAGCTGAATTGACATGGCCCTATTTAATTTTACTGATATCCCACCCCTGCCTTTCACCCTTTCTCCTATAAAATTCAGGCCTCTAAGGCAATGGAGAAATAGGGAGACAGGTGTTATAAATAGTTTAAATTGGAGGGGTGAAGTGGATTGAGGGGAAATGGAGTTTTGGATAAGTTTAGCAATGAGGTCTAAGGTTGGGAAAATGAACTGGGGATTTTAGCTTTAAAAGGTGACCTAACATGCCTTATGGAACTGTGACTTATGTGCTAAATTCATGCATTCAAGGCAAATCATGAAGTGAATCATAGACTCTACCAACTGTCCCTACAATAGAAACTCAGAGTTGGCAATTCACTGCCGCTCCTTTCAAACCAATGACCTTTACCACCTCGGAGAACCCGGGCAAGAGATGCATGGGAATACCAGCACCTTCAAGTTCTCCTCCAAGACACACACCATCTTCACCTGGAACTATGCCACCACTTTCCATTATCACCCTTCCTTCACTGTTGCTGGGTCAAAATCTTGACACTCCCTTCTTAACAACATTGTGGGTATGCTGACACCAAACAGACTGCAGCAATTCCTTCTAGAGGACAAGCAGGGATGGTTAACAAACACTGGCTCAGCCTGTGATGCTCACATCTCACAAATAAATAAAAATAAAATGCCATGTGAAATTTAAGGCTGGATTGATCTAGAACAATGGTGCATTTTAACTGCCTGATTAAGAAAAGCAGATTAACAATATGGTGAAATTAGTGATCTGGGGAATGCTGCCCAAACAGGCTAACCATTTATTGGCCTCTGAGGTTCATGATAGAAATGTGCTCAGTACTAGGATAACTTCACAACTGGTTACAGACCATTACAACAACTAGTTTCTGTTCCAGAATTAGGAATTGACACACATACAGGGAGATCTTAAATGGTTTTTGAATTTCTTCTGAGGCTGTTGAAGTCTTTGGTAATTGCCACGTTCTTACTGTGTGACAATTATGCTGCCTTAATTCAAGGCGGCTTAATTTAAATTATCTGACAATTGGAGTATTTTATGTATTGGGTATATCATTTTATTTCTGCTGCTCAGTTGAAATGATGAGACAATTTTGTTTTTCCCTACTGCTCGAAACAACCTTAAGTTATCCAAAGTATATCATTCTCCTAAATTACTGTATTTGATTGGGAAAGTTTGCTGTAAGGTAGAAAATATTCTTAACACTGTACCCTATATAAAGAGAGTTTTGTGTTACTCGTGTTGGATATATCATAATGGATCGATGAATTCAATGATTAATAAATATCTCCACCCCCTCATCTACAAAAAGAAGTGAGACAATTAAAAGCTATACAGTAAAGCCTTAAAGCAAATTATAACTGGAATTTCTCAGTCTAGAAATCATTGCCCTGCATTGCAAGCACATCAGATAATCATGCGGTAAAACATTGAGTTGGATTATTTTTCAAGCATTTCTAATGGATGTCCAAACTATTGTATGAGGGCATTGGGACCCTGGAGCAACCTTATGATGAAGTCATGGACCTCACATCACTCAGTATAAATGGACAAAGTGTGCAGAGGTGGAACACACCAGAAGAATATTGGAAGAAACTACATTGGACAATCGTAAGGACAACATTCTTTTTCCTTTTTGTGACTACAGGCTGCAAAATTGGAAACTTCAACTCTCAACTCTCCAGCTGACACAGACCGTGTGGACATGAGTACACAAAGTTAGATTAGACTTTAGCTAATGCAACTGTAATCCAGTACCTGGAATCTCTGATTACATGTACAGTGACAATTATTATTAACATATATTAGATAATAATGGTTTGAGGCTAAGCCTGAAGACAGTTCTTGACTTTGCCTTAGACCAATCTGTAAATATTCTTTCCATAAAGAACCCAAATACAGTGTGGCATCCAACCACTCAATAAAAGGTTTGATAACATATGTAAACAAAGGGCATGTTGTCTATTTTAGGTTCTCAGCTAGAATCCTGGATAACGATTTGGTTCAGGTGGGTGATGGTAAAACGAGGGAAGGGTAGACCAATTAGACTGATTACATTTACCAGGAAAATTGCTAAAGTCTGTAATTGAGGCTGGAGGACAAAAAACCTTGAATGTTTTCACAGATTTGAAAGCCAGTGAAGACTATTCAAAGGCTAAGCCACACCTGCAAAACCAGATTGTAATTAAAACTCAATGAATTGAAGGCTAACAATTGAAATTACTAGTTGTGAAATTGTCATAGTGACAGGATTTTAAGAGTTCAGATTTTCACCACTAAGCTCTAGTGAGAAATCTCCAATCTCAGGAGATCTGTCTCTGTAGAACTTGTCCCTCTAGGCTATTGTCTCTCCAGAGAGATGAAGTTGGAACTGCGTTGGGCCCACTAGCAAATCGGATGTAGCGATAGATGCAGTCGAGTGTCAAGGCAGGATAACAAATAGGTCCATCTTGGTTCTTTGCATTTTCATCTCTGTTGTATTAAAAGCTGTTAGGGTCTCCCTATTCACCCTCCAAGCCCCTCCCATGGCCTGCTGGACATCCTCAATTGCCACTGCGTGCTGTAAGATCCTCTATGCCCACTCAAACTATGTACCACAAAGTCATTGAGCTCTATGAAAGCATAGGCAAGAATTGATGTGCACTTTAAAAAAAACAATTTTTCAATAATCTGCAGTAAATGAACTGATCCTTTTATAGAGTCGTAACTGAGCCACTATGGTGTTGGAAACATACTCTTTAGTTCACTTCACAACACTTTCCTATTCAAACAATCATGCGGTCATTGAGACAAACCACCAAAAGAAAGAATAATCAATTACAACCTCCAAGGTATTAATCAATTAAACGCTCCGACTACCTGTGAAAATAACCTTGCTGAGCTAAGCTTTTAATGACCCTTTGTGCTCACCCAAGCATTTATCATGAGGGTACCTGTGAATTGTGTCAGCAGGATCAGATGGCCAATCATGAAGGGCAAGAATGAAGCATGGGTGGGTGGGCAGGACCTTTTAAAACATACCTTTTAATCGACTCCTGTGGCTTATTGACTCATCTGAGGGATCTGTGTTCTTGGGCTAGCCTGGTTGAATAAAAATCGTGGTGTTGGTGCAGGAATTGGGTGAACATAATGGGAGGCCACCCCAAGACACTTGGCCTATGGACTTGGAGTTACAGGCTAGTGGCAATCAGAAGAGAAGGGGTAATTATCAATCCCCTTGTAGTCAGCTGCCACTGTGTACACGCTCACAACAGGAAAAAAAGAGACAAAGTCAGGAGAAACAAAAACAAAGTTGCTGGAAAAGCTCAGCAGATCTGGCAGCATCTGTGAAGAAAACTTCAGACTTAAAATTTCGGGTCCAGTGACCCTTCAGCTGGGAAAGCGTCGGTTACTCCCTACCCTGTCCCCCTCCCTATTTTCTGCATATAAACCAGCATTTTCCCAGCTGTCATCAGTTCTGAGGAAGAGTCACCAGACCCCAAACGTTGACTCTGATTTTTCCTTCAGATGTTGCCAAACCTGCTGAGCTTTTCCAGCAACTTCTGTTTCTGTTCCTGATTTACAGCGTTCACAATTCTTTCAGTTCTGAGGAAGAGTCACCAGACCCCAAACGTTGACTCTGATTTTTCCTTCAGATGTTGCCAAACCTGCTGAGCTTTTCCAGCAACTTCTGTTTCTGTTCCTGATTTACAGCGTTCACAATTCTTTCAGTTTTTAAAAAGTTAGGAGGAGACCTCTGGGCTCAATTCTCGTAGGTTGTCCTTGAAATAAGATAGCAAATAAAAAGATATTGAGAACAAACAGTCATGCAATGGAATATTCATTTAAAATACAGGACAGCTGGTCACCTGATATACTGCTGAATAGTGTTTTTTCATGGCTTTGGAACATAAGGAGTCAGGTTAAAGTATTGCATGGTGTTGAGGGAGCTTTGGAAAATGTACAGTACAGGCATTTTTTCTTAAAAGAATACATTTGCTTTTTCCCGTTTTACCCTGCACCAAAGATTACAATGTTTATCCCTGTTTTTGAAGATGTAGTAAATGCTATTGAGATAATTGGAATTAGGCAAAAAGATATGACTATTAACAAAGCATGTAAAACATATTCAGACGATATCATAAAATTCTTGTTGAAACAATTAATTTTGATGTTAATGTCACGTTTCTGTATGCACAGCATATTATTAAACAGTTGATTATTTGAAGGCTGGTAATTGTCATGTTCAGTATCATACTCAGTAGCTTGTTTTCATCACAATTTTGAATAATAATCTGCATTCTTAGTAGCTGTCAGTTCTGTTTTGGGCGTACTGTTTCTGTCCACAGAGTTACAATCTTTAGCAAGCTTGGATTCTGTAACTATGTTAAAGTAGCACTACTGGACCATCATTTGAGAAACATAACAAGTTGACTGCTACAAGGCTAGGTTCTGTTCTATGGATTCTGTTGTTAATTGTATCACCAAACGAAAAACTAATTAACTGATAATTGAAACGTCATTGCTGCAGGTGACTGGATTTGATTTTATTGTTGCTCTCCAGTATGGAAATAAGACATCTTACACATTTTAAAATGAGACCTCAGTGTGACTAACGATATTTGAGAGGCAGGATCAATTTGTGAAGCAACCATTAGCAAGCTGCTCCACAGCAGAATTATTAACCACTTTGGAAACGACAGCCTTATCATTTTTCCCAAGATCTTTGCTCACCTACCAATTTGTGTCTTTTTTTTACACCCCCAATTTTAACCACTGTAGCAATGGCAGCCATGCCATCAGACATCTAGGCCCTAACTCTGGAAGTCCCTCCATAAAACACTACACCCCTCTCCCTTTGTCTTCCTTTATGTCAGCTCTTAGACCTGCCTCTTTGAGTAAACTTTGTTTCCCTACCTTCCTGAAATCTTTCCACATGGCTTCATGTCCAGTTTTGTTTGCTAATTACTGCTTTTGTGAAGTCTGCAGGATGTTGAGGTCAAAGGTATGATATAAATTCAAATTGTTGTTCATACTGTGGATGTGCAAAACAATAGAAATTAGTTTTTATTTTGTTCTGCCAGCTTAGAGTCATAAAAATCATGTAGTAATGTGGCACATGGTTGATTCATACAACTAATTTCATTGGCTCAGTGATTATAGGAACTGCAGATGCTGGAGAATCCGAGATAACAAGGTGTAGAGCTAGATGAACACAGCAGGCCAAGCAACATCTTAGGAACAGGAAAGCTTCTGAAGAGGAGAGAGATACTGGGAACTGCAGATGCTGGAGAATCCGAGATAACAAAGTGTAGAGCTGGATGAACACAGCAGGCCAAGCAGCATCCTCGGAGCACAAAAGCTGACATTTCAGGCCTAGACCCTTTAGCTTTTCTGACGAAGGGTCTCGGCCCGAAACGTCAGCTTTTGTGCTCCGAGGATGCTGCTTGACCTGCTGTGTTCATCCAGCTCCACACTTTGTTATCTAAGCTTCTGAGGGGTTGAGGCCTGAAACGTCAGCTTTCCTGCTCCTAAGGTGCTGCTTGGCCTGCTGTGTTCATCCAGCTCCACACCTTGTTATCTCCAATTTCATTGGCTGTCTACCAACTGGAGGAGTAATATACAAGTCAGCTTACCAGACATCCTTTGAGATTCTAACTGAAATTTCTTCAGTTCCAGTGTTATGATATCTTGATAGGCCACTGCAGAGACATTATGTTGAGATTGAGGCTTTATATTTTGTTTTGTTTTCAACTTCATATAAATACCAAACTATTTCCTAAGCATAATAATGTTTGACAGTTGGATGATTTTGCAGTGAATTCCGTACGTTTACAACAAATTTATTTCTGTTATTGAGTTGCTTAATTTGAGAATTTCGTTTCAGCCATTCGATCAGCAACCTCACTAACAAGATTCCTTTTGCGAATCTGGCAATGGGACAAAACCGTAAATAACATTATTTTGTATCAATTCCTGGGAGCAGGACAGAGCAGTTTATCTAAGGTTGTGAGTATTCCAGTGCACCAAAATCATTTAACGGATGCAGTCAATTTATTTAAAGCAGCAAAGTGCAATAAAAGAAAAGCTTGGGAACCGAATAAGTGGAGTGGACTAGCTAATTACTGATTTTTTTTTAAAGTAAACAATCTATACAAGAAATTGCACAGAGGTTGTCAGTTTTCCTGGATTAAACAGCCAAATTTTAGCCAATGAATCGGTGTTCAGTTAAATTTATCATGTGGCAGAGGATATATGTGGCTTAAACGCAGTTAGTAGAAGGCATTGTTTGAAATGCAGTTGCATGTCTGTTTATGTGTCACCAATAGAACGAGTTACTGAATCCCACTGTGCATTGATCATTTCATGGATCATAGCACATGCTAGAATTATTAGTCTTCAAAATGTGATTTAAGATGCGGTTGTGCTGCAGTGGTAGTATTCCTATCTCTGAGCCAGACGGCCTGGATTCAAGTTTGACCTGCTCCGGAGATGTCATAACATCTTTGAAGATATTGATTAGAAAGTATCTCTAAACATGATTCAGATTAGCTAATCATCCTCATAAGGTTTTCACAGCATCTAAAATGTAGTCACTTTTCTAACACGTGCATTGGTAAAGCCATCATCCATTCCAAGCCACCTTTCTTAAGTGTTTGCTGTTGATTGTAGTACCCAACAGTATATAGTTTCAACCAATTTTCTACTTCCTTAGCTTTCATTAAGCTATCCAGAATCTCCTTTAAAGATTGAACCATCGTGATGTGATGTGATGTGAGCCTTTGTTTCTCATTCAGAATTGTCCCATAGTTGTAGTGAACGTCCTTCTTGAGTAGAAGTACATGTAGTGAAGTTACTCCAGCTGGTGCAAATGAAACTTCAGAACTTTGGTTCAGTGATGGCAAAAGACAAGTGATATAATTCCATGAGATAGTGTGTGATTTAGATGGGAATTTTGAAGAGGTGGTGTTTCCATACATCCACTGTCCTTGTTCTAGGTGGTAGTGGTTGCAGGTTTAAGAGGTGTTGTCAAAGGAAACTTCGTGAGTTGTCATATATACCTAAGTCTAGTAGTGAAATAGAGCTCTGAGCATCCTGGTAAACACACTACACACCCCACACCTTAAGACAGATGAGAAGAACCAAAGGATGCACTTAAGGCAATTCTATTGACACCCTTGGACCTTTGGAAAGAATCTGCTTCTCTACAACCTACTGTGCAAAATGATATATGTGTACAATGTAATCACAGCTCGACTCATCCAAAGCAATCTGGCTGTAGAGATGTAGCGAAAAATTCTAACCGAAACTATTATTTACAAGCCAGAGAAGATTGGGCAGAATACAATATCATTATCGGAAAACAATAAATGTCAGAGTATAAAAGCAGGCTTTCACCCAATACTCTTGCATTGCTGATGGGCAGGTTATTTTAAACTTCAGTGATTAAGTAGAGTGGTTACATTAGAACTGTGGGGTCTTCCCACTGGCAAACATTGAAACTATACTGTAAACAAGACTGAGAGCTGCTATCGAGGTGTCTGAGATAGTAGGAACTGCCGATGCTGGACAATCTGAGATAACAAGGTGTAGAGCTGGATAAACACAGCAGGCCAAGCAGCATCAGAGGAGCAGGAAAGCTGATGTTTCAGATCAAGACCCTTCTTGCTGTCCAAAATGTTTAATTTACTGGTTCCTTCTAAGCAGTAATGAGAGATACTGGTCAAATCTCACAACCAATAGAGCATTCTTACTTTATGTACAATAGTTTCACCAGGCCTCAAAAGTATATACTTCACCTTGAAGCAGGGGGAATGTTAGGCTGAGTAGAAGTACCTAACTATGATGACACCAATAAGGCATAAGGACTGTTTTTATTCCCTTCATGCCCCATTTTGATGGTTGACTATCCACTTGCCCCTATCAGCTGAACTTCTTAAAAAAAAGGATGGACTAGTTCTAACATAAGTAGTTGAATAGTGCCCATGTTCACAAATGACTAATCTCTGTATTTTGACACTAAGTTTTCTACTTTAGAAAAAATCCTTTCTGTGGTATCTTTGTTAGAAAAATGGATTTTACAGGTTCTGACCTGCAAGAGAGTCAAAATGTGAATAATGTGTATGCAATTCATGATAAAGAATTCCAAAAGAATACAATTACTTTTAAAAGAGCACTGCAATATGATTTCCAAAGAAACAAATTGCAAGTCCAGCTTGATCGTTGTTCAAAAAAAACCACATCAACATTTCTGAAATTGATTTTCTTCTGTTTAGAACGTTGTACTGATTAGTTTTTTGTATATTGTTACAGAATCCCTTTCATCTGCAGATGAGCCTTGAAGCTTCTCATCCTACCTATGCGGATATACTTATCTTTCTCCTGACAATGAATAGGTGGTATGATGTCAGCCTGGTTTTGTGCAAAGAATGGAACGTAACCAACTTTCTCAGTCTTTTATATAACAACTCCAAGTTTCACCTCGGAACTATTTTCAATGTTGCTTCAGACAGTGATGATGTTAACCTTGTAAATTATTTGCAAGACTACTTGGACACAGTCAAAGAGGCGCCATTGTCCATTGTCACTTTCGGCTGCGGCATTGAACATTTCCAGAAGATTTTTCAGCTAGCGGCCAACTATGGATTAAAGCTGCCGGAACACCACTGGATTCTAGGTGACTCTCAGAATGTGGAGGAGTTAAGAACTGAAGGCTTGCCCATGGGTCTCTTAGCCCATGGTAAAACGACACAGCCAGTTTTCCATAATTATGTGCAGGATGCAGTGGAGTTAATAGCCAGAGCTGTGGCTACTGCAACATACGAGAGGCCAGAACTGGCTCTTATTCCAAGTACAACAAACTGTATGCATTGGGAAGAAATGAATATAACGTCAGGCCAGTTCCTTTCAAGGTAAGAACATTATTGGTAATGGTGACAATCCTAATACTCATCATTTGCAAGCTAATTACAATTTTACATTTGACTAGTTTTATGGTTATGATGAAATCCAATGGCAATTGGTGAAATATAGGGTATGTTATTATTATATGGAAGACCAGTATTGGTCTGCAGTATTGCTTCTAGGGATAATTAGCATGCTGCTGCAGAATAAGTCCAAATCAAAACTTTAAATAGATTCAAATTAGGGTGTTTGAACCAAATTGATTGTGTTTGATCTAAAGAAGAAAATATTTGTGTTTATACAGGGTCCTTCATAACCGTGGGATGTCCCAAGATGCTTCCCAGTTAGGTTTCTTTTGAGGAATAGATGATATCATTTGGGGAGAATATCTGAAACTATTATTCAGGGCAAGCTGCTGCAAACAGCATTAAGCTAAATAACCAGTTGTTGGAAGACCATTCACTGGCTCAAGGGAAATCCAGTTGAGTTGTTCAGTGATAATTGTGGAATCCATCCAACACTGATTCCAACAGAGATAAAAATTCGCTAGATACGACAAAAGATGTTCATTCTGTTTCCCTGGTCTCCCATCTAAACAGTAGGGAAAAGTTCCCAATCTGTTTTTGGTGACAAATAGCTGTTCCCCAAGACCTACATACATTCCATTTCTTATAATAAACAGACAATGGTGTGTTAGCCCTTTAAATTTTACTGTATGGCAACTTAAACAGGTCAGCATGTACAGACAGCATAGGAACCTTTATGTTGTTGCAGCCATGTCACTTGGAAGGGTGTTTGGTCAAGATGTCAAGAGATATTCAAATAGAAGTCCATGTTGACCTATTCAAGTGAACATGAAAAGCCCCATGGCACAATGTAGAGAAGAGAAGGGGAATATACACCCTTCTCCTCTTCACCTGAATAGGCCAACGTGGGCCTCCATTTGAACACTAGTATGACGGATAGGACCTCTGACAATGTTGCATGCCCTGTATTCCTGCAATGCAGTATTGACATAGATTATACAGTAGGTTTTGAACCAATACCTGTTTGAGTTTGGGGAGAGTGCTACCACTGAGTCAATCTAATATTTGCCCTACTAAGATAAATTGGCCATGCTAAATTGCCTGTAGTGTCCAGGGAAATGCAAGCAAGGTGAATCGGTTGTGGGTAAAGCAGGGTTACAAGGAAAGGGTAGGGGTGTGTGTCTGGGTCTGGTGGTTTAGTGTGTACCCAATGGGCCAAATGGCCTGCCTCCATACTGTAGGGATTCCATGACTGGATGTTTGCAAGCATTTTTGAGTGGTTAACATGTTGACAGTCCATTGTCGCTATTCCGTTAGTGGATGTTTCATACATTTTCAGTTGTGTTACTTTGAGTTTAGGCTTTAGGCTACCCATGAATTGTACATAGTCACTGAGAGAACTGAACAGTGCAGTGAAGCTATCTAATGTCCTCTCATGTTTGTTGAGTCAACTGCAGAACATGTTCTGTTTTTAATGGATCACAGTGCTTTTCAAAATCATCACTTTTAAGTTTTGTTTTAGAATTCAGACTCAGTTGTTTCAAAACTCCAATAGGTCCAGTAGATGCTTGAAATCCTTGGAACATTCATCTTCGTAATCCTTTTTTGATTTTTATAACTTAAAAATGTGAAGGGCTCAGGCAGATATTTTGCACTGTCAGATCCAAACGTTCAGCAATGCTAAGGGCCCACATCAAATTGAGTCGAAACAGGGTGTACAGAACCTTCGGTCCAACCAGCCCATGCCGAACATAATCCCAAACTAAGCTAGTTCCACATCTCTCCAGGCCTTTACTGTTCATGTACTTATCCAAATGTCCTTTAAATGTAGTAACTGTGCCCACGACCACCACTTCCTCTGGAAGTTTATTTCACATTTGAATGACTCTGTGAAAAAAAAGCTCCTCCCATGTCTTTTTTAAATCTCTCTCCTTTCACTTTAAAAATACGCCCCCTTGGCTTGAAATTTATCACCCTGGGGAAAAGACGGCTGCCAGTCACCTTATCTATACCTGTCATGATTTTATAAACCTCTATAAGGTCACCTCTCAACCTCCTATGCTCCAGAGAATAAGGTCCTAGTCTATTTTTATAACTCAAACCCTCCACTCCCTTCAACAACCTGGTAAATCTTATCCGAACCTTCACCATCACAATAATATCCTTCCTCTAACAGGGCGACCAGAACTAGACACAGTACCCCAGAAGAGACCTCAGTGTCCTGCACAACTTCAGCATGAAGTCCCAACCCCGATACTCAAAGGTCTGAGAGTGATAATGGGAACTGCAGATGCTGGGGAATCCAAGATAACAAAGTGTGAAGCTGGATGAACACAGCAGGCCAAGCAGCATCTCAGGAGCACAAAAGCTGACGTTTCGGGCCTAGACCCTTCATCAGAGACATCTAGGCACGGATTGCCTTTGAATGAGGGACATGCTCAAATCAAAGAGAAGCTAGTCATGTGGTTTGGTCAGTCATGGACATTGCATATTGACAGGGCCAGCTGGGTTGATCCCAGGGCAGAACAGCTTGCACTACTCAAGCCTCAACTAGCAGCAGGATAGGAACATTGTGACTTTGGAGGAGGCCCTGGTGTCACCTAGGGAGTGGGAGGGGGAGTTGAATTGGTTTGCGACTGGAAGGTGTTGTTGTTTATCATGAACTGAGTACAGGTGCTGTACAAAGCGGTCTCCAAGCCTCTGCTTGATCTCACCAATGTAGAGGAGACCACATCTGGAGCAGCGGATGCAGCGGATCACATTAGCGGATGTGCAGGTGAGCTTCTGTCTAATGCAGAAGGTTTGTTTAGTGCCTTGAATGTAGATGGGGGGTGAGGTGTAGGGGCAGGTTGTAGGGAAAGGTGCCGGGGATGGTGGGGCTAGTGGGGAGTGTGGAGTGGACAAGGGAGTTGAGGAGAGAGCGGTCCCTACGAAAGGCAGATAGGGGTGGGGAGGGAAATATGTCTTTGGTTGTGGGGTTGGATTGTAGGTGGCGGAACAGGCGAAGAATGATACTTTAGATATGGAGGTTGATAAGGTGAAATGTGAGGGCAAGGGGAATTCTGTCTTTGTTTTTGTTGCAGGGAGAGAATGTGAGAGCAGATGTGTGGGAAATCCTAGCAATGCGGTTGAGAGTATTTTCGACCACCGCAGGGGAGAAATTGCAGTCCTTGAAATAGGAGGACACTTGGGATATTTGGGAGTGGAATGCCCTATCTCAGGAGCAGACATGGCAGAGGGAAAGGAATTGGAGTAGGTGATCACATTCTTGCAAGGAATGTGGGTGAGATGAGGAGTAGTCTACTTCTACCAGTGTCAAAATTTCCCCACCACCAGCCTCATCCCATGACCAACTGTCCCTCTCATACCTGCCTCCTTGACCTGACACAACCTGTCCATCCTCCCTCTTAGCTATCCACCCCTCCCATCCCACTGACCAATCCCCACCACTCCCTACATGCTCTCAGCTATCACCATCCCCCTACCTTCCCCAGCTCCACCCCTCCTCTCTATTTATGTCTGAGTTCCCTTCCCCCACCCCCAATATTTCTGAAGATGGGCCCAACGCAAAAAGTTAACTTTCCTCCCATTTTGAGTTCCATTTCCGACAAACTAAAGACTGGAAGATTTGGGTTTTATTTACTGTGCAGTTGGCTATAGTGTGATTAATGCAAGAATGTATATTGACAACTTAATGCAAACACTCCATGTACAGTACAGAAAGAGTACTGCACTGCTGCTGGTAGTGGTGTCCTTTCAATGAAGTTAGGCTGAGGCCCCGTAAGCCCTGGAAGAGATCCCATATCACTACTAGGAAGAGTATGGAGGTGTGGGTTCATGCCCAGCATGTAACCCTCAACCAAAAACAGATAATCTGGTCATCAATACATTACAACATCTGGGAACTTGCCCATGCACAAGTTGTCTTCTCTAGTTCCTACATTACAGCAGTGTCTACCTTTCAAAAAACAACCTTGATTGGTTTTGAGAGCACTTTGGGATGTCCCAAGATTATGTAAGGCGTTGAGAATTGTTTTAAGAGAAATCCATCCTGTATAGAAAATAGCTCTTCAGAAGTACTGGAGTAAACCTGTGAATCAGTACTAGGTTCAGATTGTGCTGTCAGCTGTATTCACCAGGCAAATAATTGGTCTGGTTTCAGTAACATCAAAAGAAAGCTTAGGTAGACATATGTTTGCTCGGAATAATTGGGGTTATGAAAGCTATCAAGAAAATTTCCTTCTAAAGGTGGTGAAGTAAGGGTGAATTCACTATGTATGCAATAATTTGATGCTCAGTGGAATTACACTATTGCCACTATTCTTAATTATCTCCGACATCAGTCATAAATCATTGCTTGTTGTGTCAACCTATTCCTTGCATCGCCCATTGACATGGTTAGAATGCTAAGTAAAGTTTGATTTTACATGCTGTCCTTTTTAAAGTCGATGAATGGAAAACATTTCATTTTGGAATTTGGCCAGTGGAATTTTTTTCTTCTTTTGTTCCATTTTGTAAATTTTTGTTTATTTAAACAGGGTATGGGTAAAACGTATTGCTCTATATTTTTCAAACTTTGATGAAGCAGCAAGCTGTAGTTTCAATGATAAGTAGTATTGACAACAAAACCAATCATTGGCAGGTTGGTTCAGCAGACTTGCCCACTGTTCCAGGTGTGCACCATCAACAGGGAACTATGCCTGGTGCCAGTGTGTTTAAGGAATTAGTAGGCACATTGTACAGTTTTGCATCGTTTAATTTTAATGAACAGGAATTCATGACTATCTCAATTTCTCCATGTATGCTCCCCACAGACTGTAGGCACCCTACCAGAAACTTTTAAAATTATGGCACAAGCATTACTTCTTTTTAAAAATAGAGATGAATTAGATGAAGGACAATCACTCCAGTGCAAGACTCCACTAAGACTGAAAAAGAGTAAAAGGGATGAAGTAAATCAGTGATTAGGTGCTTCTAGTTCCTAAGCAATCCTGCTTAGGATTGTAGAAGGAATAAAAGATTGAGGGTTGTTAAGAGTTTGTGTTTTGGGAAAGGACAAATCAAGGAATGGAATCTGTGGTATGAAATTGTTGGGAGGCAGGTAGGCATTTGTACCATCTACAAGATGTAGTGTAGCTACTCACAAAGGCTCTTTTAACAGAGCTGTGACCTTCCCCACCTAGATGGGCAAGGGCAGTAGATGTCTGGGATCCCCGTCACATGCAAATTCCTCTCTAAGCCACATGTTGACCTTACTTGGATCTATGTCACCCCTCCATCACTATCACTGTTCTTCCACCTTAGCTGGATAAAAATCCGGGAACTCCCTTCATAATAACACGATGGATATACACCACATGGACTGTCAGGTCCAAAGAGATGCCTTAGCGCATTCTCCAGGGCAGTGAATAAGGGCAATTAAAACTTTGCCAGTGATAACCACACTCCAAAGTTTTACAAAATGGGATGAAATTTTTGCATCTTGAAACAAACAAAAGGGAAATGCCACCATGGTGATGAAATAGATAAACTGATTCACAAGATGATGAAACAATAGAGGGTGAAAACTTGAGGTAAGAAATAAATCGCCCATCAGATGATTTTTTTTTAAACTGAATTTGAAATGGGACATATTTTCAAATAGTAAAGGTTATGCAGTAACTTTCATCCCTTGTAAATTATCATGAAATTTATATTCGGCTGAAAGTTATTCCAATGAAAAAAGTAGTAAAACTCTTTGAAATAATCACATTTGTGGTCAGAGAAGATAATCAGGCTGAAAGTGTACTTATCTGTATTCTCCTTTCACTACTGAAGTGGATAGTTTAAGTCAGTAAATTTCTCAACTTGATAAATATATCTCAGTTTAAAGCCTCACTTTAGATCTGGTTTCTGTTGTTTATATGTTGTTAGATCATGTAACACTCAACCCCATGTGCTCTCATCACCAACTAATACACTCATACCCCCGCTCTATGCCAACTCCACAGTTGGACAGACCTCAGGAACCACATGGAGATTTTAAGGAACAGCTTTCAACAATATACACTTATTGAGATAACCTCCCTTTCATGAAACACATTCACAGTTTTAAGTCTCAAGCGGCCAATCTTTCCTGTAAAGACCTTACATTAAAAATAACGAAATCCTTTAATAACCTCTTGATACTGTAAATAAAACCATGAACTCATTATTGCCAGCTAAGATAATCATAACTTTTAAAACTGCCCTAAGCCTTCATAATAACACAATAATAGCTCTTAAGAAATGTCAACAAAGAATTCCACTGAATATCAACCAAATGGCAATGTTTTCCTAAGCCATACCAGATAACTGTCAATCAACAATTCAGCAGATAGTATTTTGCTTTTAAACTTTGACAGACAACTTCAACCAATTTATTTTTTTCCTCATGTGTAAAGAGCAGGGTATTTAAAACAAAAATTTCACGTTATTACATTATAAACAGACCAAATTCACTATTCAAAAGTATGTATGTCTACTCCATAAGACCATAAGACATTGGAGTGAAAGTGAGGCCATTCGGCCCATCGAGTCCACTCCACCATTTAAGTCATGGCCGATGGGCATTTCAACTCCACTTCCCTGCACTCTCCCCGTAGCCCTTGATTCTTTGTGAGATCAAGAATTTATTGATCTCTGCCTTGAAGGCACCCAATGTCCCGGCCTCCATTGCACTCCATGGCAATGCATTCCACAAGCCCACCACTCTCTGGCTGAAGAAATGTCTCCTCATTTCCGTTTTAAATTTACCCCTTCTCATTCTAAGGCTGTGCCCACGGGTCCTAGCCTCCCCTAACGGAAACAACTTCCCAGCGTCCACCCTTTCTAAGCCACACATTATCTTGTAAGTTTCTATTAGATCTCCCCTCAACCTTCTAAACTCTAATGAATACAATCCCAGGATCCTCAGCTGTTAAACCTACCATTCCAGGGATCATCTGTGTGAATCTCCGCTGGACCCGCTCCAGAGCCAGTATGTCCTTCCTGAGGTGTGGGGCCCAAAATTGGACGCAGTATTCTAAATGGGGCCGAACTAGAGCTTTATAAAGACTCAGAAGCACATCACTGCTTTTATATTCCAACCCTCTTGAGATGAACGACAACATCACATTGGCTTTCTTAATCACGGATTCTACCTGCAAGTTAACTTTTAGAGAATCCTGGACCAACACTCCCAGATCCCATTGTACTTCGGCTTTATGAATTTTCTCACCATTTAGAAAATAGTCCTATGCCTGTATTCTTTTTTCCAAAGTGCAAGACCTCGCATTTGCTCACGTTGAATTTCATCAGCCATTTCCTGGACCACTCTCCTAAACTGTCGAAATCTTTCTGCAGCCTCCCTGCCTGTCCACCTATCTTCGTATCATCGGCAAATTTCGCCAGAATGCCCCCAGTCCCTTCATCCAGATCACTAATATATAAGGTGAACAGCTGAGGCCCCAACACTGAACCCTGCGGGACACCACTTGTCACCGGTTGCCATTATGAAAAAGAGCCTTTTATCCCAACTCTCTGCCTTCTGTCAGACAGCCAATCCCCAATCCAAGCCAGTAGCTCACCTCGAACACCACGGGCCCTCACCTTGCTCAGCAGCATCCCGTGAGACACCTTATCAAAGGCCTTTTGGAAGTCTAGATAGATAACATCCACTGGGATTCCCTGGTCTAACATACTTGTTACCTCTTCAAAGAATTCTCACAGTTCGTCAGGCACAGCCTCCCCTTCCTAAATCCATGCTGACTTGTTCTAATCTGACCCTGCACTTCCAGGAGTTTAGAAATCTCGTCCTTAACAATGGATTCCAGAATTTTACCAACTACCGAGGTTAGACTAATCGGCCTGTAATTTTCCATCTTTTGCCTTGATCCTTTCTTAAACAGCAATGTTCCAATCATCTGGGACTTTCCCTGACTCCAGTGACCTTTGAAAGATCACGACCAAAGCCTCCACTATTTCCTCAGCCACCTCCCTCAGAACTCTAGGATGTAGCCCATCGGGGCCAGGAGATTTATCAATTTTTAGACCTTTGAGCTTTTCTAGCACTTTCTCTTTGTTAATGCCTACCGTACTCAACTCTGCCCCCTGACTCTCCCCTAATTGTTGGCATACTACTCATGTCTTCCACTGTGAAGACTGACGCAAAGTACTTATTAAGTTCTTCAGCTATTTCCTTATCTCCCATCACTAGCCTTCCAGCATCAATTTGGAGCAGCCCAATGTCAACTTTTGCCTCTCGTTTGTTTCTGATGTCTTGAAAGAAACCTTTACTATCATTTCTAATATTACTAGCTAGCCTACCTTCATATTTGATCCTCTCCTTCCTTATTTCTCTCTTTGTTATCCTCTGTTTGTTTCTGTAGCCTTCCCAATCTTCTGATTTCCCAGTGCTCTTGGCCACTTGGTAGGCTGTCTCTTTTTCTTTGATACATTTCCTGGCTTCCTCTGTCAGCCATGGCTGTCTAATCCCACCCCTGATAATCTTTCTTTTCTTTCTTTCCTTTGGGATGAACCTCTGTGCTGTGTCCTCAATTACACCCAGAAACTCCTGCCATTGTTGCCCTACTGTCTTCCCCGCTAGGCTCTGCTTCCGGTTGATTTTCGTCAGTTCGTCTCTCATGCCCCTGTAATTACCTTTATTTAACTGGCACACTATTACATCTGATTTTGCCTTCTCTCTTTCAAACTACAGATTAAACTCTACCATATTATGATCGCTGCCTCCTAAGTGTTCCCTTACTTTTAGATCTTTTATAACGTCTGGCTCATTACATAACACTAAGTCCAGAACAGCCTGCTCCCTTGTGGGCTCCATCACAAGTTGTTCCAAAAAATTCATCCTGCAATCATTCCATGAATTCCCTTTCTTTGGATCTGTCGGCAATATTATTCACCCAGTGCACCTACGTATTGAAGTCCCCCATGATCACTGTGACCTTGCCTATCCTTGCTCACCTTACGCAGTTTCTGCTAAGGTGGAGAGGAAATTGCCATCATTTGCAATCGCTGCAAAACCATTCCAACTTTCTGCGGAGATGTTCTCACTACAGCCATCATTGTGAGTTTGCCAATCATATAAAAGCATCTGAAAATTTGCATTATAACTAAAGAGCAAAAATCATTTCCTTATTGTCAATGGACTTGATTTGTTACATTTGAGCATGCTCACTCTGCATCTTCCACAGAAGCCTGAAGAAGCTGGAAGCTTAATGTGCTCAGGGTGAGGTGAA
Organism: Stegostoma tigrinum; assembly: GCF_030684315.1. NCBI lineage: Eukaryota > Metazoa > Chordata > Chondrichthyes > Orectolobiformes > Stegostomatidae > Stegostoma > Stegostoma tigrinum. The sequence continues at coordinate 33,261,121 of NC_081356.1, read as the reverse complement.
AAGTTGCCACAGAATGGAATTAGCCAGTCACATCCAGTGCATCTGCCAAACCAAAACATAAAGACTTACTTACTGCAGCAGCACAACCTTGTGAAACAGATTGTGTGTGTGTGAGAGAGAGAGAGAGAGAAAGAGGCAGGAGAAAGACATAGGGGAAAAATACAGACAGATACACACATACATCCTTGTGCGCACACACAAGACACAAAAACTTCATGCTTTGGGACAACGAATTCAACCTCTAAAAATAATCCAGCGTCACAATTATTATTTCCTGTGTAGGAAAGGGTAGCAAAGAGAATGAGAGAGAATAAAATGTGAGGCTGGATGAACACAGCAGGCCAAGCAGCATCTCAGGAGCACAAAAGCTGACGTTTCGGGCCTAGACCCTTCATCAGAGAGGGATGGAGAGAGGGTTCTGGAATAAATAGGGAGAGAGGGGGAGGCGGACCAAAGACGGAGAGAAAAGAAGATAGGTGGAGAGGAGAGTATAGGTGGGGAGGTAGGGAGGGGATAGGTTAGTCCAGGGAAGACGGACAGGTCAAGGAGGTGGGATGAGGTTAGTGGGTAGCTGGGGGTGCGGCTTGGGGTGGGAGGAAGGGATGGGTGAGAGGAAGAACAGGTCAGGGAGGCAGAGACAGGTTGGACTGATTTTGGGATGCAGTGGGTGGAGGGGAAGAGCTGGGCTAGTTGTGTGGTGCAGCGGGGGGAGGGGACGAACTGGGCTGGTTTAGGGATGCAGTAGGGGAAGGGAAGATTTTGAAGCTGGTGACGTCCACATTGATACCATTGGGCTGCAGGGTTCCCAGGCGGAATATGAGTCGCTGTTCCTGCAACGTTCGGGTGGCATCATTGCGGCACTGCAGGAGGCCCATGATGGACATGTCATCTAAAGAATGGGAGGGGGAGTGGAAATGGTTTGCGACTGGGAGGTGCAGTTGTTTGTTGCAAACTGAGCGGAGGAGTTCTGCAAAGCGGTCCCCAAGCCTCCGCTTGGTTTCCCCAATGTAGAGGAAGCCACACCGGGCACAGTGGATGCAGTATACCACATTGGCAGATGTGCAGGTGAACCTCTGCTTAATGTGGAATGTCATCTTGGGGCCTGGGATAGGGGTGAGGGAGGAGGTGTGGGGGCAAGTGTAGCATTTCCCGTGGTTGCAGGGGAAGGAGCCGGGTGTGGTGGGGTTGGAGGGCAGTGTGGAGCGAACAAGGGAGTCACGGAGAGAGAGGTCTCTTCGGAAAGCAGACAGGGGTGGGGATGGAAAAATGTCTTGGGTGGTGGGGTCGGATTGTAGATGGCAGAAGTGTCGGAGGATGATGCGTTCTATCCGGAGGTTGGTGGGGTGGTGTGTGAGAACGAGGGGGATCCTCTTTTGGCGGTTGTGGCGGGGGCGGGCTGTGAGGGATGTGTTGCAGGAAATGCGGGAGACGCGGTCAAGGGCGTTCTCGATCACTGTGGGGGGAAAGTTGCGGTCCTTGAAGAACTTGGATATCTGGGATGTGCGCGAGTGGAATGTCTTGTCGTGGGAGCAGATGCGGCGGAGGCGGAGGAATTGGGAATAGGGGATGGAATATTTGCAGGAGGGTGGGTGGGAGGAGGTGTATTCTAGGTAGCGTGGGAGTCGGAGGGCTTGAAATGGACATCAGTTACAAGCTGGTTGCCTGAGATGGAGACTGAGAGGTCCAGGAAGGTGAGGGATGTGCTGGAGATGGCCCAGGTGAACTGAAGGTTGGGGTGGAAGGTGTTGGTGAAGAGGATGAACTGTTCGAGCTCCTCTGGGGAGCAAGAGGCGGCGCCTAAACACTCATCAATGTACCGGAGGAAGAGGTGGGGTTTGGGGCCTGTGTAGGTGCGGAAGAGGGACTGTTCCACGTAACCTACAAAGAGGCAGGCATAGCTGGGGCCCATGCGGGTGCCCATGGCCACCCCCTTAGTCTGTAGGAAGTGGGAGGAGTCAAAAGAGAAGTTGTTGAGGGTGAGGACGAGTTCGGCTAGGCGGATGAAAGTGTCGGTGGAGGGGGACTGGTCGGGCCTGCGGGACAGGAAGAAGCGGAGGGCCTTGAGGCCATCTGCATGTGGAATGCAGGTGTATAGGGACTGGACGTCCATGGTGAAGATGAGGTGTTGGGGGCCAGGGAATTGGAAGTCCTGGAGGAGGTGGAGGGCGTGGGTGGTGTCACGGACGTAGGTGGGGAGTTCCTGGACCAAAGGGGAGAAAATGGAGTCCAGATAGGTGGAGACAGTTTTTCCGCCGCCTTCGCCTCCACGCTTACTTCTTCAACCGGGAGCCTAACCCTCCCTCCACTGACCCCTTCACCCGCTTCCAACACAAGTCCTCTTCCTGGACACCACCCCCAGGCCTCCTACCCTCCCTCGACCTCTTCATCTCTAACTGCCGTCGAGACATTAACCGCCTCAACCTCTCCCCCCCTCTCACCCACTCCAACCTCTCCCCTGCAGAACGGGCAGCCCTCCGCTCCCTCCGCTCCAACCCCAACCTCACCATCAAACCCTCTGACAAGGGTGGTGCAGTGGTAGTATGGCGTACTGACCTCTACATCGCCGAGGCCAGACGCCAACTCTCCGACACCACCTCCTACCGCCCCCTCGATCATGACCCCACACCCGAGCACCAAACCATCATCTCCAACACTTTTCATGACCTCATCACCTCAGGGGACCTCCCACCCACAGCCTCCAACCTCATTGTTCCCCAACCCCGCACGGCCTGTTTCTATCTCCTTCCCAAAATCCACAAACCTGCCTGCCCTGGTCGACCCATCGTCTCAGCCTCCTCCTGCCCCACCGAACTCATCTCCACCTATCTGGACTCCATTTTCTCCCCTTTGGTCCAGGAACTCCCTACCTACGTCCGTGACACCACCCACGCCCTCCACCTCCTCCAGGACTTCCAATTCCCTGGCCCCCAACACCTCATCTTCACCATGGACGTCCAGTCCCTATACACCTGCATTCCACATGCAGATGGCCTCAAGGCCCTCCGCTTCATCCTGTCCTGCAGGCCCGACCAGGCCCCCTCCACCGACACCCTCATCCGCCTAGCCGAACTCGTCCTCACCCTCAACAACTTCTCTTTTGACTCCTCCCACTTCCTACAGACTAAGGGGGTGGCCATGGGCACCCGCATGGGCCCCAGCTATGCCTGCCTCTTTGTAGGTTACGTGGAACAGTCCCTCTTCCGCACCTACACAGGCCCCAAACCCCACCTCTTCCTGCGGTACATTGATGACTGTATTGGCGCCGCCTCTTGCTCCCCAGAGGAGCTCGAACAGTTCATCCACTTCACCAACACCTTCCACCCCAACCTTCAGTTCACCTGGGCCATCTCCAGCACATCCCTCACCTTCCTGGACCTCTCAGTCTCCATCTCAGGCAACCAGCTTGTAACTGATGTCCATTTCAAGCCCTCCAACTCCCACAGCTACCTAGAATACACCTCCTCCCACCCAACATCGTGCAAAAATTCCATCCCCTATTCCCAATTCCTCCGCCTCCGCCGTATCTGCTCCCACGACAAGACATTCCACTCGCGCACATCCCAGATGTCCAACTTCATCAAGGACCGCAACTTTCCCCCCACAGTGATCGAGAACGCCCTTGACCGCGTCTCCCGCATTTCCCGCAACACATCCCTCACACCTCGCCCCCGCCACAACTGCCAAAAGAGGATCCCCCTCGTTCTCACACACCACCCCACCAACCTCCGGATAGAACGCATCATCCTCCGACACTTCCGCCATCTACAATCCGACCCCACCACCCAAGACATTTTTCCATCCCCACCCCTGTCTGCTTTCCGGAGAGACCACTCTCTCCGTGACTCCCTTGTTCGCTCCACACTGCCCTCCAACCCCACCACACCCGGCTCCTTCCCCTGCAACCGCAGGAAATGCTACACTTGCCCCCACACCTCCTCCCTCACCCCTATCCCAGGCCCCAAGATGACATTCCACATTAAGCAGAGGTTCACCTGCACATCTGCCAATGGGGTATACTGCATCCACTGTACCCTGTGTGGCTCCCTCTACATTGGGGAAACCAAGCGGAGGCTTGGGGACCGCTTTGCAGAACACTTCCGCTCAGTCCGCAACAAACAACTGCACCTCCCAGTCGCAAACCATTTCCATTCCCCCTCCCATTCTTTAGATGACCTGTCCATCATGGGCCTCCTGCAGTGCCACAATGATGCCACCCGAAGGTTGCAGGAACAGCAACTCATATTCCGCCTGGGAACCCTGCAGCCTAATGGTATCAATGTGGACTTCACCTGTTTCAAAATCTCCCCTTCCCCCACCGCATCCCTAAACCAGCCCATTTCGGCCCCTCCCCGCACTGCACCACACAACCAGCCCAGCTCTTCCCCTCCACCCACTGCATCCCAAAACCAGTCCAACCTGTCTCTGCCTCCCTAACCTGTTCTTCCTCTCACCCATCCCTTCCTCCCACCCCAAGCCGCACCCCCATCTACCTACTAACCTCATCCCACCTCCTTGACCTGTCCGTCTTCCCCAGACTGACCTATCCCCTCCCTACCTCCCCACCTATGCTCTCCTCTCCACCTATCTTTTCTCTCCATCTTCGGTCCGCCTCCCCCTCTCTCCCTATTTATTCCAGAACCCTCACCCCATCCCCCTCTCTGATGAAGGGTCTAGGCCCGAAACGTCAGCTTTTGTGCTCCTGAGATGCTGCTTGGCCTGCTGTGTTCATCCAGCCTCACATTTTATTATCTTGGATTCTCCAGCATCTGCAGTTCCCATTATCTCAGAAAGAGTGAGAAAACAAGTTGAAATGTTTAGACTCATTTTAAACAGCAATCTAAGTCTAAGTCTGGCACCACTGCAAAGCAGTATTATAGGTATTTGTTCCAAAATGTATCATGCAGTACTTGCTTTACAAAGTGAGGCAATACATCATGAACAGGCAAATCTTAAACTAAGTATGCTTATTTTCTTCATTTAAAAAATAACTCTACAGATCTCTGAATAGTTTAATAACTTTATTCTGTTGGCCAAGCCCAGCTCAGATCCCTTAAGTTCCCACAGTGAGATGTTATTGGGTTAACATCCCATTGATTTCTGTACTTCTATCAATTAAAGTCTTTTATCTGCCTACACGTAGGTATGCAGGCACTGCCCTGAAGCTTTCTGCCCAGCTAGGAACCCAGTGCAAAACCCCTGCAACTCCCCATCCTCTCACACACCAGCGCGCAGACACCGCCCCAAGCTTCCTGAGTGAACCAAATTTGAAATAAACTGTTTCAAATAGGGTTAGGTGGGGAACGTTTGTAAAGGTGTAAGACCTCCAAAGCATGTATCTTCTATTGCTGACAAAGGGGCCAGGGCACTGACTTTGTTCTAGCCAGACACACTGGCAACTTGAAATCACAATCTGTCCTGATAACAACTTGAAATCACCTCCAGCCATGAGCAGCCACTTCACGAGCAATCGATACTATTTCCTGGTCTTTTATGTTCTTGATGTAATAATTGTTTGGTATCCTGTCTTTGTCTGTTATAGTAATTGTTTCATGTATCTTGTCATTGTAAATTGTGAAATTATTTTATGTATCATGTCTTTTGTGAAGTAAGAAAAGCAGGGACTGTCCTCTGAATTTTATTCAGTCAGGAAGCCCAAGACAGTGTCCGCACACCGACGTGTGGGAAGACAAGAAGCCACAAAAGTCCCACACTGAATTCCTAGCTGGGCGGGAAGCTGCTTGGGGAGAATTACTTGCAAGACTCTGCACTCTGTGCTGGGTTAAGCAGTGATTCTCCACAGCTTGTACTTGCTTGGTAATAAAAGGATTTGTGTTTTTCTAAACAGGTCAGTGTCTTGTTATTGCATCAAGTCTGTGAGGGTCTCCGAAAACGAACTTGACAACAGCATCCTACTGATTGTGTAGACTGCTAATACTTTTATTTTAAAAGAATAAATTTTAAATAATTCAAAACTAAACTAGCTTCAACAGTCAATGTAAGGTATTTGAAAATACCTCCATTTTGTTTAACACTGGGTCAAGATTTCACAGCCGAATGAAATTGAGTGGGATGCTGTTTGGAGGGGCAGTATAGAATGGCCTGCTTCCACAGGGAAGGGATTGCATGATTCTATGTTCAAGGGAATTAACCATTCTCAAGCCGACTACAGTTCTGATAAATTTAAATCAACTTTTAAAAGTTTTAGTGCTAATCAGGATGAGGAATGGGTATAAAATGTGGAGTCGAGAAGAAGACATCCAGTTATTCAGATTCAGCAATTGTGAATAAATCCAAATAACTTGCACCTCAGGTTTGGTTTCAACTGCTGTCACAGCACACCAGTTATACAATGGGTACCACATTTGCATGTGTAAAGAGATGAAACACTTGTAAAAAGGAATCTATAGACACAAGTTTTGATGCAGGATATCCCTGTGTTGCAGCATTTTATTATGTGCCCAAATGGAATACCCTAAACTCCCAGATGAGGACCCGGTTTCCCTTCATTATTCACACGCTCCTTGGTTGGTTACAACAGCATTGATTAAAGAAAAAGTCCCTTCCGTTGTGATTGCCTTTCTCCCAGACCCAAATGAATTTATGTCTTAGTAGTAGTCAGTATAACCAAGATGTCTTGAATTAACAAAAGAGTGAGTTTGTTAATTACTAAACTCAAGAAGAATTAGTAATAGAAAACACATACCCAAAATAGAGGTAAGAGGTGAACCCAAAAAGGCAAAAGGTTTAAAAACAACTAACACATGGATCAGTCTCTGAATTGTCTATAAAGAGTGGATGGTTAAACATTGTAGCTAGAGGTCAACAGGAAAGAAGATGTTTGTTGGTGCACAATTGGTTTTAATGATCCTTAGCTTTGCAGATTGGTTGGGATTCTGTAGTTCTGGTGTCTCTTAATCGTGATTGCACTCTAGCAGTCAGGACAAGAGAGAGTTTGACCTGTCCATCCTCCCCGGACTGACCTACACCTCCCCACGGTGCACTTTAGAAAGCGGATTACTGAAACTCTTCGTACAATGTATTTATATGTTGCATTGTTCAACAGTGGGGGAAGCCATTTGTCGATGGACCAGCACCAGGGAATGTGGATAAAGTGAGATTCAGCCAGTGACAGGTTGCTGATTGGTTTGTGGTGTTATGACCAATTGTAGATAACAAAGGCCATCAGCCTGACAACAACAGCAATCTGGTTGGCTTCTGGGTAGCTGAACAACTTGTGAATGTGCACAATACTGGCAGAAGCTATAGGAATGCTGCAAGGGCAGATGATGTGTCTTTCTGTAGAGTGAAATAGCTAAAGCCTGAAGAAAGCTAGTTCATTTTCCCTTTCAGTTGCTGTAGCTGTGGCCTTTAAACAGTAACCAAAAGATTCTACAGTTAGAATACCAATTGCCTGTGCCTCCGCCAAAGAAGTGAAAGAACCTGGAGGAGAGAGACTGAAGAGCAAAAAACCCCAGCTAGCAAAGAAATAATTTCAACAACCTCTGTGAATTGGTGCCATCGAACTACTTTCCAAGTGTTATTTTCCCTTCACCCACAACAGCTGCGTTTTGTCTTCCTGTATCAGTCTGTAGGGAGACCATGATAGAAGGGGGTTAGAAATTTAATGAATAGGGTTATATGTAGATAGTTCATAGGTCACTGGTAGTTAGAATTTATTTATTTGTAGCGAATAGTCATTCTTGTTCAGTGTGAAAATGTAGTCGGTGTTTTCTGTTGGCCTAGGTTTATCTGACAAGTAAATTGGCCACTTGGCATAGTTTAACTTCTATGAAGCCATGAGGAATAATGAGGCTTGATTTCCAGCTGGCTACCCCAGTGAAGCATGACTAGTTGAAACTGACCTTTAACCTTTTGCCTTGCATATTTCTAGAGGATGAACCAGACATTTCTGCAAGAGGTCACTTTGTATTGAGCAGGAATAGTCTGCTCCCTTATTATTTCTTAGACTTAAGCCTCCCTGTTTTTGAAGTTTCCTGGATAATGTACATAGGCAACATTCCTGTGGCTTCGCACAGGACTTTGCCCCAATGTCACTGACATTAAATGCACAGTTTTTCTGTCTCAATCAACTTTTTAAAAAAGCATTTGGAATAAAAACTTTAAAAAAGTCTATAAATATTTCAGGATTCCAATCTGGTGTCACATCTGTGGTATTGCAAACAAGTGCGATAAAATTTTCTGCTCTCTGTACATGCACAATAATATCATGCCGAAGCTCATTGGGTTCTAACCCAGTCTGTGCTTTCTATGGTGAATAACACAAGCTTGATCTATATATAGATTTTACTTGCTCACAACTCTGACGATAAAGTTCAAGTGGTGTTATCTTAAAATCCAGACATCTCATGTCTAACAGCAGTCACTTCATTCAGTTGGATGCAGGTATACAAAGGTCCAACCACAGTTGACGAAATGGAAACCATAGGAATTAAGTGCAAGAAAGTGAGTTTTTTCCATGAACCAAGAGAGATCATTGCTCAAGTGAGAAGGATTGATTGGACCATAAGGGAATCAAAGTTGGAATTTAGGAATGAGCGAGAATGAAACTCAAATGAATTTTTCAGCTTCAGTGCTCAACTGGACAGGGGAAATGGTGGCTTTGAAGCTTCTTGCAATTTATTATATTTAAAGTGATGAATCTTTCTGAACTCACTAGCAATTATAAGCATTGTTCTTTTAAATTCAAAATAAATAGCCAATCCCTTGGTTCTTCTGGGTTTCCTGCAAATACAACAACAAAGAGAAAGCTGCATTCTTCTTGATAAAGTACTGCAAGACCCAAATCAAATGCAGTGGATAGATCACTATGAACCAAAATATGTGTGTTTTTTAAAAGCTTACAAATGTCAACTTATAGAAATGGTTTATGCGAAATAAAATGATCAGTAAAAGCTAATGCCAAATTATTTGTATGTCGATTTCTCATCAGTAATGGACCCCCTAAGCTACACATGTCATTTTCTTAATTTATCACAACGCAGAATTGCCCTTTTTTAAACCATAGGCTGAGTTTGTATGGTGCTGGCTGACTTTCAACTGTCAACTACCCACTAACCATCTCCTCACCCCCTTCATCACATCTGCCTTGCCGACCCCATTGCACTTCCTCCATCGTCACATATCTCACACTTAACCTTTTAGCACTCTCCCTGAACATTTGCTTGCTTTGAGGTTTAGGGACCAGAGGATATTTCATCCTCAAATGTGTTACCTCATCCCCTCTCTTCCTGTCCGTTCCCCACAATAAAAAAGATCTATGTGAATTTAAAATTTAGCTTTGCTTAAAAATAAACTCCAATTGAAACGTGGGAGATGATCCGTATGGCTTTCTGTTCTTTTGCACTTCTTGCTTTCTTCCTGACTCAGGTGTTAAAACTAAAATCTCTGATTCACAGGTAACAATTAGTATTGCCATTGGCCGCTGATACAATGTGGATACAGATAATAGCCTGGGTTTTGTGGTAAGAATAACAATGGGGTTAGCTGTACTCACCCTGTTCGTGAGAATGTAGGATGCACATTCCTGTCCTTGCATGTGCAGAGTTTAACATGGAAATCAGGAAGTTGCTGTCTAATTTGTATGCTCTACATGCTTTATTGCACTACTGCTGCCACTGAGAAAGCCATCAACTCCATGTAAGGATGGGGTACTTAAGTCAGCAAAAAGTGCTTAGGGCAGTTAGTTCAAACGTAAGTGAATTCCTACTGGCGCACTCAGTCTTAATTCATAACAAGCCATCTCTCTGGCCGTGAAAATGCATATTTGAATGTGTGGCACCGATTACTTCAGAATTTAATTGTTGGAGATTTTGCATAAGTAGCCTTTTTTTTATACAATTTAATCTTTATCTTCTTTCACCTCATTTTGTTTTCTGTATATGTTCTCGTATTGAATGAAATCTTCCAACTTACTCTGACTGAGACTCTGTGGCTTGGAATTTCCCAGTTGGGTCAGGATTCCACTATCTGCCTCTATTCAGGAATGCAGAATAGGCCATGGTAGGACATTAGGCTGAATCGTAGGACCTCTGGCCATATGATGTCCTCTGGCTATGGTATCCCAAGCTGCTGAGAGGCTACCCCTAGAGAACTGATGAATTTCACACACTGTGAGATAAAGAGGGGATGTGTCATGCAGTTTCTTCAGCAGGGAGATCCCAACTTCCTTGCCTAACCTTAGAAACTTCACCTACAGATGGAAATGCATTGGAGAGCAGTTCCAGTGAGGCTGTTTCCTAATTTCCTGGCCCCTTTATCTCCAACCCCTTCTGTACAGTGCCAGGAAAGTTTAGCCCTGAGGGCCTCATTAAGGTTTCTTCAACCTCAATGGTTGAGGACACACGCTGTTGCTTGCCCTGAAGTGTAGAAGTTTGCAGAAAGACAACGGACAAGGGGATATGTAGTGAATAGCATGTGCCATTCTTCCATTGCTAATTGCCAGTATTATGAAACTGGATTATGCAAAGTGAAGTAACCCTGAATAAAGTTCTTTAGTTTTTCCTCTGCCTCCTTCTTTCTTTGAGGTCAGTCCATCTGTCTGTCCCATTTCTACCTTCTCCCTCCAATTTGACGTCTAAACACTTTTAAAGTTGAGATGACAGAGAAGGCCAGGCATATATGGCATTTTTCCAGGTGACTGTTCCTGGCACATTGTAGTATTTGACACCTCCACCAGAATGTGATACTGAGCAATGAGTAAGAGTAAAGGATTAAGAAGAGTATAATTACATTGTTCAGTTTGTCTCCAATAGATCGCCAACTAGTGGCAGCGATATAGCGGAACTAGTCTGCAAGGAAATTATAGAAATGTGTACATGGCAGAGTAGTTATGAGGGACTTGAATTATCCATATTTGGACTTGGATAATGGTGGTTTAGGGGGCAGTGAGGAATAAATTTTCTTAGAATATTTCTTACAGCAGTACATGTCCAGCCCAACCAGAAACGAAGCTCTGCTAGACCTGGTTCTTAGGATTGAGGTGAGCCAAATAGAGCAAGTGACAGTGGGAGACTATTTAGGGGATAGTTATCACCATGCCATAAAGTTTAGGATGACAGTGGAAATTTGTCAATCCAAAGCAACAATAATCAATTGGTGGAGAATGGACTTTACTGGGAAAGAACAGAATTAGGCCAGATAGACTGGATATAGAGTCGGAGGAAAAGCAATGGGTGAGCAATGGGCAACCTTCATGTGAAGATGGCTCTGGTCCAATAAAGAATCATTAGCTCAAAAGGAAAAGATAGGACAAACAAATCCAGAATTCTCTGGATGACAGAGGAGATAGAAATTAAGTTAAAAGCAGAAAACCTATGTTTTGGACAGGCATCAGGTAGTAAATACAGTTGAGAACCAAGGTGAATATAGAAGGTTCAAATGAGAAATGGAAAAGCAAATATGACAAATGAAGAGGGATAATGAAAAAAGACTGGCACCTAAATGGAAATCCCAAAGTCTTCAATAAGCAACACAACAGTAAAATGGTGATAAAGGAGGAGTAGGGTCATTAGTTACCAAAAAGAAGATTTGCACAGAGCAATGAGATGTTGCTAAGGTGTTAAATGAATATTTTACATCTGTCCACACCTACCAGACAGATATGGCACAGGCCATAGTGACAGAGAAGGGAATTGAGTTACTAGAAAGATTTAAAATTGGTAAGGAGGCGGTAGAGAATGTTATTTCCTGGTGCAGCCCAACGTATAGCATTGAAGTGCAGAAGCACAGTAAATGAATCAGACAAGTACCATGAGGGTTCTTCAATGATGAAGTATATCTCACGCCATTATCAATGGACGTGGGCGCAGGCAAGCAATGCCCATAGGGCATGCCCTGAGATGTTGGTACCTGGTGTCAAACATGGAATTCTGAACATCATGCTTATTCAATTCATTAGTTAAAATAGGAAGCCAAATTTTAATGAGGTGAATTGTGTGGTACTGAGGCATTTGACAAGCTATAAGCCTTCACAATTGGTAACTCACCTTGCTTAGCAAGAAATGCACCTCGATGAAAGACCCATCAGGTGGGACAGATGGCACAACAGATGCAGCAAATTGTTCGTGATGTCAAGGCTGATTTCACCAGGCTTCACATACGACTCCACCGCAAAATTTGCAATAGCCCAGAGTGTTCAGGCCCCTATGAGATGCTGCACTACGCTATTCCTTGGAGACATTGAACAGACAAATTGTCTCCCCTTGCTTATGTTTGGGTTGTTATCCCAGCTACTTTAATTTGGTTGTCTTTTCCATTAGCTAGTTACTGCAGGTGCAAGAGAGCTCAACTGTACAATGACGTTTGGAATGGCCTCTGACAGGGTACAAGGTCACACACGCGCGTGTGTGTGTGTGTGAACAGTGTAGCAGAGAGAATCTAACCTCTCAGGGAATACATCAAGATATACCTCCGCCTCTCACTGTTATGTGTGAGATGTACCAGCAGATGTACCTACTCATTGTTCTCAGGCACTTTTTCCTGTAACTGCTCTTGTTGCATACCCCTGTTGAAAGAAGGATAAAGAAAGCTGTTAAGGTTATTGTAAGGATTATTTCTCAGTAACTGGAAGACTGAATTGTGTTGTCAGCAAAGAATTGAAAAGGGATCAAAGGAAATTGAAAAACATTGAACCAAATCAACTCATTGAATCCTGCAATAAACTTTATTATCTCTTCCTCCACCCTTAAAATGTGTATCTTTGTGTTCCTGTATGTGTGTGTCTGTATGTGCAGATAGTTAAAAGGGATAGAGTTATAGAATTTTATGTTAGTATTTCATATTCCTTTGTTAGCATTGTTGCAAATTGTCCTTAACCAAATAGTTTTTTTTGTCACTAGTTAGGTATACAAGCCTGGTTGTGTATATATTTCTGTCTGACTTCAACAGTTGGGTAGAACTGGGCAGTTCTGTGGTAATCAAAGTTTTCCACCTTATTGGCAACTCCAGGAATAGTGGGGCTTGACCTTTAGCCTTGCATGATGGGTCAATATATAATATATAGTTATAGATACATAAAAGAAAATAATCTGGATCGTGGTATGCAGAGGACAGTTTCACAGTTAGTAAACCTCACAAAACTTGGGAGAATTATAAATTGAGAGGAGGTCAATGCAGAACTTCAAAAAGACATTGACAATTTGGTGAATTGGTTGGATAGCTGCCAGATGAAGGTCAGTGCAGAACAGAGTGAGGTTATACACTTTGGGGCACAGAATTTGGAGAGATAGTATAAAATGAAGAATGCTTTTCTGTAGGGTGTCCAGGAGCAAAGAGACATGGGTGTATATTGCAGTTATCACATAAGCTGACAGAGGTGAGCACTTTTCGCTGTATTTATGTATTCCTATACTTAGTACATGCGACAAATAAATAACTAAATCTAAAGACAGGCAGAGGGTTGTTAGTAAAGCATACAGTATTCAAAGCTTCATTAATAGGGGAACAGAATAGAGAGGAGGGAGGTTATAATGAATTGTACAAGATACTGTTGGAGCTCAGCTGGATTATTGTGTACTCTTCTGTGTGGGACATTATAGGAAGAATGTGAATCCATTGGAGAAGTGCCATAAAAGAATGGTTCCGGGGCGAGACATTTCAGTTAGGAGGAAAGAAATTAGGACTGTTTCCCTTGAAGAGGAGAAGGCAAACAGATAACCAGTAAACGGTTCCTGCTCATGAAAGGATCAAGAACTAAAGTGGTTTGCAAAAGAAGCAAATGCAAGGTGAGGAAACAAAAACACAAACTTCATTGAGCTTTTTTGAGGAAGTAACCAAGAAGATTGATCAGGGCAGAGTGTTAGATGTTATTTACTGAGACTTTAGTAAAGCCTTTGACAAGGTTCTGCATGGTAGACAAATGAATAAAGTTAGATCACTTGGGGCTCAGGGGAGCTTCCCAGTTGGATACAAAATTGGCTTAACGGCAGGATACAGAAAATGATGCTGGAGAGTTGTTTTTGGACTGGACCAGCAATGTTCCACAGGGATCAGTGCTGGGTTCACTTTGTTTGTCATGATTTAAATGAGAGCATAGAAAGCATGATTAGTAAGTTTGTGGATGGTGCCAAAATTGGTGGGAAAGTGAACAGTGAAGAAGATTATCTAAGATAACAAAGAGATCTTGATCAATTGGGCCAATGAGCTAAGGAGTTGCAGATGCAGTTTAATTTGGATAAATGTAAAGTATTGCATTTTGATAAAACAAACAAACGGAAATCTTATATAATTAAAGTGTTGTAAACAGAGAGACCTAGGGGTTCAGATACATAATTCTTTGAAATTTGCATCACATATAGATAGGGTGTTTAAGAAAGCATTGAGCACACTTGCCTTCAATGCTCAGACCATTGGGTGTAGGATTTGGAACATTATGTTGAGGTTGTACAGGACGTTGATGAGGCTGTTATGGAACACTGCGTCCAGTTCTGGTTTCCCTGTTATATGAAGGATATTATTAAGCTGGAGAGGGTTCAGAAGAGATTTACCAGAATGTTGCCAGGAATGGAGAGTTTGCATTACAGGGAGAGGCTGAATAGGATGGGACTTTTATCAGAGGAATGTAGGAGGTTGAGAGGTGACCTTGTAGAGGTTTATAAGATAATGAGCGGGATAGATAAAGTGAATGTTAGGTATCTTTTCCCTCGTTGGGATGGGTTGGGGGTGGGGAGGGGCCTTTGATTTCAAGGCTAGAGGGCATATTTTTATGATGAGAGGAGAAAGATTTTAAAAAGACATGAGGGGCATTTTATTTTAAACACAGGATAGTTAATGTGTCAAATGAACCTCCATGGGAAGTGGTGGATGCAGGTAGACTTACATCGTATAAATAACATTTGGATAAGTACATGAATAAGAAGTGTTTGGAGGGATATGGACCATGCACCAGCATGTGAGATTAGCTTTGTTTGGGATTATGATTGATACGGACTAGTTGGACTGGAGAGTATGTCCCTGCGCTATATGACTGTGAGTAACCTGGAAGTCTAATGAGGCAAGTTCAATTGAAGCATTCAGGAGGGCATTGTGTAGTTGTTTTTATTTAAACAGTGTGCAGGATAGCAAGGAAAAGGCAGGAGATGGGCACAGAGTTATAGTGCTCAGAGAATTGGGTCAAATGGTCTTATTCTACACGGTAACAATTCTACGATTCTGGGTCGTCAGAGGCATTTCCGTGCCACCATCTCGGGCTTGTCTAGTAAGTAGTGGTAGGGGATTCACCTTTGTAGAATATTTACAGAAAAGGCAACATTCTTAGATAACAAGAAAGTTTACAGTATTTAGCAATGAGTACATCTACATTTAGCCAGGCATAATTGCTAGGACATCAAGGAATGAGTACAGATACACCTGCTCCCTCTCTGGACTGTGGGAGGAAACTGAAGCACCTGGCGGAAACCCACACAGACACAGGGAGAATGTGCAAACTTCACACAGACAATTGCCCAAGGCTGGGATCGAACCCAGGTCCCTGGTGCTGTGAGGCTGCAGTGCTAACCACTGAGCCACCGTGCCACCCTCAAGCAACAGGAGGAAGTAAAAATATTCCACCAATGCAGTTGATAGAACAATTCTAATCCATCCAGGGGCAGAAAGTATAGGGGCAAGTGCTGAGACTGCATGGTTCACTTTAATTCACACTCAATGCTGGACAAAAATAAACCTTACTTTAAGAGACCTTCAAGTAATGGCCCTACCAGATGCATTACACATCATTAAAGACAAATATTTTTGATAATATTGTTGTAAAATATGTATTCTTCAAATTTCCTCCAATTATGTTTGGACAGTGACATTTAAATTACTAGGAAGCAAACATAAGTAGATTTCTTTCTTTTGAGAATGAGTATTTATGAAGAATGAATGCTATATTACTAGCATTGGCCACATAACATTCATTCCTGAACTCTAAATGTTGTGTGAAGAACTTGAATATATTTTGAATAATAAAAAATTTATGCAATGTAAGTACTGCATGTGGTAATAAGAAAAATTTGAGAGTTCTCAAGGGAAAGGGCTAATTTAGCTTATTTTTGTGAGTTTTGGAAGATAAAGATTTTCAAACATTTTCAAAAGGAATAATTAATCTATTTCTGACTTGCTTTATGTAAGCAAGGTGCAATTTTAATTAAACACCATTAGAAGAAAAACAGCAAAGTTGCTATTTGGAAGCCTTGGTTAACAATAATCTCCAGGATATTGTCTTGATTAATGTTCAAAATTTCATAATCTTAAAAACAAGACTGAGAAAATTATGGATGACGTGAGTAGTTACTACCATTTCGCTCAGAGGATCGCTATATTTTGCATGAAGAGTTCCCTTCACCAGGCAAAGACCATAAGACATAGGAGTGGAAGTAAGGCAATTCGGCCCATCGAGTCCACTCCACCATTTAATCATGGCGGATGGGCATTTCAACTCCACTGACCCGCACTCTCCCCGTAGTGTTTAATTCCTTGCGAGATCAAGAATTTATCAATCTCTGCCTTGAAAACATTTAACGTCCCGGCCTCCACTGTGCTCCATGGCAATGAATTCCAGAGGCCCACCACTCTCTGGCTGAAGAAATGTCTCCTGATTTCCGTTCTGAATTGACCCCCTCTAATTCTAAGGCTGTGCCCATGGGTCCTAGTTTCCCCGCCTAATGGAAACAACTTCCCAGCGTCCACCCTTTCTAAGCCATGCATTATCTTGTAAGTTTCTATTAGATTTCCCCTCAACCTTCTAAACTCTAATGAATACAATCCCAGGATCCTCAGCCGTTCATCGTATGTTAGGCCTACCATTTCAGGGGCAGCAACAAAGAAATATGATGGTTTAAACGAGAGAAAAATGGCCCTTGTCTTTCAAGTTGTGCTCATATAAAAGCTGGCACATGATAAACCATGAAACATTGTTGTATAATTGTGAGGGGAATGTAACAAACAATAATACTATTAATTGATATTGATAATTCATGAAACACTCAGTTTTTCGGAGTAGACTTCCCAACATTGTAGTATTTTGCAGGATTTTTGTATTTCCTGTCTTTTTGCTGCCTGTTCTTTGGCATAGAAACTCAGTTTTCCAGGCTTGTGTATTTCTGCTTCCCTGAGACTGATCTGCCATTATTCCATCCTTGGTGTACTTGGTCTCTTCTTACCTAACACCATATCTTGCTATCATTGGGATGTGTACTGTACTATTACACTTGTGAATAATCTATTAAAAACAATTACATTATTGATAATCAGGCTATAACATCAGCATATTTTTTCCAAATCATTAAATTATACCACACAGAAGGAATCCATTTGACCTATCATGTTTGTGCCAATAAACTTGTGAAAACTAGTCACTTCTTTTTATTCACCCATGGGATGTGTGCATCACTGACAGGCCAGCATTTATTGCCTTGACCTATCTACCCAGAGGACAAGTTAAGTCAATCACAGTGTTGTGGGTCTGGAGTCATAAACAGGCCAGACCAGGTAAGGATGGTAGTTTTCTTCCCTAAAGGACACCAATGAACCAGATGGGTTTTTCCAACAATCAGCAATGGATTCGTGATCATCATTAGATTCTTAGTTGCAGATTGTTTTTGTTGAATTTGAATTCCACCATCTGCCATGGTGGGATTCGAACCTGGATCCCCAGTGCATTATGGTTTAGTAGTGTAGCGATGATATCATCAGGACATTGCCTCCCCTAAAAGCCCTTAAAAAGCCACTAAAGCCCTTAACCTGCTCTTGCCCCACAAAATACCATGTTTTCCTCTTCAATTACTTATCCGTTTCCTTATTAAATGTTCCTAATGAATCAGTTCCCATCAGCCTTTCAAACAGTCTATTCCAGGTCTCAACAGCTTGCTGGGAGAGGAAGGGGGAGAAATTTTCATACAGCTGGAGTTTCTTTTGCCAATCATTTCAAACCAATTTCTTCTGGCTATAGACCCTTCCGGCAGTGGAAATAGATTCTCTCTATTTCCTATCTCAAACTCTTTTGATTTCAAACTCTTCATGATTTTAAATACCTCTCTCAAGTCTCCTTTCAACTTCTGTCACTCTAGGGAAATTTGTTGGGTGCGAATCTGAGGGATAGAATTTACATGCATTTGGAAAGGCAAGGGCTAATTAGGGATAGTCAAAATCGCTGTGTGTAGGGGAAATCGTGTCTTGCTAACTTCAGTTTTTTGAAGAGGTGGTAAAGAACACTGATGAGTGCAGAATGGTAGACATTGTCAATATGTACTTCAGCAAGGCATTTGACAAAGTTTTGCATGGTAGACTGTTTAATAAGGTTAGATCTCACAGGATCCAGGCTGAGTCAATCGTCAGAAAATTGGCGTGAAGGTAGTAGATCGAAGCCAGTGGTAGAGGGTTGTTTATCAGACTGGAGGCCTATGACCAGAGAGGTGCCACAAAGATCAGTGCTGGGTCTACTTCTTTTTGTCACTTATATAAATGATTTGGATGTGACCATAGGAGGTATGGTTAGAAAGTTTGTCGATGACACCAAAATTGCTGATGTGGTGGCCAGTGAAGAAGGTTATCTCAGAATACAATGGGACTTTGATCAGATGGGCCAATGGACTGAGAAGTAGCAGATTGGATAAATGTGAGGTGTTCCAGCTTAGTAAGGTAAACTAGGGCAGGACTTATATAGTTAATGATAGGGCCCTGGAGCGTGTCATCGAGCGAAGAGACCTGGGGAACAGATACCCAGTTCCTTGAAAGTGAAGTCGAAGGTAGACAAGGTGGTGTGAGATGTTAATGGGTTAACATCCCATGAATTTTTATGCTCTTCATACAGAGGTATGTGAACACTGTCTCAATTTACTGCCTGAATAGGATAGTGTGTGAAACATCTGTAGGGGTGTGAAACATTTGTAAAAACAAATGGCATTAAGCTGTGTAATCTTTATGACTCTACCCACACCGCTGCCTATCCCTGTTACTGCTGAGATGGCTAGGTCAGTCACCTTTGATCAAGCCAGGCAGTTGTTACCACTTGAATTCGCATCCTGTCTTTATCATACACTTCAGGACTACCAAAGCTGTATCCTGTTCTCAGATGTAGTACTTGTTTTATGTATCTGCCAATTCCAAGGGTATAAAAGTGTGGACTGTCCCCTGTTCGCTCACGACACTCAACACTCTGTGCTGGGTTGCGTACAGTGATCCTCTGCAGCTTGTACTTGCTCAATAATAAAGGATCGTGTTTTTGTAACCGGGTCAGTGTCTTGCTCTTGCATCAAGTCTGTGGGGGTCTCTGAAAAACAAACCTAACAGGTGAAGATGACATTTGGCATGCTTGCATTCATTGGTCAGTGCATTGAATAAAGGATTTGGGATGCCATGTTGCAGATGTACAGGGCATCGTTGAGGCCACTTTTAGAATACTGCATACAGTCCTAGTCTCCCTGCTTGAGGAAGAATGTTGTTAAATTTGAGAGGGTGCAGAAAATATTGACAAGGATATTGGCATGCTTGGAGTTTGAGCTATAGGGAAAGGATGAGTAGGCTGGTGCTTTTTTCCCTGGAGAGTCAGCGGCTGAAGGGTGACCTTATAAGAGTTTATAAAATCATGAGGGGCATGGATAGTGTGAACAGAGTTATAGAGACGTACAGCATGGAAACAGATCCATTTGGTCCAACTCATCCAGGCTGACCAGTAATCCCAAATAAATCTAGTTTCATTTGCCAGCATTTGGCCCATATCCCTCTAAACCTTTTCTATTCGTGTAATCACCCAGATACCTTTCAAATGATATCATTGTACCAGACTTCATCACTTTTTCTGGCAGTTCATTCCATACACACATCACCCTCTTTATGAAAAAGGTGCCCTGTAGATCCCATTTAAATCTTGCTCCTCTCACTTTAAACCAATGCAGTCTAGTTTTGGACTATCCCACCCTGGAGAAAAGACCTTGCCTATTTATCCTATGCATTCATGATTTTATAAACCTCCATAAGGCCACCCCTCAGCCTCCGACGCTCCAGGGAAAATAGCCCTAACCTGTTCAGCCTCCCCCTCAAGCTCAAACCCTCCAACCCTGGCAACATCCTTGTAAATCTTTTCTGAACCGTTCCAAGTTTCACAACATCCTTCCGATAGCAGGGAGAACAGAATTGCACACAGTATTCCAATAGGGCCTAACCAATGTCCTGTGCAGCAGTAATCAAGGTTTTTCTTACCCCAGGGCAGAGGAGTCCTAAAGCTAGAGGAAGTAGGTTTAAGGTGAGAGGGGAAAGATTTTAAGAGACCTGAGGGGCAGTTTTTTAATGCCGAAGATGGTGCATGTATGGAACAAGTGCCAGAGAAGGTTCTAGAGGCTGTTGCAATTACAACATTTAAAAGGCACCTGGATGGTACATGAGTAGGAAAGGTTTAGATGGATTTGGGCCAAATGCTGGCAAATGGTACTGGATCAGTTTAGGATATCTGGTCAACATGGATAGGTTCGAATGAAGGGTCTTGATTCAGTGCTGTATAACTCTATGATGCTTAAGAACATTACAAACTCCTCCAATCTCTCCATGTCACTGAAGTCTTTCATCTCTTGGAACTTTAAATATAGCAAATCAGCTCTGCAACCCCTTGAAGACCTTCTCACCTTCACACAGTATGAGCAACTACGTCAAGCCCTTTAAATGTTTGTTTGCTTCCAGTTCATAGTCTGTATATCCTGCATCCTTTGTTGTCGCTGGATGTCATTGTCAGTTCACATTGACTGCACAGATTCATATCCAATTGTTGCAAAGTAAATGGAAGCAATGAGACAATTACAAGGCAACACAGCAATTACACTGTGACCTGAGATAGTCTATTTAAAAGTGTGCCATTAATTATAGTCAGGTCATTATACCAGGACAGCATTTTCATTTGCAGTATGGAACTTGGGTTAATTCTGCATTCCAACAGTGTTCCTTTGCTTTGTCTCTGAAGGCTTGAGTGAATTCAATGCATAATATTGACACCATTGAACTAACTACTACGGAAAGCTGGATTAGAGAATGAAGCAAGGACAAATACACTGAGTTCAGTGAGACAGAGGATGGCAAGGAGAATGAAAAGCAAATTATTGGTTGCACTTTGCCTAAATTCCGCTCGCCACATCCCATCCCCTCTGCCATTTTCACCCCAAAGTAATTAACATGTATAATTGGTGTACACTTCACTCAGAAATATTGCATACTTCACTTGAGGTGTTGTTGCATTCCTTAAAGTACAACTTGTTTTTCGAGGAAACCAACAATCTGTCATAATAGATTTTTCATATTTCTCCCTGGGCTGGTCCCTTTTCATGAATGATTGAGTTAGAAATTGTTGAAATTATTTCCTCAGTAGTAATGGCAAGTGAGGTATATTCAGTTTAAGTTTATGTCAAGGTACAAGAAATTTTGCTCAGTTACTCTTGGAAAACAGAATTAAAACCAAAAATGTTCTTTCCATCTTTCCCTCAGATTTTTAGCAAACACGAGCTTCGATGGTGTCTCAGGTTATATTAGAGTAACAGATCCATCTGTTATCACTTCAGACAGCCATTACTACATCTGGAACCTACAGCTTGACCCGGTTGGGAAGCCTATGTGGACACGTCTTGGGAGGTGGCACAAGGGGAAAATTGTCATGGACCACAGGATTTGGCCCAACAAGATGCAGAAGCCAAAAAGTGGTGGTAATCAATCGTCTCGGCTGCATCTAAGAGTAGTTACCCTTATTGAACATCCCTTTGTATTCACACGCAATGTAGATGCGGATGGCCATTGCCCTGCTGGTCAGCTGTGCCTGGATGCTCTTACAAATGATACCACTGTCATCGAGAGCCTCTTTGAGAACTTAAAGTCAGGGAATGATTCTGTGCCAATAGAATATAAAAAGTGCTGCTATGGCTACTGCATCGATCTCCTTGAAAAGCTGGCAGATGACATGAGTTTTGATTTTGACCTGTACATCGTCGGCGACGGGAAGTATGGTGGCTGGAAAAATGGCCGCTGGACAGGGCTTGTTGGTGATTTGCTCAACCGTGCAGCGCACTTGGCCGTCACATCTTTCAGCATCAACTCAGCGAGAAGCAAGGTGATTGATTTCACCAGCCCTTTCTTCTCCACCAGCCTAGGCATCCTGGTGCGGACTAGAGACACAACGGCCCCCATCGGAGCTTTCATGTGGCCACTGCATTGGTCAATGTGGGTGGGGATCTTTGTGGCTCTTCATGTGACTGCATTGTTTCTAACTCTGTACGAATGGAAGAGTCCTTTTGGAATGACTCCCAAGGGGAGAAACAGGAAGAAAGTCTTCTCCTTCTCTTCCGCCCTCAATGTCTGCTATGCCATTTTGTTTGGTAGGACAGCTGCCATCAAGACCCCCAAGTGTTGGACAGGACGGTTCCTAATGAACCTGTGGGCTATATTCTGCTTGTTCTGTCTGTCTACGTACACTGCTAATCTAGCTGCGGTAATGGTAGGGGAGAAAACCTACGAGGAACTTTCAGGAATTCATGATCCTAAGGTAAGAACAGTGCTGCTACTCCATGAAGTTTAGATATGAATGCAAAGATAATCTGTACTGATTTACATTGCTCCATGCATGCAATTGTCATGAACCATCATGGCTTCAGGTCTTATTTGTTCCTGAAGCTCTCATGCTTTCTTATTTGTGCAAGTAGGAGGAAAACTTTAATTAAAATGTCAGCATAATTCTTTACAGAGAAGGTTTCACAGTTTTTTTTATTGTCTCCAAAAGCATAACAAAAAGTGCACACATTTATCTGTCACGCAAATTGAATCAGGCGCTCAAATAAAAAATAATACTATACTTAGAATGTCTATCTGAAATGCCTAGAGACTAGATGATGAAATGTTATGCCAACTATTCTTCATAATTACTTAATTTCCCCATTCAAATGCAGCAGAAATTTTCCTTTAGGAATCATCCCCAACTATGATTTTTATTCCTCAACTCTTCTGTATTTCTGACTTTGGATTCTGGTCTTATTTGGTAATTTGTTTCCTTATGAGCAATAGATGCATTGGCTTCAAAATTTCCATGCATGGGGGAAAGCCAAATTCGACCAAAAAATGTTGGAAACTTAGAAACGGGGACATTGCTGCACTTAGCGTCATAATTTCACCATTCAAACCAACAACCAGAGTAGGGCCGCCAGGAAATCCATTGGCAGGAGATTACAGTGGTTCAAGGAGAAGGAGAGGCTAACAGTGGCAGTATGGAAAAAAAGATTGAAACAGCTGAGAATTTTAAAATTGAGGTATTGTTGGATCATTAGTCAAAATTGATTTTTTGTATGAGACAGCTGTCCTGTTAAGAGAGGCTCAGTAAATTAGGACAATATTCTTCGGAGTTTTGAAAATGCAAAATCTCCTCGTTGAACCATTCAAGACTTTGAAGAGGCTTGCAGAACTGATACTGAGAAGTTGTTTGTCCTTCCTGCAGAACTATGAACACATAGAACATAACAGCACAGTACAGGCCCTTCGGCCCTGAATGTTGCGCCGACCTGTGAAACCGACCTGAAGCCCATCTAACCTACACTATTCCATTATTATCCATATGTTTATCCAATGACCATTTAAATGCCCTTAAAGTTGTCAAAACTACTACTGTTGCAGGCAGGGCATTCCACCTTACTATTCTCTGAACGAAGAATCTACCTTGACATCTGTCCTACATCTATCACCTCTTAATTTAAAGCTATGTCCCCTCATGCTAGTCATCACCATCCGAGGAAAAAGGCTCTCACTGTCCACTCTATCTAATCCTCTGATCATCTTGTTTGTCTCTACTACGTCACCTCTTAACCTTCTCTCCAACGAAAACATCCTCAAGTCCCTCAGCCTTTCTTCATAAGACCTTCCCTCCATACCAGGCAACATCCTGGGAAATCTCCTCTGCACCCTTCCCAATGCTTCCATGTCCTTCCTATAATGCGGCAACCTGAACTGTATGCAATGCTCTAAGTGCAGCCGCACCAGAGTTTTGTACAGCTGCAACATGACCTCATGGATCCAAAACTCAATCCGTCTACCAGTAAAACCTAACACACCGTATGCCTTCTTAACAACTCTATCAACCGGGGTGGCAACTTTCAGGAATCTATGTACATGGACTCCGAGGTCTCTCTGCTCGTCCACACGACCAAAAATCTTAGCATTAGCCCAGTACTCTGTATTCCTGTTACTCCTTCCAAAGTCAGTCACCTCACACTTTTCCACATTAAATCCATTTGCCACCTTTCAGCCCAGCTCTGCAGCTTATCTATGTCCCTCTGTAACATGCAACATCCTTCTGCAGGATCCATAACTCCACCGACTTTAGCGTCATCTGCAAATCTACTAACTCATCCTTCTACACCCTCATCCAGTTCATTTATGAACACGATAAACAGCAGTGGCCCCAAAACGAATCCTTGCGGTATCCAACTAGTAACTGAACTCCAGGATGAACACTTCCCATCAACCACCACCCTCTGTCTTCTTCTTCTTCAGGTGTATTGTCTTAAAATAGCAGGTTTACCATTCAGGACTGAGATAAAGATTAATTTCTTCACAGTATACATTGATGCCACTTTCACTCGGTGGCCCCGTTTCTAAGTTTCCAACATTTTTTGGTCGAATTTGGCTTTCCCCCATGCATGGAAATTTTGAAGCCAATGAATCTATTGCTCATAAGGAAACAAATTACCAAATAAGACCAGAATCCAAAGTCAGAAATACAGAAGAGTTGAGAAAGTGAATTTTGAGGTTGATGGATAGGGTGGTAGTCAAACAGTTCCGTTTTGTACATTGATAGTGTGTGGGTGTCGCTGGCTAAGCCAGCATTCATTGCCTATCTTTAATTGCACAGAGGGCAGATGCTGCGGATTTGAAGTCACAGGTAGGGCCAGACCAGGTCAGCATAGCAGTTTCCTTCCCTAAAAGGACATTAATGAAACAAATTTTTTTTTGACAATCATCCATGATTTCATGGTCATCATTAGACAGATTTTTATTGATTTCCAATTCCATGATTTCAAAGGTAGCATTTGTACCAAGGCTCTGAAAACACTACACAGATCTCTGAATTAGTAGCCATGGGTTAGTACCTTTAGGTCATCACTTTCCTTCAGTATGGCTGGTCTAGTTCAGTATCTGGTCAATGGTGTCTCCTCGCCCTACCTGGATATCGACAATGGTGGATTGAGCAATTGTAGTGCCTTTGAACATTAAGGGCCATTGGTTAGATTTTCTCTTGCTGGAACTGTTCATTGCCTCACACCATGTGGCACAAATGTTCCTTGCTATTTGTAAGCCCAAACCTAGCCATTGTCTAGTTTATCCTATGTATTGCTCAGAACTGTTTCAGTATCTGCGGAGTCGCAAAGTGATACTGAACAATGTGTAATCATCAAGCATCTCTAAAAGGAGTTGCAAAGTACTGAGCAATATGCAATCATGAAAGCATCTCCAAATCTAACTTTATGGTGCAGGAAGCTAATTGATGAAGTAGCTGAAGATGTTTGGACCTTGGACACTAACCTGAGAAACTCCTGCCACGATATCTTAGGTGAAGTAATTATCTTAAACAATAGTAACTATCTTGCATTGTGCCAGATATGACTCTAACTTCCCATATTGACTCCAGTTTGGTAGGATTCTTGTTGCAACTCTTGAGTCAAGTACTGCCTTTATGTAAATGATAGCCACTCTCACCTCACCTCTGGAGTTCAGCTCTTTTGTCTACATTTGAATCATCACTGTAATGAGGCCAGGAGCCATGTGGTCCTGGCAGATCACAAACAGACCATCACTGAACAGGTTATTCTTTTGCAATTTCTATTTGATAGCACTGTTGACCACCCGCTCATTTACTTTGATGAAAGAGAGTAGATAGATACGATTAATTAGCTGGGTTGAATTTGTCTTGGTTTTCGTGCATGGGCCAATTTTCCACAATGTCAGATAGATGTCAGTGCACTGGAACAGCTTAGGGAGGCCCACTTCTGGAGAACAAGCCTTCAGTACTATTGCCAGAGCCCATAGTGAACTGAACTGGTTGAACACCAATGATGCAGGTGCCTTCAGGAGTAGAAGAAGAGAAATAATTTATTTTTCACCTCTTTTTGGGCTTCCCCATCATCAAGGTATGGAGACTCCACCTTCCATTGGTTGTTTATTTGTCCACCACAATTCCCGATTGGATATAGTGGGACTGCAGAGCCTAGATACTATCCATTGATTGTGGGATTACTTAATCCTGTGTATATCATGCCTTTTCCACAGTTTGGTACTCAAGTAGCCAGTATTGCATCTTCACCACAATTCCCGATTGGATGTAGTGGGACTGCAGAGCCTAGATACTATCCATTGATTGCGGGATTACTTAATCCTGTGTATATCATGCCTTTTCCACAGTTTGGTACTCAAGTAGCCAGTATTGCATCTTCACCAGACTGAATCCTCATATTTAAAGATGCCTGGCATGCCCTCCTGCACTTCACATTGAATGAGGTTTGAGCTCCCAGCCTGATTGTAATACCCTGCGGGGCTTAGAGCTGGGGCTAGGTGTAAAGCTGGTTGTAGAGCTGGAGCTGGGTGTTGGGATGAACCTAACTTGTTGACAGCAATATTGAGTCCAGAAGGCTGTGAAGTGTCAAATGCAATGATGAGGTGTTGTCTTTAAGACTACATTCAGTATCACTGGAACACTAGTAGGTTACAAACACAAGGGGCAGCATGAGTATAAGGTGCAAATTTGAAATATAAAGCAACCATATGCTCAGGATCACACTTGCAGACTGAATGTGATGTTTCCACAAGTCATAAGTCAGTCTGGAGTGGGATATATGCTGGATCATGGGGTGACAAATTGTAGTCGAAAACCATACTGCGGCTGATGACAAACACTGCTTCATGGATGCCCAGTTTTGAGTTACTGGATCTGTTTGAGCTCTGTTCCATTTGGCATGGTTGGAATTGACAGATTTTATAGACTCATGACAAATCAAAGAGATGGAAAGCAGACGAAGTTGAGGAAGAGGATCGGCTACAATCATATTGAATGGTGAAACTGGTTGAGGGTCTACATGGTCTACTCCTGTTTCTATTCGTTATGCTATCCCAGGACCTACTCTGGACTGAACATGAGGCTAAAACATCCGACTGCTCTTGTTGCTTTTGTGCAAATCTTGTTGAGGGCTGTTCTCAATTTATAGATGAATATTGGACGATGCTAGCAAATTCTGGAAGATCGCAGCTGCTGCAACTTATCAGGAGTGTCAATCTTTATGGTGGAATTAAGCAACTAACTTCTTTGTCATTGAGAACAAATTTTCCAATTCAAATGAATAATGATTTTTTTCAATTATTTTCAATCTAAAATACTATCAGTAAAGATCACTAAAAGCTAGCTTTCACATTTCGAAGGTAATAGAGAAGCAATAGAATGTTGGCCATTATTTCAAAGAGAATGGTGTTCAAGCATACAAAGGGCTTAATAAAACTGTACAAATCACTTGCCAGAACACAGCTAGAATATTGTATTTTGATTCCTTTATCGAAGGCCGGATATTCTGGTATGGGAGGCAGTTCAAAGAAGAATATCACTTTTGGATGGCACCGTGGTTAGCATTGCTGCCTTATAACACCAGGGACCCGGGACAATTCCAGCCTCAGGTGACGGTCTACATGGAGTTTGCACATTCTCCCTGGGCCTGAGGGTTTCCTCCGGGTGCTCCAGTTTCCTCCCACAGTCTAGAGATAGGCAGGATTAGGTAGATTAGCCATGGGGAATGTTGGGTTATGGGGAAAGGTTGGGAGAGTGGATCTGGATGGGATAGTTTTTGGAGGATAGGTGCAGACTCAAAGAGCTGAATGGCCTGCTTGTGGACAGGGTAGTAGAAAGGAGGGGATTCTTTTTCCTTTGACCTGTGCAGGAGACAACATCCTCCGACACAGCCAATAGTCACTAGTAACAACTCGAGTCATGGGTGTATCCTAGGTGAAAAAGGAAAAAAAGTGAACGATTTCTGTCTCCACAAGGATTACGAGCTTACCCTGACTGCTTACCGTCAAAGAGCACAGTTCAATTCAACTCTGCCACTGCATATTCATCCCACCAAGGCTCATTGATTACAACTTTTGTTACTGCACGCATCACGTCCACCCAACAGTCCTCACCCACACCATCTTTGAGGACCTCTAACCCTTCTTGCCATGTGTTTTCTACGTACTCTTTGGGGCTTCCTCACAACCTCTCCTGCTGCTCCATCACAACCAAATGCTTTTCCATCCACTTCCATCAGCCCTTCCCTATGTCTCAATGCAGGGGGAGAAAAACCTTTTTTCAGTGCAACACTGCAGAATGGTACCTTCACAGCTCTGACTGACGACCCCCAGACTAATTGCACTTGACCTGCAGGACTGACCATGTCCCAGTCCCCAAAA
Organism: Stegostoma tigrinum; assembly: GCF_030684315.1. Taxonomy (NCBI): domain Eukaryota; kingdom Metazoa; phylum Chordata; class Chondrichthyes; order Orectolobiformes; family Stegostomatidae; genus Stegostoma; species Stegostoma tigrinum. Next base: position 33,232,678 of record NC_081356.1, on the reverse strand, counting down.
AGAAAGAACACGGATCTCTACACCTGTAGGACCAGGTAAAAGACCATGTTTTTAAGTTTAAAAAAAAACAAAGATTTATTTGCTTCTCAATGTGCTGTCCTCAACTTTAGAAAGAGCAAACAGACTGACTTATGACTTTGTGGAAACACCGCGTTCAGTTTGCAAGTGTGATCCTTAAGCATGTGGTTGCTTTACATTTCAAATTTGCACCTTATACTCATGCTGCCGCTCGTGTTTGTAATCTACTAGTGTTCCAGTGATACTGAATGTAGCCTTAAAGACAACACCTCATCATTGCATTTGACACTTCACAGTCTTCTGGACTCAATATTGCTGTCAACACGTTAGGTTCACCCCAACACCCAGCTCCAGCTCTACAGCCAACACTACACCTAGCCCCAGCCCTAAGCCCTGTAGGGTATTCACCATCTCCCCAAACCTCCCCCTCACTGAGGACAAACGGTCAGTCCTCAGCAAAGGACTTACCTTCATTCTCCTGCACCCGCACATCAATGAATTTTGTTCACATTTAGATGTCAAACAGTTTTTCAGCCTCCTCCGCGCCTACTTCTTTAACCAGGAATCTAACCCACCCTCTGCAGACCTCTTCTCCCACCTCCAACAAACCTCATCCTCCTGGACACCACCCCACTCCCTCCTACCCTCCCTCGACGTCTTCAGCTCTAACTGCTGTCGCAATATTGATCGCCTCAATCTCTCCACCCCTCTCACTCACTCCAACCTCTCCCCCACAGAACGTACAGTCCACTGCTCCCTCCACTCCAGCCCTAACCTCACCATCAAACCCGTTGACAAAGTCAGCACAGTAGTGGTATGGCACACTGACCTTTACTTTGCTGAGGCCAGGCACCAACTTTGACACCTCCTCCTGCCACCCCCTCGATCATGATCCCACCCCTGATCACCAAACCATCATGTCTCAGACTGTTCATAACCTCATCACCTCAAGTGACCTCCCCCCACAGCCTCCAACCTCATCGCTCCCAAACCCGCTCCGCCCGTTTCTATCTCCTTCCCAAAATCCACAAACCTGACTATCCCAGCCGACTCATTGTCTCTGCCTGCTCCTGCCCCACTGAACTCATTTTCACTTAACTTGACGCTGCTCTGCACGCCCCCAAGCCGGTCGAAGAATTCCCCACCTACATTTGGGACACCACCCTCCACCTCCTCCAAGACTTCCAATTCCCTGGTGCCCAACACCTCATCTTCACTTTGGACATCCAATCCCTGTACACTTTTAGCACCGTGCAGATGCCCTAAAATCCCTCCACTTCTTCCTCTCCCTCAGGCCTATTGTGAGATATAAATTCATGTGCTCACAATCACAAAGTCAGGAGACAAAGTCTTGGAAACAAGTTACTTGCGCTTTATTACGAGTCTGCAGAATCGGGTGCCTCCCACTGCCTGAGACACACACAGGTCAGGGAGTCGCCCCTTTTTATACATCATTTTATCCATCTATGTCCTCCCCTTTTGGCTCTGTCCAATCTGAGCTCCAAGGTGCACAATCTTCCCATGTCGTCCCTTGTCCCACCCTCTTCATACATTGCATGTTATGTTAATGAAGCAGTCTCGTAAGCTTGGGTGTGAAAGTTAATATGCATTGTCTCATTAAGCATGCGCTTTAACTATGTCTATGGTGCAAAGCAAAACTTTGCAGTTTGAGTCCAGTTCATTCTGGTTTCTAACTGCTTGGCCTTCACTCCCTTATCTTATCACTCAGCTCAGTACCAGATGTCTTTGTTCAAAGCTGCAGTAATTCTTTACTGCAGTTTACTCATCCCTATCCCTCACACTATCCAGTCCCCCTTCACCGACACCCTCATTGGCTTAACTGAACACGTCCTTACCCTGAACAACTTATCCATTAACTCCTCCCACTTCCTACAGACTAAGGGGGTGGCCATGGGCACCCACATGGGCCCAAGCTGTGCCTGCCTCTTCATAGAATACGTGGAACAGCCCCTTTTCTGCTGTTACACTGGCATTATCCCCCACCTCTTCCTCCGCTACAGTGATGACTGTATCGGCACTGCCTCATGCTCCCACGAGGAGCTTGAACAGTTCAACAACTTTACCAACATCTTTCATCCCAACCTCAAATTCACCTGGACCAACTGTGATATGTCTTTCTCCTTGCTGAACCTCTGTCTCCATCTCTGGCAATTGTTTTGAAACCAACATCTATTTCAAGCCCACCAACTCCCACAGCTACCGAGACTACACCTCCTGCCACCCAGCTTCCTACAAGAATGCGATTTCCTACTCCCAATTCCTCTGCCTCCGCTGCATCCGCTTCAAAATAGGGTGTTTCACTCCCAAACATCCCAGATGTCTTCCTACTTCAAGGTTCATAACTTGCCCTCTCCAATGATCAGAAAATGCCCTCAACCACATTTCTTGCAATTCCCACACTTCTGCCCTCACACTCTCCCCCAACAAAAATAAAGACAGAATCACCCTTGACCTCACATATCACCCTAACAACTTCCAGGTCCAGCATTTTATTCTCGGCCACTTGCGCCACCTACGATCCAACCTCACAGCTAAAGAGATATTTCCCATCCCACCCTTCCTGCCTTTCGTAGGGGCTGCTCTGTCCGTGGATCTCTCGTCCACTCCATACACCCCACTAACCCCACCACACCTGGCACCTTTCCCTAGAACTGCAAGAAGTGCTACACCTGCCCCTACACCTCCCCCCTCACATTCAATCAAGGCACAAAAACAAACCTTTCACATCAGACAGGTTTTCACCTGCACATCTGTCAACTTGGTCTACTGAATCCGCTGCTCCTGATGTGGCCTACTGGACATTGGTGAGACCAAGCATAGACTTGGAGACCGTTTCATAGAGCATCTGTGCTCTGTTTACGACAAACATCACCACCTTCCGGTTCCCAACCATTTTAACTCCACCACCCACACCCTCGGTGATATGTCCATCCTGGGCCTCCTCCAGTGTCACAATGACATCATCCACAAACTGGAAGAGCAACTCATCATATTCCACATCGGGAACCTACACACTGATGGTCTAAACATAGAATTCACCAGTTTTAAAATCTCCCCGCCCCTGGCCTCATCCCATGTCCAACCCTTCCTCTCATCCCTGCCTCCTTGACCTGACACAACCTGTCCATCTTCTCTTCCACCTATCTGCTACTCCCATCTCACTAACCAATCCCCTCCACTGTCTTCCTGCATTCACTTATCAGCATCCTACCTACCTCCCCAAACCCCACCGCTCTTCTGACTATTTATTTCCCAGCCCTCTTACCCCTCCCCATTTCTGAAGAAGGGTCCCGACCCGAAATGCCAAGTTTTTTGCTTCTCTGATGCTGCCTGGCCTGCTGTGTTACTCAGGCTGTATACTGTGTTGTTTCTGACTCCAGCGTCTTGCTCTCTCTGAGATTTAATCCTTTGCCTCCACGCTGTTCTCTGTATTTATTCCCCTTTTGTTGTTTCACCGCAGTGATCTCTGTCATGTTTTGTCTTTATCCCATCATGTTGCCTTCAGATGGTTTTATGTCACATTTCAAGTCTCATTCGGATACAAACTTTGCATCTTCACAATCTCCATTATCACTTGCTTTGGCTGCTATAACATGAAATCTTTTGTTGTTTACTCTTCTCTGACTACCATTCTATCTCAGACATTCTCATTTGTTCTTCCTGAATTATTAACCTACACTAGTAGCCATACAAAACATCATATGACAGTGGGCTTTGGTGAGAGAGATTCCTGTGTACAACCTTGTGTTAAGCTTGAGTGTTGCAGTGATTGGAATGAGGTCAGCCAGCTGGACCTCATAGAATATGAGTTCCCCGATTGGGGCTGTTAATCTGGCCCAATCGGGGAACCCTGGCTGACATATTAAAAGTGGAGTGTTAGAGAGGTTTACACTCTGGTAGTTGACTCTGAATGAGGCAATATTAAAGTCAAGGACTGTTCATTTGTAAACAAAGAGTGACTTGGTGACGGATATCACCCTCTATGGAGGTATTTGACGTGCAAATTGTTAGCAGTATGTTAAGTAGAAAGGTAACAGGGGAGGCAGTACCCAGTGGTGTTACCTCTAGAGTGTTAATCCAGAGACCCAGGTAATATTCTGGGGATCTGGGTTCCAATCTCACCACAGCAGATGGTGGAATTTGAATTCAATAAACAGATCTGGAAATAAGAGTCTAATGCTGACCATGAATCCATTGCAGAAAGACACATTTGGTTCACGAATGTCCTTTAGAGAAGGAAACTGCCATCCTTACTGGGTCTGGCCTATGTGACTCCAGATCCACAACAACATGGTTGACTCTTAAGTGCCCATTGGGCAAGTAAGGATAATCAATAGATGCTGGCGTAACTAGTGACACCCTCATCACATGAATGAATAAGAAAAAAAATCACACCAACAGGCCTAGACCCAGAGGTTCATGATCCAAGGTAAGCTCTTTGGAGATCCACCACCATGACAACTGCAAACAAAAACTGAAACTGCTGCAAAACTCAGCAGGTCTGGCAGCATCAGTGGAGAGAAACCAGAGTCAAATGACCCTATGCAAATGATGAGTTTTTGCATCATTTGCATCATATAGATTTCCATCAACCACATTTGGTTACTTCCCAAGTCATAGACAATATATCAAATGACTCATGAATGAAATTCTGGAGCCTATGGGGCCTCTATTTGAAAGAATTGAACAAATGTGTACAAAAGCCTACACCACCTCCCTCCCACCGCCCCCCCCCCCTCCCCCAACCCCCTGGCAACCAACATAGGAAAGAAATTATAGCTATCCAGATGTTTTAAAAAGTGCCTCCACCTTTCAATATAAAAGTAAGGGCAGACAGCTGAGCTGATAGAAATCTTCGAAGTTGTGAAGGGATTTGACAGGGTAGATATTGGGCTGAATTTGATGAGCTGCCTGCAGCAAGGAAGACAGGTAGCTGGATCCATAAATTAGACCCATACAAGTAACCCCAGTTTGTCTACCAATCCCCTACCCTCTGCGCAAGTTACAGGCTGGATGCAGAAGCTGTTGGTGGGCTAGCTCCCATTTCAGGCATTTGAAGGCAGCGGATGCCAAATTGAGGGCTTCATCCAATGAACTGGGAGATTTGTGATGTAGTAGCTTCAATCAGTAAAACAAGGGTGTTCCTCATGGTCTTGTGCCAATCTGGAGACCCCTCACTCCCACACTGCGCCGCCTCCCTCACATCCACCCTTCCTTCCCCTGCCCACTCCAACGTCTCCCCAATCAGGCCCCGTCGAGATCGCAGATTTACTTGGATGTCAGGGTCCAACACTGAATGCCAGCTCCTCAGCTTCCCTGGAACAGCAATTACAACTACCCCTGCTGCTGGCATTGCTGGTGTGCAGTTCAGCAGCTTCATGCAGTGGTCATCCTCCTGGATCTGGATGGATGTTCTGTCTCGTGCTGATTGAAGGGCCATCACTTGAGAAATTAAGCTAGATTGAGCTGGCTAAGTGGAGGCTAATGTCAGAAATTTAATGTGGAGTATAGGTTAAATGTTTCCTTGTACCATGATCATCAATACAATTATTGGCCAATTAAATCTCTCAGTAAATAAACACAATTAAATCCACTATTTATTTTCGGGGAAACTTCTGTACTTGGAGATTGATGATGATAGTGTGGACCTCACTAGTGCGCAGCAGAGTTGCGATGATTTGCACATAAAGGGAAGCTTGGATGAGGATTCAAGCCATTTACAGCCAGTTAAGTACTGTATAATCACTGTTGCACATAAATGCACAGCCAACTCATGCACAGCAAGCTCTCTCAAACAAATGATCTGGCCATCAGTGGTGAAATTATGGGCTTTGCATCAAGCAAAACCCCATCATTCATGTGGGATCTCATCAAATCCTGCCGTCACCGTCCAGAGCAAGTTAAACGGAGCTACTCTGAAAATAAAACAGTCACTTTGAGTAGTTGCTGCACAGAATTGTTTTTATTCCACATGATCCTCAATCATAAAAACAAGGAGCTCTGTAAATCAGTGTCTGTGAGTTGAAATCTCTGTAGTCAGCGAAGGATCAGCCTCTACAAATGTGATCATTCCAGAGAGTGGGACTTGAACCTGCAGTTTCCTGCCTCTAGGGTAGCAAATGCCACCCACTGAAAAAAACTGACTAAATTAAACCCAGTAATGATTTCGAATGCAACTTTAGAATACTAAATATTATCTGCTGCTATGATCCATATGAAACAGGTCTTATTGCCTTCTGATCACAAACGTGTACATTCAAGTTTCACAAAAAGAAAATCAGTAGCTTCACATCGGGCCATAACAACGTGAATATTTTTCAGTTTTAATGATCCAGCCACTGTTCAGAGAAGCATCTTAAAACACTTCACAAGGGAATATAAGACCAGTGGTTGCCCACGAATGGTGCAAGGATGGAAGAGTGACAATGTTTTGAGAATGGATGGATATTTATTGAAAGTGGTGTGGGAAGGTGGGTTTCAAAAGAAAGTTGCAGAGATAATCATTTCCAGGAAATCAATATCACAAAGTCAGATGTTGAAGTGTTGATCAGCCATCACATGAAAGGAAAGGATTCTGGCCTTCCTGTTATGTCCCCTGCATAATGTTCAATTACATTGAGGTCAGTGGAACTAAATATTGAGTCAGTGACCCAGTAAAATAGCACTTGCTTTTCATTTGTGTTGAAAATGAATTTTTCACATCTAAAATCAGAAGAATTAATGTAGGGCATGATGAGCAAGTTGCAGTTTACCAAGTCCCCATGACTGGAAAATCTACACCATTGTAGCTGCTTAGTGACAATTGCTACTGTACATTCATAAAATGAATTGGAAGATTTTTAAGCAGCTGGTGCTTTTTTTCCCTAAAGAAACGAAACAAGCTACTATGATTAAATGTCAGAGATAGTAAGAACTGCTGATGCTGGAGTCAGAGATAACAGGCAGAAATGGGCCTTCTGAAGCAGGGTCCCAAACTGAAACGTCGATATTCCTGCTCCTCTGATGCTACCTGGCCAGCTGCATTCCTCCAGCTCCACACCGTGTTAACTATGATTAAATGTGTTAGATTGGGCAGTCACAAATGTTGCTTAAAAAGCTACAAGCCAGCTGACTTTCTAAATGTACATGAAAGAAGAGAAGATCCCAATTGATGAAGGTACTGTGTATGTGCCAAAGGAAGTTGATATGTAAAACTCAAAGACACTTCACGTTGTTTTCATAGTCCTTCATCTCTAACACACCGGTGACTCAGTTGCCATTTTGAATCAAACATTGTGGGTTCAGTTCCCACTCCAGGGCCTACAATCTCCGTTGAATCTAGGTATAATTCTACCAGAAGAGTATGAAGGGAAAGTTGGGCTGATACTTTCCACATGAGGTGTAAAATCCTTGTCTACTGTCTTAGCTTTATGGAAAAGATTCCATGGCACTATTTTAAACAGCATCTTGACCAATATTCATTCCCCTCAAATCAACTGAGGTAGGATGAGTGGGTTCATTCACTATTTTTTTGGTGGGATTTTGCAGATTGCACCTCAAAGTAGCTGATTTGCTATAAAGGGCATTGGCCATTGCTAGAATTGTGCTAGGGAATTTCTAAGAGCAATCTTTCCTTAAGACAAGCTTTCAACTAGATTTCCAACTGTAAAATAATGTTCCTTGAAACTGAAATCCACAGAGCTGAAAGACTTCAATATCCTGTGCCCTCCAGTCAGCTCTTGTCCTGTACAATCTTCTGCTTTAGGGAGGAACTACTGATTCATTGAATCCTGTGGTTAATGTGTTCACCACTCCTTTCTCTTGCCCCAGCCCACTTCCCTACACTCCTGTGGTTGAGGTGATCTGACCTTGATTCCACTTTCCTACCTATCTATAAGCCTGGACTCTCCTTTTGATCAAAAATCTAACTCCACCTTGGATAAATCCAGTGACCCAATGAGTAGTGTTCTGTTAAAGAGAATTCCAAATCATTAGCAGTGCTCAGAATAAATTCTACCTCACCTCAGTCTTAAATGGGAGGATGTTTGTCCGTTTAAAAACTTAATTAGTGCTAATAATATCTATTAGTTTTCATTCTAACAGTAGCTGTGGTTTGTCATTTTGGACAGTGATAGCTTGGAGAAGTATGTAACAAGAGTATCATTGTCAATTACTTCAATTTGTAACTGGTTTTGGCAAGGATCATTGGAAAACTGCAATGCTATCTTTTTAAGGTTTGCTTGCACTGCAGCCCTGATTGAGGTCTTATCAACGTTGACTACACTTGAATCTTTTGTGGTTTTCAGTAGCAATATGACTTAAAGCTGTTTTCCACATGTTGTGCCAGATGTGCAGCACCGGAAATGAGCCCATTGCTTGAAAAAGTTGTCCAAATTCTCTGTCAAGCCTTGTCTGAAAAGTTTGTGAAAGCAAGCCTGTACTTTGTGCAAAAATCTACCAATTACAAAAAGTGTAAGCTGGACAAAACCAGATTGCTCCAAAATGTACAAAATCAGAACCAGCACCTACCAGTAGACCAATAAATCAGATTTCACTTTCACTTCAAAAAGGTATCAGTCAAAGCCAATGGCTGCTCTAAATCCAAGCAATGAAGTACTACACTAACCTTTTTCTCCAGGTCCATTGAGTGATCATCTTGCTTCTTCACAAAATGCACTCTTTGAAAAGTCATTATGAACATACTAAAACAAGAGCATCAAAATTAAATAGTTCCCCAAATTAACTCATGACATCAACAGTTGTGTTGCTAGGAATGGCTCCCAAAATATTGCCTGAATACAGTTTGCTTCTTTCCCATTGGGCTTGAGCATTCTGTTTTCTCTCAAATGCAGTCTTCTAATTACCAATCAGATTTTGGATGAAAGAAATCATAATTCCAGCAGCTTTTATCAGGTAACATCTGCGCTAAGGTTCAATAGGAGATGGGGAGCTGTCTTTTAGTATGGATCTTTTGGTTGGGAGTGAGTGCTGTTCGTAATGGAACATTAAAGATATACTGTAGAGCTGGGTGTGTCACTGTATTCGGTTATTTAGGTAATTGCTTCAGAGTGCAATCTGTATGTGTTTTAATTGAAAATAATTACAGAAGAATACATAAACAACAGCTTGCATCGATAAAGCACCTTTTAATGCTATAAAATTCTCAAGGTGCTTCGCAGAATTAGCAAACGAAAGTGGGTAATGCACACAAAGGTTTCTTGCAACAAGTAGCCAAAGATTTTAATCCAAAAGTCAGCTTTTAGGGGTTATGTTTTAAAATATATTCCTTCATAGGATATAGGCACTGCCAGCATTTATTGCCCATCCCTGTTTGCCCAAAGGGTAGTTAAGGATCAACTACATTACTGTGGGTCTGGAGTCATATGCAGGCAGTTTCCTTCCTTAAAGGACATTAGTGAACCAGATGGGTTTTTCTTCCTTGCAATTGACAGTGGTTTCATGGCCATCTTTTAAAGTCTTAATTCAGACTTTTAAAAGAAATTGAGCTCAAACCTGAGTCCACAGAACACTACCTAGCTCACTAGATTAATACCACTAGGCCATCACTTCCCTGCTAGAAACGTCTTAAAGTGGGAGAGGGTGGTGGAGCTGCTTATGTAGAAAATTCCAGAGCTTAGGGGCCCAGGCAGTTGAAAACACAGCCATGTGTGGGAGGGACAGTGAAAATTGAGGATGCTCATGGAGACACACAATCAAGGTAGTGTAAACATCTCACCAAGCTGTGGAATTACAGAAAATTACAAAATGGGAAAGGCTGATGCTAGGGAGGGTTTTGAAAACAAAGATAATCTTTTTTATATCAAGAGATTTGTAAGAATAATAGCGTTATAACAGTAGTAGGAGCTTTTAATTTTCCAAACATTTACTGAGACTGCCATACTAAAGGTGAGGAATTTATTAAATGTTCAAAATTTTTTTCTTCATTGATATGTAAATGTAACTACTAGAGAAGGAGTAAAACTTGACCTTCTGTTGAGAGATAAGGCAGGGCAAGTGGCTGAAGTATTAGTAGGGGAACACTTTGGGACTCGCGATCATAATTCTATTAGTTTTAAAATAGTCATGGAAAAGGATAAGCCTTCCATAAAAGTTAATGTTCTTAATTTGAGGAAGGCAAGCTTTAATTGCATGAGACAAGAACTTTCAAAGATTGATTAGACTAGACTGCTCGCAGATAAAAGGAACAACTGACATGGGAGGCTTTCAAAAGTGTGATAACGAGAGTTCAGCAGCATTATGTTCCTGTTTAAAGTGAAGGGTAAGGCTGGTAAGACCATGGGAGGGTGCAATAGATGAATAAAGCTATTATGGTTTCAGCCAAGAATAAGGAAGAACCATATATTCTGTATAGACAACTGGGATCAAATGAATCAGAGATAATGGGAACTGCAGATGCTGGAGAATTCCAAGATAATAAGATGTGAGGCTGGATGAACACAGCAGGCCAAGCAGCATCTCAGGAGCACAAAAGCTGACGTTTCAGGCCTAGACCCTTCATCCTCTCTGATGAAGGGTCTAGGCCCGAAACGTCAGCTTTTGTGCTCCTGAGATGCTGCTTGGCCTGCTGTGTTCATCCAGCCTCACATTTTATTATCTTGGGATCAAATGAATCTCTTCAAGAGCATAACGGATGCAGAAACATTAGGGGAAAATCAGGATGGAAAAGATGGAATATGAGAAGCTTGGCAGATAAAGTTAAGGATAATCCAAAGAGATTCTATAGATACCTTTAAGAGCAAAAGAACAACCAGAAAGTGAATAGGATCCCTTAAAGATCAACAAAGTTGACAATGTCATGAACCTCAGCAGATGGGAGACATACAAAATGAAAATTTCACGTCAGTTTTTACTGTGCAGAAAGAAGTGGAGAATAGAGAACTTGGGGAAATAAATATTGATGTTTTGAAAACAGTTCACGCTGTCGAACAGGAAGTGCTGGAGGTCTTAGAAAATATAAGTATAGATAAATCTCCTGGACCTGATCAAGTGTCACCCTGTACACTGTGGGAAGTTAGTTAAGAAATTGCGAGGACCTTAGGAAACATGTATGTAACATCTATAAAAGTGGGTGAGATTTCTGGAGGTCTGGAGGGTAGTTAATGTTATTCCTTTATTTAAGAAAGGCTATAAGGAGAAGACCGGGAAATATAGACCTTAGAGCCTGATGTCAGTAGTGGCTAAGTTGTTGGAGGTGATTCTGAAAGATAGAGTTGTACTTGAAGAAACGCGGACTGATTAGCGATAGTCAGCATGATTTGCACAAGGGAATTCGTGTCTCACAAACTTGATTGAGTTTTTTGAGGAAGTATCCAAAAAGATTGAGGAGGGCAGAGCAGTAGACTTTGCTTACTGGGACTTTACTAAAGCCTTTGACAAGCTTTCCCATGGTTGATTAATTAGTAAAGTCAGATCACGTTGTATTCAGGGTGAGCTTGCCAATTGGATACAAAATTGGCTTGACGGTAAGAGACAGAGAGTGATGGTAGAGGGTTGTTTTTTTGGACTGGAGGCCAGTGACCGGTGGTGCTCCACTTCTGTTTGTTTGTCATTCATATAAAATATTTGCATGAGAATGTAGGAGGCATGGTTAGCAAGTTTGCAGATAACACCAAACTTTATGGTATAGTGGATAGTGAAGAAGGTTATCTGAGATCACAAAACAGATCTTGATCAATTGGGTCAATGGGCTGGGGAGTGGCAGATAGAGTTTAATTTGGGTAAATGCGAGGTATTGCATGTTGGTAAAACAAACAAGGGGGGGACTTGTACAATTAATGTAGGATTCTGGGTAGTGTTGTAGAACAGAGGGACTTAAGGGTTCATGTAGAGATAATGATTAAGAAGGCATTCAGCATGTTTGCCTTCATTACATAGACTATTGAGTACAGGAACAAAAACAGAAGTTGCAGAGAAAGCTCAACAGGTCTGGCAGCACCTGTGAAGAAAAATCATAGTTGACATGTTGAGTCTGGTGACACTTCCAAGAACATATCTGAGGAAGGGTCACCTGACCGGCAACGTTACCTCTGATTTTTCTTCACAGAAAACCAGCATCTTCTGTTTTTGTTTCCGATATATAGCATCTGCAGTTCTTTTGGTTTTTCTTTGCATATAGGAGTTGGGATGTCATGGCCATGTTGTACAGGACGTTAGTGAGGCCTTTTCTGAAGCTGTATATCCAGTTCCGGTCACTGTGCCACGGGAAAGGTATTATTAATTTGGAAAGGGCTCAGAAAAAATTGATCAGGATATTGTCGGGAACGGAGGGTTTGAGTTATAAAAGTAGGTTGAATAGGCTGGGACTTTTCTCACTGAAGCATAGGAGGCTGAGTGATGACCTTCTCGATGTTTATAACATCATGACGGGTATAGATAAGGTGATTGACAGGGGCCTTTACCCTAGGATAGGGGCGTTCAAAACAAGGGGATATATTTTTATGGTAAGAGAAGGAAGTTTTAAGAAGGACATGAGGGCCGACTTTTTTAAGCACAGAGAATGGTTAGTGTATGGAATGAAGTGCTAGATGAAGTGCCGGAATGTAGGTCCAGTTACAACATTTAAAAGACATTTTGATAAGTACACGAATAGGAAAGGTTTGGAGGGATATGGGCCAAATGCAGCCAAGTGGTCGACTTTGGTCAGCATCAACTAGTTGGCCCTAGAAGGGACTACTTCCGTGCTGTATGATTATATTACAAAATTAGGAGTCAGTATATTTCATTCATTTTCAAGGATGATGGTTGAACAATACTTTGTAAGAGTTAAAAAACTGGAGGTCCGGGATGAGTTCATATTCACAGAGGGGGCAAGGTTGGAGGCCAGCAGAGAGACCATTGGAATCAGCAGCTCTTTTGTATCCTTTGGTGTGATGTAACCTCAACTTAAAAATAGAACATGGCACCTATGATCACTGTCAAAAGAGATCAGGAATGTAGATGTGGGAATATTATTCCCACTAGTCACTTCTTAAATTTTGCATAAATTATGCAATGAATACATGTGCACTCTAAGCATGATTTAGTTTTGCAATATAAAACAGCAAATTCCCCATGAAAATCCCAGATAATGTTCGTAACAGCAGATTGTCCAAGCAAAAGATTAATGAAGGTTTTCATTAATCACCTCAGACAGTAGACTGTACAGCAAAAACTATTTTACTTTATTTTCCTGAATAAGCTATAACTGTGGATAATTAGCATGGCACAAATTAATTTTGCATTCAAGCATGCATGAAAGACATACCTGTAGGGATAAATTATGATTAGGCCGAAACAGAAAAAAGAAAAATCAATGAGTCATTACGGAATGTAAGTGACAAAGTCACAAGCGATGATCACCTTGCTAGCAAGCTGCTGCGTTTCTACAAAGGAAAGCTTCATTTTGGAGACCACATATGATCTTGTTAAAAAACATCACAGGAGAAGTGTTTTCAGTATAAAAGTTCATCTCATTGTTGTTCAGAAAATAAAATGGTTAGACCACACCCTTTGGTATTGCGCAGTACAGACCTTTTGTTTTGAGGCGGAGTTATATATATATTTTACATTATTGTTCAAAGTGCATTTTGGAATATGAATTCGTTCAGAAATAGTGCAACACAAATAAATATTAAGCAATGAACCCAATAATTAAGGAGCAAAATAGTCTGCGATACCTTTACTCTTTTTTGATGATTTGTTCAACCTATGGAATATCTTAAACAATCTGTTTTTTAAAAAAAATTCAGAAACTCTGCCAAAAGTTGAAACGTGCAAAAGCCTTACTTAGGGGTCTCCAAATCAGGGCTGTTAGAGGTATTCATGTTCAGGTACCTTATAAAGGCAGTCACCAATTTGTATGTAATTTTCTTACAGTTTGAGTTTTTTAAGAAGCAGTTTAGAGACGGTACATTAGATAACATCAACAACGTGACAATATGTCATGATTCACCAATACCGGGAGACAAACTGGCTGTTGGAACAAATGTTTCATTCGCATGTAAGTGGTGTGGGCAGCATGCTGCCGTCTAGCTGAGATATTAGGAACTCTTCCCTCAGCCTTCCTCCACTACTACTTCTGCCTGGTGAGGACTGTTCTCTTGGCACCTTCCTGTGAGAACTGTTGCCTATCAGTTCTTCTTTAGAAAAGATCTACTCTCAGAGGAACTCTCCTTTGCCCCTGTGTCAACTGTATTCTTGGCCCCTGCACAGATCCTCCAGTATGGATTTGACCTAGCTGTGGTGTGGTTTCACCAGCATGGATTGTGATTCCTTAACTTCCTCAACCGTAGTGGTCATTCCAATATGGTCTCTAACCTCTTTGACCCCAGGGCAGAATTTGCTTACACCCCCTATCCTAAGTTCTCGTCTCTCTGAGCTTGGCTCTTATTGTTATATCATATTTATGGAGGCAGTGTCAATGTCTCTGTCAGTCACTTGTCTGAAACCTTTTAGCCAATGGTCAACGGCCACAGGACAGCCAGATGTCAGATGATTGCCATCCCAGTGCCCACCTACATTTAAGGGTTAGTTTACCATTCTTTCTGAGCTTATTTTCAAAAATAGCACTGATAATAGAGTGCATTTGGCACCAGATAAACTGTCAATGTCAGTTCATTGGGCACCATGTCCTCTGTCCCTTTGTAATTCTTGTTTTCATATACTAGAATTTTGGAAAGTTAAGTACTGTTGTAATATGTGTTAAATGAAAGCTCATGCTACGCTGTAGATACTAGGAAAATTTGGTTTATAAAGGGATAGCAATATTCAACACTATATAATCTCCTTTGGTGTTCCTGACTGTGATTGATGGTCAAATCCATACATTCCTATGTTTCTAACTTGCTGAGTTAATTTGCATGTCATGATTAAAAGCTGTAAAGTCCCTGTACAACCACTTGAAACTAGACCTAACAGCATAAAGAAGGGTATCTCGTAACATTGGGTCACTTCTCAACTCGAGGCGGTTGGAGTTCGAAAGCAATTCTAGATTTTAATTTGGGAAAATAATCAATTTGGGATAGCTTCTCGTTTCTGCAAATCTAGCTGCGGTTTAAAGAGAGAGGACCATTCTGAGTTTGGTGATTCAGCACAGAGCAGTCGTGATTCAGGATGGACAGTGTCAGACCTGAATTGGAAGGATGTGGGTTTAAGTCTCACTCCAGAGACTGTTAAGTCCACTTTTGTATTGGACTGTGGATTTTAAAATGGTAATATATATTCCTTAAATGCAAGGACTGAGGAAGATGTTGCAGTTTTATAAAGAAAACAAGTTGTTAGAACACTGTCTATAGTATGTGCAAGGTGGCCTTATTCAAGCAGACTGTAGACACATTGCCTCTGAGCGAATATCTGATGGAGGTTTTGCCCAGTGACAGACTTTTGATTGGTTTGCCAACCAGGAGCAGTTGCATGTACCCAGGAGTACTCGGCATTGAAAAAAACTTACTGATTGGTTCCTGAGTGCTCGGCTACACTTTGATGTTTGATCAATACAACAGGAGCACCCAGCCTGCGAAGAAGATTACATTTCTCAAGCAGCTAGCTACTTTCTCTCTGCAAATTCCAGTCTTGCAAGGAAAGGACAAGTCCTCAACTAGTGAAAGAAAGAACAAGAATTGGTGTGTCCACAATCTCATGCCCACCTGACAAAAATCAAAAGGAACTGAAGCAAAATATCTCATTGGTGCTTGTAGTCCAGAATGATGCTTCACTGGCCTTTTATTATTCCTTCACCAACCATAATATTTGACATTTTGTCTCTATGACTGTATGTGGATGGTTGTATTTATTTCAAATTTTGCTTTAAATTGGTAGAGTTTAAGTTGTAGATTAATCTGTTTTAAATTAATCTGTTTGCAATAAATAGCCGTTAGTTACAGAAATCTGATGAGTGTTTTCTTTTATTGGAGTTCATTAGTCAGGTAAATTAAGGACTTTGATTAAATCATTTTACATTTGTGATGACTCAGGGATTTCTGGCACCTTACTCCAATGACATGAAATCCTGTCAGTCATGTCAGGTGGCCCAAAAAGATTACATGGTTCCTTCAAAATGAAAGCATTGATTTGCACCAATGCTCAGTTTTAGGGGTGAACCGCTTCCATGTTGAGCAGCTCATGAGAAGTCTCAGATGTGTTCAGAGGAGTGGCTTTTTGTTGTTAAAAAGCTGTCAACATTAGAATTCAAGCCCATCCAAGCCAATAAGCTTGCCTAAAGCAGTGCACCAGACTCGCTACCAACAGACCTGACCAGGGTGGAGACACAAGACTGAACTCAAATAGGGACTTAACTCAAAAAAGTCATCCTTTAGGATTTTGTCCTTGTCTCACAGAAGCCTTTGTTGAAAAGTTGTCAAAGTTTGCACACAGTCTCCTCACTGAGTTGAAAATAAGTTACCAACACTGGAATTGCTGAGTGCTGTAGCTAACTTTTTGTTAAGTGTGAATCCTGGCAGATGTGAGAGAGTCAGTACCATTGCAATCCTAGCAGTGCTGCACGGTAGCTGTAATTATGTGACAGACATCACTTGCACAAGGCATCTGACAGAGATAGTACCCAACTTCCTCCTGTGACTGTCTTTTGCTGTAGCAACCTTACACACTCTGAGGACATGAAACACTGAGTAGCCAGTGGTGGCACTTACCCTGGCAGGACCAGCAGTGGGGATTGTGCCCAGCAATATTGAATCACAGGTTCGTTGGCAGGGGTCATAGAAAAGTGACACTTTAATTATTGCAAGGCAACGAGACCAAGTTTTTAAATCCTCTCACTGTCCTGGGAAACTGTTCAGTTTTCGAAAGTTGAAACTCTCCGAAATTTGACTTTAAGCAATTTTTGGGATGGTTCTGGGCAATTGTCCTTTGGAATTTTCCATTTCCAGGGCAATTCCTTCAGGCTCAGCTGCTGCAAAATGATCAGATTGTGACAATCAGAACACCTGGGCCAATTTCTAAAAGGGTATGCATGTACACTCAGAACACAGTGAGGAAACATTCAGATTACAAAGGGCTTGTTTGCTATTCCTGCAGTTCTGTTAAGGAGCCCTATTGTCAAGCAGCACATATGACAGAATTACAATTAGGTTTTATTTTCACATGTATTCAAGTAGAGGGATACAGGAATACAGTGAAAAGTGTACAATGTTGCCATTCATGGCACCACCTTAGGTGCAAGGCACCTAGGTACAAAATTTTAGGCAAAAAGTGTGTAAAACATAACTTAAAAGCTCAACGTTACAGTTCTTCTCAGTATTAAGTAGTAAATAAGAAATAAAGTTAGAAGTTCCAAATTACAGTCCTTCCTTAGCCATGAGCCTAGTGGTAACTTTGATCACCAATCCTCTACTGGGAACACAAATGTAAAATCAACCATTCTGCATTTCTTCACGTTCTGGATTTGGCATATGTTGGTACGTTTTAAATGAATAATTAGCTGTAGAGAATGGTTTGTGTTTGGCTTCCATTGCATTTTGAAACGGAATATAGTGCCTGTCCCATTTATTACATTTAGTTGACAGTCTGTCCCACCAAATCATCCTCTTTCTACTGAGAATTTGTTCTTTCATTAATTTTGCCGACACTGAGTCAATGTCTGTACAGCATTGTATTGACGTCTCTACAGCCCGCAGAAAGTTGGGATGCTGCATTAGCTCTGAAACTTTCAGCTGATACTTGCAGAAGTTTTTCCACAGTGTTTGATAAATGTCCAAAGGGATGCTTTTAAGTGTTGCATGTTCTATTGTGCTCATGGGTTTAATTGTATCTTCAAGTTCCACCACCCATCCCAAGGTTTCCGTTTTGCAACTGTCCGGGAAAGCAGCGCTGAGGATTATGTGAAGAAGAGTTTCCCAGAAATGAATGAATATATGAGAAGGTATGATGTGCCAACAACACCAGATGGTGTGAAATACTTGAAGTAAGTACTATTTCCTATTCCACATTACCAAACTCTTTTGTGTCCAGTTACTGAGCCAATATACGCATGCTGCAGTTTTTTGTTTCTTCCCAAATGTTAAGTTTTGATCCCCATCCTGTCCCATTAAACCTTTTGTATGTCAAGTACAGCCCAGTGAATAAAATGTGTGATCAGAGCTTAAACACTGGAAATCCTCAGCAAGTCAGATAGAGCCTGTAAAGGGAGAAACATGAGTTGACATTTCGGTGGCTACAATGCTTATGGTTTGTCTTTCCACTTCAGCTACTACTTTATGCCAATTGCAATCATATCTGAGATTCAAGATAATGAGAACTGCAGATGCTGGAGAATCCAAGATAACAAAGTGTGGGGCTGGATGAGCGCAGCAGGCCAAGCAGCATCTCAGGAGCACAAAAGCTGATGTTTCGGGCCTAGACCCTTATCTGAGATTCACCTGGTGTAGTGGGTAGTGATCTCAGAACTACTGAAACAGGGAAAGAGACAAGTTGAACTTCAGGACTTTACAGCCAAGGAAAATGCAGTCAGCATGTACCCTGACAAGTTGGCTATCAGCCTGTGAATCCTTCTAACACACGCCAATGGCAGACAGTAGGAGTAGGACAGATTCTATGGTAAACCATCTGATGGAAAGAAAGTTGGAGCCCCTACTATGACTATTCATAGGTCGAGTCTACATATAAAAGGTGCATGTTGCCTCAACAACTCACAACTCCTTCAGTGATGTGCAACACATCACCTGTACTAGCATGCATGCTAAATTGCAACTCAGCAATGAGTGACAAAGTGAGACAAAAAAAAATTAGCTCAGTTTATTTTGCTACTGGATCTATTCTTCACAACCCCCGAAAGTTATGATGATGTTTGCCCTTTCTTGGGATGCTAGAACACAAGGGCACAATCTCACAATAAAACCCGATCATTTAGGATCAACGTGAGGAGAGACTATTTCACTCTGAGAATTGTGGATCTTGGGAATTCTGTACCCTAGAGGGCTATGCATACTCCAACTGCTGAATAAATTTAAAGCTGGGATAGGCTCGGAATCTAAATACATGCAGGAGAACAGAATTGAAGCCTAAGACTAGCTGTGATTGTATCAAGTGACAGAATAGGTTCAATGGACCATTTGGTCTGATCCTGCTCCCATTTCTTGTGCCCGTGAGTCAGACAAGCTGAGCCAGCGAGCAATTGAAATGTGTTGAATGCACTCCATTTTCGTGAGCCACCCTATTTACATAACTAATCGTTCCTGCTTTCACCTATGCAAAGCAGCTGGTTTAGGCAAGCTGAGAAGTGAGACAATTAGAATGGAGTTTGGATACAATTTAAGAGAGGCAGCTATTTGAAAGGTTGCAGAAGGGAGCAAAAATACCATACCTTTCAAAACGCTTTTCAACCCTCTTGCTTTTGTTTAAGCAGGACTCAAAAATTCAATTTAACCAATGCGCAGGTCTGATACAGAATGTGGAAAAACAAAGATTGGAAGGAAGTTAGGGAATTTGTTTTTACTATGTAGCAATCTGTTATGATCTTGAACACAGTATATTGCTGATTCTCTATTAATTTTTCAAAAATGAGCTGAATATTTTCTTCAGTGAGAGAAATATGCAGGGCTTTGGGGAAAGAGCATGCAAGTGAAGCTTGTTGGACAGGCAAGATAGGCTGAATGGCTGCCTTCTATGTCGTGTCATTCTATAATTTTATGAGCCCCAACTTTTTATCAAATGACTGATAGTTGACATTACGTTGCATGTGGGAGGGCATTCTAGGGTACCCGTCCAAAATGGCAGCAGTGTGGACATTTAGCATGTGGATTTAATGAGAAAATAGGTGATGTGACTTTGCATTACTGGTCATTTTAAAAGTGGCAAAGAGTTGGGAAGGAACCTGTTTCAACCTGCAGAACACCTTGTGTGCTGCTTTAATTGTGAATCAGAGCCTACTGACGCAGAGTTCCACAGACTTGCTTATGTGCATGGGTAGATTACGATGGCATAAACTGAAAATGTAGTAAATTTATGAGCAAAACTATTGCAATGTAAAAGAATCTATGACACGAAACCTTTCCAGTTGCTAAGTAACCCCTGGAAAAAAAGTTTCAGAAGCATCAGAAATACAAACGTCATGACTGCGTTTTTCTTTGAATTATTTTTAGGTTTAATTCTGCACCTGTCAAATGCAGCCATAAGTGAAATCAATGCACGATAGTGTAACAAATGGCAAATTTTGATCTAATTTCTTATTAGCATATTTCCATAATATACTGAATTTTTTTGAAGAGCTATTACTTTTGTATTCTTTGTAACTCAGGATAAAGTGCGGCAATGGTGACTCCCCAAAATTTAAGTGATCAGTAGAGAAGGCTATCCTGGGGCTTCTAACCCAATCCCGCTGCCCTTTGCGCCATTTCATCCCTCACCCCTCTCTTCCACAAAGCCTAAGATTTTTCACTGTAAATTTAAGTACTTTGTCAGAGCTCAGTTAACTCGTATCACAGTTCAGGGTTCAGACCAGAGACTTAGCATCACAAGATATGGTAGTGTAGGGATGAAGATTGAGGGAAAGGATAGCGGTGCCCATTTCAACATTCAACCGGAAACAGGCAAGGGTCATGTCACTGTGTGGAAGTAGTTATTTAGCTGACCTAGTGCCATTTTTCTATCTATCTATTAGCACTGACACGACTGCTCTCTTAACCCACTCACAAACCTCAAAGCCCCAAGCGGAAATGTGGCCAACTAAAGAAACTATTCTAGTCAGTAAATTGCGGAAGCAGATTTGGCATTCATTTGTGATTTCAATTTCTTAAGCCTCAAAATCCTCAAATTCATCTCTCTGCTGCTGTGAACATATAGTCTCTCCCACTTAAGCTGTTAATGAACATTTGACCATTTGGATTTCATGGCATTTCAAGTTTCTTCAACAATTCCACTGTTCTAATTAAATGAGGTGCAACGTCCAACCTGATAGAATCATCTCTGACCCCATCTGTCTACACTCAACGTTTGATATTGGCTTGTACTCAAGTGTCTAGTGTGGGATTTGAACCTTCAGCTTTTTATTCTGAGGCAGAAGTGATAACACAGAGCAAAGGCTCTCTCAGTTTACATCATTCAGCTGTTCTTTTTTCCCTGTGCTGAAGCACAACATTAAATATTGATTATATGATTTGGTGGAAGGTCATACCAGAACCTGACTGAAGATCTGAATAAACACAATCAAGTGTTTTCCTAACACTACAGATTAATGTTGGTTCAAGTGCAATAACGTGATACATTTTTCAATATTTTAGCTTCAACCCATGGTTTTAGAGATAATATGAATTATTGACTTTTGATTATGTTGATTGAAAAGTTGACATTTCATTTTGCATTGAAATTGTTTATTGAATCAGATGAGTAATCATATCCAGAAATAGGTGTTGCGCTCGAGAGAAATGTGATTTTGATAAAAACAATCGCTGGAGGATCAGGTTTAGTGCCTCCCTAATACTATTTCAAATTAATTGACTATATGTTACTGTCAATGAATTATTTTATTCAATGATTTCAATTCTTCAGTGCACATGTCGAATTAATTTGGGATGTGGGTTTTGTGCTGAAGAGGTTCCATGGAGACATAAAGAGTAATGTTGGATTAATATTGAGAGAAGAATGTGCAAGGATTTGGGAGAAGGTGAGGTAGGGGTCTCTCTCTGGGGGTGGTGGCACTAAGTGAATTACTCCTTCTAAAGAGCCAGCACTGACACGACAGAAAGAATTCTATTGGTTAAATGTGGATGAATTCATGAACAAGACGACAGTAAAAATATACTGCTGAGAAATCATTTCTATAACATTCAAGAATATGTGCAACAGAATGGTAGATCCAAATTTCAAACCAGTTCCATGGTTGACTAAAGATGTAACTTCTGAACCTAGGAATGATCCTCAAAGACTCGATGCTTTTATAATGGACAAAGCACTGTTAGATTATGAAGTCTCAATTGATGCTGATTGCAAGTTATTAACCGTTGGAAAACCTTTTGCAATTGAAGGTACGCCTTTCTTTATAAATTTTCGTGATGTTTCATTGATATTCTCTCTTTGTTCAAGATGGGTCACATTAGCAAGGAGAAAAGGGGATGAATGCATTTAAGATTTAAAAATTCTTTTCAAATTGATCAAAGATAATTCAGTGCATTTTTTAAAATTGATTCTTGGAAAAACATGTCAACAAGAGAAGGTTAGCCAACTAACACAAGATAAAGAGTTGGGATAAGGGGGACATTTTCAGAATAGCGACCTGCAGCTGTTGGACTGCCATGGGGATCAGTTCTGGGACCACAGTTATTTACAATATAGGTTAACGACTTGAATGTATAAGGTGAGCGAGAAAGTGGTGGGGATTACATAGAGTTTGCAGAGGGGTGCAAGACAAGTTAAGCAAGTAGGCAAAAAACCTTGGCAGATGGAATATAATGTGAGGCAGAACACTTTGACAAGGACAGAGGAGCTGAATATTATCTAAATGGAGAAAAAAATACAGAAATCTACAGCAGATGGATGTGGGAATCCTCACGCATAAAGCACAACAAGTAAGCATTCCAACTTTAGCGGGTAACAGGAAAGGCAAAGGGAATGTTGGCCTTTATTTCAAATGGAATGGAGTATACAAGTAACTGTAACTAGTCAGACCACAGCTAGAACACTGTGAATGGTTTTGGGGCCCTTATCTAGGGAAAGACATACTGACAGGGAGGCAATCCAGACAGAGTTCACTAGGCTGATACCAGGAATGAAGGAGAGGTTTTGTAGGTTGTGCCACTACTTGTTTGAGTTTCCATGAATAAGAAGCAACGAAACAAAGTTCTTTGAGGACTTCATAGGTTAGATGTCGGAAGGTTGTTCCCCCATGTCGGACAATGTAGGAATGGAGGGCATAATCTCAGAGTAAGCGGTCACACATTTAAGACAAAGATGAGGAATTTCTTATTGCAGATGGTAGCAAATCTGTGGAATTCTTTCCTGCAATATGCTGTTGAGCCTTGGTCATTAAGTGTATCCTAGGCTGAGATTGATTCCCTTAATGATTCAAAATCTATGGTAACAGGGTAAAGGCAGAAATATAAAGTTAAGGAATAGCAGGTCAGCCACGTCTCATTGAATATTGGAGCAGTCTCGATGGCCTGAATGCCCTACTTTTGATCCTTCATCTTGTTGCTAATAATGATCTGTGTTAACTGAGTGATTGATAGGCCAACAGTTTGACTGAGAGACACAAAGAAAATATCGACTTTGTGCCAAGCTAGATGCCTGATTAGCAGCTGGAAGGGACATGTGAATGGAGGACCCCAAGTCAGGCAGCTTTACCTGGAGGAGCAGGTATTACTTGGAGGTAATGAGCAGAAAGGCCCCTATACGGGCAGTCTGCAGCACCTAGAGGAGCAGGTGAGCAATAGGGCACCAGCAATGGTAATGATTGTCACAAGGTCAGCCAACTGAACAATGTAGAACATGAGATCCCGGATCAGGGCTGTTAATCTGGATATCTCAGAGATCCATGGCTGACAGATAAAAAGGTCAATATGAGAGATCCTCACTGTAGTATCTACTAGAATGAGGCAGTACTAAAGTCAAGGCCTGTTAATGTTTAAATAAAGGGTGACTTGGTGACGGATACTGGCCTTCTGGAGTTATCTCAGTGGCGATGAGAGAAAAGCACAACCGTGAAGAAACTTGCTTGCAACATTTGTCTTTGAGTTGGAGTAACCATTTCTTACATAACGTCTTTGCATAGAGAGCTTCACTCCTTCGACCCTGCTGAAGACTGGGCCCAGAATGTGGAAAGAGTGGGTTTTTTTTCCAGGCAACAACATTGCAGCAGATGAAAGACATAACTCTCCTAAGTAATTCTCCTGACAGCCTGAGGAGCTGCAACGTTTTTTGTCATTAAGAGCCTAATGTTCCCTGAGGCACCAGATACTAAAACCCATCAAGAATTGTCGGATATAGTTAAGAAACATTACGGCCCCAAACTTCCTGCAATTGTGCGACACTACAGGTTTCAGTCAGCAATTCGAGAACCAGGGGAACCCAGGTTGGGATTTTTGACTAGGTTAAGATGACTGACAGAAGATTCTTGTTTAACCTTCAATGAGATGCTTACAGACTATTTGGTATACCCATATTAACAATGTAACTATGCAAGAACACCTATAAGCTGAAGGCAATGACACTGGCTTTATCATTGGAAAATGTAGCATGTGTAACAGGAGTTGTAGGGCATTCTGATGGAAGTGGACACTCTTGCCAGTTCGACTGAGCTCGGAGAATACCACTTGGGTGAAGGCAATTGCATAGCCTCACTCAGGACATATCCTGAACAGAGGGACTCTAGGTCAGCCCACAGCAATACCTCAAAACAAAGCCACGCCTCGGCCAAACAGTTAAAATTATTTTCTGGAATCAGGGGGGCAAGC
This sequence comes from Stegostoma tigrinum, assembly GCF_030684315.1. Taxonomy (NCBI): domain Eukaryota; kingdom Metazoa; phylum Chordata; class Chondrichthyes; order Orectolobiformes; family Stegostomatidae; genus Stegostoma; species Stegostoma tigrinum. The sequence continues at coordinate 33,208,262 of NC_081356.1, read as the reverse complement.
CACTGTAGCTGTTGCCAGTATACAGAATCGAGACATCAATGAGAGTCCTACTCGACCTCAATTGAGTAAGATAATCATCGAGCAGCCTCCTGGAGAGTTCATACCCTGGGAAGTCCACCGACATCTGGTTTGGAAAAATTAAATTGCTTAGCAACATCAAAATCAGAACCATTCAAGTTAAACATCTGGTTAAATGATCATCCGAAAGAAGGTCAACACCAGTTTGGCCATGTAAGTAATCACAGAACTGGTTTTTAAATAAAATTCGCTCTGGCCTCCAGCCTTAAACTTTGTGTGAGATTCAGCTCGATTGAGAACCAACACTAGGGAACCTTTGCAGATTAAGGGTCGACGTTGTTTCCAGTGTTTTATGAAAAGCGGCTGGTTCAGTTCCCAATGGTTGTAGTAAAAGTCTGGGCCCAAGCTTGATGGGGTGAAATTGGATGCGAGAGATTCACCAAGATAGGCTCAGTATTTTTCCGTCATAATATGTCTGTGTTAAATACCTGGAAGCTTTCCAGGAAGATTTGAGGTCTATCAGAGGAGCCAAGGCCACCTTGCATGTTGACCAGGAAGCAATTCCATGATTCTACAAGGTCCACCCAGTGCCGGTTGCCTTATGGGCAAAAAGTAGATGCAGAAATCAGAAGGCTGAAAAGCGAAGGAATCATCAAACCAGTCCAATTCACGGAATGGACAACGTTGGATGTACGGATTTTGAAGCCTTACGGATCGGTTCGTCTTTGTGGGGATTTTTAATAAAAATGGTAAACTGCTTTTCATAGCTAGGTAAATATCCATTCCCTTAAATAGAGGATTTGTATGCAGTGATGTCAGGGGGAGCTATCTTTCACAAAGCTGGACGTGAGCCAATGCTTACTTGCAACTGTGTTTCGACCAGGGTTCCCAAAAGTATGCTACAAATAATACCTATAAGATCTTGTGCCAGTACACAAGACTGCCATCTGGGGTATTGTCAGTCTGTTCAGCTCTTCAGTGGACAATGGAGAATGTTTTTGCCAACAAAAACTAATAAGGTACACAGGGAGAACTTGGATATGGTCCTAAGGCAATTTTCCAAGCTAAACATACACCTAAGAAGGGAAAAATGTGTATTCCAGGCATCCCAAGTGACCTATTTTGGTACACAGTGGACAAGACCAGGTTATACCCCTTGCAAGCTAAGGTGAATGCAATCAAAGGTGCCCCAGTTCCCATGTCTGTCAGAGAGCTTAGATTATTTCTTGGGCTGTTAAATTATTATGGAAAGTTCATCCATGACTTGCCATCCATCCTGACACCTTTGCATCAACTCCTAAAAAAGGGGCTGTCTTGGAAATGGTTGTATAGACAAGCCTAACTTATAATGAAGTAAAGAACCAGCTGTCATCCTGTAAGGTGTTGGCTTATTGTGATCCCAAGAAAGATTTGGCATTGACATGTGATGCCTCCCCATACAGCATCAGGTTGGAATTAGCTCATTTGTGACTGAATGGAGTGGAATACCCAAATAGCATGTGCATCCAGGACTTTGGCTAATGCAGGACATAAATATGCCCAGATAGAGAAAGAAGGATTAGCATTCATATTTGGAGTCAGAACTATAACCAATAACTTTATGCACAAAAATTTGTGGTAATCATAGGCTACAAACTCCTACTTAGTCTGCTGAAAGAGGACAAGGCAGTGCCACCCAATGCTCCAGGCTTCATTCAGTGGTAGACATAATTCAAGCTAGAACACCATTCAGGGGGCCAAGTAGTAAATGCAGATGCATTGAGCCACCATCCCTTAACAGACAACATTGATGGTACCTGCAATGGAAGAGCCAGTAATGATGTTAAATTTTACGTGCTCTCAGTAACAGAGCTGACAATATCAGACTTTGGACACGAGTCATTTCAAAACTGAAACAACTGGTATTAGTGGGGGAAACTGAAGAGCCTTCCAAGTTAGAATTGGAACCTTTTTTGGACCCGGAGGGAACAGCTCACTATAAAGGATGGTATGTTGTAATGGGAAGTGAGAGTGAATGTCCGGAGCAAAGGTCACCACCAAATAATGGCTGAACTCCACTAGGGCCATCCAAGCAGTGTCCAAAATGAACATGTTGGCAAGAAGTTACATCTGGTGGCCAGGCTTGGATACAGACATAGCTGCGTTGGCGGGGCAGTTCCCAGACTGCCAACAAGGACAAAAATTACTGCCAGCACCTCCCCCACAGCCGTGCGAATGGCTGGGTAAACCTTGGACTCTCATGTGTCAATGGTGCAAGTTCTTCTGTTGATTCAATGCTCTCAGTCATTGTAGATGCCCATTCAAAGTAGTTGGACATGCATATGGTCCATTCATCAAACATGTGGACAATGGTAGACAAACTGTGCACATCATTTTCAATACACGGAGTCCCATAACTATTGGTTGCCAATCATCAGCCATTGTTTACCAGCAAGAGATTTGGCTATTTCTTGAAGTCAAATGGAATTCGATATAGAAGGACAGCCCAATACTTCCATTATCCAATGCCCTGCCGGAAAGAGCAGGCCAAACTTTGAAGTCTGGCTTGAAGAAGCAGCCAACATCCTTCCTAGGTACCAGGCTGTCACTGTTCTTATTCGATTATAGGACCACTCCACATGCAACTACAGGAATTGCACCAGCAGAGGTGCTTATAGAGAGGAGACTCCGCACCAGGCTAAGTCTGATCTTCCCCAACCTGGGTTGGAGGGATGAAATGGCATCATGAACGCCAAAGCTGGACCCAAGTTTCCGCCAAGTAGCGGACACAGTTTGGCACAGGGGTGATGTTTGATGCAAAAATCACAGAAATGGCCCTGCATAGGTAAAAGGCATGGTCAATGCAAGGTCAGGAGCAGTGATGCATAAGGTTTGGTTAGGTGCAACTGTCCTGAATAAGGATGTGGACCATATGAAATCCACAAATTTGTAAACTGTGCAGAGTGTGAAACACGCCCTGTCCCTCGGAACACTTGGAAATGCTACTGGAATCTGTGGATTCTCCCTCAAATCTCCTTTGTCAAATCTTCTGAATCAGAGACAGACATGACAGAAGCAGCTGCTTTGATGCCTTTGCTGCCAGAAGAGAGTGACATTCATGGAGGCACTCCTGGTGCAAGACACAAGCTCCAGTGTGTTACATACCACCCATGTCAGATGTCAAGTCAGAGGAACCTGACCTGGTGCCAAAACACCCTAGAGGCTCAGAAAAATTACCAGCCAATGCCCATAGACTTCGTTGCGTGGATAGTGGGGACTGCGGTTTGCAGATTTTGGGGGTGGGGAAGCAGAAGAATGTAGTGATTGTAACAGGGGCAGCTAGCTGAACCTCATACAATAAAAGTTCCCTGATTGGATGACACTAATAGCCCCAAACAGTAAGTCCTGGCTGGCATATAAAATGGAGTGCCAGAGATACTGACACTGTGGTACTTAATTCAGAATAAGACAGTACTAAAGTTGGGGACTGTTCATGTGTAAATAAAGGGAGACTTGATGACAGGGTACTGGCCTCTATGGAGTTATTTCAGACTCAGTTAGAAAGAAGTGCAGAAATCCCAGGATCCCATGAAAAAGTCTTGAGTTGATTAATGAGTTACTGCTTTCAGCAGACTGTATATTAGTTGGATTTATCAATACTAGTACATTTCATCAATAATTGTATAGTTTATTATGTTGGCCAAGTAAAATGAAATTAGTATCAGTGAAGTAAAGTTAAGGCATGACATTGCAATTCAGTTGTGAGGAAAATGTGCCCTGTAGAACAGGAGAACGCATGAAAGCCTCAAGTGACGGTGTTAATAACATCTGCAGCAAGTGTCACCCTCCACAGAAACTTGAACTCAGAGTTTTAGAGTTTGTATAAGGCCCGGAGTGATTGTCTTGCTTTGGTCAGGCAGGGAGTTATGTCGTAGCACTTTCAGAGAGGTGATCAGACCACAGCCTAAGAACATGAAGGAAGACAGAGAATGGGTGACCACCAAGCATCACAAGGGAACTAGGCTGGTAGTACAGATGCATTTAGGACCCTGCTCACAAATTGATTTCCCATTTTGTTACTGATTAGGACATTTGTTCCTCTGAGGAGTACAGTTGGATCATATTCATGGCACTACAGGCATCTTAGCTAAAAGGGCGGAGAAAGATGGGAATAACAGTCGTGATAGGGAATTATTCATCAAAGGAACAGATGTGTTTCTCTGACTGTACATATGACTTTACAGTGGTGTATTGCTTCCCTGATGCCAGGGTTAAGGATGTCATTAAGGGGCTGCAGGACATTCTTCAAGGGGAGGCAGAACAGCCAGAGGCCATGGCCCAGGCTGGAATCAATGACTTAGGTAGGAAAGAGGATGAGATCCTGAAAGCAGATTTTACAGAACTATGAAGGGGGTTGAAGTGTAGGATCTCTAAAACAGTAATATCAGAATTATTTCTGGTCCCACATACTTGTTAGCATTGAAACAGCAGAATTGAGCAATTGAATGTGTGGCTTGAAAGCAGGTGTAGGAGACTAGGCACTAAATTTATGAGGCATTGGGACTGGTTCAGATGTAGATGAAATCTACAAGTCACGTGGTCTACTGCTAAACAGGGCTGGGATAAAGTATTCTTGCAGGGGAGATTTTCTAGTGCTGTTGGGAGGGTTTAATCTAGACTGGCAAGGAGTATGACTGACAAATACAAGAGTAGGGAACAGGAGACAGAAAATTAGCAAATAATCTGTGGCATCAAACTTGAAGAAAAGCGTGTAACTGCAAAGCTGAGTGGCAAGTCATCTGATGGGTCAGAATACATAGAACAGCAAAGAATGACTTTAAATTTAATTATGAGAAAGAAATTAAGAGTATGAGAGAAAAGCTAGAAATGTAAAATGGATAGCAAGAGTTTCTGCAGGTATTTAAAAAGGGAAATAAATAAATAACAAACAATGGTCTTCTAGGTAAGAGTGAAAATGAGGAGTTAAGGATACATAATTAGGAAATGATGGATGAAATGAGCAAATATTTTCCTTTAGACGATACAAGAAATATTCCAGTAATAACTAAATCATGAGGTGAAGGGGAGAGAGGAACTTCATGAAAATTCATTGTCACAAGGGAAGCGGAAAACTGATGGGGCTGAGAGATGACAAGTGGTAGATGCACTGGAATTAATTTTCCAAAATTCACTCAATTCTGGAAATATTCTATGCTAAAAAGTAACTAATAAAGCTCCTCAATTCAAGCGGGTAGGAGATGGAAAACAGCAAACTTGAGGGCAGTTAGATTGGTGTCTATCACACGGAAGGGTATTCGAATTGATTAAGGAGGCGATAGCTAGGCACTTACAAAAACTCAAGGTAATAGGGAGGGGTCAGCATGGTATTGTGAAAGGGAAATCATGTTGAACTAACTTATTGGATTTCGAGAAAAGTATTTGACAGGTGCGAAGATTGGCCAACTGGCAGAACACAATATTTACATCATTGGGTCTTTTTCTAATAGCACAATGTGAAGTATGGAGTTCTGTAGGGGTCTGTGCTGGGCATCTGCTATTTACAATTTACATCAATCACCTAAACGAGGGGAGAAACGGCATGTAGCTAAATTGACAGATGATACACAGATGAGTTGGAAGTTGTATTGTGAAGAGGTGCGAAGGAGGATGCAGGTGGAATTAATATCCATAGCCTGGCAGGTTGAGTATAATGTGGGAGAAAGTAAAGTATCTAACTTTTTTTTGTATTCTTTCAGCCAAAGTGTTACATAAAACAGAAAATGATTGCAGAATTCTGAGGTGCACAGGGATCTAAGTGCTTTAGTGCAAGAGTCACAAAAATTTCAGTATACAGGTGCAGCCTGTAATTGAAGGCCAGTAATATGCATTCTTTTATTCCACAAGGAATTGAACAGACATTGCGGATGCTCTGCTTCAGTTGTACAGCGTGTTGGTGAGACAATATCACACATATTGTATTCAGCTTTGGTCTCCTTAAATAAGGAGTGATGGAAATATGTTGCAGGCACTTCAGAGGAGATTTATTACATCGATACCTGGAATAAGTGGATTGTCTTATGAGAAAAGTTGGACAGACATGGCACAGTGGTTCAGTGGTTAGCACTGCTGCCTCACAGCACCAGGAACCAAGTTCAGTCTCACCCTTGGGTGACTGTGTGGAGTTTGCACATTCTCCCCGTGCCTGTGTGGGTTTCTGCTGGGTGCTCCAGCATCCTCTCGCAGTCCAAAGATGTGCATGTAAGGTGAATTGGCAGTGCTAAATTGCCCTGTAGTTTTCAGGGATGTGCAGGTTATGTGCATTAGCCATGGGGAATACAGGGATAGGGTAACGGGATAGGTCTGGGTGGGATGCCATTCGGAGGGTCCATATGGACCTGTTGGGCCAAGTGGCCTGTTTCCACACTGTAGGGAACCTAAGGCTTGCTTCCACTGGAGTTTAGAAGAATGAATGATGACTTCATTGAATTATTGTAAGATATGAATTGTGTTGACAAGGTGGACATGGAAAAGATATTTCTTCTTATGGTGTGTGCAGACCTGGGGAGCTATTTTAAAGTTAGTGATTGCTATATTAGGACAGAGCTGAGGAAAAATTCTGTTCAGACTGTCATGTGACTCCAAAACTTTCTGCCTCAGAAAGGGATGGAAGGGAATCATAGAATATTTTTAAGGCAGAGGCAGGTGGATTTATTTACCTAATAAGAATCTAAGGTTATCGGGGTAAATGGGAATGTGGAATTCAAAATGCAGTCAGATCACACATGATCTTGTTGAATGGCAAAGTGAGCTTAAGGGGCCAAATGGTCTACATCTGTGTTAATTTCTTTGTTCACCTTTGCTTTGTCTGAGTTTTCAAGTCATATAAACAAAGTGTACAACACAAGAATTTGGCAAGGTTGAAGGGTATATGTAAATTCAAGGAGTGCATCAAATACAGCCTTAAGAGCTGAGGGCATATATGGACGTGTGGCAGCTTCATATTGTTGCTGTAAGGGACACTTGGCCTAAAGAGGGGTAAAAATGCAGCTTAACATTCCTGGATATTGAGCTTTCAGGCAGGATAGAGAAGGGGATTAATAACAGATACGAGTCTAGACAAGTGGATGAAATAGCAATGTGTCTCCTTTATGGAAATAGTGACAATTGATATTTAGATGTAGCAGCATTATGGAAAAGGGCAAAGATGGAATAGGAGCAAGAGTTCGAAAATCTGAAAATCAATTGTACCGAGCCCAGAAATGATCTAGTGAAGGTGAACTGGATGGAGCTACTTGAAGGAAAATCAGTAGGAAGCAATCAAACTTGTGATTTTACAGGCACACATTGTACGTATATCACCACAAAGTAAAATCCTGGCATTGCCAAGTCTAGCATCTTCTGACTATCCAAAAGCATACGGGGTTACAATAAATCAGGTAAAGTATATGGTGATCACAAACAGAAAATTGGATGTTGTAAATAGCCTAGATGAATATAGAAAGTGAAGGACTGAAGTAAAAAAGGAAATCATTAATAAAGCAGAAAAAAGGATTTGAAATAACGTTAACTGGTAAAATGAAGGGAAACATAAAAGATACTTGCTCAGTATATTAAGAGCAGGAGGATAACTAAGGGAAGCATAGGACCTAACAGATATGCATGAAAACTTGCTTGTAGATGTATAATATGTGGGCAGGTCTCTTAATAAATATCTTCTCTGTCTTCATTAGAAAAGAGAGATAGCACAAACAATCTAATTAAAAAGGAGTGTGAGATGTTAGATACAATAAACAGGATGAGAGAAAGTAGGGAAGGATTTTCATCCCTGAACATGGATAAATCACCAGAGCAATGTGTTTTGTGTTGTTAGCTGTCAAAGAAAGCAATTTCAAAAATAAAAGCAACATATTAGAGGATGGAAGGCCTGAGAACATTGTTTGAAAAAGGTGTCTACATGGCACCAGTCAGGAGTGTGATGGAATACTCCTTGCTTGCCTGAATGAGTGCAACTCCAACATCACTCAAAAAGATTGACACCATCCGGGACAAAGCAGCTCACTCGATTAGCATCACATCCACTCCCCCCACCACCGACACTCAGTAGCAGCAATGTGCACTGCAGAAATTCACCAGTGATGCTCAGCCAACACCTTCCAAATCCATGACCATTTACATCTAGAAGGACAAGGACACCATTACATAGGAACACCACCACCTGCAAGTTCCCCTCCAAGCCACTCACCAATCTGACTTGGAAATAAGATTGGCTTTCCTTCACTTTCACAGCGTCAAAATCCTAGAATCCCTTCTCTAATGTCATTGTGGGTCAACCCACAGCAGGCAGACTGCAGCAGTTCAAGAAGGCACTTCACAACCACCTTTTGAAAGGTAGCTAGGGACAGTCAATAAATGCTGACCAACCAACACTGCACCCATTCCACAAAAACAACTGTGTGTATGCTCAGGTGGTAGACCCACAGGTGTGATTTCTGTTAAGAACAAATGTAAGTTCTCTTTAGCAGAAGAATTCCTATTTCAATCTCATGTGATTTTGATGTTGCAAAATAACTAACGAACAAGTACGCTCGTTAAGTTAACTAACTATCCAAACTGCATTTGTTTCACAACCTGGAATGTTTCAACATTGTCATGCTTTGCATTAAGTGCATACATGTATAATTTCAAATCAGAAAAGATTTCAATCAAACCAAATTCATGGCAATTATTCTGCTGAGATGTCAGGTGATGTCAATATTAGTCTTCATATCTACTGAAATAGGCAAGAAACTAGGCAATTCAGCACAGACATCACCAGTTCCTTATCCATTGTGAAGTTGTTTAATTTCCCCTCAGGGTGCTAACAAAGAAGAAACAAAAAACAGAAAAGTGAGGAGCACAAATAATCTGAAGGTTAATTAAAATGAAGTTGAGGTATGCAACATTTGAATTAGCATGTTCATATGAAATTCATTTAGCCACTATATTAATGACCCAACTTAATAACAAGGTGAATATTGTGCAGTCCTCAAGTTAGCATGTTTGTATGTCACTATTATTAGCTGATTAGTTTCACTCTATATGTTCATGTGTGTTTCCGGCTCTGCTTTTTGACATGCTAAAACAAATTAACGTGCCTGCACAGATAGATGATATAGAAGTATATAAATGAGCTTTGGGAAGAAGAGATAACAAAAACAGATGGTATGTTATCAAGTGTTTGGAAGAATGTGCAGGTCTGTACATAATCTTTTGTCAGCTACTTTAATATCTCACTCTTGTGCTTTCAGAAGACATTAGCTCATGTTAAGGATAGCTTCCAAGGGTGTTAGGAACTTTCAAGTGGTATTTTTCAGAATTGAACCGAGCACGTGTTGGACCTAGGACAGTCCATTTTGAGCCTAATTCTGTTCACAAGCAGCATCTAATATCATTATGAAAGGGTTGCAAAAATGTTGGTTGTTTTATCTTCAAAGGTCAAATGGCCCTGAGTATAATAATACCAGGCATAACAACAACTCTGATTAATATAACATGCTTAATATAGTAAGCAGTCCTAAAAGTGGTCATAGGAGCACTCAGACAAAATTTGACCTAATTATTTATGACAATATCAACATAAATGATCAAAAGCATGAGAAAGCAAAGGGGTGATGAGTTTAATGAGGTAATTTCCAGAGTTTAAGATCTCGGCAGGTGTTACATGATTTGGAAGGAATGCAGTAGATGAACAATATACGCTGTAACTGGAAGATGCAGAAATCTGAGAGACGACAGTGTTAGAAGAGATTACAGTGAAGTTATGAAGTTACATTTTACAGATAGGATGATGTTTTAACGACATGCATCAAGTAGTCAGAGTTGGGAGTAAGTATTTGAAGTCTTTGCAAATTGATATATTTTAAAAGATAATGTTGATCTTGTACCTAGTGCATATGACATCAAATTCATTTTTAAACTCCCTAAACATGAGACAATGGATGTACAAAACTTTGCCGAATTTTAAGCTTAGGTTTGTGACTTTCAGAATTACTTGGAATTATTTCCACTACTCTGCTCGTTTCTATGATTCATATTGATGTATGAAAGAGATGATCATTATAATTACTCAATGTATTATTAATTAATCAAATTATAATCATTTCTTCAAAACCTTGCCTTAATTAAGTAGTCACCAAGGTCCAACATGACATTTTCAGTTAATTTCAAAAGAGAGAAGCAAATGCCGTTTAGAGTAGCACTGCTTGTGTGTAACACAGCTAGTCAGATGAAAAAAAGTGGGCACCTAAGGGTGATTTCCAAGGCTTTTAACTCACCTCTGATTTCAGATAATAATTAGAAAATTGCTCAAGCCTGACTGGCATTTGTTCATAAAAGCATTAGACGATTTTGATGTAATTGCATCCTTTTAATTATGGAGGGATACAAATAAGTCTGGTCAATTTGATTAACCAAAAGGCAGCTTTTGCCACCTTCCACTCAGTCACAACTGATTTTATTTCCCTATAACTTTAGGCCAGTTTATTCGCTTTTCCAGAAAACCTGCAGACGTTGACTTTCCTGCTTTGCTTTGATCATTCCTATTTCTAGGCTATGGAATTGGCCTTCTGCAGAACTCTCCACTGACGCCCAACATTTCTGAATTAATTAGCCAATACAAGTCTGATGGCTTTATGGATATGCTGCATGACAAATGGTATAAAGTTGTACCATGTGGTAAAAGGAGCTTTGCTGTGACTGAGGTAAGAAGTTTTCTCATACGGAAGAAATTTGGTATTCACAAGGCATAGCCAATAATTGTAACCACAGAGTGGTCATTGGTATGCTTGCTCTTGACTGTTATACTTGAGAGTTAAATTGGTCTGAAGAGGTCCAATCCACTCGAATTCAAAGTACATTGCAAGAAGTACGAACAATCAACCAATGTTTCATGAGGGAGCCATAGCAATATAGAAAATTCCACATTCCTGATGCTGGAAGTAGCAAGAGGAATTTTATATTGCAGTTGCATTCCTCAATGCATAAAAATTTAGGCAATAAACATCTGCTGTCTTTTTTTCTGAAATCTCTTTTACTTGGTTTAATTTTAGTTTTCCAGATTGTGATACTTTTTTAAAGGGAATGTTGTTCTATGACATACAGGGATTGCCAAGACAATATTTGATTCTCTGAAAAGGAAGGAAGGGTACATAGAGCTGCAGAGAAAAGGCAGGAAAGTGTGTCGAGATGAATTGCTCCATCAGAGAACAAAATCAGACACTAGCTCAGGCTGAAACGTCCTTCTTCTGTGTTGTAATCAATCTCTAATTCTGAGCAGCCTTGCAGGCATCTGTCATTAGGACAGTGGCAGTATTTCTAATCAAAGAAAGAGAAAATGACATGCACTTATAAAGCAGCTTTCTTGAACACAGTGCATTCTAAAACGCTCCATAGCCAATTAAGTGTTTTCAATGTGTGGTTGTTGTAGTACTGTGGGAAACATGATGGCCAGTTTGCATTCAGCAAACTTCCACAAACAGTAATGTGATAACTATCAAATAACCAACATTTGTACAATGGTTGAGAGAGCATTAGCCAAGGCCCTGGGCATGTAAGTCCACTATTCTTCAAATTAGTCCTTTAAAAAAAAGACAGGAGCTGGGTCGAACATCTTATCCAAAAGAGGGCACTTCAGTTGTTACGACATTTTGTTAAAATGCAATTAATGCATTTTTGCATTATTATGTTGAAATATTTAGACTGGAACCTGAATCCATAAGCACCTAACTGACCCACAAAACACGAAGGAGTCAATAACATAAGATACTGCATTTCACTTTACTATAGATCGGTTCTTTATCAATTTCATAATGAACTAAACCTGAAAATTGCAGATTTATGTAACCCATTAGATTCCCAACTGCAAGCCACATGCTTAGAATGGAAAATTATGTGATAATAATGCCTGGGATTAATTTGAGCTACTCCATAGAACGAATAGCACTAAGTTGAATATAGCCATGAAAATCTGGGCTGAATTGCACAAAAATGCATTTTTGAGAGATTTCCTGGTCTTTGCAATGAACATGGCCACTTAATGTTCTGCCCTGAGGCTGTGTGCAGCTTAAGTTGATCTGAGCTGAGTGATGGAAAATCAGTAGTTCAACAAAGAATTGGCAATTCCATGCAGTGTGGTCACATTACACAGGAGAGAATTTTTACCTAGCACCTTGATGGTTCTCAGCAATGATGCTTTCTTTAAAGGGCTTCAGGAGGGTTTGTTATAAGGCCTCTTGTGGTACATTAGCACATTCCCCACTAGAAAGCCTGGGTTCAAGTGTCATCAATTCCAGAAGTGTGTCATAACATACAGGTTGGCTAAAAATATCTATACCTGATTAAAACAAAGATGAAAAGGTTTCTAATGCTTCATGTCGAAACAGATTTGCATTAGCCATGAAAGTCATTGACAGATTTATCCTTACAATAACGATGTTGGGTATTAGCCGATACCGACCAGAAAATAATAGTCAGCCAAGCTGGATTACAAAATATTTAACCAGGCTATTCAGCTTCTCTCAGAAGTACAGCCTAATTTCCACTTCACAGTCGATGCTGGCAGACTTTTTATACCATGCAAATGCTTATACAAGTCATGTCTCAAAATGAATCATCAGGTCAGTAATACCATGGCAGAGAGATTAAGTTGGGAGGTTAGAACAGGTGAAGCAACTGTATGAGTTGTAGAGGCAGACAAATTTAGATTTTCAGTCACAGCTTGATTGAGGGCTCAAGTCCCCTTTAGGATCATTGACAATTTGTTACATTCAGGTCAGAAGGGGAAAATGATTCACTTCCTTTTAATGCTTTCTTGCGTGTTCACAACAAATGCTTTTTAAGAAGCCAGCTGCCACACTGCAATTAAAGAAGTAGTTAACTAGATCAAAATGAAGGAGCCAGTTTTAGGAGTTTCCTTGAGTGAAGGAAAGAGGAGTTTTATTACTTAACTTGGCAAAATAACAAAAGCACATCAAACACATAAATGTACATAAGGTTGAAAAGATTGAACTGCCTACAGACAAGGAGTCTTCTCCTTGCACTGTTTAAACGTCCTTGAGGTGTTGTTAAATGATCACATTTGTTTAATTGTTGACTGGTATCCTCAGTGTTGGAAAAGTTTGTACATATCCTTGAGTTCTTAATGAATGGCTGTTTTACCAAATAGCTTTTCCATTAGTCTCTGACTTCTGAGATAATTTGACATGAGGGGGAGGTCGGGTGGAGAGAGAGGGAGAGTGAGAGAGATTTCGGTGCTTGCTGTTATCACCAGTTCATGTTCTTTCTCCTGCTTTCTGCTCAACAGCAAGTATTAAAGTATAATTCATTATGTATTCCTGACTCCTTGCCAAGGATTGCCACCTTGCTCGGTCAAGAGGCACAAGTGTCCTACTGATCCCAAAAGCAACACCATTGGGAGTTCTTGAGTCCTGGCAAGCCCACCTGTGATGGTAAGGTCAGAGAGGAGGAACCGGCGAAAGTGCAATCCAAAATGTGTCTTCACAACTGAGCAGCTCTCTTCAGGATCCACACTGTTCACCCAACATTGGGAAAGAGTTAGAAAAAGGTACCCTAAAAATCGTCTGTTCTGTTCACCAATCTTGCTGGAAATCTGCATCCATTGAGTTCATCTACATGCAGTCCTAAAACGGAAGTGAAATTCAACCTGGGAAACTGGAATGTATGAAGCCCTCATGGACAACAAGTGAAACAGCCGTCTGGAATGAAAACTGCTGTTGTTGCCCACAATCTCAGGTATTGCAACACAGTGTATCCTGCAAGTCAGCAATATCAAAGAGCAGGAACAGGATAGCTGAGGGAAGAACGTGGTGGTTATACCTTCTCTAGGGAGGAAAACCCAAACATCAATCCGGAACATATGGAATTGGATTTGCCATCAAGAACAAACCTGTCAGTCTTTCAACTCTTGGAGCTCTCGATTGATATCACCGATTGCCTCATGACTCACTGCCTAAACATGCAGGCAACGGTGATGCATGCATATCCCCCAATCCTTGGTGCCATTGGTGAGTCCATCCTGGATATCATTCTCACCAGCATCCTGAAGAACCAGAAAGTTATCATCCTTAGGGACGCACCTGGGTTGGAAAGGACTCCCCACTCCTAAAAGGATCCAACACAAAAGGAGGAGTTGGGAATTACATCTCTAACAGGAATCTCTTGCTCACCAAATGTATAAAACACTAGCAGGTCATCAATAACACAATATTATGGCAAAAGACAAGTTGAAGGCTTCTTGGAGGCATCCAAGTTCAAAAGACTGGCACATGATGAACTACGTCATCATTAGATCCAGACACCAGAAGATGCCGTCATTACCAAAACAATGACTGGTGCAGATGGCTGCTGGACAGACCACCGGCTCATCTGCTCTTTGATATCGATCAAATGCCACCAGAAGCAGCTGCAATTGAAGAAACATTTCAGAAAAACTCAACTGAGACAGCTATTGAACTTCCAACAATGCCTTCACCAAAATATGCAAAAAGTTAATTTTAATAGAATGGAGGAAATCTGCAAAGAGCCAAATCTAGCCATAATCCTGTACTGAGAAGAAGCCGTCAGCTAAAGATCAGGAAACACCAAGACTGGTTCCACGAGAATGACTACTGTATCCTGGACCTCATCGACAAGATGGGCAAATCTCTGTACGCCTGGCAAAATAACATTGAGACAAAGAGGAGAACTCATGAAACAGCAAAGGTGGAGCTACAAAGAAAAATAAGGAAAATCAAGAACCAATGGTGGACTGAGAAAGCTAAAGACTCCTTCTTAACAAGTGTGACACACAGGGTTTCTTAAGCCCCACCAAAGCAATATATGGACCCAACACCCTTAGCCTGAAATTGGTGTGGAGTAGAAAAGGCACCCTTTTGAGACACAGGCATCAACCACTGATGGAGAGAACAATTCAAAGAACTCCAAAACTGCAATACAATCATCAACAAAGATGACTAGAGTTAGAGCAAGAGAACATATTACAGTTGATCTTCCTCTGCACTTTCACTGTAGCTGCGATATTATCTTCTGTTAACCTGATGTACTTAGGTAAGGTATAATGTGTCTGGTTAGCACACAAAAGAATAGTTTTCACTATATCTCAGTAGGTGTGACTGTAATAAATCAAATCAAATTTTGAGGAAATCCCCAACTCCCTATCAAAATGACCTCAGACTCCCACTTAGTGCAGCAGAAGTTGAAGCTGCCATTAGACACATGCAGCGTGGAAGAGCTGGAGTAGAAGATTCTGGCAGAGATTTTCATCATTGAGGAGCAGGGCTTATGCGTCATCTCCATGAACTGTTCGTGAAAGCCTAGGACAATGAAAAAGTCCCTGTCAATTTCAGGCATCTGCCATTGCCACTGTCTTCAAGAAAGGAGTCAAAGTGGACTGTGAGAACCACCAAGAAATCTCTCTACTCTCCGTCACCAGAAAGATCATTGCCTCTATCCTCGGTAGGCACCTTCTCCTAGTCTTGGAGGAAATCCTTCCTGAAATCCAGTATGGCTTCCAACCAAACCATGGAACTGTGGACATGATTTGTCGCCAGCATTTCCTACTGGCAGTTCCTACTATCTCTAAAACATGATTTTCATTGCTCAGCAACTCCGAGAGAAATGCCAGGAACAACACCAACCAATCTAGATTGACTGAGCCACATTGATGAGGGCAATCGAGAAACACAATGGAAGATCTGTCAAAGGCCAGCAGTCCAGAGAAATCATCATCACCCTCCATCCCCTCTACAAGATGTTGGCGACAGTTGTCAGTGATGGTAACATGACAGAATCCTTTCAGATCAAGACAGCGATCAAGTGGGTAATGTGTCATTGCCTCCATCCTCTTCTCCATCTTCATTGCCACTATTCTTCACCTTGCCAAGAGCACATGATCAGGAATCACTGGTGGAAATTCAGTGTGTGGATGACATCATCACTACTGTCTCAGAAGAGAATATTCAAACTTCTCTTCATATTTTTGCAGAGCCATACTGAAGAATTTGCTTCAACCTCATAAAATCTTAAATCTTTTATTAACCTTTTCCAGGTCACGTTCCAGTCCAACCCTTAAGTAGATTCAGTAGAGAAAGGACCCCAAAGGTGGAACATTTTCCCCTATCTGGGAAGCTGCCTCTCATCCAAGGCTGACATCAACGCAGAGATTGAACAGTGCTTTCAATCTACAAACGCTACCTTCAGACATCTATGAATGAGATTTTTTGACTGTGACATGCTGTGCTAATAACAGGATCCTTGTGTTTAAGGCAGTCATCCTTCTGCTTCTTCAATATGGTTCCAAAATGTACACTATGTTTAGATGCTACCTCAAGACTCTGGAAAGGTACCATCAATGCTGCTTGAGACAAATTCTCTGCATCAGCTGGGAGGTCAAGTGTACTAAGCCTGGTATTCTTATCAATATGCCAATAGCACCAGCATCAAGGCTATGATTGTCTGAAACCAACTCCATTGGGATGACCGTATGCTAAGAATGCCCAAGTTCAGATTACCAAAGCAAATCATCTTAGCCCAGCTCAAGGAATACTCTTGAACAAGAGATTGCCAAGGACACATTTCAAAGACACCCCAAAGGCTTACCTCGAGAAATACAGCATAGATGCCAATGTGTGAAGACCCTCGTTCAGAATAATTGACGTGGTTGAGCTTCTGTATGAAGGGACCCAATTCTTTGAGAACACCAGGCAGCATGTGGACGTTTGGAAAAGGAACTGGAGAAAGAAATGCCAGTGATCTCAAAGCTAAGGACTAAATTCCACCTCCCAGAAAAAATACATGCCAAACATGTGTCAGAGATGGGGCTCATTAACCCAACAAAGACCCACAGAACACATGACCAGTGGCTTGCAATTTCCTGGATATAAGTCATACTCATTAGTGAGTGATTACCAGTGATTCCTGAACCTAGTCCCATTGTTTTTACAGTGGTATCCAGCTGGCAGGCAAAGCTTTCATCTCCCTGTCTGTGAAATTGTCATGCAGGTCAAAATTAAACCAGGAGGTATATATCCCTTGATGCCTGCATTTGATTAAATGGTTATTTCACTGCAGACTGTTAACGTTTATTTACTTTGGTCTTCTGGACTAATCTCAATTTAGTTGGAGTTAGGTGGTCATGGCAAGAATTTTAATAGATTTTAAAAATCACTTCAATCCATGAAATGTCTCTGTGTAACAATGAGATAGAAATTAAAATTTAATACTCCGTAATTATCACTATAATAATAACAAACTGAAGACTCAGTGGCAAGATTCTTTCCAGCTACCTGGACTAGTGACTTGATTTTTTAGAAGTTTGGCCTTGAACATATGTGGAGCTGCTTCATTGTTAATTTGGCAGTCTCCTCTTCTCCCCACCCCCAAACTGTCCCCCCATTATGTTGGGGTATCGCTGATGAGAATTTCTCCAGTGCTGATGCGCAATGCCGATCTCACTACAGTAAAAGGGTGTTGGTTCAACAGTTGTTCATTACACTAGGAGCCTTATGACTTAGAGGCCTTTGTTGTCAAACACTCATGCCACAGTTTGTGAAAGATGGATGTGGTTTACCTGTTCTTGGATCTCAAAGGTTGTCTTTTGAGGTTAATAATCTAGATGCAAACCAGTTGGAAGACAGAATGCCTTCATTTCTGGGTAGGGTTTTTTTTAACTACGTAACCTTTGAGTTTTTTACAGTACCAGAGTGTTACATGTGCTTTATCTTTTTCTTTCTTAAAAATCAACTTGTTTCAAATTTTACGACAATACTGCAGCAGGAGAGACTCGAACCAGGCCTCCTGACCCAGAGGTAGGGACATTGTCACTGTACCACAAGAACTCTCACCCTTTATGTACAGATGGCTTCTAAATCAATCTATTCAGCGATATTATTGCACATTTCATAAGGATGTGGGACTTGATCCCAAGCCCCCGAGCTCAGAATGACATTATAATGAACCGCAAGAGCCCTCTGTCTTTAAATGGATGCTCAGACCATTAATAACCTCAAATAAAAATACAATAAATAATATGATTCAGCAGATATTAGCAGGGAAGTGTCTGCCAAAGTATAAGAAGTGTTCAAAATATTTCCAAGTCTCTCCTTTAACATGTGTGAGAGGTCGGTGACTGGATGTGGTTTGATAGAAATTGTGTTTTGGCAAGTACAGGCTCAAAAATTTATTGTATGCAGAATTGGAGAGATTGAGAATGGCTTGCAAACCTGATGCAAAGTGGGCAACAAACTTACAGACACCACAAACTGTCAATCATGTATCTCTCTGGTGGTGCATTAAGTTTTCTTTTTCCACAGAAGTGTCCGAGATTAAAAAGCTTTCAAATTAACACAGTTTTTAAAAACACACAGCAAAAGGTCAGGCAATTCTGGAAGTGAAAAAGCACTGCCCAATGGATTGTAATTTTTTACAGCTGACCATACTACTTTGCTCGACATCAGTGCTGATTTTGAATGCCTCTTTCGGATCTGTCCTCTCTTTCTCTCAAGACAGCTGCAGTCATCTCATCTTGATGCAGTTGTTGGATTGTGATAACGTTTTGTTTAGACATCCAATTCATATAGTCCACAGTGCCTCATAATTTGCTGAGTCAGAGGTTTTGATCCAGTTCGTGAATGCACCGAAGTGTTCCTAGTGTCATTCCCTGTATTTCTCTTGCATCAAAGATGATATTAGACATTCCCGACTCCATACTATGGTCTGTTCAAGGATCTCCTCAGTTATATAAAAGACTCAATTCAGGAGTACCTACGCTTGAAAAGAATATTGCCTGCCAGGTCCTGTTTTTGCAACTTTCAAATTGATCAGCGTTCCAGAAGAAGGCAAGGAAAATCCTTCAAAGATCCTCTGAAGCAGAACATGCATTTGCGGGAACAAAATACACAGAGCAGGTGTCACTCAGGATACTTTTTAGAAACAAAACTGGAAAATGCCAGAAATATTTCTCAACTTTTCTGCATCCAAGTTTCTTGGCTCAATTTCACACTTATTTTTGTGCAATGTATGGATTTTCAGTTTCTGGTCTAGGAACAGCAGTGCAATGACTCGTGGCGATACTATAGCTTTAAGTGTCTATTTTGTCCTTTTCTTAAAAACATGGAGAAAGATTGAGACAGAGGCACTGAGATGTCTGTTCCCAGCCAAAAAGTAAACAGCTTGAGGCCTTTGTTTTTTTAAAAAAAATGTTGGAACAACGGAAGCAACATGTAGGCATGCGGTCAAGCTCCCACAGAACCAGGATTTTTAGTTTGAGCTGTCAACAATTGTTGGGTTCTTGAAGCTGGATATGGAAGCTCTTATTCCTCTCTCCTTTACAGCTAAAAGCTGGGCTTCTCTTTCTGCTGCTAGGATTGCGTGTGAGGCATTTGTTTTCCTGAATTTGCCTTTACCAAGGGTGTGTTTACGGGATGTTACTATATTCGAACAGTTAATTAGTAGTAGTTCATACATACTATTTTTTGTTAAGCATTTTGATAGAGTTATAGTTAAACCAATTCTATTATTTTGCTTTATCACAAATTTTAACAGTAGCATAAAACTGAAGTGTGTTTTGCTTACAGTCAAGGAGGTGAACAATCAAATTACATCTCGAACGCAATGCCTTACACTTATTTTTTAAGTAAGAAAATGTTAGGGTCCAGACTATCTTCTTAATGTATTTTGAGGAGGTTCGGTCTGAACCATAACAGACTGGATATGCGTTTGCCTGCAGGGCTCAATAGAGTGTAACGGTTGAGGAAATTTCAGGGTAGTACACTTCTCACACCTAGCATGCAAGTTTCTTCAGTTCTCTTATACCAGATATCTGTTTCCCGCCCTGATTGCATCTGCCTGTCGAGACAAACAGCCAGGAAGTTGCACCCCTGAATATCTAAGAAAAAATGCACATTTTCTGGCTTTGTTGTTTGCAAGTTAACCGTCTATTTTTATCAAACCCTTCACAAAGGCTGCAATTGTGACTCTGCATCGCTTGAAATCTGACAGCAGAAAAATACACCGATCGTCAGTAAGGAGAGCCTCTGCTCCCACCTGGTGGACACACTGAATAATGCGATAAGTTAAAATCTAAATGCCATCAAGAGCTCTTGTGGAACGTCGGCAGTGTCTCTATCTTTGAACCAGGAGGCACAGGTTCAGGGCATACCTGCTTAGAACATAGAACAGTACAGCACAGTACAGGCCCTTCAGCCCACGATGTTGTGCTGTCCTATTATCCTACAAAGATCAATTGACCCTGCACATCCTACATTATACGATCAACTATCTATACATACCATCCACAATTTCTGAGGCATGTAACAGCATCTTTGAACAGATTAATTAGAAACTCTAAGTGCAGTGAAAGCTAATCACTATGCAGATTCATAACAGTTCTGATCTCATCTCTTCACCGTAGCAGTTTCAGTTGATTTAGTCCTGAAACGAATTTCGAAAAATCAACATTCCTGATGGAAGATTGTAGAACCAGGAGGTCGCTGAGACACCCAGCCTGTGTTACCATTCCATGAGATAAGGGCTGGCATAATGCCTAACACCATGTACCTACTTTACCCATACCCTATAATACCATTGTTGCTTTTTATAAATCTGCCAAACAAACAGTCTCAAAATTTAAAATGAACAATTGATCTAGCATACCCTTTGCAGTCAATGTTTTCAAACTTGTGTCACACTGTGTGTGTAAAGGTATTTAGTGACTTCAGTCAATCATTCTCACTTTTAGGTTATAGCCCCTAGCCCTACACTCCACATCCAGCAGAAATAGTTTCTTTCCATCTAGTGGAGATAAAAAAACATCATGTAGGGGTAATGTATCTATTGACCTACAGCAAAAAAATAGTTTTAAGTGGGCCCATTTCTTAGGGGCTATGTTGTCATGGGACCAAGAATGATATATCTGCTATGCCATAACATCCAATACACCTGATTTGAATGTAAGTGTCTTTCTGGCAATCCAAGTGAGGGGGAGTCTGGAAAATATTTCTTTAAAGTATCATTGACTGTTGAACATATTAGATGATCTGCTTTGGCATTGCTCCAAGACTGTTTCTTTTTTAAATTGTATATCCACTTGCTTGCCTTCGCCGTTTGATTCCTTCTGTGCCCTATTTGTGATACATTTCTTTTCCCTGCTCCCCTCTTTCCCACTTGTACGCCCCAACGCAGATGGTGATTTTTCCCTGCTTGATAATGCTGCAAAGATGCATATTAGACAGCAGTTTGTTTTATATTAACAGGTTAAAATTATAGCACAGATATTGTATCAGCCATGTATTATTATTGCTAACCTTGTGTATCTAGAGCTCTGGCTATGGAGGAATGGGAGGCACCTCTTATAGATGAGTAATTGGTTGTCACACTGTGAACTTATATAGGCAAGCACCATAAGCTCCCAAAATTCAAGATTGTACTTAAAATTTTACACACGCCTAACTAAGTTGCTTAATCATAATAGAGACACTTCCTCTCTGTTCACAGACTTTACAAATGGGTATCAAGCACTTTTCGGGACTCTTTGTGCTGCTGTGTATTGGTGTCGCCGGTTCCCTCCTTGCAACAGCTGGCGAGCATATAATCTACAGACTAGTACTTCCTCGGATCAAAAAGAAACCAAGACTGAAGTATTGGCTCCATACAAGCCAGGTAGGAGCCAATGGAAATGTACAGTTTCCGGTGAACCCACATCATGTCTGAAGAGCTCTGTATTCTTTGTTTGCAGAAGCAAAATCAGTGATGAAATGGCTGGAATGAAATGACCACATTCCTCTCAGAATCCAAACGCCTTACAGAACTGACTGTAAGATTTTGTGTAGTAAAGATATAAGGAATTGCTAAGTAATAATGCAAATGCCCAGTGTTGTAAAATGAAAAGGTAGATGAATGTACCCTGACTAACATCGACCAGTTTGCAATAATCCTTTGGATTCAAGGTGTGTTATACAGGGCAAACAGACAAAGAGGGAACAAGAGCCAGCAAAAGATCCAACACAGCTTTATTGGACACTTTATCAAGGAAAACAATATTTATCAGTCTCTACTATTGTGCATTTATTACTTTATTCACAGAATTCTTCAGTAAACACAGTCTTAAATCTACATTAACTATTTACTGATGTTCTTCTGAGGACTGGGTATACCTGAACCACAGATCCCTCCATCTGTGTTTGGAAGGATTGGGGAAACCATTCAATGATGCTGGGGCAGGTTGTTCCTCCATTTGTGATGGTTGGCTGATGTTTCAGGATTTGCAATAGTCAATTTGGGCTTCTCCTCTTGTCTAGGTCTGGTTCAGGTCATCTCCCTGAGATGGCCTTCTGGTCAGTTTGATGATATCTGCCACAAGGCACAAGGAGCTAGAGATTCTGCTGTGCAACTTGAGTGTCAGTCAGTTAAAGACAGCAATGAAGATGTAAAAATCAAAGAGATCTGTGGTTCCAGGTTGCCCTTTTTATCCTTCACTTCATACCTTTCCTGAAGATTCTGTGACCTGTGTCCGATACTAGCATTAGGCAGGGGCAGGATGATCCAATGAGATGACTACTGTCTGTATTTTGTAGTCAAAGACTATAGTTCTGAACTTCCAACTGTCAAGTATTGTCCATGTCATGTTAAGCCCCTGGCCTCCTACTGAGCTGGGTGCCACCAAATCTGTGTAGCATTCTTTTAACAAAGCAGGTTCACTGGAGATGTAAACAATGGTTCATTCCAAAACAATGTGGCCATTAGCACATGGCCAGGCAGTTCCATGCCTGTCAGGTTTCTACAGGATTGTCCAAGGCCTGGCTGCATGAATACTGTCTTTTCCAGCTCTGCAGTCTGCAAATTCCAGGGCCCAGCTAGGTTTGCACTTGATTTCCACATTGCGGTTTTTAAATGCATGCTCCTGAAAAAAATGTCAGTATTTCTGGAGCAATCCTGGGAGGTCATGTGTCATTTGACCTCACCACCAAGAAGATTTTGTGAAGGATCCTTGAGGCGGGTATGTCTCAGAAACAAATTATGATTTTGGGACCTCACACAAAGTTGTTACTTTAGCTGCTCCAAGTTGCAGCATAGTCTCATCAACCAAATGTGCTGAAATAACCAATAAAAAGAAGTTTGCAGTGCTAACAACTTGAAACTCCACCCCCAATGCCCAATCCCTCAACCAAATGAATTTTTTCCCATCCCAAAGTCAATTGTGGTGATGTTTCTTTCCCTGTGATGCAAACAGATTTATAAATATTTTCGAAATCATTTAAATTTGGATGTTTTGAATTAATGACACCTGGGTTTTTCTGCACATTTGAAGAAAACGTAATAATTAACTTGTAGGTATTCTTGTAGCCATGGTGATTTCTTTTAATACGTCTTGATAGAGGAGCTTTCAATGCTGATGTGGTTTTACTTAAGATAACTTAGTGAGGAAGAGAAACAAATGTCCATCAGATTGCTGTTAGAATATTTTTTAAAAAGCAAATACCCACTTTATTTTCAGTTTTAGAACTGTACTGCAGAAGACCGTGGATAAACATCGATGTAAAAAGACACCCTTTTGAGAAGGGGAGAGGATAGTAAAACCAGATTATTTTAGACTAAGAAAGAGGTCACATGGCACCAGGTTATAGTCCAACAGGTTTATGTGATATTACAAGCTTTCAGAGCGCTGCCCCTTCGTCAGGTGAAGTTTCTCACCTTGTCCAGTCCATACCAACACCGGCACCTCCATATTATTACACGAAGTTTAGTGATAGTATCGGACCAGATATGCTTGGATAAAACCCTGCAGTGGGTATTTGAACTGGAGAATGCTTAAACTCTGATGTGTGAAAACTGCTGAAAATAGCTATCAGACATTCCAGACAGGGAGTTGAGATTATAGTTAACTCAAACTTATTAAGGTGTTTGAAAAAAGATATCTCTGCAGTGAGAGTATAAGCAGTGCTTTGGGGTTCTATATAAAGGAATGCTCTGGGATTATTCGGATTTAATTTCTACAGTACACTTTAAAATGGTTACAGTCATATTACGAAAATAGTTTAGTCAATTCTGTTTCATCTTGGTTTCCTTTCCTTCATATGCTTCAATTTTATTGTTAAAACCAAAGCTGCAACATTACAAGATTGCAGTACTCTTGGGCAGCCTTAATCTAAATCTGACTGCTCACAAGACCACAGTATTAAAAAATGTTCATCATGTTGTCTTGACAATCTACTGCAGATTAGGGCCAAAAATGGGAAGCAGAATTTGGCAGGTAATGCTTTATATATACAGCATGGCATTGATTGTAAAATCTAGTTGGCAGACAATCCTTTAGACCATTACTCTGGTTGTCCACAATATTGATTATGAATCAAAAACAAATGCAGACGATGTTGGACAGCATTCCTGAGAAGTTACTTTCAGTTCCTGTTAAAAGTCTGACACTGGCGAATGAGGAGTTGTGTTCACATGAGAGAATATCCAGTCAGATTTATGACTGACCCAATATTATTAGTCGGTCCTTCACCTTCAGAATCTGTAGGAAGCACGTAATTCACACCAGGATGGACTGGTGCTTGCTGAGTTAACTGGAACTACATATGGCATCAAGGCTCTTCTGCTATTTGAGAGAAACATGTTAACCAAATGCAAAATTGGAATGAAGTGAAAACGATAGTTTTGTACTTGCCCCAACAGTTTTGTCAGTGTCTGGGTGACATTTATAAGACCATAAAGGGCAGCACTCTGGCTCATTATAGGATGGCATGGTGGCTCAATGGTTAGAAGTGCTGTCTCACAATACTAGAGACCTGAGTTTGATTCTACCCTCAGGCAGCTGTGTTGAGTTTGCAAGTACTCCCCGTATCTGCATGGGTGCTCTGGTTTCCACCCACAGTCCAAAGCTGTGTAGCTTAGGTGGATTGGCCATGCTAAATTGCCTGTAGTGTCCAGGGACATGCAGGGTAGCTGGATCAGCCATGGGAAATGTAATTGTACCTGCCTTCACCACTTCCTCTGGCAGCTCATTCCATACACTCACCACCTTCTGTGTGAAAAAAAATACCCCTTAGGTCCCTTATAAATCTTCCTCCTCTCATCCTAAACCTCTGCCCTCCAGTTTTGGACTCCCTCACCCTGGGGAAAGGACCTTACCTATTTACCCTGTCCATGCCCCTCATGATTTTATAAACCTCTACAAGGGCACCCCTCAGCCTCCGAAGCTCCAGGTGAATTAGCCCCTGTTTAATCAGACTGTCCCTATAACTCAAACCCTCCAATCCGGGGAACATCCTTGTAAATCTTTTCTGAACGCTTGCTAGTTTCACAAAATCGTTCCTATAGCAGGGAGACCAAAGTTGAATGCAGTATTCCAAAAGTGGCCGAATCAGTATCCTGTGCAGCTGCAATATAACCTCCCAACTCCTGTAGTCAGTGCACTGAACAGTACAGGCTAGCATACCAACACCACCTTCACTATCCTATCTACCTACGATGCCACTTTCAAGGGACAATGAACCTGAACTCTAAGGTCTCTTTGTTCAGCAGCACTCCCCAGGACCTTTCCATTAGTTGTATAAGTCCTGCCTTGATTTACCCTTCCAAATGCAGCACCTCACATTTATCAGAATTAAACTCCATCTGCCACTCCTTCGTGCATTGGCTCATCCGATCAAGATCCCATTATACTTTGAAGTAACCTTCATTACCGACCACTACACCTCCAATTTTGGTGTCGTCTGCACACTTACTGACAATACCTCCTATGCTCACATCCAAATCATTTATATAAATGATGAAAAGCAGTGGACCTAGCACCAATCCTTGTGGCATACCGCTGGTCACAGGCCTCCAGTTTGAAAGAAACTCTCTATCACTACCTTCTGTCTTCTACCTTGAAGCCAGTTCTGTATCCACATGGCTAATTCTACCTGTATTCTACATGATCTAATCTTGCTAACCAGTCTACCATGCGGAACCTTGTTGAATGCTTTATTGAAATCCATATAGATCATGTCTACCACTCTGCTCTCATCAACCCTCTTTGTTACTTCTTCAAAAATCTATGTCAAGTTAATGAGACAGTTTCCCATGCACAAATCCATGTTGATCATCCCTAATCAGTCCTTGCCTTTCCAAATACATGTAAATCCTGTTCCTCAGGATTCCCTCCAACAACTTGTCCACCAACAATGTCAGGCTCACCGGTCTATAGTTCCCTGGCTTTTCCTTACTACCTCGCTTAAATAGTGGCACGACATTAGCCAACCTCCAGTTTTCTGGCACCTTACCAGTGGCTATCAGTGATACAAATACCTCAGCAAGGAGCCCAGATATTACTTTCTTAGTTTCTGACAGAGTTCTAGGGTGCGCCTGATCAGGTCCTGGGGGTTTACCCACCTTTATGCATTTTAGGCCGTCCAGCATCACCACCTCTGTACCGTGGACATTTTTCAAGATGTCGCCATTTATTTCCCCACGTTCTGTATCTTCCATATCCTTCTCCACAGTAAACACTGATGCAAAATAATCGTTTAGTATCTCCTCCATTTCCTGCGGTTCCACACATAGGCTGCTCTGTTGATCTCTAAAGGGCCATATTGTATCCCTAGTTACCCTTTTGTCCTTAATGTATTTGTAGAATCCCTTTGGATTCTCCTTAACCCTAATTGCCAAAGCTACCTCTGATCACCTTTTTCCCCTCCTGATTTCCCTTTTAAGTATACTCTGCTGTCTTTGTACTGTTCTTGAGATTCATTCGATCTCTGCTCTCTATGCTTGACGTATGTTTCCTTCTTTTTCTTGACCAAAACCTCAATTTCTCTTGTCATCCAGCACTCCCTGCACCTACCAGCCTTGCGCTTCACCCGAATGGGAGCATACTGTCTCTGGACTCTTGTTATCTCATTTTTGAAGACTTCCCATTTTCCAGCTCACTTTACCTGTAAACATCACCCCCCCCCCCCCCACCCGACCAATCCCAATTAGTTTTTTGGAAGTTCTTGCCTAATACCGTCAATATTGACCTTCCTCCAATTTAGAATGTTAACTTTTAAGATCCAACCTATCCTTTTCTATCACCATTTTAAAACCAGTAGAATTATGGCCACTGGCCTCAAAGTGCTCTCCCACTGACATCTCAGTCAACTGCCCTGCTGTATTTCCCAAGAGTAGGACAAGTTTTGCACCTTCTCTAGTAGGTACATCCATATACTGAATCAGAAAATTTTCTTGTACACATTTAAATTCCTCTCCATCTAAATCCTTAGCATATGGCAGTCCCAGTCTGTTTAGAATGTTAAAATCCTCTACCATAACCATCCTACTATACTTACAGATAACAGAGATCTCCTTACAAATTTGTTTCTCAATTTCCCGCTAACTAGTGGAGGGCCTTTAGTACAGTCCCTATAAGGTGATCATCCATTTCTTATTTCTCAGTTCAACCCAAATAACTTACCTGCGCGTATTCCCAGGAATATCCTCCCAGTCGTAATGTTATCCCCAATCAAAAATGCCACTCCCCCTCCTCTCTTTCACCTTCCTATCCTTTCAATAGCATCTATCCCCTGGAACATTAAGCTGCCAGTCCTGTCCATCCCTGAGCCAAGTCTCTGTAATTGTAATGATATCATAGTTCCGTGTTCCTAACCATGCCCTGAGTTCATCTGCCTTACCTGTTAGGCTTCTTACATTGAAATAAAAGCAGTTTAATTTATCAATCCTACCACATTCTCTGCTTTGTTCCTGTTTGCCCTGACTGTTTGACCTTTTCCTCTCCCCCAGCTGTACCTGGCTCAGAGTGATCAGATCTTTACCATCTCCCTTGGTCCCACCCAACACACCTATCTGATTAGTTTAAATCTTTCTGAGCAGCTCTAGCAAATCTCCCCACCACTATGTTAGTCCCCTTCCAATTCAGGTGCAACCTGCTCTTCTTATACAGGTAACGACCCTTCTAGGCCCGAAACGTCAGCTTTTGTCCTCCTAATATGCTGCTTGGCCTGAGTGTTCATCCAGCCCCACACTTTGTTATCTTGGATTCTCCAGCATCTGCAGTTCCCATTATCTCTTCTTATACAGGTAACTTCTACCCTAGAAGAGATTCCAATGATGCAAAAAAAACTGATTCCTTCTCCCTACACCAACTCCTTAGCCTCACATTCACCTGCTCTATCCTTCTATTCCTACCCTCACTAGCTCGTGGCTCTGTGAGTTATCTAGATATTTCCACCCTCGAGGACCCCTTTTAAAATTCTTCCCTAATTTACTATATTCTCTCCTCAGAATCTCATCCTTTTCTGTTACTATGTCATTAGTTCCAACGTATACAACAATCTCCTTCAGGTTCCTCTCCCTTTCGAGAATGTTCTATACCCTCTCAAAAGATATCCTTGATCCTGGCACCAGGGAGGCAGCACACCATTCTGATGTCTCACTGTTGGCCACAGAAACGTCTGTCTGTGTGTCTGACTAGACGGTCCCCCATCTCAGGACCAGGAACCTGTCTGTGTGTACTCCATTCCCCTGAGAGTTTGTCACCCCCTACATTTTCCAAATCAACACACATAGGCCAGATCAGCATTTATTACCGCTACCAAAATGCATTTGAGAAAATGGTGGCAAACCATTCTTTGAACTGTTTCCCTGTAGTGTAGGAACACCCACAACTCCATTAGGAAGGGAGTTCCAGGCTTTTGACCCAGTGAAGGTGAAGGAATAGCGATATAACTTCAAGACAGGATAGTGAGTGACTTGGAAGGGAGCTTACATTGTTCCTATGTATCCACTGCTTGTCTTCCTCAGTGGCAGAGATCTTGATTTGGAAGATGCTGCTGTAAGACCCTTGTGAGTTGTTGCAGTCCAACTTGCAGATGATACATACATCGTAATTGAGGGGGTGCATGCTTGAGGTGATGGATGGGGTGCTAATAAAGCAGGCTTCCATGTCCTGAATGGTGTCAGGCTCCTCAAATGCTGTTGAAACTGCATTCATTCAGGCAAATGCAAGGTACTCCAAACTGTTGACTTCTGCTTTACGGATAGTGGACATGTTTTAGGGTGTTAGGAAGCAAGTTATTCACTGTAGAACTCCTAGCCTCTGACCTGCTCTTGTAGCTATGCGATATTTATATGTCTGGTCCAATGAGGTTTTTGGTAATTGTTGATGATGGGGGATTTAACAATAACAATGTCATTAAGTGTCAAATGGCTGTTGGTTAGAGTTTCTCCTATTAGTGATGGTCATTGTCTGTGACTTGTGTAGCATGAATTTGCCACTTATTAGGCTACATCTGGTTTTTGTCATGTTCTTGCTAAATTTAGACACAAATCAATTCAATATCAGCCATTAATGGCACTGAATATCATGCATTCAGCAGCAAAGACCTTATGATAGGGGCACTGCCATTGATGAAGCTGCTGAAGATAGTTAGGGCTAGGACACTACTCTAAGGAACTCCTGTAGAGATGTCGTGGAGCTGAGATGACCAACCTCCAACAAATCAAATCATCATTCTCTCTGCTAGGTATGACTCCATCCAATAGTGAGTTTCCTACCCAATTCCCATTGACTCCAGTTTAGATAGTGCTCTTTGATGTCACATTTGGTCAAATTCTGCATTGATGTCTTGTGCAGTCACTCACACCTCATCTCAAGCACCAGCCAATATTCACTAAGATAATCAAAATCCAACAACTTTCTCTTGATACTCAATGTTTTCGGTACCACTGAATCACCGCACTATACTCCTCGTCGAGATTACCATCGATGAGAAACTGAACTGAATCAGCTATACAAATACCATGACAACAAGAACAGGTCAGAGATGAGGAATTTTGCAGCAGGTAGCTCGCCTCCTAACTCCATAAAGCTTGATAACCATCTACAAAGGCACAAGTCAGGAGTGTGAATACGCTCACCTCGCCTGAATGAACGCAGATTTCAAGTCGCTCGACAGTATCCATGACAAAGCAAAGCAACCTGATTGATTGGCATCACATCCACCACCAAAAGCACAGTGGTTGCAGTGTGTACGAGATGCATTGCAACAACTCAGCAAACCTTCTTTTATAGTCCTTTGCGAATCTGCATCCTCTCCCACATGGAAAGATTGGACAGCAGACTTATTGGAATATCACCACCTAAAAGTTTTACTTCAAACCACATATCATCCTGTCTTGGAACTTAATTACCATTCCTTCCAGTGTTGCAGAGTCAATTGCTGGAACTCCCTCCCTAACAGCACTGTCGATGTACCTATAGTACACAGACTGCAGTAGTTCAAGGCAGGAGATCACCACCCCCTCCTCAAAGGCAATCAGTGAGCAATAAATAAATGATATCCATATCTCCATATCTCATGAAGGAATAAAAACAGCGTTGCACCCACAATAATAATCTATTTGTCTTTTTCAGCGATTTCATCGAGCTTTAAATGCATCTTTCAATGATGAACAATTTCAACAGAAACTAAACAGACTGCAAAAGAGGTAAGAAAGCTTAGTTATATAAATGGGACCCAATTATTTGTGTTGTTTCTTCAATTGAAAGGTATATGGAATAAGCTGGTTGTTTCCCGACCTTGGCTTGTGAAAAGTTGAAGCTTCTATTCCAAGAGTTTATACATTAAAATCACATTTTTTTCCCCCGTTTGTTTCAGTTGCAAAAACTGATTTTCAAGTCATCCATGACTGTCACAATATTGAGTGCTTCAGTACTTTTGCTTCACAATCATGTCTCCCATCTTCTCTTGCTTGCTTGAGTTCATCTGTCCAAGAAGGCCACAACTTGCTGTTTAGTCTGGTTCTTAATTAAGCTCCCAGCTTGCCAGTGTGGCCTCTATTATGCCTCAGTTATGATTCTCTTCTCTTTGAGAACTGCAGCTCTCTGCTCCCTCCTCAAAAAGAAACTCCACTCATGAATAAGTCAGCATTGTGCCTCCACTTTCCCTGTACAGTTCTGTTCCTGAGACTTTGAGATCTTAAGGAAATCCATATTTTGCTTCATAATTGGTAGCCATGGTTTCTGTAAGGGTCTGAATTCTTTCCCTGAAATCATCTTCACTTCCCTCCTTCCTGTGAAGCTCCTCCTTAGAAGCTAACTCTTTGACCAAGGTTTTGATCACTCCTCTTTTGACTCAGTGCCCAATTTTGTTCTATGTTGAAGGTGTGCTTGTATATCAAGTTGCCCTTAATGTATGGAAAGTATGAGGTGGCTGGCATAAACTAAATGGGCTTTAAAATGATTAAGGTGTTCCCCTAATGTCACAAATCATATCAGCACAGTCTTGTTGGTAAGTAAGCACCAATTTACCAACATGCTCAGTATTTTGTACTTACCAGATTGGAGAAACCGATGACTAAGATTGTGCTATTTTTAATGCAGCAGTCTGATTGTAGGGCTATCCGTCATTTGTTGAAATGTGAGAGATTCTCGTGGAGATTGGAGTTTCACTATTGTTGTTGGTAGTAAACATGTTTGTGCAATGTATGAAATACCTCTGCTCCATATTCTGAGCATATTTATTGAATTAACCTAAACGTGAAGAGTTTCGGAGTGAGTTACAGGAAGGGAATCCACTTATAGCGATACCATGAATTAACTCCGCTACACTGAGCCGTTTTTTATGAAGCTTGTAAAGCCAGTATTTTGAATGCCATGGGAACCCAGTTTCATGAGGCTTGAAGCTAGGAGAAAGACAGCTGAAGCCAAGCCATGTTTTCACAACAGGAGGACCCCCCAAATGCAGTAGGAATGTTTTCAGGGTTGAGGCTGTGGGGCCCAGTTTGTGGGGTTTTTGTGTTGAGGAGTAGCCGGTGGATGGTGTGCTGTTGTGTCTCCTGCTGCGCATTGGCAGGCACCTGGCCCATTCTTTCCTGAGCTTCACTGAAAAGTTTTCCAGCCGCAGCTAAGCTGCCTGGTGTTGCCGGGTCAGTCTGAGAGAGAGCCAGCGTGGAGAACCAGTAACTGGGGTGTCCTGTTCATGCTCAGGGAATGATGGCAGTGGGGAGTGGGTGGAGAGTGTGATGGCCTTTTTCCCTTTTCCGGCTCCCTGACAGAGGAACTAACCTGCCTCTCTTTCTCCAGGGTGCTGAGTGTCCCTGCCGCCTCCAATACAGATCCTTGCAGTATTTTCATAGCCTTTTTGCTGCTGGTATTCTGCAGCACGCCAGCCTCACTGGGCTGGGCTTTTTCGATAGAAGAAGGTGCCAGCCAAATGTCTCCCCAATAAAATATCCATCCCTGGCTTTGACAAACTTGGGACAACCCCTCCACTGTTACCAGACCCATAACAAATGCACTCCGAGGATTAACCTGTGGAACATCTATACCGTTTTTCCACGGGCCCTTTAATCAGCATATTGGAATTCAGATCACTTCCAGGTGGAATACCTTCTATTTTCCCAATTTAGTAACATCTGTGAGCACCGACTTCTTTGAAAACAACAATTTCTTTGTCTGGCTATTTAAACAGCGGACTCTGTGTTTGGACACAACCTCCAGACAGCCACCTTGGTCAGTTGTCATGCCTGAGTGGGCACTGACCATTTTTAATCTCGCAGGAGTGGGTTTGCAGCTTGCATTTCTGTGGAAAAGCTGGAATCAATGAATTTCATTTACACATTCTGGTTTATCGCAGTGGAAGCAGTGGAGACAATTTGTCATTTGCACCCTGTCACATTCTCTCCTTTTAATAGTCAGGGACGGTTCCACTTGTACTGCTCTTTCCTTTGCAACTTGTGTTTACCTCACCCTTTCCCTCTCTCTGGTGTGTGGAAGTTGCTAGACCCCAGCTTCCCTGAGTTTGAGTCTCTGCGTTAATTCAGTTGTCAGCCAGAATGGGTGTCTGGGTCCTGCTCCTTCTAGTCCTGTGGGCAGAGAGATAGGGAAGGGTATGGAGTTTTTGAACTCTGTGGAGAAATAGCCTTTCAAATGGATTGCGTAGATGGCCTCAATTTTAAACGCCTCTACTCAGTGGTCAAAAGCAAGCTTTTAAGTTGTTCAAAAACCAGTTATGTCTGATCAGACCATTTTCTGAGGTTACAGACTTTTTAATTATATAGCATAAATTAATAAAAGCCCCTATCACTGCCTCAGAGTCAGTCGGTGGCACTCATCTCAGAAGAGGGAGTGCATCTCGTAAGCTTTTCCCTGGCAGTCTGCCCAGCAACACTAGGGTCCGTTGTTGGACTGCCTACTAACTGCTCTCAAAGGCTATCACCTCTTCCCTCAAACGTAGCAATTAAAATGTGCAAATTTGAATACTTCACCCCTTAAAGAGGATCGATGCACTTCCTTCACTGGGATTCTCTGTTCTAAGTTTCAGACATTTCCATTTAAAACTTTGTTTCTTGGAATTCTCTCTTTTTTTCCTTCCCCTCTTTTTCTTTCCCATTCTTTTTTAACAACATTGGAATTCTAGTTCTAACCTTTGCTGCTAAGTTTTAATTTCGGTTTCGCTATCCTCAGTTTCTACCTTTTAGATATTTTAGCACCGGTTTTACAATTTATTTTCCTGGCTTTTGGTCCAAACTCAACCTCCGAATACCACCACTTATAGTTTGTCTAAGGACAGCATACATTTGTTTTTAAAAATGACCTTGTTCTATTCTGTGGGGTGGAAGTTGATAGTTGATATTCCATTTTTATTACTGTCACAATACATGTGATAGAAGGAATTGTTGGGAAAGTAGCATTCTAGCCTGGCTGGCAGTTTAATGGAACTTAGAAAGAAATATTGGACTGTTAATTGGATTTAATACTGGTACTACAAAAAGTGCTACATCATTTTCTCATTGCCTCTGACTTTACTGAAGAACTCAAGAATATCCTGCATTCAGTATAGTAGGATGCCCCAGGAATATTGCTATTAGACAAAATTTGACAGTGAGCCCCGAAATGAGCTAATAGAACAGAAGGAAACTAAAATAGGTTTTAAAGGAGGAAAGACAGGTGGAGAATTTTTAAGCAAGGGATTCTAGAGCTTAGGGCCTCGGCAACTGAAATAGCCACCAATAACAGGAGAGTAGAAATACACGAGGCTGAAACTGGAGGTGTGCAGAGTTCTGAGGGTTGTATGTTTTGTGAAGGATTGTAGAGAGGGATGAAATCTATGTATCATTCCAATTGTATGCATACTGTTACAATAATCAGTACATTTCTTGCACAGATGCCTTCTGCAGTTGAGGTCTGACTTAAAATACTTATTTCATTTTCAGGTGCAATGTAGGAAATAACCAGCAAGCCGTATGGAATACAGCTAGTCATGCACATTGGGACAAGCAGAAATGCATTTTCAGAGATATTCAACAGCCTGACATTAATTTGAAACGTTGTCAGGTTGAGGACCAACCCCCAGTAGTGAAAGAGCTCCCTCTTACCGTTAATTCCAATGGCAAACCTGAACCGCTTTTGAAAGCTAGGCATTCAGTTATTCATGAACTAACAGAACTGGAGAAACAGATTCAGCTCATCAAACAGGAACTGCAGAAAGCAATGAACAGGAAAACTGAACTGGAAGAGTATCAAAGAACAGTCAGGAATCCAGATTCATAAAACTGAAGCTGGCTGAAAAATATGACTCGGAAAATCATTTCTCCCCAATGACGACTCATGCAGTTTTTAAAACTGTCTTTAACTTTAAGAAGGAAACACAACACAAAGTCAACTGTTCCACTCTTCATCTCCAACTCTCACCACTCCTCAACCTCCAAACAAAAAAGAAACAATTATTACACTATCTAAGCAGACGAAACTGCAATTACACTTGCTGACCACAGTCCTGGGCTGGTTTTCAATTTAACACATTTGTTCATCAAAAACAAATTTGACGTTTGCCAAGGTTAACAGAAGGGATACCAAAGACTGTCCAGTCAGCAGGAACTATCAAGAGTCTCCCTGTTCTTTACAGAAGTATTCATTTGATCTGCACAGTTGGTGTGCCCTGCCCCAAAACCAAACGAGATGCTGCTGTGCACATGAGCACTCCTCAAAAGTGCCCAAGACTGTTCTGAAATTAATGACCTTAGAACTTTATACATCCTGTGGGTAATTTCCGAATGTACAGCAAGCTGACATACCTTGCAGGGCTTCATCTCAACAGCGCAAACCACAATGAGATTGTACGTTGGATTACCACATACCATGTATTTACAGAAGCACCAGTAGGACTAATGAGGTCCCTCAAGACTCTGTACAGAATGTTCCACATTAGAAAGAATGAACGCAGTAAATTATTTTGTAGCTTTTCATGCAGACCTCCCAACGGCGTGGGGAGGAGAGGACATGAATGTTTTCCAACACTTAGTCTCTCGATGTTTGATGTCACGTTGTGTTGCAGAGTGACACTCTTGGGAGTCATTAAATCATTAGTAATTTTGTAAATGGTTTTGACAGTAAATCATGTTTCATATGAACTCTGGTCAGCACAGATTCCCAACCAGTCATGCAAACTGTAGTGGGTCAGTTTGTCAGAGGTTTTGCATCCAGCTACTCTCTTCTGGTCCACTGCACAGGGACTTAGGCAAGGATATGAC
Organism: Stegostoma tigrinum; assembly: GCF_030684315.1. NCBI lineage: Eukaryota > Metazoa > Chordata > Chondrichthyes > Orectolobiformes > Stegostomatidae > Stegostoma > Stegostoma tigrinum. The sequence goes on along the minus strand of NC_081356.1, from coordinate 33,172,700 downwards.
TTGCATGAAGGTGGGTTCCTGGGCAGTGTCAACTATTTGGCTGAATCCCTTACCCCACAGTGCCTTTGACTATCAGTAAAAAGATTCCAGTATTATCCAGGAGTTTTGCTTGGCAGTGTAAATAGTTAATTCTATTTGTCTACTACTGAAGTAGAATCGTCATCATATAATTGATGGTAAGTATGAGAGATGCCTGTAATTATATTTCCAACTGATAGAGTATCTTTCAGCACTTAAGATTTGCCAGTAATGTACTTCTAGCTCAATACGGTCAGAGTGATTGTACAGTTTTAACTTTGAGCTTTGGTGTACTAGAGTACCAATTGTGCACAAACATAAGGTGTAATTTTTTTTGGTGATGGTAAAATTTGGTATTAGCAGACAGCTACTTGTTATACATTTGTTTCAATTTTAAATTTCTTTGATATTGTCTAATCCAATGACAAGTCCAACACTTGGTCCATTTTTAACTATGGTCCACAGCCAAAATGACATCCAAAAATTATTTAAACTTATGAATAAAGTTTCAAACTATGTTAAGGCCCTGCATAACTTTGGATTTGGGTTATATAGTACTTGAGTAAATAATTTTATATTTACTAAGTTATCAAAGCTTTCATAACTTGAGGGTTCAAATGGTGTGTAATTTTGCAGACTAGACGATGTAGGGGCTTAAGATTCTGTCCCATTTACCTTCTGTAACTGGAAGAGAAAAAAAAAGGCTCTGCTAAAAGTGAGAGTATCACATCCTCAGTATGTCCTGAAGCACTGTTTAGCTAATGATGTACTTTTGCAGCACAGTCATTGTTTTAATGTAAGAAATGCAGCAGCCAGCTTGTGCATAGCAAGCCCCCACATTGAGAGATAGTCGTCAGCTGTTCTTTTTTCCAGTGAAGTTGATTGAAGTATAAATATTGTCTCTTACGTGAGGAAAAACACTAGTGCTGTTTTGATATTATTCAATGGGATAGTTTTTAGTGCACTCATCAGAAAATCTAAGCAGGACCTTGGTTTACCATCTCATCCAAAAGATAGCACCTTCCAACAGAGTTGCCCAAGAACTGCACTGGACGAGCTTAGATTGACTGCCCGAGTCTCTGGATTGGGATTTGAACCAGTATTCTTCCAACATGAAAGCAAAACTGCAATGAAACTGACAGCTGAATCTAGTGAATTTGGGCCGTCCTCGAATGCGCGTGGGCCTGAGTATAAGTGAACACTAAAGTAGTAATCTCACTTAAACAGATCTTGAAAAGGTAAGCCATCAACATGTCGCATATATTGGCAAAGACTCATTGGAGATTAATTTTTACCTTCATTGCCTGGGTGGTTAATTGACAGAGTCGAGATCTGCCTGTTGTAAAGCCTGCCGAACATTTCCAAGTTAGGCTATGTGTCATGATCTAGAAATGTAACCCTTACTGTACTTCCTTGGGCCTGCTCGACACAAACATGTCAAAGATGGAAACTGTTCCATTTCCTAGCACCCTCACTCAACGCCTTCTAGTTTGCTGGGTAAGCTACTCTCTCTCTAAAAAGATAAAAGCAGCAAAATCAAAATAATGTTTCATAAGCAGTGTCAATGAAAATTAACAACTTTTTTCAGTATGTATTTGATTTAACTGTTTTTTCCTCAATGCAACTCATGAATCACATTGCCACTAAAATCAAAAGAACATATTAATACCATCCCTAATGACATTTTAGACTGCATGATCACCTTTGAAACAGTAATCGAAAACAAAAGCTTTCAGATGGTAACAGATGTGGGGAGCGATGAGATGCAAAGTTATGCCAATATTTGGCATAACATTGTCATTTTGCAAAGATAATGTTACCGTGATGTAAGGCCACATTATGTTGATTGTTATTTAATACTTTATTGGGATTTGGTAGCTATCCATATTTTGGGTATGGCAGCAGTTGTGGAGGGCATCGGTGGGGGAATGGGGAGATTACAACCCAATTTTTTTGCTTAGTGTGGGAGCTATGGAAAGTTTTGCTATAAACCTAGATTACTGCATTGTTTGATAAAAAAAAACACGAGCCACCTTTTCGCCATTAATTTTCCTGATAAGATTCATTCTGCATCTTTTTGCTGAGTGACTTGGTGAAGTATACACAGAGATAAATGTTATTAGTGGTTAGAATTGTGCAAAAGTTTCAACTAGAGAGAAATAAAGAGAGAATGTAGCCCAAGGTAAGCAAATATTGGAAAAAATTTAAGGCCATATACCAGGAACATTTAAATTGACTGTGGCATTGGTATTTGAATCTATTCAACAGCAGACTATTAAAAAGTCACCGAAAAAGTAATATCTGAATACAGCATGCATGCTTTTAATAACATACTCCAAGAAACCAATTGCCCAAAGCAACTGTTTCAGTTCGGTTGTCGCAACTTTCTATAATGATATGCAAACCGTGTAGATTGTATCTGTGGGCTATAGCAGTTCCTAACTTCTCAGGGGTGAAGCATTTTTTGAGCAGCATATTCTTTATTGTTAATTCATAAAATGTGATTAAAAGTATAAATATTTTTATAGTTTGCTAAAATATCATTTTAGTAACAAATTGGCAGTCGATGTAATAAATATTTTGTACTTAAATGTAATGCAGAGTGGAAAAACAGGTGACTGGTCCTACACTGAATGATGAGAGTTAGGTTAACATTTATCCTGTAACACTCAAGTGTCAAGTGGAACAGACATCAACATTTCACACTAATCTTCACAAACAAGTTCAACTATCCATTTCAGCAAAAAGCAGCTCATTTTCATTCCAAACCAGCAACAGATTAGTGTTCAGCACAGTTACCTAAATTGCTGCAGGATCTGTCCTTGTGGGATTAGGCAGACAGGTTTTATGAATTCTAAATTAAAATAAATAGCGAGCAACGCTTCCCCGTGACAGTGATTTATGACAGTGGCTGGACACATGTCTGCTGGGCTCGAAGTTACCATTTTAAATTTTCCAACTTATGAAATGACTACAGTTTACAGCAGCATCTCACGCATTATTGAAAATTAACAGTACACAGCTGATCTTGGAGTTCACAGTCATTTAGTTTCTTCTGCTATTTTGCATTCAGAATGGTAATTTGGAAATAGACATACACAGAATTCTGTGCACGTTTCTGGTGTCCTGATTACAAAATGATGAGAGAAGTACAGTACTAAGCGCACAAAAGCTTTACCAGGGAATAGCTGCCTGTAAAGACTAAAGAATTGGCTCTCCTTTCTCTGGGAGAGACATCTGAGAAGTAATCTGATCTCGACCTTTAAATTTGTTTTAAGAGTTGACAGAGCACATATTAAAAGATGATCGTGTTCTGTCATGTAGAGCGAGTCCAAAACTGGTGGTCCCGAATACAATAAAGTCACAAGTAACCCAAATAAGGAATTTTGGCGAAAGGTCTTTGCCCAGAAAATGAAGAGAACATGAAACTCATTATCATTGTGGACATGGTTGAGGTGACTAGCACTGATGCATTTAAAGGGAGTCTATGTGAGAATGATGGAGAAAGGAACAGAAAAATAAACGTCATAGACCGGCAAGCCTGGCCTCTCTAAACAGGTTAATTAACAATATCTACAGTTGTATTTATTAAAATAAACCTTGACCAGTTAGCACGAACGACCAGTTTCAATAACTTCAACTACAGGAGGTGCTATCTTTAGGTGATGTTGAAAACTGAGGGCCAACTAAGTATGCTGGATCTCACAGCATCAGAGCAGTCATAACACAAACAATATTACAAAAAGGTTATATGTAGGGAATCGTGTGCAATTACAATCAATTCTGCAATTCAGCATGGAAGCTACATTTACCTCCCATCATTGACAGAAAAATAAATTTGCTGTGGCTACACAGCTAAAGCTGGGGTGGCACGTCTGCCTAAGAATCAGAAAGCTTTGGCTGCTAGTTCCATTCCACAGATTCAAGCACAAAAATTTAAAGTGACAATCTATTTCACAATCAAGAGAGCTATTGGAAGTGCCTTTTTGCTTTGGATTTGACCTGAAGGGATCAAATCTGCTTTCTCACATGGACAGTGAAGATCCCATGGCAATATTTTGAAGCAGAAGGAGGCAAGTGATCCCTGGTTCCATTGATAGCATTTTTTCCTGAGTCAACACCACAAAAATATCTCAATGTTTACTCAAAATGACCATTGATGTATTGTCAAAGCAGTGTAAAGATGTGTTTTTCCACAAATATGTATAATTAAGTTGTCACTGGCACTCTCCATAGAACAAGGCTAGTTATGAAATGGTACTAATAATCTTTTTAAGCAGGTTGATCCAAATCGGACAGCCACTATAACTGAAAAAATCCTGGTCACTGTCTTCAGTCAATTCTGGTCATTTTGTTTTATCAGGATTTATGTTGTTATCACCATGCCACATTTTATGGCCCATCATGAGTTGTGCTACAAACTGTCATTTGATCAGGTATTGAATGTCAGTTCTCGCTGGCATTCAGTTAGTGTCTATCCTGCCCGAGTCACTCTGTTCAGGCATTCTGACAGACACCTGGGGTGGATTCTTGTTGTTACTTAAGTGTCTTAGCTTCTGCCTGGAGAGACCATAAGAGATCTATGCTGCCTCTTTTTTAGGAAGGCCTTCTGAACCACCAACCAATCAGGCCTTACTGTGAAATCTAGACTCTCAAGTGGGGATGTCTTGCCTACCAGGAGCTGCTGGTCAAAGTACGAGGCTGGCTGCTCCACGCTCAGCAGAGCCAGTGGCTTCTGCAGTAAAAGAATCTCCCAAAGTGACAAGATGGTAGAACCACCTAGACCACAAGTCAATCGTGTGTTTGGTGAGGGAGGGGAAGGGATTTCACAGAGTGAGTGTCACAGAGAGGGATGTGGAGCGTGAAGTCGACAGCAAAGCCACAGAGTGGACTCTGAGTGGGCCTTTCTAATGTTCAGTCCTGCAAATCAGGCAATGAACTACAAGCTCTTCCTGCTTCTAGGCTCACCACCAGTGAAAGCCAAGATAACAATGGTTTAAGCCCAGTGTCTGAGTACAATATTTTCAATAATAAACAAAAAAAAACAATAATACAAAAAATTGCCTCCCTGTACTATATGGGAGACATAATGCCGAGGTACAAGTCAATCCTATGGTCTAAACAAATACTCCGGAGATGCAAGTTTGAATCCTACCATGGCAATTGAATTCATTTACTAAATCTGAAGTTGAAAGCACATCTCAAGAAGTGCAGATTATTACCTACTGTTGTAAAAGTCCATCTGATTCACTAATGTTTTAGGGAAGAAAAACTGGCATCCTTACTAGGCTCTGGATTGTTAGGAAGTTGGACAACTCTTAACTAACCTCTGAAATGCCCTGAGAAACAGCTTGATAAAAGAAAGTTGAGGATGGGCAGCAAAATTGCTTTCGCCAGTGATCCCAATATTCCAATGAAAGCATACAGACAGAAAACAAACCTAGGCCATGCTGCACTGTCTTGCATGCCATTTGGAAAAATGTGAGTATCCCACTTGAGAAAAGATCTAAAGGCATTAGAAAAACATTACTGGGATGATTTACCACAATGTTATCAGGATTGAGGGGAGACTTGTGCCCCTATCCTTTGAACAAAGAGGGGAAAGAGATTAATTATTTAAGGATAAAGAACATACAGGGTTATTTACAAAAACTTTGTGATGTGGGGCTAATTAATGTTCCTTCAAAAGGGCCAGGACAGATATGATGGACTGAATGACAGTCTTCTGAGATAATACTTCTATGACCCAATAATATTTTAGGAAGAAAACTGCATCTCAGAAAGCAGTTACAAGGTCCAAATTGTATCCACTATAACATTCTCCCCAGAGTCAAGCCCCACTCCAGGCACTTGAGCACAAACTTTAGTTTAACACTCCAATACAATGCAAATAGGAGTGCTTCACTGTCAGAAGTGCCTTTTTTCACATGACACTTTGATCAAAGTTTAAAATACGAAGAACAGATAGTTATTCCCAACATAACCGGTTACTATTGGTCAGGGAATATGGGGCAATAAGTACAATCTAAAAATTAGATGCAGCCCTTTCACAAGTAAAGTTAGGAATTACTTCTATGCACAAAGGCTGGTAGAATTAAGAAGCCTCCATTGCAAATAACAATTGACGCTAAATCAATTGTTAATTTCGATGGAGGTTGGTAGAATGTTAGCCAAAGGTATTAAGGGATTTGGAACAAAGTAAGGTATATAAAGTTAAGTCATAGATTATTTCATTGAATGATGGAATTGATTCAATAGGATGAGTTTTATGTTTGTATCTCAATCCCCTAGTGTCTAGTATCAATATAAAAGTGCCTTAAATGTAACTATCTCAGTACGGTCTTTGAGTGAACAAGAATGTAGAGTGCCAATCTCAAAAACCAGACAAGTCTCACTTTTAAAAACCTAGGGGAGAATATATTAACTTTACCAATGGTGTAAAAAAGAACCACAGGGGTACTCAGCTTGGCTGCTTGAACAGTTTTCCTGACTTATGTCTCCTTTTAATTTTGCAGTGTTTAATGGCAACCCAGCCATTATCATCCATTTCGTGTCAGCCCAAAATCAAGTTTCATTTTGCATTGCCACATTCCATCTGGGAATTTTTCATGCACAATCTAGAAATTAGATCGTGCTTATCTGTTCAGACCCAAATGGGCACCTGAGAGTTTGATACAATGGCTTCTGTGATTTCACATTATTCACATGTTACATTGGCTTACTCAGACATTCAGGGCAGGTGACTGAAATTGTCATTGTTAGGATGATTGTGTATACAGTCTCGAGGTGCCCCAGCTCTGTTTCCAGAACCCATGACTAAATTGATCTGTAACTAATCATATCTTGCATGGTGCACAGGTTAAACTGGAGGTTGCCATTCAGAAATTGCAAGATTGTCATCACTAAGAAAGAGAAGTGCTCTTCATGGCTCCACCTGACATTCACTTCCACCCCAAATACCCACTCCACCTGCACTCTCCAGAGACCTTCGGTTGGAGTCTGAGCCATCTGATATGCAGACACCCATGCCAAAATAAACACCAACCCCTTCCCAATGCCACCACAGTGAGTCCTGCAGACTACTGTTTCATTGTAAGCAGTGAAATATCAAAAATTATGTTCCATTCACAAAAAAATCTTCAAATTGGACAGAATCGCTTTCTAATCATACACTGACAGAAAACCATCAGTGTCCAGGATCTCTCCACAATTCTTTAAGAACAGGATGTTGATGCCTAACGTCGGATGCCATCAAGTCTGCTTTTATAATGTAAAATGGGCCCCACTGGTTTTGATTCCATTCCACTGAACTAACATAGAGTTATGTGTAGTTGCTTTATGACTTCATGATTCATTCAACTCCTTCCCATTGCCTACTGATGTTGGAGCAGCTGCTTGTAGCTCCTTACTCCAGCATAAGATATAATGTTATGTTCTGTCACAATTGCCTGTCTTGCACCATCCACTGTTACCCACTGGAGCTCATCTGCGATCCAACTGCAAACCCTCTTTCTGCTACCCACACTTTGCTGTCCTGAAAAGATCTCCAGCTTCTCTGCCCTGATCAGATGTTCACAATACTGACAATTATGTGGCGATCACTACTTTTTTTTTATCCAGGGCTATTGTTGCTCAATTTCAATTACCCTTTAATTCATTTTATAATCTATTTTTTATGGAATTATAAGCTTAGATTCACAGATTGCCCAGTTTTCTGATGCATACAGGAAATTGGAGATAATTTAGTGTTTTGTAGTTTTTTTTTCTTTGTTACAAGCTTGGGTTTCCCTTGTTGTTCACACAACTTCCATAGTCACAAAATTACGTCAGGCTATATCTCCATTCGTCGTCTGATCCTGGTATCACGACTACCATCTTCCATTGTCAATTGTCCTAAACAGATAAACTTAGGTGTTTCAGTGTCTTACCATCTACTCCAAACTCACTGTCATATCTAATATTATCCGTCCTAATGATTGTATTTGTGTTGTTTCTCCAACACAAATTTACCACTCTCAACAGGACAGGTGATTAATGTAGGCTCCGCTTAAAAAAAATTGATCTTCTGATGAATGATTACAGAAGCTCAGTACTCATACTGACAGAGAAACATAGCTGCACACCTTTATACTTGCACACTGTAATCTGAACTCCTTATGGCTGCTGGCCACAAGACCGCTTTCTGATCTCTGGCTCATTAGAATACTCAGCCCATAAAATGATATCACAACAATGACAATTGTCTTTGGCATTAATACTCAAATGAATCTCCTGGGCCGTTTAGGTTTTATTTGATCTATAATATTTGTAGGGCTTCTTTTGATTCAAGTGATGCCATCAGCATACTGGAAATTCTATTTCTGCCTCCGATTTTTACCTCTGGAAACATGTCTGATTCTGAATATTTGTTCTCTACATAGAATGAATGACTGGTGTGAGGAAATAGCTTTGTCATAAAATTCTGACTGTCTATTTCAGCTTAATGGTCCTGTTAGAGACTCTGGATAAATATTATTTTTACTAAATCAGTACCACTTTCAGTAATGCATTCATTAAGTTTTGGTGACCAATACTTTTGCATATAAATCAGATCTAAGTGTTCATATTTCCTTCTAGGTATTCGTTAAAAAGATTATTTAGATTAAATATTCCCTTTTGTTCCTACTCCACATGTTGGGACTTGATTTAATGTGCCACTAGCTCCTTGATATTTTACCCGCATCAGCTTTCTTCTTCTGTTAACCTGTCCACAGGATAGCCAGCTCCACTCAGAGCAGTAAACACAGCTCGGTTTCCCACCTCTTGGCATACAGGCTGTGTCTCACTGTGACATTTTCACCATTGCTCCAACTGAAATCATACAACTCAATAGGCATGGGATTATGTTTTGTTATGTGTTCCCTGTGTAACTCAATTTAGTTTCCCAAAGTAATCATGCTGCAGGAACATCTTATTTACAGCAGGACAACTGGGGGTGGGCAATAAATGCTGGCCTAGCCAACATCAACCTGTGAATTTGTTTTCTGAAAGATTTGTGAACATACACACAGTTACTCAACACCCGTTTCGGCTCCCTTTCAACTCTACTTAAATTTTCCTTTGAAATTACGTGTCATTGTAATACATACTTCTGACCCCAGTACTGTTCAGACTATTGCAGGGCTGTTTGGAAGGAGCAGGGGACTTACGGATATTCAAATAATTCTTACAAAGAGCTGGGTATGGCATGATGAGCCAAATGGCCTCCTGTAGCAATTGTCGCTGTCAGAGAGTGAAATGGCTATCTTCATGATCACTATTTATCACTACACCATTTAGCAAATTGAACACATATTTTAATATCTCCGTATTGAGTGTAGGTGCAAATAAAGAACATTTCTGCTTACAACTAACTGCACCTCACTGATATAAATCATTTTAATGACTTATAATGTGAAGGTGCTATGAAAGCACAAATCATTTTTTTAAATTACTGGACTAACCAACAATGATTCAACAAGTAACTGAATTTAAATTGCTGATTTTTTTTTAGTCTTTATAGTTACAAGTTAGTTGTATAAATTATGTTGTGTAGCTTTGCCACAATGACCACACCAAAATGAAGGCTACAGCTAAGCACTTGTAACCCTTAAATCAGAATTATTTTAGCTTTCATTACAAATAAAAAAAACCTTGTTAATTCCACATCAACATATTTGATGGACTGAATTACGTAATTCTTCAGGTTGACATTTATGCTGTATGTGATCCTCCTCCACTACCCCATCTACAAACACTTCTTCACTTTGCCACTTTGGTAGTTCTTTGTTTCCTTTCACTCTTGTGCGTTTACCTCCCCCTTTAATACAGCTATGATATTCACCTATTCAATTGTTTCATGTGGTAAGACATTATATATCCTATCCATAAAAGCCTATTTTTTATGTCTTCATGATTATCTTGTATTTATGACATTTAAGTTTCAAACTTCTTTCCTCTACCTCAAGAACTCTTCATAATTTTTAAAAAGATCTCTATTCAGTCACCTGCTCTACAGAAAGAGCCCCAAACTACTCAACCTTTTCTGATAAACATGACCTCTCAGTTCTGAAATCATTCTAGTAAATCTCTTTCAACCTTCTTCAGTACTTTTTTTTAATATATATGGAGATGAGACTTCGCAATACTTTGTGGTGTCTAACAAGGTTAGAATCAAGTGCTTTTCAAGTCTATACCTCGAGAAATGAATCCACTGCTTAGTTTGCTTTTAATAATATGTGAATCTTTTGCCCTGGGTTCAGTTGCTTCTCTACTTCACTCATTCAGTCTCCTGTTTTGCAAGGAATACATGGGTTAATTCTTCTGACCAATTAGTTCTACCCCACACGGACTAATCAATAATAAAGGAAATTATTAATTATACAAATTCTCAATTTAGTTATTTCCCTTATATTATGCCATAGCTCTCCTCAATGTTAACTGTGTCCTCTGACTTGATGTATAAACTTATCCTTGAATTTAAATCATCCCATGTCAATCTGTGAAATTGAATTTTTAAAAAGCGACCCTTGAACTTATTGGATGATCTCCGGAGAAAGGTTCACATTACTAGAAAGCCCCAACATGCACACTAGTGCCCTCCCGAGAAAGACAGTCTCTTATTCTGACTGATGCAATATCTCTGTATTCCCACAGAATTAGCATCGCAAATCATCTGTTCGTCTGCAATTATTCCAGTGGCTCCTGTAAAATATCAGCATCACTCAATCCTTGAGAACATAACTTGTTCATTCGATTATTTGTAGACTGTGTTTAACACGACACCCACCCCCCTCCGCTTTCTTAAATATCTCAAAACATTGTTTCTTTAGTCTTGCATATAGAACTTAGCAGTCATATCAACATGAATATATAAAATTTGTACTAATTATCTGAAATCCTTGTGGACTGTGCATTAAACTGTTCTAAAGTTTTTTTGATAAAACACACACTTCAGCAAATGTGATGTCTATATTCAGAAAGGAGGAAGACAAAAGTAGGAAACTCCAGACCAGTTAGCTTAACATTTGCCATTAGAAAGATGATAGAATTTATTATTAAAGCTGTCATAGCAGGGCACTGAGAAAAAAGTTCAAAATAATCAGAGAGAGGCAACATGGTTTAGTGAAAGAAAAATCATGTTTTACCAGTCTGTGTGTGTTATTTGAGGAACTAACATTGCTTGGATAAAATATTAACAGATACATGTACTGAACTTGGAATTCCGGAAGGTATTTGATGGTGGCACTACATCACATTATCGTACAAAAAAAAACCCTGTGGTATAGGGAGTAACGTATTGACAAGGATAAACAAATTGGTTAGCTAACTCAAAACAGTAGGCATAAATGGTGGTGTCCCCCAGGGATCAATGCTGGGACCTCAACCTTTTACAATTTGTAAGTGATTTGAAGGGACAGAAGGTATAGTTGCTAAATCTGCTAATGACAAAAAGGACAGGTAGGAAAGTAAATTGGGAAGAGGGTGTAATGTGACAACAAAAGGGATAGAGATAGGTTAAAGGAGTGCTCAAACATCTGGCAAATGGAGCATAAGAATCAGAGTTTTACAGGATAGAAACGGGCCCCAGGTTCTTTTTAAATCTTTATCCTGTCACCTTAAGCCTAAACACCTAAGTTTTTGACTCTCCGACCCTAGGAAAAAAGACCTTTGCTGTTTACCCTAACCAAGCCCCTTGTGATTTTATGAACCTCTATAAGGTCACACCTCAGCCTCTACATTCCTGGGAAAAATGTTCCAGCCTATTCAGCTTCTCCCTGTAGCTCAAATACTCTAGTCTTGGCACATCCTTGTAAATGTTTTCTGCTACTTAAGTTTAACAAAATCCTTCCTATAGAAGGGAGACCAGAATTGTACACAGCATTCCAAAAGTGGCCTAACCAATCTCCTGTACTGCTGCAACATGACATCCCAACTCTTATACAGGTAGCTCTCCTAAAACGTGATAGTTGTGGTCTTTTGTGACCTCGCACTATAGAAAACTGCGCTATAAGAAAACCGCTATGTCCGTACAACAGAAAGTTTGCGTTATGCAATGTCCACTATTCATCAATCATGTTACAGCCAATTTGTGTTAATGAGACATGCGTTATAGCAGAAGTACCTGTACTCAATGCACTGACCAATGAAGGCAAGCATGTCAAATGCCTTCTTCACCACCTTGTCTATCTGTGACTCCACTTTCGAGGAACTATGCACCTGCATCTCTAGGTGCCTTTGTTTGACAACACTCCACAGACCCCTACCATTAAGTGTCTAAATCCTGCCCTGGTTTACCTTACCAAAGTGCGGCACCTCGCATTTCTCTAAATTAAACTCTATCTGCCACTTCTTGGCCCATTGGCCCATCTGAGCAAGGTCCCTTTGTACTCTGAGGTAAACACTGTCCACGTATTTTGGTGTCATCTGCAAACTTACTAAGCATACCCTCCTAAGTTCACATCCAAATCAATCTGTTTAAAATGAAGAAAAGTATCGGACCCAGCACTGATCCTTGCAGCATCTCACTGGTTACAGGTCTCCAGTCTAAAAAGCAATCCTCTGTCATCACCCATTTTCTTTTCTACCTTCAAACCAATTTTAAATTCAATTGGCTAGCTTCCCTGGATCTCATGTGATCTAACCTTACTAACTAGTCTACCATGTGGAACCTTGCTGAACATTTTACTGAAGTCTGTCTGGACAACATCCACCACTCTACTTTCAATTTCTTTTGTCACCTCCTCAAAATATCAATGATTTCCCATGCACAAAGCCAACGTGGGAAAATGTGAAATTGTTCATTTTGGAAGGAAGATTATAAAAGCAAATAATCTAAATGGTGAAAGATGACAGACTTCTGAGGTTCAGAGAGATATGTGTGAACTAGTGCATAATATTTATATGCAAGTCGAGAGGAAAGCTAATTGAATGCTATTCTTTATTGTGAGGGGCATTGAATATAAAAGTAGCGAAGGTATGCTTCAGTTATACAGGATACTGGTAGGATCACATTTGATGTATTGTGTACAGTATTGATGTCTTTGCTGAGGGAGGATGTAAATGTGTTGGAAACAGTTCAGGGAAGGTTCACCAGACCAGTAACTGATTGAAAGTATTGTCTAACGAGGAAAGGATGCACAGACTAGACTTGCATCTGCTGACACTTAGAAAAGTGAGTAATAGCTTGATTAAAATGCAAGGTCTTGTGGTGCCATTGGCACAGAACATGTCTAAAGGTGGTTTCATCTTGTGGGAGAATCTAGAACTAGGCGTAATTTGTTTCAGCATTAAGTGCTCAACAGATGAGGATACTTTTTTTGTATCCCTCAGGGAATTGTGGATCTTTGGAACTCTCTTCCTCACAAAGCAGTCAAAGCAGAGTCTTTGAATAATTATGGCAAGCTAGCCTTTCACTCTCTCATCTGTCAGGGCTAGGCATGGATATGGAGTAATCAGAACAGACATGATTTTTTTGAATGGTAGAGCAAGCCCAAGTGGCCTCCTTCTGCTTACTATGTGTATGTTTGTGTGTAGTAACGTGATTGTTGAATATGAGGCCTCTGATCCCCAAACAATGCTATGGTCCTGGTAAAAGCCACATGTTTTAGAAGTTGAAGAGCTAGGAAATGTGATGCATTGGGAGAAACCCTTGGACTGACTGAGGACTACAGTGTGAGAAAAAAAATTCCAAATGATAGAATCCGCAATAAACCCTCCAAATTAGAATGCAGAAATTAAGAATTCAATCCATTGACTTGGTGGAAATTAATTAAAGTCAGTTGAATCCTTTGCATTTATGCAGATTATTTGTATTTATTATGTGTTGAAATTTTTGAATTGAAGAAATAATTTAAATTTGAACTACATATCTGAAATGTTATCACTTGCCATTGTTATAAAAAAGGGCATCATTTTCTGAATCGCAGGCTTATTGTGAACAATTTATTATCGTCATTGGTTTCTTTGGTCCTTGAAAGGGTATTTTGTTGTTCACTACTGTGCTAAAATAAACACTATTGTACTAAGCCATGACTAATCAGTGAATTATTTAATTTAATGGGAAACAGATTGTGTCCCAGATGAATAGCTACTGTTTATTGGTGAATTAGGATTATGCACATCATTTTAATCCTGCTACACCCTAGTTTATCATCACTCACTTGCTCAGCATGCCTCCCATAAGCCCTTCCATTAAAAGTAAAAATTATAACAGTGGATCTTATGCACAGTTGGTGTATGTTTGTGAGTCCAGTGTAAATAACTTGGAAGAAATTGAGCATTTCCATTGGCTCGGGATTAAAATCAGAAAGAATCTAATTTACAGGTCACAAAGAAAGTAGCTGCTTCAGAGTTATTTCTGAATTATATTCCTTTCCTCTTCCCCTTGTTTACTTGCATGTAGTTCTAAAATGTTTTCAATTATTCAGTAACATTACAGGTATTGAGGTTTCTAGTGCAGCTCTCCACGGCTGACCTTGTAAGAAAAAAGACGAGTGCAAACAAGGACGATCTACACGAGAGCTCTTCTGTTCCTCCTAACCAGTGCCTACACTCCCACACATTTTCAAGCAGAGGGGATGGACTTTAATTTTGACAATTAGTGCAGAGCTTCCTTTCCCCAAAGGAGACTGACACAATAGACCTCCTCACCATATGATGTAGGACTAATGCATTGTTTCTTAGAAAGATGCCGATATAGTCAACAGTGCAATCTTAACTGGAGTACTGAACTTAATACTGAAGGAGTGCTGCACTATCAGAGCTACTGTCTTCCAGAAAATTATATGAATCCCAGTATGTCCTCTCAGCTGAAAGTTAAAAATTAAATCTGACACCAGTGTTTCAGCATTGAGAAGTTATCCATGTCTCCTGGGCTAATAATTATAACTCAAGTGCTCTTAAAAAAAACATAACATCTTGAAATCACAAAATGCATAAATGCAATTTTCTTCTTACTCTGATTGGACAAAGCCACAAGTTCAAAACCAAATTATGTCCAAGAGCTTCACATCACAACTGGACAATCGTAGTACGGAACTGTTTTTATAGCTACTAGAATATCTGCTACAGTGGTATGCTTCCACCACAAAGGAACACATCCCAGTGTATGGGATTAGCATAATCAATAAGACCAGTAGTTAGTTATGGATTCACACCAATCTTCATCTCCTTTCAGGTAATCTTAGAACCAACTTCTAGAAATGATGCTATCGAGTGAAAAAGCTACCCATTTATCCTAATGAGGAGCTTACTAAACAGGATGTCCCCTTCAATAATCATCATGTAGGTGAAAGGTATTTGGTTCTTCAATAACTTTTTTACGTAATACTTCCACTTTTGTTTATGATAACTTTATCGCCCCTCATATCAGAGACAAAATGAGTTTCATGATAACCAAGTTCTTCTTAAAAAAAGTTGAAAATGAATTGAAGATTTTCCTCATAAATGTAGTAATTTTTAAAGTTAATTTTACAGTTACACTGTATTAAATTCATGACAGAGACTTTTGCCCCAAGAGGCTGCTTCCAAACCTTATTCTCACTGATGCCCAGTTTGATATCTCAGACTTCACATGATCCCAGAATAAAAGTTTGGGGATCACATGAGCTGTTGAGAGATAATGGGAACTGCAGATGCTGGAGAATTCCAAAATAATAAAATGTGAGGCTGGATGAACACAGCAGGCCAAGCAGCATCTCAGGAGCACAAAAGCTGACGTTTCGGGCCTAGACCCTTTCTCTGATGAAGGGTCTAGACCCGAAACGTCAGCTTTTGTGCTCCTGAGATGCTGCTTGGCCTGCTGTGTTCATCCAGCCTCACATTTTATTAACATGAGCTGTTGAGCAAGGTGAGGGGAGGGGTTTGAATGGTGAAAGAGCCTTTTAATTATTGAACAACTTGTTGCCTCTTGTGAGGGAGATGATGGAAAGCAAGTTTTCACCATTAGAGAAAAACCGATTTATAATTTATTTTTAGAACAATTACACCTCAACATTCCATTATCCTTCGCCCAACAATAGATTTAAAAAAGACAGAGTTTAAGGTAACCTCAAAAGCTGTCAAAATTCAATCTAAACTGCACAACAGCAATTATTCTTTGGAATCTACAACTTTAAAATCTTGTTTCAAAACCCCCATTGGGTTCCATAATCCACAATTCAGAAAGCCCTTAACTGAAAAGCTCCTTATGTGATTTGAAAGATCTCAGACATCATTCTCTCACTCACTAGCAAAAGAAAGGAATGGAGTAACTGAGGTTGTTATATATAGGAGAGATTGCATGCATTGGTAAGATCTTATTGCTGATTGATCAAGCAGTGATCTTAGGCAATCCTTGTTCAGGAAGCAAATTACTGCTGGACAGAAAACATTAACTATGTTTTTTCACAGATGCTGCCATACCAGCTGATTTTGTTCAGCATTTTCCTTTGTTTCAGATTTCCAACACCCACAGATTCTTGCTTTATTCAACAAATTTCTATTTATTCTGCCCAGTTGATCAACAAACAGTAAGATTGCTAACATTCACTAGCCAAACAACTGCACAGATGTTCATATCTACTGGCCAATCAGCAGCACAACTGATCGCATGCATTGGCCAATCAGCAAGTAGCTAAGCATTTATTTGCAATCAGCAGCAAGAATGCAAACGTGTGCTACATGCATCTCACATTCAATATGCTGAGCAATCAACAGTTATAGTACTATCCAACACTATATTACCTTCATCAATTATTCTAGCAGATGGTTGAAACTGTACTTTTTAAAATATTAAGGGCTGGGTGAAAGGTTTGGAGTTCAACTCTTTGATCTGAAATTGATAACCAAGAGCAACGTGTTCATAAAGTGGTCAAGCAGATTGAGCATCAATTTGTCTGATACATGGCCATTGGTATGAGTAAGAGTAGGTGAAATTGTTGGTCAGCCATGTTGTAGAGTAAATGTTGCGCATATTATCACGACTCATGACTCCAGATCGCAATATGTATGCAACACCATATATTGCTACGGCAAGAGACAGTAGGAACAGCTGATGCTGGAGAATCTGAGATAACACGGTGTAGAGCTGGATGAACACAGCAGGCCAAGCAGCATCAGAGGAGCAGGAAAGTTTGGCGTTTCGGATCTCGATGCCAAACTTTCCTGCTCCTCTGATGCTGCTTGGCCTGCTGTGTTCATCCAGCTTCACACCATGTTATCTCTGTTGCTATGGCAATACTGATTCCTTGGTAAACTGGTGTTGATCAAATTCTCAACAACTTCGATTAATCTCTGTTTCACCTTGTGGAAAATCTGTGAACTGCTGCATTGCTGTGCTCATTCTGGAGTTCTGGTGGTGTAGGTTGAGCAATGTGGTGACTCAGTGGTTGACACAGCTGACTCACAGAACCAGGGACCTGGGTTTGATTCCACCCTTGGTGACTGTCTGTGTGGAGTCGACACACCCTCTCCAAGTCTGTGTGGAGTTTCGTCCCTCTGTCCAAAGATGTGCAATTTAGGTTGATTAGCTATGCTAAATTGCCCATCGTGTCTAGGTGTATTAGCAGAGTTACAAGGATAGGGCAGAGGGTGGGTCTGGTTGGGATGTTCTTTGGAGGACTGGCATGGACTTGATCATCCAAAGGGCCTGCTTCCACAGTAGAGATTCTATGACATTCGGGTGAAAAATGCTAGAAGAAAGAGTTCAAGTTAACTTTTGTTTTACATGGCGTTATTGTGAATTAGTCTTCCTCAAAACAATTTGTATGTATATAGCATCATTTTTTTAACTTAATATAATTAAGTGCTTTGATGGAGTATTAAGGCAAAATTAGAGAATGTTCTCATGGTTGATATACAGACAATTAGCCAACATATTTTTATGGAGACATTCAAAAGAACAAAAAGGCTAAAAAATTTAGGAAGGGAATTTTGGAGATTGGAAACCGGGCAGCTGAAACTGTGGCCATTGGGCTGAAGGGACTAAAATTCTGGTTTGTAACAACAGACCAGAACTAAGTGTACACCAATCTTAGAGGGTTATGAGGTTGCAGGTTAGAGAGTGGTGGAGAAAGGGAGGGATTTCATAACTGGATGAAAATGTTAAAACCCAGATCTTGCTTGACTGGCTGCTAGCAGAGGTCAGCAAGCCGAAAGATGATTGGTGAATGGAATTTAGTGTGAAGACAGCAGAAGATTGGATCATGGCCAGACTATGGAGGATAGAATATGCCAGGCATGTGTAAATGTACTCATAGCTAGAAGTAAATGACATGTGAATAAAATTTGAGGTGGAAGTGAGTTGGAGAGTTGGAAATATGTGGGTAATTTCTGCCAATCTGTTTTCAATCAATGGGCTGCGTTCAATCAAAGATTCATCACATCACAAGAGGACAGCAGGGACATTGTCTGGCTCCATTTAAAATCAGCAGCTGCAATTTTGAATAATTGTGCAAGTAGGCTGCAGAGAATTGCTGTTCTGAGATTTACAGTTTAAGCTATTAAACAGACTTGGGCTGTTACAAATGCACTAATTCCACCAGCAATAAATGGCCTTATGTAATTTGGTGGAACAGGCAAATATATATCTAGATGCTATGAGCATTTATTTCAAATCTACTACAGGTTATTTCATGATTAATCTGTTGCAATTACATCATGCCCATCAACTCACCTTGAGTGCATTTTACTGAACATGGAATGCAGTATTACAGCAAAGACACTGACTATAAAATTAAGTACAATAATGCTTGCATTTAGAGATGCTTTGTTCAAGGTGCTAAGCCATTTTATGGAAATGTAATTAGACAAAAATTAACTATGAACCAAAGAAGGAACCATAAAGATATTAGGAAAGGGAAACAGTGGTTGGTAAAACAGGTTAAGATTTGGAGGAGGCCTTTGAAATATCCCTTCAAACCTGTTCTGGCACTATTCAATTAATTCAGAACTAGTCTACGACCTAGCTCCAGATTCCTGCCTTTGGCCCATAAGTTTAAGGAATGCCTTAAAAGAGGAGAATGGCAGCAAGTTTAAGGGAGAGGGTTCTAGGCTTTAATCATTGCTGCTGAAGACACGTCCAGCGACAGGATAAAGGAAATGTGTGCAGCACATGAGGCTAAAGTAGAGGGAGGGTTGGAGAACGAGGTGAGGCTAAACCAGCACTCAAAGGAACAATGTTTCAGAGATAGTGGGAACTACAGGCGCTGGAGAATCTGAGATAACAAGTTGTAGAGCTGGATGAACACAGCTGGCCAAGCAGCATCACAGGAGCAGGAAGGCTGACGTTTTGTGCCGAGACCCTTCTTCAGATTTCCCAAAATGTCAGCTTTCCTGCTCCTCTGATGCTGCTTGGCCTGCTGTGTTCATCCAGCTCTACACCTTGTTATCTCAAAGGAACAATAGCTGGCTCAGTTCATTCATCTTTTGGTATGTCTTTGAAATGAAAGACCAAATAAGAATTTCACAAGCCTCAAAATCTCTCCTCCCCCTACTGCATCCCAAAACCAGCCCGGCTCATCCCCGCCTCCCCAACCTGTTCTTCCACTCACCTATCCCCTCCTCCCACCTCAAGCCGCACCCCCATTTCCTTCCTACTAACCTCATCCCGCCCCCTTGACCTGTCCATCCTCCCCAGATTGACCTATCCCCTCCCTATCTCCCCACCTACACTCACCTCTACTGGCTTCATCCCCGCCTCTTTAATTTATCTGTCTCCACTCCACCTATCTTCTCCTCTATCCATCTTCAGTCCACCTCCCCTTCTCTCCCTATTTATTTCAGAGCCCTCTCCCCCTCCCCCTTTTCTGATGAAGGGTCTAGGCCTGAAACGTCAGCTTTTGTGCTCCTAAGATGCTGCTTGGCCTGCTGTATTCATCCAGCTTTACACTCTGTTATCTAAGAATTGTAAACTGCTTGGCAACTCAATTTGCAAGCCTGAGGGCTCATTTTACTCATCAGTCAAGCATTGTGTTAGGAATTTGTTTTTGTTTTGCTCTGAATCTCTTCTCACGCTATCTTGCTCACTGCAATTACCATGTCTTAAAATGGCATTGGTAACTGGATCACCATATGTTGGGCCTTGGTCATGTTTAGTAAGGTCCTACAATCATTAGCTGTTACCTTCTCCTCTTCTGAAGCTTCTGCCTGACCTGGAGGCTCTTTCTGCATGTCATGTGCATGAGTGTGTGTGCGCGTGTGTGTGTGTTGTATGACCTAAATCCTGAATTGGGACTTGAGCTTAATCTTCCAGCTCAGAGACTCTGCCACTGTGAATACGTACAGTCTCTTTAGATTAGTTCACGTGCCCTAACGTTCCAATGGCCCATTATTCTGTAGGATGATTAAGTCAAGAAAATAAATTTGGTATTGTTCCTCCAGAATTCTGGAGCCTTCAAACACTTTATAATTTATTCTCCAGGGCACAATGGTGAACAACACCCAGGAGAAAGTCATAGAATTAGAGATAAAAATTTGGCAGTTTTCACAATTTCTTTATATAATTTAATACTTTTTAAAAGAATAAAGTAGTAGCAATTGAGGGGGGAAATGGCTGGCTGACACAAGAACTATCCAAATATGCCTTCAGGTAAGATGTGTTCAGTGTTTGCAGAAGGTGTTGATTCTGAAACAGTTAATGCTGAAGTTGCATTAGCTCCAACTGATCTGATATCATCTTTTGGGTAGAAAAACATTTTAGTCTTGCACAATGTACCGGTGGAGATTGATGTGACATACCTGGAATCCTGATGGTTGCAATTAGTTGTACGTTGTTAATTGTATCCATTGCTATCATGCAATAAAAATCAACTTGGGTAAGACAATTGACTTTTGTGAAAACTTTAGTGGTTTATCCCATACCACTGATAATCAGACAGGCCATCACATTTGATTATTTTAGCTTGGTTTTTTGGATGGTTAAATTTTGATGCAGAATGTTGCCAATGGTATGGCTTCAATCCCGAACTCATTGTGGTAATTTGTAGAACTTCGCCTCTGGTTTGTGAAGTGTTGCCCCCAAACTATACTTAGCCAGATGTACTTCTCCAATGGGCTAGATGTCAATGGACCTTTGTTTTACCACAAGGGGCTGTCTACCCCATTGTTTAAGTGTAGAAAGCCGGATTGGTGGCACTGAACTACCTCAACCCTTAATTCCAGTCGTGGTACCCAGGGTCTAATATGATGAGTGGACCAATGGCAGAGAATTTTGGGGCACAGGGTAGAGGGAAGCAGCTCTTCCAAGTCAGGAAATTTCTTAGACCACATCAAATCACAGTCGGTAAAATGTTGGAGTTTGCAATTAATGATTAGAATGTACAAGCTTGTAATTACAATGCAAAATAATTTTATCCACCCCCACTGAATAGATTATCCTTCCCTTTTAAGATAGGTTTTTAAGATAACCACTAAGTTTTTTGGTTTGTCTTGGTTGTTGGTTAAGCATCTTAACATTCAAATTCAGCCTCATGAAATAATGGATTAATGGGACATGCTGAAAACTAAAATACACACTCCAGTTCAAGCTCTCAATCCCAACCTTTAGAATTACTTGTAGCATATGTCTATGCACAATAGTCAGTTGATCACTTTAGAAATAAATGGGAGAAAGAACTGTAAGTTAGCTCCAAATCTACTATGACGTGATGAGCAGACCCACAAAAGACACCACTGAATCTAATATTTTTTTTATTCCAGTTCCCTCTCCCCATCCCCCTCTCTGATGAAGGGTCTAGGCCCGAAACGTTAGCTTTTGTGCTCCTGAGATGCTGCTTGGCCTGCTGTGTTCATCCAGCCTCACATTTTATTATCTTGGAATTCTCCAGCATCTGCAGTTCTCATTATCACTGAATCTAATATGACAGGTTGTTTTTTTATTGGTCAACCACTGAGCAGATGCCAGGAGTTAACTTCACTGTAAATTCAATCAGACATATGGCTGTACCTGAAGGTCTGACATTTCTGACAGCGGTCTGGAATTTGTCAACTGACAAATGCTTCTGAGATTAGGCCAATAGAAACTGAGCATATTTTCTGATCTCAGTATTTTGGTAGTGGTATTGCAGTGAAGAGTGTACAGCCAATAAGATGGCCAATGAAGCAAGTGAACACTCTTAAACAAGAAGATGAGTTAGCAATTGTTAGCCCTTAACTCTCTAGGAGATCACCGAGGATGGGGTTGGGG
Organism: Stegostoma tigrinum; assembly: GCF_030684315.1. Taxonomy (NCBI): domain Eukaryota; kingdom Metazoa; phylum Chordata; class Chondrichthyes; order Orectolobiformes; family Stegostomatidae; genus Stegostoma; species Stegostoma tigrinum. The sequence continues at coordinate 33,150,499 of NC_081356.1, read as the reverse complement.
ATTATGAAACTGAAAAGTTTCTACACACTCTGAAATACATTAGTCTTTTTATATTTGTCTCCTTGATCACTCATTCTGATACATGAGCATGTATATGAGCAGCATACAAAGAGGAGAATTTTAATTGTACTCCTCCAGTAGAACCCAGCAGGCAAAGTAATTTGAAAATCCATTGGATGAGTTATCTGCAGGGCAGGCAGCAAAACAGTCCAGCCACAAACATCAAGGTCCAGCTTCAACAATGGAAATCTGGTTTCAGTAATGCTGTCAGTCCCACCTGCCATCTTGGCTGCAGCACTCATGGAGGAAGCCACGCCATAGAGTTCAAAAGGAAAGGCTTTTACTTTCTCTAGCCTGGTCTCAGCCTCAACAAATGAGATACACCCTGGAGTATATAGACCCAGGCTGAGTGTGCCAATCGGTAACAAAGGACTGCTCTGTTACCCTGTGGCCAATCAGCGGTTTCCATTCATTCTAATGGAGGTTGCAGCATTTTATTGAAGCCCTGATTGAAATCTGTGAGTTTGTTCCCTTTTTATTGGGTTGTTTTGGTCAGAAACTGGTGGAATTCCTAGAGAGATGACCGCAAATTAGTCTGTCTGGCAAGTTATGTTGGGAGATGAGCAGACAGCCCCTGGGGATTCTCTAGATTTGAACAGTGATTCACAGTTATCTCTTTAAAGAAGTATACAAATCACTTCAATGGTAGGGTATGTATAAAGCAGACCACACACTTTATTGTACAAATACCACAACACCACTGGAATTTACATAAGAAATTAGAAACTGTTACATGGAATGCTTTAATTCTGAAAGAGAATGATACTGAAACAGGCAAAAAAGTCAAGGTAAGCTACAACACGTTGTCTTACAAAATGTACAAAACATCTGATGCTAACTAGACATGATCTTGTGTTGCACTTTCCACAGTTTAACACATATATTAAAAAAAGTACCAATTTGAGTTAAATTTTTTTAGAAGGAAAGAAAAGGTTTTCTCTTCAAGTTACTTCTGTCATTGAAGCAGAGTGGTTCTGTAAGAGGACAAAAGGAAAACATTTGATGATAAATGTCACAACAAACGGAACAATGCAATTTGGTTTGGGTCAGAAACTATGCACACTGCAAATGGATTTTGCCAGTGGGGTTTACAGTTACAGATTAAAAAGTTTTCAAGTTTATTCCACAACAGTTGAGCCAAGTAGGACTGGTACGCAAACCACATAGTCACAGCACACAACACCAGAGGCACCTCAACCATGTACGTAAAATTTGCAGTGTGCACGCACAGAGGTGGATAACTATATTAATTGACAGACGTGGACGGTACCAGACATCCTGCAAAGGGCGGAGAAAGTTATGGGTAAAAGTGGGATCCACAGAACAGTACAACAGGCATTTTGAATGTTAGAACAGACTGAGGTTAACGTTCAAAGCACGAGAAAACTGGGGTGCCCTCTAATCAGGATATTGATTTTTTTCTGCACAACAGAAACTCTGAAATCAAAATTTTTCACACTCCTGCTACTGAGTGATGTTGTATAATTCTGCATCACCTTCATGTGTTACTGTAGTGGACCTTCCATTTATATTGAGCTGGGACAAGATAGAAGTTTGGAAGCATCTTTTATAGTCTAATATAATCAATTTTAGCTATATTGCATACTAATCTATATAATGTGATGTTAATTCGATCAAGTGTGTAGCTTTTCAATGAATGGATCCTCAGTGTTTTTAATCATAGATTGGATTTTTACTTTCTGGAAATGAAATGTATTGATTATAATAGTTCTGTCAAAAAAAGCAGTTAGAAAGTCCATGAGAGTCCTTGCAGGATGTTCGAGCAGAAGCATAGTGTCTTACAGTACAGAGCAGCCATTTGGACCATCATGCTTGTACTGGATCAAATGAATAGTAATGACTAGTGAGGTGCGAGGCATTGTCTAGCTTCGACTCCACAAAGCCCTGGATGTCTCCCTCCCAGCCACTGAGAGGCAAACATGAGTTACAAAATGAGGAGGAGAGGGACAAAGAAAATCAATGAGGGGTTTTTGCTCCTTCGCATCTGCCACAGCGCAGTCAGTAGTGACATCATTTTGAGCCCTGTGATAATCTCCGCAATGGAGAGGGTAGATCAGATAAGGAAGCCGAGAAGATGGCAAGATTCTCATCATGCTCTTGTAGGGGTGAAATTAGCGTGAAGCAGCCATATAAAATGGTGATTTATTTGAAAGCGCTTTTTCATCTTACCATTGATCAACACAGAGGAAAATGGAAGCCAGTTTTTCATTCTTGTAGTGTGAAGAGGATTCACTAATGAGAAAGTGAATCTCAAACTGAAAACTAATGAGAGTGGACTTCATTAATAATGGATGAATGAATAATGGTGATTTTCCCAGTACATTCTCGTAGTGATACGCCTCATGCCATCACAAACTGGGATTGTGAAAGTTCTGAGGCCCAATGTGTGCTGGTGTCAGCCATGGGCTCAAGCTCTGAAGGACAGGTCCTTATCAACAAAGTCGAGGGAGAGGTGTTTGTGGGAGGGATGATGGTGGAGATCATTTGAAAGTTGACAAATTATTTTAAACATCACCTCTTTGTGTAACACCAACTGGAGTCTGCTAAATTCAATCACTTGGCATTGACTAAGGCATTTAATGGGGACAAAATAAACTGAGTCAGTCCTGGTTAACTTGTTTCACCAGGTGAAGTGTAGAAAGATCGACTTGAGCTTCAATTTTGTTTTACAGTGATAAAAAAATGGTAGATAAAAATGGGATTAAATAAACTGCTCTCAAGCTACTCTCTGACAAGTGGTTCCTCCCTTCTAAAGAAAAAAAATAACATTGGTTTTTCAATTGCTAACCCACTCTGCCACATGCTCTCAGGGACTGACATAACACATAGGAGGGCAGGGAAAATGCATCTTGCCCTGGGCAAGATGGCATTCGCATGCACACTCACGCTCCCCCTGCTTTCATTGGGAGATGAAAGTACCCATGTGAATCATCTCTGCGACCTAATCACCTGAAACAGAAAAAAAGTTCCTGCCTCAAACTTGTGAAAGTTTGACAAAAATCCAACACAAACAAAACTGGTCATTAATCACTTACCTGTTCAGTCTGTTTAGCCTGCGCATTGTTCCTCTGATTATAAGTGTATATCCACAAGTATCAGAGGCATGGAATATTTTCAATCACTTGGGGTTGGTGTCAGTAGGGGTTGGGTCAAGTACAAAATGATTTGATGCAGAGTGAAGCACCCTCTCTTCGCTGCAGCAATGTACCTAATTCCCAATTCAGGGCGAGCATCTCCTACTGCATTAACTTGCAAACATTTTGTGCTACACAGTTTTTATATCAGGTGTGATCTGTCTCAAAATTACCTGACAGCATCTTGCTTGAACCTGTAACCGAACAGGGCAATCTCACTCTCTTGGATTAAGCTTTAATTTTAAGCGTAGGCCCCATGGATGAACAGATCCTGGTTTACCAACTACTAGCGCCACTATCTCAGTCCATTACTTAACTGTTGTCAAAAGCTCTGGAGTTTTTCATTCTAAACTGTTGTAAATACAGCCTCATTTAAGCAAAAGTAAAGGAATGCCTTATTTGGAATGTAAAAGCAAAAAAACACAAGCTATTAAGTCCAACAGGCCTCTGTTGGTCAGTACATCCCATCTCTAACTTTATTTTATCTTACCCCATCAAAAGAACATATGTCTTTGGCAAATGGCAACAGTGTTTAATCATTTGTGGATCTTTAGTCGGGTTAATCTGAATTTACTGCACTGAACAAATCTAATGTTGTGGGCAAACATGGGGGAGACTTTAATTTGTTATCTATTATCTTTGCCAGCTTTTTTTAAACAAGTGTGTAACTTTATTATACAAATGCAGGGACGATATCACCTATAGCTTTCTTTTATTTCACCAATATCCAGTAATAAAAACAACAGTTAACAAACCATGCTAATCAATGTCGACCTCCACGTTCAGCAACACAGCAGCAAAATGCTGCTGAGTATATTTGCATTGTAGTAGCTTTGTTGAATAACAATACATCCATAGTCTCTCGTCACTAAACTTGTAATGAACCAGATCATTAATAGATAGGGCGACAACCCAATGGCTCTGGCCCATTGGCCACTCTTTCAACATTGCTACTATTATACAGTTCAGGCAAAAATAAATAAGTCTCAGGTCACATCGCCCTTGCTGTAATTTAAACTAACATCATCCACGGGACCCAACTGGCACAACATGAATAAAAACCAAAAGAACTGAGTTCTGAGGAAAGATCACTGGACCCAAAACATTAACTCTGATTTCTCTTCAAGGTGCTGCCAGACCTGCTGAGCTTTTCCAGCAATCTCTCTTCTTGACAGAATATGAAGATAGCTATCAAAATATAGGAACAGAAGCAAGCCATTCAGATCCTCCAGTCTGTTCCACCATACAATTATCTCATAGCTGATCTTTACCTTAAATGCTATATACCAGTTTTAGGTCCATAATCCCTGAATCAAACAATCTAACAATCATCTGTTTTCAAATTTTCTTCTTGATGTCCAGCCTCAGTAGAGGAGGTTCCAGATTTCAACGAGCCATTGTATGAGGGAATGTTTGCTGAACGGCTTAGCACCAATTGTAAAGTTTCCAAATTTTGTTCTGGATTTGTGCAGAGATGATACTCTGTTATCATACCCAATCAAATTGTTCAATCATCATAAACCCTTAAGAGGTCGAAAATTTGTCTGTGCAAACTCTCAGAATTTAATATTTGTCGCCCTAGTATTGTTTTGATTGGGGTAATGCAGCACAAATGAACACGCCAACATTTAACATATGATACAGTTTTAGAACACGTCAGCGTATGGCTCTGATTTTTGCCAGCCATGAAGGTTAGCTCTTTGACCATGCCAACTTTGAATTGGACTAGCGACACTGCCATGAGACCAGGCAAGTAGCTCTGAGCCATGGTCCCTGTAAGACAATCAAGCATAGTAGCTAACTATAAACAGCAACCAAGGTGACATGACTGAAAGCACAGTAAAATGTAAGCTAGAAAACGTGAACAAAAATTTGCAAGGTGCCAGATTCACGGGGGACACCGGAGGGAGGCCATCCATCCAGAAGTAGCAGAGGGGGACAGACAGAGCGCAACCTCTTCCGATTATTTGGACTCATGAATCCCCTTGAGCTCCCAATGGAGCCCCCATCCCTGCATCATTATTAAGCATATACCTCCTGGTGTGTTGGGTGTCTGGCTGGTCCTGGAAAATGACCCTGGGACGAAACACCCTCTCTCGGGGAGTTTGGCGATGTCTCCCACCTTGCTGTCATGCAAGCATTAAGGAAAAAAGAGCCACGTTGTGAGATCAATGTAATCAATAGTAATGCAGTGTGGTAATTATATTGCTTTGTTAACCGACTGCAGAAGATGTGCAATGCTCTCATTCCACCTTTGGTCGATCTGCAACAGTCCTGTGTATTCAATTTCCATTTTCAGGGGAATGGATTTCTTTTATTTACACATTCATTTGGAAGGTTTGTCTAGATTCACTGAACATTAGCCCATTTTGTGCCCACTCTGAGAAGTTGACAATATTCCAACAAATTGGTAGCAACAAAATGCTGACACTACAAATCTCTCACTCTGGTGAAAATCTTGTAAACATAACTTGGAAAATAGCTTTATTGAACTTGTCTTAGATCATGCAATTTCATTAAAGCTTCAGAACTATAGTACTTAGGCAACAATTGTCTAAAGAGAAGGTTGGCAAGATCTATTCACATCAAACCCACTGGGAATGTCATCATTGTTCATGAATGGAAGCAAGTGTAATTGCATAAGCTTATAGAGTATAGTAATGGGCCAACAAATCCAGACCTGTGCTAATGCTCAATTTGAGCCTCCTTCAAACCTTCCTTATTTAAATCTTGTCTCTTCATAGCTTTCCCCCATAATGCTTGTCTAACTATCCCTCAGGCATGATCAAGTTCAACCTCTTTATCTTTTCCATCATAAATGGAAATTCTCAGTTCTAGTATCTGGTAAAACCATTTCTTTTTGTTTTGTGCCTCTACAAACCTTGTTATGCGACAGAACTGTACTACAAGAGGGATTTATCAAAGATTCAATAAAAATTTCACAAACTTTTCTACTTTTCAATTGCTTCGATATGCTTATTATCAGATTAATGTATTGCTACTTCAAATGATTTGTGAATTCATTCTCCAAGAACTCTTTGCTCCTCTACTCCAAATTTGATACCACACGACCTGCATAACATGCACCAAAACTTTACCACCTGTCGCTGACATATTTCAAATCCATTTGCCAATTACTTTCCCATATTTCATGTTTCTTGGTTACTCCAGGGAGACTTTCAAATTTAATGTGTTAACTTGACTTTAAAATGAGGATCACTCTCAACTCTTGCTTTCCTTCTCATTTTGATGCTCTATTTGTATTCCCAGCACTACTTTTAACTTTAGCACAGGTAATTGCTATAGAATCATATGACGATGCTACACAGGAACCCGTCTGATTAGTCCCATTCCTTTGCCCATTGCCCAAAGCACCATTTGTTTTCCCTTCAGTATTTGATCAAATTCATTGCCAAAGTTTTTAACCATGAATCCAGGCACTGCAATACAATCGCAACTCTTGACATTTAAAAAAAAACTCCTCCCCTCACTTCTGATATTTTTTTGCCCACTGTTTTTTAAATTATTTATTTGTCTGGTTTGTATTTATTAAACCAATCCCTTAGTGAGTCAAAAAAAATCTGGCTCGGCAAATCATTAACTGAGTCATTAATGTGCTAATAGTAATATGCAATGACCCATTTGTAAGATGGCCAATAAAGCCAAGTTATTTTTTTAATAGAGCATAAACATATTGACTGAGAACCTCACACCAAATGCTATCAACAAATTTATTTAATAGATAGTACCTAGGCTGTTCTTTTTTCTTACAACATGACATTACAATAACATCTTAAAAAATAGGAGTTGGGATGGAGGCCCGCATGGTTCAAGAATTGGATTTTCCCTAGCAACAATAATCCGCTGGAAGATTTGTTTAGCTCTTCATGGTTCTGTTTATTAGATGAGCCCAAGTATTTTAGATTTTCATGTGTAAGTTTTTTAACCATGGCATGTGTCTTTGGCTTGAAATAAAGTAGTAAATTCTGGTCTCATAAGCCATAGGGAAATCAAATAATGAATAAATATATTTTGTCTTCCTACTTTTTAATACTCTTTTTTTGTTGCCTTGTTTCCACACTCTCTTTATCTCCAGCATTTCATGTTCTTTATTTGCTTCATCAGAAGTTGTTACCTTTTGGGTTTTGTCCTCTCCCCTTTTCAAATCCAAATGCCTTTAAGTTAAGACCTTTAAGCCTTGTGTGTTTTTGCCGTACTTTTGATCTCCCTAGTGGCAAGAGGAAATAGATGTGGTGTCCTGGTGATTACCTTGGTAGGACTATGGGCTCTGCTAGGGACGGTGCGATTCCATTGTTCTGTATTTGAGTCTGGTAACTGACCCATGCTTACTGTGCTTGATGTCTTAAGCTAAGCTTGAGTATTAAAGGAAGTTTTGAAAACTCAAGCTGGAAAGATGGTCCAGATATTTTAAATACTTTTATTAAACTCTCTCAAGTTCATATACATTTAGGAACTGGGGTTATCTCTGCATTGCTTTGCAGAAGATTAAATATAAAACATACACGTTCGACTTTCATTCTCTCAGACTGCTAACAGAGATGGGACAATCCATGTCTTTAAGGGGCCTAATGGATGCATTTATAATTGAGTCGCATAGTTGTGCTAATTAAGTGATTGTTTTAAAAAAAATCGTCAACCAGCACTTCATCAGAGAAACCAGTCTCTGATCTCTACAAAGGGTCTCACCTCTTGCCTAGCATTGGACAGGGAAGAGAAACTTTGGTTTTTTTCTCTTTTTGAGAAGTTTATCAAGATTTTTTGGTTAGATCACTTATTGGCAGCTTTATTTCATTCCAGTTTCTCAATCTGAGAACAGAGAGGTCTCCCCTTTTGAACACTACCAACGCATTGAGTGGCACTATTTGATTTGTGTGGTGGAAAGGACTAACCGTGGTGATTTTTAAGGTGGCTTGGATGAATGAACATCTCATTGTGTGAAGGTAGGATCATAAAGCAAAGCATGAAGTGGGGAATCTGTGTAGCTTACCTGTGCACTCAATGTTTCAAGTGGGCTTTCCACCCGCGGGAATGTCATCAACGGCACTCCATGTGGATCCTCGGGTTTTTGTTTAACAGATGTGGCCTGTGTTCCTTTGAAATTGTGAACAACACATGTTCCCTGGCAAAAAATGCAAATAAGGGTAAGGAACCATTCACTTTGGATTATGTAAAGACTACATTTTTTTTTGGATCATGGATCAAAATCGAGGGAGAAGAGGTTGCTTTAAAGCAAGGGCTGTGGAAAGAATGGCTGCACTTTTATTCAAAAGCAAAGTAATTACTGGACACATAATGAATTATTTAGGACAGTGTTCTTTTGAAGCTGGGGTAAAGAGATCGATGATGGCACTGGGTGGAGTGGGTGTGTGCTAAGCAAACTTTGACCAGCGACAAGTTGCTGATTGGTCTGTCCAGTCAGGAATCATGCTGGAAGATGTCAGGTTTCCTGGTTTCTGAGCAGGTGAACAGCTTTTGGATTTACAATCAGGAGGACAAAAGCCTCAAAACATAGACAAGAGGCTGAATCTTGTGGTTTCCTTTTTTCGGCGAAGTCAAAATTGTGTTGCATTTTTGAAAGAGTTTGTTGCTGTGAGGCAAGTTTTTTTCACCCTGTCTTATCAAACTGTCCCCATTTAATTATCTACCCCACCATTGGTGCATCCTGTGTCCAATTTCCACCCTATCTTAGCGCCCACTGGTGCCAGAACAACTCTCCAACACCAGAGGTACCCAAGAAGTCACCAGTGTACCTTGTACTCGTGCTGTCTTTTATAAGATAGTACTTCCCTGGGTAAACTACTGTCGGTCTGGAGCTGCCTGCACTGTTCCTGAATGTGGCAGAAAGGGAAATCCGTGTCCTACTTTGCAAGCAAAGGATCTGCTAGATGGGCTGGTGCCAACATAGAACTGCATCCTTCTCCAGGATTGGCAGTGGAGGCTGCGGTACCAGATTGTGCCAGCCTGCTTCAAGGTTACAAACCAGGTTAGAGCAGTCTTGGCTGTTTGGAGGTATACCCAGCACTGTAGGAAGCAGATCAATGTTCTTCTCCACTTTTCCAGGATAAGTGTCACCATCTTCTCTGCATCACACTTGCACTCTGCCATTGTTTCCAATTGTCCTCCCCGAGGCTCATGCTGTATCTTTCTATTAGCTGGAACATCTTGGCCTGCTCACTCTCGGCTACCCCAATCCCTGACATCACTAACACTGCATGCTCTGAGCTGCCTACTCACTCACTTGGGATGCCTTCTTTTTTGGTGCAGGTGAGAAAAGGAAATAGCTAGTCACCCACTTTCATCTCCCACAATACATGCCGCTCTACAATTCTGAAAGGAAACAGCCCGCGGCGTTGGGCAGAAAAAGTCAAAATGGGTGGTGGGTCACCTGATGTTCGGCTCCTCATGAGCAGATCATCCTGTCTCCGACCATCTTCGCAAGACTTATTTTGGTATCAGAGGCTGCACTAACTGACTGTGCTGGGATGCCCTGAGCAAAGGCTGACACTTATTGTCAACCGAGGACAAGCTTTCTGACTTTGAGTCTGCACTGAACTGAAAAGACAGTACTAATTTGAGCCTGGTATCACTGGTTGAGGGTATGAGGTACAAAACAGCAAAGCAAGGATGCTGTGAGCATCCAAGTTGGGCTCAGGGTGAGCACGCTAACAGCGAGGGAAGAACTTGGAAATGTGGCCAGGTCTAGTCCATAAACGTGTCCCTGAGCACACTGTCCTTGCTGCAGCATTACAATGATAGTTGCTGGTGCAGCACTGAAGTGAATCAGATGTGCCAGGAGGATCATTAAATGCTGGCGTGTGAATGGCAATGTCAATGGGCATGGGTGCATGAAACTGGTGCACTAAGATGTTGGTGCCTGTTCTCTGACATGGAGGTTGTTCAGAGCAAGCAGCATGATAAGCATGTTCAATGCTTGCTCTGTGTTTTTGTTTTTATCAAGTTTTTCTGGCATCGTGCTTGTTTGGTGAATTTGATAATGTGGGAAGTGACCTGGTTTAGTGTCAATCAAGACTGCAATCATAGTTCTGAAGAAGAGTCCGACCCAAAACATCGACTTTCCTGCTCCTCTGCTGCCTGGTCTGCTGTGTTCCTCCAGCTCCACACTGCATTGACTCTGTCTGCAGCATCTGCAGTTCTTGCTATCTCCAAGATTGTAGTTCTTAATCATCTTGTTATCAAATGTGATGTTTCTGAAGTTTTGTATGGAAGACCAATATTGCAGGAGTGACCCGAAGAACAGGTTTGGCCCCTTAAATAACTTCTAACATCTATGTGAGGTGACAGATGCCTCTTGTTTGTCATTCCTCCATATATGGCAGGCTTCACTCATTTGACTGAAAATGCTTCCCTACTACTCCTCCTCCACTTTTTTGGGGAGTTTAGGAACTCACTGTCATAGAACATTGAACATAGAACATTACAGCACAGTACACACCCTTCGGCCCTCGATGTTGTGCCGACCTATCATACCGATCTCAAGCCCATCTAACCTACACTATTCCATGTACATCCATATGCTTATCCAATGACGACTTAAATGTACCTAAAGTTGGCGAATCTACTACCGTTGCAGGCAAAGCGTTCCATTCCCTTACGACTCTCTGAGTAAAGAAACTACCTCTGACATCTGTCCTATATTTTTCACCCCTCAATTTAAAGCTATGCCCCCTCGTGCTCGCCGTCACCATCCTAGGAAAAAGGCTCCCCCTATCCACCCTATCTAACCGTCTGATTATTTTATGTTTCAATTAAGTCACCTCTCAACCTTCTCTCTAATGAAAACAGCCTCAAGTCCCTCAGCCTTTCCTCGTAAGACCTTCCCTCCATACCAGGCAACATCCTAGTAAATCTCCTCTGCACCCTTTCCAAAGCTTCCACATCCTTCTTATAATGTGGTGACCAGAACTGTACACAATACTCCAAGTGCGGCCGCACCAGAGTTTTGTACAGCTTCACTATAACTTCTTGGTTCCGGAACTCGATCCCTCTATTAATAAAAGCTAAAACACTGTATGCCTTCTTAACAGCCCTGTCAACCTGAGTGGCAACTTTCAAGGATCTGTGTACATGGACACCGAGATCTCTCTGCTCATCTACACGACTAAGAATCTTACCATTAGCCCTGTACTTTGCCTTCTGGTTACTCCTACCAAAGTGCATCACCTCACACTTGTCTGCATTAAACTCCATTTGCCTTCTCAGCCCAGCTCTGCAGCTTATCTATGTCTCTCTGCAACCTACAGCATCCTTCGTCACTATCCACTGCTGGGTCGCATTCTCATCTTCGTTCAACAATAAATCATCATGAAGAGAATTATCATGGGGAAAGAAACCACTTGGCAGACCTCATGAACTTCATGAGCGCATCGAATAGTTTGCCAGTGGTAGTCATGGAAGCGGAATCATTAGTGACATTTAAGCGACTGCTGGACATGCACATGGACAGCAGTGAATTGAGGGGAATGTAGGTTAGGTTATTTTATTTTTTTTTGTTGGATTAGGATTATTCTATGGCACGACATCGTGGGCCAAAGGGCCTGTACTGTGCTGTACCTTTCTATGTTCTATGTTCTATGTTCTATTTTTAGGAAACATTTCCAAATGAGAAGCAGTCACAATGGAGGTGAAAAATGAGCAAATCAATTTTAAAGACAGAATCAATCCAAAATAATTACGGTTATTTAAACACACGTGGTAACTTGATAAATAATTTTGTTGATCAGAGTATCAACACGTTTTTTTGTATTTTTGTTCTACGTTTCTCCTTTACTTTATAATCGTAAATATTGCCCCCTTGCCTGGAAATGAAAAAAGATTAACTTGTATAAACTGATCATTTGCATGAACTACCACAGTTGCATCTCCCATCTAATATATGGATCAGACCAAATAATGGTCTTGCAAAAAAAATGAACTGAAGATGGCCATTATATCAGAAATTTGTAAATTGATGACTGTAAATTATAGCTTCAATTTTCACTTTTAGCACTGCCACAATGTCACCTGACCACCTACACCTCTTGCTCAAATTCAATCCAGGTAAAAGCTGGATGTTAATCATTGTTTTTATTCCCAGATATTATGGAGCCTCTGGAATGTGGTGCCAGATGGTAAGTAAGACGAGGCAGCTGGATTGGCTGGGATGAGGATTGTATCACATAGAAAGTATTGGCCCATAGAGACAAGATATGTGTTCCTTGTCATATCCTTGATTGGCTTCAATTGTCTGAAGGCAGTGGATTGGAATTTTTGAGAATGCGTTTGCTGACTGACCCTGGGTTTCTCCTGTTTAATTTCTCTTCCTTTTTGCCCTCGCCACTTCTTCATATAGCAGATGTGTTTGGTTATGAAGCTCTGATCCTGGCTATTTTGGTACAACATGTGCTTGTTGACCAAATAGCCTTTCCTGTCCATCAGGTACTTTTTTTCATGTTGGAGAGCAGGATGTGGATCAACAGTTATTTCTCAAATGGGAATATTCCCTGTCTGTAGGCCAATGGGAAAGGTTACAATGAACAAATGGTTGATTGGTCGCACAGAATGAGATGAATTGTCAAAATGTTAACAGGCAGAAAATGGTGCTATTTCTGTGCTCTTATCAGAGACAGTTGAACGAATAACAGACAGCCAGGAGCAATGTTTGCTCACTCCCTCAGATTGGGATTGATGGACCAAGCTGGGAATGTGAAGCAGGAAGGGAAAACATAATTCCGTCCACTTTAGGCAGAAGTAAGGTGAGAGGTTCTTGCTCAAATTAATAAGGTAAAGTATCAGGTTGCCATTGTACTTGATCTCCCACTGACATTGGGGAAGCATTAAACACAGCCTCCTGGTCAAATAACTTACTACGTCTACATCCAGCTGCCCTGACATCCATCTCAGCCCCAGTTAGGACCAAACATTTCAGGCCAAGGTTTCAGACCTTTCACCATTTTTTTAACCAGCTAAACTGGCCTGCAGGAGGATGAAGCTTTTGCTCAGGATAGATAGTTCAGGGTCAGAGGAAATACATAGCAATAAATGGGATTGGAAACAAAGTGGGGGGCAGAATCACTTGAACAAAGTCCAGCCTCATTTATTAATTTCTGTACGGCTGGACAAGGGACAGTCATAGTTCAAGAAAGAAAACACTGAAATTGAATATTCAGGCCAACATTCTACATTAAACATATTATTTTCTCCAACTATGTGTTAATGGATACATGCATCTTAAAGTCTAACTTTTTTCTTGGACCAAGTTACCCAGCGGTAGGGATTTTTTAATTTGATACATCCGAACAGTTTCAATGCTAAAGATAAAATGGACTTACCAAAAACAATGCTACTGTGCTGCCCAGTACAAAGCCTGCAATCACATCGGAGCAATGATTGCGATATTCAGACACTCTATTCAATCCTGTTAAAAAAGCAGCACAGAGAGCCCCCAAGCACAACACGGGTTTGGCTAACCTGCTGCTTTTGGTCTTTATTGTGCTTGTGATGTACATCTGAAAGAAAATGAGGTCACACACAGATCAATAGCATGGATGCACTTATCAAGGCTTAACAAATTACAAGTCTGTGCAAAAGTAATAAACCTGGATCCCAATGTAATACTTACTGGTGTGATGCTTCCTATTTTATCAAGTGGAGAGTGCAGTTCAAAAATACATTCCTTGGCAATGAAGAGCTTTAGGAAGTCCCAGGATCATGAAAGGGGCTACATAAAGGCAAGTCCCTGCTACATTTCCAGCTAAGTCTCATTCAGCATTCTTGGCTGAGAGCCCAAAAATCCATTAGTCTATTAAAACAGCTATACCCAATAGAAACAGTGCTTGATGGAAAACGTTTCTTCTTTGATCAATTAAGAAAATAGATTCTATGTTCTTTAAGCAAGGGAAAGAGTCAAGAGCTTATTTATACTTTAAAAGTCTGACAATTTTCCAGGACTGTCACAGAATCAGTATTTTCCTTGTGAATGACTTCTTCTTTTTTGTGAATGTCAGCATTGCTGGCAAGGTCCATGTTTGTTGGCTATTTTAATTACCCTTGAACTAAAATGGTTTACTCAGCTATTTCACAAAAACTGTTAAAAGTCAGCCACATTCTTGTCAATTTATAGTCACGTATTGGCCAGAGCAGGCAAGGAGAACAGATTTCCTTCTCTTCTGGATTTTAGTGAACTAACTGACATTTTGAAACTGAGTGGTAGTTTTATTGTGCCATTTCCTGAGACGAGATTTATTTTCCAGATTTATTAACTGAATTTTAAATTCCACAGCTGCGGTTCTATTTCTGGCTTATAAAAATCAAGTGACATTCCAACTCTGCACCTGAATGTCTGCTTCTTTTATGAAGATATTCCATTCTACTAATTCTATTTGGAGTTGTTAGTGCGTGAATAAGTTTGACTTGGTATTGGAGGGTATGCCATAAGGGATGGGTGGTGAAGCGTAAGTTGGCATAGAGAATGAGATGCCATGGAACAGTGAGGAAGCAGATGGGTATCAGAAATTCTGTTCAAGCTTATCTTTTTCCAAAAGGTTCCCTCATCCAGACCATGACACGTGACCCTACTGATGTCACAATTCACAAAGTCGTACAGAAAATGGCCTGACTCTCTAAACTGTCATGGGTGGAGTTGTAACATAGTAGAGTAGGGGATGCCTACCAGCCACAATAGAACCAATCAGTTTGAAGAGTGCAGGGTGTAGTGCGCGTGACATGAAATAACACTTGGAGTCCTGGAATCTGCTCTCGCCCAACATTTTTTTCCAAAAATTGCAGAGTCTCTAACAGGAAAATCCAGCACAAATGCCGACCATTTAATTGATCACAGGCAAAACACAAGATACAAACATGCCTTTCAGCTAGCCCATGTATGCAAAGAAAATAAAGCTGGGTAAAGCTTAAATAAATGGAAGAAAAACACTGATGAAGATGAATTGTTTTGTACAGCATCTGCAAGATGGTTTATTCTTTTATGTTTTAGGAAACAATACTCAAGTTTGACCACAAGAAAGCATGATGCCAACATTAATTTAGATCTTTACTTACTTCACTAAACTAGATAAACCACTCCAGAAAAGTTTTTGATGCCTCTGTACATAACAGGACTTGATGAAACCATTTTTAAGGAGAATTAACAATAATGACATGCAACTCTAGATTTAGTCTTGGGGAAAATATTTTAGCCCTAAAGCCACAAAGATGATTTTTTTCCACAGTCAAAACCACCTTTATTGTTGTTCTGAGGGACTAGAACATTACTTTTGGATCCTGTTTGTGTGATCTTGTTTATGAAAGCCTGGCAGAAAGACAAATAAAAAAAATTGCAATATTGTGACAGCACACTTTGCTGGGAGCTGACGTATTTCACTCCAAATTGAAAGATTTTACTAACTAGTGACCAAGGTGGATTATAGAATGCGGTCCAGCAGGCTTGCATATTCTTGAGAGGCAATTTGGGAAGGGAAATGCTGCATAAAACCTTATACAAATGTTGCAAGAGTAACACTTTAAAACACATTTCTAATAAACGTGAAACACCAATCTAATTGGGTATGTGCAGGTTCAAATAAATCAAGTGCTTTAATTTCATCCTTGGAACTGATGTTTTGCATGGGGAATTTGCTAATTACAGTACAATAGTACTGATTTGAAAATGTGTGTAACCAAGCATTATGGTCCCGACAGTCTTACAGCAGAATAGTCTGTTCAACCTGAAACCTTCCAAAAAACAGTTTAAGACAACACTATCACCCTATTTTCCACAGTCCAGGTTTGCTGGTAATCCTCTGAATGATGAATGCATTGAACCAAATGTAGTTTAACAAAGGTTCCTCTATTATTTGAATAAGCTGAGGAAGAAATATCACAATAATCTCCTGCATCAGAGATGGGTAATAAATGCTGGCCAATGATGCTTGCATCCCATTAACAATTTGAGCGCAGTCTGAGCACATAAGAAGATCATCTGAAAGATAACAGTTAATTCAAAATGTCAATTTATTTTTCAGAACATTTTATCATTGTTTGCACTTCCTTCTCCTGGAAAGCATGTTATTATTTCTGCTGTTTGGATTGGACTTTGCCACTCAAGTCCAATGAGTCAGAATTACATCCATGATGCCATTTATTCTAACAGTGATGTGAAGCTCTGAGCACCAATCATTTGTGGGGTAGACTGCCACTGCTGTTCCTTTCTGTTCTACTGGCCTAGGGACTGTTCAGCAGTGGTCTGTGGTGAGGGATGAGCCACAAGTAAGTGTCAGCAGAAGACAGTCATCCTCTTAATAATTAACAAGATGTAATTTATTACATCTCAGTAATTTATTATATTAATGATTACTAATAAGACGTAGGTAAGACTGCAATAGGGATAAAAACAATTAACCATGCCCCCCGGCCCAAACACAATGCAGCAGGGGTCAGGGCCAAACACATTGGGCCCTCTAGCGCCACACCCCTGATTAATTGCCCCTGCTAGTGCCAGGCTCTGGGTAAGACTTGTCTCTGAGAAGGTACTAGGTCAGACCCCAACTGCTGTCTATCCAAAGTGCTCCACATAGTGCCTATGTTATGCATCAGAAACTTTGGAACTTCAATTTCATTCATTTGATAAGATCATGACTGATCTCCTCTCAGACTCAAGTCCAGAATCCCTCAACCAATTACTAACTGAAACATCCAGTTAATGTACCAGCATCCACTGCACTTAGGGTGAGGAAAGAATTCCACAGATTCAGGATTTGTTTGAGAGAATTTTTCCTCATCTGTTTTAAATCTGCTACCCGTCTTATCCTAAAAACCATGAGCTCTCATTCTTGATTACCCTACCCGAGGAAACCTCTTTCTATGTCTACTTTGTCAATCCGCTTTAGCATCTTATTTGTCAAACAGATTGCCCCTCATTCTCAAACTCCAAAAGTGAATATTCTCTGAACTGCTTCCAAAGCAATTACATTCCTCCTCAAGGACGCTAAAACAGTATACAAGATTGTAGATGCAGTCTCATTAATGCCTTGTACAGTTGCAAAAACGCTCTCTGCTTTATATTTTTTTTTAGCAATATGTGCTCAAATTCCATTTGCTTTCTTTTATTAGAGGTAATGGGAACTGCAGATGCTGGAGAATTCCAAGATATTAAAATGTGAGGCTGGATGAACACAGCAGGCCAAGCAGCATCTCAGGACCACAAAAGCTGACGTTTCGGGCCGAGACCCTTCATCAGAGAGGGGGATGGGGAGAGGGAACTGGAATAAATAGGGAGAGAGGGGGAGGCGGACCAAAGATGGAGAGTAAAGAAGATAGGTGGAGAGAGTATAGGTGGGGAGGTAGGGAGGGGATAGGTCAGTCCAGGGAAGACGGACGGGTCAAGGAGGTGGGATGAGGTTAGTAGGTAGATGGGGGTGCGGCTTGGGGTGGGAGGAAGGGATGGGTGAGAGGAAGAACAGGTTAGGGAGGCAGAGACAGGTTGGACTGGTTTTGGGATGCAGTGGGTGGGGGGGAAGAGCTGGGCTGGTTGTGTGGTGCAGTGGGGGGAGGGGATGAACTGGGCTGGTTTAGGGATGCAGTAGAGGAAGGGGAGATTTTGAAACTGGTGAAGTCCACATTGATACCATTACGCTGCAGGGTTCCCAGGCGGAATATGAGTTGCTGTTCCTGCAACCTTCGGGTGGCATCATTGTGGCAGTGCAGGAGGCCCATGATGGACATGTCATCTAAAGAATGGGAGGGGGAGTGGAAATGGTTTGCGACTGGGAGGTGCAGTTGTTTGTTGCGAACTGAGCGGAGGTGTTCTGCAAAGCGGTCCCCAAGCCTCTGCTTGGTTTCCCCAATGTAGAGGAAGCTGCACCGGGTACAGTGGATGCAGTATACCACATTGACAGATGTGCAGGTGAACCTCTGCTTAATGTGGAATGTCATCTTGGGGCCTGGGATAGGGGTGAGGGAGGAGGTGTGGGGGCAAGTGTAGCATTTCCTGCGGTTGCAGGGGAAGGTTCCAGGTGTGGTGGGGTTGGAGGGCAGTGTGGAGCGATCAAGGGAGTCACGGAGAGAGTGGTCTCTCCGGAAAGCAGACAGGGGTGGGGATGGAAAAATGTCTTGGGTGGTGGGGTCGGATTGTAAATGGCGGAAGTGTCGGAGGATGATGCGTTGTATCCGGAGGTTGGTAGGGTAGTGTGTGAGAACGAGGGGGATCCTCTTAGGGCGGTTGTGGGGGGGGCGGGGTGTGAGGGATGTGTTGTAGGAAATACGGGAGACGCGGTCAAGGGCGTTCTCGATCACTGTGGGGGGAAAGTTGCGGTCCTCAAAGAACTTGGACATCTGGGATGTGCGGGAGTGGAATGTCTTATCGTGGGAGCAGATGCGGCGGAGGCGGAGGAATTGGGAATAGGGGATGGAATTTTTGCAGGAGGGTGGGTGGGAGGAGGTGTATTCTAGGTAGCTGTGGGAGTCGGTGGGCTTGAAATGGACATCAGTTACAAGCTGGTTGCCTGAGATGGAGACTGAGAGGTCCAGGAAGGTGAGGGATGTGCTGGAGATGGCCCAGGTGAACTGAAGGTTGGGGTGGAAGGTGTTGGTGAGGTGGATGAACTGTTCGAGCTCCTCTGGGGAGCAAGAGGCGGCGCCGATACAGTCATCAATGTACCGGAGGAAGAGGTGGGGTTTGGGGCCTGTGTAGGTGCGGAAGAGGGACTGTTCCACGTAGCCTACAAAGAGGCAGGCATAGCTGGGGCCCATGCGGGTGCCCATGGCCACACCCTTAGTCTGTAGGAAGTGGGAGGAGTCAAAAGAGAAGTTGTTGAGTGTGAGGACGAGTTCAGCTAGGCGGATGAGAGTGTCGGTGGAGGGGGACTGGTCGGGCCTGCGGGACAGGAAGAAGCGGAGGGCCTTGAGGCCATCTCCATGCGGAATGCAGGTGTACAGGGACTGGACGCCCATGGTGAATATGAGGTGTTGGGGGCCAGGGAATTGGAAGTCCTGGAGGAGGCGGAGGGCATGGGTGGTGTCACGGACGTAGGTGGGGAGTTCCTGGACCAAAGGGGAGAAAATGGAGTCCAGATAGGTGGAGATGAGTTCGGTGGGGCAGGAGCAGGCTGAGACAATGGGTCGACCAGGGCAGGCAGGTTTGTGGATTTTGGGAAGGAGATAGAAACGAGCCACACTGAGCCCTGCCGCATCTTCACCATCCCCCCAGACCTCCCACTGACTGAGGACGAACGGTCAGTCCTTAGCAAGGGGCTCACCTTTGTCGCCCTACAACCACACATCAACGAATACCAGTCACGGTTGGACATAGAGCAGTTTTTCCGCCGTCTTCGCCTCCATGCCTACTTCTTCAACCGGGAACCTAACCCTCCTTCCACTGACCCCTTCACCCGCTTCCAACACAAGTTCTCCTCCTGGACACCACCCCCAGGCCTCCTACCCTCCCTCGAACTCTTCATCCCTAACTGCCGTCGAGACATTAACCGCCTCAACCTCTCCACCCCTCTCACCCACTCCAACCTCTCCCCCGCAGAACGGGCAGCCCTCCGCTCCCTCCGCTCCAACCCCAACCTCACCATCAAACCCGCAGACAAGGGTGGCGCAGTGGTAGTATGGCGCACTGACCTCTACATCGCCGAGGCCAGACGCCAACTCTCCGACACCACCTCCTACCGCCCCCTCGATCATGACCCCACACCCGAGCACCAAACCATCATCTCCAACACCATTCACGACCTCATCACCTCAGGGGACCTCCCACCCACAGCCTCCAACCTCATTGTTCCCCAACCCCGCACGGCCCGTTTCTATCTCCTTCCCAAAATCCACAAACCTGCCTGCCCTGGTCGACCCATCGTCTCAGCCCGCTCCTGCCCCACCGAACTCATCTCCACCTATCTGAACTCCATTTTCTCCCCTTTGGTCCAGGAACTCCCCACCTACGTCCGTGACACCACCCACGCCCTCCGCCTCCTCCAGGACTTCCAATTCCCTGGCCCCCAACACCTCATATTCACCATGGACATCCAGTCCCTGTACACCTGCATTGCGCATGGAGATGGCCTCAAGGCCCTCCGCTTCTTCCTGTCCCGCAGGCCCGACCAGTCCCCCTCCACCGACACTCTCATCCGCCTAGCTGAACTCGTCCTCACTCTCAACAACTTCTCTTTTGACTCCTCCCACTTCCTACAGACTAAGGGGGTGGCCATGGGCACCCGCATGGGCCCCAGCTATGCCTGCCTCTTTGTAGGCTACGTGGAACAGTCCCACTTTCGCACCTACACAGGCCCCAAACCCCACCTCTTCCTCCGGTACATTGATGACTGTATCGGCGC
Source organism: Stegostoma tigrinum (assembly GCF_030684315.1). NCBI lineage: Eukaryota > Metazoa > Chordata > Chondrichthyes > Orectolobiformes > Stegostomatidae > Stegostoma > Stegostoma tigrinum. The sequence continues at coordinate 33,129,939 of NC_081356.1, read as the reverse complement.
CGCCTCTTGCTCCCCAGAGGAGCTCGAACAGTTCATCCACTTCACCAACACCTTCCACCCCAACCTTCAGTTCACCTGGGCCATCTCCAGCACATCCCTCACCTTCCTGGACCTCTCAGTCTCCATCTCAGGCAACCAGCTTGTAACTGATGTCCATTTCAAGCCCACCGACTCCCACAGCTACCTAGAATACACCTCCTCCCACCCACCCTCCTGCAAAAATTCCATCCCCTATTCCCAATTCCTCCGCCTCCGCCGCATCTGCTCCCACGATAAGACATTCCACTCCCGCACATCCCAGATGTCCAAGTTCTTTAAGGACCGCAACTTTCCCCCCACAGTGATCGAGAACGCCCTTGACCGCGTCTCCCGTATTTCCCGCAACACATCCCTCACACCCCGCCCCCCCCCCACAACCGCCCTAAGAGGATCCCCCTCGTTCTCACACACCACCCTACCAACCTCCGGATACAACGCATCATCCTCCGACACTTCCGCCATTTACAATCCGACCCCACCACCCAAGACATTTTTCCATCCCCACCCCTGTCTGCTTTCCGGAGAGACCACTCTCTCCGTGACTCCCTTGATCGCTCCACACTGCCCTCCAACCCCACCACACCTGGAACCTTCCCCTGCAACCGCAGGAAATGCTACACTTGCCCCCACACCTCCTCCCTCACCCCTATCCCAGGCCCCAAGATGACATTCCACATTAAGCAGAGGTTCACCTGCACATCTGCCAATGTGTTATACTGCATCCACTGTACCCGGTGCAGCTTCCTCTACATTGGGGAAACCAAGCGGAGGCTTGGGGACCGCTTTGCAGAACACCTCCGCTCAGTTCGCAACAAACAACTGCACCTCCCAGTCGCAAACCATTTCCACTCCCCCTCCCATTCTCTAGATGACATGTCCATCATGGGCCTCCTGCACTGCCACAATGATGCCACCCGAAGGTTGCAGGAACAGCAACTCATATTCCGCCTGGGAACCCTGCAGCGTAATGGTATCAATGTGGACTTCACCAGTTTCAAAATCTCCCCTTCCCCTACTGCATCCCTAAACCAGCCCAGTTCGTCCCCTCCCCCCACTGCACCACACAACCAGCCCAGCTCTTCACCCCCACCCACTGCATCCCAAAACCAGTCCAACCTGTCTCTGCCTCCCTAACCGGTTCTTCCTCTCACCCATCCCTTCCTCCCACCCCAAGCCGCACTCCCATCTACCTACTAACCTCATCCCACCTCCTTGACCCGTCCGTCTTCCCTGGACTGACCTATCCCCTCCCTACCTCCCCACCTATACTCTCTCCACCTATCTTCTTTACTCTCCATCTTTGGTCCGCCTCCCCCTCTCTCCCTATTTATTCCAGTTCCCTCTCCCCATCCCCCTCTCTGATGAAGGGTCTAGGCCCGAAACGTCAGCTTTTGTGCTCCTGAGATGCTGCTTGGCCTGCTGTGTTCATCCAGCCTCACATTTTATTATCTTGCTTTCTTTTATTACTGGCTAAACCTGCGTACTAGTTTCCTGCAATCACATGTATACCTCTGCACTGAGGCTTCTTTCTATTTAAGTAATAAGTTGCTTTTCTATTCCACCAACCGAAATTGATAACCTCAGACTTACCTATGTTAAATTGCACCAAGGCACCAACTACCCTCGATCAGCTGTGATGAGTTGGGCATGTCATCCACATGACCGACACGAGACTGCCCAAGCAGGTACTCTACTCCTAAGCTCCTAAATGGCAGGTGAGGCCCAGGTGGACAAGGAAATGCTTCACTGATCCCCCTAAGGCCTTGTTGGCAAAGTGTGACATTTCCACCGCCAACTAGAACTTACTGGCCCAAGACCATTTGGATTTTTTTTTGAGTTGAAATTCCAAGGAACTTCAAAGAGATACAAATTTTAATATTTGATCCCAAGCTAAGTGGAGGACGAGCATCCAGGAAGATGTAGAGAATCTCCTAGACTTGCCATCGGAGGGGAAGAAGCAGAAGCTAGGCATAAGAGGAGTGCATTGCCACAGCAATGCCCCGCCCACCCCTTTCCATGACCACCTGCTGCCCCAAATGTAAACAGAATGTGGAGAAGCCGCATGGTCTGGACAGCCACTTACAGATTCACCTCCAGAGTGGAAGAGTTTCCTCCTCGTCTGTGAGGGACTACCGATGATGATGATCCCCATTACTCCTACTAAACTTCACAACCATGTCGCCCATTCCAATACAACAATCCTTAAAGTACGCCTCTGAACAAAGCTTTTCTTGTCACCTGTACTACATCTCCTTACACAGTTGTGTCAAATTATATCTGATTACTTATTTGTTAGTAGAATATGGCTTTCAATAACAAAGTCGTCATTTACAATGTGTCTTTAATTGCCCTTGAACATGCTGATGAGCTGCCATTTGGATCACTACAGCCTTTGGGGTGTCAAGGAGACCACAGTGCTGCCTGGAAGGAAGTTCCAGGATTTTGTTCCCAGCAATTAGTAAACGAACAGTGATAGAAATCCATTGAAACACTACTGTGAACTGATTGGGGACCATCCACTGCATTAAGGACACCATATAAGTTCAGTTTATTACATTACATGAAGAATGCCACAAGCGAATCAAAGGCGCTGGGTGGGACAGTAAATTTTCTGTAAAAATGTATGAGGCCCAGCCGCTAAGCCTCATGAGCAGCCAGTTTGATGAAACATGCTCTTACCGTAGCATACAAGGCACAGTAGATGCTCAAAGATGCATCTTTAGATGGAAAGGATCTTCGTGCATTTGCAATGACTTCAGGGTTCCCAGTGCAGATGTGTTCATTAGTAATGAATCTGGAGTGGGAACGGCAATCTGTTCCTGTGTAATTGGGTTTGCAAACGGTTATAAAGTATGGGGTTAGGCTCCCTGTGACCACTTGGCCTGCGTTTGCAAATATATCTGTTGCAAACAGTCCAAAGGCAAACACACCTATTGGGGAAGAAAGAAACACAAAACCAGTGAAAAATCATTACTCTCTTGTTTTGGTGAGCTGAGATTCAACCACAACATTGCTTCATGCAGTCACTGCTAGTTATCTAAACCCAGCTTCCTAATAGCTTTTCAAGGCATTCCCATTGTTCAGGCCTATGTATTAAAATAGGAAAACACAACCTCTGTCATACTCAATGAAATAGGTCATATGAGAACATGTGTACAGCATTCAAACCCCAATTCTAAAGTCTGCAAGTTCCCCAGAATCAAATCCGTTCAAATCTGCAAAGTCATCAGAATCCCAAGCCCACCTGCACACAAATAGGTCACCTAAACAAATGTTATGATCCCAGCTGATGGTGATACTGGAGATGTCAGATTCCACAGTGAAACCTAGCTTGGTAGACCAGAAGTTTTGCTTTTGCAATTTAGTTTTCGTGGTCAGTCAATCAAAATATTCATGAGGCTGCCAATGTGCTTTCTAACAAATGCGCAGATTTTGCGTGTAATAAACTTACAAATATATATGAGACACTTTCTAAAAATGTTTTCATAAACATCAAAAAAATTTAATCTTTATTATTTGCCCCAGCATTGTCCTTTACAGTCACACAAGCCCAATGAAGCATTATTCCTATCTTAACTCTTTAACCTTTTATTCAGTTGATGAAGTTGTAAGTGTTTCTTTTTGGTGACTTTGGCAAATGCACAAATGTGATTCTTTGCTTCAGAGATACACAGACACAAGCTAATTCACTGACATTTCTCACCAAACTCTATAGAGAATTCTTTTCAATTACTTTGACTATTTTTAGGCTGGTAACAGCACGTCAAATATGGATATGTTCTTCTGATCTGAACCACTTTCTGGCCTCTCTCACTTTCAGGGTTGTAAGAGCTTAATTACTCAGTGTTTACCAAGTTATCTCCCCAGGTAGCTTATCTAGTTATATAGCTGAATTCACATTGATTTCTTGGAAATGCCATTTTCATCTACTGATTTTAAAATGTTTCTGAACTTTTGTGGGGGATAGGGGGTCTTCCTCATAGAATTGAAAACAAAAACCCATTTAGTATCCAAAGTTTGAAATAACAGCATTTTGTAAACCCTCACCATGCAAGAAAATAACAGCCTGCATTCAAAAAAAAGCAACAATCCATGCAAAAATTCTTCCTCACAAATTTTCAAGCTCCTGTTTTCAAAAGTATTAAGCCCTCTACCTGAGCCTCTCTCCCTCCCTCACCCCATCACACTCCTCATTGAAATTTTGAAGACAAATTTGTGATGGACCTGGGCTCAGTTCCACCCTTGGGTGACTTTGTGTGTGTGTGTGTGCGTGTGCGTGCGCGTGCGCGCTCCGGTTTTGTCCCACTCCAAAGATGTGCAGGTTTGGTGGATTAGCCACACTAAATTGCCTCTAGTATTCAGGGATCTGTAGATTTAGATGTGTTCGCCATGGGAGATGCAGGGTTACAGGGAGTGGACATGGCAAGGGGATGGGTCTGAGTAGGATGCTCTTCAGAGGGTCAGTGTGGACATGTTGGGCTGAAGGGCCTGTTTCCAGACTGTAGGGATTCTGGGGAATAAAGTTTGGGACACCACCCTTTTTAAATGTGCGAAACCCAGTGTGGAAACAAAAAGATGCCTCCTGAGATAGTAGGAACTGCCAATGCTGGAGAACCATTTCTGAAGAAGGGTCTCAACCCGAAACATCAAACTTTCCTGCTCCTCTGATGCTGCTTGGCCTGCTGTGTTCATCCAGCAAGATGCCTCCTGATTTTGTTTTCTTCATGCTCAGGATGTGCACATTTGTTGACAATTCCCAATTGTCTGATGGGGGCACACAAGGTCATTTACATTTAGGAGGAAGTCTGAGAGGGAAAAATTGTAAGTTGGAAAATTTGAAGAAACTTTTTAATACAATATAGCATATTATGTGACCACCAGATATCTAAATGCTTTACAGTCGACTTACTACTTTTTAAATTCTCTTTGTTGTTTATAGTGTAGGTACAACTAACATTCTAGGCCACTTTAGAGCTCAGTGAAAAGTCAGCCATCTTGACAGGGCCTGGAGTCACAAAAAAGTTTAGAAGATAAGGATGGTAAATTTGTTCTGAGGAGAGATTGGGGAGACTGGGCCTTTGTATCCTCTGTAGGTTAGAACAATGAGCAGTGATTTCATAGAGACGTGCAAAAGTCCTCAAGGGACAGAGTAGAAACAGGAATGGATGATTCCCCTCTCCCTACTTCACAATCTTAAAAATTCTTTACCACAGAGGGCTCTGCAAATTCATTCCTATGAAGTAAGTTCAAGACAGATTAGAAATCTAAAAATCTATCAATGACGTGAGTAATACGGGGATAGCACAGAAACATAGCCGATCATCAACCTCAACACTATGGCCTACTCTGATAGAGCAGATGTGAGGGGCTGTATGATGTGAATAATACACACCTATGTTCCTACGGTGGTTTATTTCGGTAATGTAGAATTAGAGGTGGGTCAAAGTCACATTTGGGAGCACGTCTGAGAGTGGAAAATGATAAAACCTGGAAAACAATTATATCTCAGCAATCATACTGAAGTGGCAATGCTGTGGACTTGAAATCTTGGAATAGAGAAAAAGGCTTACCTATATATGCCATCTTTTATGATCAGCATACATCTCGATGCTTTACCATTAACTCAGTACTTTTGAACTGTAGTTATTGTTATAGTCTGGGGAATGTGGCAGCTCATTTGAACTCAGCAAACTGCAATGATGACCAGACAATTTGTTTTGCTTTTGCATGGTAGTGTTATTTGAGGGTTAAAAATTGGCCTTGAGATTATTGAGATGCATTGTTGTGTGACTGTTCTCCACAAGCTGTTTTGTTACTGGACAAGTCATTCTGTTATACTTGAGGGAAGTCGGTTGTAAGTTCTCTTTTGCTGTAGTTTTTAAAGACTGTCTGTCTTTAAACTCTCTATGGACTGCAGTGCAAATTTCAACCAAACTATGTACACTGCTGTAGTGATTGGTTTAAATGGATTCAATTCGTTTGTAATTAGGATTTACTTGCTGATGTGCATATTGCTAAGACTCCCACCCCACATCCACTGACTAACTCAATGGCGTCAATTGACGATACAGTGAGGAGCTGGAGGAACACACAGGCCAGGCAGCATCAGAGGAACAAGAAAGTTGACATTTCGAGTCGGGGCCCTTCTTCAGAAATGGGGAGGGGGAAGGCAGCTCAAAAATAAATAGAGAGAAGGGGTGGGGCTGGGGAAAGTAGGCAGGATGGTGATAGATGAGTGTAGGTAGGGAGTGGTGGGAATGGAGCAGTAAGATGGGTGGGGCAATATATGTGGGACAGAAGATGGACAGGTTGTGTCAGGTCAAGTTGTCTGAGACGAGAGGGAGGGTTGGATACGGGATGAGGCTGGAGGTGGGGAGGTTTTAAAACATGAACTCCATGTTTAGGCCATTGGGCTGTATATGGTCCCGAGGTGAGATATGAGGTGTTGCTCCTCCAGTTTGCAGGTGGTGTCATTGTGACACTGGAGGAGGCCCAGGATGGATATACCACCCAGAAAGTTGGAGGTGGAGTTAAAATGGTTGGCGACTGGAAGGTGGTGTTGTTTGTTGTGTACAGAGCACAGATGCTCTACAAAGCGGCCTCCGAGTCCAAGCTTGGTCTCACTGATATACAGGAGGCCACATTGGGAGCAGCAGATACGGTAAACCAAGTTGACAGATGTGCAGGTGAACACCTGTCGGATATGGAAGGTTTGGTTTTGTGCCTTGAATGGAGGTGAGGTAGGAGCTATAAGGCAGCTGTAGCACTTCCTGTGGTTGCTGGGAAATTTACAATCGTTTTTGTTCACGTTGCCTCTGTAATGCAGGTTTTGCTTGAAGAAAATGAACACCAGGCTAAATAATTTGCTTTAATAGAAAACCAACAATGGCACAAACCATACAGTAATGGAATCTCCTGCCATTTAACATCTTCACTTTGTTTATTTCATTGTCCTTTGTGCTATGTTAAAATGAGCAATGTTTGTCTTGCAAAATGTCTTTGGGGGTGCAATGAAATAAGAAGGGCTTGTTTTATATCATAATCTATACAACAATCAGATATCTCACAGCAACCAATGAACTAATTTTGAAATGTAGGCTCAACTATAATACAGAAAACAATAACCAATTAGTGTACAGCAAACCTCCTCCAGAAACAAAGTGAGAATGGGGAGATAATCTCTTTTTTCTTTAGACCTGAGAAGACTGAGAGGGGAGAGATAATGGGAACTGCAGATGCTGGAGAATCCAAGATAACAAAGTCGGGGGCTAGATGAGCACAGCAGGCCAAGCAGCATCTTAGGAGCACAAAAGCTGATGCTTCAGGCCTCGACCCTTTTGAGAGTGGACTTGATTGAAGGTGTATAAGATTTGAAGGGGCATGGGCAGGGTGGATAGAAAGCACCAGTTTTTCTTAGTTGAAGAGTCAGTAACAAGTGGGCATAATTTTAAGAGACGGGCAGGAGGTTCAGAGGAGACAATCTGTTTTTTGTGGTAATTGGAGGCATAGAATTAGGTTATATGGTGTAGAGGAGACAGAGCCTGCACTGAAAAAACAAAACATCATCTATTATATACTAAGGCACTGATTTTAGCTCAGTTGGCTGGATAGCTGGTTTGTGACGCACAGTAACACCAACACCATGGGTTTAATTCCCACACTGGTTAAGGTTACCATGAAGAACTCTCCTTCTCAGTCTCTCCCCTCTGGTTAAACCACCACCAGTTGTCATTCTCTCTGAGAGTAGTCTTATTGTCACTATGGTGACCTACCGGCATTTTTAATTTGCCGTCACTTAGCTTTCTACCTCAACTAGACTCCTAGTGTGTTCCAAGTTCCCACTACCTTCTGGGTTAAAAAGATTTTACTTCAAATCCCCTTTAAATCTCCTGTCTTTCACTTCAGAATTATGACCCCTTATCACAGACCCTTCAACTTAAAGAGGCAGCTACTTTCTTTCCACCCTGTCTATGCCCCTCAGAATTTCTACACCTCAATTTGATTAACTTCTTGGGCCAAAGATCACCTTTTAACTGCTGTTGCAGAGATCTACTCCCCAGGTGTATTGGACAGTCATTATTGTCAAGAATTGTTTAAATATGTGATAGACTTGACAATGAAGATATGGAACGTTATAACTTGAGCACTTTTAGATACCAAATACTGACAATATCTTCATACTGTGAGACTGGTATCAGATGGGTTAGCTAGAACCAGGAAGTCCAAATCATTATAATCACTATGGGATCCATCAAAGTTGTATATAACTCCTGAGATTAATGGTCTTGATGGACACTCATGCCAGAATACACTAAGCTTCTATAGGTTGGCTCAAATGAAGTGAATAACCAAAATTTCAGGTCCAGATTGCAGGAAGGTAAGGTCAGTATTCTAAATGTACAACAAAAGAAGCTCAATTGGAGACACCAAAGAACTGGTGGTAGTGTCAGTTCAATGATCGACTCCTGGCAGGTATATTAAGATAACCACTGTACTTGTTATATTCTCTGCATTTGTTTGTTATGGAAGTTTGTGCATTACGTTTACCGAAGTGCCTGATCCCTTGTATACTTGAGTAAAACCCTGTTTTGAGTCATGTGGCAACAGAGGGGTCTGAATTCTGGACAATTTCCCCTAATGCATTTAATGAAGCTATAATAAGCAACAAAGCAATGGAGAAAAGTGTGCATTTGCTAGTAAATATTCATTGGTATTCATGAGGAAATCTGTTTGTAAAATTTACAGGCTCCCTTTCTCAGGATAGAGTTGAGGGGAAATTTGAGTGTTCTGCTCCTTTAGAATTCTCAGCCTCAGTAGTTGGCGACAAGAATCACTAGATAGTTTCAAGGTGACAGGAAATTCCTGTTTGGCAAATGAATAAAAAGTTAAAGGTAATGGGAGTGTGAATTTTATTTCTTAAGCAGATCAGCCGTGATCTTATTGGAGGGCCAAATGACAATATGCTTTCAGTTCCTGGTATATATGTATATTTGTATTTAGTGGCACTGTCTCATTGCTTTGCTTAACTTAGTGGCATCTGACATCCCCATTTTGACCCATCACTTTTTTCCAGGTGCAATTTAATTAAAGTTGCCTGAAAAATTACCAGAGCCAACTCTGGGTTGAGTGCTTTTTCTATCACCATAAACAGTGCCTTGACTTAGTCTTCAAAATGGACCCTCGTGCCTTTTTTTTAAACACTTCATTGCATGAGTAGGTCTTACTGTGACAATCCTGGTGATTACAAAAGTTCAGCGCAGACTACAGTGTTAATTACTGATGTCTACAACTTCCTCCAAACTCCCAATCCTTCCTGGTCTCCAAAACATGCCTCATTCAGAGAACCAATTTCCAATGATCCATCATCAGCAATTGACCTTTCTGCTGCCTTGATCCTGAATTTTGGAATTTCTTTTGCCAAATCACGCTCACCTCCATAAGGTGCTCCTTAAAACAACCTACTCTGTACTTTTGGTTAGTCGTCCTAATTTCTTAGATTGTTCAACATCAAATGTGTTTGCTTACATTTCTCATAATGTGCCTCAGGATGTTTACTACAAACTGGGAATTTTTTTTATTTGAGAACTATAGCTGATAGCAATATTTAGATATAACCAGTCCACCAGGACCAGAGCCGCAGTCTAAAATTGTGTCCTTGCTGCAAGAGTTAGTCAAGGATGAAAAGCTGCAAACGTGATGTCTTGTATATGGGAGTCTAGTTACTACACACTGCTCCATTGCAGCAGCACTTTCTGAAAAGTTGGAAAATGCTGGGCAATGGAAAGACTTCTTTTAAAAGTAATAAATAATCTCCTTAATTACAAATGAGACTATTTTCTTGTAGCTGTGTACAGAGTATTACAAGACACATGCTGTGGAACAGATGGACTTTGACAGGCTGAACCTACACAGCTTCCCTTCAAAAGATCAACAGATTTGATCTTCAAATGCATTCTGTCACTCCTAACTGTGAAATTGTGACACAGCTTCTTTTCGTTTAATTGATTTCTTCCAGAAGGAGTAAGTGCATAAAGGAAACATCTGATAATACAACGCACAACCGGGGTTTGAGCAAGTTTTTGATCTGCTTTTGAGAAGGTGTGTCTATGTTGAGATTTCCAGTTCATCTCGTCACTCTTGATATTTCACCGGTCAGGCTGCACACTTATAACAGCAGATGGCCAATGTTGATTTGTGTTCTACCCTGTATTATGAGGACTTTGCAACCATTTTGGCATTCTGTCAAGAATGAAATATTTATGGGTTATCTAATAAGTGTTTTAGTTGATGAAAGAAGTTGATGGGTGATAATTTTTGACAAGGGTTGAAAACAATGGAGTAGAGATAACATAACTTTGAATGATCTGGTTCTAATTTTATGTCACATAAAACTGGGTACTTGGAATCTGGAATTATTCCATCATAAAGTGATTGAGACAAAAGGTTATCCTGAACTCCACAGCTTAGCTTTACAGATTTGTTGATTCGGTGTTTTGGAAACAGGGTGCCAGATGGACTTAAGACACAGATCAGCAGCAATTTTACTGAATGGCAGAATAGGCTTAAATGGATGGAATGGTTTCCTTTTGAACCTATGTTCCTTCTGCACTGATTTTTTTAGTTTTTTGACCAAAAGAGAGGTAGCAATTGGGAGAGGTGTACAAAGTGCAGCTGAGCTGATTTGGCCCCATTTACATCATTTCAAGGAGTCAACATGACCATCTTTGTTACCTCTGCTTTGGCAGAATTGCAGATAATTGTATCATGGAGTTTGGTCAGCAATACCTGGAATCTAAGAATCTCACAGCACAAGTGGATGCCATTTGGCCGATTGTATTTGTGTGATTGCTCTTTGAAAGTGCAAAGCAATCAGTTGCTTCCCAAATTCCAGTGAATTTTCTACCTTCAAATATTTATCTAATTTTCTTCTTTATTTTTGAAAGTTACTTTTAAATCTCCACCTCCCTTGCAGATCATCATAACTCTTGTTTTTCAAAACAAAATCTCTTATCTGGTTCTTTTACCAATTACTATAATTCTATGACCATTCACTACTGACTCATCTGCCATAGGAAACTGTTTCTCCTTAATTTTCTCTTTCCCAATCCAACTAATTTGGAATTACTCAAATAAAACTACCCTGAACCACCTTTACTATAAGATAGAAAATGGATTTCAATTATCATTTCTGTCATTAGATGGGATCAAAACTGAGTTTTTTTTAAATTCACTTGGGGGATGTGAATGTTGCTGGCTGGGTCGCCATTTATTCCCCATCCCCAGGTGACATTTTGAGAAGGTGGTGTTGAGCTGCTTTTTGGAACTGCTGCAGTCCATTTGCTCTACATGGACGCACAGTGCTACTAGAGAGAGAATTCTTGGATTGTGACCCAATAACAGTGAAGGAACAAGTCAGGGTGGTGAGTGGCTTGGTGGTGATATTCATCTGTATCTGCTGCCCTTGTCCTTCCAGATGGAAGTGGTCATGGGTTTGAAGAATCCTTTGAATCCAGTCTAAGAATCTTTGAACTTCTGCAGTGTATCTTGTAGATAGAAGCGTTATGTACTTCGGAGCTTAGGTGCTGGAGGAAGTGAATCTTTGCGAATGAGTCATTGATCAAGCGAGCTGCTTTGTCCTGGATGGTGTCAAGTTCCTTGAGCGCTGTTTGCAAATATCAAAGTAGCTTTGTATACTGACTCACCTATAAACCTTATTACTCTTCGAAAAAGAGGACTCAAATAGCAACACTCTCCGGTTACAATGGTCTTCTCTTGATTGAGGAGGTTTTCTCTTGTTGATTTTATAAAATACATTGATATCTCACCGATGAATATCTGCAGTTTTAAAAAAAAAACAAAAATCCAGAATACTATTGGTGCAAACAATATGATGCAAACTAAATAGATGGTGTTTGTTCTGTCAAAAATATTAAGGCAGATAGGAACAAACAGTGCATATCAGACAGTTTATTTTCTACCTGCTGGGGACAGGCTAAAATGCTTTTGTAAAACCCCCAGTAAGCACGTGAAATTCCTCATTATGAACAGGATAAGACTGTAGCTACATAAATTAAAGAACTTTAGGCAATAGACGAGTAACACAAAAATAACATTGTGAAGCAAGGGCAGAATGTGTAATTAGTCCCAGTGTGAAAGTTAGTTATGGGTGTTTGTAGGAGGTCTCAAGATGTCAAGTAATTCACCACCTCAGCCAGAGGTCAGGGTCCAGTTTTGGTTGGCTGGGTTTTATACTTAGGCGTCCTTATGATACCTTCACTTTTTACCAGCACACATCTGCCAGTATTAATGTAATGATCCAGGCTAACCATCAAGGAGAGGCAGTGTGGCTTCAAATTCCTTCATAGTTAATGGGAATTTTAAATTCCAATCTCGGGAGGAAAAAAAACCTGGAATTAAAAGCTAGTCTCCATTTTGGTGACCATGAAAATATTTAAAGTCTATCCGATTTCCTTTCTTTGCCTTTTTCAGGGAAGGAAATCTGCCATCATCTCCAGCAATGTGGACTGCCCTCGATCTGCCAATCAGACCAAGGGCAGCTAGAACAAAAACAGAGTTGCTGGAAAAGCTCAGCAGGTCTGGCAGCATGTGAAGGAAAAAAACAAAGTCAACAGTTCGGGTCCGGTGACACTTCCTCAGAACAATTGGAGATGTGCAACAATTGTTGGCTGTGTGAACATCACCTACATCTCATGAAAGCAATAAAAAACTACAACTTGGATAACAAACTAAATCTTGGTTTTCTAAGGAAGGGCCACTCGACTCGCTATGTTAACTCTGGCAGGCTGAGCTTTGCCGGTCCTTTCTGTTTTAGTTAAATCTTTGTACGGTTTCTCACCAGCTGACCCCAGATTTTAGCATCATGTCAACAAACTTCCCCAACACAAGTATAAAAGATGACATATCAGATGACACGATACAAGGTATTAAAACAATTCTGGCATCCCAGCCAATTTCTCTACCAAAATGGATGTAAATTTAATCTGGTCTAAAGAAATAATGCTCATTTCAGTAGAGTGGTGGGTTTGTGTGATGGCTTTGATTTAGTTAGGTTTTTTTTGTCTGATGCTGAAATATGAAAACAAAACCATGAAGGTCAAGTAAAAAACTTGGCTGGGTCTTAGAAGGTCAACCACTTGGGCAGCGATTTTTAAATTTAACTTCTGGATATGAGCATCATTGCCTCTCTATCCTTAACACTAACCCTAATCCTTGCCTAATGAAAACTCCTTTCTCCCGGCAAAGTTCCTGAATTGTTGTCACCCATCAAATAACCGCCCATTTTCCCCATGATTCCATGCTTGAATGCCTGCAATCAGGTCCCTCCCCCACCTACCATGGCCTAATACAGCATTGAACTGAAATTTACCAAAGTCATGAATTACATCTTGTTACTCTGACTAATGACTCTGGTACATTATTCCTCCACATCATTTTTGCGCACAACATTTATTGCTCATCCTTTAATATCCTTTGCAAGCTGGTAAGCTGCATCCTTGAACTGTTGCAGCTCCTGGTGTAGGTCCCACCCATACTGCTGCATTGACACCCGCCATCATGCTGCTGCCAGGATACTATGCACACAGGGACAGGCACCCTGCTCATGGGATGGATTGGGCAATGTCTCGGAGTTCTCACGTGTTCTCTTAGATCTCACTCAATTTGCACCTATTTGGATGCACAGGCATCTCTTATTTTTCCTTTTTTTGCACTTCACTCCCTCAGCCAAGACTTAGTCTTCTAGTACTTCAGAGTTTCCTGTTTTTAGCACAGACGCAGCTTGTCACGGTTGTCGGCAGTCATCAGTCAAATCGGTAGATATGTTGCTGTACAGCACTGTGCTCCGCCAATTTCACATCAGCACCATCTGCCAGCAGCCTGCATGATGAATACTGCACATGCTTCAGCCAAACTACCTTGTCTCAGTCTATGGAATAGTGTCAATAAGGCCAAGGCCAAAAGCCTTCAGTCAGGGAGTCATGGTACACCAAGAAAAGGGAATCATCCATCTATTCTGGGCTTGGAAATGATCAGTTGGCCACTTGGCATGCAGGCCAGATGGTTCATAGCTCTGCAGTTTGGGCAAGGGGTCATGGTTAGTCCTATGCAATCAGGTTGGAGATTCATAGGAAGTCGGTCAAGAAGCTACATGAACATCAGTAGAGAGCCAGGTCAGTGATTATTTGGGAGATATCAAATGTAGGGATCAGCTCAATCAAAGGGGGTATCAGCAGCCAATGCTGTCCCAAGAAAGTTGGGGAGGTCAATGGTAGGGACTGGAGGTAGCACACAGGAATGCAGAGGGGGCAATGATTGTGTAGGGTGGAAACATCCAAGGTGGGAGGGAGAATATGTTGGAAGACATGGCCCTCATTCTGCAGTAAACCATCAATAGTCACAGCCAACCTGAGTTTGGGTTGGACCTATAATGCAAAATGGTGGTTGGTATGATGAAGCTGTAAATTATGCTGGACATTGAGGAAGACAGTAATATTCACTTGGAATTCTAAGAAAAGATGAGACTAAGTATGGGTAAACTGTGTTGCTTGGTCCCAAAACAGCAAAACATTTATAAATGTGCACTTGTATTTGCATTGAAGTGTCAGCCATGCGCCCTTAAAAGCTTTCATTTTCTCGTTTTCCACTACTAAATGCATGATTAAGGGCAACTTTAATTGGCTTAGCAGCACTTGACCTGATGCACGGCTGGGCTTTAAACGGCACCAGTGCTGGGAGCTGTGGGACGTCCTGGCAGTATTTCTGCTTCTTCTGATGAGAGGGAAGATGGGATGAGCATGGTGCATCAGTCATGGAGTGAATTTTGAAGAATACAGAGGGTTCTGCCATAATGCGATAGTTGCATTCCTGCATGACATCACATCATAGAAAATCTCACTGTAGAAATAACAGGGCCTATGGGAAAAGTGGAGTTGGGGCAGATCACCAAAAGATATCACTCAAAGCCTAACACAAAGGACAGCACAATTTGAATAAATGTTTGATTCATATCTAATAATGAAATAAAAGTAAATTTAACACCTTATCTTGAAAAAAATGCCAAGGTGACTTAACGGGGGAGGAGGTTTTGTTGTTGCTCTGTTGTTAATTCAGGGGCTGAGGATCATTACCATCATCAACATTACCTTCAGGTGCAGTTGTAGTTGCAACATTAGGGCGAAACATAGTTAATCCAGAAGTGGATGGCTGTGGTTCATTGTCTTCTGACTGTTTCTTGGAGGGTGGCTTAAAAAAGACTTGCAGTTTTCTGCTGCTTAGCCCTTTTTCTTCTTTCATGAAGAAACTATTCACAGAGTGTCAATTAAGATTTTATTCCACAAACTGCTACCCTGCTGCATTCTGCAATGTTCATCATTGTCTTCTAAGAGCTGCAACTGCTTTTCAGTGTCCCTCAGGATAGAAGACAAAACAGAAGTGGAAGATTCTCATGGTGCTGTATCCTGGACATGATACTCTTCATCTCCAGCCTCCACTTCCCCTTCAGCGACTAGTTGTTGTGGACCAGCTGTAGAGGGGTCTTCACAGTGGGACTCAAGCAGCTCTTCAACATCCTCACTCTGCACTTCTTCAAATCCAACTTGCTTTGCAAGATTAATACAATGTTCTCTGATTCTTGGGAGCTCCTCTGATGGATCAAACGTTTTAAAATCTTAAAAAATCTGGGAGAAATTTCCCCCAAACTGCATGCAAGCAGTCCTTACTGACATCGCTGCAGGCCTTCATGATTATATTAATTGCACTCTTGATGTTAAAGCTCTTCCAAAATCGAAGAACATTGTCATTATCCCCCTCAGTGGCTGCAATCAGCCCTTAAATGTGCACCTTAAATAATAGCTTTTAAAGCATATTATTGCACTATGGTCCATGGGTTGAAGGAGAGAGTTTGTGTTTGGGCGTAGAGATAGCACTTTGTTTTCAGAAAGCTCAGCTCGCCAGTGGGGCAGGATGGCTTGGCACATTATCCAGGATGAGGACAATCTAGAAATCCATTTTTTTTCCTGCAATATTTTCCCAAAACATTTTCCAAAACATCATCATCAATAAGGTCACTGATGGAATCATGTTTATAGCTAACATAAGTTTGTATTTTAGAAAAGACAATCCCCTATTTGTCAGTCACATTATAGCCAATTCACAATGCTGGAACATGCGCTATAGCAGAAGCCCCATACTGGGAGAAGTTTTACTAGGACACAAAAATAACCTATCCATTAAATTTGCCAAAATTGACACTTAGCCAATGTTTTTAGTAAAATTCAGCCCAACATATAGGCTTTTATTCCCATTTGCCCTAGTCCACCAGGCTTACACTCGGTATTATAGAGTCATGCAGCACAGAAACAAACCCTTTGGCGCAACTCGTCCATGACGACCAGGTTTCCGAAACTAAACTAGTCCAACTTGCCTGTGTTTGGCCCATATCCCTCTCAACTTTTACTATTCATGTACCTGTCCAAATGTCTATTACATTTCACTCTACCTGCATGTACCAGTTCATTCTACCTACCTCAACCCCTTACGGTCCAGTGAAAAAGTCCCAGCCAATCCAGCCTCTCCTTATAACTCAGACTCTCTAGTCTCATGGATAGACAATAGGGGCTGGAGTGGGCCATTCAGCCCTTCGAGCCAGCACCACCATTCATTATGATCAAGGCTGATCATCCACAATCAGTATCCTGTTCCTGCCTTATCCCCATAACCCTTGATTCCACTATCTTTAACAGCTCTATCTATCTCTTTCTTGAAAGTATCCAGAGAGTTGGCCTCCACTGCCTTCTGGGGCAGAGCATTCCATATATCCACCACTCTCTGGGTGAAGACGTTTTTCCTCAATTCTGTTCTAAATGGCCTACCCCTTATTTTTAAACTGTGTCCTCGGGTTCTGGACTCACCCATCAGTAGAAACATGCTTCCTGCCTCCAGAGTGTCCAATCCCTTAATAATCTTATATGTCTCAATCAGATCCCCTCTCATCCTTCTAAACTCAAGTGTATACAAGCCCAGTCACTCCAATCTTTCAACATATGATAGTCCTGCCATTCTGGGAATTGACCTTGTGAACCTACGCTGCACTCCCTCAATAGCAAGAATATCCTTCCTCAAATTTGGAGACCAAAACTGCACACAATACTCCAGGTGTGGTCTCACCAGGGCCCTGTACAGCTGCAGAAGGACCTCTTTACTCCTATACTCAATTCCTCTTGTTGTGAAGGCCAGCATGCTATTAGCTTTCTTCACTGCCTGCTGTACCTGCATGCTTGCTTTCATTGACTGATATACGAGAACACCTAGATCTCGTTGTACTTCCCCTTTACCTAACTTGACTCCATTGAGATAGTAATCTGCCTTCCTGTTCTTGCCACCAAAGTGGATAACCACACATTTATCCACATTAAACTGCATCTGCCATGCATCCGTCCACTCATCTAGCCTGTCCAAGTCACACTGTATTCTCATAACATCCTCCTCACATTTCACACTGCCACCCAGCTTTGTGTCAACAGCAAATTTACTAATATTACTTTTAATGCCTTCGTCTATATCATTAATGTATATCGTAAACAGCTGCAGTCCCAGTACCGAACCTTGTGGTACCCCACTGGTCACTGCCTGCCATTCCGAAAGGGACCCGTTTATCACTACTCTTTGCTTCCTGTCAGCCAGCCAATTTTCAATCCAACTCAGTATTTTGTCCCCAATACCGTGTGCCCTAATTTTGTTCACCACTGTGCCCTAATTTTGTTCACCAATATTCTGGTAAATCATTTCTGAATCCTCTCCAATTTAATAATATCCTTCCTGTAGCAGGGCGACCAGAACTGGACACAGTACTCCAGAAGAGGCTTCACCAACATTCTGTATATATTCCAACATGATGTCACAATTCCTATACTCAATGGACTGGGCAGTGAAGGCAAACGTGTTAAACACTGCTTTAACCACCTTGTCTACCTGTGACACAACTTGCAAATAAATATGTACCTGAACCTCTAGATCTCTCTGTTCGACAGCATCACTCAGGTCCTTACTGTTCATTGCATAAGTCCTGCCCTTGCTCATATTCCAAAATGCAATTCCTCACATATATCCAAATTGAACTCTATCTGCCTTCTTTGATGGTCCAATTAATCAAGATGCCTTTTGTAATCTTAGATAACGTTCTTCACTGTTGATTATACTGCCAATTTTGGTGTCATCTGCAAACTTACTAACCATGCCTCCTACATTCTCATCCATATTGCTTATATAAAAGACTAACAACAGTGGAGACAGCACCAATCTCTGTGGAACCTCTAGTCAAAAGCCTCTTGTCCAAAAAACAACACGCCCACTACCACTCTCTGTCTCTTACCGTCAAGCCAATTTTATATTCAAATGGCAAGGTCTTCCTAAATGCCACGAGATTTAATTTTACCAATCAATCTACCATGTGAACTTTGTCAAAGGTTGTACAAAAGTCCATGCAGACATCTACTGCTCTGTCCTCATCTGCCATGGTCACATCTTCAAAAAGCTCAATCAAGTTTGAGATACTGTTTCCCTTGCACAAAGCCATGCTGACTATCCCTAATGCATGTAAATCCTTTCTCTCGGAATCCCCTCCAACAACACCCACTACTGATGTCAGAATCACTGGTCTATAGTTCCCAGGCTTCTCTTTACAGCCTTTCTTAAACAATGGCACAACATTAACTACCCTCCAGCACCTCACCCTTGACTGTAAATGATACAAATATCTCTGCTCGGGGCCCTGCAAATTCTTCCCTAGCTTCCCACAACATCCTAGGATACACTTGATCAGGTCCCAGAGATTTATCCAGCTTTATGTTTTCTGAGACCGCCAGTGCCACCTTTTCTGTAACATGGACTGTTTTCGAAACATCAATATTCCAAGTTCCCTAGCATCCATGTTCTCACGGTAAAAACTGACATAAAATATTTGTTTTAGTTTCGCTCCATCTCCTGAGGTTGCATGCTATAGATGACTTTGGTGATGTTTAAAGGTCCCTATTGTCTCCCTAATTGCTCTTTTGCTCTTAATATACTTGTTGAATCTCTTTGGATTATCTTTAAACTTATCTGCCAAAGCTATCTCATGTCTCCTTTTTGTCCTCCTGATACCAGTAACCTAAGTTAGTTCCAACAATAGAACTTTATTAATGTAACATTTGACAAAAAATGATAAAATCTTAAATAAAAATCCTACCCATTACTTACAATGACAAGTGAGCCCTTTTCGATGTGGATTTGTTGAAAGATCAGCCAAGTACAAGTGATCAGCCTGCTCTGTCTCAACTACCAGCCATTGACCTGATGACTTTTTCCCCAAGCTAGCTAATTGTGTTGTGAGGCAAAAGTGATTACACATTTTCCTTGCAAAGAAACTGTACATTCACAGCTGTACATTGTCCAGCAAATGATCAATTTTGATCAGTAGTTAAACATCACAAATGAGTCATCTACCATGGCCAGTCCAATCAATTAACTGAGTAGGACTTGCTCATGCCTCCCTGGAAAGGGGCTTATCGTTTCTTCTTAATGAACGTTGGCCTCCACTTGCACTTGCTGTTGATCACTTCTATGTCATCGAATAAGCAGTGTGATATTTACACAGCACAATTCTACAGCAATCTCCAGTTCAGCAGATGATTAGTCCACATCACATCTACTCCATTTTTTTAAACAAAACTTCAGCTTTTCTAAGTTACTGTGGCAGTTCAGTACAGTGTTTGATGTAAACACAAACACTGATTCAGCAATTCACAGACACTTAAAGCAATGACCCTTCTAATCATTAGGTCATCTCCTGACTTCATTTCTCCCCTTTCATCCAATTTATCTTCATCTAACCCAGCAAATTTTAGGTGTATTCTCCTGCTTTATCTTTTGTTGGCAATTCTTCAACATTGGTGCGGTGGAATCACTGACAATAAAAATATCTTCCATTTATATAGCGCTTTTAACGTAGCAAAGTGACCAAAAGTGCTAAACTAGAGTGTTATGAGGAAAAACAAAATGGACTCTGTACCACATAATGAGGTGTCAAGTCACCATTGTCCTACCAGACCATGGGGTTGCTCTCTGAGGGAGACAAATGGTTGTGGTTTAATCTGAGGGCCATCATATCTCAGGAGAGGGGAAGGGTTGAGGAGGAGAGTCCTTCATGGTATCCCCAGCCAGTACAGGGAATGAACCCAATCTGTTGGCATCACACTGTTTCATAAGCCAACACTCCAGCCAACTGAGCCAATGTGATATTAGAGCAGGTGACAACAAGTTGAACCAAAGTAAGGTAAAAAAAACTGAGAGTGCTGGAAATCTGAAACAAAAATAGATATTGCTCAGTTCCAAAGAGTCATTGGATTTAAAACATTAACTCTGCTTTCTTTCCATGTGTGCTGCCAGACCTGCTAAATTTTTCCAGTAATTTCTGATTTTATTCCAAATTAGGTGTTGTGTACCTGAAAAGACAGGTACAATGGTTTACAGAAGAAACATCGCAGCTAACAGCCTCTGCAGCCTAAGGCCTAACTGCTATTGTTGGGGTGAAGATAGAGCACAGAAAGCTCCAGTAGATTGTCAATTGGAAGTGATTACAGAGGTGGGAACTTTGATTTTTGTTTTTGGGGCATCTCTCCCAACCCCAGAGTTTATTTTAATCAGCTTTTTCTCCGCTTTTTAAAATTCAGAAGTGTTCTTACCACAGGAATGGGTGTTCTCTGCCAACCAGAAATCAAATTTAACGACTGTTTAGGCTCTGCTTCAACTGATACTGCAGGCAATACTTAATAAGCAATTAACTAGTAAAGACAGTCCTCGGAAATTGTGGGGTTTTTTTCGCTGTATCATGGAGATTAGGGAACAGCTTGCTAAGTATTGAAAATAGGCACAGGGATGAGCCAGACAGAAGCATGTCCAACAATTAAGAAGGCTAGGACAAGATGTGATAGCTGCAAGAGTTGGAGAGAGGAGCAGAAGTGACTCGTCACAAAAATTTGAGGTTGTGAATTTTTTTTTGCCTGGGTTAGTGGCATAAGCAGGAACTATATTGGAACTCCAGCTAAATGCATGAAAGAACACGGAAACAGCTGGCTAATGTCATTACAGCAATTTTCTCATGTGGTCTGACAGTAAAAACAGACATCATCTGGTTGGGATGAATGGTCTGCATCCATGTTGTAAGTGTACTAATTGTGTTATTTCGATTGTATAATTAAGCCAAACTCACCTATGATATAATTGCCAAAAGTCACACAACACTAGGTTATAGTCCAACATGTTTATTTGGAGATACAAGCATTTGCAGTCTCGCTTCTTCAGGTGTCATCATATATTTGAATAATTGAGTAAGCTGAGGACTGAATGGTCTGTCCGTTCCTGTGTTCCTTAATTTGAGATGACAAAGTGTGAAGCTGGATGAACACAGCAGGCCAAGCAGCATCTCAGGAGCACAAAAGCTGACATTTCGGGCCTAGACCCTTCATCCGAAACGTCAGCGTTTGTGCTCCTGAGATACTGCTTGGCCTGCTGTGTTCATCCAGCTTCGCACTTTGTTATCTTGGATTCTCCAGCATCTGCAGTTCCCCCCATGATCTCTTCCTTAATTTGAGTCTGTTGCGGTTCTACAAACAGGCCACTAGGTGGTGCTGTGCAACAGGTTTGTAAATTTTCATCTGAAAAGTTTTGATCTTTTTCCTCCTGTATTGAAGGTTGGCAACACCCACAATAAAAACTTAAAACATTTTTCTTTAGCCATGAAATGTTTAATTTCTTTCCAATGTGATTAAATTTAATCTATTAATTAGACTCCTACTGGGCAATTTACTTCACGGCAGTTAATTTGAAATGTGCAATGATTGGGAAGATTTTTGGAAATTCTGCAATGTGTGATCTCTACATCAAAGAGGATCAAGAGCTAACAGTGTATTTAACACTTTCATAGAACATCATGAGAGTTTGGCAATTGAAATGCTAATCATAAAAGATATGGGTGCAAGAGTATATCAAACCCTGCGACATATTCTACCATTTAACCCTGGTTGACCAGTCTAAATTCCAACTTGCAGCCCTTTTTCAACATTCCTTGATTCCTTTATAGCCCAGAAATCTGTTGAGGTCTCTCTCTCTCTCTCCCTCCTCTCCACTTCCGCTTCCCCCCCCACCCCCCCCCCACCCCCTCACCCCACCCCACCCGCAACTGAACATTCTCACTGATTAAGCAGCTGCAACTCTCTGGAATTCTGAGGGAAACCCCAAAGATCCAACAACCTCTGAAGAACATTTTCCTTTTTTTAAGTCCAACGTCGCTGAGCCCTTATCCAGGCAGCAGTATGAATGGATCACTATAGCTCCTATAAAAATGCAATACAGTGTTCTACAGACTATTGTCCACTTCATGCCCCTCTATCAAAGTTTAAAGTTCCACGAAAGAACCTGGAAACAAAATTCTCAAAGTTTTCTTAAGCAAATGGTGATTTTAGGTAAATGTATTCTAATTATGTTTTTGTGCTATGAACTCTCTCAGAAGCAGCATATTTGAGAAGTTACAGCTGCTACACTGAGTTCATTACTGCTGGTTCAAAAACAAAATGATTTGTTTTGGTTTGTTTATTTGATGTAAACAGAATTTGTTAATTCCTTTCGACTAGATTTATTGTTTTTTTTAAAAAGTAGTTCTGGAATTTTTCATGCTTTACAATATAAGAATTTGAAGACTGCTAAAACTATAAATGTGAACATTATGTTCATGGACATGGTTTTTAGTGTTATGAAATTGTGTAGAGTAATCATAAATTGGAAGGAAGGAAGCTAGAATTTGTTTGTGTAAAAAAAATTGTGCGGTTCCTTTAAGTGATTAAGTGCTTTCCTAAACTTAGATTCACAAGGGGGAAAAAGTCTGTTTGTAGCTAAAAGTGTACGCTAGTTCTGAAATTGAAATATATCAATTGGCTGTGTGATTGGAAACCTTAAGCTTGTTTTGTCAACATGTTGGAATCAGCTAATCAATCTAAACCAAGCACTCAGCGATTGAAAGCCAATGAATACAAATCTGATGGTTTTGTCAACCTCTGTCCAATGCTATTGTAAGAAAATTGATATGTCATCCAAGGCATAGAAGGAGGGGGTTTCTGAAAATTGGTGTAAGTGAACCGCCATTTGAGAAATAAGCACTTAGCACTCACAAGAAATCACTAAGCTGTCTAAGAAATCATCATCTATCTACAAAAGGTATCACAGCACTTCCAGCTAAGAGTCCTCACAGAAGACTTCAGAGAAAACATCTCTGACAGCCGAATCAGCAGAAAAAAAGATGTTTATGACTTGAACAGCAGAGGGAAGGCATGAAGTCTTTGGTAGACTAAGTTTTCTTAATTTATTTTCTTATTACTTGGTTTATATAAGTGGGACTTCTATTTATAAGAATGGCATACCAGTAGAATTTAGTTCAGTTCGGGAACAGTTAGTTAGTTAAGGGGGAATTGATCAGTTTGTTAGTAATTCTGTTCATTTGTCCACTGTTAGGGTTAAATAGATAGTTACTTATTACTTATAAATTTAATATCAGGTATTTTCTTTTATTTAACCTCCTCTTCTCTATAACATCACTAAATTAAAAAAAGGAAAACTTGCTGAATTTGCAGATGCATTGATGACAAAACTTTATCTAAATCAGTAAGTCATACACTTCCAGTCCATCATTTTCTGTCCATTCATTCATAAAAGCATAGTTTTTACAGTTCAATGACTTGAGAAAAGACTTGCAAAAGAGAGTGCCTTCATCACCTCAATACAGCATGAGTATTTTCTAGTCAATGAAATATTCTTGAAATGCAGTTACTGATATAAGAAATGCAGTAACTCGTTTATATAAAGCAAGGCCCCACAAAACAGCAGGATAAGTGACCAGATAATCTGCTTTGTTAGTGGTAGGGTGTATGTTTACGTTATGGAGATGCTATATGTAGAAAGGAGGAAAAGCCCAGGCCAAGCTCAGTTAACATTGTTAGCATTAGGACGTGCTGTGAAACCAGATTTCAGGCCAATTTGAGGCCTATTCACTCTTCTTTTGTTGACCACCTGAGAACCAAAATTCTGCTGAGAAACGCAAAGAGAATGGACTTGTCTTGTGTCATTGTGTCTATTGGTAAAGTGCCACTGGTTTAATCTCTGCCGTTGCAGGCTCCATTAATATCAAGCCCATAAAAATGTTAATGATCTAGAAAGCCCCTTCTCTCACAAGGAAGACTAAGACTAATAAAACAGCTCTTGGGCTTCCATTTTGGAATGGTTGTGGGGTAGTCACAGGCATCCTCAGCTGAGGTGGCACTGTCAAGGAAAGGAGAGTGTAAATATTTTAATATTCACATTGTGGCAGAGTGTGGCTGATGTTGTGGCTTTTATTTAGGAAAGGTTCCAAAGAAAACCCTACAGATTGGTGAGGCTGACATCAGTGGTGTGAGTTGTTGGAAGGGATTCTGAGAGACAGAATTCATACGCATTTGGAAAAGTGAAGACTGAGTAGGGATAGTCAGCGTGGCTTTGTGCCTGAGAAATTGTCTCAAACTTGATTGGTCGGACCCTCAAAAGAAAATTCAGTGAGATTGAGGGCAGAGTGGTAGATGCTGTCTACATGGATTTTATAAACCAAAATAAGGTCACCCCTCACCCTGTCCAATTTACAAGGATGTGACTGGGACTGAGGAGTACTGATTTACAAAGAGAGGCTGGGACATTTTTCACTGGAGTTTGAGGTTGAAAGGTGATATTTATGAAGGCTTATAAAATCATTAGGGACGTAGATAAGATGGAGAGCAAAGGCCTTTCCCTAGGATAAGGGAGTTCAAAAATAGAGGACATAATTTAAAGGTGAGAGGGAAAAGATTTAAAAGGGACCTGAGGGGCAATTTTTTGACACAGTGGTTTGTATATAGAATGAACTGCCACAGGAAGCGGTAGATGCAGGTACAGTTACAGTATTTAAAAGACATTTGGATTGGTACATGAATAGGAAAGGTTTAGAGGGATACGGGCCAAGCACAGGAAAATGGGACTAGTTTAGTTTGGAAAACCTGGTCAGCATGGACGAGTTGGACCAAAGCGTTTTGTTACTCTGCTGGGCGATTCTGGCTTGATGAATATCTCCAACTTTCACCACCCTCCTCTTATTCAGTTTGCTCCCTATCTCTTCTGAAAATCAAGGACAATTTATTCCCAAGTACCAAGCTGTATTCCCCTTTTTAAAATGTCCCAGTTGTACATAGTTTCCACTATGTACAGATCTCTTTTTTTAAATGTCTCAAATTTTAAAATTTCTGCTACCATGTTAATCATAGAACAGGAGTGACATAGCACAGTGTGGAGCTGGATGAACAGAGCAGGCCAGGCAGCATCAGAGGAGCAGGAAAGCTGACGTCTTGGGTCAGAACCCTTCTTCAGAATGTTCAGCTTTCCTGCTCCTCTCATGCTGCCTGGCCTGCTGTGTTCCTCCAGCTCCACTCAGTGTTATCTCAGACTCCAGCATTGGCAGTTCTTACCACCTCTGAACAAGATTGATATGATGTCATTTAGGATAGTGAAGCAGTTTACCAGGAACACTCACATAAGGAGTCCGCCCATAATCACCCTAAATTTTTGCTCTCTCCTTTCGGAGTGGTAATATTCCATTTGCCTGCTGGAACCAACACACTGAAGGCTAATGCATTCTTATTGCAAAAACAAAAGAACAGTGGATGCTGGAAATCGAACAAAAATAAATTTCTGGAAAAACTCAGCAGGTCCGGCAGCATCTGTGGAGAGAAAGCATGCTTAACGTTTTGAGTCCAGGAAGTTTTTATTCCGCGCAGGTTGTCACTAAATGTTAATCAGGAAGAAGCAACAAGGCTAAATAGTCCTGTTTTAGTAAATAGGCAGAATCTGACCAAGTGTTGACACCGAGGAGCCCTAATTGGAGTCAGTGGTTATCGGGTGAAATGCTCTGTTCGTTGGACTCAAACCTGGCACAAGAAAAAGAAGGTTGTGGTTGATGGCAGTCAGTCATCTCAGTTCTCGGGCACCTCTGCAGGAGTTCCTTGGTGGGGTGTCCTAGGCACAACCATCTTCAGCTGCACCATCAATGGCCGACCCTCTGCCATAAAATCAAACTGGCAATATTCACTCCACAATGTTTAGCACCACTGACAGGCATCTGACAGTCCATGTCCTCACGCAGCAAGACCTGGCCAATAAACCACCTATGGGCGAATGTCTGGCAAGTAGCATTTGTATCACTCAAGTTCCAGGGAATGACCGTCTCCAACAAGTGAGAATTTAACCATTGCTAACCTTGACATTTGACAGTATCATCATTATCACTGAATTCTCCCACTAATAACGACCTGGGGTTTACTATTGACCACCCAGAAACTCAACTAGAATAACAGTATAAATACAGCGGATATAAGAACCAGTCAGAGGCGAAGGGTTAAGCAGCAAATAACTTGCATCCTGTCTCCTCAATGTCTGTCCACTGCAAGAGACAAATCAGGACTTTGATAGAATACCCTACTCTCCACTTGCCTGAATGTGTGCAATTCCAACAACACTCAAAACATTTCCAGGACAAAGCAGCTGACTTGATTGGCACCACACTGGCAACATTTGAAGTCCACTCCCTTTAGCATCCATACTGCTTCTACTATCATGACAAGATGGACTGCAGAAATTCACCAGGGCTATTTCAATTATACCTTCCATTTTAGAAAACTGACCTCTACCACCAAAAAAGAACAAGGGGAGCAGACACATGGGAACACCAGCTGCAAATTCCCCTCCAAGCTAAGCACCAGCCTGCCTGAGAACTATTTTGCTTTTCCTTCACTTTTAATGGGTCAAAATTCTAGAAATTCCTTCCTAACTGCACTGGTAGTGTCCCTAGACCCCATGAACAGCACTGCCACCTCCAAGGAAATTAGAGATGGACAATAAATGTTGGCCAAGTCAGTGACGCCACTTCGAATGATTAAAAATACAAAATCTAAATGGGGATGTAAAGGTAAACCGTAAGCAGCATTTTGAAAAGTATGAATTTTACCAAGTTGAAGCTATCATGCAAGTGTGCTAGAAGTCAGCATATGCTGGGAAGAGAGAGAAAAAAGATCAATGTTTCACAGCTCATGCAGTTATAATTCTTAAGTGTCGCTGGCTGAATGTATAACTCCTTCCTGTCCCAAGAACGTCACATACTGGAACTCCCTGTATCTGTGTGCTTGAAACAAGGATTGCTGACCCTCCAATCCTGGTCTGGTGTCTCCAACAATTGAACACCAGATACACTTGTCTGGAAAATAAAAAGTCCATTTGGAGTGTAGTTTCCTTTGAACTCTTCTGCTTATTTAGTTAAAAGAATTAATTAGAATTTTAAAAAGTCATTTGACTGACACAGTCAAGAATTGTTCATAGTCTTCCTGCCTTCCAAGACAGAGAAGACAGCAGGCAGGAAGTTACGTGATGGAAGTTCTGTCTGACTGCCATCCAAGGCACCAAACCTTCACAGTGAAGCAGTGATGTACTGCTTTCAATCCAGTCCTCATTGTGAACTGTGAACACCAATCTCCTCTACATAGTGGAGACTAGGCACACCTTGGGTAACTGGTTTGCAGAACAACACTGTGCACAGTACATATTCCTGAGCTTTTGGTTGCTTAACATTTTAATTCTCCACCTTTTGGTCCCATGTTCGTACTTCTGTCCTTAACCACCTGCAATGTTCCAGTGAAGATCAGTACTGTATCAAATGTCAGCACGCACTCCTTGGATTACACAACTTCAGATCACAAGCACTGTCTTCTATCGTTTCGTAATTTTTGGCGTGTGCCAATTTGAATTGTTCTCAAATTTTCTAACAACTGTGCGTTATTCTATCATTCACGCTTGCTCTGGCTAAATGCTTTGCCTTTTTGCAACGACTACCAATGTTTTACCTTTTGTGCTGAAAAAGAAATATGCCTTTAGCATTCAACCTCTTCCACCCTCTCTACTGCACCCCAAAATTTCCTTTTTGGTTTTCCCTCCAATTCTCATTTTTCAACAGCTGATAACCCATGGTATTCCTGCCCTCCTTCAGTTCCAGAGAAGAAGCTTTTAACCGATTCAATGTTCATTCCGGCCTGAATTTCCATAGCAATGAAACACCTTTTACATAGAGACCATTGATTGGGATGAGGGTGAGGAGTCATTGGGGGGTGCTGGGCAAAGGTTGGTATGGAGGCCAGGAATGGAGGTGCAGAGGGCTAGAATTATTTTATTTTTGATTTAAATCTTTAACAAAGTGTGGGTACGCAGTGGCAGGCTTTCCGACAAGCCTACTGACAATCCTGGTTGGGTCAGGACTGTTTCTGCCTCCCAGTCCAGCCAGCAACGCACTCCTACAAAGTTCTGGGACACGTTGTCTCAAATCAGGTTCACAGAGCTGGGAAGTATCCAAAAAAAGTCCTGAATTTTCAGGTTTGCAGATGAAGAGAACAGTGAATAAAGTATATAGTGCCTTGTTCTTTTATTAATAGAGGCACAGAGTACAAGAGGAAGGAGGTGGTGAGGAATGTTGAACTTGTACAAGACACTTGTTAGGCTCAGCTGGAGTGTTGTGTTCAGTTGTGGGCACCTCATGTGAATGCATTGGAGACAGGGTGTTCCCAAGAATGAGGATCTTCGGTTATGAGGATAGATTGAATAAATGGAACCATTCTTCTTGAGACTAACTGAATGATGAGGCTGACAGGAGAATTGTTAAAGGTTTTCAAAATCATAAGTGGGTAGCAGAGTAGATGGGGAGAAGTGGTTCCCAGTCATATTAAGATCAAGAAGGTGCAGATTTGCAAAGAAGCAAGGGTGATGTGAGAAATGTTTCTCACATAGTCATAATACATGGAATGCACTGCATATGGGAAAAGGCAGGAAATTGGCAGGAGATGATAACATGAGACTCGATAATACAGCCTGTGTAGGCACAATGGACTGAATGCAGCACAGAAGGAGGCATCAATTCTGTGATTTGCTAGTTTCTCCCGTACATAGAACATAGAACATTACAGCACAGTACAAGCCCTTCAGCCCTCGATGTTGTGCCGACCTGTCATACCGATCTCAAGCCCATCTAACCTACACTATTCCATGTACGTCCATATGCTTATCCAATGACGCCTTAAATGTACCCAAAGTTGGCGAATCTACCACCGTTGCAGGCAAAGCCTTGCATTCCCTTACTACTCTCTGCGTACTTTGCACTTCTACTTCAAATTCCCCGCATCTGCAGTATCTTGCTTTTTATGTCCGACCACAGTTGTCAGTTGTTGATAATCACAGCAGAATGAGGATCTGAGATCTCAGTTATGAAGGGCCCTGCCTTTTTTGCACGTACATCTTATTCCCCAATCTGACCTCTGAGTTTTGAGTCTCTATAAAGAAGTCTCCAACCTTTTGCAGTGTTTCTGTTTGTCCCTGACTATGGCGGAGGTGGGGGAGGGGGTTTGGGGAGGAGAGAGATGGATTTGTTGGTACTGTGTCATTAATTACATGGATGACATAGACAGAGAGGGTTCAAGTATTTTGCACACTTCCCAAATGTGATTTTTTTTGTTTTAAATTCATACATAGAATATGGGTGCCGATGATAAGTCTGCATTTATTGTCCATTTCTTATTGCCCTTGTAGAAGTGGTGCTATGCCTACCACCAAAATAAATTTTCAATTTCCCAAAGTCCTGGAGAACATCTAATACCGCTATGAATCCTTCTTGCTAAAAACCTTACAGCTCTAGTTTAAACTTTTCAGAAGATCCCATGTCGGGTAATTCTATTTTTTTCCAAAGACATGGGATCTGGACGACAAAATGACCTTTGATTTTCCATTACCTCCTTGTTAGCTTTCAAACTTCAACAGAATATTGTGCATCCAAAAATCCTGTATTTTGAAAGATGTGTTTATTGAAGGAACTTGCAGAACACTAACAGTACTTTCTGCCAATTCTTACTCAGTGGAAAAGATAAGTTGGAAATTTTTTTTTGAACAACAATGAAATGAACCACAGCTCTCACAACACACGTTACTTCCAAAATATTTTAAAATTACAAAGTTTGTTTAAAAAGTCTCTAGATAATAAATTAGTGCTATACTGGGACCAAATACCATTCATGTACAGAAATTGTTCAATTTAGGTTTTATGTAATTTGCTAACAATTAATCCATTGTAATTCTGGAGGGTGCCAAAGATGGATGTTGCAACAAGCAGGAATGCATCGAAGATGACTGATAAGTCACATTATTCTACATGTGTTAGGCCTTTACTGATCAAATGAGATTAAGGTTTACCATAAGGATGATAATGGAGGAATTTTGAGTATGTATCAGATTGGAAAACGAAAGCCTTTTAAATAAGTTGTTCTCGAGTTAAATTATTAAAAATTGCAGAAATCCCGTGACAGAAGATGAATTGATCCTTCGCTCTATCTCTATCTTTTTCTCTCTCTCTCTCTCTTCCTCCTCCTCTTCCTCTCCCTCTCTCGTTGAGAGTAATGCTATCTGAATGTTAGATGTTTCTTGTGAAAACTCTAGATTTATTTTTTATTTACACTCAGAGGTTGCAAACAATATAATTTATCAACAGATTAAAGATGGAGCAAGAAAGTTGGGAAAAAAAACCTGGCATCAAAATAGGACACAGTCATAACTGTGCCCGAAATGAAGAAGGAAAGGAGAACTGGCATGGGGAGGTGGGGTGGGGAGCAACAGCAAGTGAAACACGAGGAGAGCTTAGCAGAGGAATGATTAGAGGAAAATGTGTTCAAAACTGGGAGAGCACCATACAGTGTAATTTATTTTACTTACAATGATGGTTGGAGTAGCTGCTAGCACACAGTACAGGACCAGTGGAGAGATGAAGCTGTCTTCTTCTGGTCCTGGGTATGGCTTCATTAAGTCACCGTCTTGGCAGAAGAACCCCTGGATATGCACCTTGAAGGTGTCTGTGCACTCAAAGTAGTAGGCGAGCAGCACGGTCCCAGACATTATGACAAGCTGAAAGTATAGCATAGTTAACACAGAGATGAGCGGTCATTAATTGCCTCAGATTATGTGATCCCAGACTGTATGATCCCTCCATCAACCCACTTATTCTTCTACTTACCAATGTGCTCTCCCCCTTGATCTTCCTTTTTAAGCCATTCTTTTGGCAGATGACATTAATAAATGCCCCATTTGGAGCTAGGGGCTGGAGCCTGTTACACAAGAGAACTGATGCTTTCAGTCGCAAATTCATCAAAGGACACAGCGGTGTCACTAATCATTGTGATCAATGTTGGTGGCAAATGCACAAAGTCTTGAAGTTAAACACAAAATAGACTCTATTTTTATCACCCCATCTGTTTCTGCAGATATTAAGTCTGATGAACTGCTGGAAGACTTGCAATTGCAATGCTCAACATTTGCCAGGCTAATTAAATTGCACTTTTCTAAAGACCAGCTGTAGCACACTTCCAAAACACGAGTGCCAAAACCTCAGTCACAGGTCAGAGATTTGTAGTTTTTCCATACAGCAGCAATCATCTTCAAAAGACAGATTTGCTGTGTAAAATTTTACTAGACATTTATCAGTATTTACTACAGTCGCTTTGTCATACAGAACTAGAATATTGCTCGAGGGGAGGGGGGCAGAGGAGCAGAGGGAGAGAGAAGAAAGGCATGGTCATGTGATATTTGTGGATTTGAAGGACGCTGCTACTAATCCTTGTTTCTTTGACTGGGGGTCTAAGAGCTTATTTGGTTTATCGTGGCAGAGCGGCTCTTGTCTTAACAAAATGTAGTTATTATATGATTTCAATTAGGTACAATTTACATGAGCGAGTTCAACATGGAATGTTTGAGCTATTTTCATCATTTCCCTTCCCAAGACTCTGCCTTAAGATTCACCCAATCCAATGATGTGAATCTTCAGCATTAAACTTTCAGTACAAGGACTTGATAGAACTGTCACAACACTCATGCAGACAGTTACTGCAATGTTTGAAGTCTTCAAAACTGCAAGCATTGCACATCAAATATCATTCAATTTCTGTCTAGTCTCGGTTAATTTTGGTGCCTCAAACAGAATAGGTTTGAGATGCACCCTGACTGTGGAATGATTGATGTCTGTTTCAAGGTGTAAAGCTCTTGGCTCTTATAAAATAACATACTACTTATCAAGCATAAAACAATGAGCTATGATGTTCTCTGTCTATATCGTGTGATTTTTCAGGGTGTTCCATCACTCCGATCAACAGCACAATGTCAGTTGTAGCCAAATTCTTTACCCAAATTCCATGAATCAATTTTAGAAATGTAGGCTAGGCCAGCATTTATCACTTATTCCTCTTTGCCCTCAGAAGGTGCTGATGAGCTGCTTCCAAAACTGTTACAGTCCATGTGCTGTAGCTACATCGACAAGCATGTTTTTAAGGGAATTCCTGGACTTTGCCATTGGGTCAATGAAGTAGCATAATTCCGAGTTAGGGTGGTGTGAGATTTGAAATTGATGGCGTTCCCACATGTCTACTGCCCTTGTCCTTTTACGTAGTACAAGTCATGAGTTTAACATTTTCTGTATGAGGAGGATCAGAGCATTGTTTTCATGCAACTTGTAGATGGTACGCACTACACTGGCAATATTCACTTCCTCCATCATTGCACACTAGTGGCAATGTGGGATGTCATTCATGTGCCCTCCTTATGTCCTGGATAGTGTTAAGTATTTTGTTGTTGGAGCTCTAATCATCTAAAAGTCCACCTCTCCACGTTCCTGTTGCATTTGTTGAAACCAATCTAATGATGCCACACCATCTTTGGGTGGAAACAAGGAGTTATTCTTGAACTTCTAGAGAAAGCAGATGTATCTGCTCCGGTTCCTTCAGGTCCTCATAAATAGGCCTGACCTACTATCATTGGACTTGATGTTATCATGCAAGTACGTCATCTTGGTATTCAAGTTAAGTGCCTCTTTGCTCTACAATGATGTATCCTCTACCACTAAGCACTAGATAGGCTAAAGACAAAGCAGAGACACCAAAGAAGATTGATGGCAGGCAATAACCTCTCTCAGTCCTTACCTAATGCCACATATTGTAGGATTGGCAAATAGTACAAATATCAGAATGGTCATCTTAGAAAATACCATACTTCCTATGCATAGACTAACCTAGATAACTGGTGAAAGCTAACTAATAATTTGTAATATGGGTAGGAAGTATAGCCCCCACAGCCTTTTAATGCTCTGAAGTTGGCAGCTCTTTGATGTATTCTAAGTTTTAGAGTCCCAGAGGCAAGTTAGATATGGAGGAGCAGGGATGTTCAGTAATTGTGGTAGAGAAAGAGTATTGCAATTCTTGATGGAAAGGCTGAGAAAGGACAGGAATCCCTGAAATGGGAGGAATTGAGGGCAGAACATGGGGAGGAGATACCGGGCATGGAAAGAGGCCTTTAAATGAGGCACTCCTCCTCTATCCAAACTCTGAAACTGTACCTTTTTCACAGTGTGTGGGATGTCCTGATGGGCATCTCCCAGTCCCTGAAGTCTTCCAACATTCTTCAAAATTGAGATGAGGCAGAGACTAATCCTTCAATGGCCACTAACTAGCCACCCAAAGGTCTCATTGGGATCAGGTCAGGCCATTCACATGGCCATATAAAAAGTTCTGGCATGGGCAGGAAGACAATGGGAAGACCAAGCAGTAAATTTCATAGGCTATTCCGCCTGCTTGCAAACACATAGTGGTTCATGAAATTGTTCCCAAGGTCTTTAGTGAAAAGTGGCTGCAAAAGATAAGACCATGGCCTGTAACAACATGCCTTTACACTGCAAATGCAATGGTTTGTAATTGGACTGTGAACTTACTCGACATTTCTTAAAGTCTTCAGAAAAAATGAATCAACAATCTGAAAGAAAAGCCCTAAATAAGTGCACAAGCATTAAAGGCAAAATAAATTTATTCAATTCTGTTTTCCAGCATTGTGGAGATTTGAATAACTTTGGGCATAAAATTACCTAATATCTAAGGGGCCCTAACTTGGCGTTATCGAAAACTACTCTCTATCTATCCGATGGAGCTTCACTCTTCAAATTTTACAAAGGTTTCTCTTCCCAGAAGTATCAGCTAATCTATTATTCTGAGAAGTGAATATTAATTAACATTATTAAAAAATGCCTTATAGCATGTTTGAGCCAATTCTTTTCAAATCCAGCATAATTTCAATCAAATTCAGAATAAATTATCCTTCAGTTGAATGCTGATAATCCCCCTTGCTTTTCACAATCACTCCCTGTACCAATGATCAAATATTGGAAGTCAGTTTTTTTGTTAGCTGGACAGTTGGCTTTCAATGCAGTAATGCCAACGGTGTGGGTTCAATTCCCAGCCCAGCTGAGGTTACCATGAGAACACTCCTTTCAACCTCTCACCCTTGCCTGAGGCACAGTGACCCTCGGGTTAAGTCACTACCACTCATCTCTCTTTGAGAGGAGCACCATTTGGACTGTAGTGACCTTGCTAATAGGCTCTGCAGACCACCTTCAAACAAATATTTGTATTTATTCCTGAAATTAGTATTGAGCAATAAATTTATTTTTGCAATCAATGCTGTTTGGAATTGAGTTCTGTGTTGTACGGCTTTTGTTGGACTGATTGGCTGCTCCATTGTTCACTGAGACTAACTTAATCACCCTCTGCCTGTCTCCCAAAGACACTGCACTCTTCCTTTCAAAGATACTTTCTAATATCTCTTTCTCTCATTCTCTCTTTTCCCCGTTTGAATGCAGTGGAAGTTTCTTTAATAGCATTGTGGGTCAACCCATAGCAGGTGGATTGCAGCAATTCCAAAATGGCAACTCACTGCCACCTTCTCAAGGGCAACTGGGGCTGGGCAATTAACGCTGGCCCGCCAGTCACCCCACATCCCGCATATGAATTAATTTTTAAAAATCCAGATCGCCAGTCCATAAAAGAATTATCATCTCCTCTTACTTTGTACTCAGTGCCTGGCCATCACATTTTCTTAAAATAAACCTTAATACAAGCTGGCACTATCTGTCAAACTCATTCTCATCTTTTTCAGTCTCTGTTTAAAATGTTCCTATTCAATACACTGTAAAGCAAACAGGGTAGTGCCCAGTCAAGATCATGTTATCTATTTCATATTTTAGAACTCTGCTGAGAAGTTGCCATATTTGTGACGTGTTTATTCACAATGTTTTAAAATGCCCACTCACATGCTTCAGTTCCCTTGACAGCTTTGTTTAGTTTCCCCGAGTCCATACCCAGGCTTAATAAGTCAAGCATAATCTGCATCAGTAGTAACAAGGCTCTCATCATTAAACACAGAATAATTGAAAACAGCACATTCTCTCAAATCCTTATTTCACAGGGCATCGGTGTTGTTAGAAGATCCATCCTAATTGCCCTTAAAGTGACAATGAATTGCCTTCTTGAATGCAGTTGAGTTGAGAGAGTTCCTGTGACACAATGGTAGTGATCCTACCTCCCACATGAGGAAGCCTGGGCTCAAGTCCCACCTGATCCAGAAGTGTGTACTAGCATCTCTGAACAAGTTCGAAAATATCTACAACTGAGTAGATTGTTAGGCCACTTTTAGAGGCCATTTCAAAATTAACCACATCATGGTTATGAGTTTGAAACCGATGTAACCTGCCTCTGCATCAGCATGACATGCCAAGACAAAAGAAATTAATAGATGTGTAAACACAAGAGACAAATGGCAAGCAATTATGTAAAAGACAAAGTGCCAGACTTGAAAGGGGAATCAACAGATAAAGAGAAATGACTAGTGAAACATTCTAACAGCCATTCAGAGCAGGAAAAATGCAGCAGAGAAATGACAGCGAGAAAATCAATGAAGAAAAGTTGATACACATAGTGGTAGTGCGGTAATATTGTTAGTTAGCAACTAATTTAAATTCCATCAATATAAGCTGGGATTGAAAGATGGTCTCCGAAGTGACTGAAAAACTTACATCAATTTTCTTTCATCAAATAATGGTGTGGTACACTAATGCCCTTTTAAAGAGGAGACTCGGTCATCCTTAACCAGTCTGGCCAATGTGCGACCCCAGGCTCTCAATATAGTTGACTTTTAACTGCCCTCTGAAGGGACAGACCAAGCTGTCTAGCTCAAGAGCAATTAACAACATTGGGAAACAAACGCTGTCTTTGCCAACAATGCTTGGAATGCAAATTGTGTGACATTTATAAAGAACAGACAACTCCTCTATTTGCCACTTCATAATGCATGCACTGAAGTTGAAAACAAAAACATAGCATGGGAGCAAGTATGAGGTGTAGATGTGAAGGAGGGACAACAAAAAAAGCCTGGAAATGGTCAAGCAGAAAGACAGGGATACTGAGAGTCAAAGTGTTCAGAGGGTGCAGTAAAAAGAGAATTGCAGGAAGAGGGGCACTTTATTTTCTGTCCAGGCAGCATCGGGGGAGAACTACTGGTAATTTTTAAAATGAGTAAACATATCATCCCTGGAAATTTGTTAAAAAATTCTAATTCTCAGGCTGTGTGGAAAAGAAAATCTATATAGTAGGATATACTTGTTAAATGCTGAAATACAACTATCATCTGACCAGCAGAAAACTTCAGAGGTGTACAGTCATAGTTTCGACAATGCACTATATAAAATTACATATACATTCTGAATAGAAAATGACCATTCAGCCAACCAGATCCCATGCAGTGTTTTGGCTCCATTTGGACTTGCTCCTATCACTCTTCTTTTAATCTGGTCTACATGATTTTTTTTAATATTTGTAGCTTCCCCTTCAAATCAGCTATGCAATTCATTTCAACAATTGCCTGTGGTGGTGAGTTCCACATTTTAACCACTCTGTGTAAAGACATTTCTCCCGAGTTCCTGGCTGAGTTTATCAATGTCTTTCATTTTTGCTGGCCCCTGGCTTAGGTCTTCTCCAACACACACACACACACACACACACACACACACACACATACACACACACACACAGAAACAATGTCTACTCTATCAAATCCCTTCAGAATCTTTACAGATATCTGAGATTGGTTGTAAATGTGGCATTAGAAGACCTGGTCAAAATGGCAATGACCTGGATCACTTCCTTGTCCATCACACCTGGACTCTTGTAACAAGTGGGATTGATTTGTGTTATCTATTTTCTATTTCATTTTGCTGTGGAAAAAATGAAAAATGCCTATTGATTTTGACTCTAGGCTGCAGTCTGTTTTAGCAGGGAGGCATACTTGGATTTGCAAATAATATGTAGATCATAAGAGGATATGGAAAACTTGCAGGCCCCTTGACTCACTTGGCTTTCAATCACATCACGCCTAATCTGAGTATAGCCTTTTCTGGCCTGCCCCCATAACCTTTGACCCCTCCCTACCCCCACCAACCACCCTCTCCCCCCAAACAAAAGATCAAACCTCTGTTTAACTCAGTCTTGAATATGCGCAGTAACTGGTCTCTGAAGGACCAAATTCAAAGGATGAATGACCTTTGACAGAAGAAATTCCTTGTCATCTGCATTTCAATTGGAAATCCCCTAAACTGAAACACTACACCAAGCCCACACACCCTGTCCAAGAATGTCAGAAAAGGAAAACTGTAGCAACCCTATCAAGTCGATTGTTTCTTGATTTAAAGGGACTATGTTTCTCCCTGCCTCCAAAGCACTGTGCAAATTTTGGTTTTTGCTCAGCATCGGCATGGTTGCTCCCAAGGTCACTAGTCAGGTCAATGAGCTGGGAGGTAGTACCAAACTACAGGTGATTCTTAACTGTTCACAGCAACAATAGTATTCATATGGTAGATTTAACATAACAAACTGTTTTGTTGGAGCACCTCCAAATCAAACTTTTGGCACCAAGTCTTGAGAGGTGATACCAGGACTGATGGTAGATATAGGTTTAAAGTATATCTTAAAGGAGGAACAGAGATAGCTAAGGCAAAGGAGTTTCAATAGTTGACTTAGCGCAGAGTTTTCTCTGCTTGCAGAGCATGGAACGCAAAATGGAAGCAACGGAAAAAAAGAATCTCACGAGCGTTTGTGTTGAAACAATATTCAAATTGATGCAGCAAGGTTATTGAGGTGGCATAAATTTCAAACAATTTCCAAAAGCATCTGTTGTAAACCGTCTCTTTCTTTCCCAGATTGTGCAAGGAGGTATTGTGAGAGAGTGGGATATAATGGGCGAGCGGGAGAACACATGAAACTTTAATATCAAAAAGCAAAACTGCAGATGCCGGAAAGCTGAAATAAAAACAGAAAATGCAGGAAAAAACTCAGCAGTTCTGGCAGCATCTATGGATATTGAAGCAGAATTCGCAATTTAAGTTAACATCAAGTCTAATATGATTTCTTCAGGACTAACTTGGATTCGTATCTGCCTACGTGTGTTAATCCTCTCTCTCTCTCTCTCTATCCTCCGATGCTGCCAGACCTGCCAAGTACTTCACCAAACTCTGTATGATAGTCATTATTTGTTTATGAAGTGTCCTTCATGAAAGGGTGGAAGCAGATTTAATAAATTTCAAAAGAGAATTGGATAATTACTTGGCGGGGGGGGGGGTGTAAACTTAAAGGATGATGGAAAAGTTGGGAGAAAATTACTTTTCAATGGGTTGGTGCAGATAAGACAGGTCAAATTGCTTTCCTTGCTCTATTTGCTTCTGAATCTACTTTCTCCATTTCCTTTAGCCCTTGTCACAGCATAAACCCTATCTAATGTGGGAGGATATTTGACTCCCAGGCTCACTCAAATATCCAGCTGAAGCCTCTCGAGACTACACTAACTGTGCAAACAGCATCCAGCGCAGACCCACTGCACCTTACCCAGTCCCTGTATGTCTGCATTTTCCACGGCTAATCCATCCAGCCCGCGCCTCTGTAGACGCCATGGGCAATTTAGCATGGCCATCCAACAAACCTGCAAATCTTTGAACTGTGGGAGTAAACCAGAGCACCCAGAGGAAACCCACGCAGACATGGAGAATGTGTAAACTCCACATACAACTGCAAGAGGGTGGAATCTAGAATCATAGAATCCCTACAGCGTGGAAGCAGGCTCTTCAGCCCAACAAGTCCACACTGACCCTTGGAGCATCCCACCAAGGTCCATCCCCCAATAACCCAAGCACCCCTGAACACTACGGGCAATTTAGCGTGACCAATCTACCTAACTTGCACATCTTTGGACTGTGAGAGGAAACTGGAGCACCAGGAGGAAACCCACGCAGGCACAGGGAGAATGTGCAAACTCCACACAAACAGGTGCCCGAGGCTGGAATCAAACCCAGGTCCCTGGCGCTGTGAGACAGCAATGCTAACCACTGAGCCAGCTGCACTTCCCAGGTCCCAGGTCCCAGGTCCCAGGTCCCAGGTCCCAGGCAGTGCTAACCATTGAGCTACCCATGCTGCCCTAAATTTCAACTGTGCCACCTACGTTTCAACAAAAAAACATTTTCTTGTTGTAATGTGGCCAGGACACATTTTGAAAATGCAGTATAAATGCAAGATCAAAATAGTTTTTCCCACCTAAAAGCTATGTTATCTTTACCCAGCTGCCTTCAGCAGATATTAGACATGAATCGCTGTCACTTCAATTTCACTAATCATTCAATCTTTGGTTACGTTTTTGACTGTACGTGCAGAATCTATAACACAAACATCTTCATTCATAATGTTAAATGTAGGCATTCATGAGACATCATAGGAATTTCTACTTAACACACTGCCATCAAAATGCCAACATTGTCAGGATCACTGAAAATTTGTTGTGAAAATGTACTGAGTTCATCTTCAGCTTGCAAAGCCTGTGACCTGCAAAGGACAAAATCTCCTGCTGCTGTTAATGATAGAGGTGGATAATCACAGCAAACTCTAAGATTTAAAAGAAAAGCAACAAAAATGCCATGAGAGTAGTCTGTAACTGAGAGGAAAGATAAATCATTTTTGAAGCTAGGTTTGGTTTGGAACTGCAGTTTACGATGTTCTTTTCCTCTAACAGACAGCAATTTATTTGATGTCAAAAGCTGCAAATTGTATCCTAATGTTTAAATCCTACCATGGCCTTCGTGAGTCATCTCACCACCAGGCCTACATCCCACCTCAGAAACATTCCACTCTGACTTCTTTGGCATCTGAGATTTTCACTGCTCCACCAAAGAGAGGGACGAGCTGGAGGTTCAGTTAAGTGCTGAAATTCCCTCCCTAAAGCTTTCCAATAAAGTACTTCCATTCAGATGACCACTTCTGGCACCTTGTGTATTTGCCAGCTCTACCAGGAAGTGATACCAGGTAAGGGTTTGTTCAAGGTATCTTGCTGTAACAAATCCTCTTTTGTCTCTTGCTTTGTCTTGGGCCTATCTAGTGATTAGTGGTAAAGAGTACGCCACTGTAGAATATTTTACAGAAGAGGCACACTGCAACAAAAAAGAGTTAAACCTGCAAATGACATACTGGTCTGAATTTAATCTCGTATACTTTAAAGTGGATATTCAATGTGACTAGTATGTTAATTTACAAGAGACTTTTTTTTAAATACGGTTCTCCCCTCAAGACTGTTCTTGGATAACAATATGTATCTACATTTGGTCAAGCAGGATTTCTGGGACTTGAGAGAGCTGGGACAGGTATCACTGCTGTCTCCGAAAGCTGGCATAGAACTCCTTGTCTCCACCCTGTAACATCAGCAGAATAGGCAGAACCAATGTAATATGAACCTTAAAGAAACATAACCTACAACATCGACCTTTCCACAACCTGTCCTAGACTTCCCCCG
Organism: Stegostoma tigrinum; assembly: GCF_030684315.1. Lineage (NCBI taxonomy): Eukaryota > Metazoa > Chordata > Chondrichthyes > Orectolobiformes > Stegostomatidae > Stegostoma > Stegostoma tigrinum. The sequence continues at coordinate 33,089,025 of NC_081356.1, read as the reverse complement.
TAGTTGCGACAGTCAAGAAGGCACAGCAACACCTCTCCTTCTCAGAGAGCTCAGGAAATGTGCCATGTCCATAAGGCCCCTCACCAACTTCTAAAGATGCATAACTGAAAGCATATTGTCTGGGTATACAACGGCCTGCTATGGCAACTGCTCTGGCCAGGACCGTAAGAAGATACAGCAGGTGGTGTGCACAGCCCAGATCATCATGGAAGCCAACCTTCCATCCATGGACTCCACTTACACAGCTCGCCACTATGGAAAAGCTGTCAACATCACCAAACACCCATCACACCCTTGTAATGATTTACTACAACCTCTTCCATCAGGCAGAAGATACAGAAGCCTGAACACACACACCAGCAGGTTCGGGAACAGCTTCTTCCCAGCTGTTATTAGGCTGATGAACAGGCTCTCTAGCTTCAAGTAATGCTGATCTCACCTAGCACACACCCTATGCAATGTAATCTGTATGCCTTTGTTTAAGTTTGTTTGATTTGTACATCCATTGCTTACAATGATCTATCTGTACCGCTCATTAACAAAGCTTTACACTGTACTTTGGTATACATGACAATAAATCAATCAATCAATCTCAACTCTTAGTTTTTAAGTTTTTGGTCACTAAACATCAAGCATCCTTCTGTGACTCCATGTCAAACTGCAGTCTGGTGACAATGCTATGAAGCACCTAGGGGTGTCTTAGCTATGCTGAAGTGCCAAACAAATGCAAGGCTGGTGTTTCCATACAGCTCACCCCCACCTCCACGAGGTGCATGTAAAAAAAATCCTTTGACACCATTGAGAAACATAGTGCGTTGTCCCCAATGTCCTGACTAAATTGTAACTCCTCAGGTAACATTAGTAACCAGGAACCTATTTGTACACAGCATGATCCTGTGAAAAGCAACATGGCAAATCGTAAGCTCATCCATTTTTAGTGATGCCATTTCATGGAGGAACATCAACCAGGAAAATTGAGGAGAAATACACAACTAGCCTTCTTCAAAATTAGTACCTTTTTGGATCTTTTTCATTCCCAAAACGACAGCTAGGGTTTCGATATAATAAATCTTCAAGGTGTCGGCAACTCTGATGGTACTGCTCTTCCTCAATGCTGCACCAGGAATGTCAACTCAGATTCTAGAGTGCAATTTGGAAACAGCCTTCTGACTTGGGAGGTAAGAGTAAGTGGTTTAAAAGGAGAACAAATTTCTACACTTACTGACCTCACAGTGCGAGGGACCCGGGTTTGATTACACCTTCGGGCAACTGAATGTGTGAAGTTTGCATGTTCCCCCCATGTCTGCAAGGGTTTCCTCCCACTGTCCAAAGATGCACATGTTAGGTGGATTAGCCATGCTCAATTACCCGTAGTGTTCAGAGATGTGTAGATTTATGTGGGTTACAGGGGGATGGGTCTGGGTGAGATGCTCTGAGGGTCAGTGTGGACTTGTTGGACCGAAGAGCCTGTTTCCACACTGTAGGGATTCTATGATTCTAGGACCTGGAAGAGGGGTTTTCTGAATTAAAGTGGAATTAAATAGCAGAGCAACTGATTCTATTTTTTTTTGTTTCATAATGTGACATCAAAGTTTTAAAAAAGTTTAATTTAATTGCATTAGATAATGCAATAGTCAGTTGGCAGGATCAGATATGCACAAAGTTTCAAAACCTAAATGATTAAAATCTTCTTTTTAAGGTTGACTGAGTTTTAAATAAAAAGGCGTTGAAGACTTCTTTTTGGTTGGAAAGAGCAAACCTACGTGGTTTGCTACCTTCATAACTGATATTGCAGCTTTGTGGAGAGAATCCATAACGGCATGTGACACACTTTAAAACTGGAAAATATATTTTGTGAAAATGTTTCCAGTCACTCTGTTAATTATGTCACTTCCATCCTAGTAGGCAGCATTTGTACCTCTGATTTGGAAGATTTTGTTCGAGTCTTTGTTCCTGAAATAATCAAAAGCTGAGGTGGGAGAGACTACATTGTTGGAGGCAGCATCTTTCAGTTGCAATATTGAATCGAATTTTCCCTTGCAGAACAATAGAGTCTCATTTTTTAGAAAAAAAATTGGAATTTTATCTCTGATCCCCTATCTGGCGCTCTGAAAACACTTATCTGGTCTTCATCTCATTCCTCTTTGTGGGATCTTGCTGTTAACAAATTGGTTGTATCACATTTTACATTACTAATCACATTTCAAATGTATGTCTTTGACTGTATAGCACTTTGGGAATACCAAGCTAATGAAGCGATCTACATAAATTCAAATCTTTGATTTTATGTCGTCTCCATTTCAGGGGGTGGGGACAGGTGGTGTGGCAGTTAGTCAACTCAGTTGGCTAGATAGCTGTTTTGTATTGCAGAGTAAGACCAACAGTGTGGGTTTACTTCCTGTACCAACTATTGTTAAGGTCCCTCCTTCTTCGATCTGTCCCCTCACCTGAGGTGTGGTGACCCTGAGGTTAAGCTACCACCAGTCATCTCTCTCTCTCACCAGAGACTGGTCCCTCTGAGACTATGACAACTTTACCTTTATCTACCATGAGATGTGTTCAGATTATACACCTTATTTCTCCAAATTTATTACCTTTTTCACAAAACAGCATTGTCCAAATTTATTACTTTTTTCACAAGTATAGTATTATAATGTGAGTACTAAAATTGCAAACGTGGTAAGGTTTTTTTAATGCGGATTTAATAAAGACAGTGGTTGTCTCTGTGTGAGTGTCTAAAAACCACTAACAAGATGATTTTAAATTTCAGTCTAAATTCTCATTGTACTGGATCTCAAGACAACTTCTGCAGTCAAATGCAACCCAGTCCAGAGCTCAGCTCCCAGAATGATTAGCAGGAATCTTATTTAATAATACACAGCAGTACATTAAATTAAAAGAGGGAGGAAGTTAATTTAGCTATCAGTTCTCAATATGAAGTGTAGGACCTGCATGTCCACAGGTCAAGAGCTATAGTTGTAGCAGATTTCTTTCCTTGTAGACTTTGCAGCTGGCAATTGTCCTTTATTTATAGTCTTTATTTATATCTCTTTGGAGATATAATTTGACAACAATTGAGCTGTGGTGAGTACAATATAAATGCTTGAGCAAGGGATAGGCCAGTGGGATTATTTACCAATAAAGTGCTTAGTGACCATTCCATGTTCCTCAATATTGCCCGTGTATGTCTGATCTTATGGCTAAGTGTGGAGCTGGATGAACACTGCTGCTTGGCCTCCTGTGTTCATCCAGCTCCACACTTTGTTATCTCGGATTCTCCAGATCTGCAATTCCCACTATCTCTGATCTTATATAACAAAGTGTGAAGCTGATGAACGCAGCACGCCAAGCAGCATCTCAGGAGCACAAAAGCTGACGTTTCGGGCCTACACCCTTCATCAGAGAGGGGAATAGGAGAGGGTTCTGAAATAAATAGGAAGAGAGGGGGAGGCGGACCGAAGATGGATAGTGGAAAAGATAGGTGGAGAGGAGAGTACAGGTGGGCAGATAGGGAGGAGATAGGTCAGTCCGGGGAGGACGGACAGGTCAAGGGGGCGGGACTGATCTATCCCCCCCCTACCTGCCCACCTGTACTCTCCTCTCCACCTTTCTTCTCCACTATCCACCTTTGGTCCGCCTCCCCCTCTGTCCCTTTTTTTTCAAAACCCTCTCCCCATCCCCCTCTCTGATGAAGGGTCTAGGCCCGAAACGTCAGCTTTTGTGCTCCTGAGATGCTGCTTGGCCTGCTGTGTTCATCCAGCTTCACACTTTGTTATCTTGGATTCTCCAGCCTCTGCAGTTCCCATCATCTCTGATCTCTGATCTTATGACTGCTGTTTTTAGTACATACTGCTTCAGCTAGAATCAACACACTGCACTTTTGAGAGAGAAGGATCCTTCCAACAATCATTTTGATATTTAAATCAAGCTGTGGACAAGTACTCACTATAGTTTTGACTAGCTGTCATCAAACACCAGTGGATTCACATGGTAATATCCTTCCCTCTTTCAAAGATATAAAAGCGTCAAAGCAAATCCCTTGGGGATGGAGGAGGCCTTCATAAAAGCACACTTTGTGGATGGCTGAAGAGACCAATCTGTGAAAGACAGGCTCTTTCTTCCACAAGCATTGCATTTGAGTAGTTCTTGGATATCACTTTGGGATAACACAGTGTGGAGCTGGAGGAGCACGGCAGGCCAGGCAAAATCAGAGTGGCAGGAAGGATGGCGTTTCGGGTCGGGACCCTTCTTCAGAAATCATTTCGGGTTCTTGTTTTAAGTGTTGGTGGCTGTTACCGAACTGTTGTAACCACTAATCAACATGGTAACATGCATCAGGCCAAAGGTGACGTCACCATTTCCCCCCAGCGACTCCTAGGTGTGAAAATCAATATTTCCATTTTTCGTGTCACACTTGTAAGCATGCTTGAAAGGGAGCCTTTTAAGCAGTGTAATAGTCTTTTGACACTAGCCAGCTCAGCATGTGACCTCTGTTTGAGCACCAGCATTTTGGGGAAATATGCACTTTAAGCTGACTGCCATATTTGTGATTGTGTTCATCCATGAGATACCCAGAATGTGCAACAAACAATCAAGATAAAACTTGATGAGCTTCCTTCCTTGGCAGCAGTTTGGAAATGTAAACAGCACGCTGAGTATCAATTGTGGTCACACCTGAGAGCCAGAAATTAATGGGTTCAGGTTTCCTTCAACAGACCTAAACACAATAGCCCAGGGGCTGTGGTCAGTTATGAAGAAAGGGTGCTTATTACTGATCACACAGAAAAAGCCTTTTGAGGTCTCGCAATCTCTTTGGTGTGTATCTTGTATTGGAGTGATACACAGATCCTTTACTGGCTATTCCTAACATGAAGCTGGAGTGATCTCAAAGTTAACGTTATTGAAGCAGCTGATCACATGAAAAAGGATTTTCACAGATATCCAAGCAGGAAAAAAAGAACAGGAATGCATAATCACAGCTGGCCAAAAAGCATCTGAGGAGCAGGAAGGCTGACGTTTCGGGCTTAGACCCTTCTTCAGAAGTGTCTACGCCCGAAACATCAGCCTTCCTGCTCCTCTGATGCTGCTTGGCCTGCTGTGTTCATCCAGCTCTACACCTTGTTATTTCAGATTCTCCAGCATCTGCAGTTCCTACTATCTCAGAAGTGCACAACCGCTTTTCTCTCTCTGTTTTTGCTGCAAGGATATTATTAAAGTTTGGTGCATACACATGAAGTGATGCTAAAAGTTGAAATATCATGAAAGATTTTTAAGTAAACTTACGCAATCAATTTTTAAAAACCAAATAATCATAACATAGACTTTAATAACAAGCCTCATGTAAGATTTTTTTTTTAGAATTTGATTTTCTGTTTGTTAGATATTAGATTCTATTAATCACATGTAATTTCACATTCCCCATCCTGACTTGGAAACATATCTCCACTCCTTCAGTACCATGTCAAAATGCCAGAATTCCCTCCCAAATGGCATTGTGGCTGTACCTACAGCACATGCACTGCAGCGGTTCAAGAAAGCGGCTCACTACCACCTTCTCAATGCCAGTTAGAATAGAATAAATGCTGGTCCAGCCAGCGATGACTTGTTGGATGTGAGTAATTTTAAAAGTGTTGTTAGAAACCAGGTATTCCTGATTGAATAAAAGAGTAACGTTTTTAAAAGATTGCTAAGTGTTGTGAGGGCACAAGCAGTTGAGGTTTGTGCTAATTTTAATGATTGGTTCTGAAGGATGCTCACCCTGAGCAACAGATCCCAACTTCAGGATTTTTATGCTAATCTAGGCACATTTGACCTCCTGAAGTTAAGGTCCATTTCGAAGAACTCATGACAATAAATGTAGACGGTTTGCCATCAACCAACCCCATCACTCAGCAAAATCTGGCTCACAAATAGGACTGACAGTTCAGTATGATACTGTTGGGAGTCAGAAATACCTAGATCTAGAACTGAATCTTTCCCCTCAGCCCAATGTAAATTGTCCTATGAAATAGTTCAAACAAGAGCAGAGAGTTCTCCCTAGTTTCCTGACCAATAGTTATCTTTCAACCAACATCTCTCTCTAAACAAGTCTCATTGTTGTTTGTGGGATTCTGTGCGTGGTTACTGAATTTCTATGTCGCAACAGCAACCACATTGAGTGTTTGTTTGTTGCAAGGCATTTTAAGATACCTGAGGTTGTCTGTATATATAAATGTACACTTTTAGCCTTTGCAAGGTGGATTAGTCCTGCAGTCTGCATCAGTTGCTAGTTCACATACACACGGCATACACACGCCAACACAGCTAGTGTGGGGTGCTGGAACAGATAGTGAATGAGCATATCCCATACTTGGAGATAGGAATTTGCCCAGGGAGGGGTAGTATCATCATGTTTAACGTCAGTTCACCTTTTAAGAGATATGCTTTTGATATCATCACTGTATGTGACCTGAGGATATGTGTCTCATTGCCATTTTACCTTTGATCACTTGAGGCATGATGCTCTTTTGTAACCTAATAGCTTAATGTTAGTCCTGGTACTTATGTGGCTGAAGAATGTAATGTTTCTATATAAATAGTTAGTTATAACAAATGTCGGTTGAATCCTTCAATATCATGTTCTCCTCACCCAGTTTATGTTTCAGGACATAACTACCATCGCAGCATCAAATAAAACAGCCACTGGAGACAAACTCTCAATTGTGGCCGTGGTGGTGGTTTTCCACTATCTTGGCAGATGTTCAGAAAACCAACTGATGATGAACCTGACAACAATGATTTTAAACAAAGAGTTTCGCACCTTTAAGCAGCAAGAGATCCCTCGAGTACGGACAGCTGTACAGACCTGGAGATAGCAGGAACTGTTTCAGAGCTGTGTTCAGAGCTAGTGCTGTGCAGTACAGCAAGCTGGACATTCTCTGTTTCTGACAATCGATACATAAAGTGCTTTTGAGAGATTATTACTTAAATCCTTGTTATCAAGGAAGCAAAATTTTTTTTTCTGAAGAAAGGTCCAAGCCTGAAACATCAGCTTTCCTGCTCCTCTGATGCTGCAGGGCCTGCTGTGTTCATCCAGCTCTACACCTTTTGCAGACCTGGAGCTAGGGCACGGGCCATGAAGAAACCAGCTTTTTTTAATGATTAGGATATAAGTTCTTTGAAGGTAAAATATATTTTTAAAATCCCTTACTTTCAAAAAAAAAGCTGGAGCGCAGTCATGAGCTGGATACTATGCTAGTGTGGTGCAGTACGGAAAGCTGGACATTCTCTGTTTCTGACAATCGATACATAAAGTGCTTTTGAGAGATTATTACTTCAATCCTTGTTATAAAGGAAGCAAAATTTTTCATTTGCACTGGCAGATTCAGGGATTCACAGCTTAAGGTGGCAATGCATTCTTTTTAATGCAAAGTCAAGTAGAAACTTCATTATGGACTGGGAATGCTTACTGAATGACAACTGTTTAAATGCAGACAGAAAGAAAACATAATTACAGGGGATAGGGAAGACTACGTCCTCCTGACGGATTACTCCCCAGTGTTTAAACAATGTATGCAGTTATATTTTACAGATCAAATGATAGACCCATGATAAGAGTTCTAAAAACTTGCTTTCCATCAGCAATTCAGGCTTTGCAGAATTAATACATCTGGCCTTGCTTCCTGGATCTTTCTGATCATCCAGGCATCTGGAAGGTTTGCAATGATCAGCTCAAAGTAAGAATTAACTTCATAACTAACAGGGTCCACGTCATGTTCTACAGACAGAAACCCCAAGAGTGTATTGACCAGTTTGTCAGAAGACATTGTAGCAAAGGACATGAATGCCAGAGAGGCTCATTGAATTAGTCATCACTTGTACACCAATTAAAACCTTTAGAAAGGATTCTTAGGTCAAGAAAAGGGGTCATATCATTGACACATTACTGGAGGATCGACACAACTTTGAAGCAATAGCAGTAGGGCAACAATGTTAACAGATTCAGATGCAACCAACACCATTGCAAGGTTCAACTAGGCATACCAAACCAACAAAATCTATAGGTTTGTTGCACTCGGCCTGCAGCTGTTCAGAGTTTCTTGATACCTGTAAAGTACGTGGCGCCAACAGACACTGGGCATTCACATTCAGGAAATCTGTTTCCCAAACCCAATCCAGAACAAAATAAAGGTGATCAACAACACAATACAAAGTCACACACTGACCGAACGGGAAGTGCTAAGAAGGTACAGGAATACAAACAGAGGTTCACAGCTAACCAAGTAAAAAGCAAATTTCAGAAGATTACCAAGCTTTCCATTATGCTAACCTCTCAGACCACGTTGATTGTATAAGTGATCAGAAGCTTTGATTGGCAATAACGGGTATATACTCTGAAAACGAAGGACAGTGCACACTGAAAGATAAAATTGATCCAGGAGCTGGTGCCAATGACACATCATGAAAGAGACATACTTTAGCAAATGGTGTTCCGTAGTACAGCCTGTGAAAGTGTGTCTCAGTACCTGCTCTTTGCATTAGCAGAAATGTGCTGCAGTGCCAATATGCCAGATCATTTCAGATTCCTGAAATCTTCCACTTGGCAGACACTAATGCTAATGTGGCAACATTACAAATACACAGAGACCACTGCGTAGTTAGAATTGATGAGTTACAAATGATATCCTCTATACTGGAACAAGCCACTTGATGCAATTGAATCAGTCGACATTTTCAAAAGGATTTGACTTTGAAGTTCGACATAAGCTAGATACCAGGATGGTTATGTCTAACCCTCAGCAAATTACCCAACCCACACAGAATAAGATATTTCTCTTGTTCTACGTATTTGGTGTTTTTGACAATGAAGTGGGAGATGTTCTCAAGTTTAATTTGTTATTCTGTGGCCACAGCCAATGTCCACAGTTGTTCACCTTCAGCAGTTGTCAATTGCAACGACAACCAGAGTTGCAAGAAATCATCGTGCAGGGATGGCCTGGACTGAAGAACATTGGTTTATTTTGGCCTTATAAAAATGAATTTAAATATCTGAATGAAATTGGTGTATCACAGCAAGTCATTTTCAAGGGCAAACATGCCCTGATATCAAAAGCAATATGCCAAGATATCCCATCTGTTATGACAGGGGATATACGGGTATTGAACGTATAAGGTGACTAGTACATTAATCTGTGTTCTGACAAGGGACGAATCAGAATATTCAACAACTTCTGAATACATGTGAGGCATTCCAAATGTATCAACCCCAGCAATGTAAGGAGTTTCTGCAACCACATATTTTATCCATACCACAGACAAAAAGAAAACATAATTACAGGGGATAGGGAAGACTACATCCTCCTGACGGATTACTCCCCAGTGTTTCCTATTGCTCGACATAGCAGCATAACAAGTGTGGCTGTCACTGACAGGCTGAGTACTTTCTCCAGTTTATTCAGTATTCCAGAATGGATAGTGTTTGAAAATGGACTGTAGTGCACAAACCAATACATTGCAGGAGTTAGCTGAGGAGTGATCCTATTACATCATGCTACTATCTATGTTCACATGGTCTAGTGGAACGTATGTACTTAAAAATGATTGATTCGTTATTGGGTGTTGAGCAACAAAGCAAGATTTTTACACTGGCTTGTTGCAATAGGGAAGATATTACAATACCCAGTACCCATAATAATTGGAAGGCAAATGTGGGGTGCAACTACTAAGCAACTGCTTTAATCACTCTGAAACACAAGACATTCTTTTTTGTAAAACAGGAAAATGAAAGAAATAATGAGCACATAACTGCACTGAGCAAAGAGTGTGAATGAGAAGTATAAAGACAAATATTTGGAAACCTGCAAGGTTTCTAGAATATGCAACATGCTCAGATCACACAAAGTCAGTATTGTGACATTGTAAAGGAAGGGAAATGAGCTCAGATCAAGAATGACATGTACATATTGAGGAAGAACATTCCAATCCATATGTGACAATAGCCAGCAGCAAGACAACTAAGTTGTTAATTGAGTGCAGCAGAAACAACATATACTTCTCCAGAAATACATTCAATCACCAGCCAGGATAAACTGTTGAACCTCAATCATTACTTTCAATTTTGAACTGTTAGTGTTGTAAATTTTGTTTTACCCCTTTTTACAATTAATCAATTGATGACACATACTTGTGTGCAACAATGCACATCTGTTTGGGATTTTAAAAAAATCTTTGAGAAAAGGGGTTGTTGTTATCTGTTCGAGGCGTTCTCTCACCAGGTGATGTGGGTATAACTTTGTTGCCATGAATCAGAATGAGGTCCTAAGCTGTCAACTTTGTAGCTTGCTGCTCACTATGCATCTCAATTATTGGTCATCCATTGCCTCGCTTAGTCCTCTCCCTTTTAATTTCCTGTTATATCAGTCCTGGCTCAAATAGTGGGCTCATTTCAGTTCTAATTATAAGTTAACTATTGGTTTAAACTATCTCTGCTGAATCCCCCAACCATAACTGCTCTAAGCTTCCTCAGTGAGCACAAAACTCTTCCTCAAACTCGTCTTCCAAATTCCTGAATGCCTCTGGACATCAAGACTACATTTCTGTACTGAACTACTCTGGATTGCAGTATAAGCTATTACATGTCTGATCTGCTGGTCTGTTCCTTTAATTTTTGTGGTAACTTTAATCAGCTTAAAGCCACCACAATACTGTTATTTCTTATTAAGACCGTGAGTGTCCTGCTTTTTATTTCTTGTTCTGAAAATTTTTAGCTACCATCTGGTTCTTGATCAGTTTCGTGTACCTGGGCTGGAGTAATTTCTTATGTTGATGCAGGACCTTAGCTCCAACTTGCATTTTTTTATTTGCATCTACCACCAATTCTCTACATCTTGCAGACGCTATACTCCCTTGGAAACATTTTTTTTTAATCATTTGATGTTCCGATATTCTACTTTCAAATATCTTCAGGACCTCACTCACCCACCACATCTGTCTCTGAATGTGGGCAATTATTTATAGACACTCCATGTTGACTTCACCCTCACGGCCACCTTTTTTTACCCTGTCATACAATCTCTAGTTTTAACTCTGGATTTCCTCATTATTTTCTCATTTACCTGATAATTATCATGTTTTCACACATCTTAATAACTGCTGCATAACCCAGGTTACATAACTTTGGGGAGGCAATGGCTTAGTGCTATTATCAATAGACCAATACTCCAGAAACTCAACTCATGTTCTGGGGAACTGGATTCAAATCCACCATGGCAAATAGTGGAATTTGAATTTGATGAAAAGAAACAGGAATTAAGTGTCTAACAGTGACCATGAATCCATTGTTGATTGTTGGAAAATCCTATCTGGTTCACTAATGTCCTTTAGCGAAGAAAACTGCCATTCTTACCTGGTCTGGGCTACATACGACTCCAGACCCATAGCAACATGATTGACTCTTAACTGCTCTCTGAACAAGTAGGGATGGGCAACAAATACAGGCCTAGCCAGTGACGCCCACATCCTATTAATGAATAAAACAAAACTTGCATTTCCATTTGCCAGCATGTTTTAATTGTCACCGTCCCCTGTTATGATGCCTCCTTGCTCTTCTCTCAGATGCTCTACTCTCAAATTCCTTTCAGTACACTTTGACTTTCTTCATTTCATGATGCTCCCGATTTTGACTCTCATCCAGAAAGGCCAGCAGCTTCCATCCTTGCTTCCAAAGGGGCCACTGATGGGCTCATTGCTGTCTCCTCACAATAAGCAATTGACCCCACTCTGCCTGGCCTTCCTTGCTGCTGTTGTCCACTGGGGAGTAATCCTGTAGATCCCTCTCCCACCCAACTGGCCCTTCGCTGACCCTGCGCAGTCTGCTGTCACATCGCTTTATGTATCTTGTGAGCATTTGTTCATTTTGTGAACAAAGCTTATTATGAATGATTGATTGTACTGACATAATGGCCTTGATGGAAATCTGGCTGATGTGTGATCCCCTAAATGAAGTTTCCTTTTCGACTATATCTCCCATCACTTGCCCTTGAAAAATTATTAGTGACATATGATTTTCATTATTTTCATTCCATTTGCTCACTTGATCAAACATCCTCTCTGAACCTCTCTTTAAAGAATCCTGTCCGAGAATCATTTTCTAGTTTTTTTCTATTTCCTCTTATGGACAAGATGAGCTCGGAGAGAACATGAGACTCATGCCCATTTACCTTAACACAAAACTAATTAAATTCTTTATTGCTCAGCTTTCTCCTCTTCTCTCTCATGTTAGCTAACATGTTAAGTGTTCCAATTCCTTTGGTATTGTCTCTTTGTCCTTCAAAATTTCCATCATCCTTTATCTGAAAAACAACGTGCCTCCTTTCAGTGCAGTATCATTTCCACACCTATCTTTCCCTCTCCAAAGTCTTTGTCTCCCAAATCTATGCCCATATGAGAATACTTCCAACCAGGCTTCTGCCTCAGCAGCACAGTACTGAAACAGCTCTTACTAAAGTCTTAATATACATGCTACGTGACATTGACGGACTTGAATTTTCCCTTCTCATGCTTTTCTCTCGGCCTGTAGCCTTTTGACATAAAATTGCACGCCACTGTCTTCTTCCAACATCCCTTCGCTGTAGTCCAGTTGGGCAGAACTACTCTAAATTGATTCCGACTTGTCTATCTCATAACTACAGCTTATTTTCAATGGCTTCTCTCGTACCCTTGCACCATTACCTTAGGTGTCCTTCGAAAATTGATCCTTGACCCCTTTCTCTTTCTCATCTGCATGCTGCCCTGCTATATGACAAAAATTCTGAAAGGGCTCAAAGATATGTTAGCAGCACTATGTTGCACAGATGGCAGTCTTTCTGGCAAAAGCTATTTAGTTTGTTGGTGTGACAGCCAGAAAATTAAAATATTCATGACTAAAACCCCAGGTCACTTAAGATGAAAAGTCATTTTCAGTGTTCCTGCTATGAAAAGACCTTTGTTACCAGTGTCAAATTAAGCAAACATTTATTTCTGGTAAAATCTGCACATCAATCCCACGTAGGAGAGAATACAATTTAATGGCCTCAGTAGTTATAAAGACGAGACAATAAAACTAGTCTTGCTGTAGTAACCCCTGTTCTCCTTTATTCATATGCCTTCATTTATTTGGTAACACAATAGATTATTTTTTCTGATTTTGGTGATCCTGCTATAGATTCTTCATTCAATAGAAATGTTCCTTTGAAGCAGAAATCCTTCATTTGTGTGGACAGTAATAATTGCACATTTTGTTTATTAGCAGCATTCTGGATCAGACAATCATTTTTCCTGATTTGTCTTAACAATGTCTTTTATATATGCAAATGGGTGTAGTTCTTCTCTGCTAAAGTGAGCAGAATAGCTGGCAAGAGTGCTTTTGTAACCCAGTCTTATTGTACACTTATCAATGCCAGTATGCATCCCCAGTGTCCGAGAGGTGGAGGCACTGGACTGTCATCTTGAAACGATATGCTACATGTGGTGAGGCTGTTCCTGTTGCAGGAGTTCCAGGAGTTTGTCCAGAGACAATTAATAAAGATAACAATATATGTTTGAGTAATTTGGAGGGGAGATGTTTCCCATTCATTTGTTATTGTTGTTATTCTTTTACAAAACTTAATATTTATCTAACTCTTTTGGTGTATTAAAAAATTCTAAGGCATTACACAGGAGCATTATAAACAAAAATGACATCAAGCCACATGGAGAAAGACCTGCATTAAAAAGTGCAAATTTGCCCAAACCTAATTGCCCTTGAACTGATTGCACTGCTAGGCCATTTCAGAGGCAGTTAAGTGTTAATCACGTTGTGTATTTGTAGCCACATGTAGGTTAGACCAGGTAAAGACAGAGCTCCTTCTGAAAGTACACAAGTAAGCAAATGATAGTCTCAGTAAGGCATATGTAAAACTATCTCTCATTTCCAGTATTAAAATGTATTTAACTTTCAACTGTTGTGGTGGGATTTGAAACTGTGGACCCACAGGAGTGACAAGACCACTGTGTCACCCTCTCCGTACATATTTTATGCATATTGATGCATTGTTAAAGACTCTCATGCTGTCTCATTAGGATCTTGTGGGTGCAATGGTAATCCCTGAGCCAGAAGTTCTGGGTTCTAGTCTCAAAATGACAGCCACAGAGGGGTGTCACATCACATTCATCAAGTTGATAAAGAAATACTCATCTGTGTGAGGAGGTTGGGTGTTTAGGAGACCAGGGCAGAACCTGAAAAATTATACCCAGGCTGTTCAAGGAATATCAGGAAACATTCATCTACACAGTGCAGTGGGCATCCTAAAAGCTGTTAAGGCTGGTAAATCAATGGAAATTACCAAAATGGTGATTGACAGATTTGATACATTTGTGTTATACAAAGGAATTAAGGGTTACCGACACAAGATTGGAGGATGCAGTTAAGATACAAATCAGTGATCTAACTGAATGAAAGAACAGGTCCCAAAGGCTAATGGCCTACTCATATTCCTATGTTTGAAGCATTGCAGATCAGCACAAATTCTATAATATCTAGCCTATTACATTTAATCTAATATAAATGTGAAATAATGAGAAAGTATTGGAGTCTGCCTGCTCATAGTGAGATGTAATACTGCTAAATGGTTCAGCAGGGAGTTTCTGCAACAGTAAAATATGATACAATGGATATATGCTTAAGTCATTTATCTACTGTAGCTGGTGCATGAACAGAATCTGTGATGTCTGTTTTTTTTAAAGTATTTCCTCTGAAGATAAGTTATCAAGTGTTCAAGGATAGCTTTACCAACAGTTAAGTAACAGTATATTTTAACACCTTAAGAGTTGCTATGAAACTACCTGCGAGTCGCAATGAAAAGAAGCCAACTACTTTATCACCATGCTTACTGCAATCCTGAATAATCTTGAGTACTCATTTTAAATTCTGTTTGCAATTCAGAGTAAAGGAGATGAAATAGCAATGTATTAACTAAACTACTTTCCTGGTACTGATAAAATCTAGCATTAACTCGGTGGGGGTGTATAACAAAGCTTATCAGGTGAAATCTCTCTCTGTGGAAAATGTGGCAAACAATTTATTTACAATTCATAAGAGTTTGCTGATCAGAGTTTGTTTTCATTTTACTGAGAAATGCGTAACATTTAGAATACAGAAATGGCCTACAACCCAGCAGGTCCATGGTAGTGTTTATGCTTCACGCAAGCCTCCTTATTCCTCATGACAACTCACCATTATCAAAATATCTTACCATTCCTTTCTTTTCATGTGTTAATCTAACTTCCCTTTTATATGTAGCTATGAAAATCATTGCGTAACAAGAAATAAGTTAACAGAGACTTGAACATTGAATTTGAAGGGAATGACAACCAGCAAAACTATAAATTGAAACTTGACGTTATATCACAGTTTTCTAATGCTGGGACAGGATTTTGAAGCCAATAACGCACTTTAAGTGTCACTGTTGTAATAAAGTAAATTGGCACTTTCCCCTACAACCGCAGGAAGTGCTACACTTGTTCCCACACCTCCTCCCTCACCCCTATCCCAGGCCCTAAGATGACTTTCCATATTAAGCAGATGTTCACCTGCACATCTGCCAATGTGGTATATTCTATCCATTGTACCTGGTGTGGCTTCCTCTACATTGGGGAAACCAAGCAGAGGCTTGGGGACCGCTTTGCAGAACTCCTCCGCTCGGTGCGCAATAAACAACTGCACCTCCCAGTCACGAACCATTTTAACTCCCCCTCCCATTCCTCAGACGACATGTCCATCATGGGCCTCCTGCAGTGCCACAATGATGCCACCCGAAGGTTGCAGGAACAGCAACTCATATTCCGCTTGGGAACCCTGCAGCCCAATGGTATCAATGTGGTCTTCACACGCTTCAAAATCTCCCCTTCCCCCACTCCATCCCAAAATCAGCCCAGCTCGTCCCCTCCCCCCACTGCATCCCAAAACCAGCCCAGCCTGTCTCCGCTTCCCTGACCTGTTCTTCCTCTCACTCATCCCTTCCTCCCACCTCAAGCCGCACCTCCATTTCCTACCTACTACCTCATCCCACCTCCTTGACCTGTCCGTCTTCCCTGGACTGACCTCTCCCATCCCTACCTCCTCACCTATACTCTCCTCTCCACCTATCTTCTTTTCTCTCCATCTTCGGTCCACCTGCCCCTCTCTCCCTATTTATTCCAGTTCCCTCTCCCCCTCCCCCTCTCTGATGAAGGGTCTAGGACCGAAATGTCAGCTTTTGTGCTCATGAGATGCTGCTTGGCCTGCTGTGTTCATCCAGCTCCACACTTTGTTATCTTGGCCAGATGGTCAGTTTGCAATGCAGAGTGATGCCAACAGCACGAGTTTAGTTTCCAGCTGAGGTTACTATGAAGGGTGCTCATTCTCAACCTTCCCCCTCACTTGAGACATGGTGAGTCTTGGGTTAAACCAACTACCAAATAAGCTGTTTTGTACTTATAATTGAAAAATAAATATTGTGCTGCAAAGCAGGGATCACATCCTTGAGATTTCACTTCAGAAAGCAGAAACCTAAAATGTGGAACCTCTGTCTGCGCAGCTCTGCAATTTCAACTTGTGCTTTTTGTGCTCACGCGAGACTTAAATCTACAACCTCCAGATTCAGGGGTGAGAGTGCTACCCACAGAGTCACAGCTGACATCTTTAAAACCTTGTGAATTTGAATTCTCTATTTATAGCACAGGCATAACTTCAATGCATTCCAAAGAACTCATACAGCAATGGACACCAGTGGCCCTGCATAGCTGAATTCTTCATGACATGATAAGTTAATTTGAGTCTGGTGTACAGTTAGTAAAATTATTTGTCAGTCAATCACAGCCATTTGTTGCAACAGTGATTCACCTTGCAAGTAAGATATTTGAAATGAATTGTCCATGTATAAAAGGACTGAGATAATGGGAACTGCAGATGCTGGAGATTCCAAAATAATAAAATGTGAGGCTGGATGAACACAGCAGGCCAAGCAGCATCTCAGGAGCACAAAAGCTGACGTTTCGGGCCTAGACCCTTCATCAGAGAGGGGGATGGGGGGAGGGAACTGGAATAAATAGGGAGAGAGGGGGAGGCGGACCGAAGATGGAGAGTAAAGAAGATAGGTGGAGAGAGTGTAGGTGGGGAGGTAGGGAGGGGATAGGTCAGTCCAGGGAAGACGGACAGGTCAAGGACTTTCTGAATTCATTTTGAACGTGACTGACAGGGCATGCTTCTATAAGCATGGAGTTCCCGCTTTGATCTAATGATCTAATTGATCAAACATCCATTAAATTTGACTGCTTAAAATCATAAACACATTCTGCTGAATGCTCTGTTTCAACATTTTGCATTCAAAATCAACTTCTTTCAAAATTCTAGATGACAATCCTAACAAGGAATTTTGGAATTATTTCTTTATGTCAATGGCGTTGTTTCTGCAGTATGGTAATAGTGTGCAAATTCTACTCGACACTTTCATACAGTTCCCTTTTGAAGGTTATTATTGAGTCTGCTTCCACCAGCCCCTTCAGCAGTGCATTCAAGATCATAACTTCATGTGAATTTATTTTCCTCCTGTTGCCTTGGGCATTTCTGCCAGTTACCTTAAATCTGTGTCCCCCGGTTCCTGATTCTCCTGTTATTGGACACAATTTAACTTCATATATTTCATGATTTTTGAACGTTGCTGTCAAATATCCCTTTCACCTTCTCTGCTTGAAGGAGAGCATCACTAGTTTCTCGAACCTTTTATACATCACTGCAGTCTATAGTCATTGATTTACCATTCTGGTAAATCTTGTCTTCACCTTATCAATGATGTTGCCAACCTTCCTAAAATGTAATGACTAAAACAGGGGATACTGCTTCAGCTGAGAGTCTATACAATATTTTAAAGATTTAGCATAGTGTGCTTTTGTACTTCTTTGTACCTCAGTTTATAAAACCAAGTGATCCTTAATATTTTCCCATCATAATTAACAATAAACAGCACATGTCAAGTCAGTGGGCCATCTTGCTGCACTATAGCTCTTGTATTCTTCGATCTTTCTAGCAAATCTTTGCTGCTTATTGCTTCCAGTTTATTTACATCTTAAACCTATGGCTGCAGTGCTAGTTTCTCTTTTTTTAGTTAAACTGAATTTTCATGCACACGCCAAACCAGCAGTGGTAGCAAGAAGCCTGACTCACCAAAGGTGATTGATTAAATAAAACCAATGAAATTCTTCAAAGCCAAGCATTAACCACCCCAATTACTGTGGTGAGGGTGATTAGCTGCTATTTGGTCTGTGGAGGGACAGTTCTCTAATGTTAAACAACATTACTGTCACTTAACGGTTCTTCCATGTAACTCAGTCTGAAATCCACAATGGTGCATGTACTTACACATGCAGAAGGATATGTTTAAGTCTATGTAGTTAGTATTGTCCATAAACTATGAGATCTATCTTGACAAAAACTCGTCTTTGTGGTGCACCTTAATGTCAGCACCCAGACTACACCATACCGGCAGTGGCATTTGATCCAAGAAACCACAGCAACAAGATTTCTGACATATTAGATTGAGTGGCAATTAACTGAGCACTCCATTTGATTTTCAAATGATAGACATTTGTCCTGATCGAAGCTGCCCTTTCATTTTTGCCATCTGAGGCTGCCCTTTCATTTATGCTATCTGGGACAATGACTCAAATCCTATTGAAAAGAAGGGAGTTCATGATGCAAAGTTTTAGTATAATACATAAATTGGCCAATGAGTTCAGGAGTTGGAGCTGGACCAGGTAATAAACTGAAAAGCCTGAGCTGATGATGTAACTGATTTTCAGCTGTATATATTTTATGACCACAGTTATATCTATAATGCCACGAGACTGTACATAAGAGTTTATTTAATAAAGTGGATTGGCCACTTGCTAGCTTGAACTTTGTGGGAGCACAAGGGTTAATGAAGCCATAACAAAACAAAGAAAATCTGACCAATTCATCTCAGTATGGAATGTCCCGAAAGAGGGTACAAGTGATGATTTAAAACAAAAACTTGAGTTTGTGATCAGTTTTTATTGCAGTCATTTCAAAGGTAGCAACATCCACAATCAGCAAAACATTGGTAGGATGAACAGCATGAATTAGATTTTGAAACCACTTCTGATTTCAAGGCATCATCATTTGTAGTCGAGGGATCAAAAAACATTGAAACAGAGTGCGAAGGTAAACATGGGTGATGTTATCAACCAGATGCAGTGCTAGGTCTTGAAGAAATTGGTTTCAAAATGCACGCAAACGGATTCTGGCCATGAGGGGGTGACATCACCTTTGACCACTCAAAATGATCCATGCAGGGTGTAACCAGTCATGATTGGTACAGGATTTGAACATACATACAGAGGGGTATTAGAATGGTGAATCTTTCCTTTTGATCCTTACTATGTACTTGGACATTAGTCAACAGTCACAAGTTACATAATTTCTCCTGGGTATCTGATCAGCTTTCCAGGTGTAAAGACAGAACCAGGAAGACTGGGTACAGGAAAACTGAGAGTATTGTTTGCAGATTGTTGGCTTGTAGTTTGCTGGTTCAAATAAACCAAGCTGGTGGTGAATGCCAGATGTGTAGTTCAGTTTGAGACAACATCTGGGTGAAAATGACCTCTGTTTTTCTATGGATTAAAGTAAAGCCTAGGATTTCAGATTTGTATTATCCAACCCATAATGATGACCATTAAACAATGATCAACTGTCAATAAAACCTCTCTGGTTCATTAATATTCTGTAGGAAATCTGCCATCTTCACCTGGTCCGACCTACATTTGACTCCAAACCCACAGTAACGCAATTGCCTCTCACTGTTCTCTGAAATTGGCTGTTTGTTTCAGTGGAAAATAGTGATGAGCAACAAATGCTGGCTTTTCCAATGATGCTCTCATCCCATTCATGAATGAAGGCAAAAAGTTCTGACAAGTGGATGTGAATATTTTTTAAAATTAAAGCTCAAACTAAGAAATGGAGCTGGAGGCAAGGAGGGTGGCACAGTGGCTAGCACTGCTGCCTCACAGCACCAGGGTGCACTGGTGTGATTCCAACCCTGTATAGAGTTTGCACCTTCTCCCCGTGCCTGTGTGGGTTTCTTCCGGGTGCTCCAGTTTCTTCCCAAGGTCCAAAGATGTGCAGGTTAGATGGATTGGTTGTGCTAAATTGCCCTGTAGTGTCCAGGGATGTGTAGGATAGGTGAATTAGCCATGGGAAGTGTGGAGTTACAGGATAGAGGAGGGGAGTGGGTCTGGTGGGATGCTATTCGGAGGGTCAGAGCAAACTCTGCACTGTGGGGATTCTATGAAAGAGGGTGGTATGATGAAGTTTAAAAGGTAAAGTACAAACAGGGTTAGAAGGATCAAACTTCTAGGACTTCTAATAAATTAATTTTAAAGCAATTATTTGTAACTTTTGATAGGACCAACATGGTGTTTTTCAACTATTCAGCCATCTGTGTGCTTGTCAGATCCTTTTGATTTTGTAATAATAAAGTAATTCAGACAGCAAAGCTAACATTGAGGACATGAATTCAAGTCTCACCACAGTGGAATTTAAAACTAAATTCGTAAATGTCCAATTGTAACCTACTATTTTTTGGCACTGTCAGGCCATTATTCATTGACATAATCACACTTCTTGTCCATTTAATGCCCTTTAGAAAATGAAATCTGCCATCCCTACCAGGTTGGGCCTACACATGATCCAGACCCACTGCAATATTACTGACTCTTTACTACAACCCAGTTAGTTGTACAGCAAATGACAGACACGTTTTAAGGGGAAGCTAAATATGTACAAGTGGAAGATTATATCGAGGGGCTTCAACTGAGACAATGTACATCTGGAGCACCAAAAGAAGGGTCTAGGCCCGAAACATCAGCCTTCCTGCTCCTCTGATGCTGCTTCGTCTGCTGTGTTCATCCAGTCTACATCTTGTTATCTCAGTTTCTCCAGCATCTGCAGTTCCTACTATCTCTAAGACTTCTTATTGGTTGAGCTGAATGGCTTGTGTGTGTGTGTGTGTGTGTGTGTTGTTTGGGTGGGAGCATCTGTTTTCATTTTCTTTCACTTCAATGTTTCCAGAATATTTTCACCTAACGTTTGTAAATATATCAAACCCCAATGATAGCATTTTGCTGAAAAAAACACACACAATCTATCACTAACAATGGAGACTGAGACACTGAATATATCCAAGATTTTAGATCAACAAGGGAGGCAAGCGTTATCGGGGAAAGAGAGAAAAGAGGAGTGAGGCCATGACCTGACGTTAGCCATGACCTTCTCAAATGGCAAAGCAGGTTTAAGGGGCCAAATGGTCTACTCCCAATCTTACAACATGCTACTAATTGTTCATCTGTTCAAGAAACAGTTTAGACTGGTCTCATTAAAAAGGAAACTTCAGAGCATTGTTGCATTGAATCTGCACACTGTAATGGAATCTGTTACATTTTCCAATACAAACATACCCTACATTGGTCATTATTCACAGAACACTGATTTCCATTTTTATTCATTACGATGCACCATCCTCCCCCATCATTGTAGACCTGTCAGAGTTCACAGATCAGCTCAGATGCTGGTGCATTTTCTCAGCTGTTGCTTTTTATCCTTTGTCAACCTGGGATGCGATCCAAAAAATACAGAAAGATGACGAATGTGGCAGCAGTCAATTGTCATGGGAGGAATGTTTATGAACAATTTCAGCAAAGAGAGAGTTCCTACACTTGGTATCTTACCCTAATTGCTGAACTGAGAGGGCTTTGCAACTGAATGAGGATCACCCCAAAACAGCAGTACCAATCTCATTCCCAACCTTCATCTGAAATGACACCCTGTTAACTGTGTTTGAATAATATTATGGAATTATTCACTATAAATCTTAAGTATCATGTTGACAATTTGGCTTCCTTTCATTCAGAGTGATAGCAATTTTTTGGTTACCATCACTATAATTCTAGATTCATTAAATATACATCCCACAAGATGTCATGTTGGACTTGAATCTGGATCCCCAAGCTACTGACGTCGGCTTCCAGATTACTCATCCACTGACATATCTGGGGGTGTCGGGGGTGTGGAAATGCTGCTCAATGGAAGGAAAGAGATGATGGTGTAATGGTATGTCTCTGGGCTCGTACTCCAGAGGCTGGGCTAAAGCACTAAGGGAAATGGGTTCAAAGCTGACCAGGATAGATGGTGAAATTTGAATTCAATTTAATTAAAAAATGTGTCTAACAATGGCCATTAAATCACTATGGATTGTTGGAAAAATCCATCTGGTGCACTAATGATGTTTAGGAAAGAAAAATTGGCCTACTCATGACTCCAGACCAATAGCAATGGGTTTCACTTTTAACTGTCCTTCTGAAATAGCATTATCAGGTCTCTCCATTTAAAGTGCCAGTTACAAAATGGTAATAAATGTTGGCCCTGCCAGTGATACCCACACAAACGAATTTAACCTACCACTTGAAATAACTGCCCAGCATCCTATCACAGTCACCCATTATTTACATGCACTGAGTATGTGGGGTCAATTCAAAGCCAGTCCCTAGAATAAGGGGACTCTCTAAATTGCCTGTTTATAAACAATTATTAGGATGAAGTAATTTCAAGTTCCACCGAGATTTGAACTCAGACCACTGGATTCAAAGTCTAGAGTGCTAACCATTATGCCACTGACCCAGCTTTGCTATTAATCTCCAGGTTAGTTTTTAGTTTTTTTTAAAACCTTTTGCTACTACCATATTGCAATACTGCTTATTTCCCCCAGAACCCCTACTTGTGCAGGTCTCTCCTGTTTCTGTCAGCCAGGGCACCCTGATTTGGTCCAGGTTAACCACCTGAATCAAGGATCTCAGTCAATGAGATCCACCTGGCTCTCGTTCCAATCACTAAGTCCGGAGACGTAGGTCTGTTCTTTCCCTCGTAGCTTCAGAAAGTTTTTCAGAAGAAGGGTCTAGGCCCGAAATGTCAGCTTTCCTGCTCCTCTGATGCTGCTTGGCCTGTTGTGTTCATCCAGCTCTACACCTTGTTATCCAGGATATACTCAGCTATTTCCACAAACGTGGGGGTGCTACTGGCAGTAAATGTGTTTTTTGGTCCGCGTTGGCACTCTGGGCACCACTTCTCCAACACAACTACGGCAACATCCAATCCTGTCTACTAGACATGATTTCTTGCCAATATTTTCATTTCGGTGGAGTTCAGCCCAATATTGGGCAGCAAACCTTTCATAGGACAATCACCTTTGCTCCCCACAGCTATATGCCATCTTCTACGGTGATCTGATCTTGCTGGGTCCGGTAAGGTTTCAATCCTGGTTATAAAACCTAGTCAAGTTTAAGCAAACAATGATCCCATTGTAGTTTCCTGTAGTACAGATTCTCTTGTTGGAAGATTTCCATGTGAATATTTGCTTTCCTAAAGTGATTAAATAAATTTGAGGCATTCCATGACATGGCTAATTAAAACAGGTAGCCACCATTTGCAAGCATGCACTTCACCAAGCAAGTCTTCTGCTTACAATAACTTTTGCCTCACTGTGTTAAAGTGCTCAAAATTCTTACCTACGAGACTGAACAGTATCCTTTACAGATCTAATCAATGCCAAATGAGCTGTGAAATAACTGTAATTTCAGATGGAAATTAACAATGATGGCCCTTTTGTTTCCCCATCACTATCAGTTGTTTTAGTTTTGCAGGAACAGGATCTTTTTGATGTCCACAGGCAAACATTGTCAGCGGTGACTGGAAGGGTGTCCAGAAAGAATAAAACCAGACTGGACTCTTCCAGGGGAGGCTTCACCAGCGGTGTATCTGTCAGTGGGTGGCAGCTCGAGGCATCCACATTTGCTATTTGGCCTCCTGGACGGTGTTCTAACTTGTACGCACTGAGAATAAAGGCCTACCGCTGAATTTGACTAGAAGCAGTGGGCAGCATGGCCTTGTCTTCTTTAAGTAGCCCCTAGCTGGGGTTTGTGGTCCATTATTATTACAAATTTAAGATCGTAAAAGGTATTGGTGGAAAATTCTTGATCTGAAGATGATTGCCAAACCTTTCACCTTTATCTGGGCATATTTGTGTTCAACATCATCCAGAGTCCAGGAAGCATACGCTATTGGGCGTTCCTCTCTGTTGGGCCATCAGTGAGCCAACAGGACTCCGATACTGTATGAGGAGACTTGGGATCAAATGGGCCAACACCTTGTAATGACGACAGCTGCTTTTTTACTTCCCTAAAAATTACTTATTGGCTATGTGACTATTTCCAAGCCCGACCCTTTCTCAATAGCAGGCGTGAGGCTATCAAGATGGAGGCCAGGTTACCTACAAATTTTCCGTAATAACTCACCAACCCAAGGAAAGACCTAAGCTCCAGTACAGACAAAGGAGCAGAGGCACCATTGATTGTCCTCACTTTATCTCCCATAGGGTATAACCCCGTCTCGTTGACTCTGCTGCCCAAGTAAGTCAATTGGAGAGCTGGGAACATGTTTCCCTTCTAAAGGTGTACATCCACCTGGGAGAAACATTTATGCACCATATTAAAGTTCTCCTATCGTTCAGTCTTGTTATTAGTTTGTCATCCAGATAAATGGAAGCCTGGAATACGCCTTGTAAACTATTCTCTACTGTCTGCCGTACTTCTGGGATCCCTCGTCTAGTCTTAATTACAGCTTTGCATGGTTCGTGTCAAGCTTTGCAAACGACAGCACCCTTTGCCAGTTTTCTGTGTAAGTCCTCTATGTGAGGGATCAGGTATTTATCCAGCTGTGAGAAATGGTTGTCCATTTGTTTAAAACCGTGCAAAGGTGAGCGTACTCCTCAGTCTTTACAAATCAGTATGACCAGTGCTGCCTGTTTCACAAATTGATGATTCCTTCTCTTTCTAGCCTCCCGATTCCTGCCTCTACATTTGCCCATAAGGTATGTGGCACTGGGCCGGCCTTACAGAATTGTGGGATTGCTTCCTGATCAACATGCAAGGTGGCCTTGGCTTCTTTAATACTCCCTAGACATTCCTGAAAAAGCTTCAGTCAGGCAACCATTTTCTTATCAAGGTGAATCTTTCTCAACAAATTCTGCCCCTATAGGTTTGGGTCCCAGCCTTTGTCTACAATCAGTGGTAACTGGGCCAACTGTGTCTCACTGGGGACTGAAACTGAAGTCATACCGTTAATCTGTAACAGTTCCCCAGTATGCGTCCTCAGTCTGGCTGAGGTCTTGCACAAACTTAGTGGTTGGGGTCCCGAGCGAATGTTGTTAAAAGCAGCTTCTGCAACCACTGATACAGCTATGCTGATATTGGGCTCCATGAGAACCAGGTGACTATTTAACCAGGCATTTATTTTTAGTTCTAATTCGGATGTTGCTGAGCAATTTAACTGTTCCGAACCACATATAGGTGGACTTTCCAGGGCATGGACTCTTTTGGATACCTGAAGTCAGGCCCTGTAGGACTATTTTGTTGTTGTTTTGAGTCCACATGCTGGCAACAACTACAATGGTTTGCCAGCCCAAACCCTGAAGAATATTTTAACCATTTGGCCAAGGCTTGGTTTTGCTATGGGGTGACCTTGGGTTCCTTCTGCTCAGGATATGCTCTGCATGAGGCTCTGTGATTGGCTACACTCTGGTGATGTTCCCCAAGCTCAGTCAAACAGGCCAGGGTGTCCACTTCCACTGGGATGCCCTGTGGTTCCCATGCTCCACTTGCTGCACTCTCTAATGACAAAGCCAGCTGTAATGCCGAAATTAAAACTGAAAGAACTGTGGATGCTGTAAATCTGGAACAAAAACAGAAGCTGCTGGAAAAGCTCAGCAGGTCTGGCAGCATTTGTGAAGAAAAAAGATCAGAGTTAATATTTCCGGTCTTATGACCCTTCCTCACAACTGGGGAAGTTATAGAGCCTGTTTGAAATCTAGTTGAGCTTCAGCTAGTACACACTTATGCATAGTTATATCATTAATCACACATACTAAATGGTCCTTCAATGTCTCATTCAGGGTCAATCCAAAATCACATACCTCTGCCACTTGTTTTAACTGTGTCAAAAATCCCAATACGGACCTCCTCACTGTCCTGGGCTCCCAAACTGCTGAATAGAAGCGATAGCATTTCAGAAACTCTGCAATTAAGCAGAGTTTCACCTGCACTTCTGCCAATGTGGTATACTGCATCC
Source organism: Stegostoma tigrinum (assembly GCF_030684315.1). Lineage (NCBI taxonomy): Eukaryota > Metazoa > Chordata > Chondrichthyes > Orectolobiformes > Stegostomatidae > Stegostoma > Stegostoma tigrinum. Next base: position 33,062,801 of record NC_081356.1, on the reverse strand, counting down.
ACTGTACCCGGTGTGGCTTCCTCTACATTGGGGAAACCAAGTGGAGGCTTGGGGACCGCTTTGCAGAACCCCTCCGCTCGGTTCGCAATGAACAACTGCACCTCTCAGTCGCGAACCATTTCCACTCCCCCTCCCATTCTTTAGATGACATGTCCATCATGGGCCTCCTGCAGTGCCACAATGATGCCACCCGAAGGTTGCAGGAACAGCAACTCATATTCCGCTTGGGAACCCTGCAGCCCAATGGTATCAATGTGGACTTCACCAGCTTCAAAATCTCCCCTTCCCCTACCACATCCCAAAACCAGCCCAGTTCGTCCCCTCCCCCCACTGCACCGCAAAACCAGCCCAGCTCTTCCCCTCCACCCACTGCATCCCAAAACCAGTCCAACCTGTCTCTGCCGCCCTAACCTGTTCTTCCTCTCACCCATCCCTTCCTCCCACCCCAAGCCGCACCTCCATCTCCTACCTACTAACCTCATCCCACCTCCTTGACCTGTCCGTCTTCCCTGGACTGACCTATCCCCTCCCTACCTCCCCACCTATACTCTCCTCTCCACCTATCTTCTTTTCTCTCCATCTTTGTCCGCCTCCCCCTCTCTCCCTATTTATTCCAGAACCCTCACCCCATCCCCCTCTCTGATGAAGGGTCTAGGCCCGAAACGTCAGCTTTTGTGCTCCTGAGATGCTGCTGGGCCTGCTGTGTTCATCCAGCCTCACATTTTATTATCTTGGATTCTCCAGCATCTGCAGTTCCCATTATAACTGAAAAAGCTGCATGACCGCAAGCAGTCAGAGGAGTTACTCATCTCTTTTCATCTGCCCCAATGTCAGTCATTTTCCTGGAAAAATAATGCATTTTCCATGTGCTAGGCCCAGTCTTCAACGGCAGAATCAAACAAGTCAAGCTTCCCAAATAAAGGCATGACACTAGAGATGCTTGCGCCAATTCAAAGACGACAGTTGCGAGTAAATTTTCTCCAGGAATGTACTACTTTCTCTCATCACCACCATAACTGCATAGAGGCCAGCAACCCATCACTAAGTCACCCTTTATTTACATGTGCATAGCACATGGGTTCTGGCCAGCCAGCCCAGAGCCCATAACCAGAACAAGGAGACTCTCTGAGACTCCTATTTATGTCTACTAGCCAGGACTCCCTCATGGGACTGTTAACCTAGGCCAATCAGGGGTCTTATAGCCATTGCAATCCCCCTGGTCCTCGTTCCAATCAATATACCACTTTCAAAGCTTAAAAGTATTGTCGCATAGTTCACTGGAATGAGACATCATGAGCTTTGAGCTAGATTGGATTTCCCTGTAAATTTGAAAACAATTTGCTGGAAGTGAAAGGAGAAAAGTGTGAGGCGAGGACAACAGAATATCTGCAACCTTGGAGAACAAAAGGGAGCTCTCCTTAACGAGTGAAATGTACAGATTAGGGAAAAAGAACAATAGACAAGGAAACGGAGTAAGTTGGAAATAAATCAGATACAGAGAGAGGAAATGGAAAAGTAACAAATAATGAAAAGTAGTCTATAACATTAAAAATTTAAAAGGTCTTTAGAACAATTGATTACCTTCAGGAATGAGAATCCACAGCTTTAATTCATACAATCCCTACAACGTGGAAGCAGGCCATTTGGCCCATCAAGTCACACTGACCCTCTGAACAGCATCCCACACAGACCCACTCCCCACCCAGGCAAGTAGAGAGCTGTCCATCACCCTGCTGACTTGTGCCTGATTCTTATCTAAACTCAATCTAAATATCTTGTTTCTTAATGCTTCTTGTGTTTGCTGAGCAATAAACAATATTTAATTTAGAAAAATGTATCCAATTTCAGGTGAATTAAAAACCTAAGAAACTAACGCCTTCAGCTTTTTACACTGGAAGAGTTTGAGATTTCTTTTGCCAAAAATGTCATTCCTCAAATCACCCCTGAACGGCCAAACTCAAATTTTATAATTTTGCTTTCTTGGGGCTCCCCTCGAGTGGAAATAGTCTAACTCCATCCAGTAAATCAAAACCTTTTAAAACACCACTATCGGATGGTGAAGGAGGTTGGGCAGAGATAGGGGAAGAATCCCATTTAATGCAGAACTGAACCACAAGCTATTTGCCCACTAGGTTCATGAGTGGGTCCTAATTATACTTGCATGATCCTTTTTAAATGGCCATGTTTTAAATGTCTCTGCTTTTTGCAGGCTGTACTACAAAAGGAAGCCTTTCGACTGTGTTGACAGTGACTCAGTAGAAACCAAGTGGCAGCTGGTGTTCTCAAAGGGAAGTTGTTTGTTTCTGCAGTGGGAGGATGGATAGCCCAATGCCTCCCCTAGTAACCTTCCCAACTGTCTCCACCGAAGGCCTGTCATTTTTCCATGTATCATTCAGAACAGGGTGTGATTAACAATACAGTCTCTGCTGAATCTATGTTGTGGTGCCACACTAAAGGTTTCGCCCACTAACTCAGATCCAGGTCTTCATAATATTCATTTCATAGCAGAGTAAATGACCCAAATGACCTAATTTCTGCTCCTATGTCTTATGGTGTTCGTGCAACTTAATGTGAATATTTAAAGCAGATAATGTCAGCCCATGAATCCCTGCATTTTAAACTTCTAAGCAGCCAGATCAAGGTGGGAAAAGACAAGGTAACAAATCTGCCACTCCAGCTTAATTACACCATCCTCAAACCCTCACTGCCTCTGCCTAGTTTCTGCCTTATTGAGGGAAGGGGAGCTAAAATATGACTCTTCAAACCTCCGCTCCCAGGGACATAGAAGCTGAGGAAATGAACCATGTTCTCACCAAATGATCATGTTCCAAACGACTAGGGCTCAATGTGTTTGGAATTAATGGAATCGATCCCTACTATGACGTACCAGGTAAGTGAACTCATTTAGCTGAGCCTGCAAATACAGCACCATTTCATTGCCGTCTTTGTTGCCCAGCAGATCCTGTATCACCACCAGATGGCAGCAGTGCTACATATTACTTAAACTATGGCCAACAGATGACGGTGGAGGAGTGGGGGGGTCTGGCAGTGAGGAGTGAAAATTATTTTGCCCTCAGAGCTCTCTTTAAAAATTCAGCTTTCTCATCGAAATGGTGCAATATTTCACTTGCAACAAATGGGAACTCAAAAAAACTCTCAGGGTTTGCATCTCTCTCCCTCAATGTACAGCTTTTTCACAATGCATATTTTCTTGAACGTGAGGGACTCTTTATGTAAACAACATTTTGATACAACGGTTTGAGGTGTCTTCGCTAATAGGCTGTATAGCTGAAACATGGCAAACTTGTGTCACCAACTCAAAACTGCCTGCAAAGTAGTTTAAGTTGCATCGTTTTTAGAAAAAGTACAAGATGTCTTTTCCAAAACCAAACCCTTAACAAATATTTAGTTGTTCCATAATTCAGGCAACCGTTTGTGAAGAATTCACAAATATTGCATTATATCAAATAAGTTAGATTTCCAGCTTAGACTTGGACCTAGTTTCACTGAATGTTCCCCATTTTACTACAATTCAGTTCAACAGTTCAAAAGTACTTTAGTTGCTGGGAAAAAAGCTTTGGAAATTGAGATATGAAAGGCACCAGATGAATGAAGCCTTTCTTCTCAAAATATCATCAATAGTTTGACAGACGGGGTTCTTTCATGAGTTTCATATTTAGGGTGGGTAATACAGCAGGCTCAAGTCAAGACTGGAACTGGTCGCCAATAATTTGAGTTGCAAGAAATCTAAAGCGATTAAACTGACAGCCGCAGAATCTTTTGCAATCATCTGAGGATGAAGAAGGGCCACATATACAGAGGTTTCATCTCAAACGGCAAGATGTTTGTCAATGCTCCTTCAGCACTCCATGAAGCATCAACCCAGACTATGTGTTGGTGTCTGAGTGAGAGAATTGAACTGACAAATGTGTGAGGGGCCGTAGATCTGCTGGTAATGTTGTAGGTTAAAGTCCAATACTTCAATATTTAGCAAGGATCTGGTTTTTGATCAGAAGGCCCTGTTTTTCTAAAAGTCTGAAACTCAAGTAGTTTTGTTCTGCTTCTCAAAATCTGCAGTTTTGAGGCTGCAGAGCTATCTCACACACCTAACCAAACCCTTGTATCAAGGTATCGTTCACGTGGATATGCTCCTCACATTCAGAATACCCTGCATTATGGATAAGGAATAAAATGTTTACACCTTTGTACCAAGAGCTATGGAGATAACCTGTTCCCATTCAACATGATTCAAATATTCTAATGCTGCAAAATTAGGAAGGAAAATGTATATTTTCTATCTTAAATATCTAAGAATAATGTTTTCCCAACACTACTTAAAGACCACAGACAGAGAACATGGAACTGTCCTTCATTAAATGTCACTGTACTGAAAAAAAACTATTTAAGATAGAGGTAACAAGTGCATGAGTCAGTGAATCAATGGTTTTATGTTATATAACCTGGGCAGGACTTTCTGAACTGTTCTCTATGTTGAGAAGGTACTAATTAAAGTTGGAAGCTCTGCTGAACTAAACCGGGGGTGGAAGAAGCTCAAGCAACAATGATTTGGTAATGAGGATGAATCTGTAAACTGAAGTGGATCCCCAAATGGTTCACAGCGGCTCCCAGTTCCATGGCCATATTCAGGAGACTCAAACAGCTGCCAAATTTCAGTCGAGCAGCAGAGAATCTACATTAGAAAACTCAACAGTCTCAAAGTAAAAGGCTAAACCACAATCCTTTCCTTAACTGAAGTCATTAAAATGACTAGAAGACTGAAGGCTCAACATTGAGATAAAGTGAATGTGTTGTGATGGCAAGTGGTATATCCTCGAGAACTCCTAGTTTCTCTTTGCATACTTTACACTGACTTCAGTGTGACTCAAACAGACCATTCAGGCCAAACCTCACAGGCTGCCTCTTCGTCCCAACTTCATCCAACCCTATGAGCGGATTCTTCTATTCCTTTCTTCCCCCTCATCTCAAGCTTCCTTTAAATCCATCTTGTTCTTGTCTCCGCTGTGTGGGTGTTGATGGCAGAACCAACATTTACTGTTCATCCGTGCTTACCTTTGAAAAGGCGGTGGTGAACCACTCCACTCCATGTGATGTGAAGTACAGATATGCTGTGCTCATTATTCTGTCATGATTATAATATGACTGAGTGGCTTGCTGGGCCATTTCAGAGCAGAGTGGAGAATCCAGGCACACTGCTGTGGATCTACAGGTTACACTTAAGTGTCATCCTGTACAAAGGGCAAATTTCCTCTGATGAAAGGCACTTTGGTGATTTCATCACAATTATCAATTTGTCTACTATATATATTCCATATTTATTAGCTCAGCTGAGAAATTTCAACTAGCATGGTGTAATCTGAACTCCCATGTCCCCAGACCTCTGATTAAGTAGTCCTAAATACCACTACCACCAACCTGACATTCTATTTTATTCTAATCTTGCCCACTTTTTGTGGTAGCCACCTCCTGGATAAAACAATTTCTCCCAGCATTCCTTCCGCTTTTACTAGTGAATACTTACTGTTTACAACCTCCTAAGCTTTGGGCCCCCTTTCAATGTTAACATCAGTGACCTGGATGAAGGAAGAGGGGGATTGTGTATCCAAGTTTGCAGATGACTCTTCGGAGCTGGCATAAATCCATAAGATTACAAGATAATAAAAGGAGGATTGGAGGCCACTTGGCCTCTCAAGCCAGCGGCTCATGGCTGACCTCACTATGACCAGGCGTGGTGCCACTGTTTAAGAAGGGTGGTAAGGAAAAGTCAGGGGAACTATAGACTTGACATCAGTGGTGGGCAAGTTGTTGGAAGGATTCCTGAAGGACAGGATTTACACGTGTGTGGAAATGCAAGGACTGATTAGGGATAGTCAGCATGGCTTTGTGTGTGCTAAATTGCCCATAGTATCCAGGGATGTGCAGGCTAGGTGAATTAGTTTGCCTTTATTGCACTTAATTGGTACACTTGACTTTATGGTCTGTGCATTAAGTTTAGGAGTTGGGAGGTCATGTTGCGGCTGTACAGGACATTGGTTAGACCACTTTTGGAATACTGTGTGCAATTCTCCCTGCTAAAGGAAGGATGGTAAGAAACTTGAAAGGATTGGAGGGTTTGAGCTGTAGGGAGAGGTTGAATCGGCTGGGGCTATTTTCACTGGAGTGTCAAACGTTGAGGCATGGCCTTTATAGAGGTTTATAAAATCATGAGAGTCATGGATAGGGTAAATAAGCAAGGTCTTTTCCCCAGGATGTGGAGTGCAAAACTAGAAGGCATAGGTTTAAGGTGAGGGGGAAAGATATTAAATGAAATCTAAGGAGCAACTTTTTCATGCAGAGGGTGGCCTGTTTATGCAATGAGCTGCCAGAGGAAGTGGTAGAGGCTGGTGTATTTACAACATTTAAAAGGCATCTAGATGGGTATATGAATAGGAAGGGTTTAGAGCGATATGGGCCAAATGTTAGCAAATGGGCCTAGCTGGCATGGACGAGTTGGACTGAAGGATCTGTTTCCATACTATGCATTTTCTGACTCTGACTCAATGACCTCAACTTCCCAGTTGCTTTGATTGTCAATTCCCTTCTAAGTTGAAAATCTGCCCAAATCATCCTAGAAAATATTCAATAGCCCAGTATCCTGTTTTCTCTAAGAGAATTCCAAAGACTAACAATCCTCAGAGGAGGAATTCCTTGTTTGAGTCTTAATGGAAGACCCCTGTTTTTAAACTGTTCCTCTAAGTCATAATGTCATGCAGCACAGAAACAGACCCTTCAGTCCAATACGGTCTGTGCTGACCAGATATCCCAAACTGATGTAGTCCCATTTGCCAGCATTTGGCCCATATCCCTCTAAACTCTATACCTGCCCAGATGCCTTTTAAATGTGGTAATTGTACCGACCTTCAGCACCACCTCTGGCAGCTTATTCCACATTTGCACCACGCTCTGCATGAAAAAGTTACCCCTCCGGTTCTTTTTAAATCTTTCCCCTCTCACTATAACCCTTGCCCTCTAGTTTTGGATTTCCCCACCCTAGGAAAAAGACTTTGGCTATTCACCCTTTCCATGCTCTCATAATTTTATAGACCTCTCTAAGGTTACCCCTCAGCCTCCGATGCTCTACGTAAAATGTCCCAGCCTATTCAGCCTCTCCCTACAATTTCATCCCTCCAATCCAGGCAACATCCTTGTAAACTTTTCTGCACCCTCAAGTTTAACAATCTTCCTATAGCAGAGAGACTAGAATTGTATCCAGTATTTTAAAAGTGGCTTTACCAATGTCCTGTGCAGATGCAACATGACATCCCAACTCCTGTACTTAATGCACTGACCAACATACCAAGCATGCCATATGCTGCCTTCACCATCCTGTCTACCTGTGACTCTGCTTTCAAGGAAATATGCACCTGCACCCTCAGGTCTCTCTGTTTGTATACACGACCCAGCACCCTGCATTAAATGTATAAGACCTGCCCTGATTTGCCTTTCCAAAATGCAACACCTGACATTTATCTAAAGTAAACTCCATCTGCCACTGCTCAGCCCATTGGTCCATCTGATCAAGATCCTGTTGTACTTTGAAATAATCTTCTTCACTGTTCTCTACTTCATCTCCATCTGCGAATTTACCAACCAAGCCTCCTATATTTGCATTTAAATCATCTATATAAATGACAAAAAGCAAAGGACCAGCACCAAATCTGAGCTGCACAGTCAGTTAAACCACTCAAAGGGGAGGAGTTAACTCCAAAATATCCCATCCTCAAAGCTGAAGCAGTTCCATACTTCAATGCTAAAGACAGGGCTGAAGCATTTGCAACCATCGTCAAGTCAACGATTCATCTTGACCTCCTGCTGAGGTCCCTCATGTCACGAATGGCAGTATTTGGCCAACTCAATTCACTGAATGTAATATCAAAGCAGCATTTGACACAGTGCAGTAAATATAGGAGCCCAAGAAAAACTAGAGTCAATGGGAACCAAGGAGGAAATAATCCACCAGTTGGAGAAATAATTAGAACGATCAAGAAGACTGTGGTTATTAGAGGTCAATCATCTCGGCTTCAGGACATCTGCAAAGTTGACTTTCTCAGAGTCATGTCATCACAGAATCCCTCCAAATTTGAAACAGGCCATTTGGTCCAACATGTCCACACCAACTCTCTGAAGAGCATCCCACCCAGACTCGCCCCCTACCCTTTCCTTGCATTTTCTCCATGGCTAATGCACATCGCTGGATATTTGGGCAATTTAGCATGGCTGGCCCACCGAACCTGCGCATCTCTGGACTGTGGGAGAAATGCACACAGCCACCAGATGAAGGTTTGTGGAGTTTGCACAGTCACCCAAAGCTGGAATTGAACCTGGGTCACTGGCGCTGAGGCAGCAGTGCTGACCACTGTCCTAGGCTCAACCATCTTCAGCTGCTTCACCAATGACCTTTCCTTCTTCATAAGGTCAGAAGTGGGAGTGTTCGCCAATGATTGCACAACGATCAGCACCATGGAGCCAGCAAGATGTCGGGGGTGGGGTGTCAATGAACAGAAACAAACTGGACCAACCACTTAAATAAATACGTGGTTACAAGAGCAAGTCAGAGGCTGGGAATCCCATAGTTGGTAACTGACCTCGTGACTCCCCACAATCTACAAGGCACAAGTCAAGAATGTTTTTTTTTGGTCAAGATGGGACGTGGGTGTCACTGGCTGGCCAGCACTTTACTACCCATCCCTTAGTTACCTTTTGAGAAGTTGGTGGCAAGCTGTCTTCCTGAAACACTACAGTCCATATTCTGGAATACCCCTGAGCTGGATGAGTGCAGCTCCAACTACAGTCAAAGTTTGAAACCATCCAGTACCACTTCCTAGATTCCACCATGAAGTGAAACCTTTTTGCAGTATTTCATCCCACTAGCCCCCTCACAGTTTGTAATACATTTCAAATAATTGTCCAGGTGGGAGCCAGGGGTAATAGAATCCTGGACAAAGTAGTGAGAGGGCAGAGAGTGCCTGATGAGGTTCAATATGGGGGAGAGTGTAAAATCAGCCATTTTGAAACTGAGATAGGAAAATTAAATTGATGATAGGAAATAGGGGCAGGAGGCAATTCAACCCCTCAAGCAAACTTCACCATTCAATTAGGTCATGTCTGATCTTCTACCTCAACACTATTTTCCTGTACTTTCCCCCATATTCTTTAGAATGTTTAATATCTAGAAATCTTTTGATGTCTGTTTTGAATATGTTCAATGACTGAGGCTTCATGAAAAGAATTCCAAAGAATTGTTGCCTTCCAATGTTCTCCTCCCATCTAAATTCGGAATGGCCTACCTCCTATCCTGACTCTTGTGTTTCTAGAACTCCAACCAGTGCAGACCTTCCTTCCTGCTTCTTTCTTGTTGAGCCCTATATATGAATTTTGAGTGTTTCAATGAGATCAACTCACATATTCTGAACCGCAGAGAATTATGAGCCAATGCCTTCAATCTGTGCTCGAGGTCTGATCTTGCCCTCGCAGGGAAAGGTTTGGTGAATCTTCATTGCAACGCCTCTGTGGCAAGTACTCCACATGTGGACTCTATTCAATTTCGCAATACTCTTTACTCCTGAACTCCAAACCTCTCACAATGAAGTCCAACAGAACCAGTTGCCTTTCTAATAGCTTATTGTATACCTCCAAAGTTAGCTTTCAGTAATTTTATGAACAAGTGCACTCCAATCTCTTTGGACAATAACACAGCCCAATCTCTGACCATTTAAGAAATATATTACATCTTGGTTTGTCTCATCAAAGTACACTTTCATAGCTTTCCAAATTATATTTCATTCTTCATATTCCTGTGCTCATTCAACCTGCCCAAATCTCCACAAAGCCTCTTTGCAACCTCCTCACCATCTCTCGTTCCTACCTACTGTGTGTCCTTGTCATACTTGGGAATGTTACATTTGATCCCCACATCAAAATCATTGATATAGATTGTGAGCAGCTGTGACCTAAGCACTCGTCTTTTTGTGGTACCTCACTAAGCACAGCTTTCCAAAGTGGAAATGACCTGCTTGTTCCCAACATTTTCTGTCCGTTAACAAATTCACAGATCAATATCAGTAAGTCACCTCAATCTTGAGTGCTGTGAGTTTTTTTTTAATTTCTAACCTCCTGTGTAGGACTTTATCAAAAGCCTTCTGAAAATCCAAAAACACAACAGCCATTGGTTCCACCGTGGCTATTCTGTTCGTGAAATCCTCAAAAAAATACAAAAATTCCCAACCAGCTTGCCAAGTATTCTTTCCTTTTTGTGTGTCCATGATCTGCCTGATGCAGATTATTTCTTAAATGTCCTGTTATTGCATCCTGCGTAACAGATGCTAGCATTTTGTCTACTACTGATGTCAGGCTAGTAAGTCTGTAGCTCCTTGTCTCTCTCTCTCTTTCTCTCTCTCTCTCTCTACATTATTCACTATTGGGGTTGCACCTGCTATTTAATAGTTAATAGCTTATTCATGTATGATAGTGTGAAGATATCAATTCCAGCCATTGAAGTAGCGCACAGATTTGGGATAGCGCAGGAACGTTATATTGAGCTGCAGATTATTCATGATCTTATTGAAAGCAGGTTTGAAGAGGCCATGTAGACTGTACCTACTCCTGCCCCAAATGTTTATATTCTTAATGGTGAGACACTGGAGACTATGAAGGTGCAAAACAACTTAGATGATTTTGGACACAAATCGTTAAAATCTGGTATAGATGTACAAGAAGTAAAACTAATACAGTGTTGGTCAGCAGGGTCTGGAACTTGGAGAGAAGTGATGATTGATATTAATTGTGCTCAGTTTAAGGAACTGTCCCTCAGGATCACACAATTAAGTGTTGCAGCACAGAAGAACGGCATTTAGCTCATCGTGCCTGGACTGGCTCTCTGAAATGGCCATTGTGAAATAGTGTCAATCTCCCGTCTTCCCCCTTAATGCTGCATATTGTTCCAATTTACAAAATCATCCAATGCCCTAATGAATGCCTGCCTCCACCACATTTCTAGGCAGTATGATCCTGACCTGAACTATTCCTGGTGGGAAGAAAATTTCATTTATTTCTTTTGCAAATTACGTTAAACCTCATAATGCTTTTGAGTGGCAACAATTTCTCCCTACTTACTATCCAAATTCCTTAACTTCCAACAGATCTCCTCTCAGGTGCCTTCTCTCCAAGGAGAAGAGTCTCAACTTCTCCAGTGCATCCCGATAAGTAAAGTTTCCGATCCCTGCAGATGATGCCCAGAACTGTACACAATATTCCTGTTGAGACCTAACAGGTGTCTTATACAGGTTCAACATCATGTCTTGCCCTTGTACTGTACAACCACATTTAAAACACTGAAGACATTGTCAGCTTTATTAACAGCTCTCTCTGTCCTGTATGCTTATACCCACGTCCCTCTGTTCCTGTTCACCTTATAGATTTGTACCTTATTTTCTATTACCTTAATGTGTTCTTTAATACCAAAATACATCACCTCTGCATTGAACTTCACCTGCTACCTATCTGCCCTCCCTACAAATTTATTTAGGTCCTTTTGAAGATCTCAGAATGGATGCATCAGCCTTGCACGGGTTACAATATAAACTCATGAACAATAATACCAGGTTAAATGTTTTTTCAAAAAAAAGCACAATTTGTACTCAGGTTAAGTGGCAATGTTAAGAGGTCTTTTTATCACATTGAAAACCATTCAAGAGATATACAGAACCTGTTTGATCTTGGGCAAATGGAACTCTGGATCAAGAGGGCATAATCCTAAAGTGAAGGCTAAGTGCTGTTTGCAGAGAAGCCTATGAAGCATTTCTTCAAATGGTGAAGTGAATCTGAAACTCTCTCTACCAAAAGTCTGTGGATGGCTGGGAGCAATTGAAATTTTCAATACAAAGACATTAATAGAAATTTATTCTGTAAAGCTATCAAGGGACATGCAGGAAAGCATCTATGGAGTCGGGTTACAGATTGGCAATGATCTATTTCACCCAGTACACTCATCACTTGCCACGTGTGAAGAACTGGCCACAGGCATGTGGTAAACTGATTTTTTTGTGGTCAGGTGAGAGTTTCAAATTGGATGGACATTAGGACCCTGCAGCAATCTATTTGAATGATGATGTGATTCCAGATGCCAACACAATCTACAACCATGACTACATCAAAGTTAAGTAGAACATTCTACAGAAGAAATGAAGTCAAAATCCTGTTGCTTACACCTATGAATGTATGTGGAATTTCACTTACCTTTAAGGAAGTGGAAGTGTTAAAATATTTAGTTGCTGCACCAAACTACTACTAAGAATATTCTTTGACAGAGGTGCTACCACTATTCAGTGCACTATCGTTCATTTCGTTCTATACCTCAATTCTATTTCATCCTGTTACAAGATATACCCAAACCTTTCCTTAACTTTTGTACCATGCAACAATTTTCAAAAATATCTCCATGGGATATGTGCATTGCTGCGAAAGCCAGAATCTGTTGCTCCAACCTACTTTCCCTGGAGATGTTTGTGGTGAGATGCCATTGTTAAACTGCTGCAGTTTGTCTGGTGCAGCTACACCCACAGTGTTGTCTGGAAAGAAGTTCCAGGGTTTGGACCCAGCAATGATGAGGGAATAGCAATGAGTACAATGGTTTGTTTCTTGCAATGGAACTTGCATACGGTGCCTTTCAGGTGGGACAGTTTGTGGGTATCCAAGCTGCTGCTAAAAAAATGGTTGTATTGCATCCTGCACTTAGTATGCTGTATGCCGACTTGATTGCCACAAGTTTGGCAAGCATTGAAATTTTATTGGACAACAATTAGACCCAGTTGATTTTAATTGAGAGACTGAATAGTAAACTCCCGTTCTTATGAGTATTGATGAACCAGAATTTTCTAAACAAAAACAGCACCAAATCTGATCATGGTGTAGATTTTCCAAACTCGCAGTCATGGTCTTAATGGAAGGCATACCCCATAAGGAACGCATTGTGCTCCATTCTTACAAAGCACATCAGTAGAAATATTAACTGATAAAGCCTGTACAACTGTCCAATAAACAATTAACATTGTCATGTTCAAAGCACATTTGTAATGTTATACAGTTTACTTAATTCTACTTAATCAGCTGGAGTACCATGGTCTAGGATAGGCTCCAGATGGATGGGGACTTTAGTTATGTGGTGAAATTTGAGGAATTGGGATTGTTCCACCTAAAGGAGAAAAAGCGAGTGATACAATTAAGGGAGGAATTTCAATTCATAAGAGTAAGAAAGAAGAACTTTCTACTGGTGACCAAAGGACAGGTGGGAGATGAAAATAATTTCTTTCACACAGTGAGTTCTTGAAACCTGGAGTGCACTGCCCGAAAAGATGACAAAACAGATTTAATAAAACGATCCAAAAGATAACGGAAGAAAAACTTGGAAAATAATTAACTTGGAGCATTACAGCAAGACTCAGCAAATGGAACAAGCTGGATAGCCAGCACACGTATCAAAGACTGGATACAATTTCATGAAAGTTTTGTCTATGCTGAAAACTGGGTTGGGTCTGCTCAAATCAAGGTGAGATGGAACCTTTGCAAACAGATGAGCAAGGAAACTGGATTTGAGCTAGCTCAGAATTCAAGACTCAATATCTAGTCCATTGCATATTTCTTCTGAGCAAATGCACTACTGCCTGCACAGCAGATATGTGGTCTTGGTCTCCCATAGAGTTCCTGATAGACAGAGGAGCAGGCCATGTGATATTGGTGAGAGGGGCAGTTCAATGTTTCTTTTGGTGAAGTGAGAAAGGAAAAGAAGCAAGATAGAGAATCACTGCAATGGTACGTCTAACTAAAGGGAGTCTGCGCCTTACCTTGGAGTCAGTTTATTGGTACCATCCACCATTAGTGTGGGAACTAACAGGGCACACTTGGCGCAGCATGATCATGGAATGTCACCTAGTCTAAATAGAAGTTGTTTATTGCATGTTAGCAACTAGTTATGGGATACATTGATAGGATAAACATTTAACAGGGAGACTTTGGAGAAGTTCTGAAGATAAGTTCTTACTCCTCTGGGATCCTAATCAGTTCTGTCCACAAGTACATGTGACATCTCTCAGTGGGTGATGCTTACGATACTTCTCAGAATTAACCCCTATTTCCAGACACAAACAACTGAGGACCTGTCCTCCCTTCTCACTTCCTGATTTACCATTTGAAAAGTTATGCTGGCAATTATTCTACTGGTAACCAGCTTTACACTGGTGTCACTGCCTTTGCTGCCAATCTTTCACACCATCGATCAGGCTGTTTTTCACTCTAACCAATTTTATCATTTACAAGTTCATCCAGATTTTCAGTCGGTTGATATTCAATGTGTTAATTATCTCCCTATTTCAAATTGTTTCCTGTATCTATCCTCTCTTACGCTTTCTGCACTCTTAGTTCTGAATGTCCTAAATTAAAGATTGCAATATCAATTACATGAAGCATCTCAAACACTGCAATTAGAATGCCTCTTTTTACACAAGTGGATATGGATCTTACCTACCTGTTCTCATAAATTCACGTTAGCTCAAATGAATTAATGGCCGAGTTATTCCTCACAGCCTTAGCCAGTATCTACCTTGATACATAGCGAGGTGACCAGAATTGTATGTAGTATTCCAAATGTGGTCTTACCACTATTTTCTACAGCCAGAACAGGTTGTCCCAACTCCCGTCCTCAATGCTGTGACCAATGAAGACAAGCATACCAAATGCCACCTTCAACACTGTGTCTATTTGTGAAACCCCTTTCAAGGGACTACGTACCTGTACCTTTAGGTGCCTCTGTTAGAATACACTCCCCAGGGCCCCACCATTAACTGTGTAAATCCCGTCCTTGTCGCTCTTACTAAAATGCAATAGCTCGCATTTATCTAAACTAAACTCCATCTGCCACTCCTCGGCCCTCTGGTGCAGTTGATCAAGATCTTGTTATAACCTTAGAAAACCTTCCTCATTACCTGCTCTACCACAAATTTTGGTGTCATCTGCAAACTTACGAACCATATCTACTATATTATCATCCAAACTGTTTATATTAACGACATACAACAGTGGGCGTAGTACCTATCCTCATGGCACACTGCTGGTCGCAAGCTTCCAGTCTGGCCACACCTCTCTACCATCACCCTTTGTCTCCAACCGTCAAGCCAATTTACTACCAAATTGGCTGGCTCTCCCTGAATCCCATGTGATTTAAACTTTCTTACCAGTCTAATGTATGAAACCTTGTTAAAGGCCTTGCTAAAGTCAATGTAGACGATGTCTGCCACTGTGCGTTCATCTAACTTCTTGGTCACCTCTTTGAAAAACTCAATCAAGTTTGAGTCAACATTTCTCATCCACAAAGCCATGCTGACTATCCATAATCACTCATTGCTTTTTCTTAAATGCAAGTAGATCCTGTCTCTTAGAATCCTCTCCAACAACTTCCCTCCCACTGACATTAGGCTCACCAGTCTGTAGTTCCCCTCGCAGTCTTTTTTAAATCATGGCACTACATTAACCAGCCTCCCGTCTTCTGGCACCTGACCCATGACTGTCATTGATACAAATATCTCTGCTAGGGGCCCTGCAATTTCTTCCCTAGCTTCCCACAATGTCCTGGGATACACTTGATCAGGTCCCAGGGATTTATCTACCTTTATGTGTTTTAAGCAGCATCTCACCTTCTGTATTGTGGACTCTTTCCAAGACATCACTATTTCTTTCCCTGAGTTCCCTAGCTTCTCCACAGTAAACACTGATTTGAAATATTAGTTTTGGATCTTACCCATCTCCTATGGTCCCACACACAGGCAGCCTCGTTGATCTTTCACGGACCCTATTCTCTCCCTCATTACTCTTTTGCCCTTAATATACTTGTAGAATCCCTTTGGATTCTCCTTAACCTTATCCACCAAAGCTAACTCATATCCCCTTTCTTCCCCTCTTAAGTGTACATCTACACCTCAAAAGATTCATTTGATCCCAGCCGTCTATATCTAACATATCCTTCTTTTTCTTGACCAGAGCCTCATTATGTCTTGAGTCATCCAACAGAGGATGTCCCCTGCCTTCAACGGACCAACAACATAAATTACAGTTACATGTCCATATAATTTGTCCCATGTGCAAATCATGTTGCTTTACCATGAGTGGGGTTACAGCACGGTGTTTAATTTGTTTTGTTAGTGGTTACATCACGAATCATCTAACACACTTAGATCTCTTTCAGCTTCCTCCTTGAGTAGTTTCATCTTGACCATGGTGTTTAATTGCTCCCTTTGACACAAATTCCCCTGTGCAAGAATAAAAATATGCTAAAATGCATTGTACCCTCATAATTACATCCTGCTGTATTCTAGACACTTTTTCGGCATTACGTGGGTTAGATGCTTTTGAATAGATTCTTTAAAGTATATTCCAGTAAGATATACTCCCATCTCTGGACGAAACTAGATAAAGCTGCAGCCTTCAATGGATCTGGAAACAATCCTGAGCCAATTATGACTTTATTACGTGTCCTGCATGTACATTTCTACCCACATCACAGCAGAAGCTTTCAATTATTAGGTGTTTGCAATTTTTCTCTTAAAACTCTTCCCATTTTACTCAAATCACTGATATAAAAATAAATTTATGGCTGATGCATGACAGGTCAGGATGCATTGAGAGACACAAGGACATGAGAAGTGAGAGCTTTTCGAGCCTGCTCCACCATCTTATTCACCATCATGTCTGATCTTCCACATGTACATCAGCTTCCTACCCATTCCCCACTATCCCTTTAACCCCTCTGGTACCCAAAAATTGAATGCACTCTTTCTTGCATATATTCAATGACAGAGCTCCAGAGTGTTCTGGTGAGGAAATCGCCAAAGTTTCACGCATGTTCAACTGAAGAAATTTCTCCACTCCTGAGTCCAAAATGGCAGATTCCTTATTTTGAAGCCATGTCCCATCTTCTAGACTGGTCGGACATTGGAAACATTCTCGCTTGCCAAGTCCCTGTCAGCCATTCTGACAATACAACAATCTGAAAGGTTAACTTTGTTTCTCCCTTCAAGCTACTTCCTGACCTGCTGAGTACTTCTAGCATTTTCTGCTTGCATTCCCCAATTCACATCTGCCTGACTCACACTTGTAGTGAGTCAAGCATTTCCAGCTGTTCTGAAGTAGAATACGAAAGAGACAGCCAAACATTTAAAAAGAATCCTGTATGCATGGTATTACATCCCCCCTTACCTCTACAAATATGAAGCATGGAATAATGGAGTAACTCCTCTGAATATTGCTCACTTCTGTAGCCATTCTGATTCATCAGATCACTCTTGGGAGAGAGATGAGTTTGAGTATTTCACACCTGCAAATCAATAACGACATTTTAACTGCAGTTTTAAACTGAATCAGTGCTCACTCAGACTAGAGAGATACAATTTAGCAACGGAGAAAGTATTCCTCCAGGTTTCATATTGCATCTACTAACATTATCTCCAGCACAGAAACAGGCCATTCAGCCTAAATAACCTAGTATTTATGCTCCATATTTGGATGGCTCAGTGGTTAGCACTGCTGCCTCACAGCACCAGGGATCCAGGTTCAACTCTACCCTTGGGTGACTATCTGTGTGAAGTTTGCATATTCTCCCTGTATCTGCTTGGGTTTTCTCCAGCTGTTCTCTTTTCCTCCCACAGGCCAAAGATATGCAGGTTAGGTGGTTTGGCCATGCTAAATTTCCCACAGTGGGCAGGATATGTTGATAAGCTGTGGGAAACACAAAGCTGGGTGTCTGGGTGGGATGCTCTTTTGAGGGTCAGTGTGGACTTGATGGGTTGAAAGGCCTGCTTCCACGTTGTATTCTATTCTTCCATAAGAAGCTCCCACCTCCAGCATCTCAGCTGTGGCTCACAGAATAGGGCTTAGCACAAAACTCAAGGCTTGCACATCATCACCAAGGAGTTGCTGCACTGTCAGCAATGCTGACTTTCAAGTGAGATTTTAAAGTAAGGTCCCTTCTACCCTCTCAGGAGAATAAAAGGATCCGAACACACTGTTTTGAAAAAAGCGTAGGAAATTTATTCCAGTCCCCTGGCCAAAATTTATCGCTCAATCAACAGCAAAAAAGCAATACAACAAATTATTTATTCATGATCACATTGCTGTTTATCAGACCTGGTTACATGCAAACTGGTTGTCACCTCTGCTAAATTGTGACAGTGTCAACACATTAAAAATATTTCATTTGAAGTACTTTGGACCTTCCTGGGTTCATTAAGTACACAATAGTAATACAAGTATTCTTTCATTCTATTGATAGATTCCTTATTTAATGGGTTTACCTCACTTCTCTGTTCTAAATGCATTACATTAGTCTTGTGATAATATGCAGTCTTCTCAATAAATATAACATTGAAAGGTAGACTGATCAATCTTTAATAAAACTTTAAAAAAATTTAAAATGGTCATACATTGAGTCTTGGTATTTCTGTCTGTATCTTAGTTATTTTAAACTCTTACAGGAACAATAAAAGAACACACATTTCTGCATACTTCTGGGTTGAAGTGAAATTGTCATGGCTTGCAGAAATTCTATGATATCCTAATTTTCAATCTATTCACTGTATTTGGAAAAAGGATATAGTTGAACATTGAGCTGCATTCTTATACATCATGTACATGTTATCATAAAATGAGTGGATATGATTGCTCCTTTAATGACAAGCAAGCGATTGCCTGTTCTGTTTCCCATAATTAACAACTCAGGAAAGCACATGGACAGCTACCACATGGTTACAAACCATGTGTTCCTTCCTTTTCATTAGCAATGCATTTCTTACAAAGGAAACGAGCATTCTCTCATTTTTTGAAAATACAAATTACCCCTAATTATGTTGATCTATTTTCATCTGTAGTCTAAATTTGGCTAAACACTAGACATGATTGGAGATCACTGATTTGTCTATTTTATTGTTGGCTCTGCTTACCTTGGGAATTGGCAAAACAAGGAATGCCCATCTTTTAAAAGACCTTGTTAACATTTTGCTCCTATTCATCGACATACATATGACAACTGTTGATAATAATCTCAAACAAAATCCCAATGAAGTATGAGCAATGGGAACAGAGCTCTTTTAAAAAAAACACATGGAATTTCTGAAGTTAATTTAAAGCAAACTTAAGGCCACAGTGACTGAAATGCTACAGCAATCCACAAAATGACTAACTTCTTCACAGTTCATATTGTTCCCTCATGATAATGTTGGATTTAGAGTTACCAGGTCGAATACACCAGGAACACGTTGCATTTGAACAGTAAATTCCTGTATTTAATATAGGCACATACTTAGTGCAAATTTATTTAAGAGACATTTATTTCATGCTTGCCTCTTTGAGCAGATGAGTTTGTTTGAATAACGTCCGTAGTAAATACAACTGGCTCAACTTGTACATAGACAAACGTGGATGAATACATCCAATGGTTTAGCAACATTGTTTAAGTTTATTTTTCAAAAATTTCTCATCAAATTAATTTTCTTCTGAGCAATGCCTTCCAACCCATAATGTTCAATTCAAACATGTCAGCTAATTCATCTTCCAATTGAAATCGCACATTTTGGCATCACTCAAAGTAAAGTGGTCCGTGCAGAAGCAGGTACACGTTTTCTTAAAGAGAAAAAGAAAATGTAGGTCAACTATAGTCACGCATGTAATTCCCCTACCATCGCTGAACTAAAAGGGCCTGAATCACCACGTTGTAATGTGAATAGATCGCTGAGAGACGGTTCTCCAGTAACTGTGGGCGTGCAGATAAAATCCAAGTTTTGCACAGGATTCACGCTGCACAGATCTAATACAGCCTTGTCACTTCTCTTTAACTGAGAGGACATCCCAGAACACACGATTATTTCTATACAAGTGGAGAGGAGATCTCTTTGTGAGAACAAACTGCCGCCCACTATCCAAAGACTGTTCTCCGTTAGATTGTAACTGCAATGTAGTCTCACACACACAAAAAAATACTGACTGTAACCTTCAGATTCATTTCAGGCAAAAACAAAAGTCGGGGGAAAGTTTATATATAATTTAAAGGGGAAGGTCCTTAACTGATCCCGTGTTGAGAGCGGGGGGAAACGTTGTCTCTCATCGCTTTGATAACATCAGCAGGGTTTACAAAAATGGTCCCAATTAAACAATGCAACGTCCACGGACCTTGAGAGAGCTCAATGTGAAAACACACCAAAACCATATTGAAACTGCAAAATACTAAGATTGCTAATTTAACCCAGGAAAACAAATGTCCTTTGTCCACACTAATATTAAATCAATTGTTGTAAGGCAGGACAAAATGCACAGTCTACCGTCACTGCCTAGAACAATAGGTGACAATCCCTTTTAAAAATAGTGAATCTGCTGATCCTACAATGTTCGATTATTCAGCACAAAACGAAACAAAGACTTTATCAAGCATTTGAGGTTTGAACAAGGAAGAATTGCTGCTGTTGAGTGGTGCTGAGTAAATGTGGCTCAGCTGTAAGAATGATCCCTACAAACAAAAGGAGCGACAGACGGGGAGAGAGGAAACGAGCTGGATCTTACCTGTGCTGTTTCCACTCGTCGACCAGCCCTGCTGTGCCAAGCTTCTGGCTCACCGAACGCACCATCAGGACAAACAACAGGAGCTGCCCCAGCGAGCGGGGTGAGAGCTTCCTTCACTCCGCTTGCCTTATTCCCTGCAGCAGCAGCTCATCTCCACTCCTCGCCGATTACCCGGACACAGCGGCACCATCCCACAGAACTGCCCCTCTGCTGCCACCCCTTGCCATTCACGTCTCATTTCCTGTCTGGAGGGGTTTTAAAAGAGGCGGGATCATAGGCGAGGCGAGTCACAGAAGTTGCTTAAAAACGGGATTCGCTTGCCTATGCCACACGTGTGCACAGACACACGTTACAACAGATGATGTTCTCTCAAAAACATAACACATTAAATCAGGATCTCTGTCCCTCATACACTGCTCCCTCACGCACACGGACTTGGGTTCTCTTTTTAAAAAAGAAATCGACAAAGCCCAACGAGCAAAACGGTCCTTGTTGATCTTTTGCTAAAAATTCAACTTAGGGGCTCTTGTGATGCCTCGAACCCTGGGCCAGAATGTCTGGGTTCGTGTCCCATCTGCCTGGAGGTGTGACCAACAGCTTTTTGTGAGCTGGGAAGTTGACCTTTTCTTCTTAGGAACATATGGAGGCCATTCAGCTCCTGGAGCCTGTTCCACCCTTCAATTAGACCAGGCTGACAATATACTAACCCCATTGACACTCCTCCATTCCACAACCCTTAACACACTGCCACTGAGCGGGCCAGAATCCAGAAAGTGTGACCAAGTCTCTAGGTGTACAAAACGCTAGTGCGGCCTCACTTGGAATATTGCGTGCAGTTCTGGTCGCCCCATTACAGGAAGGATATGGAAGCATTGGAAAAGGTGCAGAGGAGATTTACGAGGATGTTGCTTGGTCTGGAGTGCAGGCCCTCTGAAGAAAGGCTGAGGGAGTTGGGTCTGTTCTCATTGGAGAGAAGAAGGCTAAGAGGGGATTTAATAGAGACATACAAAATGATCAGAGTCTTTTTCTGAGGATGATGACGTCAGCTTGTACGAGGGGGCATAGCTACAAATTGAGGGGTGATAGATTTAAGACAGATGTCAGAGGCAGGTTCATTACTCAGAGAGTGGTAAGGGCGTGGAACACCCTGCCTGCCAATGTAGTTAACTCAGCCACATTAGGGGCATTTAAACAGTCCTTGGATAAGCATATGGATGATGATGGGATACTGTAGGGGGAGGGGCTTAGATTAGTTCACAGCTCGACGCAACATCGAGGGCCGAAGGGCCTGTTCTGTGCTGTATTGTTCTATGTTCTATGTGTTCAGTCATCCTCCCTATGGTGCTCTTTTTCCTCTTTGTAATGTCCTCGTGAAGCAGCCTGGGTTTTTTTTATTTTTTTTATTACCTCAAATGAGCTACAGATATATAAGTTGTTGCAGTGTGTAACCCTCATCAAACTGAACTCTGAAAAAATGGCACTGCCAAAATTATGGCCAAGAGTTTGATCAGGCTCATCTCTTGAGAGCACCACAATTGAATATTTCTCCTTACCTTTCGGTAACTATTACTTTTATGTCAAATGTTGCTGGAAATATGAGCTGAGTGTGACACAGTGAGGGGAATGCAGGAAGTATAACCTTCTGAATGTCTGGTCCAGTACCTCGTTAATTTAATTGAGGAACAGAAGGAAGTCTATAGCCCCCTGAGTTCATTTCAACATTCAATGAGACCATGGCCGTTATGTAACTAAGCTCCATGTACCCACTGTCATCAATGTCCCTTAGTCTGTATGTCAATCTTTGCTTCAAATTTAAATTTGGCAACTGGTCTAGCATCAATTGCCATATTATAGATTAGAGTTCTTAAGTTTTGCCAGTCTTTGAAGAATAGCTTCCTAGTTCCAATGTCTGGTTCTAATTTTTCGGTTATGCTCTTGATTCCTGGACTCGTCAATTTAAAAATAGAAAACACGACAAAGGAAATGGCAGAAAAGGGAATAAAATAAGTCTGATTAAAATCAGGCACAAAAAGAAAGGTCTAGGATGAATTACACAAGGCAGAGGAGACAAAATGCAAAAATAATATCAGTATTGTTTTAATAATGAAAGATTACAAATTCTTAGTTATAGTTGTTCTCTTTCTGGGTCTCCAAGCTTTCATGACATTGCAGGACCATAAATCATGGAATTGCCTGGACCCTTGTACTGTGAAATACAAGCCCTAGATGGCTATGTTGAATTCATTCTCACTTATTAGACAGATTCAGCAATTTATTGAAATACACATGGTGGGTGATGATGAGCTCTGTTTTACATGGGATTATGTTACACGGATAGCACAGACACAGACCAATCAGCCCATTAGTTCATATCAGTCTCGATGCTTCACTCAAGCCTCTTATCTTTCCTCTTCTAATTTCACCTGTGTAACCCTTGATTCCTTCTCCCTTATCTGTTTTTTGTGAGGTTAATCGTGGCGTATTACAAACTAACCAGCAACTCATGGTGATTCACAATGTCCCTCCCTTACTCTAAGTTATGGACTAATCATGAACACCATGAACTTGTCAATAATTTTCTATCAATTCTTGGGCTATTGCATTGTGTTTCATTTTTATAGATGTTGATCCATCTGCCATGTATTGCCAATACTTCCTGTCCTTACCTCAGATATCCACTGCATGGAAATGTTCTTCTTGTTTAATAACATTGCTTTCTCCCCAAATGATGTGGCTTGCAGAGAGCGAGTTTCCCCCAGTGATTTAAAGAAGAGGAAGTGTGAGCATCTACAACTCCAGGAGTTTTTGAACCTCCATCTACAGGTGGAGGTGTGCAGTTGCAGGAGGGATTCACTGCATATCTCCAAGGAAGAGGTCACCTTGTTATGCCATGATGGTGATGCCAAAGTAAAGAACAAGTGCCACATAGCTTTTGAAATGTGGCTTTGGTCAAGGGTCCTTGCAGATAAATGCACAGAGCCATGAACGAATTAATTTGTTTGCCAGATAATAAGAATCCCAACATTTCCTGGGCTTTAAGACTGAGGTTAAAAATGGAAATTGAGAAATATGCCATTGGAGTAGGAGGGTTGAGGGTCTGCCATTGGCAGCAATATAAGGTAAAATATCGGGAAAGAATAGGCCAGATCTCAAAAGGACTGGATATGCAGGAAACATCAGAACCTAAATAGAGGGAGAAATGACATTGAGAAAATGAGAGATGCCTATGGCCTCTTGTGAAATGAAATGCCAAACATAAAACAAATTAATACCTTGAGGTTGTGTTCCATGATACCTTTGCCCACCACACAACTATTTTTTTCATGGGAAGAACTTAATAGCTAGTTCAGCAAGCAAACATAATCTCTTATGGGGCCAATCCTGTCATTTACAGTTAGGCTTAGGTATGGTCATTTTAGTTTATTTTTCTAACTTAGCAACTACCATAAGTATGACAGCAGTCATTTTAAAGTATAGCGTATAACTCCCGTTATACACACACACAAACAGTATTGTCTTTGCATATCTCCAAGGTATAAAGGAATCACTGAAGCAGATTGTCTGAGTGAAAATTGGTTGCCATATTTCCTTCATTTAAAACTGACTTCATTTCAGAAGATCTTCCTCAAGCTATATAAGCAATTGTCTCTCTATAATGGAGAGTGATAACCAAGATACTTCACACACTGAAGAAATAACAAAATAGTTTCTTTCCCTTGTTTATTTTCATTGTAAAGTGCACTGCAATATGCTGAAGTCAGAAAACTGCTTTCAAATACAAGTCTGTCTTCTTTAAATGCATGGTCTTCCAATTGATTTCTTTAGTAAACAGAACACTTCCAGTTCATTACTAGGCTCCTCCAATGTACCACAGCAGGGAAGATGATAGTGAAGTTGTGAAAATAAAAAATGTCTCAATCTGCTAGATTTGAAACCCTTCCATGCAAAATTTTGTTTTGGCAAATGCAGAACTAGAAATAATAGCACAAAAATGAAGGTGTAATTTCAGGCAAGTAAGAATACTTCAGGACATTACCACTAAAATAAGTGTAACTTCAAAATTAAGAAAACGTACTTTTCAACTGAATTAGCCAACGGCATGAGAACAATGTTGCACTGTCAAAGTCTGGGAATTATAACAGTGTAAGTCAATTTACACTGTATTTCTTGCCATTATAATTCATTGGGGGACATCAAATTCTGTTAGTGGCCTTTTAGAGTATGATCGAGGGTCTCAAAAATGCATTACCAATTGTATATCTAAAATCATAAATATTACATGCTTGTAAAATGAAATGAGTGCAGTGCACAGAGGATTGGTTGAATTATCTATTAACCTATGTTACCACAGTTAACAGCCAGCCAAAATTGATTGGAAGGAAGTCTCCTGCCTTTGAAAGCTGAGAGTCCGGAAGGAAAAGAGTTGGGGTCAGTGAGGAGGGCAGTGGGAATGGGATAGGGGTGTTACTATGAGTTGCCAATCAACTTGAAAACACAGTATTCTTTTCCTTGACTGCTATCCAACTGAGATTAGAAAAAGATGGAATTCAGGCCTGGGTGCAACGATGAAGTGCTGCACTGCCGCGGATAGTCTCGTTTAAACAACAAGACATTAATCCAAGGCCACTTCTGCTGTCTCGAGTGGAAGTAAGCAAACCCAAGTTGTTGATTTTCATGTCGGCAGTTTCACCAAACCAATCCTACAGAGCTTTATTGTGTCTATCTATCAAGTCTTTATGTGAATGTTCCCCCTCCCTGACACCATGCATCAACTTCTGACTGACAGAGCCTCTGTCAATGCTCCTGTGTGAAATCAGACAATCCAAGGTCACTGATGCACATCATATGAGTGCTGACTAGATCTGTCTTTGTTTTCCCCTCAACATTATGTATTTTACACATAAAATTTGTGAACTAAAATAAAAATTATACAGCCTTTTAAAATCTAATTGGGGGAAGCAGTGGCCTAATGGAGATGTCACATGACTAATAATCCAAAATGGCTGGCTGATGTTTTGGGGACCATAGGTTTAAATTCTCACCAACGAAGTTGGTGTAAGTTGAATTCAATAAAACGTACCTTGAGTGTTAAAAAGGCTAGTGTGGTAGCAACTATATAACTAGTGATTGTCATTTAAAAAGAAAACATTCAATCCACTTATATCCTTTTATGGGAGGAAACCTGTCATTCTCCTCCGGCCTACATATGACTCCCGACCCACGGCAACATAGCTGATTCTTAACTGCACTTGGAGTTAGGGATGGGCAATAAATGCTGGTTGAGACATCCTACAAACATATATTTTTAAATAACTACAGCAAATGTGATAGAATTCAACATTTTTTCATACCTCATCCTACTCAGAGCTTCCTCAGTGTAATTTAAATTGATAGATTTGATCTGTACAATATACAATGTCATGCAGCTCAAGGTTTCTAGCCAGATTCCGATCTCTCGGTTCACGACAGCTGACAGGCCTTCCCTACTGCGCCACTGTGGCAGCTGCCCTCATCTTTACATCCCTCAGTATGTTATACTAGAAAGTGCCAGTTTACATAATGCAGTTCAGGACAACATCTGCGCTCTGGTAAACCATCAGTATTTGGACAGACCTCAGAGTGTCTTTCACTAAGTTAACGGTATTCCAGCCAGAGTTGATATTTGTTTGACTGAACTCCCCACAGAGCACAGAGTCTGTGCCTTAGAGCTGCTCTGCATCAAGCTCCCAAAAGCCACTGTATTTCTGTCCGGACCCAAAATCAAATTATCTGATCAAATTATCGCCATTAAATGAACTACAAGGCAAATCTTCTATCTTTTTAAGATGTTTGCAA
The DNA here is from genome assembly GCF_030684315.1 of Stegostoma tigrinum. Classification (NCBI taxonomy): domain Eukaryota; kingdom Metazoa; phylum Chordata; class Chondrichthyes; order Orectolobiformes; family Stegostomatidae; genus Stegostoma; species Stegostoma tigrinum. Next base: position 33,036,317 of record NC_081356.1, on the reverse strand, counting down.
ACTTGTAAGGGAGGCAGAAGCATAGTGGCAGAGGCCCAGATTTATGCTCTTAGATATGCAGTCTTTACTATTTGCTGCCATTCCCAGTGCCAAGGTCAATGCCAGGTGATCCATCTGTTTTCATTCCTTTATATTAGAATTCTTGCCATTATATACAGGTTTGCTAGGTAGTTAAGAGTCCACCACATTGATAGGAACCTGGAGTCACATGTAGGTAGATTTTCTTAAAGGGTATTTGTGAATTCGACAATGATTTCAAGCTCACCATCATGTAGATTAGATTTTAGTTCCAGAGTTATGCATTAAATCTAGGTTTCACAACCTGGGTGGAATTCAAACGCATGTCCCCAGTTTATCATCCCTGGGCTGATGGATGACTAACACAGTGATATTATTCCTGCATCACGCTCTTCCCCTACATTCATGTGATTGCGCACAATCATAGCACATGCTCACAGCACAGATCAACAACAGCATACTATAAATTGTTTACTACGTTTTGTTTAGTTTGCACTCCCAACAATTAAATTAAAGGCTGCAGCATAAAACTCACACTGAAATGTGGGTCAGACAGTTGATCAAGACACTTAACTGCATCAAACGTTTTAATCAGGTCTGTGTTGTTACAGTGACATAAATATTTTGGCAGCAGCAACATGCAACACTGATGTTATCTTTCAGTAATAAGTTAAGTACATTTTGAACATCAATTCTCTTTTGTTACCTTCTGAGGGCTTTTAATTAGCTTGTATCAGTTTATGCAAATGCTTGCAACATGCTTTGTGTCATTACTCTTAGTCAATCACCGAGCCACCATATTATTCCTGTAAAAGTCCTGTTTTACAATTTATATCAGAGCTATTATTTCAAAAGTATTCCTGTCACAGGACTTTTTTTTTCTTTTGCAATGTCCTGATCATATCCAAATTTATGCAGTGGTCACAAACCTCCATCTGATAGACATACAATCAGAAGTCCCCCAGCCGTTTCTAATCCGCTGCCTGCTGTAACTCTCATCATTTCCATTTCTTCGTGACTGATCCACACCTACCTAATTACTATCATTGCCAAAGGGCGCTGCCACATCTTAAACTCAGCTCTCACAGATCTTAAATTACACTGGGTCATTGCAGATCTGCAGATTGAAAGTAGACCTTTGAATAAAATCTCTAACATTGCAATTATAAAAAAACCCACGTTCCTTTGGTTCGTTGTGACCAATCTAAAAACACTGTAAACATATTAGTCTTAATGGAAACCAGACAGCCTTTGTGCTACAGTCATATTATACCAATTCAATGCCAGCAGATTAGGACAACGTATACATTGCACCAACACACTCGCCAAACACAGACTCATGAGTTATGGTTTGTTTCAAACTTACATAAGATCTGGCCAGATCCAGGATGAATCCATGAGATGGTGCCTGTCTTGAAATGAAGACTTCTGAGACGAGCTTCTGTCGACATAACTAGTCAATAACAACAATTTACAATGAATTGCACCCCTAATGTAGTGAAATACCTTCACAGGACCATTCTCAGACAAAATCTGGCATCCAGCCACACAAGGAGATGCTTGAGCTGATGACCTAAAACTTGGGCAAAATTAATTTCTTAAGGAGCAGTAGTGAGGTGGAGAGTTTTAGGGAGAGAATTCCAAAGATTTTGAGCTTTGACAGTGGAAATGAGGATGCCAGTGGGCAGAGGGAGATTTGCAAGGGATCAAATGAGCTGTGTGGATCTCTCGATGGACTTGCAGCAGTGGAGCGGGTTTCAAAGATAGGGAGGTTACAAAGGAACGTGAAAACAAAGTCTTTATTTACAAATAATGTCAGAAATGCATTCCTCTCGTGACTTAGTTGGTTAATGACACGAGGCTGTGCAAGTTCTAGTGTCTGAATTCTGTACTTTGATAACAACCAGGTCAATTCTAATGTTTGGCTATATGTGTTACTGTTCAAGGGAATAAGAGGGAGGAAATATCCAGGTTCCTACTCTTCAGTTGCTTTTCCTGGTTGCTTTGCTGGTGCTAAAATATGAAAGATTCCTGCTTGACTGTGGTACCAGATGGCTGCATCGATGTGTGGGACAATAGATCACCTTGATTCATTGCTTTAAAGTCGGGGAAAAAAATCAAATCAACAGACTTTTTTGCAGTGTTTTAAATAAATATCCCATTACTGGTCAGCTCTAACAGAATGATGTTTATTTACATCGTAACAAGCAGGTACCACAAATGGATTTCATTTTCTCACCTCCTGCACAGTATTGCTTCAAAAGGTCGCTATCTTCCCCAAACCAGTATCAAATCAAGACTTGCATTTATAAAATGCTTTGCAAAACCTCAATGTTGCAAACTGTTTTTCAGTCAATGATACACTTTTGAAGTGTATTGCTGTTGCAATGTTGGAAAAATGACAACACATTTGCACACAGCAAGCTCCCACCTACAGCAATGTGATTAGCGATGAAATAATCTGTTCTTAGTTATGGCTAGGCCATCAGAGTGAACTCCTTTGATCTTCAAAGTGGTGCTTCTGGATATCTCCTGTCCTACCAGAAGCTTGAATTAATGTCTAGCCTAAAAAACGAAACCTCCATGAGTATGGCACTCACTGTCTACCACATGGGTTCATGAGTGACTTGTGCATGTTAAGTTGCTGAAGCAAAGATGAGTGCTACCAATTATGCCTTAGCAAACACGAGCATTGAACTTGAAAAGTTGCTATATCTGGAGTACAGCGCAATGTTAACTGGTGCGTCAAGCCATGAACACAGTTCCCCTAGAATTAGAATTAGGTTTTATTGTCACAGGAGAACAGTGAAAAGTGCACTATGTCGTCATTCACAGTCCACCTTAGGGAAAGGTATCTTGGTACAATCAGTAGAGAAAATGAAGAAATTAGTTTAGTGTTCAGCATTACAGCTCTTCTCAGTATAAAGTAGTAAATAAGAAATAAGGTTAAAAGTTCCGAATTGCTCCACATTCAGCTCAATCACCCCCTGTCACTGCACACTAGCCTCCATCTCATTCCCCACCCCAACACACTGCATACAGAGCTCCATCTCATTCCCCACCCCCACACACTGCATACAGAGCCCCATCTCATTCCCCACCCCCACACACTGCATACAGAGCTCCATCTCATTCCCCACCCCACACACTGCATACAGAGCTCTATCTCATTCCCCACCCCACACACTGCATACAGAGCTCCATCTCATTCCCCACCCCTACACACTGCATACAGAGCTCTATCTCATTCCCCACCCCACACACTGCATACAGAGCTCCATCTCATTCCCCACCCCCACACACTGCATACAGAGCTCCATCTCATTCCCCACCCCCACACACTGCACACTGGCCAACATCTCATTCCCCACACCCACGCACTGCATACAGAGCTCCATCTCATTCCCCACCCCACACACTGCATACAGAGCTCCAACTCATTCCCCACCCCCACACACTGCATACAGAGCTCCATCTCATTCCCCACCCCAGACACTGCATACAGAGCTCCATCTCATTCCCCACCCCCACACACTGCATACAGAGCTCCATCTCATTCCCCACCCCCACACACTGCATACACAGCTCCATCTCATTCCCCACCCCCACACACTGCATACAGAGCTCCATCTCATTCCCCACCTCCACACACTGCATACAGAGCTCCATCTCATTCCCCACCCCAACACACTGCATACAGAGCTCCATCTCATTCCCCACCCCAACATACTGCATACAGAGCTCCATCTCATTCCCCACCCCACACACTGCATACAGAGCTCCATCTCATTCCCCACCCCACACACTGCATACAGAGCTCTATCTCATTTCCCACCCCACACTGCATACAGAGCTCCATCTCATTCCCCAGCCCCACACACTGCATACAGAGCTCTATCTCATTCCCCACCCCACACACTGCATAGAGATCTCCATCTCATTCCCCACCCCCACACACTGCATACAGAGCTCCATCTCATTCCCCACCCCCACACACTGCATACAGAGCTCCATCTCATTCCCCACCCCACACACTGCATACAGAGCTCCATCTCATTCCCCACCCCACACACTGCATACAGAGCTCTATCTCATTCCCCACCCCACACACTGCATACAGAGCTCCATCTCATTCCCCACCCAACACACTGCATACAGAGCTCTATCTCATTCCCCACCCCACACACTGCATACAGAGCTCCATCTCAATCCCCACCCCCACACACTGCACACTGGCCTCCATCTCATTCCCCACCCCAACACACTGCATACAGAGCTCCATCTCATTCCCCACCCCACACACTGCATACAGAGTTCCATCTCATTCCCCACCCCACACACTGCATACAGAGCTCCATCTCATTCCCCACCCCACACACTGCATACAGAGCTCCATCTCATTCCCCACCCCCACACACTGCATACAGAGCTCCATCTCATTCCCCAACTCCACACACTGCATACAGAGCTCCATCTCATTCCCCACCCCCACACACTGCATACAGAGCTCCATCTCATTACCCACCCCCACATACTGCAGACAGAGCTCCATCTCTTTCCCCACCCCACACACTGCATACAGAGCTCCATCTCATTCCCCACCCCACACACTGCATACAGAGCTCCATCTCATTCCCCACCCCCACACACTGCATACAGAGCTCCATCTCATTACCCACCCCCACATACTGCATACAGAGCTCCATCTCTTTCCCCACCCCACACACTGCATACAGAGCTCCATCTCATTCCCCACCCCACACACTGCATACAGAGCTCTATCTCATTCCCCACCCCACACTGCGTACAGAGCTCCATCTCATTCCCCACCCCCACACACTGCATACAGAGCTCTATCTCATTCCCCACCCCACACACTGCATACAGATCTCCATCTCATTCCCCACCCCCACACACTGCATACAGAGCTCCATCTCATTCCCTACCCCCACACACTGCATACAGAGTTCCATCTCATTCCCCACCCAACACACTGCATACAGAGCTCCATCTCATTCCCCACCACCACACACTGCAGACAGAGCTCCATCTCATTCCCCACCCCACACACTGCATACAGAGCTCCATCTCATTCCCCAACCCACACACTGCATACAGAGCTCCATCTCATTCCCCACCCCACACACTGCATACAGAGCTCTATCTCATTCCCCACCCCACACACTGCAAACAGAGCTCCATCTCATTCCCCACCCCACACACTGCATACAGAGCTCTATCTCATTCCCCACCCCACACACTGCATACAGAGCTCTATCTCAATCCCCACCCCCACACACTGCATACAGAGCTCTATCTCATTCCCCAACCCACACACTGCATACAGAGCTCTATCTCATTCCCCACCCCACACACTGCATACAGAGCTCTATTTCATTCCCCACCCCACACACTGCATACAGAGCTCCATCTCATTCCCCACCCGACACACTGCATACAGAGCTCCATCTCATTCCCCACCGCACACACTGCATACAGAGCTCCATCTCATTCCCCACCCCCACACACTGCATACAGAGCTCCATCTCATTCCCCACCCCAAACACTGCATACAGAGCTCCATCTCATTCCCCACCCCACACACTGCATACAGAGCTCCATCTCATTCCCCACCCCACACACTGCATACAGAGCTCTATCTCATTCCCCACCCCTACACACTGCATACAGAGCTCCATCTCATTCCCTACCCCCACACACTGCATACAGAGCTCCATCTCATTCCCCACCCCAAACACTGCATACAGAGCTCCATCTCATTCCCCACCCCACACACTGCATACAGAGCTCCATCTCATTCCCCACCCCACACACTGCATACAGAGCTCTATCTCATTCCCCACCCCTACACACTGCATACAGAGCTCCATCTCATTCCCTACCCCCACACACTGCATACAGAGCTCCATCTCATTCCCCACCCCCACACACTGCATACAGAGCTCCATCTCATTCCCCACCCCACACACTGCATACAGAGCTCCATCTCATTCCCCACCCCCACACACTGCATACAGAGCTCCATCTCATTCCCCACCCCACACACTGCATACAGAGCTCCTTCTCATTCCCCACCCCCACACACTGCATACAGAGCTCCATCTCATTCCCCACCCCCACACACTGCATACAGAGCTCTATCTCATTCCCCACCCCACACACTGCATACAGAGCTCCATCTCATTCCCCACCGCCACACACTGCATACAGAGCTCCATCTCATTCCCCACCCCACACACTTCATACAGAGCTCCATCTCATTCCCCACCACCACACACTGCATACAGAGCTCCATCTCATTCCCCACCCCCACACACTGCATACAGAGCTCCATCTCATTCCCCACCCCACACACTGCATACAGAGCTCTATCTCATTCCCCACCCCACATACTGCATACAGAGCTCCATCTCATTCCCCACCCCACACACTGCATACAGAGCTCCATCTCATTACCCACCCCACACACTGCATACAGAGCTCTATCTCATTCCCCACACCACACACTGCATACAGAGCTCCATCTCATTCCCCACCCCACACACTGCATACAGAGCTCTATCTCATTCCCCACCCCACACAATGCATACAGAGCTCCATCTCATTCCCAACCCCCACACACTGCATACAGAGCTCCATCTCATTCCCCACCCCCACACACTGCACACTGGCCTCCATCTCATTCCCCACCCCCACACACTGCATACAGAGCTCCATCTCATTCCCCACCCCCACACACTGCACACTGGCCTCCATCTCATTCCCCACCCCACACACTGCATACAGAGCTCCATCTCATTCCCCACCCCCACACACTGCATACAGAGCTCCATCTCATTCCCCACCTCCACACACTGCATACAGAGCTCCATCTCATTCCCCACCCCCACACACTGCATACAGAGCTCCATCTCACTCCCCACCCCCACATACTGCATACGGAGCTCCATCTCATTCCCCAACCCACACACTGCATACAGAGCTCCATCTCATTCCCCACCCCACACACTGCATACAGAGCTCTATCTCATTCCCCACCCCGCACTGCATACAGAGCTCCATCTCATTCCCCACCCCCACACACTGCATACAGAGCTCTATCTCATTCCCCACCCCACACACTGCATACAGATCTCCATCTCATTCCCCACCCCCACACACTGCATACAGAGCTCCATCTCATTCCCCACCCCCACACACTGCATACAGAGCTCCATCTCATTCCCCACCCCACACACTGCATTCAGAGCTCATTCTCATTCCCCACCACCACACACTGCATACAGAGCTCCATCTCATTCCCCACCCCACACACTGCATACAGAGCTCCATCTCATTCCCCACCCCACACACTGCATACAGAGCTCCATCTCATTCCCCACCCCACACACTACATACAGAGCTCTATCTCATTCCCCACCCCACACACTGCATACAGAGCTCCATCTCATTCCGCACCCCACACACTGCATACAGAGCTCTATCTCATTCCCCACCCCACACACTGCATACAGAGCTCTATCTCAATCCCCACCCCCACACACTGCATACAGAGCTCTATCTCATTCCCCACCCGACACACTGCATACAGAGCTCTATCTCATTCCCCACCCCACACACTGCATGCAGAGCTCCATCTCATTCCCCACCCCACACACTGCAAACAAAGCTCCATCTCATTCCCCACCCCACACACTGCATGCAGAGCTCCATCTCATTCCCCACCCCCACACACTGCATACAGAGCTCCATCTCATTCCCCACCCCAAACACTGCATACAGAGCTCCATCTCATTCCCCACCCCACACACTGCATACAGAGCTCCATCTCATTCCCCACCCCACACACTGCATACAGAGCTCTATCTCATTCCCCACCCCACACACTGCAGACAGAGCTCCATCTCATTCTCCACCCCCACACACTGCATACAGAGCTCTATCTCATTCCCCACCCCACACACTGCATACAGAGCTCCATCTCATTCCCCACCCCCACACACTGCATACAGAGGTCTATCTCATTCCCCACCCCCACACACTGCACACTGGCCTCCATCTCATTCCCCACCCCCACACACTGCATACAGAGCTCCATCTCATTCCCCACCCCACACACTGCATACAGAGCTCCATCTCATTCCCCACCCAACACACTGCATACAGAGCTCCATCTCATTCCCCACCCCACACACTGCATACAGAGCTCCATCTCACTCCCCAACCCCACACACTGCATACAGGCTCCATCTCATTCCCCACTCCCACACACTGCATGCAGGGCTCCATCTCATTCCCCACCCCACACACTGCATACAGAGCTCCATCTCATTCCCCACCCCCACACACTGCATACAGAGCTCCATCTCATTCCCCACCGCCACACACTGGCCTCCATCTCATTCCCCACCCCCACACACTGCATACAGAGCTCCATCTCATTCCCCACCCTACACACTGCATACAGAGCTCTATCTCATTCCCCACCCCTCACACTGCATACAGAGCTCCATCTCATTTCCCACCCCACACACTGCATGCAGAGCTCCATCTCTTTCCCCACCCCCACACACTGCATGCAGGGCTCCATCTCCGTTCCCCACCCCACACACTGCATACAGAGCTCCATCTCATTCCCCACCCCCACACACTGCATACAGAGCTCCATCTCATTCCCCACCGCCACACACTGCACACTGGCCTCCATCTCATTCCCCACCTCCACACACTGCATACAGAGCTCCATCTCATTCCCCACCCCCACACACTGCAAACAGAGCTCCATCTCATTCCCCACCCCACACACTGCATGCAGAGCTCCATCTCATTCCCCACCCCCACACACTGCATACAGAGCTCCATCTCATTCCCCACCCCAAACACTGCATACAGAGCTCCATCTCATTCCCCACCCCACACACTGCATACAGAGCTCCATCTCATTCCCCACCCCACACACTGCATACAGAGCTCTATCTCATTCCCCACCCCACACACTGCGTACAGAGCTCCATCTCATTCTCCACCCCCACACACTGCATACAGAGCTCTATCTCATTCCCCACCCCACACACTGCATACAGAGCTCCATCTCATTCCCCACCCCCACACACTGCATACAGAGGTCTATCTCATTCCCCACCCCCACACACTGCACACTGGCCTCCATCTCATTCCCCACCCCCACACACTGCATACAGAGCTCCATCTCATTCCCCACCCCACACACTGCATACAGAGCTCCATCTCATTCCCCACCCAACACACTGCATACAGAGCTCCATCTCATTCCCCACCCCACACACTGCATACAGAGCTCCATCTCATTCCCCACCCCCACACACTGCATACAGAGCTCCATCTCATTCCCCACCGCCACACACTGGCCTCCATCTCATTCCCCACCCCCACACACTGCATACAGAGCTCCATCTCATTCCCCACCCTACACACTGCATACAGAGCTCTATCTCATTCCCCACCCGACACACTGCATACAGAGCTCCATCTCATTCCCCACCCCACACACTGCATGCAGAGCTCCATCTCTTTCCCCACCCCCACACACTGCATGCAGGGCTCCATCTCCGTTCCCCACCCCACACACTGCATACAGAGCTCCATCTCATTCCCCACCCCCACACACTGCATACAGAGCTCCATCTCATTCCCCACCGCCACACACTGCACACTGGCCTCCATCTCATTCCCCACCTCCACACACTGCATACAGAGCTCCATCTCATTCCCCACCCCCACACACTGCATACAGAGCTCTATCTCATTCCCCACCCCACACACCTCATACAGAGCTCTATCTCATTCCCCACCCCCACACACTGCATACAGAGCTCCATCTCATTCCCCACCCCCACACACTGCACACTGGCCTCCATCTCATTCCCCACCCCCACGCACTGCATACAGAGCTCCATCTCATTCCCCACCCCACACACTGCATACAGAGCTCCATCTCATTCCCCACCCCCACACACTGCATACAGAGCTCCATCTCATTCCCCACCCCACACACTGCATAGAGAGCTCCATCTCATTCCCCACCCCCGCACACTGCATACAGAGCTCCATCTCATTCCCCGCCCCCACACACTGCACACAGAGCTCCATCTCATTCCCCACCCCCACACACTGCATACAGAGCTCCATCTCATTCCCCACCCCCACACACTGCATACAGAGCTCCATCTCATTCCCCACCCCCACACACTGCACACTGGCCTCCATCTCATTCCCCACCCCACACACTGCATACAGAGCTCCATCTCATTCCCCACCCCCACACACTGCATACAGAGCTCCATCTCATTCCCCACCTCCACACACTGCATACAGAGCTCCATCTCACTCCCCCCCCCCACACACTGCACACAGAGCTCCATCTCATTCCCCACCCCCACATTCTGCATACAGAGCTCCGTCTCATTCCCCACCCCACACACTGCATACAGAGCTCCATCTCATTCCCCACCCCACACACTGCATACAGAGCTCTATCTCATTCCCCACCCCACACTGCATACAGAGCTCCATCTCATTCCCCACCCCCACACACTGCATACAGAGCTCTATCTCATTCCCCACCCCACACACTGCATACAGATCTCCATCTCATTCCCCACCCCCAAACACTGCATACAGAACTCCATCTCATTCCCCACCCCCACACACTGCATACAGAGCTCCATCTCATTCCCCACCCCACACACTGCATTCAGAGCTCCATCTCATTCCCCACCACCACACACTGCATACAGAGCTCCATCTCATTCCCCACCCCACACACTGCATACAGAGCTCCATCTCATTCCCCACGCCACACACTGCATACAGAGCTCTATCTCATTCCCCACCCCACACACTGCATACAGAGCTCCATCTCATTCCCCACCCCACACACTGCATACAGAGCTCTATCTCATTCCCCACCCCACACACTGCATACAGAGCTCTATCTCAATCCCCACCCCCACACACTGCATACAGAGCTCTATCTCATTCCCCACCCCACACACTGCATACAGAGCTCTATCTCATTCCCCACCCCACACACTGCATGCAGAGCTCCATCTCATTCCCCACCCCACACACTGCATACAGAGCTCCATCTCATTCCCCACCCCCACACACTGCATACAGAGCTCCATCTCATTCCCCACCGCCACACACTGCACACTGGCCTCCATCTCATTCCCCACCCCCACACACTGCATACAGATCTCCATCTCATTCCCCACCCTACACACTGCATACAGAGCTCTATCTCATTCCCCACCCCACACACTGCATACAGAGCTCCATCTCATTCCCCACCCCACACACTGCATGCAGAGCTCCATCTCTTTCCCCACCCCCACACACTGCATGCAGGGCTCCATCTCATTCCCCACCCCACACACTGCATACAGAGCTCCATCTCATTCCCCACCCCCACACACTGCATACAGAGTTCCATCTCATTCCCCACCGCCACACACTGCACACTGGCCTCCATCTCATTCCCCACCCCCACACACTGCATACAGAGCTCCATCTCATTCCCCACCCTACACACTGCATACAGAGCTCTATCTCATTCCCCACCCCACACACTGCATACAGAGCTCTATCTCATTCCCCACCCCACACACTGCATGCTGGGCTCCATCTCATTCCCCACCCCACACACTGCATGCAGGGCTCCATCTCATTCCCCACCTCCACACACTGCAAGCTGGGCTCCATCTAATTCCCTACCATCACCCACTGCATGCTGGGCTCAATCTCATTCCCCACCCCTCACCCTGCACACTGGCCTCCATCTCATTACCCACCCTGACACCCTGCATGCTGGGCTCATCTAATTCCCCACCCCCACACCCTGAACACTGGGGTCCATCTCATTCTCCCCACCGCCAAAACCCTGCACACTGGGCATCATCTCATTCCCCGCCCCCACACCCTGAGCATCTGGGCTCCATCTCATTCTCCCCACCGCCGAAACCCTGCACACTGGGCATCATCTCATTCCCCACCCCCACACATTGCACTCTGGGCTCCATCTCATTCCCCACCCCCACACACTGCATGCTGGGCTCCATCTTATTCCCCACACCCACATCACGCTTGGCGCCATCTCATTCTCCACCCACACACCCTGCACACTGGGCTCAATCTCCCCTCTCAGCAGTGAGTTTGATCTACCTCCCCCACGTCGCCATCTCACTGCCAATCGCCAAAGCCCTTCCTTGCTTCTGCTCCTATTCCCCAGCCACTCTCACGATGTTGCCAACTGCCCAACTACTACCCAAGCACACCAAACACCTTATGGAGATCAGCTAAAGTCCCCATGCTGAGCCCCCAGCTGGTGCCCTCGCCACCACTGCCTCCACGACTGAGCTCCTTTCAGAGAGTGAGCAAAGAGGGAAAATGTTTTAGAAGAGAAACAGCAAGAAAAGGGAAAAAAAAGCAGTCAGATTGAACGAAGCCTAGCTCAGGAGCCCTAGTCTGCTGCCATTGATTAAAATTGACACAGGCATTTAAAAACAAACTTGTATAAATTGTTCAGAAATCTACACGACTCCACTAATATTGTTACGTCTCAGGGAATAGGAAAAGAAAATACTGCAGCCAGAGCAGATGCCATCGTAATTTAACCCTGGTTGTTAATGGTGTGATGATGTTATAGCTTTAAGGGGTTATTTTGTCCTGGATTCTTTTTAAGAGAGAGTGCACAAGAGGCATCAAACTGCCTACTTTCACACTTGAGTAAACAGCTTGGGAGGCCTTGGGTGTTTTTTACAATACAGCCTGAATGGGTGTGGCCAGCTTTCACACATCAGGATTTCTGAATAGTATCGTAAACTATTGGGGTTTCAGCAGAGTCAAGAAGGTTCATTGTCTCCTGACTGCTACTCTCTCTGAATTTTCTCTTGACAGTTGTTTCCCTCATAGCTTGGAAAACTGCATGGGAGAATCTGTTTGAATTTTCCTTTTTTGCCAAGAGGTGTTTTATGGGATATTACTGTGTTGGAATAGTTAATTAGTAACAGTCACTGTATCAATTATTGTGTTAAATTTTCTGAGAGTTAAGTAATCCTAAACTCCTCTTTCTTTGGTTGTATTTTAACCATAGTGTTTAAATAAATTGTGTTTTGCTTAACATTGAGTTGTTTGACCAGTCACGTTGTATCGAGGTCACAGCACTTTATATATGCTTTTAAAATAAGAAAAAGTTACTGTCAAGACTATCTTCTTAAAATATTTTCAGGGGCTCTGGCCTGGTCCATAACACTGGAAACATAAAAATAAAGTGAATGGAAGAATTTGTAGGCATGGATTTTTGAATGACTTAGACATCTTTGAAGTAATGTGTCTCCATGTGATGGTATAGTATCTAGTAAAATATATGGATAGAAGTGCCGGGTAGATATATTTTTTCTGTTGTTCAATGCCAATGGTTAAATTATTTATAGTCCTATTGATCTGCTGGCTAACATCAGCAAATGAAACAAACCTCAGTTCATAGATTATTATGACTACTTCTTCCCTTTGATCCAATTCCCATCAGTCAAGTATGAATGAATGATATTTTGACTTCTTGATTGTTGAGTCCCAGCAGCATCCATGTAGTTTGGGCATGGTGCTTGTAAAGCTGAAGCATTAATATTTTAACAGGCAAGCCTTTGCACTGAAATCTCTGTGGCTACTGAATTCAAGACAAAAAGGAGATGGATTTTATCCCTTTCTGTGAGCCTAGTTTTCATGTTAATCTGTTCATTATTAAAACCTTTACTTCCAACCTAAATTGCCATACAAAAAAATTAATACAGTGCAAGAAAATTAAAATATGATTGCATTTTGAACATATTTTACAATGCTCCCAAAAAAGGCAAATGTCCAAACTGGCAAAATTCAGAGATAAAGTTAAATCCAAAGGATTGTCCCAAAAGAACCATTTGAAAGTTCTGATGAATGACATATCCTTCATCTCCATAGGACAAAAAGATAATCCAAGAATGAAGCGACTTAATTCGAGTTATTAGTACTAATATTAAATATAATCATATCTGACATTGTTTTTCACCTTCTATTGCCATGATGATGTGCTAACGCTTGTGTGGAGAAGCCAGCTCCAAATTCATCCAAAGATTCAATTTCCAATGAGCAGGATGCACTTGGGGGGAATTTGTGTATTCCCATAGTTAAAATTGAAGCTGTTGTCCTGGATTTCCAAATTGGTGGGTGGCGCTGATACAGGACTTCAGCCTCCTCAGGACCAGCAGTGGAGGTCATGGCACCAGACCATTTCAGTCTGGTCTGAGGTTGTCACCCCTGAAAGCAGTTTGAACACGTCTATGGGAATGCCCAGCATTCTGGGAAAAAGGTCAATTTTTTTGCCAGGTTAAGTACCAACATCGTCACCCCGTAACTTTACCCCTCACCCCGTCTATGCTACTGTATACCCACCTTCCACCAAAGCTCATGGTCTACCACTCCTCACTATGGTTATCACCCAGCCCAACCCCTGACGCTACTGACCCTCCAGGCTGTCTACTCACTTGCTCAGGACGTCTGCACACTAGGACCAACAGTAATATCTGTGACAACCATTTTCATCTCCCGTAACACCAGCCCTTCATTTCAGGAGGAAAACTGCCTACAACAGGGCAAAAAGAGGAAAGATGAGGTGAATGGACCAGGGGACAGGTCTTATGAGGAAAGGTTAAGGGAGCTAGGGTTTTTTCATTGGAGCAAAGAAGAATGGGAGGTGACTTGATAGAGGTGTACAAGCCAATGAGAGGCATAGATAGAGTGGATAATCAGAGACTTTTTCCCCGGGGCAAAAAATGCCTGTTACAAGGGGGCATAATTTTAAAGTGATTGGAGGAAGGTATAGGAGAGATGTCAGAGGTAGGTTCTTTACACGGAGAATGGTGGCCGTGTGGAATGGGCCCCTGGCAGTGGTAGTGGAGTCAGATACGTTAGAGTATTTTATGCGACTCTTAATCATGGGCCGAAGGGCCTGTACTGTGCTTTACAGTTCTACGTTCTATGTTCTGTTACCATTACACCACAGGAAGCCCCATTACACCACATCTACTACCTCTACCACTCCACTTCCCTCGGAGGTTGCTCTTTACTTACTGTGCTGGGATTCCTTGAGCAAGGGCTATTCCCCTTTGATATGAATGCGGACTGTTGACAACTATAAGCTTCCTGGCTTTTTTTCTGCTCTAAATAACAAGGCAGAATCACCATACTATGAGCCTAGTACTCTGGCTTGAAGGGAAATGCAAACAGACAAGGCAATAGAAAGTAGGAATGCTGTGAACACCTCTCGAAGCTCAGAGTGTGAGACCACATGATAGCTGGCGAAGTGCTTGGAGGTGCAGCCTGGTCCTGCCCATGAGCTGGATGAGTGTACCTGACTGTGCCTTACTGCAAAATCACCAAAAATAGTGGTCAGTGCAGCCCTTGATACAGCATTGACATCCAGAAGCATCCTATTGTTGGACCAAAGATGTGCTATTAGCATTCTTAGAAGCTGGCACACATCAAATACAGCATTCCCTCTAATCTTCTATCCCACAACCTCCAAGAACTGTGCCTGGCAGTGACTAATGGAAATAGAACTCAATGCTGCGAGCGATATTCTGAACCTTGGAGCAGCTGTGCAAGAGAGCAGCCACACAGCTTAGATGAAACATTGGCCAGATGCCAATGCCTGTGAATATGGGTTGCATATGATTGGTGCCAATGGAGCCTAACCTAAGATGTTGTTGCACCGTTTCAAACTTTGAAGTTTTTTTCAAAGGAAGAAACAAGCTGAATGTGCTGTATTCTGGTTTCCGGATCGTGCTTTCCCTATGTCTTGCTTCTTTGGCAAGGCCGGAGGCTGAGTATTAATAAGACAAATTTAGTAGTTAATGAAGCATTTCAGAAGCAATAATTCCCATCAATTGGTATCTCGCCAACGCCCAACACAAATCTCGTTACGCCATATGTACAAAACAGAAAACATGGGAAAGAAGGTTATGATGAGCCTCGTTGAATTTGTCACCAAATTCGTTGAACCTCACCATCAAACCCGCAGACAAGGGTGGCGCAGTGGTAGTATGGCGCACTGACCTCTACATCGCCGAGGCCAAACGCCAACTCTCCGACACTACCTCCTACCGCCCCCTCGATCATGACCCCACCCAAGAGCACCAAACCATCATCTCCAACACCATTCACGACCTCATCACCTCAGGGGACCTCCCACCCACAGCCTCCAACCTCATTGTTCCCCAACGCCGCACCGCCCGTTTCTATCTCCTTCCCAAAATCTACAAACCTGCCTGCCCTGGCCGACCCATTGGCTCAGCCTGTTCCTGCCCCACCAAACTCATCTCCACCTATCTGGACTCCATTTTCTCCACTTTGGTCCAGGAACTCCCTACCTACGTCCGTGACACCACCCACGCCCTCCACCTCCTCCAGGACTTCCAATTCTCAGGCCCCCAACACCTCATTTTCACCATGGACGTCCAGTCCCTATACATCTGTATTCCGCATGCAGATGGCCTCAAGGCCCTCATCTTCTTCCTGTCCCGCAGGCCCGACCAGTTCCCCTCCACCGACACCCTCATCCGCCTAGCCGTACTCGTCCTCACCCTCAACAACTTATCTTTCGATTCCTCCCACTTCCTACAGGCTAAGGGGGTGGCCTTGGGCACCCGCATGGGCCCCAGCTATGCCGGCCTCTTTGTAGGTTATGTGGAACAGTCCCTCTTCCACACCTACACAGGCCCCAAGCCCCAGCTCTTCCTCTGTTACATTGATGACTGTATCGGCGCCACCTCTTGCTCCCCAGAGGAACTCGAACAGTTCATCCACTTCACCAACACCTTCCACCCCAACCTTCAGTTCACCTGGGCCATCTCCAGCACATCCCTCACCTTTCTGGGCCTCTCAGTCTCCATCTCAGGCAACCAGCTTGTGACTGATGTCCCTTTCAAGCCCACCGTCTCCCACAGCTACCTAGAATACACCTCCTCCCACCCACCCTCCTGCAAAAATTCCCTCCCCTATTCCCAATTCCTCCGCCTCCGCCGCATCTGCTCCCAGGATGAGGCAGTCCACTCCCGCACATCCCAGATGTCCAAGTTCTTCAAGGACCGCAACTTTCCCACGACAGTGGTCGAGAACGCCCTTGACCGCGTCTCCCACATTTCCCACAACACATCCCTCACACCCTGCCCCGCCACAACCACCCAAAGAGGATCCCCCTCGTTCTCACACACCATGCCACCAACCTCCGGATACAACGCATCATCCTCCAACACTTCCGCCATCTACAATCGGACCCCACCACCCAAGACATTTTTCCATCCCCACCCTTGTCTGCTTTCCGGAGAGACCACTCTCTCCATGACTCCCTTGTTCGCTCCACACTGCCCTCCAACCCAACCACACCCGGCACCTTCCCCTGCAACCGCAGGAAATGCTACACTTGCCCCCACACCTCCTCGCTCACCCCTATCCCAGGCCCCAAGATGACTTTCCATATTAAGCAGACGTTCACCTGCACATCTGCCAATGTGGTATACTGCATCCATTGTACCCGGTGTGGCTTCCTCTACATTGGGAAACCAAGCAGAGGCTTGGGGACCGCTTTGCAGAACACCTCCGCTCGGCTCACAATAAACAACTGCACCTCCCGGTCGCAAACCATTTCCACTCCCGCTCCCATTCTTTAGATGACATGTCCATCATGGGTCTCCTGCAGTGCCACAATGATGCCACCCGAAGGTTGCAGGAACAGCAACTCATATTCCGCTTGGGAACCCTGCAGCCCAATGGTATCAATATGGACTTCACCAGCTTCAAAATCTCCCCTTCCACCACCGCATCCCAAAACCAGCCCAGTTCGTCCCCTCCACCCACTGCACCACACAACCAGTCCAGCTCTTCCCCTCCACTCACTGCATCCCAAAACCAGTCCAACCTGTCTCTGCCTCCCTAACCGGTTCTTCCTCTCACCCATCCCTTCCTCCCACCCCAAGCCGCACCTCCATCTCCTACCTACTAACCTCATCCCACCTCCTTCACCTGTCCGTCTTCCCCAGACTGACCTATCCCCTCCCTACCTCCCCACCTATACTCTCCTCTCCACCTATCATCCTTTCTCTCCATCTTCGGTCCGCCTCCCCCTCTCTCCCTATTTATTCCAGAACCCTCACCCCATCCCCCTCTCTGATGAAGGGTCTAGGCCCGATATGTCAGCTTTTGTGCTCCTGAGATGCTGCTGGGCCTGCTGTGTTCATCCAGCCTCACCTTTTATTATCTTGAATTTGTCACCAGATTCTGCTGCAATCTCTCCATGGCCCACTTTGCCAGGTTCCCCCTGCTGCCCCAAACAAGATTCCACCCTCTGTTTTGTAGCTGCTATATGGAATTTTAACTCACCTGAGCCCTTAAGAAAAAATATAGAATTCATAGAATCTCCCCACCTTTCGACCATTTCAAATGGGGAAATGATTTTGATTATTCCTTGAGAAATAATATGTCCATGTCCCAAGCTCAGGATCAAGGCCATTACTTCTAGGGCGAGGAGCCTATCTAATTCCATCATCTAGAAGTGGGAAGATAGGTTGTGGGTTTTGGGAGTGAGTGCAATCCATGAGTTCTGGGCTGTCTGGGTCTTTACTCTTTGGTGACCTGGAATTCAGCAGGAGGTCCAGGAAGAATGCACTCGCATGGTCCTGGGATGTCTGTGGTCAATGTCCAGGATTGTTCAGAGACCTCAGGCTGAGCATGATAGGCCTGTTAAGGAGAAGTTTTTACAGTTAACAGTTATGGCCTGGGGTTGTGCTGGAATTGGAGATCCTGTAGACCTTGACTTTTGCGTGATGGATGGTCAGAGGCTTTGAGCGGAGGTGAATGGTGAGTTGCCTGAGCCTTAGCCATGTGATTAGCGTTAAATAAAATGTGTATAAAAGTGAGGCACCCAACCACATTATAATACAAAAGGCATCAACCAGTTTTCTTCCTAGGGCTTGGTCATCTACCAACACCAACAGCCCCATCCTGTCTCTATAAATGGGCAGGATTTAGACATTTAGCATCTTAATTTCCCCAACCCAAGATGCAATCATGCCCATTTTTTTTTGGGAGGAGTAAAAGCCTGTCCATTATTTAATAAATATTAGCCAGGGCTTCAGAAAAATAAACCCAAGTTTCTTCAAAACTGCGCTATGAAGTCTTTCATGACCACCTAAAAGAATTCAAACAGGATTTGACTTTAACATCTCCACCTCAAAACGCATCCATCTGTGCAGCACTCCATCAGCAATGCACTGGTACAAAGCATAGAAACGTATGCTGAAGTCTCTAGGGTGAAACTGAAACCCATAACTCCACAGACACTGCCTGAATCATTGAATATTTACAGTATCTCTGTTTTATTTCTATACAATGAATATTTGTTTGTTTCTCGTATCTGTAGATGATGACAGCGAGTTAATCAAGCATGTAATTTTAACAATTAAAGACAGGATGTAGTCCTCATCTGTTGTCCAACCCTGTTGCCCTGATGGAATGATGATAGGCTTGTCATTAAAATATTGAAGGTGCTGTGGTGTTCCCAAATGGTTTCAAGTAAGGAATGTGAGAATCACGAGAATCTGAGAATTGTTTCAAGGAATGTCAGCCAAATACACTCGATGTGTGATTTAGAGAGATGATACTTGAAACTGTAAAATATTGTGGGTGGTGGAAACCGGAAATATTAACTGAAAAAGGTCCATAGAGAGAAAGAGATTCTTTGCAATCTGCTGAGTATTTCCAGCATTTCTGTTTACATTAATGATTAGAAAGTGGCATGCGTATTGATGAGATTAATAGAAAACACGTGAAGGGCATTGATTAAGTGCCTTAAACACAAATAAAAAGAACAGCACATATAAAAAGGGATTGCTCTGATGGTGACTTCTTAGGTTCACCTGCAATTGATGTTTGGATGGAGATCCTTTAACAAGCATTAGGAACCTAATTTGCATAGTTAAGGAGGATTGATTTTGATTTTATTGTCAAGAGTATTAAAAAATAGAAGTACAGGATTACAGTGAAAAGTGTATAATGTCGCCACACATGGAGCTATCTTGGGTGCCAAGGTACAAAAAAACTTGAATACAAAGTAGTAAGAGAAACGAGCATTAAAACGTTAATTGTTACTTCATAGAATAAGTAGGAAAATAAAGAAATAAGGTAATTGTTAACATTAAAGTCCTTCATAGTTTAAACTAGGAATAAGTTACAAGTTCAGTAATCATTGATAAGCCCTCCACTTATGTCACTCTCCACGAGACCTCAGCTGTTTGATCTCGACGCTGCCACTGCTGAAACTGCTACCTCTCCGTTGTCTCCTGGTCCCTCAGGATCATGCCTGGGCAGGATCTACTCATACGCCATTTGATGTCAGTTTTAAGAACTGGGGCACCGAAAAGTACAGCACATTGAATTTAAGACCAAGAAAGCAAGATATTAATCTCCATCACACCTTTCACAATCTGTGTCAAGGTGCTTCACGGCCAATGAAGTAATTTTAAAGTGTATTCATTATGGTACTTCTCCAGATGACCACTCCTAGTGCCTTATGGTATTGCCACCTCTGCCAGTATGTAGTACTGGGTAAGGGTTGTTTACTGTTACTAGTTCTATCTGATCCTTGCTTTGTCTTGGGCCTCTCGATTGATTAGTTGGACAAGACACACAACTTTAGACTATTTACAGAAGAGGCATAATTAAAAGGACTTTGGGGAGTTGGTCCAGAGATATCTGGTGTCTCTGAAAACTAGCATAGAACTCCTTGTTTCCACCCTCAGAATATATGTGGCATCAGTTTAATGGGTGGAGCTAAAGGAACGTGAACATTAACTCATTCAGGACCATTGTCGTATAAGTCTATTGTTGTTATATGGGAAATGCAACAGTCAATAGGGGAACATGAAACATTCACAAACAGCAATGTGGTGGTATTTCAGTTATGTTTAATGTATAACGAAAAACCTGCATTTATTGGGTGATAACATGTGCCAGAATAGCAGGAATACCTTTACAGATTCTCATTGAATTAATGCCATAGGAAATTTGCTTACTTTTTTTACCCCAGAAATATAATTTATACAAAGGATTTTGTAAAAGTACACCAAAAAGCATTTTGATTTGAACTTAACAGAATTTGAAAGAAAATGGCTGTAATGTGTTCCAATCTATTTGCAATTGCCTTAATATTTACCACATATGATACATGTCAAGAATGCGGCCCATGGATTGCTTTCAAATTGAAACTAGAAATTACAGAAAGTTCAAAAGGCATTTCTTTTTCTGTCTCTACATCATGGTTGAAATCGTTTCAGCCCATAAACAACATGGGTCACAGATGCTTATTGGTCTGCATGTGGACAGTGGACACAAGCAGAAAACTTTGATTTAAGGGCCTTCACTTCCTGAGAGAAACTCCTCCAATGTGCCATCATTCCTGATAGATTCAGCAAAGGATTCTATACAAAACACAAACAGAACATGGAATGCAGGGCAGCCTGCCTTCTCCAGGTTAGATTTGAAAACATTCTGGTTCTCATCCATTGATTGAAACTGCTTGCTGAAGTTTATAATAGGGTAGTTGCAACCAATTGTAGATCACATCCTAAAATCTTATTCTGGAGAGCCATCTATAATGTTGATGTGCCATATTCTGTTAAAGGCTCTCTCCTGGTTTAGGCTAATGAGGCCGATATTCATCCTGCTGTTCTGTACATAGACAACGGTATCCCAATGGTATCAAGATGAGCCATCAATTTCTCATTTTGCCCATTCCCCGTGCCCCCACTTCTTGTAAATAAGGGTGATGATGCTTTTCTTCATGGATACCAGCTAGAAGTATAGGCCCATACAACACCACAGACCCCAGACAAACAGAAAATGAGACTTTGTCTATATCTGAGCCAAATGTTAGCATTTCCACCAGTGCCACTCTCCTTCAGAACTGCACCAGAATATTAGTTATGATTTTTGGGCTTAACCTCTGGAGTGGCATTTGAACTGGCAACCAAGTGACACTGAGACAGGAGTGCTCCTAACTCACTCACGCCTGACTCTCATAGCTATCATCCACTGGTAGCTTTGGTTTGAAATAGCTCCATGAGATCAGTCACATGGAGAGCAAGACAGGAGTTCTGTTTTTCAGATTAGAAATATGCACTCTCACAGTGTAGCGGCCCTCAGCTCAGCAATAGAATGTAAGCTGAGAATTTGCTTTCAAATGACAGGGTGGGAAACAAACCCACCGCCTTTCAAATTTGAGACAAGACCTCAATCTCTACAACTACTTAGTGCCCAACATTGGGAACAAATCAGTCTGATTTCCATTCCACAAACTTTAACTCTGATATGTGACTTATAATTGCTGAAGCATTACATTTCCATAGTCAACACATACTATTCATTATGATTACTATGTAACCAACACCTTTAATAGTTAAGGATATAAACAAAAAATAGGATGGATTGGCCATTTGACGGCTCAAGTCTGCTCTGCTATTTAGTAGTAACATGGTCAATCACTAGCTTCAAATCATTTTCTCACCAAATTGTCACATCCCATTCATTGATTTACATTCATTTATTCAGGCATTATTAATACTGCTGCCTGAGCCAGCGTTTATTGTCCATCCCTAGTTTTTCTTGAGAAAGTGATAGTGATACCACCCCCCCATCTCTGGATACAACGCATCATCCTCCGACACTTCTGCCATCTACAATCCGACCCCACCACCCAAGCTATTTTTCCATCTCCATCCTTGTCTACCTTCCGGAGAGACCACTCTCTCCATGACTCCCTTGTCCGCTCCACAAGCCCTCCAACCCCATCACACCCGGCACCTTCCCCTGCAACCGCAGGAAGTACTACACTTGCCCCCACACCTCCTCCCTCACCCCCATCCCAGGCCCCAAGATGACTTTCCACATTAAGCAGATGTTCACCAGCACATCTGACAATGTAGTATACTGTACATTCACTGTACCCGGTGTGGCTTCCTCTACATTGGGGAAACCAAGCGGAGGCTTGGGGACCGCTTTGCAGAACACCTCTGCTCGGTGCACAATAAACAACTGCACCTCCCAGTCGTGAACCATTTTAACTCCCCCTCCCATTCCTTAGACGACATGTCCATCATGGACCTCCTGCAGTGCCACAATGATACCACCCGAAGGTTGCAGGAACAGCAACTCATATTCCGCTTGGGAACCCTGCAGCCCAATGGTATCAATGTGGACTTCGCAAGCTTCAAAATCTCCCCCTCCCCCACTGCACCCCAAAACCAGCCCAGCTCATCCCCTCCCCCCCACTGCATCACTAAATCAGCCCAGCTCGTCCCCACCTCCCTAACCTGTTCTTCCTCTCACCTATCACCTCCTCCCACCTCAAGCCGCACCTCCATTTCCCACCTACCAGCCTCATCCCGCCTCCTTGACCTGTCCATCCTCCCCAGACTGACCTATCCCCTCCCCACCTCCCCACCTATACTCTCCGCTCCACCTATCTTCTCCTCTATCCATCCTCGGTCCACCTCTTGCACTCTCCCTATTTATTCCAGAACCCTTTCCCCATCCCCCTCTCTGATGAAGGGTCTAGGCCCGAAACATCAGTTTTTGTGCTCCTGAGATGCTGCTTGGCCTGCAGCGTTCATCCAGCTCCACACTCTGTTATCAGTGATCTTCCTGCTTGGGTACTACAACCTATTTGGTGCCAATACACCCACAATGCTGATGGGAGTGGATTTTGACCTAGGGACACTGAAGGAACTGATACATTTCCAAATCAGGTTTGTAAATGACTTGGAATTAGTCTTGCAGGTGATGATGTTGCAGTTGTCCTTCTAGATGGAAGTGGTCTTGGGTTTGGAAAGTGCTGCCTGAGAAGTCTCTGTGAATTTCTGAAGTGCATAGTTTAAGTGATACACACTGCTGCTACTGATCATCAGTGGTGGAGGGATTGAATGTTTGTTTATGTGGTTCTGATTAAGCAGACCACTTTGTCCTAGATAGTGTCAAGTTTCTGGAGTGTTGTTGGACCTGCACTCAATGAGGCAAGTACAAAGTATTCCACTACACTCCTGACACATGCCTAGCAGATAGTGGACAGGCTAAGGAGGTGAATTACTTACTACAGGGTTCCTACCCTCTGATCTTGTGGGCACATTAATTAAATGGCTCGACCAGTTCAGTTTCTGGTCAATTGTAACCTATTGGATATTGATGGTGAGAGAGTCATCAACACAATGCCATTGAATGCCAAGGCCGGGGTAGGGTGATGGCATGATCTGCTTTTCCCTTGTTGTAGGTGGTCATGATATCCAAGCCCTTTAAAACCTGTCAGACACTTCAACTGATAGGTTATAAATGAATTTACCCAGGAATCCCACAATACCCGAACGGTCAAATCGCTGCAAACGCAAGTTGGTATTGATGCAAACCGTCATAAGCTTTATTCGGGAGCAAGTAACAGTAAGACTCAAATACCAACAATTTCTAGTCCTGCTCAATCCCCTTAGTCATTACCATGTTTCCTAGAATTTCTTATAACTTTAGTTGGGTTTATAAAATCGTTGTTCTCTTTTACTCTCACTTTGGTCAGTCAGTCTTTGCTTTGCCACATGGTCACTGTTTCTTTGTCTCCAAACAGTCCAAGAGTTTGGTCTGCCAGTGAACCTGGTTTTTAATTCATTTTGGATGGTTTTCTGAAACATTCTGTAGTTCTTGTCAATTGGGGAACTCACTTAATGCTTTGAAACATTGTCAATCATTTGGATGGCTTACTAATATTTGTTTCTTGGGGTAGCCGGGCCTGGGTGCCTTTCTGTCTGTCCTTTGGTTGAAAATATGTATTCCACCTTTGGTTGATATGATGGGAATATGTTTGTCCAGAATAACAGTTGATGAGATATGTCCTTTTGCATTATGTTAATGTCATCGACACCTGGCTACTGTGTTTGCATGGTGCCTGGTTTCTGGGGTTTCAATTTGCAAAGCTTCACTTGGCCAAGTGTCCACTATTCAACTTACTTTGCTATTTGGTGAAGTTGGCAACCTCCTTGTCTTTTAGCAGCCATGAGGCTACTTCATCTTCCCTACCACTCACCCCCAAATGAAAAGGAAACTCATGCAAATATAGTTTAAACCTAATTGTAGAAGGTTGCTTGGTTGTTGTCAGGAAGGCGAGGCTGTATGTCATTGCGAAAACCATTGAATACATTGGCCAAGCCTACCAACTATACATTTGATAAGTGATTTAGTTACATGTACAGATTGAAAGAAGAAAAAAACCATTGCGACAATCTGTTCAGAATTCGTGAGACTGAAATATATACATATAAAAGAAACTTGCATCACAATATACAAAATCGAGGAATACAAGTAATCAAAGTAATGGTAGTGATAATAACCCTGGGAGTTCCTTTTGCTCTGCAGCCCCCACACACATGGATATGCATTGCTCATAGTGAGTGCATCCATTTGTCAGGTTATCTCTGTCTTCCAGCTGGCAATTTTAACTGCTAGTGCAGTGAGGGACACCAAAATAATTGAAATCAGGACCACAGCTAAATGTGAAAGGAGGTGAATCAATGAATTGATGTTTATCAACCCCAATTTCAAATGTCATCTATTTCATCTATATCATCTTTCAATGCTGTTGTGTGTTGTATTATTTGAGTAAAAGTTTGGTTAGCTCATTAACTGCATTCAGATTTGATCCAACATCTGTGGTAGAGTTTTTGTACCCGTGTTATATTTCTCAAAATATTACCCAAGAGATTCTGTTAATTCATTTCTAGTGTGTATGAGTGTCACTTCTCTTTGATGGATGTCAGTTAGTTCTATTAGACCTATCTGTGTGTGAATGTGAGGTTTAATACAAAAATTGATATCAGTAACATTGCAGGTCAAATCCCCAAACTGACATTTCTTGATTAAAGTGGTGACACCATACTGTCCCTGCCCCCTGTATAGGACTCTGGTGATGTCACTCCTTAGACTCCTAGCCTCCAAAGTGCAGTTAAGATCAATTCTTGTATTAAAACCACAAAGGGCATGTTTATTAAGATAAACAGGGTACACACATACAATGTTAAGGTCTGTTTGTTCACATTTGCTTAGAATGGTCCCTACTGGTGAACCCATTCTTTCTTTCGACAGCATAGGGGAGTATTGTGATATCCCAGACACATTCCTTTCTTTATAAAGCCAATCTTTTTGACCTGAAAGGTGCTCAGCTCACTTTGTCATTCAGAATGATGGGAATTCCTAGTACCAGGCCTAGGGCCTTCCTGAGTGTGTCCTTGTAGATATCATTGAGCCACATGGTTTTTCCCTAACCTTCGAGTTTAGTCAATAGGTGGTGGCCAGCCTGTTTTGCTGTCAATTATCCTTTTGTCTCCTGCCAGTTGTCCTTGTTTAATTCCTTCGAGGCTTGTTTAACCTGTCAGGTCAAGATCCTAAGTTTATTATCCAAATTAGCCAAATCAAGATTATTAACTGTTGACAATCCTGCTCCATATGCTGTCATTGGATCATTCAGGAGTTTCCTTCTCTCATGCTTATTAGTTATGGGTCATGGTTTGCCCTTCTCTTCCTGTCCCTCGTCCTATTATCCTTTGAGTCACGTGTGAATAGAATGGGGACGGGCACCATTCCACTACCCGGATCCCTGACTTATCTATTATTATTGGCACTAATTTATGGTGGATATTGTTAAACCAAACTTTGCCTGTGGGCTAAATCACCAGACTGTTACATGGGTCTGGAGTGCTTGTGGGACCATGTGGGGAAAGTGCCTTTAATTCTGGCCTTGGCCTGTTTTTAATTTCAATTCTGTCTGGTGGAGATCCCTGCAGCATCATCAGTCTAACTCCAATACTTTGTCTGGCTGTGTGCTGGGCATCCTACTGCCATGCACCCATTTTCCGAGAACTCCCACCAATCAGCTGTGACCCTTATGTTCATGTAACAAAGTGTGGAGCTCCCACTGGGTTTTCTGTACACCATGAGTTCATTATTATGCCTAAAATTAACTGATTTTAAAAATGGACTCAAAGAATCCCATGCCCCCCGGTGGACTTAGGTAAGCCATACCAGAGGTACCCTGGATACCCTTGTTTTCTGTTTTCCCATGCAAGATGCAACATTTTAATGTAAATCAATAATATTGATGAATGACAGAAATAAGAGGCTTCGAGTAAACTTCATTGTTACCAAGGAATGTTTTCTCTGACACGCTTCCTAAAAGAGAACAAGAGTAGTTCCTGTAAGGATTGTTGTTCAACTTCTGACACACATTTTCAGTAATGTTACTCAACTGTCAAATTGTCACCCATTCCTGGTTTCCCTGCCCCCTCTCCACATTTTCCTTTTTGATGTATATGACAGGTGAGTGTTGGGGTTCAGCGAATGGTGCCCAATTGAGTCAGAGTTGTATGGGCATGTCTATTGTGCCAATGAAACTTGAGACTGAGTTTCTTAACATCATACAAACAAGGGGTAGTACAACATCCCATGTGGTGCTGTTCTGTTGCAGTTTTCCTACATAACCTTTTACGGGTTTGATTCATGAGCTTAACAATACCACTGGATTAGGCATGGAAGAGGATGTGAACGTTTTGGTTTATATTGAAGAGTGGCATGAATTCTTGCATAACTTGTCCCTTGAAGTGGGTGCCCAGAATAGACTGAGCACCATGGGGTGGTGTTCACTGTGATCTTTGTTGTGTTTGTGTATGTGGACAATACTTCAACCTATTGGTCACAGGTACCAATGATAACCAGGACATATTTGAATCCCCCTGGGCTGGCAAGTAGATGGGGGCCCGATATCGCTGAGTTGAAGGTTGGTCCATGGAGCCCCTACTGGTTGTGTGTGTTTTAGGTTGCCTTTGTTAGTGTACTGGAGCAAGCTGTTTTGTCCACACATTAGGCAGCTATCAATGCAATGTTTGTCAAGCTTTCCTGGCTGATATGAAACCCTTGATATGGATATCATAATATTGATGAATTATTTGATTGCAGTCACGAAATGATACTATATAGAGACTGTCCTTTTAAGACCAGGCCATCACTGATAGAAATTTTACTTATCCCATTTTTATTGCTACCTGGGGATCGTGCTTGGAGGCTGTTGCTCAAGTTCGAATTGGAACTCTGAACTTGTTTAAGATCCTCAGTGTTTGTCTGATGGCCATGGTATACATTGGCTCAGGATTGGTGGCTGCCAGAGTTGTCCTTGTTTTATAACAGGTTTTTCCATTGACTACCCCATATTTCTGCCCTTGGGCTTGGTGGAAAATATATTTTAGCAAAGATGGAAATGGAAGGGGCTTTCTGCCTGCTGTTACAAAGCCCCACTTTTCCCAAAGTGGGAGGAAGTCAGTGAGGCTGTTACTACCTGTTGTACATGCTGTCAGAATGGATGCTTAGCGGTAATGAGAGCTGTTTCTGATTGACTACCATGAACATGACTACAGTAAGCTTACATCGCTTGTGCACTCATCTGGCTGGGGACTTTGAATGCCATTTCCATTATGGGTTGTCCCAGTGATCCTCAATGTATAAGCCACAGCCTGTTTTCCTGAACCCATTCTCAACCATGGAGGACCCATCAATAAAAACATTCAGAGACTGTTTCAATCCCCTGCCTAGTTTCCCTCCCTTCAATTTGGGTAGAAATAGCCCTTTAAGGTTATTGTTGCTATAATTTGGCATTGATGTGCTTCACCACAGTAGTTGAGGTTGCCTGCTAACAAGGTGGATACTCAGGTACATTTAACATTGTACCATTAGGGTCCATCTTGCCACACAGTTCTTGCTCACCATGCCATCTTTGATTCTACCATCTAACAGTGATTGGGTATAGTTATGTTCTGTGAGTATGATGAGGGAGTTTAAGCCCATACTCTTTGAAAAGCTTTGGATTGACGACAAAACTGTGAGTAAGTGCTTCTCCACAGAGGGAGAAGCCTTGCTTTACCAAGCTTAATAGCCTAGAAACATAAGCTAATGGCCCCAATCTCATGCGTCATTCTTGTAACAGCACAGCTGAGACAGTAGTGTCAGTGGTTGCTACCCCCTGGTGTAAAGGGTAGTTCAGAGTCTGGCACCCACAAGGTTGGTGACCCTGTGCTCAACTTTGCTTTGGTTCTAAAATAGCACTTGTGATTGATTTTATTTGATTTGATTTAAATTTTTTGTCACATTGACTCAAGTACAAAAGTACAGGAGTACAGTGAAAAGTGTATAGTGTCACCATCCAAGGCATTTTCCTAGGTCCAAGTGCCTAAGTACAGAATCTTAAGAACGTGGTAGAAAGCAAGAACAAAGTTAAAAGTTAAACATTGCAGTAATGTGTGTTGCTTTGTCGACTTCCATGGGACATCGTTCTTTCAGAATTGGGTTGGGGTGCAACATTTGTAGCAAAACTGTCAGTGATCTAGGCCGTACCCTATGAGTCCTAGAAAGTAATGTATTGAACTGGCAACTTTGGTTTACTAATGTCAAAGGAAAGGGCATATTTGTGCACGCTGTCGATCCCTATGATATGCTCCAGATTTAAGAGAGAGTCAATTTTCCTGACCTGAATGATTCTGGATATGTCTTGTTTCCCTGGTGTATGTGGCCATTGAAGCCATTCTGGTTGATTGTTCCTTTCGTCTGCCATGCTGCGTTAGTGTTTTATGGTTGTCAGGGATGGTGTCTCAAATGAATTCAAAGGGCTTGTTGTCAATTTTAGATATTTCTAGTGGTCTCCTAACGCAGTCCCATGTGATGTCCCACAGTCAGGCTAGTGCAGTTGCATACTGTCATGTGGTCTCATTGTGCATTGCATTGGGGGCTGTAAAAAGGGAAGTGGTTGTCATTTCTACCTCATTGACACAAGCCCTGACAGCTCAGAGAGTTGGATCCTCTACCAAGATAGTACTCTGTGTGTTGACCCATCTTCCAAATCTTCCTGTTGCCAGGTTGGCATCTTAAGTGCTCGATAGTCCTGAACAAAATGGCCGGTCCAGTGGGAATTCCCTTCTGCTGGGGGAAACAGACTTATATGGAGGAGGAATTAGTCCTTGGTCTCCTTGATTTATTTCTACAACCCCCACTTACCCCCGGCCCAGTTGTTCTTCCAGGCTGGAGGTGATCAGTGGGTAGTATGGATCACATTTTTGCAGACCATTTTCTTTCACTTCCCCGTTACTTAACTGCCTTTTCCCGGGCCCATACTATTTTTTGCAGGGCCTAATCTTCAATATGGTGGACCTCAGTTGGGTCCAATATCTCGCTCGTCCAGGAGCCATAGTCAGTAGCATGTTCGATTAGGAGGAGTACCCAGTTTATTCATTGAGGAATGAGTTGGGAACAGTCTATGTTCCTGAATACCTGGGTAATCTAGAGCCACAGCCACTGTGCAAAGGTAGTCAGATGTTCCCCTTTTCTCTCACGCCACTTAGGCAAGCCATCTATGGGATTCCCTTTGTCACACTTGGTGGCTGGGACTGCTGACTTCATTTGTTCCAGGGTGCCAAAGTCAAAACACTATGAGCACGACAGAGCTGAAAGTACTGCAGTGCTTAGGTGCACAAGAATTATCCTGGTCTATCCCTCCTCATCTAACCCACGCAACAACCCTTGCTGATAAATCTCATTCTCGGAGCACTACGGATCAGTGTCGAAGACTGTTAATTTCTTAGCAATTTCTTAGCCATTAAATTGGCCAACCAAGCAGTGGTATATGTAGCCTGGTCTTGGCTGCTTCTGTGTCAGGTGACTGGGGCTAATGCAGCTGTTTCAGGGAAAGGCAGTGGGGATCCCCATATATGTTCCCTCCCAGCAGATGAACATGAAGCATCTATTGAAGACTCTTCCACACTGTCTCTTGTGTTTGGCTGTACCCCAAAGGTATCTATTATGCCATTACAAGCCGATAACTGGTTCTGTCAGCTCTCTATCCATTTATGACACTTTGTGAGTTTCACCTCGATTACCGCACTATCCCTTTCTAACTCCAGTCCACTTCCAACCAACTGGTTGATGGCCCAAAATTGATTGGTCTCGATGCCTCATTCACTCACATGAATCCTGGACTTCCTATGGGGCACCTTCCCTCTTAGTAACTGGTTCATGCTGCATGTTCAATACACCATTAAGTTGGCAGTTCGAGTTCAGAGGACCTGACAATCACTGCTCATCAAGTGCTGCACAGGGTCACCAAATGTCATCCAAGCTCTTTAGAACCCATCAGACACTTCAACTAATAAGTTATAAATGAATTTACCCAGGTGTTCCACAATTCTGACTAATTACTAAAGTCTCTAGTTGGAACCGATGCAAACTGATGCAACTTTATTCGGGAATAAGTAACATTAAGATTTTAATACTAACAATACTATTCCTATTCCTGCCCAATCCCCTTAATTGTTGTAATACTTCTCAGAGTCTCTTATAACTTTAGCCAGGGTCACAATGTTGTTGTTCTCTTTCTCTCTCACTCCGACTGGTCAGTCAGTCTTTTCCTTTCCCACACTGGTCATTGCCCCTTTGTCTCCAGAAGTTCCAAGAGATTGATCTGCACATGAACCCTGTTTTTATACCTTTTTGGATGATTTTTGTGAGCCTTCTATAGTTTTGGCCAGTTGGGGAGACTTGCTTAATGGTTTGAAACATTGTCAATCATTTGGATGGCCTGCCACGGTTTGTTTCTTTGTGCAGCTGGGCCTGGTTGACTTTCTGTCTGGGTTTTGGTTGAAAATATGCATTCCTCCTTTGGTTGAAATGTTGTTGAGGATATGTCTGTCCAGGATACCTGTTGTCCAGATGTGTCTTTTTACAATATAATAATGTCATTAGTACATGGTTGCTGTGGTTGCGTGTTGTCTGGTTTCCGGGTTTGCAATTTACAGAGCTTTACTCGGCCAATGTGTTGCTTATCTTTCTCTGTTTGGCCACATCTCTTTGTGTTTTAGGAGCCATGACGTTACTCCGTCATTGCTTGGAACTTATGTGATATGAATGTCTCTTGCCAATTCTCAGCCCAAGCCTGAACATCATACAGGTATTGCTGTATTTGGAGGTGGGCTTTTTCAGTATCTGAGGAGTTGCAAATGGTGCTGAGCATTGTGCTATCCTCTGCAAACACCCCCACTTCTGAAATTGATAATGGAGGGAAGGTCATTGATGAAGCAGTTGTAGAAGGTTAGACCAAGGACACTACCCTGAGGAACTCGTAGACAGGTCCTGGGGCTGAGACGACTGATCTCTACCAACACAGCATCTTCCTTTATGCTAGGTATGACTCCAACCAATTTCCCCTTCCCTGTCCCCAATTCTCATTTTGCTAAGGTTCACTTCATCCTATACTCAGTCAAATGTAGCCCTAGTGTCAAGAACAGTCATTCTCACCTCCCCTCCTAGAGACTGTAAAATCTGTTGCTCTCAGTCTTGAGAATACTTTGCAATTGAGCTCACTAGGGTAGAGAATTTCCAAGACTTTCAATTTTTAAGTGAAAAGATTTCTCCCCAGCTCAGCCCCAGATGGCTAATTCCTTACAGTGAACCCTGGCCTCTAATTCCAGACTCTCCATGCAGTGGAAACAGTCTCTCCACGTTTACTCCATCAAACCATCTCAGTATATTATGCATTTCAATAAGATGACCTTTCATCCTTCTAGACTCCAGAACATAGGCCTATCCTACTCAATCTCTTCAAGTAGAACAATCCTGATCTCTTTAACTGAGGAAGAATATATTTCGCAAAGACAAATTGCGGTAAAGCTTCACCAGATTGCTCTCTGGGATGGCAGCATTATTTTGTGAGGACAAAACGAGGAGATTGAGCCTGCATTCTCTAGAATTAAGAGGCATGTGAGGTGATCATATTTTTGCATACAAAAGTCACACAGGATTTGACAGGATAGATGCAAGAGCAATGTTTTCCGTGGCTTTGGAGGTCTGAAGCAGGTGCTTCAGGCTCAGAACTGAAGATATGCCATTCAGACCAGAGATTGTGAAAATTTCTTCAGAGTAGCAAGTCTTTGGGACACTCTTGTGTTCCTGAGGGCTTTGGAGGCTCTGTCGCTAACTCCATTCAAGACAGAGACTGCTAAATTTCTAGATAATAAAAATATCCAAGTATATGGGGACAGTGCGGGAAAATGGCATCAAGACTGATCAGTCCTGATCTAATTGAAAGGTGGAGCAGACTTGAAGGACTGAATGACCTACTTCTCTTCTCCTGTTTGTAATATTGCAAGTAATTTATTTTGATAGTTACTAGTTTAGCCCATGTCACAGCTGAAGGCTCGCAGTGATAGACAGCATTTATATTTGGTTGTGAATTCAGTCCTTGGATAAAAGAATTTTGGGAAACAGCTTGAACAACCCAAGGGAAAATCATGTTCAATAAAATGTAAGTTGGATAACAACGGTTATCACATTATGTACACAACAATTCTTTAACAAATCTAGATTTTTTGACTGTTATTTCTAAATTGCCAAATGTTACAATGCACATCTTTATCAGGAATCTACACAGGGAGCTTGCATCCAGTTGAATCGTGCACGATCTAATTTTTTTATGAGACATAGTTGCAAGCCATTGTGTTTTAATCAACAACTGGGCTTGAACAAAGAATGTCTTTAAATGAAGCCAGTCAAATTAATTTACAATGGCATTGAAGCAGTTCCTCTTTACTTTAAAAAAATCCGTTTGAAACACTTCATTCATTGCTCTTCAATTGTCACACATCTGTTTGCTATTTGCTTCTTCTAGTCACAAAGCCTCATGAATATTTACAATGTTCAAGCCACAGTTTCCTTCAATAAAAACGTTTCAGTGATTAACCCTGGCTTTAGGTTTTTTATTTCATACAGAAGGGTCATTCATACAGGAATTGGTGCACTTTTTTGGTCTTTGAGACTCAAAGTCATTATCAACAATTTCCAGGTCAAAAATTGCATAGCTCAATTTAAAAAAATCAAGCTTCTCACTGAATAATGTGTTGCAATTCCACCGTTGAAAGAAATGGGAATAAATTTTACTGGAAGTTTCAAAAGGGGAAAATTGCAGAGTGAAGGTGGAAAAATAAGGAAGTTAGACAAATTGGATTACTTGAAGAACCAACATTGACATTGTGAACCAAAGCTGCCTCCTTGTTTCATTCTATCACATTGTAATTCTATGACAACACCTCCTAAATGTAAGTGTTGCCCTAAGAGTCCTCAACATTAAAGCCTCATGGTATCACATCAAATGTGGGAAAGAGAACCTCCTACCGATTATATACAATCACCCCATTGCTCCATTGCCACCCCTCGCCAACCCACCCCTTTGGCTGATAAGTCAGTACTCCTCCTTTTTCCCCACCACTTGTGGGAAGTACTCAGGGTGCCAAGGGCAAAGAATGTACTTTTGTTCAGGGATTCAATGTCCATCGCCAAGAGTGTTCCAGCAGCACCTCTGCTAATTGAATCCCACAGATAAATGATGAGAGAATCAACACTGGTAAAGCATTCTTGATCTCTGCCTCACTGATCTACCTGCCACAGATATATCTGTCCATGATAGTCTGGTAGGAGCAACAACCACATGGTCCTGGCGGAGTCAAAGTCCCATCTTCATATTGAAGATACCCTCCATTGTATTGTGTGACATTACCACTTAATTGGATAAATTTCAAACTGATCCAGTGGCTCAAGACTGGGCATCATGAGGTATTACAGGTTATCAGCAACAGCAGAGTCTTACTCCATGACCTGGTATATTCCCCCACTTTATCATTATCATTTAGCCAGGGGATCAAGCCTTGTTCATTGAAGGGTGCAAGAGAGCATGCTGATATATCTAAAAATGAAGTATTAACGTGTCAAAGCTACAAAGCAGCACAGCACAAGTGATTAACAGGAAGTAAGCGACTCTACAACCATTGTACCATCTCTAAGCTCCACCATCTGCAGCTACATCCAGGCTCAAATGACCATGGACAGTTACCACAACGTAAAAACAAATTTGGGCTACTATCTTTCAGACAAAATATCAAATTAAGTTTGTGCTTCTGTCTTGAGGAAATATGCAAGATTCTGTTTTTTGAAGAAGAAGAGGAGGAAAAGAGGAGTTGCGTTATTTGTAGGTGCTAGTTTTGCATTTTTCCTATCTTGCTGCACTGAATACAATTTCAAAAGCCTCTATACTGCTTTACAGTGTTCCAAAGTCTATCTTTAGGTTGATTTGGCATCAAAGATAAATATCATTTGATACCTTTGATACAAGGCCTTGGTGGCATTCCATAATCACAAAGAACAAAGGGATGGTATCAGCTAATACAGTGTATATCTATTTCATATAGTTTCACAGTAAGTCAGTGGGCTATCGTATGTTGTGCCTAATTTTGTTTTGGTTGCAATGAGTAAGTAACATCTGCCCTGGGAACAATGGAGCATCATTCAGCCTTTCAAGTCTGCTCTGCCAGTCAATAAGATCATGGCCGATCTGATTGTGGTCTCACATCAACTTTTTGGTCAGATCCCCCCTCCCAATAAGTCCTGTCTCGATTTTTTTTAAATTTAAAAATTTATCCAAGTCAGTTCAGGATAAATTCATTGACCAAGCCTGCTCTGATTTCTGTGGAATAGAAATGTACAAAATATAACTACTCTCAGATATAGAGAAAGAAATCCTTGTCTCTGTCTTAAAAGGGTGACTGCTACATTTCATTTTAGTCATAGTCTCCCCACAACGAGGCACATTAAGGAAAACCAGGCATGGTAACAAACAGGCAGTCCATTCATTTGTACTGCTGAGGGCCAATATCGCTGCCATAGTTCTTGCATGATCTCAGTGGTTGAATTTTAAGCTGTTAAGCAGATCTTGTTCACAACTGTAATTATTTCTATCATGATCTTTCAGTCTTCATTTGCGTGTGACACACACATCATTTTGTTTGAAGGATTGTTCATTAACCTGCGTTATCAACAGTTTGTTCATATTTGCAAGCACTATCTATATATTTAAATGTTTGAAAACTGATGGACTTTTATCCGTAATGAGGAATACAAATTTCTTACAGAAGCAAAGTGAGCTAATGCAGCCCTTCATACTGGTTTAATGTGCTCTGGCTGCAGGCTATCAGTCCGTGATCTCATCTTTTGGATGAGGCATGCAGCTGAAGCCTCATTTGTCTCTAGAGCTGCATGGGTCTGCAAGATCTCATGGGACTATTTCAAACAAGAAAAATATTTATCCCTCAATCATTATCACACACTATAATGATAATCAGTAATGATTATATTGCTGTTTGGGGAAGCTTCCTAAGCTCAAGTTTTCTGCTGCATTTCCTGCAGAGACTGCATGTCAAAAACTATTTCATTTGCTGTAGACCTCTGAAACATTTGTTGGTTGTCAAAAGTACTATTTAAAATAAATGCAGTCCTCCTTTCTTCCTTAGATAATGGATTTGGTTTGAGTAACCTTATGTATTGCTATAACAGCATTGAATTTGCTCACTCTTGCTGTTATTTCTAAGCAGCTCTGTGAAACTAAATGTAGCCAATTCAAGGGCACATGAAGCAGGCTTACAAGACTCAGATCAGCTTGATACAACAAGACCTATATGTCATCAGCACACCAGGGAGGCAACCTTCCACCTCCAACCATTAGGAAATGCCTGAATGGCATCATCATGTCTTCTCCTATGTCAGAGTCCCTCCAGATGCAGAAGTAGCTTTCATATTCTGTAAAACGAAGGAACACAGGATTCATTCAGAAGTATTATCATAGAATCATAAAGTAATATACCACTGAAAGAGGCTCATCAACTCTCTATTTAGAATTACGCAGTCAACATCACTGAAAACATGCTATTTGTGGAACCCTGTAGTGTACACATATTGTTCAAAAGATGTACATAATTGACTGTAAAGCACTTTTAGAAATCACCAGTTTATAAAAAACACTGTATAAATTGAAGTTAATCTTTCTTTAAAAAGTGACCAATCTGGCCAAATGAAACAGAAAGTAGTGCTGATTGAAAATGGAAAACATTAAGCAAGTATTTTTATATTTGAAGTTGGCCCAGTTGATGAACAATCTTTCTTGGTGGCTACCTTTATTTTTCATTCACAGGATGAGGGTATCTCTGCCTAGGCCAGCATTTATTGCCCACTCCTAATTGCCCAGAGAGCGTTTAAGAGTCAACCACATTGCATGTAGGGCAGACCAGGTAAGGATGTCAGCTTCCTTCCCTAAAGGACATTAGTGAACCAGACGGGCTTTTCCCCAACCATCGGCAATGGATTCATAATCATCATTAGACTCTTAATTCCAGATATTTATTGAAATCAAATTCCACCAGCTGCCATGGTGGGATTTGAGCACCAGTCCCTAAAATGTTATGTGGTCACTGGATTAACAGTCCAGCAATAATACCATGAAACCATTGCCTCCCTTGAGACTAGCCAGCACACCTGCTTTTACCTACCTATAATAATCGTTCAGAAACATCCTCTCTATCAGTCTTTTGTGCCTCAGCTTTGCAGTTGCCTGAACCATTGGTTTTGTCCTCTCTTAACTTGAATACTTCAATATTCCTTTGCTGGGCCACCCAACTTTTAACCTTTATAAACTTTAGCCCACAAACAGCCTACTAGCCCTGTGCCCACTGAATTCCTTTCCAGCAGCACCTTGATTGTAATGTTT
Source organism: Stegostoma tigrinum (assembly GCF_030684315.1). NCBI lineage: Eukaryota > Metazoa > Chordata > Chondrichthyes > Orectolobiformes > Stegostomatidae > Stegostoma > Stegostoma tigrinum. The sequence goes on along the minus strand of NC_081356.1, from coordinate 32,998,504 downwards.
TCATCTGACTATTCAAACCTCTCCAAAATCTTCTCATCCTTGATATTTGCAGCATCCACTAATCCTGCAACTCTGGAATTTTTGCATGCTCCCACTTTGGCTTCTCATGCAGAACTAATTTTATTTGCTCCACAACATGCTGGTTGTGCTGCCCACAAAAGAAATCACCTTGAATACATTTAGATTCACTGTAACGAGCAACCACTTAAGCAGAGTAATGGAATGTTGCCATCACTGGTGACTCACTGCCTTTAGGAAATGAAAGACAAAATAATGGGACATACAATAATTTAACATCTACCAAATCTCATATCATAACATAGCTTTTGGCCTAGGATTAGTAAAGACAAGTTATTCCGTTTGATGCATTTTCATTGCATGATCTCCCTTTCCAACCTTACAATCAGCTGAGAGTTCTGCAATTTGCTAGTTCTAATCTCTAGTACATCTTTTTGTTTGCTCTACCAGTAGCTGTTGCCTAGTCCCTAGTTTTAGAATTTCCTCCCCAAATCTCTCCATTTTCTTCGTTTCTTGTAAAACAAAACAACCTTTTCCATCAAACCTTTAGTTCTTTTATATTTTGTCTGTTAATATCTCCTTACCTTATGGGGTATCAAATTCTATCTGATTGGCTCCTGTGAAGCTCATTGACATGGATTTACATAATTAGAAATACTATCTGAATGCAAGCTGGTGTTGTAGCAGTTGTTCACCTCGAGTAATGATGATAATGATAGCAGCATCAAAGCATTCAAACAAAAATGACTGACATCTGAATGGGCTTTATTAAAATGTCGATAGCCATTTCTGTGCGTGTAAGGGAACTGACATCTATTGTTTGTGACATTGTGTGTTTAGGGATCTCACAAAGTAATTATTTTCTAAGCAACCTGCTCAGAGATGTTATTATATCAGGACAAGGTGAGGCTTGAACTTGGATCGCCTGGCTTAAAGGTAGGGCTACTACCATTGTGCTATAGGACCCCAAAGTATTGCTGGTAGAGTCCATGAGCTATCTGCAAGAACTCTTTATTACAACTTGATACAGAGCGACATTCTCTCAGCACTCATTACAGCTTCTGTTTACTTCCAGTATGCTGTACTTAATCAGGTGATATTTAATTGAATTGAATCCTTAATTGTCACGTATTCAAAATAAAATAATGAAAAGTGTGTACTGTCGCCACGTTATTAGTTTCCTAATATGACTACCATTACTCTACACCTTTGTGACATAATTATATGATCTTTATTAATAATAAATAAATGAATGCTAGATGTACTCCAAGGAAGAAAGTCTGTGAACTTAATCAGAGACAGTATAAACTGCCGATGCTGGAGTCTGAGATAACAAGGTGTGGAGCTGGAGGAATACAGCAGACCAGGCAGCATCAGAGGAGCAGGAAAGCCAACCCTGAAGAAGGATCCAGATCCGAAGCATTGGCTTTCCTGCTCCTCTGATGCTGCCTGGCCTGCTGTGTTCTTCCAGCTCTACAACTTGTTATCTGTGAAGTTAATCTTGTTTTTTTTGCCTTTGGCAAAGAGTTGAATTTTTTCAAAGGGTCTTGGCCATGACTTCCATTGAGTTTTCTGACTGTATCCTACCAAACTCACCTCATTAGCTGCCTACCTGCCCCATGGCACCTCTCATGTACGACTGTAGATCCATCTTATCACATGCCTTTCCCAGAACAACTCACCACTCTTTTTGTTATTCATTAACAGGATGACAGAGTCACTGGCTAGGCAGCATTTGTTGTCCATCCCTAAATGTCCATAATCAACCACAATGCTGTGGGTCTGGAGTCACATGTAGGCCAGACCAGGTGAGGTTGACAGTTTCCTTCCCAAAGGACATGAGTAAACCAGATGGGTTAAACCAACAATGGATTCATTGATATCATTGGATTCTTAATTTCAGATTTTTTTAAAATTGAATTCAAATTCCACCATCTGCCATTGCAGGATTTGAACCCATGTCCGCAGAATGTTATCTAAGTCTCTGATTTAAAAGACCAGCAATGATACCACTAGGCACTCTCCTCCCCATTCAATGAATATCCTGGAATTCACTGCATTCCTTGAACCTGCAGAAGCTTCCGAAGCCTGTTTTGCACCTGGATAACCACTGTCAGTCCAGCGCTGCTGTGTGTGATTCCCGAAATTTTCCCCCAGATGTGGCAGCTCCTACTGGACAGGATGAATATCCAAGATCAGCAGTGGAAGCTATGACATCAGACCAAGACAGCCTGGTATGAGGTTATCACCTGGGTGAGAGCAGCCGCAGCTTGGACGAGCACTCACAATTGCAGGAAAGGAGATCGATGACCTTCTCCACTCCACCCACTTAAGTGTCACCATCTTCGCTCCAATACCTCACACTCATAATATCTCTGCTCCTCCACCCAACTCCCACCAAAGCCTCCGCTGTACCACTTTCATTATTGCCTGCAACATCTTCCCAATTCTCTCACTCACACCAGGACCTGATACCACTAATCCTGCTTGTCCCTCTGCGCTGCCTACACACAAGCTTGGGACACCACCTCACCAGTACCAAGAGTAAAAACTGTGCCCCTTGTTTCCACCTCCTTTAATGCCTGCCTCCCTCTTATATCAGGAGGAAAACAGACCACAGTAGGACAGAAAGAGCCTGGTATCTGACTGCCACAAGTGTTTGACAGTCTGTATTCCTCAGCACACAGTATCTTTGCTGCTGCACTTGTTAGCATTACAATAATAGTTTCTGGTGCAGCCTGAGGTGTGGGATTAAAATGCAGAAGTATTCTGTGAGTGGATCAGTGATGTACCATGGGAGTTCTTAGAGGCTGGCACATATCAGGTGCTCATGTCCACGGATGTGCAGTGCGTGTGGCCGGTACCCGTGTAGCATGCCCTGAGATGTTGGCACCCATTGGTCATTCAGAGTTATTCAAAGAAAGCGACAAGCTGTAGAAACCAGGTTCCTGCTCCGATCTCCATGTTAAGATTGTCTGAAGAGTTTGGTAAAATGGGAAGCTGAATAATATTAGTGTAAAACTTGCCATTAACAAACCTTTGACAATAAACGATAAAGCAGTAAAACCCTTAATTGGCAGCACACTACTGCCTGTAGAAAAACTCACCACATTGCTTGTCAAAATCAAAAAATACTGCAAGCTGTAGGAAAGAAAAAAAGAATTGATTGAGAATAAGTGTTCTTGGCAGAATAATGAATAGTAGATGGTCTTTTATTTTTGAAACACACAAAATCAGAAACTACTGGAGAAATTCAGCAGGTCTGGCGGCATCTGTGGAAAGAGAAACAGAGTTAACGTTTAAAGTCTGGTCACCCCTCTTCAGGACTGTTTCACAGCTAGGAATGGGGGGGAATTAATGCTGATGATGGGGGACTGTAGGTTGGGGTAGAAAGGAATGAGTGGATAGCTGGAGACAGAGGTCAGGGAGTGAGGAAAAAAATAGGCTACGCAAGAAAAGGAAAAAGTAAGCCAGGGAAGAAGGGAAGCTAGATAAATGATAACAGGAATGGTGAGAGGGTGAAAATGGATTGGCTGTGCTGAAACGAGCCATGTCAGGACAGGACGTGAAGTGTGGGGGTACATAGTGTTTGTGCTCTAAAATTATTAAATTTGATGTTGATTCCTGAAGGATATAGTGACCACAGACAGAAGATGAGGTGTTGTTCTTTCAGCTTGCGTTGAACCTCACCGGAGCAAGCCCAAGACAGAGACGTTGGTCCGGGAATACATTGGTATGTTGAAGTGGCCGACAACTGGAAGCTTAGAGTCATTTTTGTGGAAAACACACAGCTCTTCCACAAAGCAGTCACCCAGTCTGTATTTCTTCTCCCCATTGTAGAGGAGGCCACATTGTGAGCAACGAATACGGTAGACTAGATGGAATGAAGCGCAGGTAAATCGCTGCTTCACCTGGAATGTGGGTCTGGGGCATTTGACAGTGAGGGAGAAGGAAATAAACAGACAGGTGTTACACCTTCTGCGATTGCTTGGGAATGTGCTGTGTGGGTGTGGGGAGGTGTTGGATGAGAAGGGGGAGAGGACCCATGGTGTCAGGGAGGGAGAGGATCTTGCAGAATGCTAATGAAGGATATGTCTGCTGGTGGCATCCCACTAGAGGTTACAGAAATGGTTGTTTATGATCCTTTGGGTGCAGAGGGGCTAGTGAGGTGGAAAGTGAGGACCGGGGTAACTTATCTTCATAGTGAAAGGGAAGAGAAGGGGTGAGGGTAGAATTGTTGGCGATAGGTCAGGCACGGCTAATGCCCCATCCCCACCCCCGCCAAATTCCCATGGAATGTGTCATCATCAGAATGGATGTGATGGGGACAGAGAAATTGGGAGCATGGAATGAGGTTCTCGTAGGAGCAGGGTGCGCATGTGTCCAGAATTTCAATGCACCCAACCTATTCTAGCCTACTCACAGTTCCTATTATCATCTATCTGTCTTATTTTCTTCCCTGGCTTATTATCAACAGTCCCTTTGTTCGCCAGTATCGTGCACTCTCACTTTCATGCTCATTCTCACTCTCTCTAGCTTTCTGGGCTCTGTCGCCACCTATCAGTTCACTCCTTTTTCACCCCCACCACCATCATCAGGATAAACAACACCCTTTTCTAGCTGCTATCAGTTCTGAAGAAGAGTCACTGCACTTGAAATGTTAACTCTATTTCTCTCCACAGATGCTGCAAGACCCGCCGATTTTTCTCTATCAATTTTTCTTTTTCTATGTTTCTGATCTCCAGCATCCACAGTTCCTTGTTTTATGGTTTATTCTTTTAATTTTGGTTTTCCGGTATCTGAAGTATTTTGCTTTTATTTTAATGACTTGCATTGCTTGTCATCTTCTGAACGTCCCCAGTGTTGAAGGTACAATTGTGTCCTATTTGGTTGCTGCCCACATAGACTCATAGTCACAGAGATGTATTGCATGGAATCAGACCGTTCGGTCCAACTCGCCCATGCCAACCAGATATCCTAAAATAATCCAGTCCAATTTGCCAGCATTTGACCCATATCCCTCTAAACTGCTCCTATTCATATGCCCATCCAAATGCCTTTTAAATGTTGTAATTGTACCAGTCTCCACCACTTCCTCTGGCAGCTCATTCCATACACGCATCACTCCCTGCATGAAAAGTTGCCCCTTAGATCCCTTTTAAATCTTTCACTTCTCACCTTAAACATATGCTCTGAGGTTTTGGATTCCCCCAGCCCAGGGAAAAGACCTTGTCATTTTACCCTATCCATGCCCCTCATGATGTTACAATTCTCTGCAAGGTCACCCCTCAGCCTTCGACACTCCAGGGAAAATGGTCCCAGCCTGCTCAACCTCTCCCTATAGCTCAATATCTCCAACTCTAGCAGCATCCTTGTAACTCTTCTCTAAACTTTTTCAAATTTCCCAACATCCTTCCTGTAGCAGAGTGACCAGAATTGAATGCAGTGTTCCAATAGTGGCCTAACCAATGCCCTGTATGGGCACAACATGACCTCCCAACTGCTATATTTTAAGCACTGTCCAATAGAGGCAAGCATTCCAAATGTCCCCTTCATTATTCTATCTGCCTATGACTCCACTTTCAAGGAACTATGAAGCCACACGCCAAGATGTCTTTGTTCAGCAAGATCTGCACTCACTGTCCAGCTGTGGTTGTCTGTTGTGTCCTAAGAACACTTCCTTTGGACCATGCACAATACCTGAAATCAGAGCATCCTGTCCCTCCCTAGCTTTATCATTGGAATGACATCTACAGCATATCTGAGCTCAAAGCAGGCACTGGAGACATACAGAGGGAAGAAATGCATTCAAAGTTTCTGGTGACTTAATGATCTGCTCCACTGGTGAGTAAAGTGTAAACGCAAGGAGAACAAAATGCAAGCAAACCTGCACATTTCTGTAAGTTAGCATTTAAAAACAAATTTCTAAGTTTAAACGGTGAATCACTGAAAACTATTAAGCCCCTGATATGTCCCAGCAGATATGAGACTCATACTTTATTACTTTTGGAGTGGTTTTCACAGCGATGTTCCCATTTAAAATCAATAATGAGCTCCAAGTAATTTTTGCTTCGAAATCAAAAAGGTGATTCTTCCACCAAATCCTTGGTAATTCTGGCAGCATAATTCAATAGAAAACCTCTGGAGTTGCCTTTTCCAAGACTTTATTGGATTTGAAACATAATATTACGTAGTATGGAAAAGTGCCAATAGCTACTAAATCAGATAGGGAATTCAGGAGAAACATTTTTACCTGAATCCTGTTGAGAGTGTAGAACTCACTATACAAGGAGTGATTGGATGAATCGTATTGATACATTTAAGGTTGCATTTTGTGGCTGCCACAACTGCAGAGGGAGCACTCCCCATTGATACGGTGTCAGTATCTGTGATGTCACTGACAGAGACATCCCTGATAGCTGCCTGCAATGAAGAATGGTGCAGATCTAATAAAGAAAACAAAAATGCATACACCACACTAGTTCTCACTCTGTCTCGCTCACTGGCATGAAAGATGGTGAGGGGTCGGGGGTGCTGACAAGCATTGGTACAGCACAATAGTATTATCACAATAGTGGCAAAGTCACATAGGTGCCAGACATTTTGCCTGCACTATGGCAGAATTGAGAGCAGTACATTTAGAAGGAAGCCAAGTAAGTACATGGAGGACTAAGGAATAACAGGATATGTTTATAGTGTTTGATTAAGTAGGGTTGGAGGAACTTTATGTAGAACATAAACCCGAGCATCAACTAGTTGGTCTGAAATGTTTTTGTGTATAAATGTTTTTCTAATACCTTATGATACTATAAATACAAAGTAATCTTACTGTATATAGAGCTACAATTATAAGGAGATACTGTTTCCAGTGGAGAAAGATTGCTAAACAGAGAATGCAGATTTAAGATCATTGGCAGCAAGAACCAAAGATGATTAGAGAAAAAGAAATATTACACAGAGAATTGTAATGCTTTGGAATGTGCTGTCTGGAAGGATGGTGGAAACAAATTCGACAGCACTTTAGGCAAAGGGAATCTGCTAAGTATTTGAAAGGAAATTGTTGCAACACCGCAGGAAAAGTGGCGTGAGTGGAACTAATTGGACAGCTCCAGAAAAGAGCAAGCACAGAAATGATGTGTTGAATGAACCCCTTCAGTGATCTATCATATTTAGTATAGACACACATCAGGTTCAATTGGCTATCGCCAGCCACATGAACTTCACTGCATTTTTAGACATTGTCTCAATTCATCACTTGTGCTGCAGCTTCCTAAAGAATTCTCTGCATATCCTACTGCAAGAATTACAAGATACCAGACCAACTTATAAGTCAATGCAGTGTTCCATACTAAAGATCAAAAAGTTTTGACTGCAGCAAATCTGTTCCTGGAACATGCCCTCAACCAGAGAATTTATTCATTCCCATAGGAATGCAGAGGAGAACCTTTTTTTCTTAAACATGCAGCAGAGATGCATTCACAGCTGCTTTTGACGCATTCCAGCAATTCCAGGTAATTAACTTACCAGAGATAGTAGGAGCTGCAGATGCTGGAGAATCTGAGATAACAGAATGTGGAGCTGGATGAACACAGCAGGCCAAGCAGCATCAGAGGAGCAGGAAGGCTGACGTTTCGGGCCGAGACCCTTCTTCAGAAAAATAAAGAAGGGTCTAAGCCCGAAACGTCAGCCTTCCTGCTCCTCTGATGCTGCTTGGCCTGCTGTGTTCATCCAGTTCCACATCTTGTTATCTCACTTAACTACTGTACTTTGTTCCATTTTTCAGTAAGTTGTTCACCAACTTGATTTTTAAATAACTGTATAAAAGGGTATCTCCTTCTTTGAAACAAAAATCACAGAATTATACAACACAGAAGTAGGCCATTCAGTCATCATGTGTCTGAAAATAAATCCAAATCCTTTCCGACTGCCTGAAACATGAAGTACACATTTAGTTCCTTTTTGAACTTTACTATTGAATCTTTCAGGCAGCACATTCCAGATCTAAGCAATTCGCTGCCTTCCTTAGCAAAAGCATTGCACCCATCTCTTGTTTCAGTCACTTGTTACCAAACCCTTTGAACAACTTTTTTTTTCTTTACTTATCCTGTCAAATGCTACCCAAATGTGAATGCCTTTACTAAATCTCCAGTTATTTGGAAAATGTACTTTTTAAAAACTTATCCTTCGCTCTTTTGAAGGCTCTAGCATTTACTAGCATATAGAGAGCATATTGACAGTCACCCCACAATGCTTGTGTAATCCTCATGTGGCCATTCCGCATTAGGACGGACTTGGCATGAGTTGTCATTGGTTAATTAGGTACCAGAGCATCTAAGATTGACCCTGTTCGCATCTAATGTCCACATATTCTAACAGGTCCATGGTTATGAGTGGAAGCAGGTGTTCCAATGGTTCTCCATCCAAAGGCCTAGTGTTGTATCCCCACGCCAGAATGCAGGGTGCAGGTAGTTCCCTGGACACCAATGTACCACCAAGTAACACATTCCACCAGTGGGCCATATTAGGACTTACTTACCATTCTGTTCTATGAGGATGGAAGTCCTGTTGACAATTCTATTAAAGTTACAGCTGTAAACTGCAAACTACTCTGCAGCTTTGTTTTTGCGACTCCTAGAACTTGATGACATAACTAATAATGCATCATGTGTGTGTTGCTCCCCCTCTGCAGAATCCATGAAGTTAAAATTCACCTAGCGAGGAGTTAGAAAATGAGCAGTGTTAAATTCTCCGTGACTTAAGCTCACATCTCATTCCCAATGGCTTCAACAGAACTGCTCTAAGCCCAAATTTCCTCACTCTTCAACACCCATCCATCAACTTCAGCCACCAAGCCTCTTGTCTTTATAAATTGGCTCTGTTAACAGGCTAAAGGCTCCAACACACATTTCTTGCCAAACCAGCATCAAATTTAGCTCTAAGTTACAAGTGGAGTTTGAAATGTAGCCATTTTTTTTCAATAAATCTGTCAGTATCTGTGGAAAGAAACAGAGTTAACATTTTGAGTCTGGTATGACGTCTTCACAACTGCAGTTTTATTATGATTAACATACACTTTTAATAAATCTGCGTTTATCTCTTTTTCTCTCAGATGAATCATGTTAAAAGTTGTAAACCTGCATGCACATAAACATGGTTTGCATGAATGAAAAATAAGTGGCTCAAAACTTTAATTTTCACAATTACAGAAGGAATAGGTAATGTTGTCAAGCATCTTCTGCTATTTACATTGACTGGTTTCCTTATGATAATGTTTATTTTCCAGTGTACGTTAATGAGATTGACTATATACACCCAAAATGTTAAAGTGGATGCATGATGCCCGATGCGCTAAGCCCTAATTTTGGTGTAACTTCCCAATGCTATACTGACGAAAATTTCACTCCCTCTTGTTATCACCTTCCAGGAGGAGCATTTGGAAATTCTTTAATGGGATTTAGAATTTACTTCCTAAAATGACAGTTAATACTCAGACGATTGTTCTTTTTAAATCCAAGATGGATTATTGTCAGGGACATGAGCTGAAGGTGCATTACTGGAGTTGAATTGGCCATCATCTCAGTGAATGGTGGCAGGTCAAATTTATGTGGCTAAACTACCTCCTTCTGTTCCTAATGTTGTCCATTCTTTGGGCACTTTGACCAGTTTATGCATTAACATTCTACCCAAGCCGAATTGTAGGTGAGGCAGATAAAGAGCCATAGAATTTGGTTTACAGTTTAACTCAATTTTATTAACAAAACTTTCATTGTTAGAAATGCCATATAGGTATGTCCTAAACTCCCACACTGTTAACTCTAATCAAGCTGTATCCATCTGAGAAAGGAAATATTATCTTAACCATCCACTTGTTTGAGCTGGAACATTGGAATCTCCTTCCTCTCTGACAAAGGGCTGGCTCTTTTCAAAAAAGGTTGGTCTTGCAGTTCAGGACAGATCTTCTCCTAGATCTGTTTGAGTTTCCACACAGTCTTCTGCCACAAATCTTGCTGCGATTCTTCGCTGAGGTAGTGGCCTCCAGATGTGTGATTTTATCACCTCCTCACTGCAGACCTTCCTGAATGTTCTGTGGCCTTTGACCAATGGGGTCATCAGTAGGGTTCAAAGCATCCAATGGAGTCGTGCCAATATCCTTTACCGTTGTCATGCCGGGGAGGTGTAACATGAATGTCCTCAGATACTAGCTGGAAGTCAAGGTACCAGAAAGTCTGATCAATACACCTCCAATACCTCAGCTGGTGGAAGCCAGTTTCTCCCGAGTCTTTGGTGACCACTTCAACCTTGATTTCCACTGCTCCCTGTAGCTGATAGCTGCTAATTGCTGTCTAATTTAGTTTGGCCAAATTTCTGTGGGACCCGATCTCTCTAGTTGTAAGTCAATACAGAATGTCCAATTTTAGGCCCATGATCATTTGACCATGTTGTTTCTCTGTTCTGATTTATATGAGTTCAATTCAGTTGTCTAACTGTTGAAGTGGAATTTGTCAAGAAAAGCTGTCCAGCAAACCATGCAAGTTTTGACTACATCACACATATTACTCAGACAGCAGCTGCAAAATGCTGTGGATCTTTGAAATCAAAAATAAAAACAGAAAACATTGGGCATACTCAGCAGCTCAGGTAGCACCTGTGGAGAGAAACAGAGTTAACATTTAAAGTTGATTGTTTATTAAAACATTCAGGTTAAAGTTTTTTATGTGTAATAGAATGTGTCAATTAAAGCCATGTTCCCAACAGGCTTGGGTGGGGTGCGGTGTGTCTTTAATTGCCTGATGATATCTCCATGGCAACATCTCCATCAAAAAGAGTGAGCTTCACAATGAATCAGCATCCTTTTTTGTCCATAAACAATTTATTGTGATTGTTTGAAATTTGGCTTTCTTGGGCTTGTCTTGATGTGTTTATTGCATGAAATAACAAGCCTATCTTTCAGTAAGATGATATTTAAGATTTGTGCATGATTGCATCACTTAGAGCTGTACTAGTTAGCCCCACTCCCATGCCCGAAGCTCTGAAAATCTCCCCTTTTTGAGCATCTATCCAAATTCCTTCTACATGAAACTGTTGAATCTATTTCCACCACAATAAGATAGTGTGGAAGGCCCTAGTCTTTTGCCAGTCGAGTTAAAGCTGTGCCGTCTTGTTACTGATCTTCTAGCCACTGGAAGAACCTTTTTATTTATTCATTTGTTTTTGAACACTATTAAGAATGCAGGTAAGCATGTGATACCTTCCAACTAGAGGTAGACAGAAATAGTTTGTCATAGCCTTTTCCCTGGTTCTTCCTCTTTCTTTCAGGCTTGAATGCAAATGCAAGAGTTTTGGGGAAAATCAAACCAGGTACGGTGTAGTATAGTGAAGCATGTTTGTGTAAGTTCAAAAAAAGTTAATTACAATCTGTGAGGTCACAGGAGGAAGTGACATGCACTCATGTGATCTGAGAGTCGAAGAATGGCAACTGGAAAGTGGCTAGTGTAAAATGTACTCAGAGCTGTAGATATATTATGATAAAGTTAATGTTTCATAGTTCGTCTGTGAGCAATTGAAAGTACTACAACTGAATAATAATAATAATAATAATAATGTGTAGGCGATGATGGGCACCCATCCATACTTTAGTCTGCTCTGGCATTGTAATTTGGCATTTCTAGAGATGCTGTGACTTTATAAATTAGTCATCATTAAACTTCTTGCTCTAATCAGAGCCAAGATGTGAATTCAAACTGGTATTTGTGGACATCATATATTGAGTTTATTGCTCCCAGAGTGTAGAATACAAGGCTGCCAAACAGAGAAAACAGCATTTTACTTCAGTGGATCACACATCTGTGGAATATAGCAGTTCAATTGAATCAGCTTTATGCTGTAATCATTCACCTTTAACGATCTACAGAAACAATATCTTGTAAGGTGGGGCATACCTCATGGAGAACGTTGTGCTGGGGTGTTTCACGTGTAGAATAGGTGGTAAAAGTAAAAAAAAATTCATGAAGGAACACCAAATATTTAGTCAAGAGACAGAGTTTCAGAAGTGTCTTTAGGTAGTGGGGTGCCCAGGAACTGAAAGGGTTTAAAAGGTGTGGAGAGTGATGTCACAGAAGCGGCATACTTGGTCAGCATTGGTGAAGTGACAAGAGGACAGGAAACAGGAGCTGGATCAATAGTGAGATGACTGGACTGCAGGAGGTGACAGACAGGGAAAGCTGAGGCCGTTGATTCAATGTAATCGCAAAGGGTTTTTAAAAGATTAGAGTGAGGAAATTGGAAGCCCATATAGATAGTGATTACATCAAGGATGGGCAAGTGAAAAGTTTGGGGAAGGGTGGAACATTAGGGTATAATTTTGAGGAAAAACTAGAGGTTGGAGGGTGAGAAGTCACCCAAGGAGGCCACGAGAATGATGGGCTAGGAAGTGGCCAGGGAATATATAATGGCATCAGTAGATCAAGGTACAGGGTAGATATGAAAATAGTCAAAGGAGGGAGTCAAGTTAGAAACTGTTGAGAATCAAACAGGGCATTAACAAGATGTAAATTGTCCGTTTCAACCAAAGACAATGGCTGGTGATAGATATCAATCAGAGACAAGAAAGCAAAATGGGTCGTAAGATCCATAAAATCATGACTTCCACCTTCTCAATATTCAGCTGGCTGAGGGTGAATGCTCAGAAATGACTGAATGCCAAATATGTGATCTGAAGCAGAATCAATGCAGGGATCAAGGGAGGTGGTGGAAATTCAGAGCAGGTGGGCTAATAGTGTTGATGGGGGTGATAATGAATGAGATAAGGAAAAGAAAAGTTTGATGTAGACTCCCGGTGGATGTAGATATGGCAGTGTGAAAGGGGAAAGAAAAACTCATTGCTAGAGATAATGGTAGGTTGTGCCCAAATTGAGTTACGATGAAACGAAAACGAAATTTACACTTCCTAATAATATATTTTGCTGACATTAAACAGATTACTGTATAATTTAATAATTAAAAGAACACTTACTCCTGCTAAATATTCTGATAGAGGTTAAATGTATGAACATACGAATTAGGTGCAGAAGTGTTCTATTTGACAGCTGAAGCTTGCTACATCATTCAGCAAGACCATAGACTTTACTTGCCTGTCCATAACTCATATCCTTTGACTCCCTAGTTAGTCAAAAATCTATCTAACTTCACTTTAAGCGTATTAAATGACTATGCCTCCAGTATACTTTGGGCAAGAGAATTATGTAAACTTGTGACAGTCAGAGAGAGTATTTCTGTTGACTTTCATCTTGTTTACTAAATATTATAATAAATATTGAAAATAATGGCAATTTAATTCAAAAAACTAATGTTTCTATCCCTGTATTGAAGTTGTACTTTCTTCTTCCTTCTTTGTTTTACCAACAGCTTGTAAATATTTGTTCCTTTGGATTTTGCACCAAACCTTACCTCTATCTTGTGCTTGATTAGTCCCAATATGGATGAACTGAATCCCCATAGTTCTCGTCTCTTCCATGTGGGGAAACATTCTCTCAGTATTCACTTTGTCATGTCATCACATCTCAAGGTCGTTATGTTTCAGTTAGATCACCACCTCTCATTCTTCTAAACTCCGATGGATGCAAACCCAACCTGTCCAACATTTCTTTATTAGCTAACCGCTTCATCTCTTGAATTGGTCCAACCAACATACTCTGAATTATTTCTAAAGCAGTAATGTCCTTTCTTTAATAAGGACAACAAAATTGTACTTTAGATGTGGCCTGTTACAATGAAGTGTGGGGGTGTTGTCTACCCTCTTTTTAAAACCCTCTGGCTCAGTTTCAATGACATATTTTTATTTCTTTCTAGTACAGTGCTATCACATTTCATTTAAAATGTAATCTGCACAATAAAACGAATGAGGCAATTATCAAAGCTTTCTGCAGTGAAAGAACAAAGAGTTTTGTTACCTACTGAGCCCAAGGAAAAAAATATAAAAGAACTTGACATCAGATGTGTGTACAGCACAGATATAAATTTAAAAGTGACTGTGCCTGAAAAAGATAGTTATGCAGTAAAACATTCTTTAGCATTTCAAGGTGTAAGATTTTAAACCTGTTGACTAATTGGTGACATGTATCTGCAACCACAGTAAAAATCTATAGATATCTTTGTGTTTTGACAGATTATTGTTTTACCATGTTGCTTTAGTACCAGACATGGTTTTCCAAGATCATGAGAAAGGCAGTCTGAGAAAGGTAGAGTGCTTGTTTCCAATTATTTTTTCTCTTCTCTCTGCTCTGCTGTCTGGAAAAAGTTGAGATATATTTCAAATAGTTGTCTGAGTAGTACAGATCTTCAGCATTAATGAAAAAGCCACATTTGTTGAAGTTTTTTTGTCTTGCACTCATCAGGACCTTCGCAAGAACATCAATGTGAAGAACACAATAGCACTCATACTGTAAGGGAGGACAGTGTCGATTGATTAGCAAGTTGACTCCAATGGACAAAAGCAATGCCATGGAGAATGCTTCAGTTAGTTGATGACTGGTGGTTATCTTCCAAGCTTTGTTTAAATTTAAGCCAAGTAGTTTGACTCCAATGAAGGTATCGACTCGAGGAATGGACTAGAGAATGACTGCTGTTTATTTTTTGTGACTTGAAACAGGCGCAATATACATATGTGTTCTTCTTCAGCAAAAATCAGGGCCCTTATGCACTACACTGTGAGCTAGGGTGACAGTCTTAAATTCGACATATGGAGCACATGCATAGTTTCGCATGAGCAAAGAAAATGAAAACTGCATTACTCATCAGTGTGATATAACATCTTCTTGCATTGACAGAAGCATTCTGTTAATAATGGCTGCCATTTGTATTGCTTATGCATAATAATAGCTTGTTCACCTATTGCCCAAATGTTTGAGATGTCTGAGATAGAATGGGCTCATTTTGAGACCAAAAGTAGCAGCCTGATGTATCTCCATAATTTTGCGCAATAGACAGTGAGAAATTATTTGATCAGGTGAGCCATTAAGGTTGTAGACGTGCTTGCCGAGCCATTAGGTTTGGTTGCAGATGTTTCATCACTCTACTAGGTAACATCATCCGTACACATCTGCTGAAGCATCGGTGTTCGGTCCCATTTGTTATTTATATGCCTCAGTTTATTGGGGTGGTTGGTGTTACTTCCAGTTTTGTTTCTCAGTGGTTTGTACACAGAGTCTAATGCAACATGTTTGATGATGGCGTTCCGGTTGGAATAGCAGGCCTCCACGAATTCCCTGAGGCATCTCTGTTTGGTTTGTTCGATTATCAATGTGGTCCCAGTTGAATTCGAAGTACTACTGATGAACGCAAAGGATCCCATACCCAAAACTAGCAAAACTGGTATTATACAAAATACCATGCAAAGACTGTGAGAAACACTATAGGCCAAACCAGAAGAAAACTGATTACATGGATACATGAACACCAACTAGCCACCAAGAGACAAGATCAATTCTCACTTGTATCACTATACACAGACAACGAGGGACATGAATTTGAGAGAAACGTGAGAGAAAAATTCACTGAGAAACAAAACCAGAAGTAATACCAACCACCACAGAAAACTGAAGACATATAAGTAGCAAGCGGTACAGAACACCAATACTTCACCAGCGGCGCGGTGATGAAATGTTTACAATCAAACCCACTGGCTCGGTGAGCAAGTCTCCAACCTCATCCAAAATTCAAGTTACAAATCTTCTTGAAAACTTCAGAGTAGCCATTATTTGCCAGGATCAGGCACAAATGGTAAACAATTGGTTCAGCGCCTATTTACAATTTCATAGCTGTTGGAACTGATGAATCCCAACATGTACATTGAGCTGTAATGGTAGGCTTGTGACAGGCAGATATGGAGAAATTTCTGGCAAATTTCTCAATTGACATGGCTAGGAAAGGGAACTCATTTGATTGCCCTATATCAGAGGTGAACTTGAGAGCAGGATGCTACTGTGGATTCAAATATAATAATATAATGTAATATAATAATATAATATGATATAAATGTCATCTACAAATTAGAAAAATACAAGTACTAGGAAGTTAGGTGTCATTCCATTGAAGACGTATTTCTCAAGGAACCCAACAAAGATGTTTGTGAAAGCTATGTCTAGAATGGATCCCATGTTAGCACCATCTCAGGTTGGAGGGTCTAAATTCCCATGACACAGAGCTGCAGTGCTAGTTTCTATGGCCTCCTCAAACGATACATGAGTGAACAGGCTAGCAATGTCAAATTAGCATACAGACACAGCATTGCAATCAATGCTTAAGTCCTGCTTGATCCTCGAAAATGTGAAGGAATCCTTCACTCTGTGTGTGAAAAATGTTGCTTAAAGCCAGTTGTAGGAATTTGTCACCTATCATGTCACCTATCTAGCACAGTGATAATGGGAACTGCAGATGCTGGAGAATCCAAGATAATAAAATGTGAGGCTGGATGAACACAGCAGGCCCAGCAGCATCTAAGGACCACAAAAGCTGACGTTTCGGGCCTAGACCCTTCATCAGAGAGGGGGATGGGGTGAGGGTTCTGGAATAAATAGGGAGAGAGGGGGAGGCGGACCGAAGATGGAGAGAAAAGAAGATAGGTGGAGAGGAGAGTATAGGTGGGGAGGTAGCGGGGGGATAGGTCAGTCCAGGGAAGATGGACAGGTGAAGGAGGTGGGATGAGGTTAGTAGGTAGGAGATGGAGGTGCGGCTTGGGGTGGGAGGAAAGGATGGGTGAGAGGAAGAACAGGTTAGGGAGGCAGAGACAGGTTGGACTGGTTTTGGGATGCAGTGGGTGGAGGGGAAGAGCTGGGCTGGTTGTGTGGTGCAGTGGGTGGAGGGGACGAACTGGGCTGGTTTTGGGATGCGGTGGGGGAAGGGGAGATTTTGAAGCTGGTGAAGTCCACATTGATACCATTAGGCTGCAGGGTTCCCAAGCGGAATATGAGTTGCTGTTCCTGCAACCTTCGGGTGGCATCATTGTGGCACTGCAGGAGGCCCATGATGGACATGTCATCAAGAGAATGGGAGGGGGAGTGGAAATGGTTTGCGACTGGGAGGTGCAGTTGTTTATTGCTTCCGCCATCTACAATCCGACCCCACCACCCAAGACATTTATCCATCCCCACGCCTGCTTTCCGGAGAGACCACTCTCTCCGTGACTCCCTTGTTCGCTCCACACTGCCCTCCAACCCCACCACACCCGGCACCTTCCCCTGCAACCGCAGGACATGCTACACTTGCCCCCACACCTCCTCCCTCACTCCTATCCCAGGCCCCAAGATGGCATTCCACATTAAGCAGAGGTTCACCTGCACATCTGCCAATGTGGTATACTGCATCCACTGTACCCGGTGCGGCTTCCTCTACATTGGGGAAACCAAGCGGAGGCTTGGGGACCGCTTTGCAGAACACCTCCGCTCGGTTCGCAATAAACAACTGCACCTCCCAGTCGCAAACCATTTCCACTCCCCCTCCCATTCTTTAGATGACATGTCCATCATGGGCCTCCTGCAGTGCCACAATGATGCCACCCGAAGGTTGCAGGAACAGCAACTCATATTCCGCTTGGGAACCCTGCAGCCCAATGGTATCAATGTGGACTTCACCAGCTTCAAAACCTCCCCTTCCCCCACCGCATCCCAAAACCAGTCCAGCCTGTCTCTGCCTCCTTAACCTGTTCTTCCTCTCACCCATCCCTTCCTCCCACCCCAAGCCGCACCTCCGTCTCCTACCTACTAACCTCATCCCACCTCCTTGACCTGTCCGTCTTCCCTGGACTGACCTATTTCCTGCCTACCTCCCCACCTATACTCTCCTCTCCACCTATCTTCTTTTCTCTCCATCTTCGGTCCGCCTCCCCCTCTCTCCCTATTTATTCTAGAACCCTCACCCCATCCCCCTCTCTGATGAAGGGTCTAGGCCCGAAACGTCAGCTTTTGTGGTCCTGAGCTGCTGATGGGCCTGCTGTGTTCATCCAGCCTCACACTTTATTACCTATCTAGCACAGTTAGCCAAGTGCATCCAGTCCCAAACTTCAACAATGTGCAGGCATTCAGTGTGATTGTGCTGCACAGGGGGACTGTACTGCCATGCTCCTGGGAGTAAATCATTGTCAGTCCAAACTCTTCATTGGAATGGTTTAGTGAGAAGGGGGGAAGGATGACTGTGTGCCAACCAGGGGTCTGAACAGGTGGCGGCTACGGCTAGAAGTGGGTGGTTAACAGTTGTTCCATAGCAACCATACTTGTTCTCTGGGTGGTGCCACCCTCTCAAGCTTTAAACCTTTAACGCCCACTTCCTATAACCCACATACCAGGTTCGTGTATTTTTATAAGCCTGCTGTTTAGTACATCAATGAGTGGTAATCTGATGCTTGCCCCTTGCAGGACATCTGAATTTGCAACATGTACCTTGCTGTCATATACCTTTACATCAACCCGACTGGGCTCATTGAAGTTTGAACCGTGATTCTAGACTCTGATCAGCTACTGGGCATCTCGGGACAGAATCTCACAGGACCCAAAAGACATGGGCTATGTGGCTACATCAGGCCAGATGTCCAACCTGTCTTGACATTGGGAGGAACTCATTGCATCTTTTATGCATCTGCCAAACAGCAAGGGGAATTTCTCACTGGACAGTGGTGAGCTACCAATTGTGAGAAATTACACGTTATTGAATGACTTATTCATGGCACACCCCACTTCACTAATATTCAACTACCTATCTTAACAAACATGCCAGACAAGCTAAATGTCAAGAATTCTCGGCATGGAAGGCAAAGCAGATAACTGGTTATTTCAGCTCACCACCTGCCCCAGAGGATCTACATGCTGGGCAGCGCACATGAACATCTCAGGGCAAGGTTCATGACACACTTACCCTACACCCATGGGCATTGACATGCAACACATGGCAGCCTCTAAGGACCCTCATGGCACATCTGTGATCCACTTATAGGGCACTAGTGAACTTCAATGGTGCCCTTTAGGCTACATCAGCACCTTCCATTGTAATGCTACAGCAAGGACACGGAGTGCTCAGGGACACACACCCAGCTCATGGATTATTTAATCTCAGAGCATTCACTCACTCTGAGCCTACCTGGATTCTCTCAGCACTGCCTTTGCGTACTTTGCTCTTCAACTGGAGATCCAAAGTATTGCTTTACCATCTGGCACAGATACAAAGCCAGTAAGCTTGCCTTTGGTGTCAGAAAGGCTCGATGAAGCGAGGGTGATGGCTTTCGCTTAGGATATCCCATCACAGTAAATCAAGGTCAGCCTCCAGAACCAGCCTAGAGGCCTGGACATGGTCAGTCAGTCACTCACTCACTTGGAGACGTCAGAGTTAGCATACTGTCCACATAAGGAGTGAGGAGCCAAATGTCAATCAGTCCATTGTCTGCCTTAACTCAGCTCCCAGTGAGGCAGAATAATTGCCTCCTGGAATAAGGGAGAGGCAGGTTTTATGGGAGAAGAAAGACGGTGGTGCAATTTTAACATTTAGGTCAGCTGGGAGGTGTCCTGAGCGAGCGAGTGAGTAGGCAGTGCAGAGGGTAGATTGGGGTGGGGATCAGTGGGACAGAAGATGTTCCAGGCAATGGTGAGAGTGGTAGAAAATGAGTGTTGGTGGAAGGAATGCCCACCAATATAGGAAGAAGGTCAATGACCTCCTCGATTTTGCACTGACCCAAGTGGCAATCTGAGGCCAAACTGGCATGATCTCTGCTGCTGGTTCTGCTGATTCCCTTGCCTGCACCACTCATCAAGCAGGGTACCCAGGTCCCTGCCCACAAAGAGGCACGCCAAACCTTCTTTGTCTACCACGTCCAGGACAAATATTATGAATCACACAGCACATCTCCAGACTGACAGTGATTGTCCAGGTACACCACAACCTTTTAAAGATGACAATGGCACTGAGGATGCTGGTCAATTCTGGGATATCCCAGCAGCAGCGCGTTGTTCTGGGAAAAGCTCATGGTAAAATGGGGATAGATTCAGACAAGATGGATGCCACAAGGGCAGGGTAGTTTGTTAATGAGGTGGGTTTGATTAGATATGACGAGAAAATTCTTTAGATCTTGCGGCAAAAAATTCTCCTTAAAACTCAGTACAAATGCCCCTCCATCAGTGGTGGCTGCTGGTAAGTACAATGCCTTCCCTTTTATCTTTGTTTGGAATGGGTTTTGTCCTAATCTGTTCTAATTTTCCTGGAACACAATTGCCATCAGGTGGGTGTTCATCTTCTGCTATACTCCACCACGACTATTCAACTAAATCAGGCTTCACCTTGACTTTCTCTTGGCCTCTGTGAAAACACATCTCATCCTCCTATAATTTCACACGAGATATCCGGTAACCAGATCTGTACTTCTGGCCTGTCATCTTTTATCACGTTCCCTGGACCTTACATTCTGTCTTTTATGAATACTGGCCTGATCTCATTCAATGCTGTGGGTGTATTGCAAGAGATATTGAAGGAGCCAGCCTACAAGGAATGATGCTGTTTGCGAACAATATACAAGAGACAGAAGATCCTCCAGTGGAGAAATGATCCATAAATCAGAGCCCATGTCAACAGTTCTGAAGTGAAAGTCTTACCACTCCTCTAAATCTAAAAGGATTGCGTTCTGTGAAAATTGTGAAACACTCAGACCGCCTGTATTTGTGCAGCCAGACACTAGCAGAGAGCCTGGAAATGTTGTATAAGGGGTAATGGTTGGTTAGTGTTCATGGAGCTAGTGTTCATATTACATTGAAGTCCACTCCTCTGGTGATGTCATGCATAGACTACGGCTGGAGACGAGGAGATCTTAACTAGACTTCGTAGAGAGCAGGTACATTCTATACACCTCTTGAGAATTCAAGTAATTAAGCTTGACTAGTGCATAAGTGTATGCTTTCATACAGTCAAATAACATCTTAGCAACAATAACACAAAACCTGGGAGCATAATAAACTGAGAATGGTATAGTGTATAACTTCGAAAGGAAAAGACATATTACAGGTTGAGTGGACACAACAGTTGGGAATGAAATTCAATGTGTGAAAGTGTTAAGGGCCAAATTTTGGTGCAAAGAACATGGAGCGACATGAAGAGTAGAATTCCAAACCTGGAGAGGCCTGTATGTATGTATGCATGTATAAGTCACATGCAGGTAGCAAGCGCTGTTACTAAAGTACACAGTATTCTAGTCTTTGTTAATAGAAACAGAGTGCAAGAGCAAAGAAGTTATGCTGAACTTATATAAAAACCTTGTTAGATCTCAGCTGTGTTTGCATACAATTCTGAGCATTGCATTT
Organism: Stegostoma tigrinum; assembly: GCF_030684315.1. Classification (NCBI taxonomy): domain Eukaryota; kingdom Metazoa; phylum Chordata; class Chondrichthyes; order Orectolobiformes; family Stegostomatidae; genus Stegostoma; species Stegostoma tigrinum. The sequence continues at coordinate 32,977,157 of NC_081356.1, read as the reverse complement.
TAGAAGAATGTGAATGCATTAGAGAGAGTGCTGAAGAGGTTACACAAATTGTTCCAGGGATGGGGAAATTTCAAATGTGAGGAATGATTGGAAAAATTGGGATCGTTTTCTTTGGAGAAAAAAAAAGCCAAAAAAGGATTTGATTGTTTCAAGAGCACGCTGGGCCTACCAGAATGGGGTTGAGAAGCTGTCCCCATAAAAGAATGGAGAACTTGGGGGCGAAGTTTTAAATTGTTTTGCCACAGAAGCAGTTGTGATGTGAGGAAATGTATTAGCACACAGCAAACGATTAGGATCTGAAATACCCTGCCTTGGAAGTCTGGCAGAAGCATTCAACATGGCATTGGATAATTGTTTCTATTTAAATATTGTCCAAAGTTACAGGGAAGAGAAGGAGATTGGCACTGAGTAAAACTGTACAGACGGTCAGTGCAGACTTGGTGGGCCAAATGGCCTCTTCCTGCACTATGACAGTTCTGTCATTCTTTGATTCTTTTGTAAACAATCTAAAATAGGTCATTAGACAGGCAGTAGACAATGAATAGAAAAAGGAGGATTGGTGACAATAAATTACCTGAAATAACCTTCTTTCTAAACCATATAAAAGCTGAAGTGATAGATACCACAAGGTGCCAGTCGTAGAAATTGGGATAGTACCATATTAATCTTCAGCGACAGTAAGGCAATTTGAAGTACAGTCCATTTTGTAGCATAGGAAATTCAGCAGCCAATTTGCTTACAGCAAGTTCTATAAATAAGATATTGTTAATGAAAAGAAGATCTGCTTTTGGTGATAATAAAATGTGAGGCTGGATGAACACAGCAGGCCAAGCAGCATCTCAGGAGCACAAAAGCTGACGTTTCGGGCCTAGACCTGATGAAGGGTCTAGGCCCGAAACGTCAGCTTTTGTGCTCCTGAGATGCTGCTTGGCCTGCTGTGTTCATCCAGCCTCACATTTTATTATCTTGGATTCTCCAGCATCTGCAGTTCCCATTATCTCTGCTTTTGGTGATGTTGGTTAAGAAATAAACCGACAAGGATTAACTGCATCAATCTTACTCAAATACTGCCAAGAGATCCTCTGCTTCCAACTGCAGGGCAGCCAGGGCCTTGCTATAACAGCCTGTCTAAAAGACATAATCATGGCAGTACAGCATTGCCTCAGTACTGCATGCACATATTTTTTGCCCAAGTGTCACAAATTGGACTTGAATCTTCAGTCTACCAGGCCTTCCATATGAGCCACTGCTGAAATAAATGTAATAATAGTAATGGTGAAAACGTATTAAAGACACACTTCATAGCTAAACTGTTTTCCATGCCGCAATTAAGTGAATCAATCCTGCCTTCTCTCTGATTTTCAGCAGGATTTTTATCTTTGGATATACAGGAGAAAAGGAAGGCATGAATAATGTGAACTGCGTGCACGCCAATGAAAATGGCTCTGAGCCTCACTGCTTGTCTAAGAATGCACTGAAGTTTTCTCTCTATGACCATTTCTCATGCAACTGATCTACATGGATTACTCAGACTGATGTTTAGAATATTGTCCAGAATTCTGATTCCTTTCAAATTATGCAAAATCTTAGATAAGATGCTCTACAAATACCTGGTAACTTAATGTTTATATCATATTAATTATGTCTTCATTTTAATTTCGAGAGCAATAATGTTTTGTGTGCTATTTTTAATAAGTGCAGTGGTTTTCCTTCGAGCAGATAAGCTAAGGGGAAATTTAATCCAAGTGTTCAAAATCACGAGAGATTTGATAATGCAAGTAAGAAAACAGTACTTGGACTGGTAGAAGGGTGCATAAATAGACCTCACGTAATTAAGATAACTGATTTTAAAAAAAACAAACTCAGCTGTAATCTACAGATTTTATTTTCAAACAGTAAGTTGTGATGTGCAATACAAATCCCTGAAAAGGTAGTGGAAACAATCATGCGTAACTCCATAAAGGGATTTAGATAAGAACTTGAAGAGGAGAAAATCGAGCTATGGTGAAAGTAAGAGAGTGAGACTAATTGGATAGTTTTCTCAAGGAATTGGCATAAACATAATGTGTTGAATGGCTTCCTTCTGTGCTGAGTTTTCATGGTGCTACAGAGAAAGAAAATGAATAATGGATCTGAATAGAGGAGTGCGGTGCTGTTTCTAGAAGGTGATTATTTAGTTGCAAATATGTTAAATAATCTACAAATGTGAAGTTTTTATTTGTAAAAAAACATCAAGCCGGCAAATCAGTAGTGGAGAACGCGGGGATCTGCATGTGGAGATATCTTTGGAGGTACTTTCATATTATTTTCAAACAAAGTAGATCTCGAGAGTAGAAAGTGGATTCTGTTGGGTATGATACAATGTTAGATATATATTGTAGAAGTGTTTCTATAATTAAGCTCTTAAGCTGGAGAAGCAGCTGCATATGTTGTGGGGCCAATTCCGCAAACAGCATTAAAACAGCAACGCGTACAGTAACAGCCTGTCACTGTTCTTTAAACACTGAACCTTGCAAGAGAGGCTGGGGAGGATTAGGTAGGTTCACAATGAAAGGCTTCATTGCGAGAGGTCAGAAAGGTTAATCATCACTGTCAAGAACAGGTAATTAGTGGATTCATCCCTGAAGGCCATGGATGAATCATTTGACATCAAAACAACAGCTTTTATTATACTAAATTTATTGAGTTAAATTTCACATCTTGCTAGCATAGGATGTGAACGTGTTACCTCTGGATTTCTAGTCTGATATGATAATCATGAGATTATCAGATCCAAGAAAATATATCTACTGATGCCGGGAAAGTGGACAATGTGACTTTAGCAAATTTCTTGATTACTATTTTACAGAATTACTGGAATTGTTGCAGTGCAAAAGTAAGCCATTCAACCCACTATTTCTGCAGTGTCTCACTGAATGAGCATCATGATTTAGTACCACTCTCCTATCCTATTCTCCCAACCCTGCACATAACTTCTATTTAAATGATCATCTACTGTTACCTTGTGTGCCTTCACCTGAACCTGTTCCCACTACACTTCCAGGCAGTGCATTCCAGGCCAGAACAGATTACTCGCTGTGTGAAAAAGTTATTTTTCACATTGTATTTACTTATTTTGCAAGTTATTTTAAATCTGTATCCTCTCATTCCTGCTCCTTTTACAAATAGGAACACTTTCTGCCTGTCTACTCTATTCAGACCTCTCACGATTTGAAATCTTCAATCAAATATCTTCTTAGCGTCCTCTGCTTCGAGAAAGAGGATCAAACTCTCCAACCCATCTTCATAACTGAAATTTCTTATTTCTGGAACCATTATCATAAAACGTTTTTGCAATCTCTCTAATGCATTCACATCTTTCCTATAGCCTTGTGGGCAGTGCCTTGATCTGCAATTTCTCCTCCTTCTTTCAATATCCTTGGATGTTTCTCAGCTGGACTACGCCATGTCAAGTCTAATTAACAACAGCATACCTCCTCCACATCATCATCAATTTTAAACCCTTCGAGTGACCGAGTTTATTCCACTATCACTGCAGCATGGGGTAGCATTTGTTTCGTTGCTGAGGGAAGATGCAAAATATTCATTTATTACTTTTAGCTAAGTCCACTGCCTTAGTCTAAATCTCAGAATCTCTTTTATCATCCTATTTGTGTCGATGGAAGACTTTAGGATGGCTTTTTAGTTGACTTCTTGTCTTTTTTCATAATCCCTCTTGGCTTCTCTCATTTGCCTATCTGAATATTTTGTATCCACCTTGATTCTCAATTGCATTTTATTATGAAGTGGACACTGGAACTAAAACTGAAATACCCGAAGAGAAGCACTTCACCCTATAATCTTTAAAAGGCGTGTAAAAAGTGGTTTAGCCTGCCTTTTAGCAACTTCTCGTGGTTAAATAAAATAAACACCTGTCACTCACTTTACAATCAACAAGTAACCATTTATTTATTTAACTGTAACACTGAACAAACTAAGTATATTATTAACAAATTAAATAAATTCCTTCTAACTACTACCTATTCCCAAATAAAACAAGATCCTTATGGTATGCTGTTCCAATAAATACAAATCCCACCTATACAATATTAAAACAAAACTTTAGCCTCTTGAAATTATAGCTGGGTTACGTGTTTCTGGAATGTTCTGTGCCTTCTCTGTTGAATGTTCTGTCAGGAATGCTTTCACTGTCAATTTTTCTGTCAGGAATATTGACTAGTTGTGCCATCAGCACTTTTGATTTAGGTGGTGCTTTCTCTAAAACTCAGAAAACTGTGAGAGTTAACAATTCTCTCGTGTTTCAATTTGACTGCTCTCTGTGCACCTGCAAACCCACAAGCTGCGGCCCACAGACAGTTTTTTTAAATCTCTAAACATAGAAAAAGCACATCATCTTTTATAGGGACCACACTCCGCTTTCCCCTCTAGCATTTTCAAACACCAAATTCTAACTTCCTGCCTTCCAATCCACAATTACTCTACCCAACTTCATAATAATTTCTACCTGACACCTTTCATAAATATATTTTCTTTCAATGTCCTAATTTCTAAGTCTTTTTTCATCCAGGGTACTCTGGATTTGTTTGGCCATTATTAATACTTGCTTACATTTGTACATTTAAGGAATTGTAAATGTTTGCATTTTGACCATGTAAAATACAGCTACAACAATATGAACAGCAGAAGGCACTTAACAATTTTATCATACAATGAGGAAATCAGTAAAAAATGTTAATGTTTTGCAATAGATACTTAAGCCTGATAAAATTTCCAGGTGATTTCAAAGCATATTTTGAGTAATATTAAGGTGCAGTGCTTCTTTGGGATGTGACCTATAGGAAATAGTCTCCAAAGACAATGTAAATCCAGTAGTTTGCCACGTTCATACCAGCATCTTCTAATGCTGATGGTTCACCCCAGAGACATATTAAATTATTTTAGCTTGGGATCAGCATAAAATCATTCATGTGACTGAGATTTACATCTTTGAAATGCAGCGACTTTTTCTTTCGTTGGCAAGACAATGTGACCTTTTTTAATATCGCTTGTGGAGAATCTATCTCTCAAACTGAATTGTAACAGATTTTTAAATGAGTTTTAAATACAAATAAATGTCACATTGAAACAATGAAATGGAACAGAAAATAGCGGGGTTTGAAATCAAAACACAAAGAAATGGTCCCTAAATTATCAGCGAAATTGCATAAATATATGATATTACACCCATTCACAATCTACACAGTTTGTTGTGCATGATTCAATCAACATAGAGGAAAACACAGCAACAGCGATGATCAGACAGTTTCATGACGTAGGAACATTTAATAGGCTATCGAACAGTTATAAATACATTGGGTTAGAAAAGTTAGTGAGATTTCTCCACTGAACTTGAAGGAAGTTCCTAAGAAAATTTTATGATTTCTGGGGCATGGATTTCCTCTTTTCCATTCACAATGCTAATCAGATGCCAAGACAAGGTGATCTCCACATAGGTAGTAGCAGCGATATCAGCAGGAAGTGTAAGCAGGTTGTTAAAAACAATGTACAATTTCAAGTTGAATTTATATGATTTCTGAGAGTTAAGACAGGGAAGACATAGTTTAGTTTCATCTTAGATTTATTCCGTGTGCAGTGCGAAAAATGTTTTAAGATCTGTTTTACTTACATGAATTTTAAGGTGGTTTTAAAACATTGAAGTGAGGAGTTGGGTTGAAGGTACTGTCTAAGGTACCTGGGTGAATTTCCACTGTGCATCTTGTAGATAATACACACTGCCACTATTGAGCAAATCACAGCATGCTCACATATGTAGAGGTGCACTCCCTGGGCAACTGGTTTAAATGTGTTGAGACCTCAGGACGAAATACTTTGCAATTATTGAAGGGAGTCATAACAGCTCGAACCCATGCAGCAAGGCTATTGGTGAAAATGGGAACTGCAGATGCTGAAGAATCCGAGATAATAAAATGTGAGGCTGGATGAACACAGCAGGCTCAGCAGCATCTCAGGAGCACAAAAGCTGACGTTTCAGGCCTAGACCCTTCATCAGAGAGGGGGATGGGGTGAGGGTTCTGGAATAAATAGGGAGAGAGGGGGAGGCGGACCGAAGATGGAGAGAAAAGAAGATAGGTGGAGAGGAGAGTATAGGTGGGGAGGTAGGGAGGGGATAGGTCAGTCCAGGGAAGACAGACAAGTCAAGGAGGTGGGATGAGGTTGGTAGGTAGGAGATGGAGGTGTGGCTTGGGGTGGGAGGAAGGGATGGGTGAGAGGAAGAACAGGTTAAGGAGGCAGAGACAGGTTGGACTCGTTTTGTGATGCAGTGGGTGGAGGGGAAGAGCTGGGCTAGTTGTGCGGTGCAGTGGGGGGAGGGGACGAACTGGGCTGGTTTTGGGATGCGGTGGGGCAAGGGGAGGTTTTGAAGCTGGTGAAGTCCACATTGATACCATTGGGCTGTAGGATTCCCAAGCGGAATATGAGTTGCTGTTCCTGCAACATTCGGGTGGCATCATTGTGGCACTGCAGGAGACCCATGATGGACATGTCATCTAAAGATTGGGAGGGGGAGTGGAAATGGTTTGCGACTGGGAGGTGCAGTTGTTTATTGTGAACCGAGCGGAGGTGTTCTGCAAAGCGGTCCCCAAGCCTCCGCTTGGTTTCCCCAATGTAGAGGAAGCCACACCAGGTACAATGGATGCAGTATACCACATTGACAGATGTGCAGGTGAATGTCTGCTTAATATGGAATGTCATCTTGGGGCCTGGGATAGGGGTGAGGGAGGAGGTGTGGGGGCAAGTGTAGCATGTCCTGCGGTTGCAGGGGAAGGTGCCGGGTGTGGTGGGGTTGGAGGGGAGTGTGAAGCGAACAAGGGAGTCACGGAGAGAGTTGTCTCTCCAGAAAGCAGACAAGGGTGGGGATGGAAAAATGTCTTGGGTGGTGGGGTCGGATTATAGATGGCGGAAGGGTCGGAGGATGATGCGTTGTATCCGGAGGTTGGTGGCGTGGTGTGTGAGAATGAGGGGGATCCTCTTTGTGTGGTTGTGGCGGGGACGGGGTGTGAGGGATGTGTTGAGGGAAATGCGGGAGACGCGGTCAAGGGCGTTCTCGACCACTGTGGGGGGAAAGTTGCGGTCTTTGAAGAACTTGGACATCTGGGATGTGCGGGAGTGGAATGCCTCATCCTGGGAGCAAATGCGGCAGAGGCGGAGGAATTGGGAATAGGGGATGGAATTTTTGCAGGAGGGTGGGTGGGAGGAGGTGTATTCTAGGTAGCTGTGGGAGACGGTGGGCTTGAAATGGACATCAGTTACAAGCTGGTTGCCTGAGATGGAGACTGAGAGGCCCAGGAAGGTGAGGGATGTGTTGGAGATGGCCCAGGTGAACTGAAGGTTGGGGTGGAAGGTGTTGGTGAAGTGGATGAACTGTTCGAGCTCCTCTGGGGAGCAAGAGGCGGCGCCAATACAGTCATCAATGTAACAGAGGAAGAGGTGGGGTTTGGGGCCTGTGTAGGTGTGGAAGAGGGACTGTTCCACGTAACCTACAAAGAGGCAGGCATAGCTGGGGCCCATGCGGGTGCCCATGGCCACCCCCTTAATCTGTAGGAACTGGGAGGAATCGAAAGAGAAGTTGTTGAGGGTGAGGACGAGTTCGGCTAGGCAGATGAGGGTGTTGATGGAGGGGGACTGGTCGGGCCTGTGGGACAGGAAGAAGCGGAGGGCCTTTAGGCCATCTGTATGCGGAATACAGGTGTATAGGGACTGGACGTCCATGGTGAAAATGAGGTGTTGGGGGCTGTGGAATTGGAAGTCCTGGAGGAGGTGGAGGGCGTGGGTGGTGTCACGGACGTAGGTAGGGAGTTCCTGTACCAAAGGGGAGAAAATGGAGTCCAGATAGGTGAAGATGAGTTCGGTGGGGCAGGAACAGGCTGAGACAATGGGTCGACCAGGGCAGGCAGGTTTGTGGATTTTGGGAAGGAGATAGAAACGGGCCGTACGGGGTTGGGGAACAATGAGGTTGGAGGCTGTGGGTGGGAGGTCCCCTGAGGTGATGAGGTCGTGAATGGTGTCGGAGATGATGGTTTGGTGCTCGGGTGTGGGGTCATGATCGAGGGGGCGGTAGGAGGTGGTGTCGGAGAGTTGGCGTTTGGCCTCGGCAATGTAGAGGTCAGTGCGTCATACTACCACTGCGCCGCCCTTGTCTGCCTTGTAGCAAGGCTATTGAATCAGTTTGATACTCCTGATATGCAGCTTTGGAGCTTTCTGGGGTTATGTTGTTCACAATCCAAATCTAATTTGTATGTGACTACATACTGGAGGCGATGAGGCTAACGTTAGCTTCACAACACTTGGATGTCAGAATATCAACTTGCTTTTCTTGTAGTTCTCTCTTGATATTCAGAAGAAACTGTGCTGTATCAAAATCCTAATTAGGCAAAGGATACTTGAAGGCACAGGGCAAGTTAACAGCCAAAGAGAATTAGACAAAAAGCAGAAAGAAGTCACTAACTGCTGTGTGTCAACTGTGGCTCAGTCGCTCACACTTCCATGTCAGTGTTACATGGTTCTAGCTCAATGCAAGGCTTGAGAACAAAAATCAAGACTGATACTTAGAAATACATAATATGAGCTAGGAGAGTTAGCAAGGCTTCATGATGAGGAAATCATGTCTAACACATTTATTATAGGCCTTTGAGGAAGTAACAAGTAGGAGATATAAAGGAGAGCCAGTAGAAGTAATACATTTGGCTTTCCAAAACTATTCAATAAGGTAACATGCATTAAGTTACTTAACATAAGAGCACATGGTACTCGGAGTAATATAGATGGATGATTGACCAACTATTAAAAGATAGAGTTGTGATGAAGGAGGTATTTTCAGAATGGAACCTTTAGCCAGTGGAGTGCCACAGGGATTACTGCTGAGCCACAATTATTTACAGTATATATTAATAACTTGGATAGTGGAAGTGAATGTACTATCACCAAGTTTGTGTATGCGATAAATATGCAGAAAGACAGATGGTGAGAATGATGCAAAGAATTTAGAGGAATACAGACACATTAAGTGAGTGGTCAAAAAAACTTGACGGAATATAAGTGTGTAAAAATGTGAGGTTGTTCATTTTAGCAAGCAGAATAGAAGAGCTGAATGTTATTTAATTGAAAAAAATTGCAGCACAGCGCAGTTAAGGAGCCCTATTGCATGAATCACAAAAAGCTAGTATCTAAATTCAATGGGAAATGAAGAAGGCAAATGGAATATTTGCAGTTATTACAAAGGGAATAGAGTATAAAAAATAAAGAACTCTTGGCAAGACTATTCAAGGCACTATTTAAACTACAGCTGGAATACTTTTAAAATAGTTTTGGTCCACTTCTCTAAGGAATGATACATTGGCAATGGTAGCAGACTAGTGAAGAATTTGCTAGGTTGACCTTGGATATGGAAGGGAGGCTGAGTAGATTGGACTATTACTCTCTAGAGTTTAAAAGATTAAGAGGACCTTATTGAAACATAGCATTCTTAGGGTGCTTCACATGGAGAGATTGTTCCCTATTATGGGAGAGCTCAGGACCAGGGACATAATCTCAGCATAATACATCACCAATTAAAGACAGACGAGGAGTGGGTTTTTTTCTCTGAGAGTGGTGAATCTATGAATTTTTTTACTGCAGAGGGCTGTCGAGGTTGGGTCATTAAGTATGTTCAAGGCTGAGACAGATGGATTTCTAATTGTTCAATGAAATCAAGGTTTATGGGGATAAGACAGGAAAGTGGAGTTGTCATGATCTTATTGAATAACAAGTGGTTTTAATGGGCTGAATGGCCAACTTCTGCCCTTCACTGAATCATAAGAGCAGTAGGATTGCTGACTTGTTGAATGCTCCCTTTTATAAAATATTCTCTGGCACCATTTTGAAGGAGAGGGATGATATTATCCCTCACTAATTTTTATCCCTCAGTTGACATCACAAAAGCAGGTTATTTGGCCGCTATTGCATGGTTGCTTGTGAGAGATTGCTCTGCGCAAATTTGCTGATGCATTCTCCACTTTGTAACAGTAACGGCGTTCGAAAAAGAAAACACTTTGGGCAGAGGCTTACAGGGATAAAGTTTGTAGCAGAATCAGGCAACAAGCCCAATGATGCTTATCTGTACAATAGGACCATCTTGGTCTATCTTTTATGCTTTTGACAAGTAACATGGTGAATTTCTTCGTAGGCGGTAGTGAGTTGCCAATTAACGGGAAATTATTGCTTGCTTATTTAGCATCTGCCTGCACGCTTACAGCATTTGTGCCTTGTGTTGCCATGCCAGTTAGTGCAGGCACATAATTTGCCTACCTGGTCAACAGCCTTCAATCAAGATGGCCTATCGGGCAGTTAGCTACATCAGTCTCACACCTATTCCATGTCCCAGCAGCTTACATACCAAACTCACTGCATGTAGAGCAAGCTGCAAAGTGTCTCAAAATATTAGGGGAGTAGTCCTCAGCAAAGCCCATGGAGACATCTGTTAGTCGGGGGTGCCAGCACTGTAGATCAAGTGCAGTCTCTAATATCAGCGTGGGAAATTGGCCACTGTTAAGCATCCAATCAGGGTGATTTAGGTTAGGGTGCTCATACATCTACAGCCAGGAGTTTTTTTTTAATTTGTACCTCCAGCAATTTTTGCCTACCCCAATAGGCAGTTAAGAGTCACCTACATTGCTGTGTGTCTTTGGTAATTTGTAGGCCAGACCAAGTAAGGAGAGCAGATTTCCTTCCCTAAAGTGAACCAGATATGTTTTTGTGCCACATTGACATGATTCAATTGTTGCCATTAGGTCAGCCTCTTATTCCCAACTTTTATTCAATTCAAACTGGCACATCCCCAAAACATTAACCTGTCATTCTGGATTACTTGTCCAATCATATAACTGCACGTCCAACACCCCACCCCCATAACAACTAAATAGGCTGTGCAGAGGGCAGGCAGGTGTAAGGGGTGGGGTGGTTGTATGACAGCAAGTGAGGGAAGATGTTGCAGGCAATAGTGAGGCAATAGAGCATGAGCTTTGGTGGGAGGTGGGTGCTGTAGCAGAGATAATGAGTGTGAGGTAGCAGAGAGAAGAGTGTGGCACTTACCTGAGCAGACCACAGAGCGTCACTGACCTGCATTGCTGGCTGCTCCTCTGGACTGCAGAGATAGCACTAACCCAGGTGACGACCGTATGAATGAGGACTGCTGCTTGCTCAGTGGATAGCTGTTCTGGGAATGACATGAGGGAAGATGGGACTGAATTTGGAATGTTGGGATGCCATGGAACTGGGCAGGTCATCCATGAGGTGAGTTTGGTAAGATAAGGCGAGAGAGCTTACTAGGCCCTGTGGCGAAAATCCTCACAAAAAAATCTTAAAATTCAACTGTTTGAATTACCCAGTAAAGATCAATCATGGAATCCCTACATTGCCATTCAGCCTATTGAGTCTGCACTGACTCTCCAGATAGCATCCCACACCCCGAACCTATCCCCATAATTCCAAATTTACCATAGCTAATGCAGCTAGCCTGCACAACTCTGGACACTACGGGCAATTTAGCATTGTCAATCCACCTAGCGGGCACATCTTTGGACTGTAAGAGGAAACTTGAAAACCTGGAGAAAATCCATGCTAGACATGGGGAGAACTCGCAAACTCCACACAGTCACCAAGGTTGGAATTGAACCCAGATCCCTAGTTCTGAGAGGCAATAGTGCTAACAAGCGAGCCACCATGCAGCCCCTAACATGCTATTGAAGAACAAATCTTTCATTGTTTAAAACCAGATTAGAATGGGCACAAAATCAATGTTAGTCATCTTACTGCTCACGTAATGGCTCACATTGATGCCACGATGCACTTATTGGTTTGAAGAATGGATTATAGGCAAAATGATTCATCACTTTGAAGAATAATAGTAAAGTCTGCAAGTGAGCCAATCCTTCTTGGGCTCCAGATAACTCTTTTATCACAGATAGAAAGTACAACAACACTGGTGTGATAATACAATGGGGATAAGGTCACAGGATCCAGAATTTTAGACCCACTGCAGTCAAAAAAGAATGTTTAGAATTGATCCATTAAATTTATTGTTAATCATTATTAATGATTCAATATATAATAACACAATAAGCCTCTGGCTGGTTTTGAGTAGAAGTAAAGAAAAGAATGAGAAAATAAGCAGTTTGTTAAATAGCATAATACTCTTTTACATGGAATGCAAATCACAATGTTTCCCATTGTGTCTGTTAGTTTACTTTAACTCAGTAACTGCTCCACTTGCACACATTCTTAGGGAGGACGGAGAGCAACAGAATATATATTGTTTCTATGCCTTTTCACCTGCTAACTGAGCAAACATTTCTCACATCTAACCTTTCTATAAAAAGAAGTCTCTCAGCAGACTTGGTAATAAACTGGTCTCAACAAAATTCAAACAGACTATAGGTAAATTGCCAGTTCTACAGGGATTGCAGTGATCGGGGGGTGGGGGGCACGGGGTGCGGGGGGGAGAGCAGGGTGGTGTTTATGAGGGTGAGCATTTTTGTATGTGAAATTTACGATGAAGAGAGGCCAGCTTTCCTTCCACTCCATCAAAACGCATCAATGTTATAAATCACACTGAGGCTTCGGGCCTGTAGTTACCATGGTAACTGCTTCACGGCAGGTTATTTATAGAGACCCGTATTTGCTACAGTTCAACATATTTAATATAAATGGAGCAGTAGAGAATGCAAATTAATACAATAGATCATAATGAATTTCTTGTTGCTACCCTTTTTAATTAAAAATACATTGCAAACTACCATGAATACGAATCATATTAAGAATGCTGGAGCACATTTTAATGTAGTAACTATTATAACTTGCTTTTTTCTACTAAATGAAAACTATAAACAACAATAATACCAGCCACAAAATATAAGGTGGGATAAGAATACCAAAAAATATCCCATAGTGGAATGACTTTCAGCTAGCTTAGCGTATAAGTGTGCACACTTTGTGTGTAATAATCTACGTGGATGAGGACAATAATAGGTTTGTTCCCTGGGCTTTGCTGTATTTGCTGGTGCAGCAGTAGGAGCTGTACAATTTTCTTGTGTCCCAACTGAATGGGATGAATTCCCTGCCCCTGAATTTAGTGTCACCAGTGTTTTATTGCTTCTGCTCAGGCGCAGCACATTAACAGCCATGGCACCTATTCTGTGGTTCCTCTCTTTCAGCATCCTGCCTGTCATGTTCTCACAGTGATTAATCCCCAGTAGTGCCCATCTTGGTATTCTACACAACTAACGCATGTCATAACCGGATAATGCACACATTTCACTGGAAAATATGTATGCTTGGGGCACAAGAGGATCAGGATTGGGGATGGCTCACAGAAGCAGCAAGCTTGCCCAATATTCATTGCACAAACTCATTGTAAAGATACACGACTTAAATAGAGTAATGGAGGGTTGCCAGCACTGCTGAATCATCATCTTTAGGTGATGACAAACAGAATAATGGGCTATCTAACAAGTCAACATCTGTCAAATCCCACATCATTTCATATCTATAATCTTACACTCTGAATTAATTAAGATGAGTTATTGTGCTTTCGATGCCATTTCATTATTTTTGTATCTCCTCTTCTAGCACATGAATCTTCCAAGATCACTGCACACCACCAAATCAGGCCTCTCGACCTTGCACAATTTTCCTTATTCCACTGCTCACAACCATACTTTTTTTCCACGTTTACCGTAAGTCTCTCCATTTCTTCTTCTTACCTTAAGTCAATCTTACCTTTTTGACATCGTTTTCAGTCAGCTGCCTTCCTGTTGTGGCTTGGAGTCAATGACTATGCTTGGATGAAGCAGCTTGGGGTGCATTAGAGATACAAAACAATACAGATTGTTGCTGTAGCATGATGCAGGCTATTTTTTAATATAAGTTAGCTCACATAACATAAGACCACAAAGAGTCAGGTTATTACTGAATCAGATATTTTGCAGTTTAGTTACAAAGCTAAATATTTACAAAGTTGCAATATCACAGATTTAGATGCACAGTCTGGACCCTATGTTTACTGCTGTTACTGTACATTACATGCACATAGGACAGAAACTTATCAGGACCTTAATGACAAGAGGAATGGTACAATCTGTGGCAGAAATGATTGAGAAAGTCAGCAAGATTATCCTCAACGTTGGGAGCAATGCTTTGCAACTGTTATGTTTAAGCTGAGCAGCAAAGTGAGTTTCATATAAGGAAGAGGGGAGTTACCAAAATCGTGTTTTGATTTGTCTTGCTGCATCATGCCTGTTAGCACATTGGCATTTTGGCTAGAACCTAAATGTCATCAGGACTAAGATATTAACTTGATCTTTTGTGCAAAAGCATAGACGGTCTGCTTGTCATGCTTAACAGTCCATAGGTGGAGGACACCTTGCTCTAGAGCAAACCAAAACATCACTACAATACCTACAGCATGCCTGTGTAACAGACACATGCATGTTTATTCAAATGGACATCTCTAACTGGGTGGGGACTAGTCGTTGGTACAGTCAGGAGGTAGTCTCTGCCACAGAACAAGTAATAGGACAGAAAATATGGAAAGGCTCAGGAATCTGAGCAGATAAGTGGACAATTATGAGTAATGGGCAGTCACTGGACAGAGGGTGTTGTACTCATGTCCATGCAGGATATAAAACAAAGTTAATGAGCTTGAAGCACAAATCGGAATTAGCAGGAACAATGTTGCAGGTACCACAGGGACGTTTTGAATGGGGATCAGGATTGGGAGCTAAATATCCAAGGATATGCTTCCTGTTGAATGAACAGGCAGATGTGCAGAGGAGATGGATTTGTGTTGTTGGTAAGAAATGGAATTAAATTGATAGCAAGAAGCAATGTAGGGACAGAAGGTGTAGAATCTGTGTGCATAGAGTTGATGAAACGCAAAGTGAAAAGGACCCTGATGGGAGTTATGATCAGGCCCCCTAGCAATAGTCCAGATGTTGGGAAGAAAATAAATCAGGAGATTTATTTCCATGACCGTCAGTCAGCGATACAGTCTACACAGAGTGCAGGAGCTTGGCCACTGTCAGTCACCCATTTGGGTAGGGCATGCTCAGGGGGATCTGTCTGACTACAGGCTGAGGAGTGGGCAACAGTCAGTCCTACAGTGCCAATAGTCAGGGGAATTGTGTATCACTAATTGAGAAACTGCAATGATAATGGTCAGGGTGTGGTCCATCATGTCTTCAGACAGCCTGTTGAAGTCAGTCAGAGGTCTGCAGTGAATACTGTCCTGGGTACCCATACGTTGCCTATTGAGGAGGGCTCCAGGGGTGGCCTGGAGGGGTAACAGGGGAAGTCGCTGCCAAAAAGGGGTGAGGGCATCGGGGTTGGGGTGAGAAGTAGAAGCATTTGTAGAGGTGTGGGCAAAGACAGTGACAGAGGCAAACTCAAGGCATCCCAGATATACAGAAGTTAATGGCAATGACTTAAAAAGAGACAAATGTCAGCCAAAAATGTCTCAGTACTTGTGGAACTTCCAAGACTGCTCCTTGAAAACCGCGTTAGGGAACTGGAGCTGGAGCTGGATGAACTTTGGATCATTCGGGAGGCAGAGGGGGTTATTGAGAGGAGTTACAGGGAGGTAGTCACTCCTCAAGTACAGGAAAAAGGCAGATGGGTTACGGTCAGGGGAAGGAAAGGGAACCGGCAGGCAGTGCAGGGATCCCCTGTGGCCATTCCCCTCAACAATAAGTATACCATTTTGGATACTGTTGGGGGGGATGACTTACCAGGGGAGAGCAGTGGGGCACAGGTCTCTGGCACAGAGTCTGTCCCTGCTGCTCAGAAGGGAAGGGGGAAGAGGAGCAGAGCATTAGTCATTGGGGACTCCATAGTTAGGGGGACAGATAGGAGGTTCTGTGGGGACGAGAGAGACCCACGGTTGGTGTGTTGCCTCCCAGGTGCCAGGGTGCGTGATGTCTCTGATCGTGTTTTTGGGATCCTTAAGGGGGAGGGGGAGCAGCCCCAAGTCGTGGTCCATATTGGCGCCAATGACATAGGTAGGAAGAGAGATGGGGATTTAAGGCAGAAATTCAGGGAGCTAGGATGGAAGCTGAAAGCTAGGATGAACAGAGTTGTTGTCTCTGGTTTGTTGCCTGTGCCATGTGCTAGTGAGGCGAGGAATAGGGAGAGAGAGGAGTTGAACACGTGGCTACAGGGATGGTGCAGGAGGGAGGGTTTTGGATTCTTGGATAATTGGGGCTCTTTCTGGGGTAGGTGGGACCTCTACAAGCAAGATGGTCTTCACCTGAACCAGAGGGGCACCGATATCCTGGGGGGGAAATTTGCTAAGGCTATTCGGGTGTGTTTAAACTAATTCAGCAGGGGGATGGGCACCAAAATTGTAGTTCGACTATAGAAAAGGTTGAGAGTAGGGTGGTCCGAAATAAAGTTTCAGGGAAGCAAGGTGGCACCGGCAAGCAAGAAGTTGGATTGAAGTGTGTCTACTTCAATGCCAGGAGCGTCCAGAATAAGGTGGGTGAACTTGCAGCATGGGTTAGTACCTGGGACTTCAATGTTGTGGCCATTCCAGAGACATGGATAGAGCAGGGACAGGAATGGTTGTTGCAGGTTCCGGGATTTCGATGTTTCAGTAAGAACAGAGAAGATGGTAAAAAGGGCGGAGGTGTGGCATTGTTGGTCAAGGACAGTATTACTGTTGCAGAAAGGATGTTTGGGGACTCATCAACTGAGGTAGTATGGGCTGAGGTTAGAAACAGGAAAGGAGGGGTCACCCTGTTGGGAGTTTTCTATAGGCCTCCGAATAGTTCCAGAGATGTAGAGGAAAGAATAGCAAAGATGATTCTCGATAGGAGTGAGAGAGACAGGGTAGTTGTCATGGGGGACTTCAACTTTCCAAATATTGACTGGGAACACTATAGTTCAAGTACTGGGTCAGTTTTTGTCCAGAGTGTGCAGGAGGGCTCAAAATTACACCGAGGGTCGAAGGGCCTGTACTGTGCTGTAATGTTCTAAGTTCTATGAGAATATTGCTGCATCATATGTCATTTATGAATGACAATGGACTCTACTGAATGCAATGGTATGTTTCATGGCTGATATGGGGCTGGGGCAGGAAGGAGATTGGAGTGTTGTGTGTATTCCCTTTCTGACATAATTGTTGGTTACTCAGCTAGTGCGGCATGTTCACCAGGGCTATAGTGGATCAGGCTAATGGGCTGCTGAAGATGTGGTTCCACTGCTCAGACTTGTATGGAGGAGGCCCTCCATATTTCATTTTCCAGTCCTCTGGGACCTCCTCTGACTCCGATGCATCTTGAAAGATCATCAGCAATGCCTCCACAGACTCCTTGGTTTTCTCCTTCAGAATCCTGGGTGTAGTTCATCCAGTCTGAGTGATTGTCCACCTTCAGACCTTTCACCCGAGCCAGAACTTTTACCTTAATGGTGGCTATTACACTCACCGCTGCCCCCTGAATCTCTTGAAGTTCTGATATACTACTGGTATGTTCCTCTGTGAAAACTGATGCGAAGTGCCTATTCCATTTTTCCAACATTTCTTTGTTCCCCATTCCTCCTTCTCCAGCCTCAATTTCCAGTGGTTCAAAGTTCACTCTTGCCTCTTTCTTACCTTTAAATATCAAAATAAATTCTTGCAATCTTCTTTTATATTATTCTGTTTCATATTTTAGCTTACCCTCCTATTTCATCTTCTGTCCCTTTACTGCTTCTTAGTTGTTCTCTGCTAGTTCTTAAAGGCTTCTGAATCCTTTATCTTCCCCCTAATCTTCACCACATTGTATGCTTTCTCTTTTGCTTTTATGCTGTCCTGGACTTCCCTTGTCAGCTGTGATTGCCTTGTCCTCCCCTCAGTATGTTTTTTCTTCCTTGAGATGAATTTCTGCTGCTCCACCTGAATTACTCACAGAAACTCCTGCCATTGCTCCTCCACTGTCTTCTTTGCTAAGCTACCCTTCCTATCAATTCCAGCCAGCTCATCCCTCATGTCTTTGCAGTTACCTTCATTCAATTGCAATACCTTTACATCTGATTAAAGCGTTTCCTGCAGTGTGAATTGGATCACATTATGGTCAGTGTCCCAAAGGATTTCCTTCACCTTAAGCTCACTGATCGAGTTTACGGCATTACATAAAACCAAAGTCCAGAATTGTCCGTTCTCTGGTGGGGTCTACAAAAAACTGTTTCAAAAATCCATCTTGTAGACCTTCCGCAAATATTTTTCTTGAGATCCACAATCTGATTTTCCCAGTCCACCTGCATATTGAAAACCCCATGATTATTTTAATAGTGCCTTTCTTACATGTCTTTTCTGTCTCCTGATTTATTTTCTTCCCCACATCTGGACTATTGCTAGGAGGCCTGTTCATAACTCCCATCAGGGTCCTTTTCACTTTGCAGTTCAACTCTACACACACAGATTCTACACCTTCTGTCCCTACATTGCTTCTTGCTATCAATTTAATTCCATTTCTTACCAACAACACAAATCCATCTCCTCTGCACATCTGCCTGTTCTTTCAATAGGATGCATATTCTTGGATATTTAGCTCTCAACCCTGATCCCCATCCAACACGTCCCTGTGGTATCTGCAACGTTGTTCCTGCTAATTCCAATCTGTGCTTAAAGCTCATTAACTTTGTTTTATATCCTGCATGGACATGAGTACAACACCCTCTGTCCAGCAGTGACTGCCCATTACTCATAATTGTCCACTTATCTGCTCAAATTCCTGAGCCTTTCCATACTTTCTGTCCTATTACTTGCTCTGTGAACTTTAATAATCTCTCCTGAGCCTTCCCTCACCTTTAACTTTTTCCACAATTGCCCATGGAACTGAATCCACCCACCCCCATCCCACCGTTTAGTTGAAATCCCTATTCACATTCCGAATTGTGCGATTCACTAGAACTCGAGTCCCAGCATGATTCAGATGGATCCCATCCAATTGGAACAGCTGTCTCTTCCTTCAGTACTGCTGCCAATATTCTATGAATTTGAGCCCACTTCTCCCACACCAATCTTTGAGCCATGCATTTACCTCTTTAATCTTATTAACCGTGTGCCAATTAGTCATGGCTCAGTAGTAATCTGGAAATTATTAGCTTTTTGTTTTTGCCTTTTAAATTTAGCCCCTAGCTGCACACATTTATCAGCAGAACCTCTTTCCTCTTTCTACTATATCATCAGTTTACGCATAGACCATAACAACAGGGTCTTTCCCCTCCTATTCCAGATATTGTATCCTGAACCCAGGTACCAGGCAGGCGATACTGCCTTCCAGACTCCTGATCCTTACCACAAAGAACAGAGTCTATTCTACTGTCTGCACTATGCCTGATTGCAAGTACATTTCTCTTTTCTCACCCCTCATGAATGGCAGCCAGTGCCACGGTGCTATAGTCAGCTCATCCTCCCTACGGCCCTACTCTCCTCCACATAGCGAGCAAGAATCTCAAACCTGTTAGACAAGATGAAGGGCTGAGGTTCCTTCAGAATTACTTCCTGTATCTCCCTACCTGCCTCACTTGTAATCACACCCTCCTCTCCCTGACCGCTGATGGAATTTGAGGTAGTTAATCTAAGCAATTTGACTGCTGGCTGAAATACTGTATCCAGGTAACCGACCCCCTCCCTGACATGTTGCAATGTTCGAAGCTCAGACTCTAGCTCATAACTGCAAGATTACCACAGACATTGTCAGTCTGAATTGCATTATGGTCCACCAATTCCAACATTATATGGGGTTAATGGGAACTGCAGATGCTGGAGAATCCGAGATAACAAAGTGTGGACCTGGATGAACACAGCAGGCCAAGCAGCATCTTAGGAGCACAAAAGCTGATGTTTCAGGCCTAGACCCTTGATGAAGATGCTGCTTGGCCTGCTGTGTTCATCCAGCTCCACACTTTGTTATCCACATTATACAGGTATGGTTTTCCTGTGATGTTTTTTAATGCTGGCTCCATGACCCTGGGTTTCAGTTAATCCTATATTTAAAAAAACCCTGCAAACTATGAGCCAAAAAAAACAAGCAAGAAACACTTCTTCCCCTCTGCACCAAATTGCCACACTGCCTTCACATCCCTGACCTGGATATTCCATCAGGCTGTCTCTTGCGCTAGATGTGATCTTCCCATCCTGACCGTGTGAAGCTTACCAATTGTATGCTAAAGCACCCAATCTCTTAAGTACAGTTGAGATTACTCACATTAATTTATTAATAATACTAATCAACACATACTGAGGCCCTATTCAGTCTTCAGGTTACTATCTCCCGCTAGATTGAAAATGTCCAAAACAGGTTGTGTTCTTCAGTGGACTCTGTGGAAAGAATAGCTATGAATTTGACAGGGATGTCGCTAAAGGCAGGTAAACTGTGTGGCCTAGTAGGCAACTTGCAAGTGTGATGAGAGAATGGGGACATATGAGGAAGTTTCAGCCATGCCAGCTCAATCTATTGATTCATTTAGCTTTGTGGCTGCTGTGCCATTATGCTGCCAACAAGGGGCAATACAAGATTGCTAACACTTGTCCAGGTGCACTGCTCCTTTTAAAGGTAACACAGGCTCAAGGAGAGCTGGTCTTTTGTTAGATATCTACCCAGTAATGAATTGTTCCAGGAATGGTACATGGTATGATGGGGCTCGAATCAAGTGAGAAGAGCACCAAAGGGTCAGGCAGTTAATGAATGAGTTGAGTGTTTGGTGAGATACTACAACAAATGTCACTAAGCCTTGTGGTCAAAATTCCTCCAAAATCTCAATGAATTGGCATTCAGCCAAAAAAGTAAGTTTCAGCCCTCAGCTGATTGATTACATTATATCTACTACACAAAGACAATAATTGAAGGCCGGTTTTGTACCTTATACATCCCATTTTGTGACGTGATGTGACTGTCCTCAAGGTACAGGCCTGTCTGATCTGGAGCCTATTAATACATCAAAGTTCGTATTTCTTTCATCATGTACATTGTTATGGCCAATTAGAACATAGAATATATAACAGCACAGTACAGTACAGGCCCTTCAACCTACAATATTGTGCCAACTTATTATCCTACTATAAAATCACACCACCCTAAATATCCTATATTTTACTATCATCCATATGAGAAGAGGTCACAGCTCCCATGTATTTAACCCTCTCTGTCATCATGACAAATATCTTATATTTTTCCATTTTTTAAACACGTAACTGTCATACTTTAATTAAACTCAGTTAACCAGATCAAAATTAAGCAAAGCCTTATCAATGTATCCTTCAGGGAAAGTGATTGGAATTTTATAAACTGATAATACAGTAAAATATGACAATAAACATGCACAAAATCTCAGGGTTTCAGCTCACAAGAAGGTGGATAATCTAATATGAGCAAGAGAAGGCAAATGCACTACATAGACTTTTCAGGTCTCTTATTTGTAAGATTGAAATACAAGTCCCAAAAGCCTAGCTGTCACCCTGTTTGCATAGGAATGGTGAAGTTTGAAAATACCTTGATCTCACAGCCAATCAAGTTTTTGTTTCCAAATTGATTTTATTTTAGCCGGCACTGGTTTACTAATGTTGAAATTGAGCCATGATGTGAAATGTATTTTCAAATAAACCTGTTGGACTGTAACCTGATTTTTGACATTGGGATTGAGAGAAGGGTATGGGGTTAGTGAAAGGGGCATTCTGTATTCTTGATGTTTATAAGTCCATGTTGCTTTCTCTTCCCTATGTTGCTCTAAGCAATTTTTTGTTTTGGACATTTTCAATCTAGCTCTGCTGTCTATTCATAACTGAACTCTCCACAGGTGAAACTATTCATTCCCAATTATGTCATGATCATTCAAGTGTGAGTAAAACAAGCAAATTTCTTCAAACCTCAGTGAGTTTCAGTGCTTCATGATTAAAATGGTAATTTCTTAGCAGCCAGTTCTATAAATTTCATGTGAATTGCCTGAGCTTAAAAGGTGATTGCAATGTCCCTTTTTATAAAAGTGCTTTTTAATTCATCAGTCTCAGATATTAAAGTCAGTGGTGAAGTTAAATATTAATAGTAAATTTTCACTGTGATCATTACAACATGTACATGTTGTCTATGTGCAATCTCTATGGATATTTATACAGCTACCAAAAGGCAGAAATTGAGGCAAAAATGGTATTATTTCCCCCTAAGTCAAGCTGAGAACTATTTCTACTCCTCCAGTTTTTCAGACTGGAAAATTGCATATAGTTGTGAGAAAACATTCTCGATGTGAGGCCTTACATTGCAAATCCTTAGCACAACAACAGCAAGCAGAAAGGGAAAAGGGTTAATGTTTCAGGTCAAGGACCTATTATCAGAACAGGAAGATGTAATAGGTTTTAAAAGCAAGTACTGAGGCAGGGAGAGAGGCATAAAAGGAAAGGGAGATTCTTTGAGCGGGTGAAAAGCAAAGGAGATAAAATGACAAAATGATGGTATCAGGAAGCAAAGGGAGACAGTACTATAAAAGTAAAACGATGGGACTAAAGGAGGGAGGAACAGATGAATCATAACCAGCACCTGTCATTGAGAATGTGGGTACGATCTAAAATGGTAGAAATCAATGTTGAGATGGACGATTGTAAAATGTCTCATTGAAAGATGAGGTGCTGTTCCTCAAATGTATTATATGTGCATATGAAGAAAAACAATCATTTGAACTGACATTTTTGATATCTTCAAATTACTTACTGTCAGTCCTCATTATTCCTGAGCAGAATTATATGCACAATGTTTCTGATCCTCTAATATGGTTTTGTGATGTCCTCCCCACTTTCCCCTTACTAGAAGACGCTTGAATGTGCAAGTAAAGGTACAATTCTGACTTATTATATAGTAAATATCAAACCAATGCCTGATTTGTGAGACTAACATGAACTGTTGCCATTTTAAATACTATCTCCTATTTTAAAATCATCTTTCAAACCAATTTCTTTGAACAAGCTTTCAGTCCAATTAGTCCACTCTAAGTAAGCCAAAAGAAATTGTTTCTAATGACTGAAGGGTCGGTAACTAGGAAATCTAGATTAAAGGCCATTCACGAAAGAAACAAACTTGGCATGAGGAAACGTTTTTTTACACTGTACAGAGCTGTAATTTTGAGTGCAATGCCAGAATTATTAGATACTTCTATCAAAAAGTTGGCACACAAATGAAAGGCCAAATGGCCTCCCTCTGTGCTGACATTTAAGGATCTTGTAGGTTGGCTGGACAATGGTTTTTGTTACCAATGTCCATGGGAATTTTGCATAAATGCAATTTGCTGATGTTAAAGAAATTATCAAGATTGACAGTTATGCTTGATTTTATGCTGTTTTGAAAATATTGAGAGGCTTAGCCTCTGGATAAGATGATGTTAGAGGCAAACACCCAAGCCCCAACATTGATCCTCTCTGAGGTAGAGGGTGAGGAGGGAGTTTCAATGGGGCAAGTTGTAATTTGCACATCTGTGAATGATAGAGTCATGGATTCTGCCTTCAGTCAGATCTAATTTCTAAATCTCCAAAATCCACCCCTTTCATCCAGTGCCTTCTGAATTTGTGAATTTTACACCTTGTGGAAAGTAATCTAAACATACTGGAGTGCTTTGAAGGGTAAGGTCCCATTTTGGAGAGTTAAAGTGCCCTTTTGGATATGGTGTGGGGATCTCTTTGGAAGTATTCAGGTGCTATTTGGAAGAGATCAAGTGCCCTTCAGGATTATTGAATTGAGACATGAATGCGTACAAGAAGTAGAGACAGGATTTTCTCTTCTTAGTGGGTGTCAGGCACCCTTCCAGCTGTCTTGGCTCTTTCTGCCCTGTTAAGTGAAATTTTCCTGTAACAAGTGAGTGAGGTGAAAGTCAGTGGCTCAGCTGTTAGTGCTCGTACAAGTGGTCACAAGATGGTAAGTGTCCTGGGTGATTGAGTGGGCCTTGTGGTGCTTTGCAGGTTTAATGGTGTTAGTCGTTGGGTGAAGTGGGAACAACAGCAAGTGAGAGAAGATCTTGTAGGCAACAGTGAGAGTGGAAGAGCAAGAGCCTTAGTGGGAGATAGGTACAGTAGTCGACAAAGAGTGACTGTCATTGATCTTTTTGCGACACTGCATACCAATCCTCTAGACCCTAGATCTGGAATTGACCAAGGTAACAGCCGCAGCAGGCTGCCAGTGTTTGGTGGCATGGCCTCCTTTGCTGGTGCTCCAGGAAGAGGATAGCCCTTCCTCTGACCACCCATAAGAACATAAGACCATACGGGCAGAATTAGGCCGTTCGGCCCACCAATTCTGCTCTGCCATTTGATCATGGCTCAGATGTTTCTCAAGTCCAAACTCCTACCTTGTCACTGTAACCCTTGATCTCCTCACCTATCAAGAACCTGTCTATCTCTGCCTGAAGACACTCAATGATTTGGTCTCCACAGCCCAATGTAGCAATGGGTTTCACAGATTAACTACCTCTGGCCATGGAAATTGCCCCTCAAATCAGTTTTAAAGCGTCGCTCCTTCAATCTGAGGTTGTGTTCTTGGATCCTAGTCTCTCCTACTCCTAGAAATACCTTCTTCACATCCACTCTATCCAGGCCTCTCAGTATTCTGTAAGTTGCAGTGAAACTCCCCCCTCTTCCTTCTAAAGTTCATTAAGTACAGATGCCAGAATCTTCAGCCGCTTCTCAAAAAACTAGCCCTTGATCCCTGGGATAACTCTTGTGAATGTTGTCTGGACCCCCTCCAAGGCCAGCACATCCTTTCTTAAATACAGTGCCCCAAACTGCTCGCAATATTCCAAATGTGGTCTGGCCAGAGCATTATACAGACTCAGCAGTATATTCCTGCTCTTGTATTCATTCCTCTTGGAATGAATGTTAAGATTGCATTTGCCTTCTTAACTGCCTACTGAGCCTACATGTTAATCTTAAGAGAATCCTGAATTAAGACTCTTAAGTACCTTTGTGCCTCAGATTGCCAAACTTACCCATTTAGAAAATAATCTACGCATCTATTATTTCTTCCAAAGTGCATAACTCACAATTTCCCACATTAGATTCCATCAGCCATTTAATTGCCAACACTCCTAGCCTGTCCAAGTTCTTCTGCAGCCTTCCTGCTTCCATCACACTACCTGTCCCTCCAACTACCTTTGGGTCATCAGCAAACCTAGCAACAATGCCCTAGGTTACTTCACCCGGATCGTTAATCTATGATGTGAACAGTTGTGATCTCAAAACTGACCCTGCAGAACTTCACTGGTTACTGGCTGCTATCCTGAAAAAGACCCCTTTCTCCCTTTTCTCTGCCTTCTGCCAATGAGCCTGGCCTCTATCCATGCCAGTAACTGTCCTGAACACCATGGGTTCTTATCTTATTTAAAGCCCCGGTGCAGCACCTTGGCAAAGGCCATCTGGAAATCCGAAATAGGCCACACCCACTGGCTCTTCTTTGTCTAACTTGCTCATAACCTCCTCAAAGAATTTTAATAACAGTGGATCAGTGGTTAACACTGCTGCCTCACAGCACCAGTGGCCCGGTTTGATTCCACTCTCAGGCGACTGTGTGGAGTTTGCACATTCTCTCTGTATAAATTTCCTTTGGGTGCTCTGCTTTCCTCCCACTGTCCAAAGATGTGCAAGCTAAGTGGATTGGTCTTGCTAAATTGCCCATAATTCAGGGATGTATAGATTAGGTGGGGTATAGGGGGAATGGGTCTGTGTCGGATGCTCAGAGAGTCGGTTGCGGACTTGTTGGGCTGAAGGGCCTGTTTCCACACTGTAGGGAGTATAAGTCTAATAGATTTTTTGGGCATGACCTCCCCTTGACAATGCCAAGCTAATTCAGCCCTGTTTTATCATGCCTTATACCATTATCATACAATATCCTCAGCTATGTCCTTCAGAACTTTGGGTTTTAGTTCATCTGGTCCAGGTTATTCATCCACCTTTCGACCTTTGAGCTTCCCCAGCACCTCTCCTTAGCTAATGGCCATGACAGTCACCTCCATCCTCTGACTCTCTTGAAGTTCTTGCATGCCGCTGGTGTCTTTCGCCTGATACAAAATACCTACTCAGTTCCTCCGCCATTTCTTTGTTTCCCGTTACTACTTCTCCAGCCTTATTGGACCACTGGAAAATATCCACTCTTGTCCCTCTCTGACCCTTTATGTATATAAAAAATATTCCTGTAATCTTCTTTCATGCAACACGCTACCTTACCTCATATCTCATCTTCTCCCCACCTCATTGGCTTTTTTTTGAGTTATCCTCTGCTGGTTTTTAAAGGCCTCCCAATGTTCTGGTTTCTGAATAATCATCACTACATAGTATGCTCTTTCTTTCTCTTTAATGCTGTCCCTGACTTCCCTTGTTAGCCCTGGTTGCGTGGCACTCACCTCAGAATGTTTCTTCTTCCTTGGGCTGAATTTCTGCTGGGCCTCCCAAATTACCAGTAGAAACTCTTGCCATTGTTGCTCCAGTCCCGTTAGGCTCTCCTTCCAATCAACTGTGGCCCGCTCCACCCCTCCCCACCCCACTCATATATGTGGAGTTACCTTTACTCAGCTGTAATACCATTACATCTGATTCCAGCTTCTCTCTATGAAACTGCAGGGTGAATTGTATCATATTTTGGTCACTGACCCCTGGCGGTTCCTTTACCTTAAGCTCACTAGTCACATCTGCCTAATTACACATCACCAAACCCAGAATTGCCTCTTCCCTTGTGAGTTCTACCACAAGATGCTCCAAAAGAAATTTCATAGACATTGCACAAATTCCTTTCCTTGAGATCTGCTACCATCCTGATCTTCCCTGTCCATCTGCATATTGAACTTCTTTATGATTACTGTAAAAATCTTTCTGAAATGACTTTTCTGTCTTCTGATTTATTTTCTTCCCCACACCTTGACTATTGCTAGAGGACTGGTACATAACTCCTATCAGGGACTTTTCTCCTTTACAGTTCCTCAATTTTACCCACACAGATTCTACACTTTCCAACTCTATGTCACTTCTTGCTATTGATTTAATTCCATTTCTCACTAACAAAGCAACGCTGCTCCCTCTGCCTGTCTGCCAGTTCTTTGGAATAGAATGCATATCCTTGGATATCTAGTTTACAGCCCTGATCCCCTTATAGCCATGTCTTTGTGAAGCCCACAGAATTGTAACTGCCAACTTCAACCTGCACTACAAGCTTATTAACCTTGTTTCGTACACTGCATGCATTTCAGTACAACAACCTCAGTCCTGCATTGATTGCCCCCTTCTCATAGTTGTCCCCTTATCTGCTGTTCCTGATTCTTTCCATATGCTCTGTTTTATTAAATGTTCTGCGAACTTTAATACTATCTTGTGCCCTCCAATCCGCCTCACATTAACTCTTTACGTAATTTTTCATACAGATTATACTACTCCACCCCCAACTATTTTTTAAAGCCCTATCTACTGCCTTAGTTACACGATTAAATGGGACTCTGGTCCCAGCATGATTCAGGAGGAGCCCATCCCATTGCAACAGCTCCCTCTTTCCCCAGTATTGGTGCCAATGTCCAATGATCTCAAACCTGTTTCTCCCACACTAATCTTTGAGCCATGCATTTACTGATTTAATCATGTTGACTCTGTGCCAATTAACTTGTGGTTGAGGTAGTAACCCAGGGATAATTTTTGTTTTGGTTCTGCTTTTTTAATATAGCCCCTCGTTGCTCATATTCCCTCAGCAGAAATTTTTCCTCTTTCTACTGATATCATTACTATCTGTATGGGCCATGACAACTGGATCTTCCCCCTCCCATTCCAAGTTCCTCTGCAGCCCAGGTAAGACACCCTGAATCTGGGGACTAGGCAGGCAACATAGCCTTTGGTACTCTCAAACCTGGCCACAGACGACAGTGTCTATTCCTCTGACTATACTATAACTATCCTTTTCTTCTTCAACCGCACCCCTTTAATGGCTCCCTGTACCACTGTGCCATGATCAGTTTGCTCATGCTCCCTACAAATCATACTCCCATCCACAAAGGGAGCAAGACTTTTAAACCTCACGAGCTGAGGGTCCTTCAGCACTACCCCTTGGATCTTTCTACCTGCCTCACTTATAGTCACACCCTCCGATCCCTCACTGAATTTGAAATAGTTAATCCAAAGGGTATGACTGACTCCTAATTTTGCTATTTCTGCATTGTTCACATCCAAGAGCTTTCAGCTGATGGGGCAATGGTCTCAGAGAACTGAATTTTAAGTTTGTTTTGGTTATGTAAAACTTCTCTTCTGATTTATTTTCTTCCCCACACCTTGACTATTGCTAGAGGACTGGTACATAACTCCCATCAGGGACTTTTCTCCTTTACAGTTCCTCCTTCATGATATGTTGCAGTGTTCAAAACTCAGACTCCAACTCATCAAATCTGAGCTGGAGTTCCTCAAGCAATCAATGTTTACTGCAGATGTGGTCACTACAAACAACAATGAGGTCCAGCCACATTATGCAGTTATAACCCATTGTCTAGCCCGGCATCCCTATTTTAAATACTTAGTTTTTACTTTGATTTTTAAAAAAATTCTGTTAGTTTAACTTTTAGCTCATAAGCTGCAAACATCTCCATTTATCTTCAAGCTGAAAGTAATTTATAATAGTCAAATTAATAGAAAACTAATGACATTCTGAGATATCACTCTTTTGTGCTGGGCCTCTGATTCTGGGTGTCAGTTTATACAGTTAAAAAATACTTACAAACTGTGAACTGAAAGAAAGCAAGAAAAAGGCTCCTTATTCCTCTCTGCACTAAATTCTCACACGGCCCCTAAATCTCCAAATTATATACTTAGTCGGGCTGTGTCTCACTCTGGATATGATATGTCCTTCCTGACCATGCAAAACTTACTGTTCCTTGACATCTTGATCCGGGCCTTCAGGTTCCTGGCAGAGAATCATAACACCACGTTTCCCTTCTCATACATCTTTCGGAAGATGGTCTGTCAATGAGCAGGAGTGTTTCAGAATGTCAGTGCTTGCTTATGTGCACAGTGGCTTCATAAAGATGGCATGCATGCCAGGACTACGAGTCTTTCAGTGAATGTCTAGTAAGTGGCAAGTTCATCTGGAAACATTGTCTGGTAGAATGGGGCTAGAATTGGGACAGAGGGGTGCCATAGGGGCAGAGTAGGCACATAATAAGACGGGTTTGGTAAAATTCAGTGAGAGATCTCACTATGCCTCATGGAGAGAAAACTTCTGGTCAATTTGATCAAGTTTTACATAACCAAAACAAACTTAAAATTCAGTTCTCTGAGACCATTGCCCCATCAGCTGAAAGCTCTTGGATGTGAACAATGCAGAAATAGCAAAATTATAAGGAGAATTTAATAAGGCAGTAATAATTTCAAGAATAATGGCACAGCTGCCTCACAGCGCCAGGACCAGGGTTCTATTCCACCCTCGGGTGATTATCTGTGTGGAGTTTGCACATTCTCCCCATGTCTGTGTGAGATTCCTCCAGGTGCTCCAGTTTCTTCCCACAGTCCAAAGATGTGCAGGCTAGGTGAATTGGCTATGCTAAATTGCGCATAGTGCCCAGGGATTTCTAGGTTAGGTGGATTAGGCATGGAAAATGCAGGGGAATGGATCTGGATAGGATGCTCTTTGGAGGGACAGTGTGGACTTGTTGGGCTGAATGGCCTGTTTCCACATCGTAGGGATTCTATGATTCTAAAAATAAGAGAATACTGTAGCATTGGAAATATTAAACCAAGCCCAATGTGTGAAAGCTATGTAAAAGATGCCGTGGTTATATGTTGAAGACCAGGGGAATTATTCCCAGTATTGTGGTCAATATTATCCCTGAATCAATATCAGTAAACCTGGATGATCTGGTTATTATCACACATCTGTTTGTGCTATCTGCAACTTGGCGTACATTTCCCACATTTCAACAGATCTTGCACTTCAAAACACATTTCATTGTATGTAAAGCGGTTTAAGGCTCTCTGAAGCTATGGGAGTTCTACCTAAATCCAAATGTTTCTTTCTCTAGAATGCATTAACTTAATTTTAATTAGATAGTTTAATCACAACCAGAGTTAATTTTAGGTATTCTCTTTGATCAGAGAGTTCCATATGAATGCTTCCAGTTGTCATTTCTTAAGATATTTAAATTTAGCATTGTTACAGATGACTAGATGTAAATAGCAAAGAGAAAGATACGTAGCTAAAATTGTAGAAAAGTACTCAAAACACCCAAGTAAGAATTTTGTTGAAGCTTTATTTCTAATTTCCAGTTTGGTAAATGCTAAATTAGGAAAACTTACTGATGTAGCAAATATCATAAAACCCATGATACCGCGACCTAAACCTCACAAGAAACCCACCAATTATAGAACCAAGCGGTACATTTTAAAAAATATACTTTCCACTCCTTTTTTCTCTATTTTGTGACTTTTAAAAATATCTTAAGCATATATCCAACTGTGAAAAGTGCCACAGAGAGGTGATTAAAAGATTGGAGCCTAAAACTGTTGGCCTTGTGCAGACAAATTAAATTTTTAAACGATCAATCACAGCATGCATGATTCTATTTCAAAAAGAAATTACAGAGATGCTTTGCCCAAACGAAATCTCCACTTACAAAGCAATATTTGATAATAACTATGCAGCTCTTTCAAGTTCGATTTCACCTCCAGATTTACAGTGCAATTTGTCTAAACAAATCCTTCACACAAATTACAAAGTAGTTAAGTGTATGCTTTGACCAGAAAATGAAAGAAATGTCTTGACAAATTTCTCTGAGTAAGAAATCCAAAATTTCATGAGAAACAAAACTGAAATGAACTGGTGAATAAATCGTTACATCCAATATTTCAAATTGTCTAGCTGAAGATTTTACTTATGCACAAAAACAATCAGCATACTCGTTCTTATCAAAATCATGTGCATCCTTGTTGAATGCTTAACCCATAATCTGGCATGGCTTCTTTCCAAGTGCATAGAGGTTGGAGGGGATAATGTAATTCTGACTGTGTGTGGTAATGCAGAGAATGAGAGTGAATCCCAGGCAGTGCAAGTAAAGTCAGGAGACATGAAGCCTACAACCAAATCCTAATCATTCATTTTACATTTCACAAGTCAATACAACTCTATTCACATCTTCCTCCCCACCTGGGCAGGGTATGAAATGTGAGTTTGGAAATTTGATTGTGCTCATTGGGATGTGGGAGGGAAATCAAACACCTCTACCACTTCTTGGACCTGCCAGGTACAAGGTGGTGGATGTGGAGACCATCATCAATGTCAAAAAGAAATTGGATATGCACTTGAGGGAAACAAATCTGTCAGGCTAAAGGGAAGCAGGGAATGAGACTGGGTGGATTCCACTACAGAGAGTTGGCATGTATTTCATGTCTAGGATGTCCTCCTGTAGCAGTGCCTAACAAGATGGAGGGTTTAGTTCAATTGTGAACAGTTTGGAAACTTAACAGACTGATGAAAGTGGAGATCTATTACAGGGTACTTGTTTACTCTCTGTTGAAGGATCTGGTCAATCTGCTGGATAAAAGCAAGGAGATTCCTTTCCTTCCAAGTATAGGAACCGCTCCAGACAACAACTTCATTCCCAGTGGGAAGAGTTTGCAAGGAGAGCAAAGTCAAAATCTTCGTTCTCAGAGTGTAATGCTGGGACACATTCAATGGCATTATCTGAGTTATCAAGGTTAGAAATAAAAGTTAACATTTTACACTCTGCTCACATCTCCTGTCTCACTACTCACAATCTCCTCCTCAATTCATTGTACCACTCCTCACACCATTTTCATTCTTTCAGTTCACCACATCTCACATCCTACATAACGCACACCAGCTATTCTATCTAACTAAGCATGTCCTCTAAACAGCTCACAAGGAGGGTATGAATACATTCCCTCCATTTCTAACAGGAGAAATGTCACACAGACCGGACTCTAGGTAGAACTTAACCTTGGAAAGAGGGAAGCTGATGTACCTCTCTGTGCTTGGTAATAACAAGCTTTAAATACCAAATGACTGTAAGAGTCAGGATCACCTCAATCATTTCAAGGTCAACTCAAGTAGGAGTCAATGTTATCTTTTCCAGCAATGTGTAACTTATGACTGGATAAATAAGTGGAAGCAAAAAGTACGAGTGTATTCATTGATGACTGTAAGGAGAATTTATATCTCAGTTGTTAATTTATTTATTTTTGTTGGCCTTGCCTCAAAAAACCAATGCGAGTTTCCCTATAGAATGAGTGGAAGAGAAGGAACAATTGAACAACGGGTCTCAAGCAAAGGGAAACAGCCATAAGTAACATATTCAGGTTCACATCTCTACCCTTATGTAATGTTTGTGTCTCAGTTGATGGGCTAATCACATCTGACAGTTGGTGCTTTTAATAGTTTTGATCACAAAATTCGGACTGACACTATGCTGCACTGTCGGGTGCACTATCCCTTTGGTGAGATGTTAAATTAACATTTTGTCTATCTTGCCTGGTGGATCTAAAAGGTCCTCCATTGCTCTATTTTGAAGGAAACCACATATTCTTCTCAATGTTTTAACCCCTTAGCATGAGAAACAAAATGGCGACAGGCTTTCTGCTTGAACTGAGTGAGAAAAGTAGTGACCTGTTCTTTTATCTGATCATTATCACTTTCAATCTGTGAAATCCTACTGTGTTCAAACTGTCAGCTGTGTTTCTGACAATAACAGCATGGGCAATGTTCTAAAAGTAACATAAACTCTCCTTGCATCATCTAGTTAGCTAAAGTAAAACTATTTTTACACAGAATATCACAGAGAAAGCCAGCATTTATTGCTCATTCTTAGTGGTCCTGAAAGACTTCTTGAACCATCACAGTGTCTATCTGGTGAATTTCTTTCAGCTGTTTGATGTGCATTTTGGGCTATTTCAGACGGTTGTAAAGCACTTTGGATCCCCAGAGGTTGTGAAAAGCATTATTTATTTATAAGTCATCTGATGTCTCCGTGGCTGATTTCCAGTGCTTCTACCGTCTATGATTCACAAGTGCCTGAGTTGATTTTGCGGTGACAAATACTATAAAGCGTTCTGCAGCCAAGCATGCCCAAAGATATAGTATTCCTAGTGACCATGAAGGTCACAGCATCCTTTAACTTCTCTGATTCCAGGTGATTTCGAGGTGCCACTCTTGACAGTGCTGAAATGGTAAAGGAAGTGTCAATTATTTCAGCAAAAAGTTTCATATCAAAGAATCCCTACAGTGTAGAAATAGGCCCTTTGGCCCAATAAGTCCACACCAACCCTCGGAGCATCCCATCCAGACATATCCCCCAGTAACCCACCTAATCTACACATCCCAGAAGACTATGGGCAATTTAGCATGGCCAATCCACCTAACCCGCACATCGTTGGACTGTGGGAGGAAGCCCTCACTGACATGGGGAGAATACGCAAACTCCACACAGACAGTCGCCTGAGGGTGGAATCAAACCAGAGTTCTTGGTGCTGCGGGGCAGCAGTGCTAATCATTAAACCACCGTGCCGCCCCAGTTGCTTTCTTGTAGGCAACCAACAGTGTGAAGAATTCATAATCCATAAAGAGACATCTTGCTCCAATAAAAGTTCCAATGTACACAGCTCTAGAATTTCCAACATGTAAACAACAACGATTTGCCTTCATGTAGCATTGTTAAAGTAACAAAATGCTCTGAAGACAAAATTTGACAATGACCTACATGAAAAGATATTTGAGAAATATTAATATCTTGGTCAAAGAGGTTTAAGAGAATGGCTTAAATGAAGAGACCTGTAGATAGAAAGAATGATCTGGGGAGGGAGTTCTAGAGGTTAGGACCTAGAGTATGGAACGCAACAGCAGAACAAAGAAAACTAAAGATCTTAAAGTCAATAAACAAAAGTCACAGTCATGATAGAGTAGTGGAATTATGTAAGACAAGGCCTTCCAACGCCATTAAAAACCTAGCAGTTTCATGCAAGAAAGGCTAAACTCAATTCATCTCCCAAAAAGAATTGGGTTTGATTATTATCAGAGTTATATGATACTATCCTCAAAGTGCCTACAAATAAAAGTTCAGAGTTCAAGATCAATTATTCTCTCATTGTGAAAGAATGGATCAGATCACGAACTATAGACTTTGTTCCAACAATGGGATGTCAAATTTGAATTGCTTGAGTTCATTGCCCTCCATTCAGCAACACAGACCGAACTTGAAGGGCAAGGGCATCAGACGTGTGACAACACAACCAGTTCTGGGTTCCCCTCAACTCTTGCATCACCCCAAAATGTACATTTTTTCAGCATTCTTTTGTCATCATTGGGTCAAAATTCTAGAACCCCCTTCCTCCAGTGCAATGAGATGTCTTTGCTACATAGACTGCAATGACTCAAGATTATAATCTACCACATTCTAAGCGGCAACTAGGTATGGACAATAAATGCAACACCCATATCCTGAGGATGAAGAAGAAAAAGTTTTGTAATTATGAATTTCAGTGACTCAAACTTCACAATGACGTTCCTAGGTATGTTCACCAGCCACTTGGAAATCATGTAATGCCTGCAGGTGAAGAGCTTAATAACATTGATTGCTGAGAGTAGAGACAATAGGTAGATCTGCCATGTCATTCTTTACTCATTAAATGTACACATTTACAAAATGCCTTATCAAGTTTTAAACTATTCAGGAATAATCAGAATTGCACAAATTTTCTTATGCCTTTTGCATTTTACGCTCTGCGCCCTCAGTCCTGCTCCAAAATAGAGGTTTATTAAACTACTTTGCAATAAAAGAAAATCAATGTGTAAAATTTTGCACACCAGTACAGATTCCACTAGCCAGTCACTTTTTCATGGAATTTCTGAAACACCTTTGATCAATAAGACCATTTTTTCTCCATTTAGCAGAATGCAACTTACAGGTCATGCAATTTTATGAGCATATATGATTAGTGAGAATACATCTAATCTAAATCTAATCACACCAGAAATTGAATGGATGAATTAATTGATGGGAAACATTACAACCTTCATACATCCTAGGGTAAAATGGTCAGTTTTGGTCTCCTTACTCAGGCAGTGATATATTTGAAATATAAACAGTTCAGAAAGGATTTAATAGACTGATTCTTAAGTGAAAAGTTTGGGCTATTGCCATAGGACTTTAGAAGAAAGATGACTGTATTGAACCATGTAACATCCTGAGTAGTCTTGATAGGACATAGATATGAAAAGGATTTTTCTGCTCTTTGGGAGATCTGGAACTATTGCACACATTTCATAAACAAAGGATCTCCCATTTTAGATGGAGATGAGGAAGATGTTATTTTCTCAGAGGGTCATGATAGCCCCGCAAATCCTTTTGCGCAGTGAGCAGTGGAGAATGGTTTATTGAATAAGCACATTATGGTGGTTCAATGGTTAGCATTGCTGTCTCACAGCACCAGCGACCAGGGTTTGATGCCACCCTCAGGTGACTGTATGGAGTTTGCACATTCTCCCCGTGCCTACGTGGGTTTCCTCGCTTTGTCCAAAAATGTGCAGTTTATATGGATTGGTAGAATGGAAACTGTACAGTTATGCGATGAAGCTGGGGTATGTGGGTCTGGTGGGATGGTCTTTGGAGGGTTGGTGCAGACCCAATGAATCAAATGGCGTGCTTCCACACTGATATACATGTATATATTAAAGGTTGATTAAGGCTAACTTTTGATATACAAAAGATTCAATGGTTATGAAGCTTTGCAGGGAAATGGAGTTAAGGGCACACTCAATTCAGTCATTATCTTACTGACTGGTGGAGCAGCCTACAGTACAAAATAACTTCCTTTTGCCCTTATTTATTCTGTTTTGCATCTGGGTCTATTTAATTTGGCTATATTTTGTTGGCAGTAAACAAAATGTATAAATTCAAAGCCAATTCAATTATTTGAATAAAAATCCTACTGGTTATTCAATTGTTGGATCTTAACAGGAGAGTTAGCAATATGTTGCGATGATACTATGGCTTTAAGAGGTGTATTTTTTTTCACTTATGAAGAGAGCTTGAGGCAGAGGTATAGAGCAGTCTGCACAAAGACAATAAACAGCTTGTGTGAGACCTTGAGTTTTAATTTTAAAAGTTGAAACAGTAGAAGGAACCTGAATGCGAGGGATCAAACTCCCACAGAACCGGGATTTTAGTTTGAGCTTTCAGTTACTGGGGCTTTGTGGTTGGAAGTGGAAGCTCTTATTCCTCTGTTACAGTTAAAAGCTGGAGTTCTCGTCCTGCTGCTAGAATTGCATGTGAAGCAATACGTATATTAATTTGTTAAGCATTTTGATAGCTATAGTTAAACCAGTTCTATTCATTTTGTCTGTATTTTAACTGTACTGTAAAAAGAATGTGCTTTTTGCTTAAGATCAAGTAGTTTGGCCAATCAAATTGCATCGAGAACGTAACATCCTACATTTACCTTTAATATAAGAAAAAGTCAGGGTCTAGCCTATCTTCTTAATGTATTTTGAGAGGGGTTGTCTGGTTTATAACAATGTCTAATATGAAATTATCTGGATACCATTCATTTGTGCTCACAATAATTTATATTTTTAACGCAGGTTCTTGTAGCACAGTGGTGGTGTCTCTATGTTTGGGATAGAAGTCCTGGGCTCATGTTCCACCTCGGGACTAGAAGGTGATTTGTAATGAAGACAAACAAGTTTATTATCAATCTGAGAATCTTTCCAACACATCCACAGCAGTCAGTAAAATTAGAAGACTTTCCTGGCCAGAGAAAACCATGCAGCCGCCTCATTAAAAGATTCCACTGTCAGGTTTATGCTCTGAGCAAGGGCCATCCTTGATTCCAGGGACTCCGACATTTTTAATTTCATTCCAATCTGGCAGTTATGGAACGAACGTTGAAATCTTTTGCCAATGCAAGGTACCACATGGCACCAAAAAAAGAACATTTTGCCTAAATTTTAAAATGAATATTAGAGAATTAAAAACTATCCAACATCATTCACAGGATGTACCGAGGCATTTTAAACCCAAGTACGTGTTGAATTATTCCCACTGTTTCACTGTACAATTGGTTTTTGTGACATTATATATGCCAATAGACAAGGAGAACTCCTTTGCTTTTCTTTGAAAAAGTACCATTGGTTATTTTACATGATTTGAGAGGGCAAACAGGCCTAAGTTTAAAATCTCATCCAAAAGACAGAACCTATAACACTGGAGGTGTCAGCCAGAGTGTCTGGAATAGGACTTGAACACCTTACAGCCAGAGCCCTACCCTTTTGAACCACAGATGATACCTATACTTTACCGTTGCTGTTGAATAGATGTGTTCAATCTTGTTTGTTGATAGACACATGAGCCCAGAGCCCAGAATATGCTGCCATGGTGATACTGGTAATGAACTTCATAAATTAGAGCCTTGTGCTTCCCAAACCTCCAATGGAAAACTATCTCACAATTTATGTAAAAAACAATTAGAATTCTGTGTTGAGCATAGAGGAGGGTGTTGGGAGCAACACCAAATAACCAAAACAAAATTCTGTTCTGATCGGGTGCCACTTGAGCCTGGTATTATAAATAGATATTTGAAATTTAACTGATCGGGAGAAACTGGTACAAATTCAAATTGTAGTAAGCTGTTTCACTTTAAGATTGTTTAATAGCTATCTGTTTTGTTAACTTGATGGAGTAGTCATAGAGTTGTATGGCATGGAAACAGACCCTTCGGTCCAAATTGTCCATGCTGACCAGATATCTTAATCTAGTCCGCTTTGCCAGCATTTGCCCAATATCCCTCTAAACCCTTCCTATTAATATACACATCCAAATGTCTTTTCAATGTTGTACTTGTGCCAGCCTCCACCAATTCCTCTAGCAGTTCATTCCAAACATGCACCACCCTCTGTGTGAAAATGTTGCTCCTTAGGTCCCTTTACAATTCTTTCCATCTTACCTTAAACCTATGTTCTCTAGTTTAGGAGTCCCCACCCTGGGGAAAAGACTTTGGCTAATCACCCTATCCATGCTCCTCATGATTTTATAAACTTCTTTCAGGTCACCCTCACTCTCCGACACTCCAGGGAAAATAGTGCCAGCCTATTCAGCCTCTCCTATAGCTCAAGCCCTCCAACCCTGGCAACATCCCTGTAAATCTTTTCTGAACCTTTTCAAGTTTCACAGTATCTTTGCTCAACTGGGGAGACCAGAACTGCACATGGTATTCCAAAAGGGGTCTAACCAATGTCCTGTGCAGCTGCAACATGACCTGCCAACTCTAATACTCAATGAACTGACTAATAAAGGCAAGCATATCAAATTCTTTCTTCATTGTCCTGTCTACCTGGGATTCCACTTTTAAGGAACTATGAATTTGCACTCAAAGTCTCTTTGCTCAGCAACACTCCCCAGGACCTTACCATTAAGTGCATAAGTCCTGCCCTGATTACCTTTCCAAAATGCAGCACCTCACATTTACCTAAGTTAAACTCCTTCTGCCACTCCTCAGCCCATTGGCCCAACTGATCAATGTCCCATTGTACTCTGAGGTAATCTTCTTCACTGTCCACTTCACCTTCAATTTTGGTGTCATCTGCAAAGTGTTACAGCATATTTGCCTAAATGTGCAGAACTGTAATAAGCAGATATAAATACCTGGCCAGCTTTTGCAAATGTGATCTTTATACAGCCATGAAGTATGAATGATAGTGGTTATTCGATAGGTCAAAACGTTTTATCTGATGGGTGGCGGACTATTTTAAAATATGATATGCATTAATAAGAGAAATTATTTCATAATTTCTAACATATGAAGACAATGTTTCAATATGAGCTGTATGTAGAGCTATGCTCCGATTAAAAACCATTCCTGCTTTTAAAAAAGGGGTGCTCAGTAGACCAAAATCATATACCTTATCAAGGAGAGAGGGGCTTTGTGTTCGAGCAACTTTCAACATCCATTTGTATGTTGAATTTAACTTAAAGATTTCTAATCCTAACCTGTATACCCCAGGAAAGAAGAACATAAATGTTTTGTGGGTAATTCTCATTATTCTTTAGCTAGTGAATTGGGTTGAATAGTAAATAGAGATGGTAGAGGTGAATAGAAAACTCCATGGGGGATCAGTCATACTACAGAGACTCCATCCATCAATTAGTATTGATTAAAACAACTAAGAGACCACTAACCCAGATAGTTCTTCATCATCTAGTAGTTAATCACTGCAGATGCTATAAACTATACAGAAAACAAAAAAGCACTGAAGATCAAGTGACCAATCTTTCACTACTAAAATGTACAAACTAATCACAAAGCATATAATCAGCAGATCCAGCAATCTGCAATCCCAGTGCTATTTTTTATTTATACTTGAACTTTACTAAGGTATAAATGGGCACACTATGATAACTAATGTCTGCTTTCAGAATGCACAGGGTTTGCCATTCCCGAAACTTTGAGAGTTTCAGGCTACAACCTGGCAACTTCTTCTCACCTCCAAAATACAATTTCAGTTGCTTTGGAATTTGCACTATATTGGTCAGAATTTCACTCCTGACTAGTTTTTAAAATTTGGGCAAAATGGTTATTTCTTAAGTCAAACAGCAAATTCTGATTGCACCTTAAAATTGTCGAATAATACAATGTAGAAGGAGGCCATTCTGCAAATTGTTTCTGTGCTGGCTCTTTGGTAGACCTATATATTTAATCGCCATCTCTTTGCTCCTTGGTCCTGCCATTTCACTGCTCTGTAAAACGTTTCCACATTAGGCCTGAAGACTGTGGCAGTCACAGTGCTGCTAATTCAGCAGGACTTCTTTTAGCATAGCTTACAGAGTTATGATGGTAAGCTATGCAACAACATCAGAGAGGATCTCATAATGTCAAAAGCACAGACTGAATAATTCACTAAGACATCTACATTAGAATAAATATCTACATCATCAAAACATCGTTGCCACAATGCTCGTTTTCAGTAAACCTATGCCCCAGATCTTGATAAAATATGAAAAGTTATCACATTATTCTTCATTGCAGACCACCACTCTTTGAAAAACATTAAATTTGATAAATATGCTTGGAATCAAACACAGAAGTTTGATTTAAATGCTTCGCGGACCATCTACACTCAACTCCCAACAATCAATATGCCCGGAGAAAGGCAGGAAGTGACATTTCTCCCAGCATCAATAATGATATGAACAATATGAACTGTCAATTCCATGGTCATCCATGCATCCATTCCGCATCAGACTCTTCAATCATGAGCAAATCCACAGAGCTAATAAAATCATTTACAGCTTGAACATGCAGAAACCAGAAGCCTGCTATTATATTAATAGATTTGGAAGAAAATGTCCATTGATGTTTTAAAATCTTTCTTAAATAATGTGAATGGGTTATCAATGCCTTGAAAGAGTAGCTATACTGCTCTCAGCATAATTAAACATTATCAAAAAAGTAGTATCTCTGTATTATTACCTAAACAAATTACCACAGTATAAATAAGATTTGATTTGATTTATTATTATCACATGTACCCAGGTACAGTGAAACTTTTTATTTTGTGTGCAGTACAGGCAGATCATGCCACATAAAGTGCACTGAGATATTAGAACAAAGCGAAGAATACAATGTTACTGGTATGGAAAGGTGTGCAGAGAGAGAACAATTCTCAAAGACTTAGAAATCAAGTTTAGAAGAGCAGAACAATCATGAGATAAGTAAGAATAAGATCTGCTAGAGACAGCTCGCAAAATTTCACCATGCTCTGAGATCATTTTGAATCTTGTGTATCAGCGAATTGATTGTTTAACTCTAGCCTTCCAAGGTAAAGAGTTAACCTTAGCTGAGTGTTGTAGACCAGCACATTCCAAGGTCCAGGACAACATGCTGAGGGACACACTAAAGCTTGAGGCAGCTGCTGCCAAGGTACAGTGGCTAGCCTTGTCAAACTATGACAAGGGTTCATTCAGTTGTCAGACTCTCTCAGTCCTCAAAATGGATGTAATTGGGTGGCATGGTGGCTCACAGCATCAGCGGCCCAGGTTCAATTCCACCTTCAGAAGACTGTCTGTGTGGAGTTTGCACATTCTCACATTCTCCCCATGTCTGCGTGGGTTTCCTCCGGGTGCTACAATTCCCTCCCACAGTCCAACGAGGTGCAGTTTAGGTGGATCGGCCTGCTAAATTGCCCATAGTGTCCAGGGATGTGTTGGTTGGGTGGATTAGCCATGGGGAATGCAGAATTACAGGGATAGGGTTGGGGGAGGTGTGCAGGTTGGGTGAGTCTGTGTGGGGTCCTCGTCAGACAGTGTGCGCTTGTTGGGGCAAATGGCCTGTTTCCACACTGTAGGGATTCTATGAAATAGTTTCCTGCATAAAGAGAAAATGTCTGTTTTTCACAGCTGTAGAGAAGGTCTGAGAAATGTCAAAGTTGAAGGCTTTGTTTGTTTTTACTCTCTGCAAAGACATAGGATTTGGAACCTTTGTATTTACTTGTACATTATTCATAACAATTATCCATATTTTTTGAAATTAAAGTAAGTTGATGTGGGAGATGTGTGTGTTTAAATTCATGAGGCACTAGCATCAGCACTGTGGAAGGAGGGAGTTAAAAATTTGGAATGGCTTTCACCTGCACTGGGAACTGTTTAGGGACAAATTTGATTAAGCTAGGATGTAGAAAGAGCTTCAAACTAAATAGTGGGGAGGAGGGTTTACACGATGCTGGAAAATCTCAGTAGGTCTGGCAGCATCTGTGGAGGCAAATCAGAGTTAACGTTTTGGGACCAGTGAGCTTTCCTCAGAACTCAGATGGTAACAAGGAAAATGTTGGTGTTTATGCAGAAGATTGGGGGGAGGAGGTGGAGGGGTAAGGAGTAAACAATAAGTGGAGTTAGACCCTAAAGAAAGACCAAGTTGGACAAAGGGTGGATAACAGTCAGCCTAGGAGAATGAATGGCTACCAATGGGTTGTGAGTAATAGCAGACCATGTGATAACAAGTCCTGGTGTGTGGAGATTGGAGTAAGGACATGGGAGAAGGTGCCTCAAGTCTAAAATTGATGAACTTAATATTGAGTCAAGAAGGCTGTAGAGTTCCCAAAAGGAAAATGAGGTGCTGTTCTTCCAGTTTGCGCTGTGCTTCACTGGAGCACTGCATCAAGCCTGAGACAGAGATATTGACCAGGGAACATGGTGGTGTGCTAAAATGGCAGGCAACTGGAAGCTCAGGGCCTTTTTTTGAGGACAGAACAAGTGGTCACCCAGTCTACATTTTGTTTCCCCAATGTAGAGGAGATCACATTGTGAGCAGTGAATGCATTAGGCTAGACTGAGTGAAGTGCAGATAAAATGCTGCTTCACCTGGAAGGTGTGTTTGGTCCCCTGGATATTCAGAAAGGAGGAAGTAAACAGGCAGGAGTTACACCTTATGCGGTTTCAAGGGCATGTGCCATGAGGCAATCGGGGGTTGGGGGGAGGGTGTGAATGGGGTACATGTGCAGGTATTACTGGGAGTGAAGGAACAGTGGACCAGGATGCCCCAGAGAGAAGGTCCTTGTGGAAGGCTGACAAGGGAAGGGAGGAGAATATGTATCCAGTGGTGTCATCCCGCTGGAGGTAGCAGACATAGCGGCTAATGAATTTTGGAATGTGGATGTTTATGGAACGATGGGTGAGGACAAGGGGCAACCTATTCCAGTTGTGGGAGGGAAGAGATGGGGGAGGGCTGAAGTGCAGGAGATGTGTCAGACCTGGCTGAGAGCGCTGTCAGTCACAGCACTAGGAAATCTTCGGTTGAGGAAGAAGAGTGGACATTTCGGAGGACCCCTTGTTGAAGTTGGGATCATAAGAACAAATGCGATGGAGATGGGAGAAAGGAGTAGATTCTTTACAGGGAACAGGGTGTGAGGATATATAGTCATGTGATATATAATGACTATTCAAGGACTTTTGACATTTCTGAAAGCCAAGAGGTATGGAAGGGAGGTGAAGGAACTTGAGTAACGAGGAATGAGCTCAGGACAGAAATGAGGAATGATCTTTGTTTGGAAAACCATAGAATCAGTTTGGGTTGAGGTAAGAAATATCAAAGGAAAGAGTTAACTGAATGGAATGGTTTATTACCCTTGTAACAGTAGTTACAATGCAGAACAGGGTATAAATCAAGAAATAATTGGACATTTGTAAGCAAAACACTGCAATATTCATGGAAAATTTTAACCTTCATAGAGATTGGGTAAGGCAAATTGGCAAAATCTCTGTAAGGGAAATTGAACCCTTTGAACAACTTTCTGACTGAGAAATAAGGACACTGTCAACTGAATGATCGTTCAGTTTATATGCAGTTATTGCAAGTTCAAAGTTGTTCCAGTGCTAGCAGATAGATTTTAATAATTAAAAGCAGGTTTTATCCATGTGAAAGAGCATCAATGTCAACAATTTCGATTCAATTTGCACAACATTTTTACTTCCAATCAACTGTAAGGCAGTCAAATGTTGCTATTTATAGAATTTTTAACATGACGTTTCATACTTGTCAGTCTCCTTAAATACTATGAGAATAAAGACTTGTATCCCATCAACACAAGATACAAGCATCAGCATCTTCTTTTCATAAATAGTACTGCTGCATCCACATCAGTAGATTGTATTTTGCCACACAGGTTCATAAATTCTTTCACTAATGGATAAGCCCTGAGGACAGAAATTAATATACTTCGCCTTAGCATAATTAGCAAATTACAATTAAACAGAGAAGATCATTAGGTTCAGCTATTACTAAGATACAACTCCAAAAAGAATGATAATCTATTCCAAACGAAAAAGATCAACATTTTCAATTATATTGAACTGAAATAAATTATAGAACATTAATCACTCTGGGATAGATTTATTATCTGCTTGATCTGAAATAAGATTCTAGTCCAAACCTTTGGCATGCTAATGCTTTACAATACTGGCACTGTAACAACATTGACTTGCTTGCTACATACTACCCTCTACCAAGTGAAATATTTAACTTGGTTCAACTGTATCTACTCACCTCATTAGACAAAGGACATGAAGGTTTTGGAACAATAATCTATCAACCTCAGTTTTTTGGGAAAAAGAACTCCAGATTTAATTTAATGGTACAAAACTTCCTGGACTCTGGTAACACCGGGGGAGTGGGTGGTGGGGGGTCGGTTCTTTAGATTAATATCCTGTGAATAGATTCATTCTGCTGAGCTGTCGAAAAGGAATTGGATGGACACTTGAGGAAATAAATGTGCACGGCTATGGAAATAGAATGGGGAACAGTGCTTCATTGGATTGTTCTACAGAGAGTTGACAAGGACTTGATATGTCAAATAGACTCCTTTTGTGCTGTAATGACTCAATTTGCTTTGCAGTTAGTGGAGATTGTTGAATTTTTTTTCTTCTAATTATCAGGAACCTCGTTAATCTCCTAAAAAAAAATCCTACTCCAGAACCTTGAGTATCAAATCAAAGCTGACAGTTGTGTGCAGTACTCTTGGAATGTTGGCCTTTTGGATGTGCCATCATTTGAACCTGATGTTACAAATAATGCTGCATATTCCCACT
The DNA here is from genome assembly GCF_030684315.1 of Stegostoma tigrinum. Classification (NCBI taxonomy): domain Eukaryota; kingdom Metazoa; phylum Chordata; class Chondrichthyes; order Orectolobiformes; family Stegostomatidae; genus Stegostoma; species Stegostoma tigrinum. The sequence continues at coordinate 32,932,514 of NC_081356.1, read as the reverse complement.
CATGTGGACAAATGGCACTATTTTGAAGAGGGACAGAGGTTTTCTATTGGAATCCTAGTCCATATTCATCTGTGACCAACATAGTTGAAAAAACAGATATTCTGAATGTGTATATTTAGACAATATGATAGACATTTTTGTGAGTTTTTTGTATAGGACTTGAAATAGACACCAAGATAAGAAACAGCAACAGGACTGTTACTTTTGATACAAGTCTCCAAAAGAATGAAGCTCTATAGGAGCTTAACATTATGTGAAGTTTCCTTTTCCCATCATTTTCCTCCCTTCCATCAGGAGGCAGTGACTCATTCTGGGAAACATGTTCCAGGGATGCCACACACTCACTTGGTGCCTTCCCAAGATAGTCATTTTTCTCATGTATTGTACTGAGGTGTTGTAATGAGGTGTTGAACCATGAATAGATAAAGACCAAATGGTCAAGTGTACCACCCTGTCACCAATCAGATGCTCAAAGTCTACTCCTCAATGAAAGGTGGCTTACTATTTCTCATAGTCATACAGCATAGAAACAAACCCATCGGTCTAACTAGTCTATGCCACCCATAATCTTAAACTAAACCACTCCCACTTGGGCCATATCCCTCCAAACATTCCTTAGTCATATATTTATCTATATGTCTTTTAAATGTTGTAACTGTACCTGTATCCACCACTTTCTCTGGAAGTTCATTCCACACAGGAACCATTCCCTTTGTAACTGCTCTCATGCCTTTTTTATATCTTTCTCCTCTCACTTCAAAAATATGCCACCTAGTCTTGAAATCCCCCATGATTTTATGAACCTCTATAAGGTCACCCCTCAAACTCCTACACATCAGTAAGAAAAGTCCCAGCCTATCCGACCTCTCCTTATAGTTCAAATCCTCTTATTCCCAGCAACATCCTGGTAAGTCGTTTGTGAACTCTCTCCAGAAATTAGAAAGCACCCTTACCACAACCCAGACTGAGGTAAACTAACTCGGCAAGCAAGGATTGAATCTTCAGATGTTCATGCTTCAGTGATCTCAGTGAGGAGAGTCAAGTGATAGCTTGAAAGTGCACTGAGAAGAGTCATTGTACATGAATATAAGATCACTGAAGATGGCAAAAGGCAGGGGATGAATGCCTCTATATAAAGTAAACCAGGCACATTGACCTTCAAATTATAAAATATTGATAATTTGCCAAAGCAGTTTACTGACTATACAAAGATATATGTTCAATAAATTAGACGAGCACAATTTGACATGTTCAATTCATTCCTGTCTGCACCAGGGGCTGTACTGGTTAATTGACTATAATCAATTGTTTCTGGTTGATGTGTGAAATCTAGGTTACCTCCTAATTAAAGTTGACAAGATATATAGTTCAGCACCAAACACTCTTGTTCACACTTTAGATTAATATTCGTCTACATAAAAACCAAAAAGTTGAAAGACTTTCGCAGTCAGAAAATAAATATTGAGTCTGTTGCATCTGTTATTATATAAGTTGCTAAACATGATATTTAGCAAACAATTAAACTGTCAGCTCATTGGAGCTTTATTGTATCTGAAGACATACAGTGTAAACTTGCCTTGAATATTTAAATTGCCACATGCAAGGTGGTTCAAATGGGACTTTGTTTAGCCATGGAAGTGTACTAATTAATCAGTTGCATGTCAGCATTCAACATTATGGTTACAAATGGGCTTTCACAAAGAAACAAGGATCAGACAAATATAATGTGTAGATGCTAAGTGAACCAAAATACTCACATTGCTCTGCAGAGATTATGCAGCCTGGATAATTTGAAGAAGGAGCAAGGCTCTAAAAGCTTGTGTTTTCAAATAAACCTGTCGGCCTATAATATGGTGTCTTGTGATTTCAGTCCTAATTTGAGGCATGGTTCACATCATTGCAACATAAACAAAGGCAAGTCCCTAGGGCAAATTCATAACTGTCATGTAACCCAAATTGAGATTTGATTTGTCCAACCCATCAAAACTGCTAGATTAAAAATTAATACATAACATAGATGCATACCGTTAACATTCATACATTTATTCCATGGATTAAGTGCCTAAGTTCGTGTGAAATGTAGCTGTACAATTAAGGTAGACCATAACTTAATGTTAATTAAGACTGGGTATTAACGTGGTAAAGAAAACCATAAAATTAATCCATTAATTAGAATGGTAATTTTGAAGCAGAATCTAAGCAGTATAAGAATTTGAAACTTTGCAAGGAGCCACCTCTCAGAATGCATTGGAGAGACAGGAAGTGGTCTTACTAGTCCTTACTGATCTTGTACACGAGTACTACTTCTTTTCACTCCAGCTAGGTGTCTTGGAAAAGGAATGGTCTGAAAAAGGGTCACTCAACCTGAAATGTTAACTTTGATTTCTCTCCATAAATCCTGCTGGATCTGCTGAGCTTTTCCAGCAATTTCTATTTTTCCCTCTTGGAAAAGGGCTTATTAGGATCCTCGAGATCTTATTGTTGCCATAAGATCTGACAATGAATTACAATAGCCTGTTCTGATAGACTATAAGGACAAGTATAAAGTTATTTTATATTCATTCATTTGACATGGGCTACCATTGGTTCAGCCTGAATTTTTGCCCATTCCCAGATGCTCGAGAAGGTGCTGAAGAGCTGCTTTCTTGAACCACTGCATCTATTAGGTAGGTACATCTAGAATGCAGTTCGGGAATGAATTCCAAAATTTTGATCCAGCAATACTAAAGAATGAGTGTCTTGAAGGGAAACCTGCAGGTGGTAGAGATCCTGCACAGCCCCTAAACTTCTTCTAGCTGAAAGTGGTCTTGGTTTTCAAAGCTGGTGTCAGGGGAGCCCTGGAGAATTTCTGAAGTGTATCCCATAGATGGTACTCATTGCTACTGCCTCTGAACATCAGTGGTAGAAGGAGTGAATGTTTGGGGGTGTGATGCTAACCACAGAGGTAAGCATAATTCCAACCAGCGGAGAGTTTTTCACAATTCACATTGAGTCTAGTTATCCTTGATGCCACACTCAGTCAAGTACAGCCTTGATGTCAAGAATACTCACACTTTCTCTGGAATTAATTTCTTTGGTTCGTGTTTGGCTATAATGAGGTCAAGAGCTCAGTAGCTCTGGTGGAAGCTAAACTGAGCATCGGTGAGCAGGTTGTTGTGAAGTGAATACTGCCTCCATCACTTTACTGATAATAGTTGTAGATTGATTGGAATTGGCTGAGTTAGATTTGTCTTGTTTTTTGTGAGCAGTACATACCTGGACAATTTTCCACATTGTTGGGTAGATGCCAGTGTTGTAGCTGTACTGCAATAGCTTGGCCAATGTATGGTGAGTTCTGGAGCGCAACTAATCTGTACTTTTACCAGAATATTATCAGAGTCCGCAGTCTCTGCCCTATCAATACCAACATCCAATTCTCAGTCTCACGTGGAGATCCACACTTATATGATGTCGAAGCAAATTGACTGAATGCAGGCATTTGTGATATTGGTGACCTAATATTTCTGGCTGAAGATTGCTGTGAATGCTTCAGCCCTGGCTTTTGAACTGCTGTGCTGATAACACCCATCATTGAGGATGGAGATATTTATGGAGCTCCTTCTCCAATGAGTTGTTTAATTGCTTACCACCATTTATAACTGAATGTGGCAGAACTGCAGAACTTTGATCTGAACCAATGTTGTGGAATTGTTTAGCTCTGTCTCTCACTTGCTGCTTATTCTGTTTGGTGCGCAAGTAGTTCTACGTTGCAGATTCACTCAGTTGGCTCCTTGTTTTTAAGTCATGCCTGGTGCTGCTTCTGACATGTCCTTCTGCACTCTTCATTGAGCCAGAGTGTGATGGCTTGATGGTAATGGTAGAGTAGGGGACATGCCAGGCCATGAGATTACAGGTTGTGTTGGAGTACAATGCTAGTGGTGATGATCCACAGCACCTGATGGATCCCATTGTCTTGAGTTGCAGATCTGTTTGAAATCTATCTCATTTAGCATGGCATTAGTGCCACACAGCACAGCAGGTGGGTATTCTCAATGTAAAGACAGGGCTTCACCTCCCCAAGGACTGTGCAGTGGTCACTCTTTTACCGTGGTGCACAGATGAATCTGACGTGTCTGTGGCAGGCAGATGGGCGAAGATGAGGTCAATTATACTTTTAAATAAAATCCAGAAGAACAAAAACAAAGTTTCTGGAAAAGCTCAGCAGGTCTGGCAGCACCTGTGAAGAAAAAAATCTGAGTTAACTTTTCGGGTCTGGTGACCCTTCCTCAGAACTGATGCCAACCAGGAAAATGTCGGTTTATATGCAGAAAATAGGGACGGGGATGGTGAAGGGAATAAACAATGTTTTCCCAGCTACCATCAGTACTGAGGAAGGGTCACCGGACCTGACATATTAACTCTGATGTTTTCTTCACAGATGCTGCCAGACCTGCTGAGCTTTTCCAGCAACTTCTGTTTTTGTTCAATTATACTTGTCCCTCTTTTAGGTTCCATCACCAATTATTTTAGATTGAGTCCAACAGCTACTCCTTTAGGATACAGTCAGCTTGGTGGCTGCTGAGCCATTCTTGGTAATGGATATTTAAACACACAGCCAGCGTACCTTCTGAGCCCTTGTTGCCCTCAGTGCTTGACTTCTGAAGAAGAGTCATACCAGACTTGAAACATTAACTCTTTTTCTTTCTCCACAGATGCTTCCAGGCCTGCTGAGTTTCTCTGGCATTCTTAGTGTTTCTTTCAGATTTCTGGCACACAGTATTTTTGCTTTTATCTTACACTAAAAGATCCAATTATCCACTCCACAAGCAGAGTCTGTGGGCAAAATCTGCTACTTATCCCGGTTACAAGCTTACAGGTGGGAAAGACGGCTCCCTAGGGGAGGCAGTGGCCTAGTTCTTTTATTGCTTGACTATTAATCCAGAGAACCAGGTAACGTTCAGGGGACCCGGGTTCAAATCCTGGCGTGGCAGTTTTAAATTTACTAAAAGAAATCTTGAAGAAAGAGTCTAATGATAAACATAAAACTGTTGTTGATTTTCAAAAACTCCTCTGACTCACAAATGCCTTTTAAGGAAGGAAACTGTTGCCCTACATGTGGCTCCAGACCTCCACAAATGTGGTTGATTCTTAATGTCCCCTCTGGGTGATAAGCAGTGAGCAATAACTGCTGGCTTAGATGCCAGTGATGCCCAAATCCTGTGAATAAAGTATAAAAAACACACTGAATTAGACAGAATGGTGGCATACAGAGTGTGAACCCATTGGGGATCTACCTACTTGGTGAAACTGACCACTTAAGGGCCTCATCTGTCACTGCTGCAATTAATACTGGCACAAGTGGGCCTGGTGCCATGTTGCCATGCCTTTCAAGTCAAACTTTGCAGGTTGTTACTTTGGCAGGAGAGGCGGTTCCTCGAGTTAGGGCAAACAGCACAGTTGGATGAAGCGACATGATATCAGGTCACTGGGAGCTGCCCTTCCTATCTTTGCTGCTGAGGCCCGCTTCACCCCCCAACTCACCTAGATCTCCATCCCTCACACAATCCCCCTTCCATCAATTATTTCTGCTCTGGGTTCTCGGTGATTCTGGGGCTCTGGGCATGACATTCCGTCGGTGATTACTGTTAGTGATGCTGCTGTGTTGAAGAGGTATCAGTCATTGATTTACTGGCAGCTCACCCTTTCAACTCCAAGGTCTTGATTCCAGGTAAGGTGCACTGATGCCTTCTCCAATACCTGTCTGCGTATGGTTTGACAGGTCTTCCCAAAGAACAGGTCACTGAGATAACAAGGTGTTGAGCTGGATGAACACAGCAGGCCAAGCAGCACCAGAGGAACAGGAAGGCTGATGTTTCGGGCCTCGATCCTTCTTCAGAAATGGGGGAGGAGAAGAGCATTCTGAAATAAATAGGAAGAGATGGGGAGGTGGATAGAAGATGGATAAAGGAGAAGATAGGTGGAGAGGAGACAGACAGGTCAAAGAGGCAGGGATGGAGCCAGTAAAGGTGAGTGTAGGTGGGGAGTTAGGGAGGAGATAGGCCAGTCTAGGGTGGACAGACAGGTCAAGGGGGCAGGATGAGGTTAGTGGGTAGGAGATGGGGATGGGGCTTGAGGTGGGAGGAGGGGATAGGTGGGAGGTCACTGGCTAGCTAGGCAGTGAAAACCTAATTACCCTCCCACCCAACCCTCACCCCACCCGTCCACCACCTGAGGCAGGTACAATAGCAACATTTAAAAAACATTTGGATAGGTACATGGATGGGAAAGGTTTAGAGGAATATCAACCAAATACAAGCAATTGGAATTAGCTGAGTGGGCACCAATGTCAGCATGGACCAGTTTGGGCCAAAGGGCCTGTTTTGTGTCTGTGCTATATTACTCTATGACCTCAACAAGATTCCATCACATGCCACTATTTTCCATTAGGCCAGTGGTGATCTTCCCAATATCTTGGGCAATATCTGCTACACAGCCAACAGCATAATTTTTTTCCTTGTCATTATTTTGCTGTTTGTGGGATTTTACTGTGTTCAGATTGGCTACTGTGTTTATTACGTTATCACAGTGACGACAAAAATAGTCTTTTGTGTGTAAGATCCTTTGGCTCATGTTGAGGTTCTAAAGATGTTATATCAATATAAGTCCTTCTTTTAGGTCAAATTCTGCACAAGCCACAGTTGTCATACGAGCAAAATGTGTACCTTTTGGCAATGCAAGCACTGTTCTTCCGTAATTCTCTCTCTGAGGGAGCCTGTCATGATTCATCAAGAGTGAGCCAATCATTATAAATTCCCCTTTCGGACCCTGGATATCTCTACTTATAGAATAGCTGCCAGGGCAGTTATCAGGAGTCTTGATGACTGAATGTTAATAGGTTCTTTCGGCTTCCCTGAAGCTCTTCACAGCCATAGATTTATGAACTGTGTTCACAAATAAACCCACTGTCTTACAATTGCTCCGTGAGCTTGGCTCCCAGTAAAATAATCAAGAACTTTTGCGAAGTGATGGGCACTAACGCTAACTAATTAAAAACCTGAAAGCACAGCAAGGCAAAGTATTTTATCAAAAGTGTTGTGTATTGTAAAATCTATCATCAAGCAATATGTTAGGCTTTCAGTGATCTGTCTATTGGTGATTGTGATTCTTGTTCAGTGAAGAACGATTAAAGCAGATAAGGGAATTCATTTATGTGACATCTGTTCAACATTTAAACATGAATCATAATTGAATTGTCTCTTCCTAGATTAATCCATGTACATAAAGACAAAATAAGTGAGAGATGATTATGGGAGTAAGAATTTAAATTATAAGGCAAAAAAATTGCTTTGTTTCCCATGAGTAAGGGATTTTGAGCTAACCAAATCAAAGGCTGGACTTTACCAAAACTTGGCACAGTGTTAATTTTGGCGAGTTTCATGGAGAGTTTCTATTCAAGACCTTTAGCCAGCTCTTTCATGTAGTTTACTGCTGCTTCCGTCATTACATGTTCACCATGTCCGTAGAGGCACCACACTTACACTATCACCACTATGTGCTTGCCAGCGGCAAAAGTACTGGATGTTGGTGAGATCTATGAGGATTCATGTCATCTCTGCTGTATTTAAAACTCAACTATGCACAATTCAATCACATCCAGCCAGGAATAGCATACGCAGTATATTCTGACGTGGAGGTCTGTGGGGGTATGGGGGAGGCAAATGGAAGAATGGAAGTTTCTAAGGGCACAGAGATGGTATGGGGTCACTGGCAAATAGAATCTCACATTCGTAAATATATTGCCACTTCATATCAACATCTGTCTGATTGACTGTTATAATGACAGCAGCTATAAGAATGAAGCTACACAGGCTTTGGGTCCTTCATGCCATACCATGTTTGATTCAAGAGCTGCTCTTTCCCTAATGCCCAATTCAACATAAAATCTTGTCACTGTTCAATGCGGGAACATCACTTGCTGGAAAGCCTTCAAACAGTTGAAAATATTAACTTTTATTTAAAAAGATGAAAAGCAAAGAAGTGGCAAACCAAGACAAATTGCATTTCCTTCTGTAAACTTACAAGGACCAGTTGATTTTGAGTAACAACAAATTTACAGCCAAGGAACAATTACGAGCCCCAGCTTGAGACTAGGTGTCGGGTAATTTCTGTCTGGCTTGTTGCGCCCTACACTGCATTGTTCTATCAAGGTGAAGATGATGTTTTTCCTACTCAGTGCCCTCACCTTGATCCTGGGAAGATTGCTGTCCCAGCTCTTTATCATCCATCACATCCCCTGCTCCTCTTAAGCAGGGTACAGAGTGCCAGGATTGTACATCACAGATTGTCTGGAGCATACTGTCTCTCCAAACCAACAAAAGTATCAGAATCTCGTCTTCAGGAGGCCTGTCATCTGCTCCCCATGGCCCTGGTTGAAGAACGGGCTGCATTGCTCAACCTCAACCAGAGGTTAACTAGTGGATTCATCAGCCATAGCTATAGAGGGTAGCTCTCATCTCTGAGCTTTTTTTTCTGATTTCATTCATGGGATGTGAGTATTGCTGACAAAACCAGCATTTGTTGCGTTCCTAATTGCCCAGAGAGTAGTTACGAGTCAAACACATTGATGTGAGTCTGGATCTAATGTAGGTCAGACCAGGTAAGGATGGCAGTTTCCTTCCCTAAAGGATATTTGTAAAGAGGGTGAGTTTTATTTGCAATTGACCATGATTTTATGATCATCATTAGATTCCAAATTCTAGGTTTTTATTGAATTCAAATTTCAACATTCAAATCCAGGGTCTCAGAACCTTGCCTGGATCACTGGATGAATAGTCCAGAAATAATACTGCTAGACCTTTGTCTTCCTTGTCACCCTTGAAAGGTATTGAGCCAAAGAAATGGAATGAAAGTTCTCACGGATATAAGTATCTTCCAGGTGAAAACTTCTAAGGTGTCTTGTGACATGTACCACTGATGGAATGAAATCTTTTCTTATTGATGAAATCAGGTATTTGTAATGTAATGTGTATATAGTCTAAAGCACCCAGCACCTAGGGGAGCCAGCTACATTGGCAAAGGCCACTGCCAAGGCTACAGCACTGACTGCAAATAGGAATGCAACAGCAAGTGGTCTGATCTGGTGCAAATTGCATTGGTCTTTGTACATTCATGGGGTGAAGATTGAGAAATCCTCACAGTTGGCTCTGCTAAGGAGCCAGTTGCATGAAATTTAGTGCAGCTGTCACCTGACTGACCACCAGGATAGGATGACCGTCAGATCACAAGTCTTGCTCCAACTGATGGCATTGTTCTATGGCACAGTGTCCTGGGACAGTCTACAACAACACTGCGCCTCACTCACCTTGAGGAATTGACATTGGTAACAAAAGACTCAGGAGCCTGCTGTGCAACCTATGAGACTTTGGATTGTCATTGCATATGTGAGGGTATGCAAAGGCCTGCAGGTAACATTTTCAATGTCACCTGTGATTATTCTGCTTGACAGAGGTAACTATTATCAAATTGTATTTTCCAACGTCATGGTCAAGATTGTGGCCAACTTTGTAACTGACATAAGCAGTCATTTCACATGGTTCAAATGAAGGTTCTATGATGACAGATGTCTTCAACATCTTCATTTTATAGATGTACTGTGTAAGTGGTTTAATAATGCAATCACCCCTTGGCATCTCTCACAAGGACGTTCTGTTCCCTCATACAGAAAAAAAAGCATTTATTCTGCCCACTCCTTGGGTGATAGTAGCCATTTGCCATTTCTGTTATGCAGTCGCAATTTAAATGAGGATGGAAGGCAACACAGGTCATACTCCACAGACTGTGTCATAAGCTCAGCCTGTCAATCTAGGTGACCTCCACCCCTCCAAAAAAACTTAATTATCCTTTCTTATTTCCAAGTAGCTCCTGTTGACATCAAAAGTTCTAAGCTTCCAGTTTCCAACCCAAACCTTTTATTTAAGGTTTTGTCACCACTTAAGAGCCAGCCTACAGATTAATTACGCCAACCATTATGACACACTGCCCTCCCATGGAAGCCAGGGCAGTAGTTGCCATCAATGACCCCATTTCCTGTAGTGAAGCATGCCCTCTAACGTGTTATTGATTCCCAACCTTATACATTGAGTCGCCCCACTTTGCAATAATCTCCCCCCACATTGCAGCGTGCTGTCTGCAATCTCCAGAATCTCCTTCAGTGAATAGACTCTTGAGGCTGACCATGGCCTCCCACAGCCAGTTCTGCAGCAGGATTGGAAGGACAACCCTGACCAACCCTTTGACTGATCTCAGGGTTGATTCTCAGTGATCTTTGATTAACTCACCACAAATTCCAAGCTGGTTGCACCGCCCACTCCCTGAAATGTAATGGCATGTAACCCTGACCCTGAATGCCCCAAGCAGCCATGTTCAAGTTCATGGACTGAAATTGGACAATGCATTTGAATTACTGCACCAGCGCCCCTGACTGACAACAGTTCTCATATACTTTCCTGAGGACCACGCCTTTTAGAGTTCGGAAACTCAGTCATTTGGCTAAAGCACATGCAATGTGTTTGCCACATAATCTGCTGGCACGTGGTATAAGTGTGAGATTGACATAGGAACATGGTCACCACCCCCTTGACTGCCAGCAGACAAGATGGGCTGCCTGTCCTTGTCAGAGATAGTAAGAACTGCCGATGCTGGAGGCAGAGATAACACTGTGTGGAGTTGGAGGAACACAGATGGCCAGGCAGCATCAGAGGAAAGTTGACATTTCAGGTCAGAGCCCTTCTTAAGGAAAGGGTCAACTTTCCAGTGATGCTGCCTAACCTGCCGTGTTCCTCCAGCTTCACACTGTGTTGTCTCTGCCTGGCCTTGTGCCTCCTCAATGAAGCAAGGCAGAGCAGAACCTGTAAATTTTATGTGAGGTTACAAAGCTTAAAATGGCAAGGAAAACATAACGTGAGTATCCATGTAAGTACAAAGTGAGTGAGACCTAAAGAAGCTGGTACACACTCCTGAGTTGCACCCTGCTTCAAGGCATGAGATGGATACCCATCCCTATGTGTAAAGTGGCCTGGCACCAACGTCACAATGTAAGTTATTGGTGAGCACTAACGTTCTAGTGTTGAAACAGTGAAATGTATGGTATGTGAGTCACAATGTGCAGTGATGACGTGGTGAGACTGGTATCTGTCTAATACTAACTTTCTTGGATGGGGTTGTGAGGTGGGGGATTGCAGGAAGTCTTTGTCCATGTGCATGCCGGGAGGCCCGGTGGAGTAAGCGGTGAGCTGGAACACCAGTTACCCACTAAGACTTTAACATCAGGAACTACTGCTATGTAGGTTCTCTAAGCAGCATTGGAGAATGGCAAATCTCATATAAATGAGTTGAGGACAATTAGAATTAGATGCATTCAAACAGGCCCATTGACTCTCCTTGCTGAAAGTCCTGTCTGGCCATTAAAACCTGTGGAAAATCAGATTTCCTTTCATCGATGTCGAGAATCTCATTTTCCTGATCTCAGAATATATTTTCTCAAGTCTATGATGTTCAGGGGCTGGGAAGTTTCAATCCAAAATTTTCAATGGTGTGTTACATGTTTTAAAAATAAGAAATAACCTTGTATTTATGTTGAAAAGATAAAGTGCTGAAATGAAAAGCAGAAAATTCTATAAATGTCTTATTAAATGACCAAATGGATGATGTATGGTTCATAAGTTAATGTTGTGCGTGAATAATTCAAATGACAACATATTAAAACTCTGATGTACATTGTTAGCCAGGGTGACACTGGGTACACTCAAATCTAAATGTAGAGAATTGGAAATGAGCCAAGTCTCATTATTTCTAATCATCAAACACTCTGCTGTAAAGCTTAGCAAGTGGACCAAAAACAGAAGTAGCTGGAAAAGCTCAGCAGATCTGGCAGCAACAGAAAAGAGAAATCAGCAGATAGCTTTTCGGGCCCAATGACTCTTCCTCAGGACCACTTAGTAATTGGATCTGGTAAGGATGGGATGTCATGGTCTCAGACTCCACAGTCACATTCCCAGGGGCACTTAGCTTCATGATTCAAACCTGAAAGAGAATTGAAGACCAATCATTAATCAAATGGTACTGTTGGTAATTTCACACAAATTAAAGGCAAAGGTGCTTCAGTTATTCTCAACTAATGTTTTGGGGGAGGTTACTTAGCTCAGTCCAACAATATTATGCTCCTTTCTGGCTTGAATTATTTTGCTTTTTGAGAGGTTTGATCTACAGCGTTAGAAATCAAGAATCACCATCAGTTTTCTGTTACCAAATCACCCACTTCAGTGGAAAGAAAACTGAGCAAGGTATTTGTTTGACTTGGTGTAATTAAATTGTGCGTTCCAACACAATCAACTTCATGTTTAGAATGACAATTGCTAATTGCCCTTGAGCAAAATTAGAAGGTTTTCACAAAATTTTGAATTCCTGTGATATTTAAGACATGTGCTCAAAGTGGCCAATGGGTGTCTTTTTAAAACAAAAATGTTTATAGGATGTGAACATCTCAGGCAAGACCAATATTTATGGTATTTGATTGAGTTGCTCTGGAAGAAGTGTCGGCCACCAATCAGTGCAGTCCATGTCACACAGTTACGCTTAGTGCATTAGGGAGGGAATTCTGGATTTTTAAACAAGCATCAGTGAAGGGACAGTGATGAAGGTCCGAGTCACGATGATGTGAGCCTTGATGAGGAATTACTTGCATGTGCCTGCTGTTTCCATCGCTTCCTACTGCAGAGACTTTTAAAAATAGTGAGTACGACCCAGGTGCTGAAATCCTACCCACATTTTTCACATCTGATTTTTGTTGGCAGGAATTAAAGAGCAGAGGAAAGTGCATAAATCATGCAGTGGGAAACCCAAACTTAGCAGGACTATTTGAAATTAGCACTAAGTTCAAACAGACCCCATTTTGGCTGTCCTAAGAACCTTACGCTGCCCTTGAGGGAGAAAGTAAGAGAAGGATATATTAAAAGGCTTAATGAATAAGTGTGACAGGAAGCTTTTATGGAATATCAATACTGTCATGCATCAGAGATCCAAATAGCCTGTTTCTATGCTGTATACAGGCCTTTGAGATAAAGTGGCGAAATATAGGTTTAGAGTATGGTTTAGAATATCCTTTAAGAGTAGCCACTAAATGTCAAAGGACCACACAAATCACAGGGTCAAAGAAGTAATACCAATTTTGGTCCATGAGTGAGGTTGTTGGTTAGTTTCTCCCGGTGCCAGGAAATAGTTAACCACCCAGGATGTTTGCAGAATGGTTACACATTCCCAGAATGCCAATACATTTAGGATGGTCATGGTTTTCAATGTCGATCGTGCAGACCGTCAGACTGGAAAACAACTATGTATGCAAGCTGGCAGCATTATTCAAATCTTGTGAGAAATCACAAACGGAACTGTTTTATTCTTTGATTAGTAGCCACAGGCTCTGTACTTTTTACTATACTTAATCCAAACTGATAGGTATTGATCAGAGCAAGTCACGATGAAAGTTTTCCCTTTGCCAGCCTATAGGAGCCATTAGTATTGCTCGAAATTAACTCTTCATTTGCTGGATCAATGGCAACAGATTGCGAGATTGTGATATTCAGTTCTGAATCTAGAAATAAGTAGCAGGCATAGGCTATTTTTTTTTCCATTGAGATTGCCATTTCATAAAGTCTGGGCTGGCCTGATTGTAACCTGAAATCCACATTTCTGCCTGTACCAGATAAACTTACAATCACGAATGCAACTGCTGAAAATCTGAAAAATGAATGCATGCTTCAGGAAACACACAGCTGATCTAGTTGTTAGAGTGAAAAATCAGGATGATTTTGGGTCAACAGCCTTTCACCATTAGCTTAGGAATTTTCAGTTCACAGACTCCACAACTGTTTTTGAGGCTGGGATTTCCACATTTTGACAGCTTTTGTGTGAAAACCATTTCCTGATATTGTCCCTGAATGGCCTAATTTTACAAAAATGCTTGGACCCCTTCCTACAAGAAGAAAATATTACTTAAAGACAGCAACTATGATGTTCTTGGGAGATTTCAACATTATGAATTGTATGGTCACTTCTGTGTAATCAAGTGCAACAAAGATCCTACATATGTCAAAGAGAGACAGCACCAATTTGTCAGTATCTATGACATGCATCACATTACAGGAAAGAAACTCCTGATGCTTCCAGGCATGCTGAGCATTTCCAGATTTTATTAACTTTATTTTTAAGTGTTGTTTGAGGGAAGAACATTAGCCAAGGCACCAGAGACACAACCTGGTCCTAATACGTAGTATCTTGAAATCTCCTGCTGAACAGGCAGATAATTTAGGGCCACTGACAATGTGGCTTTATCCTCAGTACTGCATTCTTAATGTGTCAAAATCTTCAATAAACCTCCAACCCACAACTTTCTAATATGGGTGAGGATGCTGCCAATTAAATCATGGTGATATGCAGTCATGAATTGTCCCTTCACAGATTATGTGAAATGATGAGATCGCCTATGAATCAGTCCTATTCTTCAGCCAAATGCTGACTTTCAAAGACTCATCCAAAAGTATTATGTTAATTTTCACTCCAATACTAACAATACCCAACTCAACTTCATCACTGTCTCTATCAATTCCTTCACAGTTGCTAATTTTTCAGATAATTTAATCTGATGTTCAGCGCTGAATAAGCAGAATATTCCTTCATCTCAGTATTGGGAAGACAAAAGCTATTATTGTACCCTGTTGTAAACTCCGTTCCCTGGCTACTGAATCCATAACTTTTACAGGCAACTGTTTGAAATTTTAGCAAACTCTTCACAGTATTTCTGCCATATTTGATTCAGTTGAGCTTCCAACTTCATATATATATCATTTTTAAAAATGCTTATTTCCACCTCTTTAACATTACACGTTGCCCCTATCTTTGCTTATCAGTTGCTGAAATGTTGATCTCTGCTTTTGTTACTTCTAGGCTGAACAATTCCAACACGCTCCTGGCTGGGCTTTCACATTCTACCTTCCATAAATTTGACGTCGCCCAAATCTCTGCTACCCATATTGACCACGAACTGAATCCCATTTACCCTATCACTCTTATGGTCACTGACCTATACTGGTTCCAAGCAAGCAATATCTTGATCTTAACATTCTCATCCTTGTTTTCAAATCCCTCCAATACTCCACCCAACATTATCTCTGTAATCTTCTCCTGCCCCACATACCTCTAAATGTATCTGGCTCCTTGATCCTTCCCGACTCTAATTTTTACACTATTGGTCATTATGCCTTCCAGCGACAGGCAGATGGACAGAGGGAGCAGACTCTCCTTATTAGTAAGAAATGACATTAATTTGATAGCAAAAAGTTATATAAGATCACAAGGTGCAGAAGCTGAGTGGGTAGATCTGAGGAACATCAAAGGAGAAAAAGAATCTCAGTTATTGGGAGTGGAGGGTAGTGGTGGTTATCAGGGAATCCCTACAGAGGCCATTCAGGCCATTAAGCCTGCACTGATCCTTTGAGGATCACCCCACCCCCTAACCTTATCCACATAAACCCACATGTCCAGTGGCTAGTCCATCAAGCTTGTACACCCCTGGACACTACAGGATAATTTAGCATGGCCCATCCACCTAATGTGCATATCGTTGGGCTATGGGAGGAAACGCATGCAAACATGGGGAGAATGCCCAAACTCCAAACAGTCACCCAAGGGGGGAAGCAAATCCAGGTCCCTGGCACTGTGAGGCAGCAGTGGCAACCACTGAGCCACTATGCTACTCAAATCTGCAGACTGCCCAACAATAGCCAACAATGTGGGACAGAAAATAAATCAGGCGCTAGAAAAGACATGTAGGAAAGGCACTATTACTATAATCACGGGGGACGTCAACATTCAATACTTAGTTGCACACAATATATGAAGCAAGTTAAATGGGTTTTGTAGCACAGATTGAAATTGGCAGGTATGATGTTCTGGGTATCACAGACACATGGCTGCAAGGAGATAAGGGCTGGGAACTAAATATCCAAGGATACTTGTCCTATCCAAAAGAGAGGCAGATGGGCAGGTTGTCTTGTTAGCAAGAAATAACATTAAATCGAAAGCAAGAGGGGATATAGAGTTGGAAGGTGTAGAATCTGTGTGTGTAGAGTTGAGGAACTGCAAAGGCAAAACAAAAACCCTGATGGGAGTTACGTACAAGCATCCTGGTAGTGGTCAGGATGTGAGGAAGAAAATAAATCGGGAAATAGACAAGGCATGTGAGAAAGGGTCTATTAGAAAATTCATGGGGGCAGGCAAAATGCAGGTGGACTGGGAAAATCAGGTTGGAAACAGATGGTCGCTTAAGGCAAAGGAATCTGTGGTTCACATGAGTTTGTTTTTCTACCACTCTCACCTACAATTAACACCTAGCCTATATCTGTATCAATCCTCTACTACCATTAAGATTCTCTTAGTCTTTTTCTCTGGGCACATTTACCATCTTTCCTACTGACTCCTCCTCCCCACCCACCCCACTCACCCCACCCCACCGCCACTGCGCCCCCACCCCACCCCCCCCACCGCCCCGCGGCTTTATTAATAGCATACAAAACATCATTTCCAGACCCTTTCAATTCTAAAGAAGAGCCACACTGGACTTAAAACTTGAGGCAGACTTGATTAAGGAGTTTAAGGTGACAGAACCCTGAGGGAGCAGTGACCACAATATGATAGAATTCACCCTATAGTTTGAGTGGGAGACACTGGAATCAGATCTTGTGGCATTTTAGTTTAGTAAAGGTAACGACAAAGGCATGATTGAGGAACTGGCCAGAGTTCTTCGAAGGAGAACCTCACAGGGAAGACTGTAGAGTGGCGGGAGTTTCTGTGGGTAATTCATGAGGCACAACAGAAATCCATTCCAAGGAAGGAGAAACATACCAAGGGGAAGATGAGGCAACTATGACCTGATAGGGGAAGTCAGGGATAGCATAAAAGCGAAAGGAAAAGATGGCGAAGATTAGCGGAAAGCTGGAAGGACTAGGAAACCTTTAAAAACCAGCAAAGGGCAACTAAAAAAAAGCAATAAGGAGTAAGAAAATGAAATATGCAGGTAAGCTAGCTTGTAATATAAGACCATAAGACATAGGAGTGGAACTAAGGCCATTCGGCCCATCAAGTCCAATCTGCCATTTAAATCATGGCTGATGGGCATTTCAACTTCACTTCCCTAGATTCTCCCCGCAACCCTTGATTCCTTGTGAGATCAAGAATTTGTCGATCTCTGCCTTGAAGGCATCCAATGTCTCAGCCTCCACTGCACTCTGCGGCAATGAATTCCACAAGCCCACCACTCTCTGGCTGGAGAAATGTCTCCTCATTTCCATTTTAAATTTACCCCCTCTAATTTTAAGGCTGTGCCCACAGGCCCTAGTCTCCCCACCTAACGGAAACAACTTCCCAGTGTCCACCCCTTCTAAGACATACATTATCTTGTAAGTTTCTATTAGATCTCCCCTCAACCTTCTAAACTATAATGAGTACAATCCCAGGATCCTTAGCCGTTCATCATACGTTAAGCCTACCATTCCAGGGATCATCCGTGTGAATCTCTGCTGGACACGCTCCAGCACCAGTATGTCCTTCCTGAGGTGTGCGGCCCAAAATTGGACACAGTATTCTAAATGGGGCCTAACTAGAGCCTTATAAAGTCTCAGAAGCACATTGCTGCTTTAATATTCCAACCGTCTTGAGATAAACCACAACATTACATTCGCTTTCTTAATCACGGACTCTAACTGCAAGTTAACATTTTGAGAATCCTGGACCAACACTCCCAGATCCCTTTGTACTTCTGCTTTACGAATTTTCTCACCATTTAGAAAATAGTCCATGCCTGTATTCTTTTTTCCAAAGTGCAAAACCTCACATTTACTCACATTGAATTTCATCAGCCATTTCCTGGACCACTCTCCTAAACTGTCTGAATCTTTCTGCAGCTTCCCCACCTCCTCAGTACTACCTGCCTGTCCACCTATCTTCGTATCATCGGCAAACTTCGTCAGAATGTCCCCGGTCCCTTCATCCAGATCATTAATATACAAGGTGAACAGCTGCGGCCCCAAGACTGAACCCTACAGGACATCACTCGTCATTGGTTGCCATTCCGAAAAAGAGCCTTTTATCCCAACTCTCTGCCTTCTGTCAGACAGCCAATCATCAATCCAAGCCAGTAGCTTACCTCGAACACCATGGGCCCTCACCTTGCTCAGCAGCCTCCCGTGAGGCACCGTATCAAAGACCTTTTGGAAGTCGAGATAGATAACATCTACTAGGTTTCCCTGGTCTAACATACTTGTTACCTCTTCAAAGAATTATAACAGGTTTGTCAGGCACGACCTCCCCTTACTAAATCCATGCTGACTTGTTCTAATCTGACCCTGCACTTCCAGGAATTTAGAAATCTCATCCTTGACAATGGATTCTAGAATTTTACCAACGACTGAAGTTAGGCTAATCGGCCTATAATTTTCCATCTTTTGCCTTGATCCTTTCTTAAACAAGGGGGTTACAACAGCAATTTTCCAATTATCTGGGACTTCCCCAGACGCCAGTGGCTTTTGAAAGATCACAACCAAAGCATCCGCTATTTCCTCAGCCACCTCTCTCAGAACTCTAGGATATAGCCCATCGGGGCCAGGAGATTTATCAATTTTTAGACCTTTTAGCTTTTCTAGCACTTTCTGTTTTGCAATGCCTACATACTCAACTCTGCCCCCTGACTCTCCCTAATTGTTGGCATATTACTCATGTCTTCCACTGTGAAGACTGACGCAAAGTACTTATTAAGTTCTTCAGCTATTTCCTTATCTCCCATCACTAGCCGTCCAGCATCAATTTGGAGCGGCCCAATGTCTACTTTTGCCTCTCATTTGTTTCTTACGTATTGAAAGAAGCTTTTACTATCATTTCTAATATTACTAGCTAGCCTACCTTCATATTTGATCCTCTCCTTCCTTATTGCTCTCTTTGTTATCCTCTGTCTGTTTTTATAGCCTTCCCAATCTTCTGATTTCCCAGTGCTCTTGGCCACTTAATAGACTGATCTTTCTCTTTGATGTATTTCCTGACTTTCTTTGTCAGCCATGACTTGTCTAATCCCATCCTGGATAATCTTTCTTTTCTTTGGGATGAACCTCTGTACTGTGTCCTCAATTACACCCAGAAACTCCTGCCATTGTTGCTCTACTGTCTTCCCCGCTAGGCTCTGCTTCCAGTCGATTTTCGTCAATTCCTCTCTCATGCCCCTGTAATTACCTTTATTTAAGTGTAATACCACTACATCCGATTTTGCCTTCTCTCTTTCAAACTGCAGACTGGAGCTCTCCCATATTATGATCGCTGCCTCCTAAGTGTTCCCTTACTTGAAGGTCTTTTATAAAGTCTGGCTCATTACATAGCACTAAGTCCAGAATAGCCTGCTCCCTTATGGGCTCCATCACAAGCTGTTCCAAAAAGCCATCCTGCAAACATTCCATGAATTCCCTTTCTTTGGATCCACTAGCAACATTATTCACCCAATCCACCTGCACATTGAAGTCCCTCATGATCACCGTGACCTTGCCTTTCTGACATGCCCTATCTATTTCTCGGTGCATCTTGCGCCCCTGGTCCTGATCACTGTTAGGAGGTCTGTACATAACTCCCATTATAGTTTTTTTGCCTTTGTGGTTCCTCAATTCCACCCACTCAGACTCCACATCCTTTGACCCTATGTCATTCAGTGCCATAGATTTAATTCCATTCTTAACTAACAAGGCAACCCCACCCCCTCTGCCCACCTCCCTGTCTTTTCGATATGTTGTGAATCCTTGGACGTTTAACCACCGGTCCTGAGCTCCCTGCAACCATGTCTCTGTGATGCTTACTGCATCATAATCATTCAAGAGGATTTGTGCTGTTAATTCATCTACTTTGTTGCAAATACTACAAGCATTTAGATAAGGTGCCTTAATGCTAGCTTTCTTATCATTATTAGAGAGGTTGAAAATCCCAAGATGTCTTAAGCTATCCTTCCTTTTTGCTGTATTCCTAGTCTGCCTTGAGCTTAAATCCACCTGTACACATGCTATCCTGTTGCTTATCTTTCCATTTAACTCCATACTCCTGTCTCTTTCACTTCCCCTTCCCCCCGACTCAGAAGTTTAAAGTCCTACTGACCACCCTATTTATCCTTTTCGCTAGAACACTGGTTCCAGATCGGTTCAGGTGGAGACCGTCCCAATGGTACAGATCCCCCGGTTCCAAAACTGATGCCAATGCCCCATGAAATGGAATCCCTCTTTCCCACACCAATCTCTTAGCCACGTGTTTACTTCCCTAACTTTCTTTTCCCTATGCCAATTGGCATGTGGCTCAGGCAGTAATCCGGAGATTATGACCCTTGAGGACCTGTACTTCAATTTCTTTCCTAGTGCTTCATAATCCCTGAACAGGTCCTCTACCCTAGCCTTGCCTATGTTGTTAGTCCCAACGTGGACCACAACAACAGGATCCTCCCCCTCCCACTCCAATACCCTTTCAACCCGGTCGGAGATGTCCCGCACCCTGGCACCGAGCAGGCAGCACACCATGCGGGACTCCCAATCCAGCTTGCATAGGATACTATCTGTCCCCCTAATTATAGAATCCCCTATAACAACTACCTGTCTTTTTGCTCCCCCCTCTTAAATGGCCTTCTGTACCACGGTGCCATGATCAGCTGGTTCATCCTGTCCATAGAGATAATGGGAACTGCAGATGCTGGAGAATTCCAAGATAATAAAATGTGAGGCTGGATGAACACAGCAGGCCAAGCAGCATCTCAGGAGCACAAAAGCTGACGTTTCAGGCCCGAAACGTTAGCTTTTGTGCTCCTGAGATGCTGCTTGGCCTGCTGTGTTCATCCAGCCTCACATTTTATCATCCTGTCCATAGTCCTTTTCCTCATCCGTACAGGGAGCAAGAATCTCATACCTGTTGGTCAAGGTCAGGGGCTGAGGCTCCTGCACTCCTGAACTCTGAATGCCCCATATGCCTCACTTACAGTCACACCTTGTCCCTGAACACTTTCTGAATTTGAGTTATTTAATCTACCGGGTGTGACTGCCTCCTGAAACAAAGTGCCCAGTAAACTCTCCCCCTCCTGGATATGCCTCAGAGTTTGAAGCTCAGATTCCAGATCATTTACTCTGATCCGGAGTTCTTCCAGCAGCCAACACTTGCTGCAGATGTGGTCGCTGCCGTTCACAATGGGATCAGCCAGTTCCCACATCATACAGCTACAGCACATCACCTGCTCAGCCAATACTACTTATTTAGTTAACTTTTACAATTTATGTACTAAATGCTTTCTAGTACTTCTCGGCTACACTCTTTTTCAATTAAGCAATTAAACTTTTAATCAATTACACAATACACAAGGATATAAATTGAAAAGCCTTACCTTAACAACACACGAGAGTCCTTCTCGGTTAGAGCTCCCGCTCTTTCTGCTGCTGGAACAGGAATGGAGGGCTCCGCTGGTCAAGGTAGGTACTTGCTAATCTTTAAAGCAGAGACTCAGCCACCTGTAGGCCTCTGATCGACGCTCCCGCTCGGAGCGTGAACAACATTGCAAGACTTTTTTTTAGACAGATGAAAGGTAACGAAGAGGCAAGCGTGGGCATTGGACCACTGGAAAATGAGCTGGAGAAGTAGTAATGGGAAAAAAGAAATAGCAGAGCAATTGATTAGGAACTTTGCATCAGTTTCCATGGTCAAAGACACCAGTAATACACCAGAACTTCAAGAGCGTCAGGTACAGAGCTGAGTGTGCTGGCCATCCGCAAGGCGAAGGTGCTGAGGAAGCACAAAGATCTGAAGGTGGATACATTACTCTGACCAGATGGACTACACCCCAGGGTTCTGAAAGAAATAGTTGAGGACAATTTGGAGGCGTTGGTGTTATCTTTCAGGAATCATTGGAGTCAGGGAGGGTCCCAAAGGACTGGAAAATGGCTAATGTAACACCCATGTTTAAGAAGGGAGGGAGGCAGAAGATGGGAAATTGCAGGCCAGTTAGTTTGATCACAGTCATTGTTAAGATTCACATCATATATTAACAATCTGACTGAAGGATCTAAGGGCATTGTTGCTAAAGTTTGCAATGACACAAAAATAGGTGGAGGGACAGGTGGTGTTGAGGAAGTGGGGAAGGCTGCAAAAGAACTTGAACAGGCTAAGTGTATTCCATCTGTCACTTCTTTGCTCAGTTTGGGAAAGTGTGGTGTTATGTACTGTGGTTGAAACCGTAGAGGTGTAAATTATTTTCAGAATGGAGAAAGGCTTCAGAAATCTGAAACACAATGGGATTTTGGGATCCCAGTCCAGGATTCACTTAATGTTAACATGCAAGTTCAGTTGGCAGTTAGGAACACAAATGAAATGTTAGCATTTGTTATGAGAGGGCAAAAAAATACAAGAGCAATTACAACACAGTGTGGAGCTGGAGGAACAAGCAGGCCAGGCAGCATCAAAGGACATTTTGGGGCAGGACCCTTCTTCAGAATACTGTGTTATCTTTGAATCCAGCATCTGTAG